>NC_072484.1:20170000-21585000 GCF_027574615.1 Eptesicus fuscus
TAAAGAGCCAGATAATCTCTGCTTTACTTCTGCCTCATTCACTAAATAGCTAGATGATGTGGGCAAGTCAAAGTCAACCATCTTATCTTCTTTCATCAGGAAAATCAGAATCTATCAGGGGTAACAAACAGGTTTCAAAAAATTCTAAATCATTAATTTGAAGAGACTATTCCTCTGATTTGAGAAATATTCTGATGCTAAATCTATGCTCAGAGAACTGTGATCAATTAATTATGCTGGTCACAGGCAGAGTGGGACAGGGAGAATACAAATAGTAGCACACATGTATTGGGGATCACTAGATCAGATGTCTTCTCTTGGATTTGATTGATCTTGACACAATGAAATTCTATCCAGTATGCTTAAAAAACAAACCTGCTAACCTAATGTATGCTAGCATTGTACTTCAGCATACCTAATAATTCTTGCCCTTAATGAGTCTAAAGTAATCCAGTCTGTGCAATAATGTCAGGTAACTTGGGCTGATAAGTGTTTGGAACTATTTTTTATTCCACTTACCCCGCGATTTCTGTTATCTCTACAGTAATTATTTGTTTACCTACTCCATTTCTACTCCTACCCAACGTTGTTTGGCAAACAAGCAGCAGCCTGGGAAACTAGTCTTTAAACATTGATTAAAACTATTTGTGCAGGGTTTTGTTTGCTTTTCGTCATTATAAAATAAATTATAATTGCTTTCACCCGAACAGGTTCCTGACCAGCTAGTTGAGTTTGTTTATGCTGCTTTCTTATTACAATAGAGTGCATTGGATGTCAAAATGATTGTGGGCAAAAAATTCCCCCGGAGCGCTAGTGAAAACACCATGTCATTCACATGCTATCTATCGTAAAAGATAAAAAAGCTGAAATATCACCCTTTAGAATGGCACACATTATTTTCTCTACACTTTGAAACTCAAAGTAGGAAGTGCTAAAAAAATCTGTTAAAATGAAAACCCCAAGCACGTGCATAACTGTAGAACCATTTTGTACAGGGAGCAACCATCTCCACTGACAGCTGTGGAAAGAGAGTCTACACAGACAAATACCACCATGGACTTGGTAACAGTTTGTGCTTTACTAGATTCACACCTCCTGAACAAAATTAACAGAATGCATGAGCTTTGGGGCAATGCTATAATTTCCTGCTTTGAAGCTGACAGAGAAAATTAAGAATAAGCTTAACTATCTCACATGGAGAAACCAGGCATAAATACATGATCGATACTTTACATTTCATACTTTCTGCAGAATCCAAAGGAACCGTTGATTATTTCAGAGTCTGTGTGGTTTGTGTAAGCTGTTACCCACTACGAAGCCAAAAATAGAATACACCGAGCCCTATTGTTGATAAATGGGTTAAAAGGCATCAGAAATTGTGAAACCTACTTGGCAGTATTAGCAAATAGAACAAGAACAAAACAGGGTTGAAGTGTGAGGGAGGAGCTAGAGCTGCCCTGCTTTGTCAATCTGGCTTTACCAACTAGAATTCTGGGTGCTTAGTGGCTTCTAGGAATACTGCAACAAGGGAGGAAAAAAAACACTTATTTTGTCTAACGCCTTCTTTTTACAAAGGTGGAAAGTTAAAGAAGGATCATAGGTGTTAGCTAACTTGTCTAGGATCAGACCCAGGAGCAGAACCCACCACAAAATATTCAAATTGCAGAATCACATACAAAAATGGTACCAGAATACACATGCCTGGAGGTCACCTGATCTAATTTTTAAAGGGTGAACCAAAGCACTGGAAGTTCCACAGCTCCAGAATGCAACGCGATGAGTGAAGCATGTGGAGAATCAGCACAGCTTCTGCGTACCAAGCAGCCTTCCTCACACTGTGCTCTGAATCAGCTGTAATTGTGATAACACTGGCTCTGTTACAAACGGGATTACTTAAGTAACCCAATCTGGAGCTTTTTAAAGATTGAACAAGCGTGTCTACATAGGGAAAAAATGAGTTCAAATGTATATTAGCTTTGTGGTTGTAATGATACAAGACACTTGAACAGCAGTTTTAATGTATTTTGGACAAGAAAGGTTTTGAATACAAACCAATTCTCCATTTGAAAAATGAAAGATGTGCTTATGGGAGGGAATATGATACACTTTTAGCCTGATGAAAACATAAGCCTGAACATGCACACTTCTTGGGGAAACTAATTTATTTCAATAAAACAAGACAGTACCTTTGAAAAACAAAAAACAAGCCTTTTTTGTATAATTTCCTTAGTTTATCTTTCTCATAATATTATAGAATCTCTATTTCTCTCCAATAATGAAACACCAAGAGAGCTTTTTAAAAAGGTTTATTTTAGATTATACTTTAAAACAAATAAGTCAAAAGAGCAATTCTAGGTCATAGCAAATAGATGAGAAGACTGAGGCAAAGGACCTCAAAGATAAAGGACAGGCTGCTACCCTGAGATCACTTATTAAACTCTGAAATCCATGAAGGCAGAGGCCATGTTTGCTGGTTCAACAGTACCATGCACAGGTATAGACAGAGAGGAACCACTGAATGGACAGGAGGAAAATGAGAGAGATGGGAAAAGGAATGTCATATTTCTGTGACAGGTAAAAGAGCTATAATAATACATAGTTACTCCTTCATAATTTTATAGCCAAGTGAGACTGTGCCAGGAAGGAGCCAAACAGATCTAGGTCCAATTCCACACTCTATCATCTTCCTTGAGAAAGTTCTTGAACTCCAATTAATTATATAATCTCTTGGATTCTCTGTTTCTTTTTTCTTTTTTTTTTTTTTTCTTTTTTAATCCTCACCTGAGGATATTTTCCCACTGATTTTTAGAGAGAGTGGAAGGGTGGGGGAGAGACAGAGAGAGAGAAACATTGATGTTAGAGGTCACATTTATTATGTCTGATCCTAGACCAGGGCCAGGGATTGAGACTGCAACTGAGGTAGGTGCCATGCTAGGGCAATTCTCTATTTCTTTATTAGTAATTTGGTAATATAATGGTCATGGTATAGGTTTGCTGAGAGGAAAAAGGGTGATAACCTATATGAATGCACTTCATGGTGCCTGGCACATACTGAGGCTCAGTGATTGTCAGCTCCTATGCAGGACTTTGATTACAGTGCTACTTCTGGCACTGAAGCTAGGATTGAAAACCACCACTAATACAAGCATTCAGAATAATCAGTTTGTGGGGCCAGGGCCATGTTCATCTTAGAGAACTACAGTCCTCTACCCTCACTCTAAGATGCCCTGTGCTATACCCTCATTAGAGTTTTGGAAAGAAACCAGGCCTTATGCACGAAAGAGAGTTAGAAAGAAGGCCATGTTCAATTTCTTTAAAATTCTGTCTTTGGGTTTAGATCAAGTAAAACAATCATATATAATAATAATCCTATATAATAAAGCGGTAATATGCAAATTGACCATCACTCCAACACACAAGATGGCCACCCCCATTGGACACAAGATGGCCGCCACAAGATGGCCAGCAGGGGAGGGCAGTTGTGGGCAATCAGGCCATCAGGGGAGGGTAGTTGGGAGGGACCAGGCCTGCAAGGGAGGGCAGTTGAGGGAGATCAGGCCAGCAGGGGAGGGCTGTTAGAGGTGACCGGGCCAGCAGGGGAGGGCAGTTGGGGGGACAGGCCTACAGGGGAGGACAGTTAAGGGAAACCAGGCTGCCTGGGGAGGGCAGTTAAGGGTGACCAGGCCTGCAGGGGAGGGCAGTTAGGGGCAATCAGGCCAGCAGGGGAGCAGTTAAGTGTCGATCAGGCTGGCAGGGAGTGGTTAGGGGGTGATCAAGCTGGCAGGCAGAAGTGGTTAGGGGCAATCAGCCATTGCAAGCCATCAGTCCAGATTGTAGAGAGTTCAGGCTGGTCTGAGGGACACACCCTTCCACCCCCCATGCATGAATTTCATGCATCGGGCCTCTAGTAATTCTATAAGCCCATAAGAAAATAGATGTCAACATTTTGCATGCTATAACAGTTTTCCCCCCTTCTGGGTTATTTTGATTATTTAGTTTAAAAAGTATGCTGGATATTTGATGTGAGACAGCTTCTGTTTTCTCCTCAAGACTATTCTCTATACCTCCCCCTGTTCTCTTCCCAAAATGATCTCTATAGATGACATCAATGGGTCTTCTTACTCCCTGGCTCTGCTTGGGTTCAGTCAATGGGGAGCCCTGGCAGGACTTGGTGGGAGAATGAGAATTAGTTCAAGGTTTTTATTTCCCTGGTTCACTCCCTGTAAGCTTACCTTGAGCTGATTCTGTCCTTGAATAAAGGTCACTGCTCTAATCAAGGTTATCTCTCTATATAAGTGACCATTTGACCAGTAGCTTGATGTGCACTGACCACCAGGGGCAGACACTCAGTGCATAGGCATAAAAACATGAAACAGACTGATGAATCTCAGAGGGAAGGGGGGGGGTGGGAGGAGGGTGGGAAGAGATTAAACAGAGATCTTACATGCATACTAGAGGCCAGGTACACAGATTCATGCACCGGTGGGGTCCCTCAGCCTGGCCTGTGGGTATTGAGCCAAAAATGGAAGTCTGACATCCCCCAAGGGGTCCTGGATTGCAACAGGGTGCAGGCTAGGCCATGGGACCCCACTGGTACACAAATCCATGCGCTGGGCCTCTAGTTTAGGTCATAAAATAACTTGATCTCCTTTTAGGTTCTGATATTTCTCCCTCCACTGATTTCTGTGAGCTTAGACTGGTAACAATTATGCTATTGGTAGCCTCTGGTTCCTGAAGAATCCCTTGAAATTCTCCAATACTATACCTGGATCTAACCCTTTTACTTACTCCCTTTACAAATAAGCCATCCTTAAAGCATCCTGATTTGGTTGTGCCAAAGTTCCTGACAGGATCTTGATTGAACAGATGTGGTTTATATAGACTGATCACAACCAGTGGCTAGCTTATATCTCATATCCCTTCCCAGGTTCTCTCTTAGTTCAGTTATGACTACAGCTCTTGTCCTCATGTTCTCATTTGAGGAATAATCAATATAGAAGACTAATATTTTCCTTACTAATTAAATATATATATACATATATATATACATATATATATATATATATATATATATATATATATATATATATATACACACACACATATATATATACTAGAGACCCAGTGCACAAAATTCATGCACTCAGGTGGGGGTCCCTCAGCTCTGCCTGCACTCCCGCAGTCCGGGAGCCCCACAATTGATCACTCTGCAGAGGGAGGCCCCACCCATCCACTGCAGCGATGCCGGCCAGGTAGCTTGGGCCTCCCCCTACGGGGTGGTCATGGGGTGATGGTGGAAACCCCTGACCAATTGCATTGCACCCACCTTGGCTGGCCTGGCACCAGTTGGTGTCGTAGCGTGGATGTCAAGACAGTCGTTCTGCTGTTCGGCTGTTCAGCTATTCAGTCAATTTGCATATTATGCTTTTATTATTATAGATAAATACATAAACATAAAATCACATGTATTACTTTGAACATGTGAATCAAGTATTTTACTAAACAAATCTAACTTATCTTGTTATTATTTTCCATACTTTTTTCTATGTTCATATACTATACATAATATATAATCCAAAGTATGTATGGGTAAAAGAGTATATGCATTTTAAAATTTAAGAATTTAGTAAAATTTTTAAAATTTGTAAAATATATATTTGTATATTAAAATAAGTCAAATAGCAAGAGTTTAATATTAATACTATAGGCTAAAAAATACACAAAGCCTCAGTTTCACTTGATGTCAGCCAATAAACAATCTGCATTAATATCTTGACATGTAAATGAGCTTCACTAGACTGCTTCTGATTTAAATATAAATTACATCAGTGAAAAGTTCACATTTAAACCTTAAAAATATTCATCCTGAATTTCTGATTGACTTTAAATACATAAATTTCAAAATGGTCTATTATTAATGTAAAAATTATAAAGCCATCTCAACTGATGGTAAGCTTCTTTAACCACTTTCTCTTCATGTTTACTAGATACAAACTGTGACAGGTCTTAAACAAAGCAAACCAATAACTTGGCTAGAAAAATTAGAGAATGAAAGTTTCAACTGTTTTCTGATTACATTATTTGCAAATTTAAAGTATACTTCAGAATTTTAAAGATAAGGAGATTCAGAAGATATTAAATTATTAGAAACTAGAGGCCCGGTGCACGAAATTCATGCATGGGGGGCGGGATCCTTCAGCCCAACCATCACCCTCTCCAATCTGGGAGCCCTCAGCAGAGCCCTCTTCAATCCGGGAGCCATGAGAGCTTAAGCCCACTCCCTGTGGTTCTCTGCTCTCTGCGGGGCCTGGCCTCTCTACACCCACTGCCCAGAGGCTCTCCACGGCCCAGAGGCCCTCTGCGACTGGGGCAGAACATTTGCCTCATTGCCGCCGTGACAAAGAAAGCATTTCGCCAGGCCACTCACACTGCCCGCTCTCAGCGGCCGCCCCCCCAGGACTGTGGGACTCCAGTGGGGCTGAGGGGACTGGGTGCCACCATCTTGTGGCTATGGGTGCTGCCATCTTTGTGACAGAGTGATGTTAATTTACATATTACCCTTTTATTAGATAGGATATGTCTAAGGGAAATTTATCAAAAACCCAAAGAGATGTAAGAAAGTTTTAACTCAATATGGATTTCAAGGCCAAGTACAAGTATTTATTTTTTAACCTACTATAGCATATGAAGACTTTCTCTAATAATGCCAATTTTACTTATGTCAAATTAAAGAACATTTAGTAGAATGTGTTTCCATTTTTCCTTTTTTCCAATTTGAACATGTTGTTTCAAAGCAACATTCTTCTTCCAGTTCCTTAACATCTTGGTATACAACTAAAGTGTTCTGGGTCACAGAGGAGCTGACCTGGCTTTCTATTTATCCTAACATAACACTTAGATCATTAAGCAGTTCTGATCTAACTACTGCACCAATCTGGCCTTGTGGCATGGCCAACTTATGAAAAATTTACAATGATTCATTTCTATCAGAAAGTCATACTCTGAGTCACCAAGCCAGTGGACAAGCTGACACATACTTTAGTAAGCTTACCAGGGTAGAAAATATGCCCATTATTACACCAAATAAAGACATATACAAATAGACCATGATGACAATTTTCTGAACATCTATTATTTATTATGCAATCTTTGAGTTGACCTGTATATCATCCTCCAAGAACGTAAAGTGGGAATTTTACTTTCCATGTAACAAATGAGGAACCTAAGGCTATAGTGATACTAAGTTACTTGTCCCAAAGTCATATGCTGGAAGGTATCTATTCAACCTAAAGCTTAAGCCCTTTTATCTATTATCTTACCAATTGTCTTATAGTATACCATAACCAGCTCCTAAGGAATTATTCCATTTCTCCCAAATTATTTCAAATTAGAATGATATCCAATGCTTATGCTAAACAATGTATTCAAATAACACTAATGTCAAAGATAGTATTACTATTGTTTTAATCTAGCTAGTGACCAGAATGGACAGCATTTACATATATCATACAACTTAAAATTATAAAATTTTAAAATCTTTAGTTATACTTTCTCCATGTCATTTACTAACATCTATAATAATAAAAGCATAATATGCTAATTAGACCAGACATCCTTCCGTCCTTCAGTCCTGGGTGCCTGCCGGTGGCTGCAGAAAAGCCCAGGTCCCTGGTGCCAGAAGGAAGGTGGTGCTGGCAGTCGGAGGAAGGAAGGCCTACTCTCACATGAATTTCATGCATTAGGCCTCTAGTTATTATAATAATCAGCAATGTAGATTTCATTACATATGAAATTATCTATAAAGGAAAACTCCTTTGAAATATTACAATTAATAATCTGATAACATTAAAATTGACATTCAGAAAGATGAAAATTCTCAGTACGATTTTAGGCAACACAAATAATTACATATATTATATATATATATTGCTATCAATAAAGGGATATACTTCTTAACTCACAAGGCTTTTGACTTGAACTAAGTTAAATTTACCAAAACAACTAGAGTACATTAAAGTTTAGCTTTTACCAAGTAAATGAAAACTGACTAATTGAAGATTTTATATGCTTACAGTGAAATACACAAAATAAAAATATGCTCTTATTTTCCTAAATTTTTCATCTTTAGCACTCTTCATCTTTATATTTAGGATTATCAAACAAAGAATATTTTTGATAACTTGAGGTAACAAATCAAACCATAATAATTTTTCTCCTTTCTAAATTACAGAAGCCTAATAATTATATTTCAAATTTTGGTTGCCTTCTATTAATGTTCAATGAAGTTGTACATTGTTCAAGAATAAAATAAATATGTTTATGTAAATCACATGAATCAAAAATCCATCTCTGAAACATGGAAAATATAACTTGATAAACATCAAGTTATATCATTTATGAACAAAAATGTTTGCTGTATACCAGAGACAAATTATAATGTGCATCCTGTGAATATAAAAAATACCAATTACTTCTGTTATTACAGTGCCATCTGGCCAGCTGTGGATTCTATAGTAGAGATTAGTTTTATTCTGGTGCATTGAAAAACACTGATACTAATCTCAGACAAAAGTATTATTGTCAGTAAGAAGCTGATTACTGACTACAGAGGCTTTTAACAAATGATTATTATTTAACAAATTCAAGGATAACTAAATAATACTATAAATAGTAGCATTTTCAATATCACTGAAATATCCATGGAGGTTACATTCCAAGAACCACCTTGGATGCGTAAAACCTGGGATAGTACAGAACCCTATATATGTGTTTTTCCTATGCATACATACCTATGATAAAATTTAATTTATCAACTAGGCACAGTAAGATATTAACAATAATAACTGGTAATTAAATAGAACAATGACAGCAATATACTGTGATAAGAGTTATGTGAATGTGTCTCTTTCTCTTTCTCAAAATATCTTTTTGTACTGTACTCACCTTTGCACTTAAAGGAGGCACTTTATGGCTTTTCTTGGTCATATGCAAATTGCCAGCACCACTAGTCTAGTGCTTTGGGGTCATTATTGAGTAAAATAAGGGTGATTCAAACACAAGCACTGTGATACCTTGAGGTGGACCTGATAACTAAGATGGCTACTAAGTGGCTATCAGGTGGGGAGTATCTAGAGCACGAAGGCGCTGGACAAAGGCATGATCCACACCCTGGGCAGGACAGAGCAGGAAGGAGTGAGATTTAATCACCCTACTCAGATCGGTGCCCAGTACAAAACTCATGAATTGTTTGTTTCTGAAATTTTCCATATACTATTTTTGGACCAAACCACGGTCAATTGCTAAGGATTCTGCCACTGACCTGATGCACAGACATAGCCAGTTACATTTGATTTAATATGTTAATGAGGAACAAAAGCATAGTGGATTAACTAACTAGAGAGGAACAGACAATCTTATATGGTTTAATCCTCTCATCCTTTTTAGTAATGCTATTTTGTATTAATACTTTATTAATACTTTCTTCTACTGGTAATCCATACCTAACTTATATTTCACAGAATCACCAAGTAAAACCAAGCAACAGCTGAAAAAGTAGGTAATTGAAGAGAAAATCGAATGAATGAAAGTTCTTATACAATCTAAAAACTGATTAATTGCTCAGGAATCAAGGCGTAATATTGGGGAAATACCTCATATTTAGTGTTAAAATTTTTTTAATGGTAATATGTTTTCTTTCCATTTCTAAACTTTGATTCTAATAAACATAGCCTTCATTATTTGCTTTTATGAACTAAAATGTATTTCTTTTTTTAAAAAATATATTTTATTGATTTTTTTACAGAAAGGAAGGGAGAAGGATAGAGAGTTAGAAACATCGATGGGAGAGAAACATCGATCAGCTGCCTCTTGCACACTTCCTACTGGGGATATGCCCGCAACAAAGGTACATGCCCTTGACCGGAATCAAACCTGGGACCCTTGAGTCCGCAGGCCGACGCTCTATCCACTGAACCAAACCAGTTAGAGCTAAAATGTATTTCTGATAATTTTTTAAAATAAGAGAATAAACTCCAAAAGGATATATGACATATATATTCAGCAGTTGGTTCAACTTAGCTATTCTAAAGTAGTTACTGGTACTCATGACTTTTAAAACATTGTTAAAATATTGAATTACATAGTAACATAGCTATGCTTTAATTTAAATTGATCTTCCAACTCCAAACTTCTTACGGAGGTTCTTTACTGTAAGGCCCCAATATACCTCTCTAGTCTCATCATCCCACCTTCCTAGTTCCTCAGACCTTCCAGACCTAGACCACACACACACACACACACACACACACACACACACACACCTGAGTCTCCTGCCAGGCAGAGTAAACCTACCACAGTGGTCGGCAAACTCATTAGTCAACAGAGCCAAATATCAACAGTACAACGATTGAAATTTCTTTTGAGAGCCAAATTTTTTAAACTTAAACATCTTCTAACACCACTTCTTCAAAATAGACTCTCCCAGGCCGTGGTATTTTGTGGAAGAGCCACACTCAAGGGGCCAAAGAGCTGCATGTGGCTTGCAAGCTGCAGTTTGCCGACCACGGACCTACCACAACCACCAAATACCAGATCCCTTCAATTCACGACGTGGTATAAGCAGTCTTTCTGCTTTCATTCTCTGTGCAAACTTCTATTTTTCATCTAAGATCCACTTCAAATGTCATTTCCTTTGTGACACTTTTTCTGACTCCCTCATGCACAATTAGATGAAGGCCCATGGCATGGAAAGCTTTTCTATATAGCATTTCTCCCATAAAATTGAAACTAAGTGTTCTTCTGGGTCCTACTCCATTAGCTTGTGACCTCCCCAAGGGCAAGGATTAGGACTTATTCATCTCTTTTTCCTAGAGCTCCATCAATGAAAACAGTTAGCATCCAGTGTACGATTGTGAGGATTAAAACAGATATTTAACAAAAGCACTAGTGGCACATACAAAGTATTCCGCATATATTAGAAGTTGTTTTTTAAGTGTCAAAAATTATGCCTATTTTGTAGTAAGCATTCTATAAATGTTTACTGAATGAATAAAACAGGAATGAACAAATGATAGTTTCTAAAATGCATTTCAAACAGACCTAAGTAAAACAAACAAAAAATAGTAATGTGATCATCTTTATCACTACAAAATTAAATACTCCTTACAAAGATTGAACAGAATGCTATTTTAAACAGCAATCAGTTGCTACATTATTACATACAAATGAAAATCAAGATATTAAAATAAATGAAATGTATAAAGAACTTAATTGAACAGAAACTTAAGATTTGTTGAAATTCTCCTAAATGTTAAGATTTTCTGAGTTGGTACTTAACAAAGTGCTTTTAATAACTAAGTGTAGGCCAATAGTTGCTTGTCTTGCAAACTCTAATCATTTAAACATCATAGCAAACAAAAATAAAATAACACTAACTTGTTTTTAAATTTTGTTTCCTGATTTTTTCCCTGAGGAAAAGAGTTTATTATTTTTAAAGCATTGGTGTCCATGTTGTACATATACCAAGATTACTCTATGTTAATCATTTTAGAAGAGGTATTTCATGTTTTTCCCCTAATAATGTTCCACATAAGGATTTCAGAAGGTATTGTTGAGGTCAATTAGTGATACCATCATTTCTGTTTATTTTAATGTTACTCTACTTGGATTTACAAAGGAATAAAAAAAAGAAACTTATATGGTCAGCATGAACTTTTATTTTGCCCTTGGAATACTGTGCCGCACAGTGTGGAAACAGATCCATCACCCAATAGAAGCAGTAAAGATATTACCTGGAGAGCTCATCCCCAATGTGAACAGTGCCCGAGCAACCCTCTAACAAAGGTGAAGACCATTAAATCTCACTTATAAGTCACATGCAAGTATTTAAATAAAAAAAAGCTCATAGTGCTCTCATTCAGTATGTCAAAATCTATCAGCTCTATTAAATAATTCCTTATGATTTTGAACTCAATTTTATAATTTTCATAAACAAAAAAATACCTAAACATAAAAACTGCAAATTGGTAAAATTATGTGCCAATTTAATTTTTAAGGGAAAATTTTTAAAGCCAAGCAACTAACTTCTGAAGAAAAATTATATTTCATAGATAGATAGACAATACACAAAACACACACATATATATATATATAAGTGCTTATGTCATAAAATTTATTTATATATAATTTATACATAAATACATTACAGATATGTTAATTTACTTAGATTTTTAACAAACAAATATGTGTATTTTCTTCAGAAGTCAGTTCTTTTATTTATGTGTATATATACATATGTATATATCTCTCTATATATATATACACACACATACATATGTATAAGAATTCTCAGCCGAAACCGGTTTGGCTCAGTGGATAGAGCGTTGGTCTGCGGACTGAAAGGTCCCAGGTTCGATTCCGGTCAAGGGCATGTACATTGGTTGCGGGCACATCTCCGGTAGGGGGTGTGCAAGAGGCAGCTGGTTGATGTTTCTCTCTCATCGATGTTTCTAGCTCTCTGTCCCTCCACTTTCCTCTCTGTAAAAAATCAATAAAATATATTTTTTAAAAAAAAGAATTCTCAGTCCTATGATCTGATTATTTGCTTTCTTTGAAACAATACAATTTTTCAAAATCCCTTTTACTGTAAAGCCAATTAATCTAAATTATCTGCTTGAGCTCCTAAACAATCATTTCAAATGAATATATAGAATAAGCCTTAATTTCAGAAATTCTAAAGGAAATGAAAACTTTTATTAAAACACAGCCCTTACAAATATCCTATCCAACATGATATCAGAACTCTTAAATTGATATCTTCTCCTTTTGATAATAAAGCAATAGTTATTAAAATATATTCTGAGGAATAACTTAAAGATATATCTAAATATATATATATATAAAATATTCTAAATAGTCTTAAAAGTATAATATTGGTAACATTTCTTGACATTATTAATTTGGATTAACTAATTTGGATTATTTTTAAAGTATGTAAAGTGGCCTAATATTAAAAAATTCTTAAGAATATAAAAGCAATACCTAAAATTTATCTCTGGTTTTCTTACATGCAATTTTCTTAAATTAACTCAAAATAGGGCTTAAACTCAAATAAACCTAGATAAATAAACTAACTAAATAAACTAAACTAAAAAATTGTCCATTCTTCCCACAGATAAGTATTAAAATCACAATATTATTTAAAATAATAATTAAAGTAATACATATATTTTATTTATTTGCTTATGTCTTCATCATAAGTAAAGTAGGGGCTTGTTCTGATTTGTAGTGAAGTCATATCTAATTTACAAAGCTTACACTAAAAGAATAAATGGATGAATGAAGAATTGGGGACTTTTGTCCCTGTCAGTGAACTTCTATATTCATTTATGCTTCACATCCTAGTTGTGTTTTGAATGAATCTAGGACTAAAAACCACTCCTATACACAGATTTGTCTGGGTTACAGCTAACTTTCGGGTAGATCCTGACCCAGAGTTAGAATACATGCAAGTTCTACCTTGATGCCTTACTAGCTCTGTGACCACAGCGTCTTACCTAACTTCTCTGAGTCTCAATATCTTCCCTTATAAAATTAGTATAATAACACCTACCCTGTGTATCTCAGAGGGTAACTCATTTGTATGCATGTTAACTATAAAATTTTCTCAACTTTTCTGTACATTAGAACCCTTTCATAATAAAATATTGGAAAAAATAAAAAGAAAGTCTTCCAAATGTTGGAAATATAAAAGCATACTATCCGATTGGTTTCAGAGGAATAAAAACAATTAACATAGACCCACTACCCACATATCTATAGAAGATATTTGAAAAGTTGACTTTTTATTTAGATTTTTAAGTTTGCTATTACTCTTTGAATGACAGACATCATTTCTAACAACAAGATTACATAATGATGAAAGCATTTTCAAATAGCTATTATCAGAATGCTCTCTCCATTGGTTCCTTTTGAAAAGCACTTACTTTTTTACTCATTCCTACAAAATTGACTTTACTGTGTTTGGGACAGTTAAATATATTGCTTGTGTATGAGTTGTTGTTGTTTTTTGTTGTTGTTGTTGTTTTCCAAAATAACTGCTTTCTGACAACCACTGATTGTCACAGAAAAGGTCAACCAAGTTGAAACCCTGACTTTCATGTAAATCTATGTAACTTACCTTAAACAAAAACATTTTTTGGCACTTTGTCACCAAAAAAACCTACATACCTCAAATGTAATTGAAAATATTTTCTTGATCATTCCTCATCTCATGAAAAAATATTCTAAGAATCCAACTATTTAATAAGTTTTATTGTGTAAAATTAACCACATTGATGGCATCCTTCGCATCTAAATCATAACATGTTGCAATAATTGGAAATTAAATAAATAAGAGATGAACTTCTGTGAACCCCTTTGGATTGTGGAATCCCACTCTTCATATAGGATCCATCTCCAATTAACTCTGCAAATATTATTAAGCCTTTATTTACCCCAGACTTTTTAAATTATATAACTGGGAATAGTAGTTCCATACTTATTACTTTCTTATCAATGAGATGAGATGTCTTGTACACCTTGCTATGAACCTCACTGATGGATCACTGTTTTTCAACTTGTACCCCAACAGAAGTATCTTAGACTGTCTCCTTTGTGCATAGGAACATAACTTCTTGGATCTCCTTATTGAATACATTTTGAGAATGCTGGGAATTATAATAAATGTTATTGTTCTTTACATTTTTTTGAGGGGGGAGTAAGTATGTGCATATGTGTGAATACACACACACACAACTAGGATGTGAAGCATAAATGAATATAGAAGTTCACTGACAGAGACAAAAGTTCTCTATCTAAATAGCGGAGTTAAAAAAGAAAGGCAATGTTTCTTTGCTATGTCCTAGCAAGTTCATAGATGTTCAAATTTAAATTTAAAAATCTCCAAATATTTATAGTAGGTCTTCACTGCACCAGTCACAAAGATGAAAAACAGTGGTAAAGCCACACAGCTCAGACAAAATTCCATCTGGTATAGGAAAGTACCCCCAAACTGTAGAGCCCACTGTGCTAATGAAGTACTATTAAAATTATCATAGTTTAGGATCAAAACTAACAAACAAAACCCAGAAAATAGTTCACTGAATAACTCATTTACTTACATTTCAATCTTCTCATAACTTCAAACCACTTACAAACACTATCCTGAATTAGAAGTAGGAAGAAAAAGGTTCCTGAAATCTCCATCCTCTGATGCTATAATGATACATTTGACAAACCCATTATAGCAATCTTACCTGACTTACAGTATTAAATAACTCCGTTATCTAATGCTGATGCCATAGAAAACTGGAAGCAGCAAACTAAAGAGTTAAGGTAGAGGCTTATTAGACAGACAAGCATAATATTTGCAAAATAAGGCTAACAGAAACAGAAAAAATAAAAACCACAAAACTAAAAACCACATGAGAGTATGGTGTAGTAATGGAAGCTCACAAATGATGATCCTGAGTCATAAAGAGAATGTGCATTATGCTCAGTATTATTTCTTTAAGAAGGTATGGAAGTGGATAATACATTTTAGAAAGACTTCTATTCATGGAAAGACTTCCATGTTAACATTTTAAAATGTTTCCCTTCAATCTGCAGCCCAGATTTTATGAGCTAATGAATAAAAGCCTAGATATCTCTAACTGTAAACAGAATTCTAAATTTTGTTATATTTGGTTAAGAGGGCTGCTTCTCAAAATCTTTCAATAATTCTTCAAAATTAGCTGGAGATACTTTAGGCTTATGTGTCTTTAATCATGAATGATGAGCTCCTTTTGAAGTATCTGAATTGCTTTTAGTAAGATTTGCAATCATTCTGAACAAATTATAAAGCAGCCCAGAAGAAAGAATGTGCTATGCTGTATTAATGCATTCCTAACTTCAGTAGATTAAGCGAAGATGATTATAAAAGTGAAATGTGTAACCTTATTCACTTCTTGCATCTATTATTGAAAAATTAAGAATTACATGAAAGTTCTTTCAACGCTCGTGAAAGGCTTTCTATTTGAAGGCTGTTTTTTTAAAAGCTAAATTTTATAAAATACCTACTAATAACAAAGAAATCCTTATTAATATGCTATTACCTGACAGATAACATATCTGAGCCATAACTTTGATTATGACCTTAGGGAAGCAAGAGAATTCTTTCATTCACATTTCTAACACAGTCATTGTAAATTGGTTCCATTGTTCCTCAGCTAAACTCCATAGTAATTGATTATGTAAGCCAGTATTTTTCAAAGACTAAGACATATGGTGATTTCAGATGGAACATGGAGACCATTTTTTTTATTTCAATAGATTTATATTTAGAATTAGGTGCTAAAAAGAAGTTTAGCTAAAATATATACATATAAAGCTCATGAGTTCATAGATATGATTAATTTAAAAGAAGTTAACTTCAAAAATGTAAACCAACTTAAAGTTATTTTAAAGTAAAATATTACATCAATATTTATTTTAAATAATATTAAATAAGTTGTATAGAGTGTGTATAGGTAAAAAATCATGATGTCAATTCTAAATAAGTAAAGTTAAGAACACAGGATGCAGTGTCTTCACTTTGAAAGTAGACATGCCCTACAGTGTGGCATTTAATTTATAGTTGTTTTCAACATATTTTATGGATTAAAATATTATATATTACTCTTGTCTTTCCAACTAATCTATAAGCTCAGTTACCATCGGTTCAAGTTGAATGTTTTGCATAAATACAGACTTCCTGCATTGATTTAGAGTTGCCTGTGAGAAACTCACCAGTCAGAGAGAATGTATGCACCCCTGTATTCATAGCAGTGTCATTTATAATAACTAAGATCTGGAAACAGCCAAAGTGCCCATCAGTAAATGAGTGGATAAAAAAGATGTTGTACATTTACACAATGGAATACTATGTGGCTATAAAAAAGAAGGAGCTCTTACCCTTTGCAACAACATGGATGAACCTAGAAATTACTATGCCAAGTGAAATAAGCCAGTTAGAGAAAGACAAATATCACATGATCTCACTTATATGTGAACAAAATTAATTGATGACTAAAATAGGTCCAAGGGCATGGATGCATGACAGATCTCAGACGGGAGAGGAGTACAGGGGACAGGAAGTAATTAACCAAAGAACATCCTCTCTAATAAAAGAGTAATATGCAAATTAACCATCACTCTGCTACATAAACCACACCCACCAGCCAAGCCACGACCACCAGCCAATCAGGGCGAGTATGCAAAGTAACCCCAACCAAGATGGCTACCAGAAGGGAGGCTTGGCTTTCTCCGGCAACAGAGGAAGCCAAGTTTTCCACACACTCTGGCGGGCCCAGGCCTCCACTCAAGGATACAAAGTTTCAATTATAGAAGGTAAACAAATCCAAACAGAAATGGCGGCAGCCACAGATCGAGCAGGAGGCTTGGCTCTGCTCCAGGCTACAAAGTTTCAATTGTAGAAGGAAAATAAATTCCAGATACCAGGGCCTCTGCTTGGGTCGCCAGGGGCGTGGCTGGCCTGCAAACCACCACAGGCCCCTTGCCCAGGCCTCTCCACACCCCAAGGGAACCCCACCCTGATCCAGGACACCCTTCAGGGCAAACCAGCTGGCCCCCACCCATGCACCAGGCCTCTATCCTATCTAATAGAAGAGTAATATGCAGATTGACCATCACTCCAACACACAAGATCAAGATAGCTGCCCCTATGTGGTCAAAGATCCTGCACCCATGTGGACACAAGATGGCCACCACAAGATGGCCAGCAGGGGAGGGCAGTTGGGAGGGACCAGGCCTGCAAGGGAAGGCAGTTGAGAGGGACCAGGCCTGCAAGGGAGGGCAGTTGGAGGCGATCAACCCTGCAGAGGAGGGCAGTTAGGGGTGATCAGGCCAGCAAAGGAGGGAAGTTGGGGGCAAACAGGCTGGCAGGGGAGCAGTTAGACATCAATCAGGCTGGCATGGGAGTGGTTAGGGGGTGATCAGGCTGGCAGGCAGAAGTGGTTAGGGGAAATCAGGAAGGCAGGCAGGCAAGCAGTGGGGAGCCAGCAGTCCTGGATTGTCAGAGGGATGTCTGGTGGGATCGGGCCTAAACGGACATTCCTCAAGGGGTCCCAGATTGGAGAGGGTGCAAGCTGGGCTGAGGGACATCCCCCTGCCCCCGTGCATGAATTTCGTGCACCAGGCCTCTAGTATATACATATATGCATAGCCCATGAACACAGACAATAGAGTGGGGAAGGCCTAGGGTAGGGTGGGACTAGGTGGAGAAGGCAAATCAGAGGGAGGGGGAAATGGGAAACATCTGTAATACTATCAATAATAAATAAAAATAAAACTCCGCAGCATGGCTCAGTAGTTGAGAATCAACCTATGAATCAGGTGGTCACAGTTTGATTCCCAGTCAGGGCACTTGCCTGGGTTGTGGGCTCAATCCCCAATGTGGGACATGCAGGAGGCAGACAATCAAGGATTCTTTCTCATTATTGATGTTTCTATCTCTCTCTCCCTCTCCCTTCCTCTCTGAAATCAATAAAAAATAGTTTTAAAAATAATATAAAAATAAAATAAAATAGAGTTGCTTGTGAGAGGCTTACAGATGTTGATAGCATTTCTTTCTTTGGCCAAAGTCAGCTTGTCTGATATTTCATTTCAGTAAACTTCTGGGTCTACTACCATGAGTTAGGCTTTAATATATAAAATAAGAACTGAAGTGAGCTCTTAAAAGTTTGGGCTTTTTCTCTCTAAAATGCTGTTACATCTATGAAAATATAATTAGAGTAAATGAGGTTTTTAATTTAGTAGATATGAATTTTAGCCATGTTATAACAAAAAATATTGTATTTATTACAAAATATTTGAATAGCTTAGAGGTTAAGTGTCGATACATTACATTGCCTGGATACATGTTGATGGTGTGCAGAGCAGTCATATTTGTATGTGTGTGATATGCCATTACAGGCACCAATAGGAGATGCACAACAAAAGATCAAATGATGGCACAGGTGTCAGAGAAAGAGTGTAGAGAGTGAGAATAGAGAGACCACAGGAGTCCTAAACCAAGTAGTTTAGTGGCAGAAACAAATCACTTGACTTCTTTGAGCCTCAGCTTCCTCAATGAAGAGATTGTTTATATAAGAAAAGTTCCCTTTAATGAATAAGATATCAGAGTAGAAAGAGAAAGGAGAGCCTGATTCTGGAATATTACTGAGAAACTAACCTACTGCCATCACAATTTTCTATGTATGTCTGCTTATGCAAACAACAACAATAACAACAACAACAAAAAACCTATCTTATGTAAATGACTGTTAATCAAGATATCTGTACTTAGAGGTGTAAACATGTCTCACTGAGAAAATAGCAATGAAAAAAATCACAAGGAAAAGAATCTATATATCTGACTACATAAAAGTGTAAAGCTTCTTAACATAAAGAAAAGAAACTAATATACTTGCAATTAATATGATAAAGGATTAATATATTTACAATGAAAACTGTGTATATCAATAAAAAATAATTGAGAAACTAACATATTAAGAGATAAAGAATATAAACAGAAAATTTATAATAAGGGATAGAGTGTTTTTTAAACATATGTCAATTATTCACCGTTGCTAGAAGTCTAATAAATGAAAATTAAAATTAGAAGATAGCATTTCTTGTCCAGCAGATTACCAAAAACAATGGTTTTAATTAGAGTAACTATGGATGAGCATGGTGTGATTAAATAGGCATTATTGTACATTGCTAATAAGAATGTGAATTTTTAATGGCACTTTTGGAAGGCAATTTACTAACATGCATTAAAATATTAAAAACATAACAATAGGGGTTTGGTTGCATAAGTTAAGGTATGAAAGTCCTTTTGAAATAGCGTATGAACATTAAAAGTATATTTATGAATTACATATATTAAAATTATCAATCGTACCTTGCTAAATTAAAGAAATAGAATATAAAATTATAGACATTACCTATGAATATATTTTTTAGATTACATAAAACAATAGAAAAAAGTGTTAGGTAATAGATCTGTTTCTAAAATATCCATTTAGAATGAGGAACATAGTACATTCTACTTTTTGTGAGTTTCCACATTTTATATTCTTTAGTACATTACACTTTTCAAAATAATATAAAATAAGGTGAAGTGGAGGATGAACATCAATGGGCCCATGTATTCAAAGTATTTGATCAACTTCCCATCACTGAAGCAAGTTGCTTATACCTTAGCTTCATGAGGTTAGGAAAGCGAAGTTAGATAGATTAAAACAGAATTCTTAAGCAACTGCTTATATAGTGAGATGCTGTGAACTGGAACAACCACATGCAAGGTAGCAGGAAAAAATCCACTCTAAAGTAACACAGCCAAACAGCCCGAAGCTGCGGGTTATTAGTAAATGCCAGCAGTGGTGATCAAAGAAAGATGGCACCATTTCACAATGAGGACCCTAAGCCCATGGGGCTAAGAAGGCATGAGCATCATAGAGGAACTGCAGGCCCTAAACTGCTGACATACTACAAGCATCTTCAGGGCTGAAAATACAAGTGGCATTACGACCTTGGTGATCTAATGTCCATAGGAATTGTGACACCATCAGTACCAACATCAATGAATGTAGATGGGCATGTTTTTCATGTTAGAAAAGAAAACTGCTCCATCTGCGCTCAAGCACAGCTTTCCTTTAAAAACCCTATTTTTTTCCAGAATTAGGTATTGTATTTCTCTTTTCTTGTCCTAAGGATCTACTAGATAAGGTAATTGAAATCAATAGTTGAAAAATTATACCAACCAGCACACAACCTGCAGTAGTTTGCAGCAACCACAGGTAGGGAGATGCCATCTTAGGAAAATCTATAACTACTGTTGGTTCGCAAACTGGCCCCCTGTACATGGAGGGCAGGAGAAACCAAAGAAAGAGAAGAAAGAGGCAGACCAGTCCTAATTACGAGGTGGCAGTTTAAACAAAAAAAGGAATATACATACATGGCTTGTCTTGGACGGCCTCAAGATGAGTGATCTCCACACCCACCAGCAGAACCTTAAAATGTTATATAAAAACCTTAACTGGGTTTTCAGTCTCATACTCAGTCCAGATGGTTTCAAAACCACCTTACTCTCTCAAGGTTATGTCCTTGAAACAGCTCTGGCTACGGATATAGTGGGCACAACATACATTCCAAAGACGGGAATGGGTGAGGAACCTCCAGTTGACCAGGGGGGTCATGTTCTTTCAAAGACCATCTCCAACAAACGATAAGAAAATATTAAGATGCAAGATGCACATTAAAAGACAAATATAGTTATTTATAAGGCAACATTTATGGAAATACTCACTTTTAGGCAAATCTAAATGTGAAAATCCTTAAGTGAACCAAAGACAATACAATTCAGTTTACCAAATGATTCTCTATGGCATTGTTTGGATAGTAAGTTTTCCAATACTAAAATCACTTTTTCAGAACACTGAGCTATTTCAGACAATTAGCCTTTATTATATAATGCCATTGTCTATTTGTCCTTTTTTATTTTTTTTCAAGTGGCTTCTCATTATGTAACTAAAATGAGCACTAATCTCTTAGCATGAAATTCAAGATCTTCCACAATATGCCTCCAGTCTTTCCAAGCCTTCTAAGTCATAAAAGTCCAACCGTAATAGACTACCATCTATCTGTGAAAACCACATTCTTGAGTTTATACTTCTACTTATATGGCTCCTTTTAATTTGGAATGGTCCTGCACAGACCCAGATATTATAGTATAGCCAATAGCAAAAATGAGTACAGGCTTTGAAATAAATCAGACCTGGATTCTAGTTGCTGATTTGACAGCTGCTAGTTATATGATATAGGCAAGCTGCCTAAGCATTCAGAACCTCTAATTTAAAAAGTGAGGACATAACAACTATCCCAAAAGGCCTTTTAAATATAAATTCAGCCATGGCCAGTATGGCTCAGTTGGTTAAGCATCATCTCATGTACTGAAAGGTCACTGGTTTTATTCCTCTTCAGGGTGCATGCCCATATTGTAGGTTTGGTCCCAGTTGCTCGAGGTGCATGTGGGAGACAACAGATCGATATTTCTTTCTCCCTCCCTCTCCCTTCCTCTCACTCTAAAAAAAAATCAATAAAGCCCAGCCGATATGTCTCAGTTGTTGAGAGTTGACCTATGAACCAGGAGGTCACGGTTCAATTCTCTGTCAGGGCACATGCCTGGGTTTTGGACTCAATCCCCAGTAGGGGGTGTGCAGGAGGCAGTGGATCAATGATTCTCTCTCATCATTGATGATGTTTTTATCTCTCTCTTCCTCTCTGAAATCAATACTATTTTTTAAATCAATAAAAACATCAAAAAAATAAATTCAGGTATAGAATATCTGAACCATCTTGGTTTATCAATAAATACCAGATATTATTTAACTAGAGGCCAGATGCACAAAATTCATGCAAGGGACTGGGCCCTTCCAGCCGCAGTGACTTGCCTAGGCCCTGCAGCTCCGGTTTTGTCCGGAAGGACGTCCAAAAGGTCGTTTGGCTCTCCGGTCTAATTAGCATATTATGCTTTTATTATTATAGATTTTATTCCTTAATCCTTTCAGTCAGAATGAATTACTTCCTCCTCATCATTACTACTCAGCTTTGTTTATACTCCACATATGACGTTCATATCTGACATTAGCCCCAGTATTAGAGTTGTATACATACTTCACAACTAGACCATATGCTGTCAGTTTAAACATACAGGTTAATTTTGCTCAAAGCTTAGCACAATTTCTGACATTGGATAGTACTCAATGAAAATTTATCAATTTTATTTGAAATGAATTCCAAATCCATGTGGTGCCACACACGGATATACAAAAACATGCCTGTTGATTGATCTGTTACATGTCATGATCTAAGGAAGTCCCTGAAAACGTATGCCAAACCAGTCTACAAAAAAAAATCTATTCATTTCTCTAATTTAGAGCAACATTTTCAACTGAGAGGCAGAAAGAAATCAATCTGTCAAGCTTTTAACATACACTGAAGACATCCTTTCTTTTCCAAGGACTCAGATGAGGGGAGAGAAAAAACACAGCAAAAAAACCCTACGCAGTTATGGCAACCTCAGACCACATAAAGACTTAGAAACTGCCTGTGCTTTGTTCAACCTCTTCAACTAGAATCTCAACTTCCATAATGTCCCAGAGAAAAGATTCTCTAAGTGCTGGATTTCACTTATAGATTTGTAATAGTTTTCAAATTATTTCAGATTTAAGGTACATCAATCAATGACTTAAGTAATAGCTTTATTACCCCCTAAAAGGCAGAAAAGCGATACATCCAAATAGCAATACTAACTTAAGAATTTTGATGCCCAGCTGGGGTGGGTCAGTGGTTGAGTGACAACCTATAAACCAGGAGGTCACAGTTCAATTCCCAGTCTGGGCACATGCCTGAGTTGCGGGCTCAATCCCCAATGTGGGGTGTGGAGGAGGCAGACAATCAAGGATTCTCTCTCATCGTTGATGTTTCTATCCCTCCCTTCCTCTCTGAAATCAATAAAAATATATTTTTAAAAAGAATTAGTAATATTATAAAATCCATATTTACTGAAGAGCAGGATTTTCCTTATAAGCACAATCATTGCATTGCACAATGGAATATAATCATTGAATGTAAATCAAAAGCAACTTTACATTTATTTCCCATTGTCTTTTTAAAATATATTCGCTAGGGCAGGTTTTTTCTTTACCAGTGAATAAAAACTCTAGCAGGCCCTATGATCTTTCTGAACATTCTTAGGTAATACAAAAATGCTTAGTTGCAGAATATAGTCTCAAATTAGCAAATAAAAGTTTCAGTCTAATGCATTAAGCAGCACTTCTATCTTCACTAAAAGGTCAGATTATTCCTCCTCCCTTAGCTATGGACTGCAGTAAACTCACCTCTCTAGAGCCTAAATGAAAGAAGGGTGACAGAGGAAAGGGGGCTGCAAAGTTCTCACTCAACTGGTACTATGTTAGAATGGCTTTACTGGTACTATTGTCTTGGCCTTGCAGATAATTAAATCAATCTCTCTCACATAATCTCTCTCTCTCTCTCTCTCTCTCTCTCTCTCTCTCTCACTCTCTCTCTCTCTCTCACACACACACACACACACACACACACATTTTCATGAGTTCTCATTCTCAGATGCTCCCTTCTGAGCTCTTTGATTGCAACTTCAGGGTTGTCAATGATCCATTCTATTCTTCTAGTAAATGATCCCCCATCAGCCCCTGGTTTCCTGATGGCCCACTGCCCAAAGTCTCTGGTGGTGTTCTGTGCTGTCTCTGGCAGTCCTCTCAAGCAAAAGTAAAAATTACTCCCCGGGTTCCATATCTGGTCTCCATGATTCATATACCTTTGGACCATTTAGAGTGGAATTCAGTTACTGCCCAGACACAGCTCTCTACTTAGCTTCCAAAGATGATTTTAGCCAGCCTTTGGCTTTCAGATACCCCAGGTGGGCATCCCATCTCAACTAAAGGTGCTCCCGAAAGTCCAGAGGAGTCAACAAACTCTCAGATTGGTTTCCTCTGAAGCCTTCCTCTGTGAGGGGCGTCACTACACACTCATAGGCACATACACCTACACACACACACACACACACACACACACACACACACACAAATGCTTTTCCCCCAATGGAAGATAATATGATAGGTGACAAATAACAGCACATGCTTTTTTTTTCCAAGGAAATCATCCTCACAAAATTCTCTCTAGTTTCTATCAACTTGTTCTTTTTTAACATCGTTGGTGAGGATGGGACTCAGTAGCTTAGTAGTTCCATTGAAAATATGCAGCTTGGTATGTCACAACTCATTTTAGTGTCTGATATCTACTGTATCGTGGTGGCTCAGAGAGAACTAAAAATAACATTCTGTTTTACCAGTATATAACTTATAGGCTTTGTTTCCTTCATACTACATATCATTAACAGGAGATATTGTACAAGTATATAAATTGTTTCTAGCTAGTATCTGCCTCTTTCTGCAGGGAGTTCGTTATAATTACCATATCACTTGCAGTGCTGTTTGGTGAAAGTTTTTAGAACTCAGAATTGTGAAAAGTACTCACAATAATATGCTCTGAAAGAATGTTTACACAAACAGGGCTCTGCTCCTTTACCCCATCCTTTAGCCCCAAGGTGTTACTCTGTTTGGTGCAGTGGTCTAAAACTGGGAGGCCTTCAGTCATTCTGGTTAGAAGTTGGGGACAAAAATGTTGGCAACAAAGCAGCAAACGAATGGGGGCAATTTAAAGTTGGGTTATGTGAGTGAGGGGAAAAATTCTATTGTGTTAAGCCACTGAGGTTTGGGGAATTATCTGTTATATCAACTGGTATTACTTTACACAAATATACTTTAAATTTTGCCCCTAGCTTTTTCCTTAAGATGATTTTAATCATCAATTATGAAAGCACTATAATCAAAAAGTGAAAAGGGAAAAATTGGTTTTTCCATTCTTTTTCTTAAGCCATGTACAAAATATTAACTGACCTAGTCCAAGTTACAGAAAGAACTCTATACTACACTGTACGACAATTAAAGGGGAATCAAGTTCTTGGAAGAGGAATGAGTCTGAGGACAAGGGCAACTAGAAAAATGGGGAATTGGGGAGATGTGTTAATAATCTTGAGAGACAAAGAAACTGAGTAATATTTGATGGAAAAAAAAAAACAGAAAGTACTGGGGAAACAGATAATGCATGTCCTTAATAAGACTTTAACTTTTACTCTGAACAAAATGGAAATCAATGAAGAATTTTGAACAGAGAAGTGATGTAAATTTTAATAAGACCACTTTAGCAGCTGTCTTGAGAACAAAATGTAGAGTGTAAGAGTAGAAGCAAGGAGATAGGAGGTTATTTCAATAATCCAGGAGAGAGATGAGTGAGCTGTCTAAGGATGTTGGCTGTTGGGTGGTGAGAATTGGTGGTGAATTTTCTCTCTCTCTCTCTCTCTCTCTCTCTCTCTCTCTCTCTCTCTCTCTCTGTCACACACACACACACACACACACACACACACACACAGACGCCTTTTCCCCATATACGGTACACAATGATGGTCGAACTGATGAGGTTTGCTGATAAACTACATGATATTACATGTGAGAAAAAGAAAAGAGAATCAAGAATTTCTATTGCCTGGCTGGCATGGCTCAGTGGTTGAGCATGGGACTATGATCCAAGAGCCATGGTTCAATTCCTGGTCAGGACACATGCCTGGTTTGTAGGCTCAATTCCCAGTGTGGGCATGCAGGAGGCAGCCGATCAATGAGTCTCTCTCCTCATTGGTATTTCTATCTCTCTCTCCCTCTCCTTTCCTCTCTGAAATCAATAAAAAATATATTTTTTTAAAAAAAGAATTGCTATTAACTGAGATGGAAATGAAAACAAAGAAGCTAAGCGGAGGTGAACATTTATGTGAAGATATAAAATAGGCAGTTGGTATGGGGATCTGGAATTAAGGGTAAAGATATGCATTAAAAAGGGAGGACATCTGTAATACCTTCAGCAATAAAGATAAATTATACATATATACACATATATGTATAAATTTTAGAGTATGTGTATGTATGTGTGTGTATATATCTATATTTACCTATCTATATCTATCTATCTATCTATCTATCTATCCATCTATATATTTCAATATAGATTGTAATAAAATTTGTGAGTCTGAATGAAATCACCTAGGCAGGAATGTAGTTAGAAAAGAGACCCAAAGACTGTTCCTTGGACACTCCGGTATTTAGGGGTTGGGCAGATGAGAAGGAGCCAGCAGAGCCTGATAAGAAGCAGAGAGAAGGAAAGCCAGGTGTATGTGGTGTTCTAGGAGCCAAGTAAAGAATGTGTTTCAAGGAGAAATGAATGCTCAGCTGTGTCAAATGCTAGGTCAGGTAAGATAAGGACTGATAAGTAAACACTAGATTCAGCAATTTGAAAAATTTGGACACATGAGAATGACCTCATTTAAAATAAGTTCTTGAGCCCAGCTTGTGTGGCTCAGTGGTTGAGTGTTGACTTATGAACCAGGAGGTCACAGTTCGATTCCTGGTCAGGGCATATGCCCCAATTGTGGGCTCGATCCCCAGTGTGGGGCATGCAGGAGGCAGCAGATCAATGATTTTCTCTCATCATTGATGTTTCTATTTCTCTCTCCCTCTCCTTCCTCTCTGAAATCAATAAAAATATATTCTAAAAAAAATAAAAATAAATAAAATAAGTTCTTGATAAAAATATCTCCCTGACAATACTCTTCCTTTTTTGCAAGGTTATAAGTGGTTTTCCTTAAATCCTTTGTTATGCTTCTATTTACTATATCACCTAATAATATTGTCCTGTTTTTTTAATTTTTATGTATTCTTTTTGAAAAACATTGATACTAGTTATAAATCATACCAATCTTATAGGTTTTAGATAAAGTAATGAGATTTGGCTAGTTGGTGTTTTAACTGAATTATTTAAATGATATATAAATCAAGATTTAAGCTGCTTGATTTCTGAACAGATTAGTGCCACAATAGTACCTACGTTTAGTGAGCACTTGCTGTGGACTATGCTGTGTGTTAAATGTTTTAAATGCATTCTGTTCTTCAATCCTGATAGTAATCCTGAAAGGCAGGCCCTATGATTATCCCCATATTACAGGTAAGGTGACCAGGGCTTAGAAATGAATTACCCAATTTACCCAGCTAGTAAGTGGCTAAGCCATGACTCAGATTGTTTGATTCCATGCTAACCCAAACATAACAATATACTCATTAATAGTTTTCCTACCTTACTGAATTGATTTGAGATTTTTTACCACAACTTACCTACTTGGTATTTATTAATAGTAACATAATGAACACAAACAGCACACTCCCTACCCTCTGCATTTAACCTCAAAGGGCAGCTTTCACCCACCTTCAGCCCAGCCTCTGCCCAGCCCTTTTCACCCTCATCTGTTCATCCTTAAGAAGAGCTCTGAACTTGAGGGGTCACAGAATCAGAGCAGTGAATTTTCAGTAGAAGCATCAGTATCACTTTGTGTAAGGCAGCACTCATTTTTTACTCTTGTCCCATTTCTGGTGGGGAGATGAGTATTGTGAACCTGAGAGACACTCCAGCCTTGAGGATCAAGCAAGACCAGGTCTTAGGACATGCAGAGTAAGTAGACTGCTTGGGCCTGTCCCTCTGGTCTACCAGGGGGAACGCATTATGGATTGGAGTGGGAATTTCATGAGGGATCCAGTGTGAATGCAGTTGGCATTCACTGATTACTCCCGTTTAAGGGAAGACATTAGGTTAAGAGAAAGACAGGAAGGAAGGAGGGAAGAAGGAAGAAAAACATGTGATTCCAATAATTGTCTCCATATCTGGGATCAAAATTACTGGTTCTGTAGCTTATAACTAAATAGAAGAATCACTGGGAAATAAAAATAATAATCTTTTATAAAATTGTAAGATAGTAAGATTAACCCAAATACAAATATTCAATTGTTCATTTCATTTTACCTATTAACTGACATAATTTACTTATATTTTCAATTCCAGCCAGCATTTCACTTCTTACTATTTCCTCAATTCTTGAGATTTCTGCTGCACTTTCTACTGGCTCATTATTCATGAGGTTCTAGTTCATCTAGTGCCGTGGTCGGCAAACTGTGGCTTGCGAGCCACATGCGGCTCTTTGGCCCCTTGAGTGTGGCTCTTACACAAAATATTATGGCCTGGGCGAGTCTATTTTGAAGAAGTGATGTTAGAAGAAGTTTAAGCTTAAAAAAATTGGCTCTCAAAAGAAATTTCAATAGTTGTACTGTTAATATTTGGCTCTGTTGACTAATGAGTTTGCCAACCACTGATCTAGTGCTTTTAGGAATCACACTTTTTCAAATATGGACATTGTTATCAACAATGTAACAGAGGGCTCTTGGTGATAACAAAACTAGGCAGGGACTTAGCAGTTTTTCATTTTTAAGATTTCTGAGTCTTTTATTGAACTGTTCATGAAGCATACAGTAACTAGAAAGGCAATCAGCCAGCAGACATTTCCAGTATATCTGAGTATCAGGTACTATCATGGAAATCTCTGTAGATATTATTTCTTCTACAGACCAAACTGATCTGTATCATGCAGTAATTCTGACTCAGTGTCTCATTACTGGAATCTGAGAGAATATAGGATTAGAGATGAGTTTTAGCTTGAGAATACCTCTACTTTTTTCCTTTAGGCCTATACGGGTGTATCAGTTATCTACTGCTATGTAACAAAATACCAAAAATGTAGGTTTAAAACAAAACCCATCTATTCTTGCTCAGAATCCTACAGATCAGCAATTCGGTGGCCAGACAGTTGTTCTTCTGGTGCTGCCTGGGATGCAGCTGCCAAGAAGTGCTGGCTGTCAGCCAGGGCACTTCGGTTCTCCCCCACACGGCCTCCTATCCTCCGGTAGGCTAGACTTGGCTTGTTTACACAGTGTTCTCAGAGTAGAGTTCCAGTAGAGTAAAATGGAAGCTTTAAAGTTTCTCCAAGTTTAGCCTTAGAAGTTACATGAAGTTACTTTTATCACATTCTCTTAATCAAAGCAAATCATAAGACCACCTCAAATTCAAGAGATGGGTTAACAGACACAAATAACGCATACAAGTAATGTACAAGTAAAAATTTCTCCCAATCTCAAGTGTTCTCTGCCCAGGACAGAGTGCTTGGTTGCTCAGGCTGTGTCCTGCCCACAGGTATCTGGCCAAGGGGGTAAGTCCTGGACTCTTCTCACTAAGCTGTGTGCCCCACTACAGGGCTATATGCCCCCAGAGAAAGGAATATCTTTTTCTAATTTGTACAAAAGTGCTCTATGGCATAGAGGCAGTCCTTTCTGTGAGCTTTGGATGTGGTCCTCTCCACATGCTCTGAGCTTCCTAGCTGCTCATGGAGGTTCCATGGTACCAATATCCCCTGCAGGCTCAGCAATAGCTGCTATAGCTTTCTCGGGCTAACCTTGTGGAAAAGCAGCTGAAGTGCAAGACACTCATTAGGCATGGCTCTTATGCAAACTTTTCATTCCCTCTCCGTTCTCATATAGAAAGAAGATCATGTGCTTTGCTTTGCCTAGAATTACAGAGAGAGACACAGAGCTGGTCACATCACTCCTCTGCTCACAATTTATATCTAATTTCTATTGAGCAGTTGCAATTAGCCAGTGTTCCAAATATATTACCTGCATTACCACAATTAATCCTCATAATACAGGCATCATTATTATTTTCAGTGATGACTCAGGTACAAAACAGGACCTAGACACCAATTCCAGAAAGTGTGATACTAAAACCCATGTCCTAGCCTCTGTACTATCTTTATCATTTCCTTATGTCTACAGAACAAAGTTCAAATCCCCAAGTGTGGCAAGTCTGTCAATATTCTCAGAGATGACCTGTGGGATACGGTATTGTAGTTTCTGCTCTGGAATGTTGAGGTCTTAGGTCTAAGAGGGCCTGCCCTAAGAAGTGGCTCCAGACTCATTTATCCAACCCTCCTTTATCAGTACTCCTTATCCTTGTGAAATCCCATGAATGCCTATCTGTGTGACTTGTATTTTGCCTTCTCAAAATGAAAGAGAAAAAAACAACTCTTCACCCATTCTCACTTAATAACTAGAAGGACTAGTATTTATTCAGTTATTTCTGTGTCTCAGGCACTATTCTAACTGCTTTAAATGATTGAACTAATTCAATCCTCACATCAACTCTATTAGTCAATAATATCTTCCATTTTATAGATGAAAAAACTGAGCCACAGAGAGATGAAGTATTCTACCCAAAGTTACACAGAGATAAGCAGCAGAACTCATAGCCAAGCCCTGAAAAATTGGTTCTCATGTCTATAACCATAACTTACACTCAGTGCTTTCTCTCAGCAGTATCTATATGTAGGTCCTAGAAATTTATACTTTCAAATAATATTATTGTACTAAAAACCTCAGTGCTCAATGACAAAATAATTTTAGGAAATGAAAAATTAATAAGTTATTTTTTATCAAAGGAAACTTTCAAAAATATTTTCATTAAAACATATTTTGAGTATTTCGTTTAAATGCAATATTCACTTATATAAGTACTATTATTACTTATTGCTTAAATTATATGACTTCAGTTTTCAAAGTGGTAAAATGAAAGAATACTCAAAAAACTGACAGAGAAGAGATACATATAAGACATATTTAAAAATATGTTGAATTGCCAGATATGGAAAATGAAGGATAACATCCAAAGAGAGTAATTTTGACAAATAGTAGAAAGCTTAGAAAGCATCTTCACTTATTTTTCATTTTATAAAAATATGTACTTTATATAGACAATTCATCCAAGTCACAAAAATATCATACTTAATGGCTTTAAAAAATTGAGCCATTAGTTATGCTTTCTATTTATCATGTGGCTATAATTTTAAACCTTAGGTCCTGCAAAACTGAACCTCCATGTGTGTCAATTAAAAGTGATTTGCATGATATAAAAATCCATTGTGCTTTCAGGATACATGTTCAAAGCAACAATCCTACCTAATAAAAGAGTAATATGCAAATTGACCCTAACTCTGCTACACCAACAAGCCACGCCCACCAGCCAATCAGGAGCAAATATGCAAATAAACCCAACTAAGATGGTTACAGCCACAGAGAGCAGGAGGGAGGCTTGGGTTTCCCCGGTAACAAAGGAAGCCAAGCTTTCCGCTTGCCCTTGGCGGCCTAAGCCTCCACTCAAGGCTACAAAGTTTCAATTATAGAAGGTAAACAAATCAAAGTAGAAATGGCAGCAGCTACGGAGCTGGAAAGAGCAGGAGGCAAGGATTGCCCCCGGCAATGGAGGAAGCAAAGCTCCTGCAGCCCTGGCTGGCCTAGGCCTCCACTCCTGGCTACAAAGTTTCAATTATAGAAGACACACAAATCCCAAAAGAAATGGCTGCCGGCCATGGAGTGAGCAGGAGGCTTGGCTCCGCTCCAGGCTACAAAGTTTCAATTGTAGAAAATACATAAATCCCAGATACCAGGGCCTCTGCTTGGGTCTCCAGGGGGCGTGGCTGGCTTGCAAACCACCACAGGCCCTTCACCCAGGCCGCCCCACACCCCTAGGGAACCCCACCCTGATCCAGGATACCCTTCAGGGCAAACCAGCTGGCCCCCACCCATGCACCAGGCCTCTATCCTATCTAATAAAAGAGTAATATGCAGATTGACCATCACTCCACACACAAGATGGCTGCCCCCATGTGGTCAAAGATCCTGCCCCCATGTGGACACAAGATGGCCGGCACAAGATGGCCAGCAGGGGAGGGCAGTTGAGAGGGACCAGGCCTGCAAGGGAGGGCAGTTGGGGGCAATCAAACATGCAGGGGAGGGTAGTTAGGGGTGACCAGGCCAGCAGAGGAGGGAAGTTGGGGGTGACCGGGCCTGCAGGGAAGGGAAGTTGGGGGTGACCGGGCCTGCAGGGAAGGGCAGTTGGGTGGGACCCAGGCCTGCAGGGGAGAGCAGTTGGGGGGGACCAGGCCTGCAGGGGAGGGCAGTTAGGAGTGACCAGGCCTAAAGGGGAGGGCAGTTAGGGGCAAACACGCTGGCAGGGGAGCAGTTAGGCATCAATCAGGCTGGCAGGGGAGTGGGTAGGGGGTGATCAGGCTGGCAGACAGAAGCGGTTAGGGGAAATCAGGCAGGCAGGCAGGCGAGCTGTTGGGAGCCAGCAGTCCTGGAATGTGAGAGGAATGCCAGTCGGACATCCCTTGAGGGGTCCCATATTGGAGAGGTTACAGGCTGGGCTGAGGAACACACCCCCTCCCCCCCATGCACGAATTTCGTGCACTGGGCCTCTAGTACTAAAAATAAAACCAAGCAATGTTAATGACTAAGATTTATTGAGTGCTTACTATGAGCTAGGTACACTCTAAGGGCTTTACAGAAATTGTGTCCTGCAAGTAATGTAGCCTTTCATCAATATTGTTCTGTTTTACACAGTTGAGGACACCAAGATATTTAAATTGGCAAAGAAGGATTCGATCCCAGACAGCCTGATGACATGGTAAGGTCACTCACTGTCCAAGCAATCTTGCTCCTGGTAGTTGTCCAGACTACAGCTGGCTAAATTGAACTCAGCTTGAAGGATCATGTCATATACGTGGGAATTGCTGAGGAAACAGAAACTGAAAAGATGAGGCCTCTGCTCTTAAGAAGCTCACTGTCCAGTAGTAAGGTGCATATGGAAGCACATTGTCACAGCACAGGGTGACGGTAGGTGACAGGCAACAGGGTGAAGCACCAAGTGCCGAGGTATATCATTGGTGCTCAATCAGTGTTAATAAAAATCATCACACATACACAGTGTAGAGCCAGTAGACAAGAAAACATAATTAAGTCCTTCAGAAAAGAAGGAAGCAGAGGAGATTTTTATAAAGAAACAGAAGTTAGTTTGAAATCGGCTTCATGATACGATGGTACAATGTTTATATTTATTTTAATTAGACCAATAATGTGGTATAAATAAAACATTAATGAAGAAAACAGAATCATCATGCTATCACTTTCTTACTTACTCTGGGCATTATAATCACACTAATACAGTGTTGTGTCACTTGTCAAGGATAAATATAAATTTAGGCAGACTTCTGGCACTTTGTTTTCTCTTTTTGCTCCAGCACATGGGTAAAACATCTGATATGTAGTCTGGCAATGAATGAAGTAGAAAGTTATTGGTTTGTGTTCTTTATGTTCTGGATTTTATACAACTATAACTTTGGAGCTTAATTACTGGTTTAAGATGATTTTTTATAGCCCTGGCCAGTGTGACTCAGCTGGTTGGACATCTTCCTGTGCACTGAAAAGTGGCTGGCTCAATTCCTGGTCAGGGCAAGACGCCTGGGTGGTGGGTTCAATCCTTGGTAGGGATCATGCAGGAGGCAGCTGATCAATGTTGCTCTCACATCAATGTTTCTCCCTCTCCCTTCTACTCTCTCTAAAATTTAATTTAAAAATCTTTTTAAAAATGGTTTTTATAACTTTAGGAAATATACTGACGTACTTTAAGTAACACACTTAGACCAATGGATAATTCTATTTCTTCCCAGACTAGGATGTAACTCTATGAGAATAGAGATTTGCTTAGCACTCTCTCTCTCTCTCTCTCTCTCTCTCTCTCTCTCTCTCTCTCTCTCTCTCTCTGGGATCTAGAATAGTACCTGACATATAGCAAGTGCTCAATAACTATTTGCTGAATAAAAACTTAATTATTTATTAAGCTGCCATCCTGATTAGAATAGTACATCATACCTCTACTGTGAACAAAACACTGAACATTATTGTAGTATGTTGAATGGTGGCACCACCCCTCCAAAAAAATAAAAGGATATATCCACATCCTAATCCACAGAACCTCGGATGTAAGCTTAATTGGAAAAGGGGTCTTTAAAGCTGTAATTTAGCTAAGGTATTGAAATCACATCATCCTAGATTATCTAGGAGGTGGACCCTAAATCTAATGACAATTGTCCTTATAAGGGACAAACAGAGGAAAGATACAGGCAAAGAGCAGAAAACCATGTGAAGATGGAGGTAGATGCCAGAGCTATGTAGCCACAATCCAAGGAGCTACCAAAAGCTGGAAAAAGCAGGGAAGGATTATTCCCTCGAGCCTCAGAGGCAGTGCAAACCTGCTGACAACTGAGTCCAGACTTCTGGCCTCCAGAAGTCTGAGAGAGTAAATTTCTGCTTTATGCAGCCTAGTTTGTGATCCTTCTTTAGGGCCACCCCTGGAAACTAATACAGTTATCAACACATCATCTGTGGAAGAAGTCTGCTCTATGTAATTACTCTATAACTGATCGAATTGAAAAAGTATTGGGCTCTACTCTAAGAGTCCCTGACGTACAAATAGGAAAATGAGAAATGACCATTAGCACTCATTGGTGAGCTGGATAAGAGAAGTTTCAGTAGAGTGATGGGGCAGGGGAGGAGGGAAGGCCAATACAGTGTGTCAGAAAGGGATCAGAAAAAGACAAATTGAAGATTCTTAAGTATGGACCACCATGTTAAAGAAAAGTTGTAAGGAAGATAAAATTTGGGGAAATGAAGTCAAGAGAGATTTTTAAAAAGAAAAATTATAGCATCTCTGTATGCTGATAGTATATGCCAATAGAGAAGGTAAAACTGATGATTCAGGGGAGAAGGAAGCACCGATAGAATAATATCCTTGATTCACTTTACAAGACTGACATCATCCTTGACTTTGGGGGAGTTTTCAACAAAGTCATTATGACATACTTTATAATTTTTCCAGATTTATTGAGGTATAATTCACAAATAAAAATTGTATACATTTAAGGTATACAACATAATGATTTGATTACATATACATTATGAAATAATTACAACAATCAAGCTAATTAGACACATCCATCATCTCACAGTTACCATTTTCTCTTTTTTGTTTGTTTGTTTGTTTGTTTGTTTGGTATGATAAAATACTTAAGATCTACTCTCGTCCCAAATTTCAAGTATACAATGCAGTATTATTAACTTTAGCTACCATGGTATACTTTAGATCCTCATAACTTATTCATCTTAGCAAGTGAAAGTTGTCACAAACATCTCTCCAACTTCCACATCCCCCAGCCCCTGGCAACCACTGTTGTCCTATCTGGTTCTATGAGTTTGGCTTTTTAAAATTCCACATCTAAGTAAGGTCATACAGTATTTGTCTTTTTCTATCTGGTTTATTTTACTTAGTATAACATCCTTCAGGTTTATCTATGTTGTCACAAATGGCAGAGTTTCCTTCTTTATATGACTGAATCATATGTACTAGTACACAATGGAATATTACTCAGCCACCAAAAAGGACATAAAGGACATGTTCTTTATCCCTACATCAATCGATGGACACTTAAAGTGTTTCCATATCTTGGCTATTGTGAATAATGCTGCAGTGAACATGAGATATTGTGAATAATGCTGCAGTGAACATGAGATATTGTGAATAATGCTGCAGTGAACACAATCTTTGCAAGTGGATCCCATTCAAGAAAGGAGGGGTAAAAGTGTTATTAGAGTGAATAACAGGAGGACCTGATACTGTGGAAGGGGATGATGGTGGATGTAGGAATCAGTGGAGCTTTTTCTGAAGAACCAATATCTAAGCCGAGTTAGAAAATGATAGATAGCCTTAAACATAAAAACTCAAGACAAGGTTCAAAATAATTTGTTTGCCTCATTTAACTTGATAATGCCTCATATACATTTCACAAGGTACAGTATGGCATTTTTTTTCTCTTTACTTTGCAAATAATGTCAAATCAATAGCGAATAGCATTATGGAATTTGAGAACTTAAATTAGAAGGTCCATATCTTTCGACTAAGTCAATCACAAGATTAATTTTGGATCCATTTAACTGTTGTATTTATAACTTATTGGCAATAAAAACATAATGAATAAAACTAAGCTCAGCCATTCATGACATATTAAATATTTAGAAAATCCATGAATTCCCTAAAACTTCTAGATATATATATGTCTTCAGTGACATATGACAATGGTTAAAAATATTGTGTATTTTCTGCCATAATATTATAACATTAACTATGTATGCAAGCCATTTGCATAGATGGAGCCATATTGGGCACAGAAAGATTGCCTGATGAATTTCTCTAACTCTTTTAAATCTTCTGGGAACTGCTTTCCCAGGGTGCAAAATAAAAAGTAAAAAAATGTTGCTCTGTCAAATCACATACAACCAAATCAATTCTCCAGACACTCCTGCAGAATACTAACACAATGTCTTGATGAGAGAATATTCAAGTAAACTGGTCATTTTTCTTTCCATTTCATTGCATTGCTGCCATATGCTAGTTTCAAAATTTTCTGCTTTTGGGTCATTTCACCTCTTCAGAAAAATTAACAAAAGCATATGGTTGTGCCCTAGCTGGTTTGGCTTGGTGGATGGAGCGTCAGCCTGCGGACTCAGGGGTCCCAGCTTCAATTCCGGTCGGGGGCATGTGCCTTAGTTGCGGGCACATCCCCAGTGGGGTATGTGCAGGATGCAGCTGATGGATGTTTCTCTCTCATCGATGCTTCTAGCTCTCTATCCCTCTCCCTTTCTCTCTGTGGAAGATCAATAAAATGTATTTTCAAAAAAAAAGAAGATAGGCTTCTGGGAAAATGGTGGCTGAATAGACAGATGTGTTCCCAGTCTGGTCCTGGAGCAGAAAGAAAGAACAGCTGAGGGCCGCACGGGCAGTGTTTGGTAGCAAGCTAAGGGACAGCTGAACCCCAGGAGAAGGTGGGGGAGTGCTAGGCGGGGTTCCCCTGACAGGGCAGCCCCCATGGCGGCCGGGTCCCTTCCCGGAGCTACGGGCTCAGACTGGGAAATCTCTCCATTTTGAAAGGAAAAGTGGATCTTGTCGGAGGCCTGAAAATCAACAACTGCGGTGACCGTCGAACAGCTGTGAGCCCCAAAACACCGGTCCCAGGTGGCGCAAACGTTTGGACTAAAAGGAGCTCTTCACTCCACCATGGAAAGGTCAGATTTCGCCGGGGAAAGGGTGAGGTATATAGTCTGGTGGGAGAGAAAAACGCGCATGCACAATGGGAGCTGGAGGACCAGGGAGGTCTGTGCTTGGAGAAGCCCGCAGCTGTTGGGGCCAGTGTGATCTGTGATTGTGGAAGGGGTGCTAACAGGGGATATCTCTAAAGAGCAACCCATTTTGATCTGTTGCGGAGGGATAGCCTGGGAGTTTCAGGAGTGTGCAGTCCGCTTGAACTTGCCCGCCAGCCTCCTCAAATCGGTATTGGGTGCCACAAAGAAAAAAGGACTAGAGAGGCATTAGAGTACTGGAAGTCAACCCAGAAACACTGCCACCCAGAGGCTGAATTACAAATTGAGGAAAATAAAAAATAAAGGAATACCAGAAATTAAGACACCGCCTGCTTAAAAATCAGGACTGGATTACAACACTGAGGAGCAGTGAAACGCAGGGAACTGCAATACTGTCCAGACTGGGAAACAGGTGTGCCAAACAGAACAATAGAGGAAGTGAATGACCTTCACTACTGCACATTTTATTTTATTTTTAATTTTTTTTATTTTATTTTTTTAAATTTTCATTTTTTGCATCATTTACTTAAGAAACTATTTTTTTTCTTTTTCCTCACTTGATTTTACCTTTTTAATTATTACATTTTTATTTGCAATCAGCATTATTACTACTACTATTTTACCTTTTTTATTTTATTTATTTTTGTGTTTTTTATTACTATTTTTTTAAGTGCCATTTTATTTTCTCTTTATTTTTTTTACTTCTGGATTAGTGTTCTACAGTCTATTTTCATCTTCCCTTCACCATCATTGTATTCTATCTTTATGCCATCACTCTTTTCCTAACCTTTCCCCTTTTGGTGTCCTGTTTATCTTAACCCTTTCCTGCTTTAGATTTTTCCTATTCTTTCTGTATACCCCCTGCTAAATTTTCACCCTACTTATATATGTAATTTCCAATCCCCTGCTCCAAGTCCATACACACCTCTCTCTTCGCTGTCTTAACTATCAAAAAAACAAAACAAAACAAAAAACACTGTTTTTCTCTCTGTCCTTTTGTTGTTGTTTGCTTGAATGTTGATTATCTCGAATTTTATGCTTTTTTGTGAGATTGTTTTGCTTATTCTTTTCTTTGTTTTTTTTGTCTGCTGTGTTTTTGTTTGTTTTTTACTTCTGTTTTCCCTTGCCTCGCTTGATATTAGTTGGTGTTGTAGGTTGTATTAATCTCCAGGTACTTGTTGCTGGCATTTGCTGTGATTAGTGGTTGTTCTATTGGAGTTTTCTCCCCATATATATAGTTTGTTCCTCTTTTCTCTCTTAGTCTCATTCTAGTCTCTCTTATTTTTTCCCCTTTTCCCAATTTCATTTTGACAGCCCCCCTTTTTTTATTTTTCTTTCTTTCTTTTTACTCATCTTTCTCTCCTATCCCCTAATTTGCCTTTCTCTGGTGGTCACCTTTATTGGAGGTTATCAATATCGTGAATACATCGCTGTTCAGTGCCTTGTGTGTTGTACCTGGTTGTGTTGTATTTTGTGCCTTTAAATCAACGCAGGAGAGAGAGAACTACATAACCAGACATCTGGAGAAGAGAGACCATGGGGAGACAAAGAAACAGCCCACATAGGAAAGAAAAGCAGGCATTACCAGAAAAGGAAGTGAATGAATTAGAGGCCAGCAACCTATCAGAGAAAGAATTCAGAGAAATGGTCATAAGGTGGCTGAAAAGAATGGAAGACAAATTCGATAATATGAGTAAGAAACAAGAGGAAATGAAGAAGAACCAAGAAGAAATGAAAAATGACATCACTACTGTAAAGAACTCAATAGAAAGCATCAAGAGTAGACTAGAAGAAGCAGAGGACTGCATCAGTGAGCTAGAAGACAAGATGGAAAAAAATACCCAAATAGAGCAGCTTCTAGAAAAAAAATATTAAAAAGCAGGAGGAGAGCCTAAGGGAACTTTGGGACAACACAAAACAAAACAACATTCGCATAATAGGGGTGCCAGAAGGAAAGGAAACTGAGCAAGGAATAGAAAACCTGTTTGAAGAAATAATGACAGAAAACTTCCCTGATATAGGGAAGAAAAAACCCCACACAAATCCAAGAAGCTCACAGAGTCCCAAGCCAAATGAATCCCAAAAGACCAATGCCAAGGCACATTATAATTAAATTGGCAAACACCGATGACAAAGTAAGAATCTTAAAAGCGGCCAGAGAGAGACAGAAAGTTACATACAAAGGAACCCCCATCAGACTAGCAACTGATTTCTCAACAGAAACTCATCAGGCCAGAAGGGAAAGGAATGAAATATACAAAGTCATGCAAAGGAAGGGTCTGAATCTAAGAATACTGTACCCAGCAAGGCTATCAATCAAAATTGAAGGTAAAATCAGGAGCTTCACAGACAAAAAAGGACTAAGGGAATTTATCACCACCAAGCCAGCAATGCAAGAAATGCTAAAGGGTCTGCTGTAAAAAAGAAAAAAAGAAAAGAAAAGAAATAATAAGCGAAGAAGGAACACAGGGGTATAGAATAAAAATGGTCACAAATAAGTACCTATCAATAATAACTTTAGCCGAAACCGGTTTGGTTCAGTGGATAGAGCGTCAGTCTGCGGACTGAAGGGTCCCAGGTTCAATTCCGGTCAAGGGCATGTACATTGGTTGCGGGCACATCCCCGGTAGGGGCTGTGCAGGAGGCAGCTGGTTGATGTTTCTCTCTCATCGATGTTTCTAGCTCTCTATCCCTCTCCTTTCCTCTCTGTAAAAAATCAATAAAATATATTTAAAAAATAATAATAACTTTAAATGTAAATGGATTAAATGCTCCAATCAAAAGACATAGGGTAACAGAGTGGATAAGAAAACAAGACCCAATATATCTGCTGTCTTCAAGAAACCCACCTCAGAAAAAAAGATGCACACAGACTGAGGGTGAAGGGATGGAAAAAGGATTTCCAGGCGAATGGAAATGAAAAACAAGCTGGGGTAGCAATACTTATATATGACAAATTAGATCTCAAAGTGAAGGACATAACAAGAGACAAGGAAGGCCACTTCATAATACTAAAGGAAGCAATCCAACAGGAAGAAATAACTCTGGTAAACATATACGCACCCAATACAGGAGCACCCAAATACATTAAAAAAAAAAAACCTCCTGGAGGATATCAAGGGAGGGATTAATAGCAATACAATCATAGTAGAAGACTTTAATACCCCACTATCACCATTGGACAAATCCTCTAAACAAAAAAATCAGCAAAGAAACATCAATCCTAAATGACTCATTAGACCAGATGGAATTAATTGACATCTTCAGAACATTTCACCCCAAAGCCACAGAATATACATTCTTCTCAAGTGCACATGGGTCATTTTCAAAGATAGACCATATGTTGGGACATAGGCAAAGTCTCTCCAAATTCAAGAAGATAGAAATCATATCCAGCATCTTCTCAGATCGCAGTGGCATAAAACTGGAAATCAACTACAATAAAAACAATCCAAAGAAATCAAACACATGGAGATTAAACAGCATGCTATTAAACAATGACTCGGTTACCAGAGAGATCAAGGAAGAAATAAAAGACATCATGGCAACAAATGACAATGAAAACACAACAATCCAAAATCTATGGGACACAGTGAAAGCAGTCTGGAGAGGGAAGTTCATAGCTCTACAAGCCTACTGCAAAAAACAAGAAACAATGGTAATAAATTACCTAACCCTACAACTCAAAGAGTTAGAAATAGAGCAACAAGAAAAGCCCACTGTAAGCAGAAGGAAGGAAATAATAAAGATCAGAGTGGAGATAAATGACATAGAGACCAAAGAAACAATACAAAAGATCAACAAAACCAGGAGCTGGTTCTTTGAAAGGATAAACAAGATTGATGAACCTCTAGCCAGGCTCACCAAGAAGCAAAGAGAGAGGACCCAAATAAACAAAATCAGAAATGAAAGAGGTGAAATAACAATAGACCCCGCCGAAATACAAAGGATTGTTTCAAAATACTACGAACAACTCTATTCCAACAAACTGGACAACCTGGAGGAAATGGACATATTCCTAGAAAAATATAACCTTCCAAAACACAATCAGGAAGAATCTAAACAGCTCAATAGGCCAGTAACTATGGAAGAAATTGAAGCAGTCATCAAAAAACTTCCGGCAAACAAAAGCCTGGGGCCAGATGGCTTCACAGGAGAGTTTTACCAAACATTCAAGGAAGAACTAAAACCTATCCTCCTCAGACTATTGCAAAAATTCAAGAGGAAGGAACACTTCCAAGCTCCTTCTATGAAGCCAGCATCACCCTAATACCAAAACCAGATAAAGACAACACAATGAAAGAGAATTACAGTCCAATATCCCTCATGAACATAGATGCCAAAATCCTCAACAAAATTCTAGCAAATCGGCTCCAGCAGTACATCAGAAAGATCATACACCATGATCAAGTAGGATTTATCCCAGGGATGCAAGGATGGTACAATATCCGCAAATCAATAAATGTGATACATCACATAAACAAATTGAGAGATAAAAATCACATAGTCTTATCAATTGATGCAGAAAAAGCATTTGACAAAATCCAAAACCCTTTTCTGATAAAACCTCTCAACAAGGTGGGAATAGAAGGATCATACCTCAACATCATAAAAGCTATATATGATAAACCCACAGCAAACATCATACTCAATGGGCAAAAACTAAAACCATTTCCCCTAAGAACAGGAACAAGACAGGGATGCCCACTCTCACCACTCCTGTTTGACATAGTACTGGAAGTATTAGCCATTGCAATTAGACAAGAAGAAGAAATAAAAGGCCTCCAAATTGGAAAAGAAGAAGTAAAGCTGTCCTTATTTGCAGATGACATGATATTGTACATAAAAAACCCATAAGACTCCATCAAAAAACTAATAGACTTAATAAATGAATTTGGCAATGTAGCAGGATACAAAATTAATGTCAAGAAATCTATGGCCTTTCTATACACCAATAGTGAACTTACAAAAAGAGAGACTAAAAAAGCAATCCCATTTACCATCGCACCAAAAAAATTAAGATACCTAGGAATAAACTTAACTAAGCAGGTAAAAGACCTATACATGGAAAACTACAGGACACTGAAAAAAGAGATAGAGGAAGACGTAAACAGATGGAAGAACATACCATGTTCATGGATTGGAATCAACATCATTAAAATGTCCACACTACCCAAAGCAATCTATAGATTCAATGCACTCCCCATTAAAAAACCAACAGCATATTTCACAGACCTAGAAGGAACTCTCCAAAAATTCATCTGGAATTAAAAAAAAGACCCCGAATAGCTGCAGCAATCCTGAGAAAGAAGAATAAAGTAGGAGGGATCTCAATACCAGATTTCAAGCTGTATTACAAAGCCACGGTTCTCAAAACAGCATGGTACTGGCACAAGAACAGACATATAGATCAATGGAATAGAAAAGAGGATCCAGATATCAACCCAAACCACTATGCTCAATTAATATTTGATAAAGGAGGAATGAACATACAATGGAGTCAAGACAGTCTCTTCAATAAATGGTGTTGGGAAAATTGGACAGAAACATGCAAAAAAATGAAACTAGATCACCAACTTACACCATACACAAAAATAAACTCAAAATGGATAAAGGACTTAAACATAAGACAGGAAACCATAAAAATACTAGAGGAATCCACAGGCAACAAAATCTCAGACATATGCCGAAAGAACTTCTTCACTGATTCTGCCCCTAGGGCAATGGAAGCTAAAGAGAAATAAACAAATGGGACTACATCAAAATAAAAAGCTTTTTTACAGCAAAAGAAACTATTAACAAAACAACAAGAAATCCCACTGTATGGGAGAACATATTTGCTAATGTTATCACTGATAAAGGTTTAATCTCCAACATCTACAGGCAGCTTATACAACTTAATAAAAGGAAGATAAATAATCCAATAAAAAAATGGGAAACGGAACTAAACAAAATCTTTTTAGAAGAAGACAGAAGGAAGGCCAAGAGACACATGAAAACATGCTCAAAGTCACTAATTATCCGAGAGATGCAAATCAAAACGACAATGTGGTACCATCTCACACCTGCCAGAATGGCTATCATCAACAAATCAACAAACGACAAGTGTTGGCGAGGATGCGGAGAAAAAGGAACCCTCGTGCACTGGTGGTGGGAATGCAGACTGGTGCAGCTACTGTGGAGAACAGTATGGAGTTTTCTCAAAAAACTGAAAATGGAACTCCCTTTTGACCCAGTAATCCCACTCCTAGAAATATATCCTAAGAAACTGGAAATACCAATAAGAAAGGATATATGCACCCCTATGTTCATAGCAGCACAATTTACAATAGCTAAGATTTGGAAACAGCCTAGGTGCCCGTCAGCAGATGACTAGATCAGAAAACTATGGTACATCTACACAGTGGAATACTATGCTGCCATAAAAAGAAGAAATTCTTACCATTTGCAGCAATCTGGATGGAATTGGAGAACATTATGGTACGTGAAATAAGCCAGTCAATGAAAGAAAAATACCACATGATCTCACTCATTTATGGATAATAAAGAAAATTATAAACTGTTGAACAAAAAGATAGATACAGAGACAGTAAAGCATCAAACAAAATGTCAAATTACAGCGGGAAGGTTAGGGAGAGGTGGGGGAGATAAAAGATCAACCGAAGGACTTGTATGCATACATATAAGCATAACCAATGGACACAAAACTCTGGGGGGTGAGGGCATGTATGGGAGTGGGGTCGGGGGGGGGCAATGGTAAGATATGTACAAATATAATACCTTAATAAAAATGCTAATTAAAAATATATATATATCCTCAGGTGAGGATATTTTTTAAAGCTTTTAAATAAATAAGATGAAATTAAAAAAAAAAAAGAAGAAGAAGAAGATGGTTGCTTTGATTAGCTAGAAATGACCAGCTTTCTATCTGGTGAAGATTGAATTTTATGATTCTGATTAATCTGCAGCTCTCTCTATCCCAAAGTACTTTGGTTCCTTTTCAAAATCATTTTTTTGTTGTTTGTTTTGTTTCACAAATTTTATCCTTTTCTTTAAGAAACTCAATTTTTCTATTTTTTTTTGTATTATTGGACACATTAGAAAATTAAATACTTGCCGACACAATAAAAAGCCTTGTGTTTATTCTCTTTTCTTATTTTAATTTTTAATATATTTTTATTGATTTCAGAGAGGAAGGGAGAAGGAGAGAGAAACTTCAATGATGAGAGAGAATCATTGATCGGTTGCCTCCTGCATGCCCACCACTGGGGATCAAGCCTGTAACCTGGGCATTTGCCCTGACCTAGAATAGAACTGTGACCTCCTTGTCCATAGGTCGATGCTCAACCTCTGAGCTTTGCAGGTCAGGCGCGTTTATCCTCTTAATAAAATATATTGAAAAAATTATCTGAAGACATTGTTTATTACATTCATTGCTAGTTATGCACAGGTTGTGTTTCAGTCACCTGAGGCTTTCTTATGGATGTATTTTATTTTTATTTTTTTAAATATATTTTATTAATTTTTTACAGAGAGGAAAGGAGAGGGACAGAGAGCTAGAAACACCGAAGAGAGAGAAACATCGACCAGCTGCCTCTTGCACACCCCCTACCGGGGATGTGCCCACAACCAATGTACATGCCCTTGACCGGAATCGAACCTGGGACCTTTCAGTCGGCAGACCGACGCTCTATCCACTGAGCCAAACCGGTTTCGGCTGGATGTATTTTATGTCTCTTTACCATTTCTGTGTTTACCACTGTTTATTATACTTATTTCATCTCCCTCACTAATACCATAAAATCACAGTTTCCTGGAAGGCAGGTAGAACTGTCCACTGCCTCTTCTGTGTAAGAATATACATAATCCATTGCCCTCTAACAAGAAAATCTCCCCTATCCACTGATGGATACACATTCATTAAAAATTCAATGCATGTAACGTGCTTAGCCCAGTGCAAGGATATACTGAAGTAAGAGTTCAACAAACATGTTATCACTACCACTATTGTCATGATAATTATCATCATTATTGTTTCACAGCTATATTATTAGCAAATGTATTTCTATGAGTATAAAATTGTTTGCATAAAATTTTCAACCTTTATATTGAAAAAAGGAGGCTTGGACTCTAAAGTAAATTCTTGTAACTCACACCTTATTAATAAATAAAATGCATCAATTTACTCTGGCCACTAGAGGGTCATTTACCACCAAAAGGTAATGGTGGCAGAGTGCCCAGATCCAGCTCAAAACAGCAGAAATACTCAGAAATTTATAATAGCTGACGAACAAGAAAGCTCATCTTGGCTACTGATTTAAGACTCAGGAAAGGTCTCATATATGAAGTGCTCCAAATAAATTATTTTTAACATTTGGCTTTTAATATATTAAAGCCTCCTGTGTTACAATCCTATATAATAGAAACCTAATATGCTAAGTGTCCGACCATTCATTCCACTGTTCGACCAGTCGTTATGATGCTCACTGACCACCAGGAGGCAGATGCCCGGACTGGTAGGTTAGCTTGCTGCTGGGGTCCAGCCAATGGGGACTGGGTGATGGGCTGGACATGCTCTGGAGCCCACAGTCTCTCCCTGGCCCTGATCAGCCCTGATTGGGATTGGACTAAAAGGGCTGGACATGCCCTAGACGAATCCGTGCACTGGGCCATTTCTGCCTGATCCCCACAGGCCAGGCTGAGGGACCCCAGGGCCTCTAGTAATTTCATAGTGGTTTTTAAGAATAAAAAAACTAAAACTATTGATTGGGCTCTAAAATTACAGCCTCTATTATAGTATATTACTTTTATAAGTTGTCCCTCACATACCATCCTCTTCATTTATTCAACACATCTTTTACTGAGTACCTACTATGAGTTAGGCAGATACTGCTGTGGGCACTGGACATGTAGCAATGGAGTTCGCAATGGTGGACACATTCATGAATGGATATACAACTAAACAAATGATCCCGTTCAAACAGATCAGCAGTAATATGCACTATGAGGTGACATATAAACCACACTTAGAGGAAGTGAAGAATTAAGTCTATAGATAATGACGGTAGATATTTCAGAGGGAGAGGGGTTATAATTGATAATACAGCCCTGAGATAGGAGTAGGAGCTTTCTTAAATTTTCCAGGAAGAGCAAAGGGGGTGGGTGTGGCTAGAGCAGAATGAAGCACTGGGAAGGCAGTTGGGGAACACATCACATAAATCCTCCAATGAGAAGGTCAAATGGTTTGTTCTTCAGTCAAATATTCACATTAAACTATAATCCAAATTTCCTAAAGAGGAGAATTGGGACTAGTAATTTCTCTTGCAGCAGACAGCCACCAGGGCTGTATTCTGGCCTGACTGTCCCGCCCTGCTCTAGGAGGTATTATAAAGGTAATACTGAACCATTTCTGAGTCTGGGAAGCAGATCAGTGAGGGCTCAGAGGAAACCACAACACAGCTTCCCTCAGCTGGTGTAGGGGAACTCGAGGGTGAATCAGAAGAGAGAATTATTGTCTTGGTTCTGTCTCTCACGGTGACATACAACTTTGGCAAGGCATTCAATGGCTTCAAATCTCAGTTTTTTATCTGAAAAATCAGGGCATTAGACTGGATAACTTCTAAATTCTTTTCCAACTTTAAAATTATTGTAAGTCTTTCAATTTGTTTTTGCCTTGCAGAATTCCTAGTAAAATATCTCTTTAAAAAAAAACAAGGAAAATATTAACAAACTTCTCTAATTCATCATTTATTACAATTCAGATTGATGACTGAATTTCTTTTATTGACATAATACTACTTATGAGTCTTTTGGATCTCATATTTGTTATGCACAGTATTTGTAAATAACAAAGCTGAATTTTGCAAATATACAGAATGGAGCAAAAGTAGGTTTATAGTTGTGAGTATACAAAACAGAGTTTATTATTGTATTAATTATTGTATTATTTTCCATACAAACAACTGTAAACCTACCTTTGCCCCACCCTTTATATGCAAGTCAATAGTTTTGTGCTTTCAGTAGTTTTAAAGATTCTTTTCTCAGCTTATCCTTCCTTAAAACTAAGTTCTTGTGACCTTTCTTCTGAGTACTAAACTATTAAATAAGAGTTTATACCTTGACAGATCTAGATTTAACCCCAGCTCTGCCACTTGCCAGTTGTGCATCATGTACAAATTGTTAAGCGTCTCAGTGTATCCTTGCATATAAAATAAGTACCTGGCATAAAATTATCACACAAGTGCTAGTTGCTATTATTAATATTTATTGATTTATTATTTATTTTCATTTTCAACTGCCTGTTGAACATCTTCCCCTGGATAACCTCCTCTCAACTCACACTCAATATTGAGCATTAGGTACAACTGCCATAAAAGGAAAGCCAATAGACCTGTGGCTCAGAGAAGATGAAGTTTATTTCTCACTTGTATAAATAAACTCAAGGTGGGCAGTGTGAGGTGGTGTGGTCTCCCTAGTCATTAGAAATTTCTATCACGTGGCTTCCATCCTCAAAGTCTCCTCAGAGTCCAAGACTGCTTCTGGACTTCAGTGTTTCCATGTAATAGGCAATGAGAATGAGGGTGAGGCAAAGGGTACATTTCCAAATGAGTCTGCTCCTTGGAGTCGAACACAACATTCCCACTTATATTACCCACAACTTACTCACATGGCTACAACCAGCTGAACAGGAAGCTGGGAAATACACTGGCCACTCAGTGTATTTGTATCTCAAATGGGTACCAAAAGTATTCTAAACTTTTGCTGGAGATCAACCACCTATTTGCCCTGAGCTTTCTATCAGCCAGTACAAAGGGGAAAACTAATCAGGTGCACGATTTATAGTATTTTTGATATCAAATAAATGAGATACTCAAGAGAAGTACACTGAGTGGCCAGATTATTATGCGTTCAGAGATCATAATAATCTGGCCACTCAGTGTATCTCTGAGCTGGGCACATCATGGGCCTAACTAAAATGAGGATTTGAACACTTAGAAAGGGAGAATGGATATTGTACAGGCAATGGACAGATTTTGCCACAGAAGCAAACTGAAGATATTTTATCTCATTGAAACATATTTCGCCTCTAAATTTTCTATTTCAACAAACTATCATCATCTTCCTAGTCAGCAATAAAGGCTAGAAATATTTGCATTAGTGTAATGCCTTTCAGTGGCCTGACACCCACATCAAACGACTGCCAATGTAGCATTTACCACTCTTCAGGAGTGTACCCACCTCCCTTACACGGCACAGTGGCCTCACACACGCCCTTCGTACTTGCAGTCTCCCCTTTGCTAATCAGTCATGAAGACTGCCACCAGGTCCCTGTTTGTAAGCAGAGCTCTGATCACGTCACCTCCCTTTGCTGAGCCTTTACACAATCTGCACTACCTGAAGAAAAGCTCCAAATCTTTTGTCTGCCATTAAGTTCTTTGTGACCTAACCAATCTTATTGCCCTGGAACCTGATATTCCATCTTTACAACTTCACCCATGCTGTTCTACCTCCATCCCTACCAAACTATTTTAGTTTGTGTAACACCAAAGAAAGATGCTGGCATAATGACTTGGGAGATGACTGCTTATTTGGGAAGTTACTTGAAGAAATATAAGTAAAGAAAAGGGAAAGGGGAAAAGAGAGAAAATGCAATCATGGATGCATTTAATGGGCTGGTTACCACTGTAAGCCACGGAAGCACTGCTGGAAGACATGGGGGTGATAGCACCAAATTGTACTTCTGGAAGAGAATGGAAAAGCCAGAGTTCATCCACAGATCCTTTACTGTCTCCCACTGAAATATATTAGCTCCCAACTGCCCTCCAGGTCCCTGTGGCACCTGCAATATAGCCAAGCAAGCTCCTCAGGTGCCAGAGAAAGCCCTGAGGCAAAGCTAAAGGTGCTGGTATCTGAGATGAAAACCATCAGCATGCCAGAAACTGTCCACGCTGCAACTGAACTCAGGTGGGCAGAGCACTGTACAATCTGCTACTGGGACCAAACCCCGTTTATACTAATTTCATAGACCTGATCATGGCAACTCTTTCCTGAAGCTTTCTCTGATCTCCCAAACATGATTTGGTCACTACTTGATCTCTCTCCATCACATCACTATCTTATTCTTGTGGAGATATTAAACACACTATCAGACTGTATGGCTCATAAGCTCTGCAGCCAATCTTATAAATATACATTTTTTACCTCACAGTATCATAAACAAGGGGGAAATAAACAAGTGCCATGGACATTTAAAGGCCACAGAAATCATTCTGATTATAAATTACAAAGGTTTGGCAGGTGTAAAAGAAAGAAATATATGTACACAGGAACACTGGATTTCTTACAACCTTAGAACCCCTGCCTCTGGGATTCATTTTAAATGAAATATTACAGTGAGTTTAAATATTTCTATGTGCTTGCTTTAAACAGTTCATGAAGTTTAGGCTGAACTCTCAATTCATTAGTAATAGGTTAAGAAGAGCACTTCAGTGTTTAAAGCAATAAATATTATATATTAAAAGATAGCTCATCACTGCAGCACAATATTAGACTTCCCGTCAGGGGTTTAGTTACTGGAGGACCAAGATGACTCCATCCAAAAGCATAATATTTACAAGCCAACACCAAGGTGAAACTCCATATAGACTCAGGCGTGTATTAGGTTATACAATGAAAATTCATTCATTGACTCTAGTTAATTTAAGAATTGGATGTTTCACATGCTATTTTAATGACCATATTTATTTTCACTCTTAATAAACAAACACATTCCATTAATTCAATATAAGTACCTGTAAATAGAATCTAATCAACAACTCTTGCAGGCATTATCACTTCATTTCAAAGACGATAACACTGCTGCAAATCAACTCTATTGCCAATGTTTAATTGCAAAATATTTATTTTCATTTAAGTTATTTACTTGCACTTTCAAAAACAAATTGCTCTTAGTAAAAATATATAAGTATAAAATTAAATTGGGAAGATAAAATTCTGCACCAATATGTCTATCTAAAAAGCATTATTTTCATTTTATAAAATAGAAAAAAAATAAATAAATCTAGTTAGTAGTCTAAAATTTATAAATAAAAACAATTCTTTTAAGTATTATATAGGGTTTCTGTACTTGAGAAAATGTTAAATGGTGACAAACTGAACATTATTAATCAACAGTCATATTTTATGTTAATAGCATTACTGTCAAATATGAATTTATGATGACTAGATTTAATAGGCATATATCTTGAGGACAGTACAGCCTGGTCTAAAAAGATGTTACTCTAACTCCCCATCCATATTGGTATTGATTGCCACTTGTGTCCATTTACAAAAAGACTCTTCAATATTTTCTACTAAAGCACATTTGAGATTAGATACTAAAATGCCTCACATGATAATATTATTTTATTAACATTTTCATTAAATTGTCCACGTAAAAGTCTGTCCATCACTATAGTAGAAATTGTCAAGGGCTACAAATAAGAGAACAGAATTATTACCTTTTTCCAAATTTTATAGCACATTTACATTACACTATTAACCATTTCCATCGACAAAAGAGAGCATTACACAGTTAAGCCAAAATCAGCTAATTCAGCCATTTGGTATTTCAGTACTCTCAAATGGGGACTGAAGAACTAAGTCAATTTTCAAAAAGCTACAAGTAGTCAGGACAGAAGAAGAAGAAGAGAACATCCATAATAGAGCAACATTTTTAAGAGTTGTAACCAAACTATATGACAGGATAACTTAACATGTGTCATGGGTATGAATGTGTATGCATTTGGGGCTGAATGAACTTGAGAAGGAGGGGGATAGAAAGATTGTACCACAGAGACAAAAGGAGAAAGTGAGCAGAGATTGCCAAAGGGATAGAATACATTGTCTAAGAGTTCCTTTTTGAGAACAAGGTTGGTAAAGAGGAAAGGAAGAGAGGAAGGAAAGTAAGGGAGAATTCATATAAATGGTGGAAGCAGAAAGGGAAGTTGGGCCTCACAACATCCTAGCACATGTGATATTACACTGTGTTTTATTACAACAGAGATTCCAAAATGTCTCCTTTTCTGAAAGAATCCCAGCTGTTCTCTTAGTGAATACAGGTTCCATGTGTTACAGTTTAAACACTCCTAGGGAAAATTATTTCCTAAGTAGAATGAACTGGCAACATATATGAATATGAAGCTTGCCTACTATTTGTTGGCGAAGTACTTGTGGAACTATTAAATTCCTAATAAAGATTTACCTGGCAATGAAATGAATAACAATGTTGTACTTTTTTACATAATAGTTTTGGAAATAACTTTCTCCAATGATCCTTTCAGTTGTAAATTAGAAGGTTTGAACTAGATAGGTGCCAAAGGCCTTTTCCACTAGCGGATTCTAAGATCTCAGTCAAATAAATAAATGGATAATTCTAACAACATGCCGAAATTGGCCCATCCCCACCTCATAGCCTCTCCAGTCAGAATGAGGACAGGAGAATAGACCCCATTCTACAGGTCTGTGTGAAGAATTCTTAGTTTCTACCATTAGTTTTCAAATAATGTGTATGCAATGAATTAACAATACTATTTTGCTTATCGTGGAACCAAGTTAATTTCTAAATAAGCTTCTTAGATGTCTCTTTATTCCACAAATGAGAAAAACATAGTCTATTTCTGTTTAACCACTGGACTCCTTTAAAGACATGCAAATTCAGCAATTCAAACTATAATTCCAAGAAAAATATATATCAGTGTCTTAAGAGTCTTCATTTCCTGCTTGCTTACAGTTAAGAGACTGAGTCCAGTTTTACCTGGCAGAAAAAAAAAAATGAGCTGTCAAAATTGCAAACTCCTGATTTATAACAGAAGTAAAGGAACACTAACTAGAGGGTGCTAGTATAATTTCCAAAATCCATCATGTCTCACATGTATCATTTTTCCCAAGGAATATGTTAAGTGCTGTGGAACAATATATTTCTAACAGTCTAAATTCTTCTGGAGAAACTCTGACCCCTGGGATTGACTATGATGGACCTGTCTTCAAGGAGGATTCCAAATAGAACTAATACAGCTCTCAATCTCAACTTAAATACAGGGCAGGTGCAGTCAAAAACTCCGCCTTCTTTTGGAAATGTGGGAACCCATACAAAGTTCAGACTCTCAGGTTGTCCATAAAAACATTTTGTTCTACATTCTACATTAAAATGTAGAGTTTTTTATTATTAAAATGAACAAACTTGCAGACAGAGAGCTCTTTCAGGTAGCTGTCTCCCCTCTGTAAACCAGGGGAGACTGATATGAACTGATATGAAGATGTACACCAGGGAAACACTGGTCATGGGATGCACAACCTCTGGACTCCTTTAAGCTTTGGAATAGGTGATCAGGTAGGTAGTGACAGTGCATTCCTATTATTTTCTTCTAGCTCAGGGGTCCTCAAACTTTTTAAACAGGGGGCCAGTTCACTGTCCCTCAGACTGTTGGAGGGTCGGACTATAGTTTTAAAAAAAACTATTAACAAATTCCTATGCACACTGCACATATCTTATTTTGAAGTAAAAAAACAAAATGGCAAAAACACCCGCATGTGGCTTGCGGGCCATAGTTTGAGGACGCCTGGTCTAGCTAATGGTTAATAAGCCTGCTTCATTTCCTTTTAAAACATTTAATCTATTATTGCATCCAATCTTAGGGAAGTTTTCAACCTATTTATCTGTTCCTATCTCTAGACATGTAGGCATTTATTTTTATACTAGAGGCCCGGTGCACAAAATTTGTGCACTTGGGGGGTCCCTCAGCTTGGCCTGCACCCTCTTGCAGTACGGGAGCCCTGGGGGGATGTCTGATTGACAGCTTAGTGGGCCTAAGCCGTCAGTTGCACATCCTTAGCATTGCCATGGAGGCAGGAGAGGTTCCCACCACTGCCTCTGTGCTCACCAGCCATGAGCAGCGCTCCCCCTGTGGGAGCACACTGACCACCAGGGGGCAGCTCCTGCATTGAGTGTCTGCCCCCTGGTGGTCAGCACACATCATAGTGACTGGTCATTCCACCATTCAGTCATTTGCATATTAGCCTTTTATTATGTAGGATTGGCTCAATATACTGTACTCCCTTCAAAACAATTTGCTATGATATAAACGATAAACTGTTAACATTGTAAAAGTAAAGTAGGGAACTCAGAGGAGGAATAAGAAGAAAAAAATAAAGCTAGCTTAGAACCTGAAAAAAAAAGAAGCCTTAAGTACTAGCAGAGTAAAAGTAGAGAGAGAGAGAGAGAGATGTATAGAAAGAGATAGAAATATAGAGTGTGTGTGCATGTGTTAAAATAACAGAAGAGTAAAGTTCAGGTTGCTGAAAGTCTCTGAAGCTACACTAATAAGTGATAGACACTGCCTTAGGGAATGAATGCAGCCCTGAGGAAAGCCATACTACCAGGATCCACATCCATGTAAATGGGCCTCACCTTCCCATGTCTAACTAAAAAGCCAGATGCTGGCTGACTCCAACTATGTCCCAATGTACTTCAGAAGCCAGTCAGTCCAGGACAGCCTAGGATTGCTGTATTAGCCTTCACATCATCTCCAGATTGGATTGGTGTGTTTACTGCCTGTCATATAGTGGGTACTCAATCAATATCGATTGAAACAGGAAGAAAGAAAGAGAGGGAGAGAAAAATGGAGGGAGGGAGGAAGGAAAGAAGGAAAGAAAAAAATATGCTTGTAACAAGTTCTTCCTACAACACTGAAGTATATTTTTATATGACTCAATTTTGCATTTAAAAGAAAAGATTTTTTTATATGCATGAAAATTAAATAATGGTTCTATCCCTTATTTTCATAACATTCTTGTACTACAAACAAATAGATAAAGCCCGTGTTAATAAATTATATAACAACATACTGTGTACTTATGAATGTGTTATTTATTATATAATGTAAATGTATAACACTTTAGCTTATAACAACTTAGAAATTGTTTTAAGTAACTCATCAATTTACACCAGGAGAAAAAACAACAGATAGTGAAGATAGGCTTGGATTAATTCTATATTTATAGTACTTTGATATAAAAGCTACAAGATATAGGAAAACAAAGGTAAACCTTATCAATCTAAAGCTATCAACACCTCTGATGAGAGAAAAGAAAGCAAGCAAGCAACAGGCAGCAACTCTGGGATTCCAGCTGGACTTGGAGTATGTTAATCGTGTAATTAAGCTATCTTATTACTTTCCTAAGAATACCAGGAAAGGAAAGATGATGTGCCTTACACCTGTTACTGAAACGTCAATTTGTACTTTCTTTCCCTGTGTCACCAGTTTATCAGTTGAATCACCACAATTACTTGCTCTTTGGACACTGTTCTAGTTTCCTACATGGATTGCTGTTACACAGCTCGAGACACTGTTTCCTTCTGAATGTAAATCTCCACTGCATATCAGGGCCTTGCTTCAACCTGTTCCCCTCTCCTCTGATCCCAGGAAATTTTACAAACTAAGCAGTGTCAATATTTGGTTGAGTTCCACGTGAAAATCAAGGGAGTGGCTGATTTACAAAGTGGACTTTTTCTCAGAAAATCTGAACCGTATTAACACCCCAGCATGGTGTCGGTGGTTACACAATTGGCCAAGTTTGCCTTTTAAATAATCAGTAAATATCCATGCAGAGAATGACAGACAAATATTTGGGGGAAGTTAGAAGTTCACATTTAACTGCAAAATTCAAACGCTGTTAGGCTAATAAAAATGAAAAATCTTGTAGTGGCAAGATTTCTAACATTTTACAAAATCTAAAATGTAATCAGTAATTCAGTACTTTGTGTCAAAATGTGATATAAAAATTTTTCATCCTCTGATCTGCAAACTCCCCTAATCATATTTTGTGTTTTTATTTTGGTTATAATTATAAAAAGCTAAGCACTCATTGATTCATTCAACAAATGTTATTTACACACATACTTAGTGTCAAGTAGTATTTTAGGTTCTAAGGAAAAACTATATTCCTGCCTTCATGAAACTTGTATTCCCAAGTAGACAGAGACAGACAATAAATAATTTATAAGAGCAGGATGTATTCTTATAGGATGGTCAGGGAAGGCCTCTCTGATGAAGTGACATCTAAGCAGAGACCAGAAGAATGTGGGGGTGCAAACCAGGTGTGCACCTGGGAAAACAGGCTTCTCAGCAAAGGCTCTGAGAAGCATGAGGCTTGCGTGTCTGAGGAAAAGTGTGGCTGGAATAGACTGAGTAGAGGACAGGGACAGGCCCTCCTTGAAGTGCAACGTGAGGGCATTGGTTTTCCTTCTGAGACAGCCTCTGGAGGGATGGTGAAGAGGAATGATAGAGTAATCTGCCAGGGGTTTTACTTCTAAAGCACCACTCTGACTGTTATGCAGAATAAATATTGTACTGCAAAATCGAGGAAGCAAATTAGGAGGCTACTACAACCTCCATATGGAGCCTTGGACCTGGGAGGCAGCAATGAAGGTGGTGCAGCAGATTTTCAGGCTATTTGGATTTAAGATGTAAGAAAAAGAGAAAAGGAAAGGATGACTAACAAGATTTGGGACTTCAACAACAGAAAAAGTGAAACTGCCTCTCTTCTCCATAAGAGAAGAATATAGGACTAGAAGGTTTGGAGCAGGTCAGGGAAATCAGGGGTCCATTTAGGATATGAGCATGTGAAAGGTAACTTGTTAACTGTGAGATGCCAGTTAGAAATCTAAGCGGAGATGTCCATCCAGCAGTTGGAAACAGAAGTGGAGTTTAGAGGAGCAGTCTGGGCTGTGGACATAAATTTGGAGTTGTCAGTGAGTGGATGATATTTAAAACCAGAAGACCAGATGCCATACCTTAGGGAGAGTGCAGATAGTACAAGGGAAGCTCATTAGTATCATCTGCATGACATTATCAACCCCTCTGACCAAGTACTAACAAGTCACCACAGGTTTACATTTGTGTTTGCGTTTACAATCAACTTGCTTGAAGCAGCATTATTTTAGAGGAACAAACAAAAGCTGACTCAGACAAGGTGCTACATTCACACCAAGTCCAAAGGCTGCCTCTGCCCATTGTGGGAATGAAGGTTTCACAGTCATAGGAACAGGAAAAAAGCAGTACAAGAACTTTTCATCGAATGCAGCTTGGTACTTCTGCCACATTGAACTGTAAGATCCTGTTTTGTACAAGTCTACATACAGCACATTGATTTCTCAAGTGGCAAGTGCATTTCCGTAGAACAACATTATCTGTCCCATGAAACTTATGTTGTCAATTTGAATTTCATTGCTTAGTAGTTTCAAATTTTATTTATCTTAAAGTAATTTTAGGAGCTAAAGGCATAAGGAATTTATACCTGATTTTATATTTGTATATTTTATAGTAAGAGTAAAATAGAAAATTATTTATATTAATACTAAGGGTCCATAGAATTCCCTTCAAAAGAATCCATAAGATACTCAAGTTTAGGAAGCACCAGTGACAGATAGATATCATTCATGAGACTGAAATAAACCTGGGCATGGTTCAAATATAAAGGGAGAAAATGTTTTTTAAACATGTAAGTATTAATATTGCAGGGAACTATTTTTAAGGCAACTTGAAACTTTATATATAATATTTACATCATAATATATACTATAAGTAAATGCATATAAGTTGCTATTTATGTGCATAAATAGATAATTACATACACATAGTTAGGGAGACAGAAGAACCCAGTGATTAAGAGCACAGGTTCTGAAGTTGGGCGGTTTAGATTTTAATACCAGCCCGATCCTTTAATAATTTTATTTCTTCATTTGTAAAATCAATATAGTAATGGTACACTTGTCATAAGATTGCTGAGAGCATTAAAGACACATGTGCCAGGCACACAGTAAGCACTCGAGAAACAGAGAAAGAGAGAAGATAAGAGTACATTCTTCAGTACAAAAAAGAGTAAAGTAGGTACAAAGACCAGGCAGATAGAATGACTCAGCCTTTAAGACAGGTAAATGTTTCCCTAGATACTGTCAACATTAATTTTTACCTAGAATGTAAATGGTTCTAAATACAATTTTAAATTACAACTTCAGATGATCTGTTGTTGAGGACTAAATACTCTATTGGGATAATTCAGGGCTGCTAAAGCTGTTATAGCTGACTCCTATCAAAAAGAGTAACAATAGCCAAAACCGGTTTGGCTCAATGGATAGAGCGTCGGCCTATGGACTCAGGGGTCCCAGGTTCGATTCCGGTCAAGGGCATGTGCCTTGGTTGCGGGCACATCCCCAGTGGGGGGTGTGCAGGAGGCAGCTGGTAGATGTTTCTCTCTCATCGATGTTTCTAGCTCTCTATCCCTCTCTCTTCCTCTCTGTGGAAAATCAATAAAATATATAAAAAAAAAAAAAAAAAAAAAAAAAAGAGTAACAATAGACTATGATTGCATCTATGGATAATGCCACATCGTACAGGACCTGAGCCTCTGCCATTGGTCCCCAGTGTCCCAGGAGTTCCAGGAGAATATGCTCCCTTAGTCTCAGTTAATTGCAATCTGGGGTCACTGTTCTGCCAAGAGGGGTGTGCTATACACATCACTTATGATCAATGAGTCCTCTTTCATTGGATTTTTCATTCTGCTGGTGCAGTGGTCGGCAAACTCATTAGTCAACAGAGCTAAATATCAACAGTACAACTATTGAAATTTCTTTTGAGAGCCAAATTTTTTAAACTTAAACTTCTTCTAACGCCACTTCTTCAAAATAGACTCGCCCAGGCCGTGATATTTTGTGGAAGAGCCACACTCAAGGGGCCAAAGAGCCGCATGTTGCTCGCGAGCCGCAGTTTGCCAACCATGGTGCTGGTGGATTCAAGTTACTTAGGAAAGACTATCAGGCTAAATTATGATGCCACACCGCTCAGAGCAACAGATTTAGTGGTTCTATAACAATAGAATTTAGAATTTTGAAAATTTATAACTTCTCAGAATCTATGCTTAAGAACCTTACAATTGGCCTATTTAATAATCATAAAAGCCTTGTGAGATAAGGATTATCATCTCCATTTTACAGTGAGAAGACTGAGAAATTAAGAAAATTGCCCGAAGTTACAGAGCTGGTAACTACTTTAGGTTTCTTTGAGAGCTTTGACTTAGCTTTAATTTTTACGTTTCCACTTCCCATTATTACTGGCGTGAATATAAACTATGGATTCTGGAATTCAATCTTTTTACTTGAGGTCTACAACTGCTCCTAGTGGTTGAGACTGGCCTAGATCTCAAACTCTTCTGTGGCTTCTATGAATCATTGACAAAGAAAATCAGTCTTTTGTGGGGATGAGAGATATAAAGAACTGCTTCCATTAAGGCCAAGGAGATCTCTTCAATTGCAAGGTTTTCTAAGGCTGCCTTGGAAGCAGTGCAGCATCAAGATAAAAAGGTGACTCCAGAAGAGCCTGGGGAGCGGAATTGGAATTTTCTGAGAGCACAGGGTCAAGCTGAGACCGACGTCCTCACGGTGCTATGTTTGATTAAGGCCCAGATAGCACATGGGTCATCCTTCACAGGATTAAATAGGAGAAAAAGGCAGTTTCTTAGAAGCTGGATGCAATTTGAGCTTAGAAGGAAGATAGAATTCCTCATAGAAAGAAAATCATTATTTTTGTGTGTGTGTGTGGGGGGGGATACTTCAATGAGACTTTTGCTCATGCTAAGGTAGGACTCTGGAGGCATTGATGGAAAATAAGTTAAAAGAAAAGTATAATAATAGAAAATTTCAACTTCTCTTGTCTTTTCATGGGTGAAGTCTGAGTCTTTTGGGGTTGAGAGAAAGCAGAGCTGCCAAGTTGCACACACTCCAAGGATGCCATTCCTACCACGGTCTCTGTGTGTTGTGCCCCCAGTGTTGTACACTTTACAGCCTGTACGACTCTACTGTGAGGCTCTAGTAGGAGAGAGCTTAGAGTCACAGATGAGAAGTAAAGCAGATCTAGGGGACAGCATGAGTGGCCACCAGTACGGAAAGCCTGGCAACAGAAATGGATACCAAACTTGACTGAGTCTGATACTGATTCTTAGTGACAGATAATGATAATTCCTCTTAGAAACTCGCTATCTTAGTGATACTGAATTTCAAGTGCTCTCTAAGGAATTCCCATCCTTTCATTTCAGATTTTCAGGAAAGGTGTAACAAACTGAACAACATTATGGGAGTAATGCTGTGGGAACAATGCAGAAGGAGTCATGTTTACCGTGGAGTTAATGAGAACCAGAGAGAGCCACAGTAGTAGGTAGACAGGTAAAAAGGGACTTTGCTTAAAAGGGACTTCAGTGGAGAATAGGAAATCAGAGTGAGCACAGTAGGTAACTAACCACTCCCAAACTCTCATCCCTGATGAATCATCAAGAATGTTATGAACTTCTTAGGGTTAGGGATGTAAGTCATTGTTCTTTGTTTTGTTTTTTAACTTTTAAGGGGAAAAAAACTTGCAGAGTATTTGGGAATCTTGGTTCATATTGAGTTTATGGGCCCTAGGGTTTTTAGAGCAGAAACATAGTATCTTTGAATAAATAAAGATACTGGCAAGTCCCCAAGGGAAGAATGCCAGCTATGCCGTCATCTGTAAACACTCTAAGATCAATATAGGCAAAGTCCTAGCTGCCTCCAGCTGGGCTACTTGTGCCCAGTGAGACTTTCCTGGAACAGATCCGTGAGGGTGACCTCATGTCAGCCCGTCTTGAGCACTGGGAACAGTCCGGCTATCTGGTCAGGGCTGTCCATTCCAGGAGCTGGTGGAGTCATCTGCTTATAGTTTGGACTATACCAGAAAGACACTGAGATAAGCATGAGAGTGCAAGTAATTTATTTAGATGCTGATGCTAGGGAGCATGGATATAAAAATGGGAAGTCATAAAGGAAAGGTAAAGAAATAAGATTAAGTATTTACTATTTAGCAGGTTACATTTATGGACAGCTGGAGCTTACTGTTGCTAAGGAACTTAGAAGACGGTATACAATAAACCCTGTATTTATCCTAAATGAGAGACAGGGGTATAGAGCTTTGCTACTGAAAGTGTGGTTCAAGGGTTAACATCGTCTAGACCAGTGGTTCTCAACCTTTCTAATGCCGCGACCCTTTAATACAGTTCCTCATGTTGGGGGTCACCACAACATGAGGAACTGTATTAAAGGGTCACGGCATTAGAAAGGTTGAGAACCACTGGTCTAGAAGCTATTGAAAGTGCAAATTATGGACCTCATCTCTGACCTAATATTGTTTAAACAATTCTCCAAGATTTTTTAAACCCACTAAAGTTTAAAAGAAACTAAGTGTTTATCCATCGACTCTTGTCAGTCATTGATTGAGGGTGCCTGGGTGTTAACTTTGAACAATGCTGGTGTGTTCCTTCTCTCCTTCCAAGCTGAGCTGGCTCCAGGAGCCAGAGAAAGCCCTCAGGCAACCAGTGGTAGGTACTTGCAATTGGAATCTTCCTGTCTACCTGCCACAGGAATGGTAAATGCTTGGAGATACGGGAATCACTATAGCTCTGCTACACCTCCAGGTCTCTCCTTTACTCCTAAAGAAACGCAGACCTGATTCAGCTCAGCAGTTGGAGTTTCCATCCCACAAATAATACATGTTCTGTCCTTGATCACTCTGAGAACAAAGCCTTCCCCAACCCAAGAGACAGAGAAGCATCAATCAGATGCTCAAACCTCAGAGAGAAGGTAGGGGAGGGTGGGGGTAAGCGGGAGAGATAAACCAAAGGACTTGTATGTGCACATATAAGCATAACCAATGGACACAGAAACCAGAAAGATGAGGCATGAACAGGAGTGGGGTGGGTAGGCAATGGGGGGATAAGGACACATATATAATACCTTAATCAATAAAGAAAAAAAAAAAGAATACTAGCCTCATGGTCATAAGAATCTGACCAAGAGCAGCTCAGGCATCTCACCAAACCTGGGCAGGGACATCAAGTATGGTGGGAACTTAGCCAAGTAGATGAAATATGGACTCTACCTATGGGAGCGCTGACTTATAGTGACATCCTCTCTCCCATCTTGTACGAAACAAGGCAACACAATAGTGGTTCTGATATTTGGCTCTGCAGTCAGATAGATGGGGATTTGGATCCCATGTTCTCAACAGGTACTTGACCTGAATGACTATAGGTAAGTTACTTAAACTCTCTGGGTCTCATTTGCATCATCTCCAAAATGGAAATTGTAACAAAAATACCTATAACATAGGGTTTTTATGAGGGTAAAATGAGATTCTGAATATAAAGTGATAAACACAGTTCTTAACACTTATAAGGGCTCATTGAACATCAAGAAGTATATATGCAGGGTGCATGATAGGGGTGAAAGCCAAATGCATCAGCATGGAAAATTAAACAGGCTCGGCTGCTGGGAGATCCAACAGTTATGTTCTATGAGCATATATTGAGGGCCTATCATTTGCTATGCATGGCACTGGGGCTAGGGAAAAACAAATAAACAAACAGAGCCTGGAGGTCTATAGCAAGCCTGGCAAAGAGCTCACCCATGCTCCCTGGCATCAGCATCTAAATAAATTGCTTGCACTCTCATGCTTATCTCAGTGTCTTTCTGGTGTAGTCCAAACTATAAAGGATTCAGGATGTGGCAAAGTAAGATCCTGTCAGAGGGACAAAAAAAATGTGTCATGTACCAGCAAGACTTAGTTCTAGACATGTATGACATGGGCAGGAATTACAGCAGGAATGAAGGCTCAGTATGTAGTTGTGATACCATTATAATAACCTGATTATTAAATAGCAGGGAAGAAGTAAAAGGAAGACTAGATAATATAGGCATGCCATTTATATAGCTTTATCAGAAAGCTGCAGTCAACATTCTCCTAGCCAGTGATAGGCAACCTTTTGAGCTTGGTGTGTCAAACTTCGCCAAAAAACTGAGCATAATTCAGGTAGTGTGTCACTTTGAGGAAAAAACATTATTTCACAAATGTTTCATCCTCGGCACGCGGCCGCCTCAGCGGCCGCGTGTCATCAAAAATGGCTACGCGTGCCAGTGCTGACATGCGTGTCATAGGTTTGCCATCACTGTGACCTAGTCTGTTCACAACAGATCTTTGGGAGAAGGGATTGGACATTAGACTTATGCCCAGTAAGGTCTGGGTAACATGGAACAGTGCTTATCTGTCATCAGTCACACCTGGGAACAAGTCAGTGGCCAGAATAGGTGTGGCCATTACAAGTGTGGGAAGATTTAATATTTAAGTTCCTGAACAAAGAAACCCTTCTCTCTCAACCCTTCTCTCTCTTGCTGCTCTGCCCTGACCCCTGGTTTACTGGCTCTCGGGCCCTGCATTCACCCCTGTGGCCCACCGCCCATGGACTCCACACAATGGACTAATGGACTTTAATTAGCCTGATGCTCTATCTGACCCCTCTCCATCATGGAATGGAAGCTTTAGACACTGGCCCTACTTTTGGCTCTGCTGCACCTTTTTCAGGAATGGGTTAAGGGGAATGGGACTTTGAAACCCAAGAAATATAATTCCACACCAATAAAAACCATTCACTCTCTCGTGCGAGTCTTAGAAAATTCATTTTCTGAAGATATTGCAAGAGCCACACCACTCCCACTAGTGGACCCACTGATTTCTTCAGGAGCAACAGTTATTTAGCACAGAAGTAGAACAGGAGGGCTTCTTTGAACTGAGGCCTATGCCTGAGGCACACACCACAAACAGCCCTAAGATGAATTTATTGTGAGAGCCAAAACTTGTGGGAAATACTTTCTCTGAAATCAACCACATTTCTTTTCAGTGGCAAATCCTACTTGACCTGAGCTAGCCAGTGCCTATAAAACAAGTCCACACAGATAGTAAGACCTCACTCCACTCAGAGCTCTCTATTGCCATGTATATGGTCAATGGGCCAGTATTGATACCCAGATGCTTGGTGGCATCTGCCCATCTGGCTTTCTCCGAAACAGGGATTGAGATCCTGGCAATTGAGCTTCAGGCAACTCATAAAGTCAGGGAGTAATTAAAGATGGCCTAGCTGTTCAGGTAAGAAAAATACTGCCACTGGAAATTTAAATAAGTATAGAAAACTTCATTTGCCAGATTTCTCTCAAAGAGGAATTGGAAGGGAGAAAAATCAGACTTCCAGGAGCCTGTGTAAGTAATCACAGAGGGCTCACATGGGCCCCTGCGAGAGCTGGTGCAGGCTACTGTAGAATTTGCATTCTGTTAACTGGAATATGCAAATCTGGTGTCAGAGATTAACTTCTGGGTCAATAAAGAGGGTGACCTCTGGTTACTTCTGCATCCTTCCAGCATGTAAAGCTGGAAGATCTCCAAATGAATATGGGACATTAACAACTACAATAGGTCAAAGACAATAGCATAATAAGAATAATAAGTAATATTTACTGAGATCTAAATATAAGGTATGGCCCTGGGTGGTGTAGTTCAGTTGGTTGGGCTTCATCCCTGGGCACTGAAACGTTGTGGGTTCCATTGCTAGTCAGGGCACACACCTAAGTTGCAGGCTAGATCCCAGGTAGGGGGTGTGCAGGAGGCAGCCATCAATATTTCACTCTCACATTGATGTTTCTCTCTCTCTCTCTCTCTCCTTTTCTTTCTTTCTTAAAAAAATCAATAAAAATATATTTTAAAAAATAATAAACATAAGATATGTAAATGACTGTACACATATTGTAGAGGTATATTAACTCTCATTCAACAAGCATATAAAAAAGATACTATTACTACCCTCGCTGTATAAATAAACACTAGAAGTCAGTAGATGGTAGAGGTGAGATTTGAACCTACACAGTCTAGTTTCAGAACCTGTTCTTTTCACCACTATCAGAGATAGTTAAATAAAACTAGTTTGTGGAAGCACCACATGTCTAGGCTGAATGGGATATCCACATGTCTTGGCCCAGCCATGATTTTGGTTAGGGTCACACATAGAAATGTAAAGAAAGAGCAAATATTTTCTTTCTGTCAGAACAAAAACAAAAATATTCTCTGACCTGCCTAAATAAAAAAGCTCATAAAGTTGAATTATTGTGAATCGTGTTTTGCTTAAATAAATGTAAGTAAGTTTTCAGAATATAAAATCCACCTAAATCACTTGGCAGTTTCAGTAAATGTAGTCACCTGATGCCTCCCCAGTGAAATCTCTAAAACATTACAAATTTTCTTCATTTTGAAAGCATCCATGACAACAATTCTCATAGGAATTTGATTTTACTGAGAATGGCTGTTTAGTCTATTAAAATGACACATCGAAACCTAATCTTGAACAATATGACAAAGTTGTTGACTGCTGGGAATCAATGCTAGCAGTCAGACCACACTGACGAGCTGTAAGCAGACAGCTCATTTCAAAAAAGGGGCAGAAAGCCTCCTGTGAAGCCAGAAAACAGAGTCATCATCAGCTGTAGGGGTGACACAAAGTAAGAATGGTTTCCAAAGGAATGGGGAGTGGGAGGGAATGGCAGACTACACCTGCCAAATAGATGAGTATAGATCCACAGATGAAATGCTAGGAGAAAACAAGGATGGAGCCAAAAGGAGCCAGGCAAGAAAGAATTTAAATGAAACTAAAATCCACATTCAATAGAAATCGTGCTGTACTTTCTTAATGTGGTTTTTTCACTGCCACCAGATACAGTACAGATTCTGATTAAAGGATGGGGTGAAAAATATGGTGGCTGAAAAAGTGCCTGCAGGCCATTAAGGCTTTGTAAAACTATCTGCGAGGCTGCATCATAGTTTCTCATGAAGACAGAATCCACATTAGAATTCAGCTACTTCATACTAAGGCCCATTCTGGAAATGGCTCTCTATTAGGTACTGAGGGATGCAAAACTGAAGGAGTGTGAAGCCCTCCCTGCAATGAAACAAAAAGTTAGAAATAAAGTCACTGGAACCCTCTCTTTGTCTCTCAAAGGTCAATGATTAATATGTGATACACTCAAGTGTTTATCAAGCAACCACTAAGATGACGACAAAGCTCTAGGTGGTAGGCTTGAGGAAATTAGTCAGTTAACAAATAGTGATTAGATGTTTACTATCTGTATGGCAAAGGGCTAGCAAGGATAAGCTTATAACAAAGCCAAAGACTGAATCTAATATAATGCTGTCTTTCATTTATACCTTAATGAGAGAGAGAGAGAGAGAGAGAGAGAGAGAGAGAGAGAGAGAGAGAGAGAGAGAAAGGAACAAGAAAGAAAGAAAGAAAGAAAGAAAGAAAGAAAGAAAGAAAGAAAGAAAGGAAGAAAGGAAGAAAGAAAGAAAGAAAAGCCAAAGACAATATCTTCCTATCCTTCAGGAATGTAACATCTATTTAGTTGGAAAGATAAGGGAAAGATAACTAACCAGACAATGATAAGGGGGAAAGGTTGCAGGAGTTCAAAGGAAGAAGAAAAAATAACTAGGATACAGTTTCAGTAGATAAAGAGTTTACAAGGTGACACAATCTAGTTAGTATTAGTCCAGTTCTCAGATTCATTTACCACACTGACATCATTCTTTCTACTGAGTTATCTCATTCTCGGTCTTGGCTTAGTAACAACATAAAATCAGAATACTCCTAAATCAAACTTTTTCCATTTGTAAATATTTAAATAATTAGTGTATGTTTCAGAAAGATATCTATAGAACTTTTATTGCTATCCTCATTGCAAATAAAAGGTTATCTCAGATGAAGAATAAAAATCCACTGTTGGAAGTTTCTATGAGATACATTAAGAATGAGCAAATTGTTGTCACAGGTCTTTATAATTCTACAAAAGAAAATATCCTCTAACTTCTTTGCCTGTTTCAACATAAAAAAATCCTCATTTTTCTATCAGTCAAAATCACTCTGTTACAATCCACAGTAATGATTCAAGTTAGGTTGTCTTTTTTAGATAATCTTTTTTTTATTAGATAAGTCAGTCAGTAAAAATAACAGAAGGTATTTATAATTTTGACCCTTTAGTCAATGAACTGGAATTATGGTGTTATGAACTAATGTATAGATATTAGATTCTTCACCATTATAACTATTTTATGTAAATATCTGTAGTTTGCAATTAGGTCTCCTCTCCAATAAAACTGTAACTGTGTGTGGTATGTCACAAATAAAAGGTCTGTGACTGAATTTCACTATATATACAAATACTCATTTGTAAGCAGTCAGGCAAGCTGTTCTGTAAACTCAGAGAAGTCCCAGCTTTCTGCCCAGTTACTGCTTTTGACGGCATCCTTGCATGAAATGCTCAATGGAAGCGGCTTCCACTCCTTTGGAGCAGGGGTATCCTAATGAGCTCAAGTGGCAGGATGCCCTGCTGAGCACAGGACAGGACAAAGTCCTCCAACAGGCATGGGGCTCCCTAGATTCTTCAACTGTCTTCATTCCTGAATAGAAATGTCTGTATAATATTTCTAATAAACCCACATATTTAGAAGTCATTTCACTAAAGAAATAAATCATTTGTAACATCTGTTAATGAATTCTTCCATGATAATTAGAAATAAAGATATTTAATGCCTTGTAGTAGCCATTTGTAAAAAAACAACAAACAAACAAAAAACGTGGAGTTTTTTATTAATGTATTCCCACTAAATAACCAGTCCTATTGTCTTAACTATCAAGTTATTGCAAATGCTAACTGACCACTCTTGTGTTCTTTCAAATCTCTACTCTTACTGAACTTTTTTAGTTGGGTATATGAACTGCTGTTAGAGATGTATTTAAGTCTCACTCTGGTTTTGGATTTGTGAATTTTTGTTTTTCTGTATTTGAATTTTATAATAGATGCATGTAAGTTTAGAATTCTTTCTCCTCTGGTAAATGCTTGCTTTAAAATCTATTTTATGATGTAATCAAAGTTATGCCATCTTTTTTTGGTTATTTATCTGTTATATCTTCCTTTTCCTATATTTTCTACTTTTGAACTTCAATATGTTTAGTTGTAAATGTGCCTGGACTCTGACCATCTCTTTTCTTTATTTGGTAAGCTTAGTATATATAAATTTATTGTAATTACTGACATAAATTTGGATTTATTACTAGAGTTGTGTTTTATGCTTATCTGCCCTGCTTTCCTTCCTTATTTTCTTAAACTTTCTTTTGTATGGATTGAATTTTCTTGTTTCATTTCTTTTGAATTTTTGTACTGGTTTGAAATTTGTATCCTTTTTTTATTTCAACAGTTAATCTAATTACACTGGCTTTTACTTCTGTTGTGGCTATTGTTAAATGAGTTGTCATTCTAATTGTTGTTAGGTAATCTGTCTTTGTTCTCTAGCTATTTTAAATATTTTTTCTGCCTTTGGTGATCTGAAGTTCCACTGAGGTGTTTCTAGGTATAGATTTCTTTTTATCTATCTTGCTTTGTATATATATGCTTCCCAAATCACTTCTAGAAAATTATTAGCTATTATATTTTCAAATACTACCTCTACCCCAACATTAGCTCATTCTGGAACTCTGATTAGATGTATATTTTAACTCTATCCCTGATTTCCCTTAATCTCTCTTTTGTGTCGTGCCTTTTGTCTCTCTGTTCTGTATTATTGAATTTCTTCAAATCTATATTTCACTAATTCATTCATTAGATGTCTTTCCATAGTCTACTTTATAGATTTAATTATTATATATTTAATTTATAGTAACTGTTCATTTTTTTTTTCTAATTTACCTGGTTGTTTTCATTTACTTTCATTTTCAATTCCTCCAAATCTTTTTTGATTATATTAAACATATGTATTTCTATTCTGTATTTAATGGTCCCAATATCTGACATCATGTGGGTCCTTTGTGTTCTTACATGTTTTATAGATTTTTATTTTAAGCTCATTTTTTAGAGTTTTATCTATGTGAATCTCTGATAGTGTTTTCCTCTTTATAGATTTGTATTTTTCAGGCATTTGGAGGAACTGCTCACCTGCAACTCTCATTTTGTGGCATTTTGGACAACCAGGTATTTGGTTCCAGGGGATAAATAGTCTATAAAAAGGATATGTGTCTCTCTTATATAAGAATTCAATACTATTTTTACAGGGAATAAGACACACTGATTCTAGTTTACATTTGTAAAATAAAAATTCTAGTTTTGCCGAAACCGGTTTGGCTCATGGATAGAGCGTCGGCCTGCGGACTGAAAGGTCCCAGGTTCGATTCCGGTCATGTACATTGGTTGCGGGCACAACCCCGGTAGGGGGTGTGCAGGAGGCAGCTGGTCGATGTTTCTCTCTCAATGTTTCTAGCTCTCTATCCCTCTCCCTTCCTCTCTGAAAAAATCAATAAAATATATTTAAAAAAAAATTCTAGTTTTGATGATGCAATTTTATTTCAACTTTTATAATTAATGAATTAAAGTATATTTCCATCAAAAAGTTCATATTAACTTATGATAATTTGCTGAAGAGTTTCACATTTATATTCTCTAAGCTACTAGAAAAAAAATTCCCATATTATGCCTTAATGTTTATTTAAAATAAAGCCAAGGAAACAATTTTGGAAGATGTGGAGAATGCTTTGCTTTTATAAAAAACATTAAGATAAGATCTAAACTATTATTTATAACTAGAGGCCCAGTGCATGTTTAAATCATGCACGTATAGGGTCCCCTACACGCTTTCGCTTTTGATCACGGGGAAGCTGGGTGCCTGTCCGCTGGTGCACCAGGCCTTTCAGAAGCCTCCGCCTGGTGCCTGAGCGGACAGGCACCCAGCTCCCCCACTTTTGATGGTCCGTGGTGGGACATGAGCTCGCTGCCCCAGAGGCCCCTTCTGTGCCGCAGCACAGCCATGGCTCAGCGTCCTGCTGGCGACGCGAGCTCAGTGTCCTGCCCAATCGGCCACCCCGGCCACCCCGAGTCCTGCCCCCCCGCGCCTCCTGGCCAATCGTGGGCATAGCGAAGGTATGGTCAATTTGCATATTTGTCTATTATTAGGTAGGATAAGCTAGAAAGAACTTGCCTTTTTCCTTAATTATTGAAAATCACCTACTAATAGTAAAGTGAATTTGGAGGGGAGTACAATGAACCAATAACTTAATTAGCATTGTTTATGGACTTCTTAGAAGTGATCATTTTGATTTCTAGAGGAATTTAAACAAATGCATAATTCTACATTTTTCTCTCCTTGAGAAAAATTCCAATATAAAATAATTTCCTCAAATTACAAAATAAAATACAGATTTTCTTAATGTCTTCTGTCATTGTCAAACAAGTACAATTTTAAAGAGGAAGTGATATATTTGTGAATTAAATATGAATTATAGATATTGAAGTGTTTATAAATAAGCAATTTTGACTTATTAAAGCCATTTTATTGACTTTGAGTCTCCATATCCAGGCAGGCAGCTGCCTCTTCTCATTAGAATGTGGACTTTTCCTTTCTTGGACAGGAAAACACAGCCCCTTCTGTGGTTGGCAAAAGGAATTATTATCACAACATGATTAAAATGAAGACTCTGGAACTCTTTCTCCTCGAAAAAAGAAGGATTTTGTTTTGATTTTCTGCTATGGTTGTTGGCTAACTAAGATCCTACTAGACAACCCAAAGGGAAAACAAGAAGAAGACCATCATGTATTCATGTTTGTTAGAGCATCACCTCAGGGTTCTTATCAAACTCAGCCATACTGAGGCAAATCTATAAACTATCAAAACATTTGTGGGATTTAACATTTATAGCAAACACACACACACACACACACACACTCACACACACAAACTTCCCCTATGATATGAATCTTTCTTTTCATTTTACTACCACTGTTATTTAATGCTTAATCTAAGAGAACCCAAGCTAGAACAGATTGAGCATTATGTGTATAAAAATCAGAATAAGGAAACAATTGCTCATGAGCAGCAAATAATTAGGATCAATACAATTTGATCTTTTTTTTCTTTTTCTTTTTTTTAATTTAAATTCTTTATTGTTTAAAGTATTACATAAGTCTCCTTTTTCCCCCATTGACCTCTCCCCGGCCACTCCCAACCCCCAACATATGTCCTTCCCCCCTCCCCTCCCAGGTCTGTGTCCATTGGTTATGCTCATATGCATGCATTCAAGTCCTTTGGTTGATCTCTTACCATCTCACCCACCACCTTCCCTCATAGGTTGGACAGTCTGTTCAATGCTTCTATGACTCTGGTTCTATTTTTGTTCATCAGTTTATGTTGTTCATTATATTCCACAGATGAGTGAGATCATGAGATATTTACCTTTCTCTGACTGGCTTATTTCGCTTAGCATAATGCTTTCCAGATCCATCCATGCTGTTGTGAATGGTAAGAATTCTACAACTTTATCTTGAGCACATTTTATCCCAAAACACTTTTGGGGTTGTATTTCCAAAGCTACTAAACATTGTAGAGCATATAAGCATAATTTAATAGTTTTAGAAAAACAAACCAATACGAGAGAGTCACTACCCCTGAGATTTCATAATTTTTAATTCCAGGCAACAAAAATTAAAGCCAGAGACATTGAGCATGAGAAACATACACACGCACACACACAAACATATTCACACTTATAGTCTAACTATAATACGTATTTGTGGCTAGAAAAACAGCTGATATATACTATGTACTATGAAAATATTTCTGTCTGTACAAACACTAAAAGAAGAGACTGGACCTGCAATAACCCGAAAAACTCTAGTTTGTTGCCAAGATGCCTGTTGAGAGAAGGTAACAGCTGGTAGATGTCACTTAGATTTGGGGATCCAAAGCAGGAACTAACAGTATTGATATCCTCTCCCATACATGTCCAGTATAATAGTTTAGCAGAGAGGGAAACAAAACAGAATCATAATCTGGATTAGAAAAAAAGATGGAATTAAAGTATGTGATGACAGACGTTTGTATTAGGAAAAAAAGACAAACATATTTTTGAATCAGCTAAAATACTACTGTAAGATGCCTTTTTACAGTGCTACCCATCAATGCTGACAGGTGGGGACTTACAAAAGAAAAGGAAATAACATGCTGAGTTTGCTTGGATTGAGTCAATACAGATAAACACACCGATTGGATGGATGGCTCTCAAATAAAACAAACCATGCCCAAGAAGAAATAAATGTAGCAAACTTAGATTTATACTCTGATTAATTTAACTAAAAGAAAGACAATTTTAGTGTTTCTTCTAAAATGTAATTTTAAAATTATAAATAAATGTAATATATGTAACTGCAAAATTTCAGGCAGTAAAGAAAGGCATGAAAAAAAGGTAAAAACTTCCCTCTCTGTCAACACTATATTTCTTATATAGTATATATCCCAAAAGTCATATTGCACATAGTCTTCAACTTGCTTTTTTCTTCTGACAAAATATTCTGAAAATTTTCTATATCTATGAATATAGATAGGTACATGGTATGATATTCCAAAGAATAAGTATAATGTTATTTAATAATATTTGGGTCACCACCATATTTTTAATAATCACAAACAATGCTCTAATGAATGTTCTATAAAGTCCTTTGGATTAATATCTGGAGACACACAGGCTGTATTCTGGTGGAGTTTAAGTTTTCCAAGAAATAAAAGTAATTCTCTTTATGTTTCCTTATCTTTAGGACTCTTCTTTGTTCCCAGGCCCAGCTCCCTCCATTCCCCCACCCCTCACACATATACATGCATCTGTTTAATTCCAGAGCCCATGCAATCTCAGTTGAAAAGTTATTTAATCTAAGAAGTGTTTTCTGATTACTCCCTTCTTAACTTTCCATTTTAATCTACTAAAGTACTGTATAGGCATTTTTTAAAAATATTATTTCTTTTTTAAGCACCACCACATCAAGCAGAGTCTTGCTATTAGCTCCTCACTTTATTTTCTACTGGAGTGGAAAATGCAGAGTTCCTCCCATCCCTATCTCTTGGTTGAAATAATACAATTGTACTATACTCATACTCATAAATCTGCTCAATTTAGGTAACACTGTGATTAATTGACTTGAAGAAAAACAGAAAAATTAGTTTTTGATGGACTAAATAAGGGTTTAAGTTAACTGGTCAATTAAGCCAAATAATTTAGTCAGTATAGACTCATATGGAACAGTCTGCATCCTCTCAATAATATCTTATAGAAAATCCAGTTACATTAACACCAAAGGACACTGACAATCAACATTACAAGTATCAGTATATATTATTAGTACATATTATTATTACTCATAGAGTAGTCTAAATACGGTGAAAGTACTTCTACTGCAGGCAAGATAGAATAACAGGAAGTACATGTACCCTCCCGTCTGAAGTAACTAAAATGTTTGATCAAATATGTGGCACAATACTTTTCAGACATAGGACATCAAACAGTACAGAACAGTGATCGCTGAGAGAAGAGAAACAAATGAAATGAGTCCTAGGATTGCCCCAGCTAACACCCTAAAGATATTTTCTATGTGGCAGCATAGGGAGAAGGAACAAACAAGGATTCGGGAAGTCTTTCTGAATTTAAGAAATGGAGTGCAGTATCCAAAAATGTCAAGGCAGCCACAATTCACTGGCAGGATATTGAAAGAAGAAAGTCATACAGAAGGGCTAGAAGATCTATAGAGAGCACCTATTTGTTTTCAGCTGAGTACTAATCAGCACATGCATATGATGAAACTACCTGAGGGGAATAATCTCTGGTACTAGCACATATTTGGGAAAAGTTTATTTTCCAATTAGCCAGAATTAAAAACAAAAATCTCATGATTTACAATGCATCAGGTAGAATACACCAAGGGTATTAAACTCAGTAGTGGGGAAAATTAGTCCTAGAAGCAAGTCTGCTCTAGTCCTGCCTAACAGAGCTTAAAAGCAAATCCCAATAGAGTCAAGCTGTTTTTAAGTAACTGCAATACATTCCAAAACAAAAGTCAAGACATTGATTGAACATGAAATTATTCAATACCCAACATGGTAAATTTCACAATATCTGTCATCTAATTAACAATTATAATGCATATAAAACACATATACACACACATAAAATATAAATCAGTCAATTGAAAGATATAGAAATAATAGAAATTAAAAACTAGTAGGCAAAGGCATTAAGAATCTTTATAAATATACTAGTGGCCCGTGCACAGATTCATGCATATTGAAAGGAAATTAATTAAAAGAAATATTTTAATATCACTATTTGCCATTTCTCTATAATAGAAGTGTCAGAGATGAAAGAAAATTAGTAAAATGTATATGAAAATAATATATAAATTGATTAATAAATAAACAACAACAAAGACATGATATAAAAACAACAAAAATATGATATAAAAACAATGACTGATAAATTGATTAAACTTATTCTAATATCTCCCTGTATACCACATTAAGATCTCCTTCCACAGATCCTGTTAATACTTCAGCTTCGATTATGTTAGGTCGCAATCTTTTGATAATAAATTTAGTACAATTACAAAGACCCCATTTACTATTAAGATTTCTCAGTAGCATAATGATTGCACCTACTTTTAATTTTAATTTATGAAATGGCATTCCTGAAGGAGTAATACTATTAAGAAATTCAATGAGAATGTTTTCCTTTTTGGCATCATCCATTGAATTGATGGAATCATCACTCAAATAGGTGTGAAAATCTCCATCAAATATATCCAAAATTTCTTCATTTAGTGTATGAACGTGCTCATTTTTTGGACAAAGAATCACATGTTTAGATATACTGAGAGCTTTATATGTATCACATATGTGCAAGTCAATGTTTATTTTTAAATTGCCAGTGTGCATCATATGTACTGGCCGGTTGGTCAGTCATACGGTTGGACGTATGTATGGTCAGTCACTTAGCCTTTTATATATGTAGATTATTTTTAAAAATTTATAAAGATAACCTTAAAATGAGCTAAAGAAAAATTATACCTTATGTAAAGTAACAAAGATAAGACTGACAGTAGATTTCTCAATGAAAACAAAGCAAGACATAAGACAATAGAGAAATCTCTTTCACCCAAGGACATGCTTAGAGAGAGGAAAGAAAGAGAGAGAGAGAAGAAGAAAAAATACATCAATGTAAGATGGGTTGCCTTTTGTACACTCCTTGACTGGGGATCAAACCTACAACCCAGGTATGTTGCCCTGACCAGGAATCTAAACAGCAAACTTTTGGTGTATGGGATGTTGCTCAACCGACTGAACCACTCTGGCTAGGTAAAAAAATCTCTTTAAAGAACTAAAAAGCAACAACAACAAAAACCCTGTCAACTTAAAATTCTACAGTCAGTGAAATATGTTTTAAAAACAAAGGAGAAATGGCGATGTTTTCAGATATTGACTTTTCAGATATATAAATGCTGAAAGAAATCACTGATGGAAGTGCATTATAAAAAATATTAAAGTCCTTCAGGCAGAAAGAAAGTGATACCAAAAGGATGAATCTGAAGGAATGAAGAGCATCGGAAATGGTAAAGCTGTGGGTAAATAAACCAGATATTTTTCCTATTTTTGAAATCTCTTTAAAAGATAATTGACCATTTACAAACATTATAAAAATGCATTGTGGAGAGTATAATATATTTAAGAGAAAATAGTATGACAAAAATAGCACAAAGGTCAAAAGGGGGGAAATGAAAATTATTGCTTAATATACATGAATTATATTATTACTTGAAGAGTAGACTGGGATAATTTCAATGTGCACCCTACAAAGAAGTAACTAAAAAAAAAGTTTTAAGTGCCTTGACCAGCGTGGCTCAGTTGGTTGAGCATCATCCCATGCAACAAAAGTCCCCAGTTTGATTCCTGGTCAGGGCACATGCTGGGGTTGCAGGTTGGATTCCCAGTAGGGGGCATGCAGGAGTAGCTAATGGATGTTTCTCTCACATCGATGTTTCTTTCTCTCCCTCTCCTTTCCTCTCTCTCTAATATCAATGAAAACATATTTTTTAAAAAGTTTTAACTAACAAGCCAACAATATAAAACAAGCAACAAGATGTATGTTTAAACCCAACCATATTAATATTTACATTAAATGTAAGTGGCCTATTAATACCAATTAAGAGTCAACATTGTCAGATTAGATTTTTAAATCAACACCAAATTACATGCTGCCTATAATAAACCCCATTTAAATCAAAAGACACAAAAATGTTAAAAGGTAAAAGAATGGTACCATATATACCACAATAACATTAACACAAGAAAACTGGGGTGGCTATATTATCATCAGACAAAACAGATTTCAGAGAAAATAATATTACCAAAAATAAAGAGTGTCATTTCATAATAAAAGGACCAACCCATCAAAAGGACATATGATTTTAGATATTTATGCATCTAATAACAAAGATTCAAAATACATGAAGCAAAAAATGATAGAACTACAAGGAAAACACAGAAATATAAAGTGAAAATCAGAGATTACAACACTACTCTCTCAGTGATTAATAGATCAGCAGTTGAGAGAAAATAAGTAAGGGTATAGAATAAGACTATCAGCAAATGTGACTTAATTGACATTTATAGAACATTTCACCCAATGAGATCAGAGTACACATTTTAAGTACATATAAAGCATTTATCAAGATAGACAACATCTTATACCATGCAACTCAATAGTCTCAATAATTGTCAGACTAAGTTATGTTCTCCTATAACAATAAAAATTAGAAATTTGCAACAAAAAATATAGATAATTATCTAAATACTTGTCAACATTTCTAAATAACCCCTGGGTCAAAGACAAAATCATTAGCTTTGTTAAGTAAACCACTAATACATCGACTTTTTATGTTAGTCAAACCTACCCACTTTAAGAAATTAGGTAAATGACCCAAATAGAGTCCTATTATATATTGGATTATTATTTCCTAACTGTCTTTAAGTAGTTTACATTCAATTATCTAAAATTTTCTGAGGACAAACTATAAGCTCAAAGACCCAATAATGCAAAATTCCATTATAGTATGGAATTTTCTGAATATAGCAGAAAAAAATGAATTATGGCAGTAAAATGAATTCCCTTGGGGTTAAACAGATATATTTACTTTAAGACCAGAACATTTGTTATTAAGCATCTCCAAATATCTGAAATCCTTAAGCAAAAATTAGCTTATCTGTGTTAAAATAAATACCAAATGGGAGTGACTGATACACTAGATACCAAACCTTCCCAAATGCTTGACAAAACACTGTGCTAACATCATACATTGCTATGCTTTTCAAGGTAAAACATAGCTGAATATAATATAAATATTTTAGAAACATAGGTATCAATCTAAGTAAGTTATAGGAGAAAAATTGAACTTTAAAGCTAGGAAAGATCTTAAAGATCATTTTAGTCTAATTCCTTCACTGTTCCAATTGCAATTAAATTGCAATTAAAAGACCATCTAGGGCAGTGCTATCCAAAAGTAATGTAATGCAAACCACAAATATGAGATACTCATGGAACTTTAAATTTTCTAGTGGTCACATTAAGAAAAATAAAGAGAAACAGCTGAAACTAATTTAATATTTAATTTAATCTAACATATGCAAAATAGAATTTCAACATATAACCAACACAACAAATTATTAATGAAGCATTTTATGTCTTTTTACTAAGTATCTAAAATCCTGTATGTAATTTACACTTACAGTACATTTATACTAACCATATTTCAATAGTCAAAAGCCACATGTGGCTAGTAGCTACCATAAGGTAGAGCACAGGTCTAAAACCATCAAGTGTTGCAATGTAGCTAGATGAGCCCTCTGTAATTCTGATTCTCAGCAGAGAACTTTTCCAAATTCACCAGGCCACTTCCAAAGCTAATAAATCAATGCCTACCCTGATAAAATGGGTTCCAGTAAACTCAATATTTCCCAAATTGAGTTCATTCTAAATGGCTTAAAATGTATGTTTGCACTCAGTTTTCTGTAATATATGATGGCTAATTGTTAAAAATCTAAGAATGAGTATTCTAATAGAGACAGTTCTAATAGAGACAGTTCTATTCTAATAGAGACATAATCAAGGGTATCCAGTATCTGTATTATCTGTATCAATACATAATAGAAAAGCCATCAAGATTTTACTCCAATTTATATACATAGGTGACAAAAATCCATTTATTATTAACACCAAAAAGATATATATTTCTAATCATTTCTTTCAAACACAGTAATGGAATTTTACTAAGCATTAAACTTTTAAAAACTGATTTATTTTTCAATTACATAATTATGTACCCATCCTTTGACTGACATTAATGTATACCTATTTCAGCAACAAGCATGTTCTCCTCTCTTTCCTGAGCCATTATTAAAGTACTAGAGGCCTGGTGCACAAAATTCGTGCACAGGTAGGGTCCCTAGGCCTGGTCAGCAATCAGGGCCAATCAGGATCCTTGCCTCCCCTCCTCCTTCTTCCCTCGCTCCCTCAGTGTTCCGTAGCCATCACTGGTCGCCCACCATGTTCTCCACCACCCCCTGGTGGTCAGCACATGACATAGCTAGTGATTGAACTCCAGGTCTCCCGGTTGAACTCCAAGGGGGAAATTTGCATATTAGCCTTTTATTATATAGGATTGGTATAAGATAGTCAATCTCATAACATGTCTTTGCATATTATACCAATATTTTACATTAGTTCACTGTTTTTAATTCTATAAAGTATTTTCCCTCTATAAAAACCAACATAGTTTCCAAATTTAAATTTTACTCATAAAATCTAAAGTAGCTTAACATTTGATTGAATAGAGAAAAACTAACAAAATTTGAAAAACTTTATTATTTTGCAATTACCAATATAGAAGCTTTCCAAGATTAGCATTCTAGTTTGCTAATAACACTTCAACGTGACTTTTATTAAATGTGTAAATTACAGTACATGAAACAAGATTTAGCAACAATAAGAGATGGTACATTTAAAAAATGTTAATGTACTCAAATCACAGATACTAATATGAGGTTATGATGGTTACAGAATCTTGATGAGCACTACCATCACCATTGTCACCACTTATACCACCAAACTTCATATGTCAAGACTGCAGCTCAGAAATAATTTTATGTGTTTGTTTTTTTTTCCTAAGAAATGAGTTAAAAATTATCCAAATAAATTGTTTTTATGTATAATGAGCAAGCCATTATTATAACATTATGATAAATGAAGACTCATCTTGGTCTAATATTTAACTGAAGGCAAAATCATAAAATATTTTCGATGACTAGAAATTTGTTAAATTTAAAAATTATTTTAAAATAATAGAGCCACAAAATTCCTTAAATAGTTTTCTTGATATTAATTTACATATTTTGATGTCAAGTATTATTATGTATTACAAAGTAAAGTCCAACTTCAACATACTAAATGATATTTCAGTGGCTTATAAACTCTACCAAAGCAATCAGTTTCTGATCTACATAAATGAGTTAGAATAATCTGTTAACATCCTTATAAGAGTATTCTTATTCCTGTTTTTACAGAGGAGGAATACTGAGGTTGAGAGGAATTGAAAAGCTGCTGAATGTCACAGAGACAATAAGAGGCAGGGCTTGTGGTTTAAAACCTGTAGTTTCCAGTATACCAACTGACACTATAGGTATATACCTATATCTATTCATATAGCTCTAGAGTAGCTGTGTTCAGATTGCAGGTAGCTCTGTGAATATTATTTTGTAAGATATATAAATATCTAATCACTATGTTGTATACCTGATATTACTATAATATTGTATGTCAACTATAATTGAAAAAAAATTTTTAAGAATATTCAAGATGATGATTGCATAATTCAAATCCAAAACAGAATTTCTGCACAGACTAGGAAATAAATGCCCAGCTTCCCAACATAGTAACCCTGAAGGAAATGGTTCTCATTTGGATCTTTTAACATTTTGTCTACCAAAAGGAAAACACTTTTGTGGCTTCAGTTTACATACTTTTATTTAAATTACTATAAGTAGATCATTGTGTTTTGAAAGTTCAGTCCTTTTAAAAGACTTTCATTACAACTTAGAAGTAAATTCAGTGCTTTATTTAAAAAGGAGAATAATCATTTAAAATCATAAAGTTTCAGAAAATAGTCTGAATACACTTATTTATATATGTAAGCCACAATGTGCCATGCCTTTTAAAAAAGAGGAAAGAAAGAAGGGGGAAGAGAGTAAGGAAGGGAAGGCAGAAGGAAGGAAGGAAAAAAGAAAAATGTATTTGTATGGGTATAATTTTGAAATATATAACAATTCACTAACTATGTCAAGTCCAATTACCCAATTAAGGATATCTAAGTTTCTATTTGGAACTTCGTTAAAAATCCAATTGTTTTGTGTGTGGTATTGATGTAATAAAAAATGTTCTCTAAGGAAGGAAAATTATAATTTAAAAAATTAGGGAAGTATTATAGAGGTATATTTTTACTGAGGAAAATGAGAAAAGTCACATTCCTAGGGCAGAAAATTTATACTTGAAAAGAAGGTTTAGATTTGAAAACTGCAGATTTCAGATTTTAATACAGATATTTCCTTCTATCTTTTTTCACAACTGACTTCCCAACCTAAAGTTTTCATAAGTTTAGTGCCAAAATAGAGTTAATTAAAAAGCTCTTTGTCATATGTTATATTGTATAAAGAAGTAATTTCCTCACCAGATTTTACTTATTTAGTTCCATTGTTATTCTGTAAAACAATAGTCTTTACAGATAAGAAAAAAGTATTTTCTCCCTTGTCTTCCTCATCATGAAAAGTTTTGAATGCCTACTATGCAATCAATCACTTTCATAGTCATTGCTAAAATTTGATATTTTAATGAGGATTAATAATTTGTTTAATTTATCTGTTTAACAATGTTTTACATAAAAATAGAGAAGAATATATTTAAGATTAGCTTCAGTAGCTCATTCTATAAAACTGTCATTTATTATTTGGTAGTGTTTCTAAAATATTCACTAATTTTAATGTGGAGTAGAGTGAATTTAGGAAAATAAATATGGCAGTGTTGTCCTAGCTGGCTTGGCTCAGTGGACAGAGCATCGGCCTGTGGACTGAAGGGTTGCGGGTTTGATTCTGGTCAAGGACATATGCCTGGGTTGCAGGCTCAATCCCCAGTAGGGGGCCTGCAGGAGGCAGCCAATCAATGATTCTCTCTCATCATTGATGTTTCTATCTCTCTCTCCCTCTCCGTTCCTCTCTGAAATCAATAAAAATATACTTAAAAATAAAATAAAAATAAATAAATAAATATGGCTGTGTATCACCATTATCATATCAGTAATATATACATAAGAAGGTCATGAACTATGACCTTTTCCCAAAATCATATAATCATTTTACTTCACCTCTGCTATTAAATGATTTTTAACTACTTTAAGTGCAATTACTAGTTATGTAAAACAACACATAAGATTCATCTGCAGGAAAAAAAATGTTAAAATAAATTAAAAATTGGACCAAAGTAACATCACAGATGATGGCAGAGTAGGAAGCTCCAGAACCTAGCCCCTCTATAGAAACAACTCTTGAGGTGTCAACAACTGTCAGAGTAAACTATTTCAGAACTTTAAGGTCCAGTGAAACACTTGCAACATCCAAGGGAGTACTGAATGAAAAAGGGGTAAATTTCTTGGGAAATTTTAGCAAATTTTGGCATTTCACATAGCAGTTACCATCCTCTAGTCCCAGCCCCATGGCAGCAAGCCACGGGGACAGCAGATGCTGTTCTTGGTGCAGCTTACTGGTGCCAGGCAATAAGGACATTGCCCAACAAAAATAGAGGTTGTGTATTTTGAACCATCTGGCAATTCACTGAGGAACTGGCACAGAGGCCAGCCCTCATTGGGCTAAAGTACTTTCCTAGGCAGCATCTGTCAAAAGGATTTAGAAAGACAGGACAATTTTTTCTTTTCTTTTTGGATCCAGGCTTTAAAGGAATTCTTTGTAAGTTCACTAGCTGACCACAGAACATATACTTTAGCGACCATGCATGACAAGGAATATAGATTTGAAAAAAAAATTCTAAACAAATGGACAACTGCAGACTTCATTAAATAACAAAAATAATCCCTGGGACGAAGAAGATTCTGATTCCTACAGTTCCCACACTGCAATATTCAAAAAAGTATAAAGCATGCAAAGCCATAGGAAAGTATGGTCCATTTACAGGGGGAAAAGAACAAAAAACAAAACCCAGAAACCATTCCTGAGGAAGCGCAGTCATTGAAACTTAACTATACAAAGACTTAAATTGTCTTAAGCACAAGAGGCTGAAGGAAATCATGAGCAAAGAACAAAGGGAAATCAGGAGAATGCTGCATAAACAAGTAGGGAGCATCAATAAATAGATAGAAATTATAAAAAAGAATGAAATATAAATCATGGAGCTGCAAAGTACAATTACTGAAATAAAAATTTCTAGAAGGGTTCAACAGTGGAACTGACAAAAGAAGAAATCAGTGAATTTAAGAATAGAACAATGAAAAAAAATATAGCAATTGAAATTACCCAATTTGAGGAGCAGAAAGGAAGAATAAAGATAAATGAAGAGAACCAGGTTCCTAAAGGATACTACCAAGCATATTAATATATGCATTATGAAAGTTCTAAGAGGAGGATAAAGAGGAGGGAGGGGGTGCAAAAGAAAAAATTAAATACAGTTAATTCTCTGTATACACAGATTCCATATTTGCAAATTCACCTACTCAATAAAATTTATTTGTAACCCCAGTATCAATGACCAGTGCTTTCACAGCCATACACAAACATTCACAGAGCAGCAAAAAAATTGAGTTGTCCAATGTGCACATTCTAGCTGAGGTCATATTAGACGAAGCTCTGTCTTCTTATTTAAGCTCTCATACACAGCGTCCTTTCCACCATCTATTTAATGCCCCCCCCTTTTTTTGCATATTTGTGCTTTTTGGTAGTGATTTCACTGTTTAAAATGGCCCAAGCATAGTGCTAAAGTGCTGGCTAGTGTTCTTAAGAGCAAAAGCCTGTGATATGCCTTTTGGAGAAAATTGGTGTGTTAGGTAAGCTTCATTCAAGCCTTGGATGTGAGTTCAGTGTTAATGAAGCAATAATACAGTACATTGAGAAAAGGGGAAAGGAAATTTGTGGACCTATATGTGAGCCTACTCCATAAAGTACTAAAATAACATCTGTAGGAGACAAAGATGGCAACCAGCAGGAAGGTAGGGAGGGAGAGAGTGTGAGAGAGTGAGGGAGCAATAGAGGAGTGTGTGGACATGTGTGGTGTGTGTGTGTGTATGAACTAGGGACAGTTATATTCTGCAGGTCTTTCAAGGGGCTGCCAAACCTGGCAGTCTTAGATGGCGGAGCCCTGCTCCCAAAGCGGACACTCCGAGGTGGCCGGCGTGGGCACAGAGACGATGCCATCTTGAGAAACAGAGCTGCTTGAGACTAGGATCCTGGCATCAGCACCACCCAGTCTGGTCTCAGATGCAAACCAGGACCCTGCAGCCACTGGGGACAGAGACCTGTGACCACAGCTGCAGACCCACAGACACCAAGAATCCAGACATCCCGGCCGCGAATTTCTGTGAGTCACAGAGCCTATCCCACTCCCCACAGGCTCGCAGCAGCTCCATAGAAACTGATAGACCCGCCCCTCACACGGGCCACAGCGCCGCTACAGGAATTTGAGCCTGGGAGCTTGTGGACACTGGGAATCTGTTCCACGCAACGCAATCTGGCGACCAAACCCAAAGCCCACGCAGGGCGGCAGTGCCACCTGACTTCGATTCTGGGCAAGCGCACACAGAAGTCTGTTTTCCGCAGCACAGGAGTGGACCTCCTGCCAACACAGTGCTACTGTGCAACCCAGTCCCCCAATCTGACTGGGACCCTGATTCTCTGGGCAGGAGGCAGCACTAAGCACCAGTGACTTGACTCTGTTTCTTATCACGTATGCCTGGGATCCCTGACTCCCAGTGCATTCACACTAAGAGCCAGTGACTCCAATTCTTGGTGCATGCGCACACAGGGACCCTGATTCTCAGTGCAAGGCTGCACCAAGCAACAGAGACTCTGATACTTGACTCTTGGTGCAGGCACAGGGAAACTCTGACTCCTGGCATGCACTAGGGGCCTCTGGTTTTCAGCACACGCCTGCGGGGCTCTGTTTCAGCACAGTGCAGGCGGGGTCCCTGATTCTAGGTGCGCACATGAGGCCACACTGAGCACTGGTGACACTGATTCTGGGCGAGCCTGGATCCCACCAACCCATGACAGCCACACATCTTAGTGTCGGAGCTCTTCAGTGACACTCAGGTGGTGCGAAGCTCCCACTGCACATGGCCCAGGCCCATGCAACTCGACGTTTGAACCTTCTGGTGATGGGGAGAGATGACACAATCCCCAGAGGAAAGAAAATAAGGAGTTGCCAAGAAAGGAAATTAGGAAATTGAAGCATGCAATATGACAGAAAAAGAATTCAGAATAATGGTTATACAATTCATATACTGAATGAATGAGAAAATCAACAACCTATGCAAGAATCAGGAAGAAATGAAAAGTGATATAGCTACAATCAAAAACACATGGAAGGTTTCAACAGTAGACTAGAAGAAGCAGAGGACCAAATTAGTGAGTTAGAAGATAAGGTAGAGAAACAAGCTCAATCTGAATAGCAACTGTTGAAAAAGCAGGAGGAGAGCTGAAGGAAACTTTGGAACAACATGAAACGAAGTAACATACCTATAATAGGGCTGCCAGAAGGACAAGAAGAGCAGCAAGGATTAGAAAATCTATTTGAAGAAATAATGACAGAAAACTTCCCAGATATGGGGAAGAAAAAAGTTACACAAGTACAGAGTCCCAAGCAAGATGAATCCCAAAAGACCCACACCAAGACATGTCATAATCACAATGTCAAATGTTAATTACAAAGAGAGAATCTTAAAGGCTGCACGAGAGAGACAGAGAGTTACCTACAAAGGATCCCCCATCAGATTATCAAATGATTTCTCAACAGAAACACATCAAGCTAGAAGGAAATAGAAGGAGGTATACAAAGCGTTGCAAAGCAAAGGATTGAATCCAAGAATACTCTATCCAGCAAAACTATCAATCAAAATTGAAGGGGAAATCAGGAGCTTCTCAGACAAAAATAAGGCTAAGGGAGTTTATCACTACCAAGCCAGCAATGCAAGAAATGCTAAAGGGAATGCTATAAAAAGAAGAAATAAAAAGGTAAGAAGGAACACAGTCACAAAAATAGAAATGACTACAAACAAGTACCTTTCAATAATAACTTTAAATGTAAATGGACTAAATGTTCCAATCAAAAGACATCAAGTGGCTGAATGGATAAAAAGAACACGACCCATACATATGCTGTCTACAAGAGCCCCACCTCAGAACAAGGGACTCGCACAGACTGAAAGTGAAGGGATGGAAAAATATCTTTCAGGCAAATGGAAATGAAAAGAAAAGCTGGGGTAGCAATACTTATATCTGACAGAATAGACCTCAAAGTGAAGGCCATAACAAGAGATAAGGAAGGCCACTTCATAATACTAAAGGGATCAATACAACAAGAGGATATAGCCCTGATAAACATATATACACCCAATGCAGGAGCACCCAAATACATAAAAAAAAAACTCCTGGAAGATATCAAGGGAGAGATCAACAACAATACAATCACAGTAGGGGACTTTAATACACCACTGACATCACTGGATAAATCCGCTAGACAAAAAATCAGCAAAGAAACAGCAATCCTAAATGACTCACTAGATCAGATGGACTTAATTGACATCTTCAGAACATTTCACCCCAAAGCCACAAAATATATGTTCTTCTCAAGTGCACATGGAACATTTTCAAAAATAGATTACATATTTGGTCACAAGCAAAGTCTCCCCAAATTCAAGAAGATTGAAATCATACCAATTATCTTCTCAGACCACAATGACATAATATTAGAAATAAACTACAATAAAAACAATCCAAAAAACTCAAACACTTGGAAGCTGAATAGCATGTTATTAAATAATGATTGGGTTATCAATGAGATCAAAGAAGAAATTAAAAACATCCTAGAAACTAATGACAATAAAAACACAACAATCGAAAATCTATGGGACACAATGAAAACAGTCCTGAGAGAGAAGTTTATAGCTCTACAGGCCTACCTCAAAAAAAACAAGAAAAAATAGTAGTAAAACATCTAACTCTACAACTCAAAGGATTAGAAAGAGAGCAACAAGAAAAGCCTAGAGTGAGCAGAAGGAAGGAGATAATAAAGATCAGAGCAGAAATAAATGACAGAGAGACCAAAAAAAAAAAAAAACAAAAAAACAATACAAAAGATCAATAAAACCAAGAGCTGGTTCTTTGAAAGGATAAACAAGATTGATGAACCTCTAGCGAGGCTCACCAAGAAACAAAGAGAGAAGACCCAAATAAACAAAATCAGAAATGAAAGTGGCGAAATAACAACAGACCCCACAGAAATACAAAGGATTGTTAAAAAATACTATGAACAACTTTACTCCAACAAACTAGACAACCTGGTGGAAATGGACATATTCCCAGAAAAATACAACCTTCCAAAACTCAATCAGGAAGATTCTAAAAATCTCAATAGGCCAGTAACTATGGAAGAAATTGAAGCAGTCATCAAAAAGTTCCCAGCAACCAAAAGCCCGGGGCCAGACAGCTTCACAGGGGAGTTATACCAAACATTCAAGGAAGAACTAAAACCTATCCTCCTCAGACTATTTCAAAATTTCAAGAGGAAGGAACACTTCCAAGCTCATTCTATGAAGCCAGAATTACCCTAATACCAAAACCAGATAAAGACAACACAATGAAAGAGAATTATAGGTCAATATCCCTCATGAACATAGATGCCAAAATTCTAGCAAATCAGATCCAGCAATACATCAGAAAGATCATACACCATGACCAAGTAGAATTTATCCCAGGAATGCAAGGATGGTACAATATCCACAAATCAATAAATGTGATACATCACATAAACAAACTGAGAGATAAAAATCACATAGTCATATCAATTGTTGCAGAAAAAGTATTTGACAAAATCCAACACCCTTTCTTGATAAAAAAAAAAAAAAACTCAGCAAGGTAGGAATAGAAGGATCATACCTCAACATAATAAAAGCCATATATGACAAACCCACAGCCAACATCATACTCAATGGACAAAAACTAAAACCTTTCCCCTAAGAACAGAAACAAAACAGGCATGCCCACTCTCACCACTCTTGTTCAACATAGTACTGGAAGTACTAGCCATTGCGATCAGACAACAAGAAGAAATAAAAGGCATCCAAATTGGAAAAGAAGAAGTAAAACTGTACTTATTCACAAATGACATGATACTGTACATAGAAAACACTAAAGCCTCCATCAAAAAATTATTAGACTTAATAAATGAATTCGGCAATGTAGCAGGATACAAAATCAATGCCAACAAATCTATGGCATTTCTTTACACTAGTAGTGAACTTACAGAAAGAGAGACTAAAAAAACAATCCCATTTACCATCACACCAAAAAAATTAAGATACCTTGGAATAAACTTAACTAAGGAGGTAAAAGACCTATATGCGAAAAACTACATGACACTGAAAAAAGAGATAGAGGAAGACATAAACAGATGGAAGAACATACCGTGTTCATGGATTGGTAGAATCAACATCATCAAAATGTCCATACTACCCAAAGCAATCTATAGATTCAATGCAATCCCCGTTAAAATACCAATGGCATATTTCACAGACCTAGAACGAACATTCCAAAAATTCATCTGGAATAAAAAAAGACCCTGAATAGCTGCAGCAATCCTGAAAAAGAAGAACAAACTAAGTGGGATCTCAATACCAGATATCAAGCTGTATTACAAAGCCACTGTTCTTAAAACAGCCTGTTACTGGCACAAGAACAGACATATAGATCAATGGAATAGAATAGAGAACCCAGAAATTGACCCAAACCACTATGCCCAATTAATATTTGACAAAGTAGGCAAGAGCATACAATGGAGTCAAGACAATCTCTTCAATAAATGGTGTTGGGAAAACTGGACAGATACATGCAAAAAAAATGAAACTAGATCACCAACTTACACCATACAAAAAAATAAACTCAAAATGGATAAAGGACTTAAACATAAGAGAGGAAACCATAAAATTACTAGAGGAATCCACAGGCAGCAAAACCTCAGACATATGCCGAAGCAATTTCTTCACAGATACCACTCCTAGGGCAATGGAAACTAAAGAGAAAATAAACAAATGGGACTACATCAAAATAAAAAGCTTTTGCACAGCAAAGGAAACCATCAACAAAACAACAAGAAAGCCCACTGCATGGGAGAATATATTTGCCAATGTTATCACTGATAAGGGTTTAATCTCCAACATTTACAGGGAAGTTATACAACTTAACAAAAGGAAGATAAACAATCCAATCAAAAAATGGGCAAAGGACCTAAATAGATACTTTTCAAAATAAGACAGAAGGAAGGCCAAGAGACATATGAAAACATGCTCAAAGTCACTAATTATATGAGAGATGCAAATCAAAATGACAATGCAATGTGGTATCATCTCACACCTGTCAGAATGGCTATCATCAACAAATCAACAAATGACAAGTGTTGGTGAGGATGCGGAGAAACGGAACCCTTTTGCACTGCTGGTGGGAATGCAGACTGTTGCAGCCTCTGTGGAGAACAGTATGGAGTTTCCTCAAAAAACTAAAAATAGAACTCCCATTTGACCCTGCGATCCCACTTCTAGGAATATATCCCAAGAAGCTAGAAACACCAATCAGAAAGGATATATGCACCCCTATGTTCATAGCAGCACAATTCATCATAGCTAAGATTTGAAAACAGCCTAAGTGCCCATCAGCAGATGACTGGATTAAAAAACTGTGGTACATCTACACAATGGAATACTATGCTGTGGTAAAAAGAAGGAGTTCTTACCATTTGCAACAGCATGGATGGAACTGGAGAGCATTGTGCTAAGTGAAATAAGCCAGGCAGAGAAAGAAAAATATCACATGATCTCACTCATTTATGGAAGATAATGAACAACATAAACTGATGAACAAAAACACACCAATACATCAAGAGACAGAGAAACATTGATCAGACCATTAAACCTCAGAGGGAAGGTAGGGGATGGTGGGGGTAAGGGGAGAGATCAACCAAAGGACTTGTATGCATGCATATAAGCCTAACCAATGGACACAGACAACAGGGGTGTGAGGACATGAGTGTCGGGGGGAGGGCTCGGGGGGTTAATGGAGGGATAAGGACACATATGTAATACCTTAATCAATAAAAAATTTTTAAAAAATAAAATAACATCTGGAATGTGTAATGAAGCTAAGAAAATATGGAAAAGCAGCTAAATTCATAAATTAATGAGATGACAACCAATAACAAAAACCATTGTGAAAAACATCATTCTGAGGCTAAAAGCCAAATAAATTTATAATAATGTTACACAGGGTCAGAAAAATGTTAACCTCTGTGGCCTAGCATTTTATTATTAAAAGAGAATACTGTACCTAATTAATTGTTTATACGAAATAAATAGTGGTAAATGGATTAAAAACCTATGGTACATTTACACAATGGAATGCTATGTAGCTGTAAGAAAGAAGGATCTGTTATCCTTTGAGACAGCATAAAGGGACCTGGAGAGTATTATGCTAAGCAAAATAAGCCAGTCAGAGGAAGACAAGTATCATATGATTTCACTTATATGCGGAATCTAATGAACAAAATAAACTGATGAACAAAACAGATCAAGCGACACTGAAATATGCAACAGACTGATGCATTTCAGAGGGAAGGAGGTGTTGGTGGGAAGAGTTTAACCAAAGAGCTTATATGCATACTAGAGGTCCAATGCACGAAATACGTGCAAGAATAGGCCTTCCTTTCCCCGGCCACCAGCACCAGCTTCCTTCTGGCACCTGGAACCTGGGCTTCCCTCCGACACCTGGGATCTGGGCTTCCCTCCAGTCACCAGCAAACACCTGGGACCTGGGCTTCCCTTGCAACCCTGGCTTTGTCCTGAAGGTCGTCCAGAAGGACATCTGGTCTAATTAGCATATTATGTTTTCATTATTATAGATATGCATAGTCCATGGACAAACAATATTGCACAAAGGCCTAGGGAAGGTGTGGAAGCAGGAGCGAAGAGGTCAATGGGGGGGAAAAAGGGAGATCTGTAATATTTTCAACAATAAAGATAAAAAAATAAATAAACATTAAATAAGGTGTCTTTAAAGAAAAGCACACATAAAACAAGATTATGTGATGAGTGATGGACAAAAATGTATACAGAGGCTCACAGAATCCTAACCCTGTATTCCCCTAGCAGCCTGTGGCTCAGTATTCTCTAATTCAGTGTTTGCAGTGACTTTATGGAACCTAACTCATTTGAATACAGAGAACCAAAAGTAAAGATACCACTAGAAGCCCAGTGCACAGATTTGTGCACCAGTGGGGTCCCTCGGCCTGGCCTCTGGGGATCAGTGGACCTTCGCACTGCCGCAGCCCAGCCTTACCCACCAGCTAGTTGGGCTCTAGTCCGCTGTCCGTGTCAATCCCACACAGCACGAAGTAGTGTGCGAAGTGGCAGGTGGCCGGGGAGGAGCCTGAGCCCAGGCTGGGTGCAGTGCCACTCCTGCTCATCGTGACCCTGCTGGGCCTGCTGCCACCACCCGAGTGTGCAGGGAGTGTGTCCACAGGAGAGGTTTATGCCACAACAGCTGCGCTTGCCAGCTGTGAGCCCGGCGTCTGGTGCCCATGTGTCAGCTGACAGAGGGAGCGCACTGACCACCAGAGGGCAGCTCTTGTGTTGAGTGTCTGCCCCCTGGTGGTCAGTACGCATCATAACTACCAGCTGGTTGTCCGGTTGTCCAGTCATCTGGTCGCTTAGGCTTATATATATATATATAGATATATATATATATATATATATATATATATATATAGATTGAATCAGTAACCAAAAACTCCCAACAAAGAAAAATCCAAGACCAAATGGTTTTTCACCGGTAAATTCTACCAATATTTACAGTTAAAGAAGAATTAACACCAATTATCTCAATCTCTTTCAAGAAGTGGAATGGGAAGTAACATTTCCTAACACATTCTATAAGGTCAGCTTTACTCTGATACCAAAGCATGATATAAAAAAGTAAAAACAGCCCAGCGAGCATGGCTCAGTGGTTGAACATCGACCTATGAACCAGAAGGTCATGATTCAATTCCCGGCCAGGGCACATGCATGGGTTGCGAGCTCGATCCCCAGTGTAGGAGAGTGTTCAGGAGGCAACCAATCAATGATTGTCTCTTATCATTGATGTTTTAATCTCTCTCCCTCTCCCTTTCTCTCTGAAATCAATAAAAAATATATTTTTAAAGTTAAAACATACAATGACCATATGACTCAGAAACCTACCCCATGCATATACCCAAGAGAAATTAAAACATATATCCACACAGAAACTTGTACGCAAATGTTTATGACAGCCTTATTCATAATAGCCAAAAGGTAGAAACAATCCAAATATAACATCAAAAAATCAATGAATCCAGCTGGGTGGCTCAGTTGGTTGGTTGGAGCAACCAAAAAGGTGGCGGATTTTAATTCCTGGTCAGGACACATATCTAGGTTGAAGTACTATCTGGGTTGGGGCAACTCATCCATGTTTCCCTGTTTCTCTCTCTCCCCCCCCCCCCCCCCCCCCCCCCCCCCGCCACTTCTCTCTCTGAACAATCAATGAAAAATGTCCTTGGGTGAGGATTAAAGAAAAGGGGGCGGGGGGAGAATAAATACACAAATTGTGACACACATCAGAATATTCTTCTTCCACCATAAAGAGGAATGAAGTGCTGATATATACCACAACTTGAATGAACCTCAAAACTTTACAGTAAGTGAGAGAAGCAAGACACAAAAGGACCAAAATGTATTATTCATTTATATGAAATATCCAGAACAGATAAATCCATAGATACAATAATAAGATTAGAGGTAGCCAGGGGAGGAAGGAAGAAGAAAATAGGGGGTGAATACTTAAACAGGTATGGGGTAATTCGCTGGGATGGTGAAAGATTTTAAACCAAAGATGGAGGTTTTACAACATTATAATTACACTAAATACAGCTGAATGTATACTTTAAAATGGTTAAAGGTATATTATGTGAATTGCACCTAAATTAAGAGGAGGGAAGAAATAATGATAATCCATGTTTTCCTGAGAAGAGTTACTTCCAGACAAAAACAAAACAAAATGTTTAGTCGCAATTCATTTAAATACAGGCTACTTTTCTGACAAATTTAAATATCTAGAACCTAGACAACAACAAAAAATTTGTCCAAATACAGCTCCAGCACAGTGCTTATATTACTAAAGCCATACACTAACCTGCAATCATGGAGAGCAACCCAGGGCCTCCCTCATTCATAAACTATTTACTCTTGGTAAAGCTCTAGTTCCTTGAGCCATGAGATTGGTTTCCCAATGCTAGGCTGATTAGGAACAGCAAATTAAAATGGAGACAGGAGCTGCTAAAGAATGACACAAAGAACACTTTTGTATCAAAAATTGAGGCAGTTTTGCTTCAAGGACGGAGGCTGTCCCATCATAAAATGCAGATGTTAAGAATTCACTCAGGCAGCATCCCAATCTAGATATATCTAATGGACAAGCAAACAGTCCTTGTAAAATAACCAGTCCAAGTGTAGCAGATGGTCTTCATGTTATCCCAAAGTCATCAAGAAATGGTTAACTTTTTGTCATTGTTGTATATTAAATAGAGAAGTGAGACATATACTTTTCTAGGACTTCCACTGAATATACTTAAAATGAAAAGAGATTAAAAGGCATTTAAGAGAGAGAGCAACTCTTATCTGAAAAATTCACTTTGGTGCAATATCCTAGAGAATAACCGTAAGGGGATTTAGAAGTTGATTATATTAATTAATCAATATTCAATAGTATCTTCTATTGAGAAAAACAAGAACAAAGTTTAACCTCATTAAAGGGCAATTATAAGTTTAATAGAAAGAGTTCTGGGCTTATAGATACCTACTTATACATAGCTTGTCTCTGCCGGTTCTTTGAGTAGCTGAGTTACTTTGCAAGCATTTGACCATTTTGTCTCATTTTCCTCTGCAGAACACAAATAATAGTATTTGCGTCACGGACAGTTCTACTTAACAGAGTAGCTCACAAACTCAGAGAATTCACAACTCCAAAAGATCACAAAAATAGTTTCAGGGAAAGTATGATAAATGATGATGCCATAAGCAAAAGACAAAGCTAAAACTTCCCTGGGAGAAGGGGCATGACTTCTGAAGCCACAGATGACAGAAGAATCCTGGTGGCGATTAATTGCTATATTTTTCCTCAATAGAGTTTATCTACAGTCAGGATAACGCCCCCAGAGCATTGATTTGATCACATATTTCCTTGGTTTTTATTCTCAACCTTATTTTGCTCTAGACTTTCCTGGTGATCTCACCCAGAGCCATACCCTCATGCCATGCCTTGGTCTCTCTTCGGCCCTTCAGAAAAAGACAAGTGAGAAGAGCCACCAAACAAAAGAAAGAAGAATCTGGGGTGAAGAATATGGCAGAATTCAATGGAAATAAATCTATCATCAGCACAGTAGTATTTTAAGAAACAATGAATTCTACAAACAATGAATTTATTGCTTGCTATTACATGTCATGGCTCTACCTAGAGACAGACAGATGAGACTATCAATCATTAAGCCACCACTTTCTAAGAATATGTCCTTGAGTAAGTCATTCTGTGTTTGTCATTGTCCTCAGCTAGTAAATAGAGTTTTTTAAAAAATGCATATGTTAGGGTTATGGTAAAGAGTAAGCTATATGTGGAATTGAATGCATTTAGCAAAGGGCCTGGCACATACTAGTTGCCTAACAAAATTAAGCTCTGTTCGCTATGTACTAGGAGGCCTATAGTAAATATGCATGAATATATCCTATATAATAAAGATGTAATATGCAAATGGTCCTTACGCCTGAAGCATAATGACCGACTGCATAATGACCAGATCACGGATCAGCAGGAGGGTGGGGCAGCGAGCTACAAGTGGGCGGTGGAGAGCTACAGGAGGGGGCAGAGCAGCAAGCTATGAGGGGGGGCAAGGAGGGGAGCGGGGGAAGCTACAGGAGGGCGGGGCAGCGGGTGGAGAGCTACTGGAGGGTGGCAGCGAGCTACTGGCAAGCTACTGGTGCACAGATTCATGTGCAGGGCTACTAGTAAGTAAATCATGTGTGCTCTGAAATATTAATAATGTGCAGGTAATACAATCATTAGTGTAAGACACATACACCTTTACAAGTTCTTTGATGTATAAGTTGTGTGTGTCTGAGCATAAATGCAGGTATGTGTCTATGTTTTAAAATCATTGGAACTTTGTAAAGGGCAGATTTTCATATTGAGTGCTGAAAAGGAATATCCTATTACTTAGCATTTCAGTAAACTAATTTACCACATATAATTTTAAAAGTGAGCAAGTATGTCCCAGGTAAGAGACCAATATGAAAAAAGAAACACATACAATTAAAAGTTGGCTCCTGTCAGTAAGAGGCCACCCACTGCCCTTAATTGCTTCGGAAGCCCATTAAAATCAGTAAAGGAAACAGATACTAAAGACTTTAAAGTTCTTTTATGTTTACTTTTTTCAAGTTAAAATGCTATCTTTGACATGTAGACTTTAAAGGGTTACATTACTAAGGATTAAACTGATCCATTAAAGGAACAGGATAGCCCTATGTTGATGCATATGTTAAAATTGTGAAATGATGAAAGTGATTTTTGTGGCCTATTTTAACTATGGATCACAACAGAGTTAATGGAAGTTCATGTAAACAGCAATGAAATAATAAAACTGTAATTTGATAAAGGTATAGCTATCCACATTTCAATAAAAATGTATATAACATGTATAACTAAAATGATAGATGGATCATTTTACTCCTAGAGCTTTATTTAAATGATTACTATATTCCCATCTAAAAAAAAAAAAAATCCACTTTAGAATACACTTTACTTTCCTGAAAGAACTTTTTCTCCACTGATTACTAAGATGAGATGTCATACTGTTAGCTGAAAGCATTTACAAAGAAAAGTTTTCATTGTAACTTGTCACCAATTTGATGGCTTCTATAAATCCCTCAGTATGAGTTTTAACAATCCCTGATTTCTTTTTGACACCTTTGAACAGAGCAGAGGGGTGGGATTACAGAAAGCACCCTTTTGTGTTTCTTCCTTCCTCTTACCTGCATTCCCAACTTATAATTACTGTGAAAACAGGCTTCTTGGCTAGGGAAGAACACCTAGGGATTTCAAAAGAAAATGCCTAAAGAAGTGAAGTCCATGATATGTTATTTAAATTCACTTAGCAAAAAATCCCCACAATCGTGACAAGAGCTACAATGAACTTAACTGCACAAGAACTGCAAGTATGTGAAGTAAACATTATATGCTGGCCCCGCAAAGCATTTGCCTTGCTGTGTGCAGGTTCCGTCCACTTGCTCTGGCTCTCTTTTCACTTGACAGATGGTCACATCACTCATGACATTTCCTGTTTATCTCCATATCTAAAAATCAACTGCAGTAGAATGTAGACTGGCAGTAGACTTCTCTCCAATGATTATCCACACCAGGGGACACCACAAACCTTTCTTCTTTCACATGGAAACAAAACATTTGTCTTTATATTAGGACAACGTTAGTTCACTTTTCCCCCGGTGCCAATTATGGTTGGCACAAATTATAAAATGTTAAAAGCCTGCTTTTCCACACAGTTGTCTCAAACACAATTTTATTTTATTCAATTTTAAATCAAGTGAAAGGTAGCTCTAGAAAAATTTAAAATGACATCAGTTCTTGTTTGTTGCCTGACAATCAAAAATTCATTTTCCAATGGCTTTCTTATCGATTAAAATGTTCCTGACCTAAAATCTCTGATTTTTATGGATTTGAATCCTAGAAGTATCAATTGGACTGTATTCATCAGTGTTAAATAATGTCAGAAATACAATGGATGTTTTTATTTACCAAAATGTTTTGGCATTTTAAACCTTCTGTTAATGCAAGGCCAGATTTCCAATAGGATTAGCAAATGAGTAAAGTATTGAAATCATGAAAATTAAAGAAACAAATAGTTAATATGAACAAAGTATGAAATTATAAGAGACTTGTATGTATATTTACAAAGAATGTCAATATGTTAAAATTGTAAAACCATGGTAAAAAATTTAATGGAACTATCTCATTAAATTTCTTTATTAGATACACACAGGAACTGGAGGCCATAATTTTAGATTACTACTTTAATAGATAAAGGTTGAACTTAATGAAAAGTTAGTTTTTATTTCTAATAGCCTCATTTTTATCTTTTTTAACACACCTTAATTCAAGGATCCTTCTCTGTAGCCAATATATAGCATTTTTGAAGTGTTTTGAGAGGACAAAGTCACCAGTTTCTCTAACCAATAATAATTTCTGAATTACAAATTATAATATTTCATGAGCCATTGTATTTAAATGTACTGTGACAAGTTAAGAAACTGATTTTAATAGCCAAAGTCATGTCATTTTTAGGGCTTTACAAATATAAAGTTTTTCCACTTATTGGAATATATGGCTAGCTTTACCAGTCCTCTCAAATGGCCAGTCTCTTGAAGTTGAGCTTAAGTACCTAGCACAAATTTGTTTTTCTAGGAGTTCTTTATATATTGTAGATATGAGTCCCTTTACTATATATATAGTAAAGAAAATTATATATATAGAATATCTTCTCCCTGTCTGTGTTTGCCTTTTTACTCTCTTTTTATTGTTGACACTATTACATAAGTCCCCATTTCCTACCTTCCTTTACCCATCTCCACCCAGCCTCTGCCCCTTCTTCTTTCTGACCATCGCCATACTGCTGTCTGTGTCTATGGGTTATGCCTATATGTTCTGCACCTCCTTTCATCCAGTCCTCCCAACCCATCTCCCCTCTACTGTCTGTCAGTCTGTTCCATGTATCCATGCCTCTGGTTCTATTTTGTTCATCAGTTTATTTTGTTCATTAGATTCCACATATAACTGAGATCATATGGTATTTGTCTTTCTCTGACTGGCTTATGTTATTTAGCATAATAATCTCTAGGTCCATCCATGCTCTCATAAAAAGGTAAGATTCCCTTTTTTTAACATCTGTGTAGTATTTCACTGTGTAGATGTACCACATCTTTTTTGACTACTCTACTGATGGGCACTTGGGCTATTTCCAGATCTTGGCTATTGTAAATAATCCTATCTAATAATAGACAAATATGCAAATTGATCATACCTCCGACACACCCACAAGCCACACCCACAAGCCACACTCACCATCCAATCAGAGCGAGTATAAAAATTAACCCAAACCAAGATGGCTACAGCCACAGAGAGTAAGGTTTCCTAGGTAACAGAGGAAGCCAAGCTTTCCACCTGCCCTGGCCAGGCCTAAGCCTCCACTCAAGCTACAAAGTTTCAATTATAGAAGGTAAACAAATTCAAACAAATGGCGGCAGAATGGAGCTTGAGAGAGCAGGCCAGGGTTGCCACCGGCAACAGGGGAAACAAAGCTTTCCGCACACCCTGGCCGGGCCCACCCGCTTAAGGCAACAAAGTTTCAATTATAACCCCAACACAAATGGCTGCCTGCCTCGGAGGGAGCCCCAGGCTTGGCTCCACTCCAGGCTACAAAGTTTCAATTGTAGAAGGAAAATAAATCCCAGATACCAGGGCCTTGCTTGGGTTGCCAGGGGGCGTGGCCGGCCTGCAAACCACCACAGGCCCCTCTCTCAGGCCGTCCCACGCCCCAAGGGAACCCCACCCTGATCCGGGATGCCCTTCAGGGCAAACCAGCTGGCCCCCACCCCTGTACCAGGCCTCTATCCTATCTAATAAAAGAGTAATATGCAGATTGATCATCACTGCAACACACAATATAGCTGCCCCCATGTGGTCAAAGATCCTGCCCCCATGTGGACACAAGATGGCCACCACAAGATGGCCAGCAGGAGAGGGCAGTTGGGAGGCACCCGGCCTGCAAGGGAGGGCAGTTGAGAGGGACCAAGCCTGCAAGGGAGGGTAGTTGGAGGTGATCAACCCTGCAGGAGAGGGCAGTTAGGGGTGACCAGGTCGGCAGAGGAGGGAAGTTGGGGGCAAACAGGCTGGCAGCAGAGTGGTTAGTGGGTGATAGGCTGGCAGGCAGAAGCGGTTAGGGGCAATCAGGAAGGCAGGCAGGCAAGCAGTTGGGAGCCAGCAATCTTGGATTGTGAGAGGGAGTCCGACTGCCCGTTTAGGCCTGATCCCACGGGATCAGGGATCAGGCCTAAACGGGCAGTCGGACATCCCTCAAGGGTTCCCATATTGGAGAGGGTACAGGCTGGGCTGAGGGACAACCCCCCTCCGTGCACGAATTTTTTGCACTGGGCCTCTAGTGCTACTATGAACATAGAGGTACATATGTGCTTTTGAAGTGGTGGTTCAGGATTCTTAGGACAGTCCCAGAAGTGGGATTGCTGGGTCAAAAAGCAGTTCCATCTTTAATTTTTTGAGAAAACAACATACTGTTTTCCACAGTGGTTGCAAGAATCTACATTCCCACCAATAGTGCACTAGGATTCCCTTTTTTCCTTATCTTTGCCAGCACTTGTAGTTTGTTGATTTGTTGATGGTAGCCATTCTTGCAGGTATGAGGTGATATCTAATTGTGGTTTTAATTTGTATTTCTCTGATGATTAATGACTTTGAACATTTTTCATATGTCTATTTACCATCTGTATGTCCTCTTTGGAGAAGTGTTTATTCAGGTCCTTCACCCATTTTTAATTGGATTGTTTGTCTTTTTGGTGTTGAGTTATATAAGTTCTTTATATATTTTGGATATTAACCCCTTATCTGATGTATCATTGGCATTGGTGAATATGTTCTCCCATACAGTGGGTTCCCTTTTCATTTTGTTGATGGTTTATTTTGCTGTGCAAAGCTTTTTAGTTTGATATAGTCCCATTTGTTTATTTTCTCCTATATTTCCCTTGCCCTAGGCAAAATATAGGCAAAAATATTGCTATGAGAGATGTCTGAGATTTTACTGCCTATGTTTTCTTTTATGATTTTCATGGTTTTGCAACTTACATTTAAGTATTTTATCCATTTTGAGTTTATTCTTGTGTATGGTGTAAGTTGATGGTCTAGTTTCATATTTTTTGCATGTACCTGTTCAATTTTCCCATCATTTATTAAAGAAAATGTCTTTTCCCCATTGTTTGTTCTTGCTTCCTTTGTCAAATATTAATTTACCATACAGGCATGGATTGATTTCTGGACTATTTTCTGTTCCATTGATCTATATATGCCTGTTCTTATGCCAGTACCAGACTGTTTTGATTACAATGACCTTGTAGTATAGTTTGGCGTTAGGTATTGTGGTACCTCCAACTTTGTTCTTTCTCAGATTACTGAGGCTATGCAGGGTCTTTTTCGGGTCCATATAAATTTTTGGAATATTTGTTCTAGATCTGTGAAATATGCCATTTGTATTTTAATAGGAATTTTGCTGAATCTATAGATTACTTTGGACATTTTAGTGATGTAAATTTTTCTAATCCATGAACACGAACATTGTTATGCTTCCATTTATTTGTATCTTCCTCAATTTCTTTCTTCAGTGTCCTATAGTTTTCTGAGTACAAGTCTTTTGCCTCCTTCGTTAAACTTATTCCTAGGTACCTTATTTTGTTTGTTGTTGCAATAGTGAATTAAATTGTTTTCTTAGTTTCTCTTTCTGATAGTTCATTATTGGTGTATAGAAATACCACTGATTTCTAGATAATAATTTTGTATCTTGCTACTTTGCCAAATTCATTTATTAGATCTATTAGACTTTTGGTGGAGTCTTTAGGGTTTTCTATGTACAATATCATGTCATCTGTGAATAGTGTCAGTTTTACTTCCTCCCCAATTGGGAGGAAATTTTATTTCTTCTTGTTTGATTGCTATGACTGGGACTTCCAGTACTATCCTATATAATAAAAGCCTAATATGCTAAATGTCCAGTCGTCTGGTCAGCCATTCAACCAATCAAAGTGTAATATGTTAATGATATGCTAAGGCTGCTCAACCACTCGCTATGATGTGCACTGATCACCAGGGGGCAGACAGTCGACCAGTCAACCAGTCGCTATGACATATACTGATCACCAGGGGGCAGATGCTCTGACCAGTAGGTTAGCTTGAAGCTGGGGTCTGGCCAATCAGAACTGAACAAGATGGGCCGGACATGCCCTGGAGCCCTCCACAGTCCCTCCCCAGCTGGCTAACCTCCTGTGTCCCTCCCTGGCCCCAATCGTGCACCGGTGGGGTCCCTCGACCTGGCCTGCACCCTCTCGCAATCTGGGCTGAGGGACCCCCCCCCTACCGAGTGCAGGAATTTTGTGCACCAGGCCTCTAGTGTTTAATAAGAGTGGTGAAAGTAGACATCCCTATCATGTTCTTGATCTTAAGAGAAATGCTTATAACTTTTGCCCATTGAATATGATGTTGGCTGTGGGTTTGTCATGTATGACTTTTATTACATTGAGGTATGTTTCCTCTATTCTCATTTTCCTGAAGGTTTTGTTAATCATAAATGCACAAATTAATAACAAAGATAGAAGTTAAAATCCAAACATTTCAAACTATGAATCATCATTTTGTTCATAAATTCAGTGTGCACAAAGGAACAAAAAGCACAATTTTTGTTTGCTTATAAAGGAGAGTTTTCTATTTACTTGGCACTAAATTGGTCATGGAGTTACAAAGAGTGATGAGGGCCCTAGCTGGTTTGGCTCAGTGGATAGAGCATCACCTGCTGACAAAAAGTTCCTGGGTTCTATTCCGGTCTAGGGCACATGCCCAGGTTGCAGGCTCAAACTCCAGTAGGGGGCATGCAGGAGGCAGCTGATCAATGATTCTCTCTCATCAATGATGTTTCTATCTCTCTCTCCCTCTCCCTTCCTCTCTAAAATCAATAAAAATAGCCAAAACTGGTTTGGCTCAGTGGATAGAGCATCGGCCTGGGGACTGAAGGGTCCCAGGTTCGATTCCGGTCAAGGGCATGTACCTTGGTTGTGGGCACATCCCCTGTAGGGGGTGTGCAGGAGGCAGCTAATCGATGTTTCTCTCTCATCGATGTTTCTAACTCTCTATCTCTCTCCCTTCCTCTCTGTAAAAAATCAATAAAATATATTTAAAAAAATAAAATAAAATCAATAAAAATACATTTAATTAAAAAAAGTGATGAGGCAAGTCCCTGCTAACTAAGACTAAAGTCTGAGTTAGAAGACATGTAAATATGAGGAATTATAGGAAATACATGTATGGACTTCTGTTGTGTTCCTTCTTGCTACTTACATTTAGAAAGCATGAACACATTCTTAATCCCAAATTCAGTAAAAATATCGTGGGTTCCCTCACCCCAACTTTCCTATAAATGCATACTCTCAAATGTGCATCAAATTCCTGTTTCAACTTGAGGCAGTGTTCCTGAAATTATGGTGTGCTTATTTCTAGTTATTGGGTTTTGTTTTTGTTTGTTAGTTGTTTGTTTGTTTGTTTGTTGATACTATTTTAGTAGCAAAAATAGGTGCATTTTTTATTTTAGCAGTTATGGATTTTTTTGAAACATTGATTTTTCTTTTTGACAGCCTTATACAGTTTAGTTTTTATAAAAAGCAAGGCAACAAAAAAAAACCTAAATAAATAATAATGTAAGATTACTCAGTTATTGCAAAATTCCGAAAGTTTTTAAGACTAAAGTTTGGAAAATCCTCAAGATGCCTCCTGAGAAAGAGAATACCTGACAAATTTGTGAGTCACCCCTGCATAAGAAGCCTTGTTAATCTTTTAGGATCAATCCTGTTACAGCATGTGCAGTGCCAAAACAAACAAAGTGTTTTCCATTTTATCCCCAGAATTTGGTTTTGAAAAACGAATGATCATTTTTATCAGAGCTTCAAACCCTATCTAGTTCATGGATCTATATGGTTGCAACAGATGCCTCTCTGTCAGTCTGTCTTTCTCTTATCTTATCAGTGTGAATTAAACAACTGAATTTGATACCAGCCTAGGCAGCAAGTGCTATCAGAGGATGCGAGTAGGTGGGTTTTTATTTTTATGGTGAAAATCTTAGCACTGGGTTTTAGTATAAACACTAGAGGCCTGGTGCACAAAATTTGTGCATGGGGGAGGAGGGTGTCCCTCAGTCCAGCCTGCACCCTCTCCAATCTGGGACCTCTCACAATCCAGGACTGCTGGCTCCCAACTGCTCACCTGCCTGCCTTCCTGATTGCCCCTAACCGCTTCTGCTTGCCAGCCTGATCACCCCCTAACCACTCCTCTGCCAGCCTGATTGATGCCTAACTGCTCCCCTGCCAGCCTGTTTGGCCCTAACTGCCCTCCCCTACAGGCTGGTCCCCCCAACTGCTCTCCCCTGCAGGCCTGGGTCCCCCCGAACTGCTCTCCTCTACAGGCCTGGGTCCCTGACAACTGCCCTTCCCTGCAGGCCTGGTTGCCCCCAACTTCCCTCCTCTGCCAGCCTGGTCACCCCTAACTGCCCTCCCCTGCAGGCTTGATCACTCCCAACTGCCCTCTCTTGCAGGCCTGGTCCCTCCCATCTGCTCTCCCCTGCTGGCCATCTTGTGGCAGCCATCTTGTGTCCACATGGGGGCAGGATTTTTTACCACATAGGGGCAGCCACCTTGTGTGTTGGAGTGACAGTCAATTTGCATATTACTCTTTTATTAGACAGGATAGAGGCCTGGTGCTTGAGTGGGGGCCAGCTGGTTTGCCCTGAGGGGTGTCCCGGATCAGGATGGGGGTTCCCTTGGGGAGTGGGGCAGCCTGGGCAAGGAGCCTGTGGTGGTTTGCAGGCTGCCCATGCCTCCCAGCAAACCAAGTGGAGGCCCTGGTATCTGGGATTTATTTATCTTCTATAATTGAAACTTTGTAGCCTTGAGTGAAGACCTGGGCCCGCCAGGGTGTGTGGAAAGCTTGGCTTCCTCCATTGCTGGGGAAACCTAAGCCTCCTCCTCACTCTGTGGCTGCAGCCATTTTGGTTGGGGTTAATTTGCATACTCGCTCCTGATTGGCTGGTGGGCATGGCTTGTGGGTGTAGCAAAGTGATGGTTAATTTGCATATTACTCTTTTATTAGATAGGATAAGAGAGATAGATAATGTGTCCTTAAATAAAGGGAGAATCACACCATTTCCTGATCCAATACATTTATACAGGAAATACACCTACAGTACTGTTCCTTACTACTACTTTTGTCTTAATTTTTATAATGTACATTGTTTTACTGTGATAAGAAAGCTAGTGGAAAATTCTGCCCAATATACTCAGCATGAATCCACAAAGGTTTTTCTGCCAACAACTATTCTTTAATAAAAATTGTTAAAATGTCATATTAAGTACTTAACTTTTAAGAAGTACTCCAACAGAAGAATTAGCATATTTTCATTGGAATTTTATTTTTCTTTAACTATCTCAAAAATCAAAATCCAAGTCAATAATCACTAACTTGAAATCCTTGGGAACAATGTATTTCAGGATTCAGAATCTCCTCAATTTTACAAGGAAAATACAGTTTATGTACCATATATAACACAACATCCCATGAGGCCTCAAAAAGCACCCTCTAATCAAACATATTAATATTTCTGTTATAAAATGTGTGAATGGTCATATTAAGTAAGATTTTTAAAAACACTAAATAGCCTAATGTTAGTCTAGACCAGTCTTTGCTTCCAAAAAGGTCCTGGTCAAGATATGTTTTGGTTTTGGATTATGGAGTTGTAGATAAGAGAGTATAGACCTGTACTGGTAGAGTTATAAGTCAGAAGATAAACGAGCTTTCAGGAAATCCTTTTAAGATACTGTGAAAGACACTGCATGGATATAATCTAAAAGTATTGGAAGCAAATATTTTATAATCTCTCTTATATGTAGAATCTAAACAAACAAATACACAGAAACAGAGAACACATTGTTGGTTGCCAGAGGTGGGGAGTGAGTAATGGGTGAAGGTGGTCAAATTATATAAATTTTCACTTATAAAATAAATATGTGACTATAGTTAATAACACTGAGTCATATATTTGAAAGTTGCTAAGAAAGTAGATCTTAAAAGTTATCACAAGAAAATTGTAACTGTATGAGGTGATGGATGTTAACTAAATTTTTGTGGTGATTATTTCACAATATACACATATATTGAATCACGTTACGCACTTTAAATTTATATAGTGTCATAGGTAATTATATCTAAATAAAAGTGGAAAAATAATTAAATGGCTAATTTTATGTTATATTTTACAGTTAAAAATTTTCAACCTAGCAACATAAATGTCAACTGAGAACAAGTACGGTGTGAACATTTAGAGCATGCTATGCATTGAAGACCAGAGATCCTGAAGCCAGCCTGCCTGGATTTGAATTGTGGCCCCACTGCTTCTTAGTTACATGACCCTGGTAAGTTATTTAACCTCTCTGTGCTTTGCTTTCTACTTTTCTAAAATAAGAATAACAGTACCTTCTTCACAGGGTTCTCTAAGGATTAAAAGAGCTAATATTTCTAACATGCTTAAATGAATGTCTGGCACATACAAAGCCTTAGCACTAGTGATTACTATTATTGGTAAAAGTGCCTGGAGAAAAGCACATCTGGGATTTCAGACAGGGTGGATTAGGAGCGAGTCATCCTACTTCTAACCCACTGAAGCAAAACAGCCTGATTTCTGACAGACATGGAATTTCAAGAGCTTCTTGAAAAACATTTCATTGTGGATGAAATGGAGCAAATATGGAGTTGAACAATGGAAATTGTGGCAAAACCTTTGTAACTAGAATGCCGATGAATAGAAGGAAAGACACTGACAAAATTTTCCTAAAAGGGGAAGGACTGGCATGCTGAGGCAGAGCAGACAAAGTAGTTAAGGGAGAATTAATAAAAGCTCTGAATCAGAGAATCAGGAGCTTAGGTCTTACCCTCTGAGGTGATTCTGATGGTGAATTAGGTAGCCCGGGCCTCGAGAATCACCAAATAAACCACAATAAACCTGTGCCTGCTCCTACACAAGAATGAGTTGGGATATTTAATTACTGTCAGATATGTGCTTAACAAAGACAATGTTATTTTATTATCCACTGCTGCAGGCCAGAATCTCTGGACGCTGACTTTGAGATAAAGGTTAATCAGAGAATGCTCTTGGGAGCAAAGAAAACCAGATTAGGCAGAGTGAAAAATTGGGCAGTGCTCTAATTGCAATGAAGGACCCAGTCAATCCCACAGGAACTCTGGAGCTGAGATGGCCCTCCAGTTATCCTGAACTGAGGCAAGAATTGCCTTTATAACCTCTGTACTGGCCTATCATTTTATTCAAGCTGCAAGTACAGCATGGAGTGTAGCCTCAAATAAGGCAGCTTCCATTAGCTGAGGGCAACTGACAGAGAGGGCCTGGGGCCACCACAGCTGGCATTCTTTGCAGTTGGGAGTGAGTATCCTACTCCTGGAGGGGATCCTGCAGTGGGACTTAGCACCCACGGAAGGGTCCTATGTTGCAGCAGCAGCAGGGCCTGGAAACTGGTTAGAAATGCAAATTTTCAGGCCCCACTGGAGAGCTACTGAATAGGAAACTCTGGAGGTGGGGCCCAGCAATCTGTGTTTCAACAAACCCTCCATGTAATTCCCATGCATGTTAAATTTGAGAACCGCTACTATATACACTATGCAAAATATGAAATGCACACAAAATTATTTCACTGCAGGAACAGTTGTCATACAGCCTGCACTTGGTAAATGCACATTATGGAGTGATACTTAATTCTACTGGAAAATAAGAAAATGCAATCACTCGGAGCCCAGGCTTTGGGTCAATCACAGAGCTGTTAGTTTATTGACTTGAAGGTAATTACTAAGCTATAGCAATATTTGATACGGCACTTTATATGTGACACAGATCAATGGAAAAGTGAGTTAATAAAACAATAAAGCTATATTCCTTGCAAAAAATCTATAAACATAAAAGATCTTACTAAGGGCAAAAAAAAAAAAAAAAAGGTCAACTGAGTAAAACAAAATGATAAGAGGTGGACAACTCTAGCCAAATGCAACTTGGCTGGCATTTGACACTCTCCTTGGGCTCCTAGGAAGATCCTCAGGTGAAAATAACAGGTTGAGATCAGAAAGGAGAGAGGAAACGGCCTCAAGGCAATTTATCTTTTCTTAAGAAGTGGCCTTTGTAGCCAATAGGGCTGTACAGAGTTGAAAAAAGCCAAGGAAAATCTCCAAGTCTGCATTAGCTCTACGTGAGTGATAGCAATGAGACAAATTCTAAATAGTGATAGGACAAGGTGGTGAAAATATTCTTCATGGACATCTCATTCCAAGAATTCAATGACACAAGGAGCTATGCTGTGGTTTGCAACTCATTAGGACATTCCAGGGAAACTTCTGGGGGGAAAAGAAAGACAAATAAAGTATTGAATGCCCCACACAATGGTTTCAAATATTGATGGTATTTTCTTTGAGCCTGGTATTAGCAGCCTTAGCAACTGGAATGAAGGCTGTATCTTACATTACTACATTGCTCTCCCCTCTTCAAACCCCTTTCACAGACATTTGTAATTTGACACTCAGAGGTACTCTTTGAGAAGTGGCTAGTGTAGTATCTGCATTCTGTATGTAAAAAAATGGGCCTGAAAAGGCTAAGGGACTTGCTCAAGGTCCCACAGCAAGCTAATTGAAAAGGGAGATATTTGTTGTTAGCACCTTTATTATCCTTTATTGAATGTCTTCTATGTCCTGGGACTAAGCGAGAAGTTACACCAATATTTTATAAAGTCTTCACAAAACCCTTCAAGTTAAGAATTACTATCTTCTTTCTTATTATTAACACCCAGAGAGATTAATTAATTTGCCCAACATCACACAGATAGTAAAATGGCAAAGGCAGTCCAGGGGAGTTGGCTCCATGCATTCCTTCCACTACACTATTTCAGGGGGTCTTGGGTGGGCCGGGGCATTATGCTTGGTCATTTGAATGTGCACCCAAGACAGGTAACTGCTGCTAAACTGCTACAGTAGCAAAACATATACAGTTCTGGCCAGGATGCTAGCAGGAGTGCAAATGTGTGAACTCCCAACATTGAAATAAAAAGACATAGAAAGAAGACAAGAAATGAGTTACTTTAAGAACAGGGAGTAAATAAAATGTGATACCCCAAATTCCTCAAGTTTCTGATAAATGCTAAAATAGTAAGTACTGGCTGGTAAACCATTTTAGTAATATGAGTAGCAGGAGCAAGAAATCTAAAGGCAAGGCACACGTCAACTTTCACAGAAATAGAATAGTATTTCAGATTCTGAAAGTCAAAAAGAATGGTATTTCTAAATAGAATGATATTTCAAAATAGAATGGTATTTCAGATTCTCAAAGTCAAAACCTGATATTTTATTTGACTTGAGAATTTTTCTACATTTACAATAAAACATTTTTCTTGCCTTTTAGGACACTTGCCATGTGCGTAAATAAACAGTTTTATACAAAACAGTGTAACAATAGTGTGGCTTCTTCAAAAGGTAGTTAAATATTGATTTGCCATTCTCCTGGCATAATGACCAAACACAATACTCCATCAGTTTGTTGAACCAATGTCCCTAAGTGCTGCCAAACAAGTCAGCAATTAATGTCTTTGCTGAGTAGTTGGTTTCCACGATATCTACAAGGAAACGATTCTCATTGAATTGAAAGCAAAACAGGAGACAATCCATTCATTCACATGAAAGCTAGCTTGTCATTTGAAACTCACAAACTGAACTAGAAGCTCTTCTTAGACCCCAAGACTTATTTCCTCCTCCCAGCTGCCAATCTCCATTTCACCTAGAAAGCCCCAACCCCCCTCTTTTTGCTATTAAATTCCATATTAACACCTCCCAGCTGCCAAGCCTCCAAGCTCTCCCCTTTGTCTACCTTTATAGCATGTGATCAGGAGCAAATGCTCCAGCAAGCTTAAAATCTTACAGCTGCACAAAAATACATTTTGGAAACAAAACCTTCTGAAACAGGGCATCCTTTAATGTTTAATTTAACCTAAGCCTATGGCTTAAAAATATTTCTGTCTATTGGCTGCAAAATTCCATACTGTTTGAATGTTGTTGTTGTTTTTTTAAAGGTATTCTATAGTATAATTCACATCTGTCAGTGACAATGTGGTGATATTTTTATTCACTTAAATATATATTAATAACTTTAATCTCATCTCACTCAATATTTGCATCATCTGTCTATGATGTCTTATTCAAAAATTTATAGTATTTTTAAATACTTTTTTCTCTTCCATTCTGAATCACAATGAAGGAAACAATTTCCTTTTAGGAACCCTCCCCGCGTTCAAAGGAATATAAAACCCCAAGATCTGTAAATAGAAACTCTGAGCCATAAAGAAAATGTTTGGATATAAAACACAGATGAGATTTTACCCAATCTCTAATGTGAGACTTTCTGAAAAACACTTTTCTAAATATATGTAACTGCTTTAAATGCATACTTTCCAAATCAGGAGAAAAGATATCACAACTTATTTGCACACAAAGGGCATCTAGTCCTGATCAGATAGCTTCTGTGTATCCATTTTCATGCTTAACCACAAATGAATAGAAAAGTAAGGATACCTAATTTTATAAATAAATAATTATCAATTAGATTATTGACAAGTATATAGATGAACAGGTAAAACATAAAATACATAGAAGTGTGTACTCTAAACTATTTAAAATTTTATTTTCAATCTCCTCCTGATAATATAAATCTAAGTCAATTATTATTGCCAACTCTGCAGCCCCATATTGCAAGTTCTTATTGAAAATGTCTATCAGATGTCGCCAAAGATCGTATTAGCAAGACTGAAGAATGCTTTTGTCATATCAAATATGCCCAGCTGTTTATCATATGGAAAAGTAGTGTTAGAACCATTTAAAGATGTGTCTGACATCATTAATCTATTTGACCTCTGACCCACAGATCTAAACTGTAACTATGGTGACTACAGCTTGACCTTACAATGCTGAGAAACTTTAAAGCGATGCAGTATTTCAGGCCACATTGTGAAGTTAGACAAAGGGGTAAAGAAGTAATGTGACAGTTTCCTGGGAATTAAGGTCAGCAGGTCAATTGTGCTGGAGCTTTCTGTGATAAGAAAACCAGTTAAAATTTTTGATCTGTTATAATTTTTAGAATAATCCTTTGTCAGGTGTGGTGAAAAGTGCAAAGAAATCAATTCAGGAAACTTTACGGAAGTTGGAAATAAAAGTAAAAGTAGCATTGACCATTCAATAATATAATATTCCTTCCAACAATTTTTAGATGTAATGCAATAGACCACCACTTTCTGGGTCTACACAATGGCAAGTAAATAATTTCATCTGCAGATTGCTGCTCCAACTACAAAGTAACCAAAATGATAAAATGATGAGTTTTTTAAACGCAGGGACATTCTCGCAATCCAATAGTCATTTAATGTCTATTAAATAAAAACTGCCTACATTCACATACAATATGTATTTGTATCAGATTATTATCTAAGCAAAGCCTATAATAAACAAAAACATGTGCATGTATGTGAATGTAGAGCTAGTGTAACACCACACAGTGGTGGCTACTACTCCTGAATGTGAGTATCTCCTGTATTTAGGTGTGCTCTCACTGAATAATTAAAGCAGCACCTCACATAAAAACTGTGAACCTCTATTTTCAAGATTTTCTAATTACACCAATAATAGGCTAGATTAACCTTTTCCACGAAAAGGCATGTTCTGAGGCATTGCTTTATTGGCATTTATCCTGAAGCCTGATTATTTCTATGCTAATCACTGGAAAGAAATTCTTCAGTGTGTACAGGTGTAGGGGAAGGGGCTCGGCACAAAAATATTAAACACAAGTATTTTCTACAAAAGGGAAGCATACTCAAAGGGAACCCAAGCAACTACATGTTAAAACAATCATAAACAAATAACACAGACAGTTCATATCTGCCATTCTTTTTGTAAATAATAAAATCTATTTTGTTCTAAGGAACCTGGAAGAAGGTATCATATTTCAAATACATTTCAGCTGATATTTAAAAATAGGAGAGAACTTAAAAACACACAACAAATCTTACCAGAATATATAAACACATGTAAATGAAAAAAAAAAAAAAACCAACTAAATATTTCCTTTGTGTTTTTGACTTGGAAGTTTGGAAACTCTAGAAAGCAGGACTGCTGAAAAAGTAGATACCACTTGCTGCTTTATTTTCTTTTTTTTTTTTTTAATTTCTTTATTGATTAAGGTGTCACATATTTGTCCTCATCCCCCCATTCCCATCGCCCCCCCTCCCCACGCATGCCCCAACCCCCTGTTGAACTTAACCGTTGGATAGGCTCATATGCATGCACACAAGTCCTTTGGTTGAACTCTCCCCCTCCCCCCACCCTCCCCTATATTCCCTCTGAGGCCCGATAGTCCGATCGATGCCTCCTTGCTTCTGGTTCTGTTCTTGTTCCTCAGTCTATGTTGTTCATCATTTCCCCTAGATGAGCGAGATCATATGTCACTAGATATATACTTATGAGAACTGAATGTGAGACGAGCAATAATAGTTATGCTGACAAGCAGATGGATCAGTCTGTAGTGAGTTTCTTTCTGGACCAACAGTTCTTTTGGGACCCAATTTCAATGTCCACCAGTTCCTTATGTGTACATGTCAGCACTGATCCCTCAGCTCTGGATGGTGGACAAATGGTGGTAACGGAGGTCCGACTCCCTCTGGTTTGGTCTCGGCCGGACCCAGGGGCACGGCTTCACCCGGACTAAGGGGCACGTGGCCTCATCCTGATCCAGGGACACATGGTCTCGCCCGGACCCAGGGGTGCGTGGCCTCTCTCAGACCCAGGGGCACGTGGCCTCACCTGGACCTAGGTGCACGAGGCCTCACCCGGATCCAGGGACACATGGTCTCACCCGGAGCCAGGGGCGCTTGGCCTCTCCCAGACCCAGGGGCACGTGGCCTCACCCGGGCCTAGGTGCATGAGGCCTCACCCGGATCCAGGGACACATGGTCTCACCCGGACCCAGGGACGCTTGGCCTCTCCCAGACCCAGGGGCACGTGGCCTCACCCGGGCCTAGGTGCACGAGGCCTCACTCGGATCCAGGGACACATGGTCTCGCCCGGACCCAGGGACGCTTGGCCTCTCCCAGACCCATGGGCACGTGGCCTCACCTGGGCCTAGGTACACGAGGCCTCACCCAGGTCCAGGGACACATGGTCTCACCCGGACCCAGGGACGCTTGGCCTCTCCCAGACCCAGGGGCACGTTGCCTCACCCGGGCCTAGGTGCACGAGGCCTCACCCGGATCCAGGGACACATGGTCTCACCCGGATCCAGGGACGCCTGGCCTCTCCCAGACCCAGGGGCATGTGTCCTCACCCGGGCCTAGGTGCACGAGGCCTCACCCGGATCCAGGGACACACGGTCTCACCCGGACCCAGGGACGCCTGGCCTCCCCCAGACCCAGGGGTACACGGCCCCACCCGGGCCTAGGTGCACGAGGCCCCACCCGGATCCAGGGACACATGGTCTCGCCCGGACCCAGGGGTGCGTGGCCTCTCCCAGGCCCAGGGGCACGTGGCCTCACCTGGACCTAGGTGCACGAGGCCTCCCCCGGATCCAGGGACACATGGTCTCACCCGGACCCAGGGGCGCTTGGCCTCTCCCAGACCCAGGGGCACGTGGCCTCACCCGGGCCTAGGTGCACGAGGCCTCACCCGGATCCAGGGACACATGGTCTCGCCCGGACCCAGGGACGCTTGGCCTCTCCCAGACCCATGGGCACGTGGCCTCACCTGGGCCTAGGTACACGAGGCCTCACCCCGGTCCAGGGACACATGGTCTCACCCGGACCCAGGGACGCTTGGCCTCTCCCAGACCCAGGGGCACGTTGCCTCACCCGGGCCTAGGTGCACGAGGCCTCACCCGGATCCAGGGACACATGGTCTCACCCGGACCCAGGGACGCCTGGCCTCTCCCAGACCCAGGGGCATGTGTCCTCACCCGGGCCTAGGTGCACGAGGCCTCACTCGGATCCAGGGACACACGGTCTCACCCGGACCCAGGGACGCCTGGCCTCCCCCAGACCCAGGGGTACACGGCCCCACCCGGGCCTAGGTGCACGAGGCCCCACCGGATCCAGGGACACATGGTCTCGCCCGGACCCAGGGGTGCGTGGCCTCTCCCAGGCCCAGGGGCACGTGGCCTCACCTGGACCTAGGTGCACGAGGCCTCCCCCGGATCCAGGGACACATGGTCTCACCCGGACCCAGGGGCGCTTGGCCTCTCCCAGACCCAGGGGCGCTTGGCCTCACCCGGGCACGGGACTCAGCGTCATCCGGGTCCAGGGGCACTTGGCCTCACCCGGACCCGGAATCCGGCCTCACCTGGACCCAGGGGCACGCGGCCCCACCCAGACCCAGGGACGCGAGGCCCCACCCATACCCGGAGGCGCGCGACCACTCCCGAGCCCAGAGGCGCGCAACCCCGCCTGCACCCGGGTCCCAGCGGGGCCCCGTCCTCCCGATCCCAATTCCCGCCGGTCAACCCCCCCCCAGCACCCCCCCCGGCCATCCTGCCAGAGCTTCAGGACGGCCGCCGCAGAACTCGCCGGGCGGCTGCTCGGCGAAGCTCCGGTGCGCAGCGGCGGCCGGTCGCCAAGCATGCGGACCCGGCCGCCCCCGGGGCACCGAGATTCCTGAAGGACTCGGAGGCCAGCAAGCGCGGAGTCCCCCACCCCACATCTCACAGGGGCCCGTCTGTCCTTGCTCGGCAGCCAGTGGAGCCGCCCCCTCAGCCGGAGACCGCCGGGGGGACCGCGCCGAGCATGCTCCAGGTCGTCACTGCGTCGCCCGAGCCGCAGTTCCCAAAGTGTGGTCCTTGGGTCATCTGCATCAGCATCATCCCGCATACCCCTCTTTTATTCTAGCTGCAGAGCATCCACTCAGCCAGCCCTACGGTGGTCTTGGGTGGTGTCTGCTCCGCTCTCCCATCGCAGCCTCAAAGTTGTTGTGGCACGCAACATCCAGGCCTCCGCCCTATGTCTCCATCCCGGTCCTCCCTTGTATAGTTAAGTCTTGATTGTTGCTGGTGCCACCGGAAGGGCTCTCTTTGTCTATAAAGGAAGAGTTGCTGTGCAGGACACACTCCTATGGGCCGGGTCTTGGTGCAGCAAGGCTTTGGCGCTCACTGAATCTGCCTGTTGGATGTGTCCCTTATGCGCGTGGTTGAAGTCTGGTGTCATTTCCCACAGACCACCAGATGCCCTCGTTTCTGGGTCCCCAATGGGGCGTAGATCAGCCACTGCCTTAGGCACTCAGCAGGGATTACAGCAAAAACTGTAGTTTCCTCCTCCTGTCTGAGTGGCCCTGGAGCAGTCCGACTAGAACAGCAGTTCATCTGGTCCGCTGCCAGAGGGCAGGCCACCCACATGCATAAGCCATTGCTTGGAGCGCAGGTGCGCCTGCAAGACTTGCGGGGCGGGTCTTCAAAACGTGCGGGGCGGGTCCCAGGGCGGGGCGGGTCTCAGGGCGGGGCGGGTCCCAGGGTGGGGCGGGGTCTCAGGGCGCCAACAGGCCATGGTGCGGCGAGCCGAAATGTCTTCGAGTCTGCTCCTTCTGCCTTCCAAGTTTCTAAGTCCCTTCGTTCCGCGCTCTAGCGCAGCAAACACTGATTGCTGGGCGCACCTCCGCAAGAGTCCCGCCTCTCCCCGCAGGCATCTGGGTCTCCCGCGGGTCCCCAGAAGCTGGATTTCAGGGTGATGGAGAGCTAATCTCCCCTAGGTTTGGAACAAAAGCCCCTTTCCCCCGCCACCAGCCTGACCCACGCGCCTCCGCACCTCGTCCCCTCCAATTTCGCTGGTTTCCTCTTCCCTCTTAGCTGTAAATCTGCCATTCAGCCATCTCTCCTGTAGTTCTGGGCTGCAGACGCTCCGTCCTCCAGTCGCGCCCCTGAAACCGCTGCGCGCGGCACCGTTCGCAATTCCTTTGTTTAGCCCAGCCGTCTTCTTTAGCCTCCGTCAAAATGGCTAGAGGACTTGAATGTAAGATGAGAACTCCTAAGAATCCTCCAAATCGGTGTTGGCGGTGTCCGGGGCCCCGAGGATCTCAGTGCGCAGCTCGGCCAGGTCGGTGGCGCGGGTGAGCCCCTCCTGTAGAAAGATGGTCTCTTCCTTCACCGAGAGCCGCTGCGCCGAGTCCGCGGCCGCCGCCACAGCAGCCGCCGCGGCGCCCACGAGTCCATGGCCCCGGCTGCGGTACTGACTGAGAGGAGCAGCTGCCCGGTCTGGGGAGACGCGAGCAGCAGTCGCCACCCTCACCAGTCCATGTTTCAGTTGTATTTCCGAAACTGCCATGCGAGGCAACAGATCAGCCTTTCACCTCCGCCGCCATCTTTCGAACTTGTGTCCCTACAGTCATACTTGAGCTTCATCATGGAATCTTGACATAACTTGTCTCCCCGAGCTGCCGAAACCTCGTCGATCCCGATCAGTTTGGCCTTGTACCGGACCCCTTCACCTTTAAACCTCTTTATCAGAGTGGCTTCGCTGCGATCCTGACCTTTCTTTCTGGAGTCTTTCTTGGCGCTGGTTTTCACAGCTACTTGAAGTTCTGTCTCAGTTGACATCCTACTAAATCCTTAGTCCACTGCACACAGATCCAGGGCCTCGGCCAGGCTCATGGGGGACTCCTCTCCCAGAGAACGACGCCTCCCTTCAGAAATGACGCCCCGAGCTGCACATGTCATTCACTCCTGAGTGCTTTCACTTTTACTTTCCAGTGAAGCCAGATTTCCCTGTGCTTCAATTCCAAGGTCCTCGGCTTGCCGCGAGCATCCTCCTCCGCTGCCGCAGCCGCAGCCGCCCGGGAAGCGGCTCCCCGTGCCCTGCGGGCGGCGGCACTCAGGCGCGCTCTCCAGCCCGGGGAAGCCCGGGCGAGCATGGAGCGGAGTCCATCCTCCCCTGCTGGCTCAGGGCTGCAGCCTCAGGTCCGCTCGCCGCGCGCCCCTGGCTCGGACCTCCTGCTTTATTTTCGTAACCACATATCTATTCAAAAGGGTGTGCCAGTGATTTTTTTCCCCAAGTTAGGAGTCTTTAGAAGGTTTGAAGGATTCTTTGGAATGGCAAAAGATTTGAAGACTTAAAAATGAAAATCCAAGTGTGGGTCACTATACAGGAATTTTGACAGCATGCTCCAGGAAAGAGCATGCTTCTAAACAAACCACATTGAGACACATAGTTATAAAGCCAAAGTAAATTCAGGCATGACCAGTAAAGAATATATAGCAAACAGAAGCAATGAAATATTTGATTGTTTCTTTTTCTGCCTGGCTATGGTTTAGATGAAAGTAAATTCTAGGTTTGAAACTTTTTAAAGTATGAGAAGACAGCCATGTGGAGAAATACCTCATGGAACCCTCCAAAAACATGGATATATTATCTGAAGGCTGGAAGTATACCATAAATTAGAAATAAAGGGGCAGGTAGACAGGGAGGGCTAAGCGCTGGGGGTAATGTTGGGAAGGACTGAATCAGAAAAGCAACAAAACAATGTAATACACTTCCCTTCTCTAATATATTACCAGTTTTAACCAAGAATTGCTAAAAAGCTGCTACTAAAAAAGACACAAGGCCCAGATGGTTTTCTATTGACATTTCTATAGATCTCCAAAGCATGTTTCAGTCACTGTTTGTTACTGGTCTCGAAACACACATAGTATTCTGTGTTTTAATACTTTCACTACTGGTGAAAGGGAAATTCGTAGCCTAGGGCTAAACCACTTCTTCCCGCCATAGCCTAGGGCTAAACCACTTCTTCCCGCCATAGCCTAGGGCTAAACCACTTCTTCCCGCCATAGCCTAGGGCTAAACCACTTCTTCCCGCCATAGCCTAGAGCTAAACCACTTTTTCCTGCCGTTAGACCGCACCCTGCCTCCACACCCTGCACCTGCGTAAGCAAGCCCCGGCCCCCACCCAGCCAATCAGAGTAGGCCAACTCAGTAACTTGAGTAATGCCCCATCCCCCGATTCCCCCGTCTATAAAATTGCTGTGTAACAAAGGCTCGGGGCCCACAACCTCTGCTCTGTGTTCAGAGTATGTTGTGGGACCGGGCATGCCTGTACCAATAAACCCTTTGCTTTTTGCATGAGAGGCGTCTCTTGGTGCTTTGTGAGTGTGGCCAGCGTTCCGGGCGTTACATTGGTTATAATTTGCTAACATTTTTTAATGTTTTAATTAAGAATGACCAATAGTTTTCACTTATACATGTGCTTTCTTTGAATTTGTTTCCATTTTTGCTAACTTTGAAAAGCTAGTATATATTGAATTTGATGATATTGTATGCAGAAATAAAATGTATCAAACCAGTGAATTAAGATGAAATATCAGGAGAATAGACAGAAAAACTAGAAAGATGTGGAGTATTTGCACTGTTGAAATCCTAAATGTGAGGTGAGCCAAGAATCTGATTGGAATTCCACTTCTTATCATAGACTATTCCTCTCAGACTCAACTATGCAGCACATGCTGAACCACTCCTTGGTGTCTGTTTCTATTTTGAAGATATTAAAATAATGCAAAGGAACTCACACAAATGAAATATATAGTTATCAAAGGTTAGAACCTTCTTGTGAGAAGCTCAGTGAAGAAAACTGGGACATAGAATGGGACCATGAAGAGGATGGCCTTGATTTGTAAATAAAGGGAGTTTATTGAGCTTTAAATTCTACAGTTTAAGAACTGCCAATTTGTTTTCTTTTCCACCATCTTAAATAATCAGTATAAATTCATCCAAGGGGATAAAGATAAATAAAAAGAGATGTGAACAAATACTTCTTCAATTTCTTCTATGGTTATTGATCTGCTTAAGTTTCTAAATCTCTTGAACCAAATTTCATAATTTATCTTTTCTTAGAAAATAATACATTTAATCCAGATTCTCAAGTGAATGGGTATTACATTCTTTTATCACTTTCTTAATCTCTGAAATTGTATTCACGTTCTCTTTCTCATTTTTAATTTGTGGTTTTGGTTATTTAGAAATGAGATCTGCCAAAGTTTGTTAGTTTTTCTGGTCTTTTGATAAATGGCTGTTTGATTGTTTCTGTTTTAACTTTTGTCCAGTTCCCTCCTATTACATTTTCTATGCTTATGTTGTTCTATTTCCTGGCTAATTTTTTCTACTCTTGTTTTTTAATAAATGCATTTTGAGATTATATATTTTCTTCTGTTTATTGCTTTGGCTATATTACATAAATTTGTGATTTCCATTTTAATTTCCTCATTAGTACAGTTGTTAATAAGAGTATATTATATTTTAAAATCTTCCACCTGGATAGAAAAATGTAATCATCCTTCTATTATATTTTAAAATGAATACATTGCCATTAAAGAATGAAGCTATATGAGATTTCCCTTTCAGCCTATTTATGCAAGTCCCTGTATTCAAAAAGAATATGTATTCTCTATTATTTATCACATACTCTTTCCCACATAATATCTCTGAATTACATAAGTATTTGAACAGACTGGGATCTCAGAGAGATTGCTAACTAACCTATCTAAGAAACCTATGTAAGTACTCACTAAGTAAGTGTTGAGGCAAAAGTCAAACTCAGATCTGCCCAAAGCATACATGCTTAATAACTATAACAGATTGCTTCCAGAATTATCAATTCCCTCATCTTTCTCTTCCCAGTAGACTATGAATTCGCTTACAGCAAATCTTATTTTACTTTCTATCACAAAAGCTGTGATAATCTGTTGCTTTGGTCAACCCCAAATGACCACTCCTCCTGGCATTCATTCTATTGTTCAGTGCCTTCCTCTTAAATTGGACTGGCCTTAGACTCACTAGAACATGGCTTGGTGATTCCACTTTTGCAGCCTAAAAAGAGTGCACATAAAAAATCAAATTGCCCTGCTGGAATGGCCACTAAGACAGGCGAAGTGGAGCGCCACACAGAGAAGCTACATGGAGAGAGAAGTCCTGAAACTGCACGGAGGAGGAAAAAAAAATCCAGCTGACAAGGAGAAACAGTTCCTCAACCTCAGCAAAGCTGCTCCAGGCATCCTTGCTGGGTAGCTAGACATGTAAGTGTGAAGAAGCCAACTCGGAGGATCGAGCGCCAGTACACATCATGTGGAATAGAGACAGTCCTCCCCTGATTTCTATCCAAATTTCTGAATCACAGAATCTGTGAGAAATAATAAAATGGCTATTGTTTCTAGCTACTTAGTTTGGGGATAATTTGTTATATAGCAATTGAAAACCAAAACAGTAACCAATAGAGTGAGCCTTTACTAAATATTGTCGAATAAAAAAAAACAAATGAAGGTAGAAGAGGGAATAGAGGGGATAAATGGTGATAGGAAAAAACAAAATTTTAAAAATGAATAAATGAATGAATAATGAGTAAATAGGAAAATTGATTTATCATGGAGAGTGAACTTAGTTTGTATACATATGAAAAGCAATTTTATTTTCTAGTAGAATTATTTCAAGTTCATATGACAGTATAAAACAGGACAGTATGTTGAGTGCAGTGATCTATATCATTCAATAGCAAGTGCTCATTAGAAGCTGCCTCTGTACTAGGCCCTGTGCAGGGTTCAGAGATTATGATTATGAGCAAAATCAGACACCGTTTCTGGCCCCATGAAGCTCCCTGTGTTGTAAGGGCATGGACAAATGATTATAAAGAAGTTAAACTGCATACTCTTATGAAGGCCATAGAGGAGAGGACATGTAATTAGAATATATAGGAGTTCAGGTGAGCTGATGTGGTCAGGGAGGTCAGGGAAGGCATTCAAGAGGATTTGATGTCCAGATAAATCTGAAGAACATGAAGGATTAAGGTGAAGAAAGAAATGAAGGGTAATGCTGGGAGAGGAAACCTGTGAGCAAATGCTAGTAGTGGAAGGGAGTCGGGCAAAGACCTCTTGAAAATGTATAATAACCAGATACAACATGTATATAATAAAAGTATTTTTATTATTTCGTTACTTAATAACTTCACTTGATTTCTTATCATCTCAATAGAGTAACTGCTCACCAGTCAAATATGTAAAATGAAGTAATTAGAAAAAAATTTTTCTTACTCTAATAAAAAGGCATATTCAGATAGCTAAAGGTAAAATATAATCAGTTATTATTTTTAAAACTTACATAAAGGTAGATTAGCCTAAAAATATTCTGTATTCAAGGTAAATAAGGTTAGTACAAATTGCTCAAAATCACAAACTATTAGAGCACAAGTTATAATTAATATGAAGCATGAAATGGAAATATTTCCCATGAGAAATAATTCAATAGTTTCATATTTAAATTTTAGGATTCTAAGCAAATCTCTTTTATACTTAATAATTCCCCCTGAATTCAAAAATGCATATAAATTAATTATTAAATGCATATGAATAACTAAGAAGGGTTTAATTTTTAGGATCTTTACCTGCACATTTACACTATAATGTTTGAACATGCTACATCAATTGCATTTCTCTTCTAAAAATGCAATTGTTTACCTAATAAAGCCCAGGAACATTCTTCAGTAGTTTCTTAGGAAAAAGAAACTGCAGTTTTTATGTCTCCCTTGAAAGGAAATTAAATAGAAAATCCTGCATTTAAATAACACTAAGGTAGTGACACCAATGGATTGGGGCCAAGAAATTCAAAGTTAAAGCTAAAGCTGGCACTCTGGCCCTAAAATAGGCTATTGTCTTGCCCCCTACCCCAGCCTTGCAAATTTAATTAAATCCAAATTCTAACCCTTTGATTTAAGTGGTTCAGAAAACTCCTATAGGAATTTCATCCTCTAGATGGCCTTTTGTGCTTCACTTCCTCTCATGCGACACAAAGAGTCTATGTACATTTTTTTCATCTCTTAAAAAAAAAAAAAAGACAATTTTGGATAAAGGAAATATTTTATCTCAAGTATTCACTGTCTTCCAAAATCCTATAAAACAAAACTTTGCCCTTAAAGTCCTTTCAGTCTCACTACTTGCACAATCCAGACTGAAATTTCACCAAATAGTACTCTCTTGTTTATTTAACTTAAGATTTTTTTAATATTCTTCAATGTGGATATGATTTTTATCCAATTAACATTGTTTTCTAATAACTAAAAGAGGCTATATGATGTGAGAATTTAATTACAACTTATACATTAATACTTTCCTCCAAATTATTCTTAACAACATTAGTTTGTAAAATATTAAATAGCAGTCTAATATTAAAGTTTAAAATAACATTTCAAAATGGTTAAGAAAAGTTAATTTCGATTTATCTCTATGGTAATTATTTATCACTGAAAAAACTCAACCAATAAAACAATTAGTTTTAACGTCACAAGACTTTATATTTCATTCTGTTAAAAATAAATCTTGCCTTAGCCTACCAGTCACATTTATTTTCACCAGCCAAACATTTTTAAGTTGCACAAAAATTATAAAGTGATCTTTCATTTCATCTAAAACTGTGTGTAGATAAAAATGGAGTGTATTTCCACAATATGCATTTATCAACTATATTTTAGATACTTTTTAAATGAGGGTGGTTGATTTAGTAAAGTACAGAAAAGACCTACAGTTCCTATACTCTAAAACAAATATATGAGACCCAGGCTGGGTAGCTCAGTTAGTTAGAGCATTGTCCCAATATGCCAAGGTTTCAGTTGGATCTCTGATTAGGGTATATACAAGAAGCAAACAATGAATGCCTAAGTGAAACAACAAGTCTCTCTCTCGGTCTTTCTCTCTCTCTTCTCTGCCCCTTCCTCTGTCTCTCTAAAATCAGTCAATAAATCATTTGTTAAATTAAAGTAAAAAAGAGTAAATAGGAAATAAGACCTTATATACATATGTCATCATTGTATTCAAGAAATAGCACATATCTTATCATGTGATAACTAAGCCCCCAAAGTAAACTGCAAGTGCTAACAGTAAACATGACATAGTAGACAGCTCCAAGAGCCCCTGTGCCCACAGAGACATCAGGAAAACAAGCAAAGCTGTCAGAATCAACTATGGCGGAACTCTGGGAAACAGTCTGAGGTTTATTTTTCTATTTTTCTCTCTTCACTAATTTTCAGAGAGGGAGAGAAATACCCATCGGTTGCCTCCGGCACTCACCCCAACTGTGAAACAAACTCACACCCTTTTGGTATATAGGACAAGGCTCCAACCATCTGAGCCACACCAGCCAGGGCCAATCTGAGGTTTATTAACAACCAAGCAAACACTAAATCAAAACAAAGGAAACTTTAAAATAGCAGAAACATTTTGTGATGTTTTCAACTGTAGGTTCTGTGCAAGCAACATGCTCAGGTTGACCCAGAGATGGAAAACTGCCTGGCTAAGTATTGAAGGCGTGCCCCAGCAAAAGCCAATCTACAAAGCCTGGAAGTACTAGTAGTTTGGGAGTATCTTTTCCTATTTTCTTATTCTTTCCATTCTTTGTTTCTTTTTCTCCATTGTTCATTCTCTCTCTCTCATTTTTATTTGTTTGTTTGTGCCACTTAGTACTCAAGTTAATCTCTGTCAAGAAACTAGCTGAATGTAAATTAAAAGAATGCAGACCTCAGAGACCACATGTAACAAAGAATACAGACTTAACGAAATTAAATAAAAAGTCACTAAACAAATAGTTACAGCTTAGAGCAAGCAAAAAAAGGGGGGGGGATCTGGTTTTCAGACTTGCAATATTATAATATTAAAACTGTCCAGTTTTCAAGAAAAAAACTATGAAGCATTTAAGAAACAAAAAACTATGGTCCATTAACAGAAGAAATAAATAGAAACTATCTCTGAGGAAGCACAGACATTGAACTTATTAGTCAAAGGCTTTAAATCAACTGCCTTAATAAATCAAAGGGCTAATGGAAACCATAAGTGTTATATATAAACAAATAGTCTATCAAGAAAAAGATTAAAATTATAAAAAGGAACCAAGCAAAAATTCTGGAAATGAAAAATTCAATAGCTAAAATTAAAAACTCACTAGAAGTTTCAATTGAAGATTTGAGCAGACCAAAGAAATAATCAGTGAATGTGGAGATAAATGAACAGAGTCTAAGAGAACTTTGGGACACAATGAAGCATACCAACACATATGTAATGGTAACCCCAGATGAAGAGGAAAGAAAGAGGCAGGAAGAATATTTGTAGAGATGATGGCCAAATATTTCCCAAGTTTTATAAAAAAAAAAAAAAAAAAAAAAACATGAGTCTACACATTCATGAAACTCAGAGGACTCCAAGAAGAATAAGTGGAAAGATACACACAGATCCACATTGTAATCAAATCATCAAAACCCAAGGGCAAAAGAGAATCTGGAAAACAGCAAAAGAGAAGCAACTCACCACTCATACAAAAGATCTTCAATAAGATTAACATTTGATTTCACATCAGAAATCATGGAGGCTGTAAGGGAGCTAAAAATAGTTTAAATTGCCAAAAAGAACTGTTGACCAACAGTCATATATCTGGCAAATTATTCTTCAAAAATGAGGAGAAATTAAGACAGTCTCAGAAAAATGAATGCTTAGTAGAACTGCCCTTACAAGAAATGCTAAAGTGAGTCCTTTAGACTAAAATGACAGTACACTGGAGAGCAACTTAAAATGATTCAAAGAAATATAGAACTATGGTAAAAAAGTAAACACATAGTAAACTAAAAAGCCAACATTATTGTGTTTGGTCTTTAACTCCTCTTTTTATTTATAACTAGAGGCCCGGTTCATGAAATTCATGCATGGGGGGCGGTCCCCTCAGCCCAGCCTGCACCTTCTCCAATCCAGGACCCCTTGGGGAATGTCCAACTGCCAGTTTAGACCCGATCCTGGGGATCAGGCCTAAATCAGCAGTCAGACAGCCCTCTCACAATCCTGGACTGCTGGCTCTTAATTGCTCACCTGCCTGCCTGCCTGCCTGGTAGCCCCTAACTGCCCCCCCTGCTGGCCTGGTCACCTCTTACTCTCCCTCCCTGCTGGCCTGGTCCCACCCAACTGCCCCCCCTGTTGGCCTGGTCGCCCCAAACTGCCCCCCCTGCCAGCCTGGTCACCCCTCACGGCCCCCCCTCCAGTCTGGATGCCCCATGCAGCCTGCTGTTCAGTCATTTGGTTGTCCCTCACTAACCCCTCTGCTGGCCTGGTCGCTCCCATGCAGCCTACTGTTCAGTCATTTGGTCGTCCCTCACTAAACCCCCTGCCAGCCTGGTTGCCCCATGCAGCCTGCTTTTCAGTCGTTTGGTAGTCCCTCACTAACCCCCCTTCCAGCCTGGTCATAGGCAGCCATCTTGTGAGGGCATGAGGGTTAATTTGCATATTACCTCTTTATTATATAGGATAGGATTTAAAATACAAGTGCATAAAGTAATAATTACCCAGGTTAATGGATATACAATGTAAAAAGCTGTAATCTGTGATGACAACAATAACCATAAGTGGGGAGGGGGACTGTACAGGGGCAGTGTTTCTATATACTATTGATGCTAAATTGATATAAATTCCAACTAGGTTGTTATAAATTTAGGATTTTGATTGTAATCCTCATGGTAACCACTTAAATGTTTTTTAAATATATATATTTATACAAAAGGAAATGAAAATAGAATTTAAAAAATCAATTGAATAGAAAAAAGGTAGTGATGGAGGAAAAGAGGAACTAAAAAGGTAGTAGGCATAGAAAACAAATAGCAAAATGGCAGAAGGAAGCTCTTTCCTATCAGTAATTACTATAAATGTAAATAAATTAACTCACCAGTCAAAAGTCTGAAATTGCCATACTATATTTAAAAAAAAAAAACATTGTCAGAGATTGGCAGAATAGATTTACAAATACTAACCATGTTATGACAAGAGACTCCCTTTAGATCCAAAGATATAAATAGGTTAAAAGGGAAAGTTTCTGGGGGAAAAAATATAATCAATTCAAACTAGTTTGTTATGAGTTTAGGATTTTGATTTTAATCCTCCTGGTAACCACTTAAACAAAATATAATTTAAATAAAAAAATTGTTATAAGTGTCAAAAGACAACAAATAAATAGACAATGAATGGATGGATTGTTAGATGAATAGTTAAGATGATCAATACATCCAGAATTTAAAATTACAAACATATATGTACCTAACAACAGAGACCCAAAATACATGAAGCAAATATTGACAGAATTGAAGGAAGAAGTAAACAGTTCCACAGTAATAATTGGAGATTTCAATAACCCACTTTCAACAATAAAAGAAATATCTACACATAAGGCCAGTTAAGAAGAATCCTTGAACAACACTATAATCAAACTATATATAACAGACATATTGAACATTCTACCAGCATAAAAATTCTTGTCAAGTGCACATGAAAAAATCTCTAAAACATACCATATTTGCATAAACATATCTTAATAATTTATAAATATTTGCATAAACATATCTTAATAATTTATAAAGATTGAAACATACCAAGTATCTTCTCCAATTAGAATGAAATGAAGCTAAAAATCAATAACAGAGGGAAAGCTGGAAAATTCACAAATACCCGAAAATTAAACAACTATACCCTTAACCAACCAATAGTTCAAAAGGAAATTACAAGGAAACATTAGAAAATAACTTGAGACAAATGAAAATGAAAATACAACATATGAAAATATTTTGGCTGCAGTGAAACCAGTGTTCAGAGTGAAAGTTATAATGGAAAATCTCAAATCAATAACCTAACTTTATAACTTAAGAAACTAGAAAAAGAACAGTAAACTAAACCCAGAGCTAGCAGAATGGAGGAAATAAAAAGATTGCATAGGTAAATGAAATAGAGAATAAGGAAAAACCAATGGAGTCAATGAAACTAAAATTTAGTTCTTTGAAAACATCAATAAGATTGACAAACATTTAGACTGAGAAAAAGACAAATAAATGAAAATAGCAATAAAAGTGGGAACATTACTACCAACCCTAGTCAAACAAAAAGGTTATGAGAGAATACCATGAAAAATTGTGCACCAAAAAATTAGATAACCTAGAGGAAACAGACATTTTCTAAAACCATGCAAACTACCAAAACTGACAAAAGAATAAATAGAAAATCTCAACAGGACTATAATAAGAGATTGAATCAGTAATAAAAATCCTTTCAACAAAGAAAATCCCAGGGCCGTATAGCTTTATTGGTGAATTCTACCAAATATTTAAAGAAAAATTAACACCAGTCCTTCCCAACCTCCTTCAAGAAATAGAAGAGGAATGAAGACTTCCTAACTTGTTGTATAAGGCTAGGCATACTCTGAACCAAAGACAGAATAGAACACTAGACAAAATGAAAACTATAAACTAATATCACTTATGACTGTGAATGTAAAACTTAAAAAATGCTCAACAAAATACTAGCAAACAAGACTAACAGTATATTAAGAGGATTATAGCCATAACCAAGTGGAATTATCCCAGGAATGCATGGGTCGTTTGACAAAAGGCAATCAATCAACGCAATGTACCACATTAATAGCAGGGAGGGGAAAAACACACCACATGATCATCTCAATTGATGCAGAAAAAGCATTTGACAAAATCAGACTCTTTTGATTTAAAGAAAAGAAGTCAGAAAACTAGGGAATTTTTACAAAATAATAAAAAGAAATTTTGCAAAACCTACAGCAAGGATCACCACTGCTTTCAACATTGTACTAGAAGTTTTAGCCCGAGAAATTTAAGAAAAAGAAATAAAATGCATATGAACTGAATAAAAAGCAGTAAAACTATCTAAAACTATCACTATTTGTGACATAATCTTACATATATACTAGTAGAAAATCCCAAAGAATCTACAAAAAATTTTACTAGAGATAACTAAATTCAACAAATAAGATTAATATAAAAATCACTTGTGTTTCTTCATATCAGTAATAAACATTTCAAAGAAGACATAGGAAATCAAATCTATACTAATAAAAGTCTAAGTGGCCCTTGCACCCTCTCGCTCTCACATCATCACAAGATGGCCGCCCCACATTGTCACAAGATGGCCACCCCCACATTGTCACAAGATGGCCACCACAAGATGACCACCACAAGATGGCCACCACAAGATGGCTGGCAGGGGAGGGCAATTGTGGGCAATCAGGCCAGCAGAGGAGGGCAGTTAGGGGCAACCAGGCTGGCAGGGGAGGGCAGTTGGGGGTGACTGGGCTGGCAGGGGAGGGCAGTTGGGGGCGATTGGGCTGGCAGGGGAGGGCAGTTGGGGGCAATGAGGCCAGCAGGGGAACAATTAGGCATCAATCAGGCTGGAAGGGGAGCAGTTAGGGGTGATCAGGCTGGCAGGCAGAAGTGGTTAGGGGCAATCAGGCAGGCACGCAGGTGAGTGGTTAGGTGCCAGCAGTCCTGGATTGTGAGAGGGATGTCCGACTGCCGGATGTCCGACTAAACCAGCAGTCAGACATCCCCTGAGCGGTTCCAGATTGGAGAGGGTGCAGGGTGGGCTGAGGGACACCTTCCCGCAGTGTATGAATTTTGTGCACTGGGCCTCTAGTTCTTATATAATAGCATTCAAAATAATAAAATACCTAGAAGTAAATGTAATGATAGAAATGAAAGATTTGTATAATGTAAACTATAAAATATTATTAAAGAAATAAAAGAAGACTAAATAAAAAGGTATACTGTATTCATGGATTGAAAGTCACAATATTATGAAATTGAAATATATTACCTAAAGAGATCTACAAATTCAATGCAATCTCTGTCAAACTTTCAATAGCTTTTTTTTCATAACTAGAAAAAGCAATTTTTAAATTCATATGGAATTGTAAGAGGCCTGGAACAGCTAAAACAATATTGAAAAAGAAAAACAAAATTGCAGGACTCATACTTCTCAATATCAAAACAGTAATCTAAATAGTATGTTATTGGCATAGAATATATATACAAATCAATAGAATAGAATTGGCAGTCCAGAATTAAATCCAAACATATGGTCAACTGAATTTCAACAAGGGTTCTAAGACTATTTAATGTGGAAACAATAATACTTTCAACAAATGATACTGGGACAACTGGATAGCCATATGCAAAAGAATGAAGTTGGATTCTACCCCATTCCATGTATAAACTTTAATTTTAAATTAATAAATAACCTAAATATAAGAGCTAAAAACAACAAACTCTTTTAGAAGAAACCATAGGAATATATCTTCATGATCTTGGATTTGGCAACTGATTATTAGCTATAACACAAAAGCATAAGCAATGAAAAAAATAGATCAATATGATTTCTTCAAATTAAAACTTTTATTTATCAAAGGATACTATCAAGAGAGTGAAAAAACAGCCCATAGAATGGAATAAAATATTTATAAATCATATATTCTTAAGGGTTTAATATCCAGAATATATTTTAAAAAACTCTTATAACTCAAGAATGAAAAATCAAACAATCAAAAAAAATATGGACAGAGGACTTGAGGAGACATTTCTATTTCCAAAAATATACAAATGGCAAACATGTAAAGACCCTCCACATTAGTAGTCATTAGGAAAATGAAAATCAAAACCACCAAGAGATACCCTCACACACATTAGGATGGGTATAACCAAAAATGTAAAATAACAAATGTTGAAAAAGGGTTAGAGAAATTGAAGCCCTCACACATTGCTGTGGGACTGTAAACTGACACATGGAATTGCAATGACCCAGCAACGCCACTGCTAGCATCTCCACCCAAGAGAAATGAAAGCATATTCACCTAGAATCTTGTATACTAAAGTTTATAGAAGCTTATTCTTAATAGTAAAAAGGTTGAAACTACTCAAATATCCAACAACAGATGAATGAATTAACAAATTTTGGTATATATGTACAATGGAATAGTCTTCAGCCATAAAAGAATAATGAAGGACTAATAGATGTTATGAAAAAATCTCAAAAACATTATGCTAACGGAAAGAAGCCAGATACAAAACATATAACCCCATTTATGTGAAATATCCAGATTAGCAAATCCATAGAAACAGAAAGCAGATTGGTGGTTGCCAAAAGCTGGGAGAGATAGGAAAAAATATGGAGTAACTGTTTAATGGGTATGGGTTTCTTTTTGAGGTGATGAAATGTTTTGGCACTAGATAGAGGGGTTGGTTGAAGAACATTGTGAATGTACTAAATTCCACTAAATTGTCCACTTTAAAAGTTAAATTTTATGACAGTGACCAACATGTAGTAAGTTATTATTATTACTCTCATATATACTGAGTGGCTAGATTATTGTGATCTCTGAATGCAAAATAATCTGGCCACTCAGTGTATATCCTATATAATAAAAGGCTAATATGCAAATTGTCCCCTCGACCAGGAGTTCGACCAGCAGGCAGGCTGGCCAACCGCCCATGTCCCCTCCCCCTGGCCAGGCTGGCTGGACCCCACCCATGCACGAATTCATGCACTGGGTGTATGTGTGTGTGTATGTGTGTGTATATATACATATATACATGTATGTATATACACACACACACACTGAGTGGCCAGATTATTATGTATTCAGAGATCATAATGATCTGGCTACTCAGTGTATTTCTATAAACCAAAAGACAATATTCAGATCTGTAAAAACTCAGATATTCCAGAATGAAATCTTAGTCTTTTGTCTCCTGGAAATGAATCTATTGGACATTACAGAAGTGGACAACTGGGCCTACTGCACAAATTATCAATACTGAAGTTATAAATATGACCTTTATTAAACAGCCAGAAAGAAAGTAAAATGTGCAGATAAACCAGAGATGTCAATCTTGAAAATAAACTTGTGCTGGGTACACACAAAGAAAATAAAAGGTTAAGATGAGTTGTGGACCAAATGTAAGCCTAGTGTCAGAAAGATGTGGAAAGAAGCATGTATTCTTAACTACTGAGCCTTTTTTCTCCCTTTTCCTCATGGTCACTAGCTCTTCTTTTGACATCCAGCTCATAGCCCTTGGGGTTTCTAGAGAACCTAGTCCGCAGATCATTTTGATAAAAATGGTCAAAGAGTCACGTAGGAGCAGTTAAATCACCACTTTCCACGTACTGGAATGACATGCTTACCAGAAACAGAAGTCTGGTATTTAGAAAGCATGAGGGAAGTGCTATCTTTCATTTTTGAGGTTTGAGGTTTTATCGTTAAGTAGCAATCATTCAGCTAGGAGTGAAGTTTTAATTCATTAAATTTAATTCTGCAAAAGTACATGGATCATCTATTCTATGTCCAGATCTGTGCTAGATTTCAGAACAGAGGCTGAGGCCGGGGCAGGCATGTTGAAAGCCATGGCAGCACGCTCCAATGCGAGAAATGCAGATATAGGAGAAAGGGGCCATAGGCTCAGTTTCTTCGTGTTATGGGGACACTGACAAATGTAGAGGGCTGCAGTGAGGCTCTGATTAAGTGGAATCGAAAGTATCTCCAAAACTTTACAGGACAGTTTAGGGATGGCAGATACTCCTCCTTTCTGGAGGCAGTGAGCATACATTCCACCCAGCTCATCAAACCTGGATGTGACCTAGGATACTTAACAGTCCTCAGAGAGCTCCCATGAACAGATCAGCTGTGGCACATGACTACAGAGACAGTATAAATGAGAGGCGTTATTATTACTGAAAACTGAAAAGGTGAATTCAATTTCCCAAATCTCCTCAGTATCACTACAGCCCCTGGCCACTAGGAAAGGCTAGGAAGCCCCATTTTTCAGATCTTAGTTCAGCAGCTCTTGTCCTGCCCAGGGGATATTTTCCTTTTATTGCCTCCCTGAAATCAAAGATGTCTGCTAGAAATTAAATAATCCTTACTAGAATCTATTGAGTGTGACCATAAGCCAAGCACCACACTAAACACTTGACCTACCTTGTATCAAATGCAGGGACAATTACAGAATGTGATTTTCTAAAAGGAGGTGTTTCTGAAAGGCTTTTCTAAAAGTAATGAGGCCTGATTATAGCAATGACTAACAGTAAATGAGGACTTTATAGCTTGCAACTGGGTCTGATAACCACAATAACTCATTTGCTCTTTCCAAAAACTGCTTGAGGCTGGTGGGGGGTAGCTGTTAATATCCCCAGGAGAGATGAGTGACTCACCCAAGTTCTTGTTACTAATAGCAGTGCAGGGTCTGAAACTATCTCCTAGATTCCCAACACATTAGCCTTGACTTTCAGATACAAAGAATATTGCACAACGAGCCTGAGGTTTCATAATTTACTGCCTCACCTTCCTTTCTGAAATCTGCCTTGCCTTTGGTGTTTGTAAGTGACCTCTGAAAGGATCTCCTGCAGATACCTACTTATCTTCTCTTGATCTAATGTAAATATTTCCAAGCATTGCTGAAAAAAAAAATCACCTAACACAAAATTTCCAAGCACTATAAATTAAAAAAACACACACTCATCTGCAAGGTAATAAAGAACAGTGGGTAAAAACTTGGGTTCTAGAGCCTGGGAATGAAGCCAGATTGTAGTACTGTGTAACCTTCAGCAAGTTTTTAACTACTTTGTTCTAGGCTGTAAAAGGGGATAATGGTATTCACTACCTCATAGAGGTGTCCGGAGAATTGAACAAGTTGTACAGTGCTTAGGATAGGACTTGGAACCTAATAAGTGCTCAAGAAAGGAAAATCCTATTTAGCCTAGAATCTACCATCTTGTAAACTGTCCCCCTCGAGTAAATGAATCTACTTGAGAAGTTGCATTAACTCCTTTTAAGTCCCCACAGTGACGGTTTACTCCTGAGTACTTTACCATTTCCTGTGTATGTAACACCTGCCACTGAAGAGCAAACTAAATAGTTATGTTGTTCCTCTTTGAAGCAGATCCTTCACTTCATATTTCACTCTGCTTTCACCTCAAAACGATGAAAAAGGGAAATGGCCTTTCCCTTTAACAATGAAAAACTTTCCCATTTGAAGGGAAGAAACATATTACATTTGCAAAGATGAGTTGAATATTTCAAAAACTATGCCTGGCATCTATCAGAATGAGACAGATTTAAGTCAAAGAGGCAGCTTTGTGTGAGATGAGGGGCAGATCCAAAGTTTTTGGAGGGACAAAATCTTGAGAGCACTGCCTTATTTGCGCGTTCATTTGCATGAATCTTGTCAATATCAAATGTACTCACATATTTACTGCGTGCCTGCCTGACCTGATAGATGAATAGAAAGTGCTTTCTGTCCAAGTTCACCAGCAGTAAAAGTCAGCAGCAGCAGCTGTTTGCAACCCACAGTTCTAAGGATAAGGCAATGAAAACCACATTTCATGGCTTTATGGGCTATATTTGGTGACTGAGGTTTGTCCTAAGGAACCCTACACTTAACCGAGAAATATTTAAGAATAGAATCATTTTTCCTTTCTTTTCTTTCATTCTAGAGGTGAGAGTCACTAGACATATGACCAAACTGAGAGAGGACTATAATAGATTTTCATCTTTGACTAAAGAAATTTTACACAGAAGGGTTATATGTATTGAATATAAAATATCTAGATACATTGTAAAAATTGTTAATCCTTTCATTTAAATTTTTTCCTTTCATTTAAATTTTTATTATAGTAATGAGAGTTATATTTCTCAATGTTTAATATACCTGGACTAGAAATTAAAATAGAAAAGATTTAAATACTTATAAATTCATTTAAAAATAACAATAAACCCAGTGTCCCTTTAAATAAAAAGCATATTTGGGGGAGAGGGGAGGACTATTTTACAAACAACCAAAACATTTATTCAGAAGAGCAGCATTGTTTTACATTTCTGCAAATCATTTTAATGTCTGAAGTAAGAGAAGAGAACTGGGCTACCATTTTTACTTTGGCATTTTCAATTTCCTACGATATCACAGATTATAGAGCTTCTGTAAGACTCCACATGTATGAAAGAACAAGAGTGAAAAAGACAAATAACAACTTACTATCATCATAAAAATAGTTCTGAGGTTACAGAGCCTCTGCAGGAGTCCCACGTTTCATTACAAACCACCACTTCCAACACAACATCACAGAAAAATAATTATTATTCAGAATATATTTTTTAAAACTGCTACAAATCAATTAGAAAAATACAAATAACTCGGTGGAATACAAGACAAAGAACATAAATAAGGCATTTCACAGAAAAGAAAACCCATAGGACCTATAAAATGTCTGAAAAGTTGTGCAACCCACTAGGAGCAGAAAAATACCAAGGAATACAACTAGAATACCAACTGTTTCGTGCTCACCAGATTGGCAAAAACAAACAAAAGCCCTGAAAAGTAAGGACTACTGAAGCGAATGTTGCAACTATTTAGAAATATAGCAAAAACTGACAATTGCCTATTTGCTATCCACTTTCCCTCTTCCTCCTTCCTAATAGCAGATTTTGCTCAGGGGTCCCCTTTCTCCTGATAACATTCTTCAAGGGAAACTGCCCTTGTCCCCCAGTTAGTCCCCCAGCTAGTCATCACTATCTTGTTTAACCTTATAAGTAATCAATACAGGCATTGAACTGTCATTCCATTTTAGTCAATAAGATACAAAAGAAAGCCAGGTAGGGGAAGTTTCTAGAAAACAGATCATTGTTTTGACTGCACATGATTCCTTGTAACCATGAGGAGAGCAAACCATTGAGTCAATGTATTAAATGAACCTAGAGCAGCCCTACCTCTGGACTTCTTGTTTGTGAGGTAATAAATTTCTTTATTTAAGCCACTTTGAACTCCATTGTCTGTTATTTGCAGCTGAAAGCATCCAAATAAAGAGGAGAATTTTGCCATATCTAGTATAGTTACCTATACCTATAGTCATCTCCTAAGACCCAGAAATTCCATTTCTAGGTATATAAGCCAGAGAAGCTGACCCATGTGGAGTAGGAGATATGTAGAAGAATGTTCCTTATAGTCATCTTTGTACAAGGGGACAATTGAATGCATTTTTGCAGTTAATTAATGAATAATTTAATTATTATTAAAATAAATAATAATTATTTTTAATTGTAACAGATAGGTAATTACTAACACTAATGTATTTGTAATCCCTTTTTCTGTCCTTCCAGTAGTGAGGATACCACTACCTTGAATTATGAGATCAAGTCCACCCACTCTAAACCAACAAGCTAGAAAAAGCCCAGGTCACTGACCTTGTGAAGAGCCATGTCAACCCTGGATTACCTATCTGGACTTTTACACAGGAATCCACTTCTATATTGTTTAAGCCACTTTTACTTTAAGTTTTTGATGGTTGACAATTCATCTTAATTTAAATTAAACAAATAAATGGATTAAAAATGTACCAATAAATTATGACAGTGGATGCCTCTGGGGAAAGAAATAGGTAAGTGGATAAGTGAAGAAGCTAAGGATATTTCAATTTTATTATAGTCTTACTAGCGTTCCCGTTGCAGGAAAAATCCTGCAATAGGATTTCCTGCTGCATTCTACCCCGCCTCCGTTCCTCCCTTGTCGCCCGCCCCGCCTTCTCCGCCAGCCCGCCTGCGTTTCCCTTCGCCCCCAGCCCTGACTTCGCTCCTCCCTTCTCCTCCCCGCCCCCCCCCCACGGCTTGCTTGCTTCTTCGAAGCTTTACTCCCTTCTGCAGCTCTTGGCTTCTTTCCATGCTGTCTTGATATGCAAATTAGCCACCATCTTTGTTGGGGTAATTTGCATACTCGTCCTGATTGGTTGGTGGGCGTGGCTTGGCTTGTGGGCGTGGCTTAGGTGTAGCGAAGGTGCGGTCAATTTGCATATTCGTCTATTATTAGATTAGACTAGAGGCTTGATACACAAAATTCGTGCAAGAGTAGGCCTTCACAGCCACAGCAGCTGCCTGGATCCCTCACTTGCAGCCTTGGCAGCTTCCTCGATCCCTCGGCTGCTTTGTTGGGAAGGTTGTCCGGAAAGACGTCTGGTCTAATTAGCATATTACACTGTTATTATTATAGATCTTCTACTTTTAATTAAGAATCTAAAGCAATAATAAATAAATAAAATTGAATGTTATTCTTCGTTGATTCTAGGTAGTGTATCCTCTATTGTTGTGTTATTCTCTGTATGTCCCTGTGTTCAACTTCTCAAAAAAAGATGACATAGACAAAGTTTACCAAAAAAAGAAAAAAGGAAAAGATAATGCCTTCTTGCCCCAAAAGAAAGAAAATGTGCACCTTCTATTTTTACCAAAAATATACATATATATGTATCAAGATCCAATTTATCTCCTATTAAATTGAAAATTAATACTACCCAGTGATTCCAAGAATGCTAGAATTGGGAGAATTCATCCTTTTTTAGGGCAATCTTGTAATTACAGCAAATTCATTAAAAGAATGTCAGCTCTACCCTGGCCAGTGTGGGTCAGTGGATTGGAGCATCATCCCTTGCACTAAAATGTTGTAGATTCAATTCCCGGTCTGGGTACATGTGGAGGCAACTAATCTATGTTTCTCTCTCTCTCTCTCTCTCCCCCTTCCTCTCTCTCTGAATCAATTAAAAATATGTCCTTGGGTGAGGATTAAGAAAAAAAAAAAGTCAGCTCTATGAACCATCAATTTTACCTCAAAGAAGTTACTTTAATAAACTTGATTGAGTACAAAGATTTAGCTAGAAGCATTTTCATTGTAATTTTGAAAAATTGAAAAGAACACAAATGTCCAGCAAGACATGCTAGTAACATGATCACTATCTATGCAAACAATGGTAAAATCATATGCTCCCATTTTAACTGGTGATATCCAGGTATATTTGATAATGCATGTTCATAATGTTTTTTAAAGAAAAAAGTTAGAAAGCAAGTAAGTTATAAAACTGAAAGGCTATATATAACACCCAGTGACACCAGATATTGGGAATTCATATTTTTATATTCATCTTATTAATACCATTATTTTCTATCTTTTTAAAACAGACTATTAAACAGTATCATTTAATGGCTGTAGGTAAACTATAAAGTAAAATGCAACAGTTGATTGCAACAAGTCTAATGGAAATAGACAGTAGTGATCAATTCATTTCTGATCATTAAAAAAATGTATAAATGGTTCTGAAAAGCATAGTCTCCTGAATCACTCTGTCTTATCTCTTAAATAGTATTCACTTATTTTAAAACTAGAGGTCCAATGCACAGATTCATGCACAAGTGGGGTCCCTCAGCCTGGCCTGCAGGATTGGTTCGAAACCGGCTCTCCAATATCCCCCAAGGGGTCCTGGATTGTGAGAGGGCACAGGCCAGGCTGAGGGACCCCACTGGTGCATGGTTGGGGACAGGGAAGATGCAGGAGGTTGGCCAGCCAGGGAGGGAGTATGGGAGGGCTCCAGGGCATGTCTGGCCCATCTCACTCAGTCCCAATCGGCCAGACTCCAGCAGCAAGCTAACCTACAGGTTGGAGCGTCCGCCCCTTGGTGATCAGTGCACATCATAGCAAGAAGTTGATAGGCCTTAGCATATTATTAGCATATTACACTTTGATTGGTTGAACAGCCAACTGGTTGACTGGACACTTAGCATATTAGGCTTTTATTATATAGGATAAATTTGTACCAGGTAAGCATCACATATTGGGGCTACTGAGAGGAAAATACAATCCTATCTAATAATAGGCAAATATGCAAATTGACCATACCTCCGACATGCCCACAAGCCATGCCCACCGTCCAATCAGAGCGAGTATGCAAATTAACCCAAACCAAGATGGCTACAGCCACAGAGAGCAAGGTTTCCTAGGTAACAGAGGAAGCCATGCTTTCTGCCTGCCCTGGCCAGGCCTAAGCCTCCACTCAAGCTACTAAGTTTCAATTATAGAAGGTAAACAAATTCAAACAAATGGCGGCAGAATGGAGCTTGAGAGAGCAGGCCAGGGTTGCCGCCGGCAACAGGGGAAGCAAAGCTTTCTGCACACCCTGGCCAGGCCCACCCGCTTAAGGCAACAAAGTTTCAATTATAACCCCAACACAAATGGCTACTGGCCTCAGAGGTAGCCCTAGGCTTGGCTCCACTCCAGGCTACAAAGTTTCAATTGTAGAAGGAAAATAAATTCCAGATACCAGGGCCTCCGCTTGCATTGCCAGGGGGCGTGGCCAGCCTGCAAACCACCACAGGCCCCTTGCTCAGGCTGTCCCACACCCCAAGGGAACCCTCACCTGATCTGGGATGCCCTTCAGGGTAAACCAGCTGGCCCCACCCCTGTACCAGGCCTCTATCCTATCTAATAAAAGAGTAATATGCAGATTGATCATCACTGCAACACATAATATAGCTGCCCCCATGTGGTCAAAGATCCTGCCCCCATGTGGACACAAGATGGCCACCACAAGATGGCCAGCAGGAGAGGGCAGTTGGGAGGCACCCGGCCTGCAAGGGAGGGCAGTTGAGAAGGACCAGGCCTGCAAGGGAGGGCAGTTGGAGGTGATCAACCCTGCAGGAGAGGGCAGTTAGGGGTGACCAGGCCAGCAGAGGAGGGAAGTTGGGGGCAAACAGGCTGGCAGCAGAGTGGTTAGGGGGTGATCAGGCTGGCAGGCAGAAGTAGTTAGGGGCAATCAGGAAGGCAGGCAGGCAAGTAGTTGGGAGCCAGCAGTCCTGGATTGTGAGAGGGATGTCCGACTGCCCGTTTAGGATTGGGCCTAAACAGGCAGTCGGATATCCCTCGAGGGGTCCCAGATTGCAGAGGGTGCAGGCTGGGCTGAGGGACAACACCCCTCCGTGCACGAATTTCGTGCACCGGGCCTCTAGTTAGAATATATTCCACCTAAATGAAACCTTGAGACCAATAGGACAATTGGAGGTTTCCTTTAATTGATGAATGAAGAAATTTGTTTACTAATGATGGATATTTTTCATAAAGGCAGGTCTAAGGAAGAAATGAAATTCAGAAGAGCAAAGTGTAAATAGAAATGCATGTTAGGATTCTAGCATATTATATGGTAGGTAATACATCCTAAACTAATACAGTATAACTTTTTTCTTAATATTTTCTTTCTTGTACTTTTTAATACAAATTACAATGAAACCTCAATGCCAGGTATTTGTATTCCATGTTGTAAGACCAATATTTGTTTTGGTTTCATATTTTGGATGACTCCACTGCTTCCACCGACATTATAGTGTTAGACTACATGTTAATCGGGATATAAACCAGAAGCCTCTGAAAGCTGCTCCACATTCCTCGTGGACATGTGGGTGACTTGGCTGTGGCATGTGGCCTCATATCTACATCCCATTTTAATGGTGGTGGTTTAGTGAAGTCATACCAGTTCTCTTGGCGAGTACCAGATTTCACCCTCCTGAAGCAGATGATCTCCTTTTAATAGAGACTCTTCCTCAATCAAGGGATTGCATTCCCAGATGCAGAATAGATGATAACTTGGGAATCCCATGGACTCTCCTGGAAGCCTACACCTGGCAGCTTTTGGAAAGTATCTATCCTTTTCCCAGGAAGGGCCTAAGAAGGGAATAAGCAAAGCCATGTCATATTCCTCAATACCCCACAGTGGTAACATATCTCCATATTTAAATATCCTTTCTCCTCCTCTGCAATCAAATTTTACTATTTTAGCCTACACTTAGCTTTCCACCACTCTTTTTTATATAATCACCATTATTGGGATACTAGTTTCATTATATTGATACTACTATTTTCCTCAAATCTTTGTATGCCTCTTTTCCTTATTGGCCTCTATAATTCAGCAATCTCCTCTGTCCTTCCCTAAGATGCATTTACCACCACAGTAACAGATAAGGAGTTCAAAATCGACTTACTCTCTTCCCCACAAATTAACATATTGTTGCTTGTCTCATTAGCTTTGATGCTCTCCTTAATAGCACTTCAAAAAAATTCCCTTCTTGAATTCTATCAGTCTCATTTCAAACCCAGTTTTGTAGCTCAGAGTGCATTGGTTAAATTCCTCCTGACTTTCTCACCCACGGACTGAGAACAGGTTTCTTTGTCTTTCCTTTGGGATTGCTCAGGAACCTAAATCTAGCTGTCATGGGATGGATTTGGCCCACCCAAAATCTATTTGTGGATAAAGCAACTTTAGAAGGTTGGTTATGAAGTTTTTGGAAAACATAGAATGAGTCAAAGTGACAGGACTTATTTATATAGCATACCTCGCCATCCTATAAGCATTTTTTGAAAAGCTGTGGGAAGACAGGGCAAACTAGGCAACAAACTCCAAAGCCCTTGTTACAATGCATGTTCTACCTTCTCTTTTTTCATGGCTTTTGTTCTGAGTGTCTACTGAACATTCTCAAACCAAGACCTTACTGAGACAACCTCACCACCTATTCCTTCAAACCAGCTAATTCAGAGACTTACTTGAAAGTAAAACCAATCTAAAGAAAATGAAGAGGACACTAGAGAGTTAGATAAACTGCATTAAAAAATTGTAAGCTTTTTGAGCCTACATAGCATCTACTTCTCTTACAAATACATATAGATATCATCTTCAGAGTGCTCAGAACAAGTTCTTAGACTGGCACCTGCTAAATAATTATTAGATACCAGCTATTTTTAAATGGAGATGGTAATATTGTATTATTTAGTCAAGAAAAGAAAAACATTTTTTGTTTTTTCAAGAATACAGGATATAAATATGATGTAAAAAAGTATTGTATAATTACTTAACATTTATAATCATTTATTTCTTCATTTATAATATTTCTACTTCCTAAAATAAAGCTACTTCTACTTTCTATCAAAAATATATTTCTATATTCTGTTAGAAAAGTATTCTGGAAACACATAAGATGCAACTTATTTTTCTCTAACTTCTTCTAAATATAAGATAGAAAGATTTGTTTGCAAAGAACAAATAGTACCAACAATGACAACAATAATAATGATAATGTTAATAACTTTACTGAATTACAGGGTATAAAGTATAGTTAAAACTGTTAATTTTTACCACACTTAAAATGCTAAAGTAAAATTAAAGTAAATGTTTTAAAAAGATATAAATCTTACTTTCAAAACAGTTTAGGCATTTAAACACCAATGTTAAATTAGCATTTTTAACATCAAGTCTGTCATTCATATTTTCCCTCTTCTTTAGTCAGAGAACAAGCTTTGCTCTTTGTCAATAAGATATGATCTGTTAAGCTTACTTCTGACTTGCCCCAGGGAAGAAGGGGAGCACAGAATTACCCATGGACACTTCAGAGTGACAAATCTGTTCCTTGGGCCACTGAGGAAAACAAAGAGGGACTGCTTGGGAAGCAACTCAAAGAGTTCCATACTGCTTCTATGTAAACATGAGAATTAAACAACTACCATAAGCTTCCCAGCTTTTTCCTAAATAGAAATGATTAACTTTACAAAGTAATACTTTTTAAATTACTTTTAATCCATCCTCATTTTTTAAAATTAAGAATAAATGTTCATTAAAGTATAAATTTTGGCAATGTTTGTGCTCTTTTAATAAAATTTGTCAAATCCAGATCTTGATTTTTAAAACTCACATAGATGAAACCCTAGCTAGGCATTTATAAATTTGTAACACTAACACATTTTAAATGTCAAACAAAAGGAATAGAGCCTTAACTACTGAAAGAATTATAAAATGCTTTTAAATTCCCCAAATTTAAGGTTATTAAACACTCAGAGTATGAAGGAAGTGAAACAGAGGGGACTATACATGTACTTTAATCAATATATAACATCTGTATCAAAATCATACTCAGAAAATTAGATTTATATTTTACAGGAAATGATCCAATGGTAAATGTGACATAGTTTTAACTTACTTTTATTTGGAATAGATGATACTATAGAACATTCACTTTAGTCCAAATCTAATTGATCGCTAATACTTTATCCCTTAAAAAAATCTTTAAAATAATCTATTTATACCAGCTCCCAGGGAAAAGAAATATTAATTGTAGTAAATCTGCTTCTCCTAGATAATACCAATGAGGGGCAATTTCCGTAGTCATTTATAAACAGACATAATATTAAACAGTCTTTGACTCTACTTTAAACATGTGTCTTTCAGCATGAGACATGTTTATGTACCTAAGTAATTTGGACTGCAGGGACACAGCAACCAATCCCTAAAAGAGATCATCTTTAACACGAGGAGAACTACAGAGCTGTTTCCAGAAATAAAAAAAATTTGACAATTTCAGGAAACCCTCCTCTCAGAAAGTCTTTTGTGTACTTAAAATTAGCACCAACACTCTACAAAAAGTGAAACAAAGTGATTAAGAGCAATATATAGCTATAGAAAGAATCACATGGCTTCCAGCAATCTACTTGTATGTAGTAGATACACATGTCAATAATCAGACATATAGTGATCTGTTCTTAGTATCTATTAGCCATCTCTCCCAAACTATGTTTTATTCTGATCATCTCCAAGGATAAGGGTTCTGTCCTTTGATTTGTAATTACGTCTCAGAACCAGTCTTAGATACTGTTATCTCAAGGTCTGAGCATATAGGACAGTGAGCAGAAGCATTTCTCAAATTGTTTCATTCCCAAAGATAAACTGAGAAAATATACAGCTCAACTTAACGTTGGTGGACTGTGCCTTTTGAACCGATCCTGGCCCCACTCATCACAGTGAAGATAAAAAACAACCATGCCCAGGGTTTAGCTCTGTTTTGCTAAGTGCTTTCTCAGATTTAGGAATGAACTCTTGCATGCACCACTTTATTGAAGTTCATCATAGTAGAAGGAGGTGGGTCCCAGATCTCCATCTGCATAAATGAGGAAATGGAGGCTCAGAGGCTTGAGGTGCTTTTCCCAGGCCCATGCACAAAAGTATCAGAGGGAGGCTTCATGCACTTGGCTAGCCTGACATCCTTATTTTCCCCAAGATTAAGGTGACCAGATTTTAACATTGGTAAAGTGGGACACCATTGACCGGGGGGGGGGTTGGGGGGGGGGGTGGGGGGGGGAGGTTCTTTTTTTTTTTAATATATTTTATTGATTTTTTTTACAGAGAGGAAGGGAGAGGGATAGAGTTAGAAACATCGATGAGAGAGAAACATTGATTGATCAGCTGCCTCTTGCACACCCCCTACTGGGGATGTGCCCGCAACCAAGGTGCATGCCCTTGACTGTAATCAAACCTGGGACCCTTGAGTCCACAGGCTGACGCTCTATCCACTGAGCCAAACCGGTTTCGGCCTGGGAGGGGGGGGGCGGTTCTTGATTAAAAATTTGGTCTATATTGTAATCGCTTTTGGTTTTTTTAATAAAAGGAAATTTACTTCTTAGATCATCGTTGAATTTGCATCCTCTTTTCTTACTCATTATGTTAAAAATCTAAAAAAATAATTTAAAATTATATTATAAATTATTATATACATATTGCTTAAAAACACAGTAAGTAGGTACATAATTACATGAACATATTTTATTGTTAGTTTATAAATTAAATTAATTTGATTGTTATAAAGTAACTATTTTAAAAATTATTTTAATCCTATATTTCTTTCTAAATAATAACAATACTAACTTATATTATTTTTTCTCTGAATTTGCCGTAACGTAAGTCGTAAGTGTCACTTTCAAGGCCGGCGCTAGACTTTTTGCCTCCACTATAAAATATAAATAATACGAGTACTGTTTGCTAAATTCAAGAAAATTTATGTATTTATGAAATAAATAAATAAATTACTTACCTAAATTATCTGAATAGCTGATTTGTAATGGCATCACTTGTTTAACTAGCTTACTAGCACGCAGCACGATGTGTATCGTCTGAGAGACATTTACAAAATGTTTTCGTCGTTGCCAATCCCAAAAAATGCCATTGTTCATTAAGTCCAAAGAATGGTGGTCGAATTCTAACAACTGATCAACAATTCGAACTTTGATAAGCAGTTCTCGATAATCAGTTCTCAACAATTATTTGTTATTATTAAAGTTAAACATTATAAAATTAACAAAAATAATATAAAACTCATATCCTTGCTAAATAGCCACATGGCCGCCGAAAACCGTATATTCCCTTCCCGTTCTCCCGCTGTTCCCTAGCTTGTCGTGCATTCTTTCCAAAAATCGGGACTTTTTTTAAAATATATTTTATTGATTTTATACAGAGAGGAAGGGAGAGGAATAGAGAGTTAGAAACATCCATGAGAGAGAAACATCAATCAGCTGCCTCCTGCACACCCCCTACTGGGAATGTGCCCGCAACCAAGGTACATGCCCTTGACCGGACTCGAACCGGGGACCTTTCAGTCCGCAGGCCGACGCTCTATCCACTGAGCCAAACTGGTTTCGGCGAAAATCGGGACTTTTTTAAAACGCCGCTGGACGCGGGACAAATTGTTAAAAATCGGGACTGTCCCGCCAAAAGCTGGACGTCTGATCACCTTACCCAAGGTCCATATTAAAAGTCTCTTTTTTGTTGTTGTTTTTGCATTTTAAAACAAAAGGAAAAGGATGACAGGATGCTAGAGAGTGAGAAGGGGTCAAGGACACATCCTGTATCAGCTGGAGTGGTGTAGTACATGTCTGCATGGCCCGACATGAAAGCCCTGGATAGGGAGGAAAAGAGGGGCCACCAGGCTTTCAGTTCTGTACTAGCCAGCTGCCTCACCCCGTCACTTTGGGCTAGGTACTGTACTAACCACAGTTCCTCCTTTTTTTCCCCCAGGAAGCTAAACGAGTGCTTTTTTCTCAGTGTTGTTGTTGCTGTTGGTGTGTGTGTGTGTGTGTGTGTGTGTGTGTGTGTGTGTGTGTGTGTGTGTGTTTCAGTCACCCTTCTCCCAGTGCCTGAAGCTTAACAGTCTAACACGGGTATTGGGGGGAAAGAACAGTGTACCAGAAAGTGAGCAGATAGGCGGGCAGGCAGAGAAATAACTGCTTTAATTTTGCTTTGATTTCTGTTTCAAGTCCTGTAATGACAGATCTCATTCCAGTGCTGTATGTTTTGGAAATATACTTAAAAGGGAAATGTGGTTGTTTTTAGGTATATTTTAAGTGTCGACCAATAAAAAACAAATACCAGAACAGCTTAATATAGCATTTTACAAACCTTTTAGTATTCTAAGGCATCTGTGACCTGCAGAAATCTAATTGTTTCTCCAATACTCTTTGGAATTGTTCAGAAAGATGTGGTACAGTTTCTAACTGGTACATTAAGCATCTGGCCTGACTTTACAGGATCACAGATAGCTGAGTGTGCACTCTCTCTCTATTTTATTAACATCCCATCGGCTCACGTTAAGATGTAGTACTGATGTGCCCTGACATGCATCACTACCTGTTGACAGAAAAAAACTGGGCTAGACTTGAGAGGGTCTACAAACAGAAAATCTTTTAAAGATGTTTTGGCAATTTAAACAGAAACTCTGGCTTAAAAAAAAAAAAAGAAGAAGAAAGAAAAAAAGAAAAAAGAGCAGCTTCAATTTTACAAATTTATAAAACATGCCCAAGTTTCAGCATGCCAAATTCTCCTAAAATTAATCTCCAGCATCCATTCCCTCCTTCTCTAACTAACAGTGCCCCATTTTCCTTTGGGTCATACCCTCTATCCACTCTCCCCATTCTCACCCATGTGTTTGAGTGGGACTGACCCCACCTACAGCTCTTATGGGGGCATATGCTCACCAATATACCCTTCCACCTTCCTGTTATAGATTCTGGAATGAGCATATGAGCAAGTTTAAACAAATGAGATAGAGTGAATCACAGGCTTCTGTGCAGGAGCTTATGGAGGTGACTGCCTTTCCCCTGAACACTGCAACATGGGAATGTGATGTGTGAAGCCTTAGAGGAGAGCCTGGAGCTGCCATGGGACCTTTGTACATCTGAGGAGGCTGCCAACACTGAAAAAAGCAGAAAACTGAGACAGAAACTGCATTCTTGTTGACATAGTGTAAGCCACGTATCCAGCTTTACCTGACCCAGTCATTACATTTGAATTTCTCGGTCAGATGAACCAGTAGACTCCAACTGTTAACTAGACAATAAGGCTTGGCTGTTCAATCACTTGCAACCAGAAAAATTTCTCAACTGATAATGGTCCAAGGCATTTTATATACCAAAAGCCTTTTTTTGTTGATGTTTTGTTCTTTTTTTGTTGTTTTTCATATACTTTGAAAACTTTATTCTCATGAAGAATAGTGAGGTGAAGAAAAATCCTCAAGAATGTTTCTTTCTGGACTTGAAAGAACTCTAATAAATTCTAAAATTAAATCACAAATATCATACTGGAGGTGCACTGAGGGACACCTAGTCCTAGTAGCTTCTTTAATAGGGATGTTCAATGAATTCGTGTACAATGAATGAATGAATGAATGAATGAATGAGTAAATGAGGTAGCTTAAGCCTAGACAGGTTGAAAAACCTGGATTAAGTTGTCCCATGAAATAATTATGGATTGTAGTCACTTTCAACTAGGTGTTGTTTATAGCAAAAAAGGTTTGGTTGGTTGTTGTTGATTTCACTTAGAAACACAGGTAAATGGCAGAGCCTGGGAAATCTGCTTCCAAATCCAATCTCCCCTGCTCACCAAGGAACATCTCATGTCTTCCCAAAACAAAACAAAATGCAAAACAACAAACACCTTTTCAACCCCAAATGTCTACTAGAACTCAACTGAGTTCTCACCCCTGGGAACATGAGGTCATGAAATGCATGAGGACAACAGAAAAGGAATTCAACAAGAAAATCTCCTAGTTGGCCACCTCCTCCTCCATTTCCTACTTCAAAGGGAAATTTTGAAGAGTGTGAAGCAAGCTGTCCTGGGCCTTCTCCTACCTCCCTTTGTGCACTCTTCTACCACTTCTGACTATGCCCTTTTTCCAGAAACTCAGATGCCCTCATCTTAATAATGGCAGCTACCATTTTCTGGGTAGTTGCTATGAGTCAAGCCCTGACCTAATAAACTCATAAAGATTTAGTAATTTATCTGCAGCCATGTGGCAAAGCCAAGATGAAACCAGATATGTAGACTCTGAAGCCTTTGCTCTTGAACATTAGACTACTCTGGCTCCTCCTTTCTGAGTTGGACACTCCTTGCTGTAAGAATTAGTCCCTGCCTTCCTGTCACAGCCTACAGAGCTTCATGCTGAAATTGCCTTCCTTCTTACCCCTCCCACCAAGACAACCATTCCCTTAGTGTAGCTAATCTCCCTTGGGTAACAAAGGAGGAAAGCAATCTGAAGTAATTTAGGGTAACTCTTCATCTTTCCAGAGGCAGTACATAGTGTTTCAGAAGGGGTACATAATATTATACGTTTTCTCCAACTGGCAGAATTTCCAACAGCTGATAAGAGCAATGAGTTTTTTTAAAAAATGGAGGCAGTGAAAGTCTGTATATTTATGGATAGGGTCAGGAGGGGGCTGTCTTGAGTTTGCCTCTAAAGTCAGTGCCACTAGTACAGATTACAGTGTTCACAATATCTTACCTTCTTCTACATTTTCATTGACATCTTAAAAAAAAAAAAAAAAAGCAACAATACATAATTGGTGTTCAGTAAGTTCCTGCTGCCTTTATTTGCCATGTGAGAAGAGCAAAGATCAAAGCAGATAATAAGAACTCATATAACAAATGGTAGCCTAGAGAATGGATGGAAACTTCAGCACTAACTCCCAGGCCAGTCAGTACCTTAGTTTAGATGCCTATAATCAAAATTGTCCAATTCTCTTTCTCTTCTGTTTAAAATTTGCCTGAATCTGATAAAACTGCTTAAATATGGATATAAACCCATAGGAATTTGGCCAGGCAAAAAGTCCTTTTTAAATATAACCAACTCCCATCTGAAAATAGCTTCTAGAAATAATTTTTTTCATAAAATAATTAAATCCATGAATTTGTTTTATAGTAAGGAAAAAAAATCCACCCTTTATTGAGAGATTATGTTATTCCCACCTCTCTTTCCTCCAAAATTTCAGCAGCTGCATCTCAGTGTAACTTGTCCTGCCTAACAATTTCTAAGAAACTGACTTTTCACAGACTTTAGAATTCCAAAAGTCCTGGGTTTAATTGGTGTGTCCTCAGAGGCCCGAAGAAAAGTACAATCATAGAACAATAGGGGTCAATACACCTCTTATCAAGAGTTCACCTTCTACTTTGGTATCATCCATTCTTAGAGAGGAACTCAGAAGGTTAAACGGTTATTTAAAAAGCTTATAGAGAAAGCAAATGAAGCTAATGAAGAGGCCATAATCAAATACTCCTGGAAAAGACAATTAGCTGTCTTCCTTCAGAAAAAAACCCCACAAAAAAAAACATTCCTAGAAACAAACAAACAAAAAATGCAAAGAAGAATGTTGTGAACCTAAGGATAAAACAAATAATAGTAGTTTAAGAAAATTGCCTTCCAGGTAAATATAAAAGCAAAATTCTTCCTAGCAACATTTAAAAGTAAAACACTTATGGGCCCAAAGCAATTACTGATTAAATAGCAGAAAGCAGGTTATGAAAATCATAATTGAAAATATGATCTCCTTCCCTTAAATAAATCAGTTATTTATTTGAACCTTCTTTCTATTTATTTGTATAATAAATATTCACAGGTGGGATTACTAGGCTTCATAATTATAACATTATTATAACTTGTTAATAATGAAAATAAAAGGATTTTAATATAATACAGATGCTTTAAAAAAGCATTGTTTTCTATTGTAATATTATAAATATGCTTCTAACATGCTTGCATTTTTTTTTAGAAGCTTGCTACCACTACCTTGTTGTAGTACAACTTTAGAAAATGTTGAGATTCCAAAGGGCTGCCTACAAACCAAAGGCCATCCTGGCCTTGGCAGGCTGAGGGGCTCATTTTGGCTTCTCTCACTCCCTCTAGCGTTTGCAAAGCCCATCTGCCTGATTATCCAGTTACCTCACTGAACGAGAGCTCGATTTAAGTCCTGCCCATCTATGACATCACCCCCTTCTTCAACCACTGCGAGGTGAAGCTTTAACTTCAGACTTGGAGGTGGGCTGTGAGCAGTAAACTGGAATGCTCTCCGTCGCGCACTCCTCAGTGTAGGAGTGCTCCGAAGCAGGACAGCTCAGCCTGCATCTGCCGCGGGCTTTGTGTGCACTGGACGCGGAGCTTGGGAGAGGGGGAGGGTTATCACTCCAGGTCCCAGTCAGTGGAATTATACAGCTATAGCGGCAGTATATATGGAATTGCTTTTCCTCATCTTCCTGGTAAGTGTTTCCCATTTCTTTTTACTTATGATTGTCCCAGAAAGTTTGCTTGGTTTTGCTCTCTATAAAGAAATGACTTGGTACCACGAGGCATCCAAATCCAAATGTTTACTCTCTCACCAGTTCCAGCAATATACGTGCATGCCAGCCAGCAAGGAAAAATTTGACTATATAGCCAAATGCAAGAAGTTACTTAAAACCTCCTTTCATAAAAAAGAAAAAGATAATAATAAACAGCTATGGTCTGGCTCTTGTAGTTGCTATTTAAAGAGTCTTATGGAGGACATTAAATTGGAAAGTTAAATGTTAAATATCAAAGAATATAAGGCAGATTTTTTTTTTTCACAGAGAGGAAAGCGAAAGGTCTTGCTAACTTGGTGTGTACTATATGTGTCGCATGATCACCAATTGCTGTTTTTACAACTGTGAAAGAAAATCAATAATCTCTCAGCCCATGAGTACGCAGTACATGAAAAGCATACATCTTGCTCACAGCGAGCTGAGCTACTCCTGGCGACTTCTTTGCCTCTGTAAGGATTAACAGCTACACCTAGATTTTAAAGCTGGCACTGCTATCCTGCCAGAGCCACTTCGGGCATTTCAGGCTTGCAAATCTCAACTAGTTAATTCAACTCAGAGGAGAGGGAGACTCTCTTCCAAACCATATCTCCTCTCCTGCACAAAGCCAAAATCCATCGCTTGGGCAAATGCAGTATGTGACTAGCATGATAATTGGCAAAGTCTACTCAGAAAAACTAACAAAGCTGAGTCTGGAAGCTATGCCTGATGTATGCAAGGAGTTTGGGGTGGTGGGGGGAAAATGAGTAGAGCCCTCATCAAATGGGGTATGTAGACTATCCACTCACTTGCAACTTATAATAGGAAAATCTTATATTGAAAGAAATACTTTGATACAACAAAGCTTTCAAAAAGTAGTTAAATGTATCTTCTTTTAAATTTTTTTTTTCAATGAATTAGGTCTGAAACAAAATGGTTGCACTGAGGTAAAGAGTGCAACAGGCCTGTATTTTCTCAATATTGGGGAGTGGGGGGTATTTTTAATTATTTATTTATTTAGCAGTAAAAGGAAAATGAATCATTGATATTTGCCAATTGTAGAACCAAATTCTCACATGGCTTTAAAAATTAGCTATTTCAAATTTTCTTAATAAACCTATCTGCTCTAAAATGCACATATGTTATTTCATTAGCAGGAAACAACATGAATAAAATCACTAGAAAAGTGAGTCAGTGGTAGCAATGCCTTTCTTTTATCGCTAATTGTATAAGCATATCCTGACCAACGTAAACATAAAGAATGATTTTGTTTTCAGATATGATCATAATGCTGTCCCAAAGTGACAGATGACTGATACTTGTCTCTTTTGAAATGAGTAAAGAAAGAAATTAATCCTTTAAAAGTAACACAAAATATTAATATTATCACTACTACCAATATTAATATATCATGGTTTTAATCTATAAGAAGATTAAATGAGAGATATGCCATTTAGTTTGCAAATATATGTGTGTGTATGTACCACAACATATACACACATACATACACACATACATTTATTAGCCTGAGATAGAAAAACAAGGTTACAAAAAATGTGATTGCACGTATTTAAGTAAAAAAGTCACATCATAAATTTTTAAATACGGAGCTTCCAAAACACATCAAGCTGAAGGATCAGCAAAGATATTATTAAATGAATAAACATAATGATTTCATAAATACTGTGTTCCTGTATGATACTAACCATCGTGTATTAATTGGGCTTTTCATTTCTCTGCTCCTCTACCCGCCCCCCCACACACACCTTTTAAATCAATTATGGTTAGGTTCAAAATGCCCAATTAAATAAATACTTCCTAAACATTAACATTTGTGAAATACATAATTGGGCAGCAAATAAAGTTTTTACAAAAAGAAGAAAAACTGTAAGAAATTTTGTCATAACTGAATGTGGCAGCAAAATAGAAGGTATGTTTCTTTTGCTTTCAAGTGTTAATTAAGGAGCTACCAATTCTATCAAAACTTTTTCAGAGCTAAATGAGGCGGTGTGAAATAAATTTGGTTGAAATCTTGTGGCTGTCAGACTTTGTTAGCAACCTATTAATTATCTTTACCCCAGTTTCTTCTCTAGACTATATTGCCCAATCAAATAGAAACTCCAATTATGTTCAGCATCTCCCGCCTAGGGATACAAGACCCTAATGAAAGCTCAGTGTCTCCAGATGAAAAATACAATTATCAGCTTGAAACATGCAAGAGCACTGCAGAGAGGTTTGTCTGTGCTTTTCTTGGCCACACAACCTAAAACTGCCTCCTCTTTCTGGATGATTTTCAATAATTTTAAACCCTACAAAAACCAGTAGCAGAGAACTTTCCTTGTATTAATAACATGTAAATATCTCTTCTTTCTGCTTTTTATTTTTAATATGCCAATGTTCATACCAATATTAAATGTAGTCATTTTTTAAAAATTTGGTTTAAAACTGCCATTTCAGTTAATCTTAACTTTCCTCCCCTTTTTAAAGGTGGGTGGGCTACTAAACAAAGAATGTGACCTAATGGCAAGATCCAGAGCTAACTTAAAAATTCTGTATAAAGCCCCCCAAATATTCTTTTATTCAACCAGTTTATTTTAATAGCATTATAAATAATTGTTGAAAGTCAAAGGAAGACCATCATAAATGAAATCAATGAGGAAAATAAAATGCAGTAAATTTCTCATATGCTGTAATTTCTTCCCTCCTTTTTTCCTCTCATTCTCCTTTTCCCTCTCACCCCCACCCCCGCCCCCCACCTTTTGCCCCAGAGGCCTTCACTGTTCTTCTCAACGGGAGGCTTTGTTGTAATTAAACCAGAGAAAAACTGGCCGGCAGCAGCCCACATCTGACTTGTGGTTTCTGAAAGCAGTGTTCTGGTAGTGTGTACCACCCCCCAGCGGGCAAAAACTCTATAGTAAATCTCTCAGCAATATTAATTCTCAAAACTGCATTTTCCTCTTTAGAACATAAAAAGGGCTGTTTCTCAAGTCCTTCTAACATTCTACCATTTCAAAAACTTATAAGTCAACAAACCAATTTCCAACAGAGAGATGGTTTGTAAATGCCTTCTGGGGGGAAAAACACACCCACAAAACACTTCTTTCTCTTAAGAACCAAAATAGAAATATACTTTTCAGAAAGCATTTTCCAGTTTCAGAAAGCAGATCAACATCACTAAACTTGGTAAAACATCATACTAAAACACAGTTCTGAAAACCATCTTTATATCGCAGTTTCAGGACTTTGATTTGTCTATCGACAAGAACACCAGAGAAAACAGATCTTTAGGAAAAATGAATGAAATATAATTTAAGCAGAAGCTAAAGTTGCATTTGTTTTGCATATGCATGATCTCCTTCATAGTCCCCAAAATCAGGTGTCAGGAGTGTATAAAAAGCTCGCTGCAGGTATTAGTGTGCTTAAATGAGAGGAGGGAGAAATTGCTCTCACACTGACAGACAATGACAGCTTTTGTTCTTTATTCTTTCACTTTCCATGTGCACAAGTTACCGTGGCAACTTTGAAAAGAAAACCCACAGACCATATTTGGTTAAACACCATTTTTAAAGTGTGCCATTGGACTGTGGATTGATCAGTTTATGCATTTGGTATTTTGTTTTGTTTTTTTCCTGTTACATTTGGTTTAAATCAATAACACGCTACTCTGACATGAGAAAACAAAGTGCTTTATGATCTTGGATGTTCTCACCAGCCAGCACAGTGCTTGGCACACAGTAGAGCCAAATAGTTGTTGTACTAGTGTATGGAAATTTGAATATTAGAAATTTTAAGCACAACAACCAAATTGTACTCACAACACTGAAAACGGAGTTTCAAGTTTGCAATGGGAAAATATTTGCTTAACAAAAGCAAGCATAGTTTTAATTGCAGTTGCTCAAAGTCAATGCAAACTTAGAGCATGCCCTCTGCCCCAGCTCTCTACTGCTCACCTTTCCCACTCTCTAAATTAATATCTTATTCAATCTTACAAGTCTTAGTTCTCTACTTTACTTAGTCTGGCTTTAATATCATAAAAGGGAGCAGCATTCACTCTGACGAAAGATAACATCCCAGCTTGCCTTTTGGTGCAACATTTAACTTCACAAGCCAAAATAAATGAAGCAGAATTAGATATCATTTATCATAAACCTGTTGGGGAAAAGAATCAGTAACATAAAGGGTGAAAGTAAAAATCCTTTGATTAGGAACGTTTATCCCTATACTGCACAAATAAAACAAGTTTCTTCAGGCTAGAAAACAGTCTGGATAAAACCAAGTCTGAAAAGGCACACTTGCTTCTCTGGCTCTCAGCAAACCCTTCAGACTTCATGACTCTCATGAGGAGAGTTAGAAGTCCTTCTGCTTGCCTGGCATTAAACAAAAGAATTGGAACTTTCCTGAAATCTGATGATCGTGGAAAATTTAACTACCAGACAGGCTGCTTAGAAAGCATTTTGCTGTCACTATCAACTACCCTGATGTTCTCCAGTTTGTCAGTTTAACCATATATGTAGTTTATTTGAAATACCATGTCCTTACAAAGACTTAGCATTCGCAGGTTGATAATTTTGTTGTGCTTTTGCTAGCAGCAATTTAAGCCTTCATAAGTAAACTGCTTTCCTAATTCTCTAGATTATGATTGTGTAAAATCCAATTTACCTAGAAATATTCACAGACTTAGATAAATTTGATTAAGCATGTTGTTTTTCCTCAATCTCAAGGTTTTACTCAAAATAATAATGCAGTTAACTTGGATTAAAAATTCTACATGCCATTCTACTTTTAGATTTAATATTTTAAAAAATTATCAGCATTAGGAAATAATTATGTGCAGCAAATCATTAAAATAGACTAAAATAAACTATCTCAAAGCTAGACTTGCTTTAAGATTTTTTAAAATAAGCAATGATGTCAAATAAAAATCAATTTAAATCAAAGGTGGCAAATAAAGGATTTAGGGAGTTAGCAATATCAGTATATAATATAACCTTCATCTAAGTGATCAAAACAAGAAAATACCTTCTCATCTCAAACATTCCCACCTTCAAAATATTGCAGAGGAAAAGAGAAGGAATCACATTAACATGTAGATTGCCCCAATTTCTTGCTTTTATTTAAATACCAGTTTTCTATTCAGATTCAACTTCTTAAATTAATTTTCATAAAATATCTAAAAATCATAGCATGCTTATCTATTTACATACTTTCTTAGGTGTATCATGAAAATAAATTGGAGTTTTTTCAGACTTGATGATTGCATTGTAAATGTAATTTAGAAAAACTCCACAATTTTTATTTATAAAAATAAACTGAGTAAAAAAGATCCCTATTAAAAATTTGATTTACCAGTGAAGTGATTATGTTTTTCTTCTTTTTGCTACAGCTTTAAATACAACATACTAAATTACTAATTCCATTTAAAAATAATTTTAAAACATTTCTTTAAGTAGCCAGGTCTCCATTTATATTTTTCCCCAAGTTACCCCATTAACAATATTTTTCTAAAAGATCTTTTTTTGTTGTTGATCAGAAGTAATGGCCTCTTTCAAGCCTACGCAGACATAAAGGCTCTGAAGTCCATGTTGTGGAAACCTGGGCCACAGTGTCCATGCCAGTGGGGGTCTTTTTCCTTTCATCATTCACATTCACCTACATGTTTCCATGAGGGTGAATATGTAGAGCCAGGGCAGAAAGAAGGAAGTCTAAGCTTGGGGACAGGATTGCTTGTTTTGGATGGGGAGATCTTTACAGCCTTTGATGTGCAAAAGCTGGTTAGCACTATAGTTTCAAATATAAAAGGGAAGGAGAAGATGTAAAAAAAAAAAAAATCAAACATGAATTGAACTGTTTTGAGCTCAAGTAAAGGGAGTAGGGATTGGGGAGGGAATCTTCACGTCTGAAAGAGTATCCTTCTCTCCAGAGAAGCCTGTTTGATGTTTTTGCCTTTTGTTTTAATGCAGTTTAGGGGAGAAGAGAATGGCATTTTCCAAGAATTTAATGAGATTTAAGGCTTTCCATTAATCCCACATTATTACTACTGTTGTATTAATGGCAACATAAGTTTACATATCAAACGGAGCAGTGGGAGCAGCTTCACAATTGTAAAACAGGGAATATAAACACATTAACCTTCCTTCTGTTCACACCATTTAGAATTATTTTTCCTTTTTCTATATTAAAAATGTGTAAGTCAATCAATCAATATGTATATTTTTCTTAGAGCTTGATTTGGTGAAATACTTATAGTTAGATATAAGCTTTATCTCTGATTATCATTAATTATCACCTTAGACATAATTGTGGCTGACCTGACTCAAACAATCAACAATTTAAAAATCTCCATTCATCAGCGTCATCTTCTCAACTTCGGAGTATGTACTCGAGTATGAGAAATGCCTGATTATTGGTAACATTTTAAGCAGGTTCTCACTTAAGTTTTTTATGTTGTTTTTTAATTAGTTTCTAATTCAATTTAACAAAAGTAATTGTTTTTCTAAGCTTAAATTAACCAAATTATTTTATACTTTGAATAATTTTCAAGCTTATAAAACATTTCCAGCAGAAACTCTTTAAAGTAACTTTTTCATTATAATTTCAACATTTTGGTTTTCCATTTTCACATACTGAAAAAGCAACAGTTTCAAGAAAAAAAAATGCACTGTAGAAATTCAACAACAATAGTGAGCAAAGCCCTGAAGGTATCACAGTAAAACTTCATATTAAACAATAAATCATTTAAACATCCCTCTGTGGGCACATTGCAATACCCACTTGAGACTACTTTATCCAACTGCTAACTGCTATTTTTGTTTCACATTGCCTAAATAATAAATTAAATTTATCTGCAATTGTTTAAAGTTTTCTTTTGTTAATGCAGTTTATGATAGCATTGGTATCTGATAACAAATTAAAATAAACTAAATTTTCCAAAACAACCAGAAACACAAAATTTGGCCTTGTTTAACATTCACTTTCAGTCGTGTTTGAATTCTGGAGCAGATGCTATCCTTGTTGGATGCTAGGTAATTACAGGGGAAGAAGCAAATTGCTTCTGCTTTTTTTCCTTAATTTCAGGGTCAAATATTTCCATGATACTCAGATGGTCCCTACATATACAGAAAGCCACTGAGCAGGTAACCCTGGATTACAGATACTGATCCTACCCACCTCCCCCATCCACCAAACACAAAAAACAACAACAACAAAAAACACACCACTTCATGTATATTAGGTAATGGACAAAGCAGTCATCATTAAAATCAGTGATCTCTTCGGTCAAGGCTTAAGTCTTGAAATGAAAAATACACTTGTTGGAATTGTGCCTGTCCATATTGGAACCTAGAGAGAAATGCCTTGTCAGGTTTGATATGCTTTCCTAATGTTCATTCAAACCTGGACATACTGTCCTTTCTACTCCAAATACAGAGTTTTCCCATTTGCTAAAATAAAATTATATTCTCCTGAAAAACAAATTATGACTTTTGGCCAAGAAAACCTGATAACTGGAGTTTTAAGATCATCAACTCAAAAACCCCTCCAAGGAGGAAGGTGATGGAGTGCACATTCTGCACTTGGGAAAACTGAGGCCCACGGGAAAAATTAAACAGGGCGTTGAGCAAATCAAAAGAAAAGTGTCTAAAGTAAATTTTTTCAACTCTTTAGATTGTGGATTGTATAATTTTGTGAAACCATGTCCAGAAATGTTTAAAAAGTCACCATGGTATTTCTGTAAAAAAAAAAAAAAATCCTTGTTCTGTATTTACTTACCTCTTTGACACATAATTGTTTTCTTCTTTTTATATACTTTATGTCATTTTATATCTAAGATTTAAAAGTGAACTCTTAAAGATTGGCCTGACCTGAATTCCAAAGCCATGGAAGGGGCTTACTGCCTCTTAAATGAAACTTTGCTCTGTGTTTAATTCAAAGTGACATTAATGAACAGTTAACAAATTATCTGTTTGGTGACAATCTCAACTTCATCTCTTACTTTATTGATATAATAAAATGGGATGTAAAAAAACAAAGAGCTCATCTCATCCCTTTTCACTAACTACTGTGATAAAAGGTGTTTTGCTTAAAGAATTAAAGTTAAATTTCTAGGAAGTCGCTCTAATATGTTAAAGTTCATTATTAGAAGTTCATTAAAACATTTTACTTTCACAGGAGATGCTCAGACCCAGTATGCTTTAAGGAAGAGAAATATAAAGGAAATCTATTATGCTTCCTTTTTTTTTTCCATGAAGAATATTTGAATTAAGTTTTCTTTACCTCTTAAAAAAGAATACCTGTTCTTGCATAACGTGACTACACCAGATATTCTAAGAAAGCAGCAAGAAGCAAAAGCTGGAAATAGCTATTTCACAGCAGGTAATCATACCTCAGGATGTAGCTACTGTACAAAGTTTATACTTGGATAACCCTGGATGGGAATAAAGGTGGGGGGTAACTGCCTGAAAAACCTATTACTATACAGGCCTTAGCATCATGAATGGCTTTCTTCATGAGGATCTGAAGTTACTATCTCTGAACACATTGCACAGAAGAGCCAATAAGAATTTCAAAGAAAGCAATTTCCACTAAGGGAATTAAGCTACACAAAAGAAACCTTCACACAGAAACTCTATCAGAAAGAAAAAAAAAAATACATAGGAAGCCATGTGTTCTACATAGTAACAGGAAGCTGAATTGTTTCTGGCCCCCACTTTAATGAGCTTGCCCACCATGCTGAACCACAGCTGGAATGTTCATTGACAACAGCGAGCCTGATCTGGAGGTGTGTGCGTCATAGGATTACTTGAATAAACAGTGAAGAGCATTTCCAAGGACTAAACAAGAGTTTATAAGTCCCATCCCCTCACCAGGAAAATAATATATGTGCATTGGATTTTCACTCACGCAAAATTTACTCACATCGTTCAATAAGGTAGGAAGTCTCTTATTTTCATGCCTGAAATTATAAAGGCTAATTAATACCTAAACGAGCAGAAGAAATTATATTACACAATAGATCAGTCTAAATCTATAATTCTCCAGCCATGGAGAAAGTTGAATCATAATCTAGATTAGAACTTGAAGAAAGATAAATGCATTGTAAAAACATATTGTGAGATAGAATATAATGAAAAAAAATGTACACAAAGCCATTAAACCATGTAGTACAAAACATATAACAAAATGGGAACAAAAGCAAGACCTAGTGTAACATGAAATGGAATTTCATTAGTTGGATGTATTAGCTATGTAATTCATTCTTTCCCTAAAGTAGATGAAGAAGATTTCTTCTGCTTTTCTTGCTAGAAATACCCATCTAACAATGTTTAATAAAATAATAAAAGAAAAAGAAATAACATAAGTAATGAAAGCAAACAATTAGCTATACTGGGATTCAAGATCTCAAAAGGTGTGTACCTATTCCTAAATAGTAAAAGAATTGATTTTTTTACTACACATTTCTATTCCTGTACAGTCAACTTTATAAAAAGTAGACAAAAAATTTGGTTTTTAAAAACAGTAACATTATTATCTTTAAATGAAACAAATTATATTCTTATGTGTCAATTCATCCTGAATATTAAGAAAAAAATTAAATATTTGATCAGCCTGGTCAGTGACTGGCTACAGAATTAATATCAAATGAAAATGCTTTCAAATATTCAGCAAAACTTTAATTATATTTAACATTTCAAACCAAATGGGTTTGGGACATGATACTTCTTAATTTAATATCAGAAACATTTAAGATAGAGAGATTATATTATTGTGTCCATTGTTTGTTAGGTAGCAAAAAAACCCGAAGCATGCAAAAAAATTAAAATATTAGAAGTGATTATAGATGTTTTAATTTCCACATCTATTTTGAATATAATCTGAAGTATGCTGATCTGATTGCTTTCTGTCTTTTTTTTTTTTTTTTTAACTCACTGCATTATAGGGCTCTGAAGCTACCTGGTATAAAGACCTCAACACTGCTGACCATGATCAGCCCAGCCTGGAGCATCTTCCTCATTGGGACTAAAATTGGGCTGATCCTTCAGGTGGCACCTCTTGCAGTTATGGCTAAATCCTGCCCATCTATGTGCCGCTGTGATGCAGGTTTCATTTACTGTAATGATCGCTTTCTGACATCCATCCCAATAGGAATACCAGAGGATGCTACAACTCTCTACCTGCAGAACAACCAAATAAATAATGCTGGGATTCCTTCAGATTTGAAAAACTTGCTGAAAGTAGAAAGAATATACCTATACCACAACAGCTTGGATGAATTTCCTACCAACCTACCAAAGTACGTAAAAGAATTACATTTGCAAGAAAATAACATAAGGACCATCACTTATGATTCACTTTCAAAAATTCCCTATCTGGAAGAATTGCATTTAGATGATAACTCCGTCTCTGCTGTTAGCATCGAAGAGGGGGCATTCCGAGACAGTAATTATCTCCGACTGCTTTTCCTATCCCGTAATCACCTTAGCACAATCCCTTGGGGTTTGCCCAGGACTATAGAAGAACTGCGCTTGGATGATAATCGCATATCCACCATCTCATCACCATCTCTTCAAGGTCTCACCAGCCTAAAACGCCTGGTTTTGGATGGAAACCTGTTGAACAACCATGGTTTAGGTGATAAAGTTTTCTTCAACCTAGTCAACTTAACAGAACTGTCACTGGTGCGGAATTCCCTGACCGCTGCACCAGTAAACCTCCCAGGTACAAACCTGAGGAGGCTTTATCTTCAAGATAACCACATCAACCGGGTGCCCCCAAATGCTTTTTCATATCTAAGGCAGCTGTATCGACTTGATATGTCCAATAATAACCTAAGTAATTTACCTCAGGGTATCTTTGATGATTTGGACAACATAACCCAACTGATTCTTCGCAACAACCCCTGGTATTGTGGGTGCAAGATGAAATGGGTACGTGACTGGTTACAATCACTACCTGTGAAGGTCAATGTGCGTGGGCTCATGTGTCAAGCCCCAGAGAAAGTTCGGGGGATGGCTATCAAGGACCTCAACGCAGAACTGTTTGATTGTAAAGACCGTGCAGTTGTAAGCACCATTCAGATAACCACTGCAATACCCAACACCGTGTATCCTGCTCAAGGACAGTGGCCTGCTCCAGTGACCAAACAACCAGACATTAAGGGCCCCAAGCTCATTAAGGATCAACGAACCACAGGGAGTCCAACAAGAAAGACCATTGTAATTACTGTGAAATCTGTCACCGCTGACACAATTCATATCTCTTGGAAACTTGTCCTACCTATGACAGCTTTAAGACTCAGCTGGCTCAAACTGGGCCATAGCCCAGCATTTGGATCTATAACAGAAACAATTGTAACAGGGGAACGCAGTGAATACCTGGTCACAGCCCTGGAGCCTGATTCACCCTATCGAGTCTGCCTGGTTCCCATGGAAACCAGTAACCTCTACCTATTTGATGAAACTCCTGTTTGTATTGAGACTGAAACTGCACCCCTTCGAATGTACAACCCTACAACCACCCTTAATCGAGAGCAAGAGAAAGAACCTTACAAAAACCCCAGCTGGCCACTGGCTGCCATTATTGGCGGGGCTGTGGCTCTGGTGACCATTGCCCTTCTTGCTTTAGTGTGCTGGTATGTTCATAGGAACGGATCGCTCTTCTCAAGGAACTGTGCATACAGCAAAGGGAGGCGAAGAAAGGATGACTATGCGGAAGCTGGCACTAAGAAGGACAACTCCATCCTGGAAATCAGGGAGACTTCTTTTCAAATGTTACCAATAAGCAATGAACAGATCTCAAAGGAGGAATTTGTAATACATACCATATTTCCTCCCAATGGAATGAATCTGTACAAAAACAATCACAGTGAAAGCAGTAGTAACCGAAGCTACAGAGACAGTGGTATCCCAGACTCAGACCACTCACACTCATGATGCTGGAGGACTCACAGCAGACTATGTCTCGGGTTTTTTAAACCTAAGGGAGGTGATGGTAGGAACCCTGTTCTACTGCAAAACACTGGAAAAAGAGACTGAAAAAAAGCAATGTACTGTACATTTGCCATATAATTTATATTTAAGAACTTTTTATTAAAAGTTTCAAATTTCAGGTGACTGCTGCGATTGATGTAGTGGAGATGCCTGAACACAATTCTATATTTTAGTATTTTTTAGTAATTTGTACTGTATTTTCCTTGCAAATATTGAAGTTATAAACCATTTACTTTGTGTTCTACTGAGTAAGATGACTTGTTGACTGTGAAAGTGAATTTTCTTGCTGTGTTGAACAATCAGGACTGCATTCACATGAGATCCTTGTAGTATAAGCACAGGCCATTTTTCACTTTGGTATTAATAAAATGTAAAAAATAATAACTGGTTGAATGAGAAAAATTAAATTTCAAAAAAAATATTTATGAATTAATGTTCCAATTATTAAATTTGTATTATCCCAGTGGTTTTCAATAAATCAAAATATGTGAAGTAATGGGCAATATCAAACTTGCTGCATATCTCCATTTTCAGTCTAAGAAAACTAGATATCCTTAAGAAAGCAAGTATATCTTCTGAACTGAATACATCAGCTGGCTTAAAAGGTGTGTGAGGTCTGTTATTAACAACACTTTGAGAATAAAGGACTTCACAAAAACAATAAAGTAAGCATGTCTCCAAGTTAGGGGAAAAACTTGTACTTAGAATAACATAAGAACTTAAACTTGAATAGCATAGTGAACACAGATATCAGAATTGCATTTTCGTTTTGCCTATACCATCCTCATTTTTGAAAAGTGAACTCTAAAGATATAATTGTTAGTGTTTATACTGTTTTTTATCACAAAGGATGTCAAACCAACCTTATACATATTAAAAAGGTAGCATAACAATAAGAAATGCCCCTCAACAATGCAGAGAAAGTAGTACTTTAAATAAGTGAGCATTTAAAAGAAAAATAAATACTAGAAATCAAACTTAGATTCTGTTTATGTGAAATGTTTTGACACTGTACATAAATGTTCAATTTACTTTCACAACAATCAAGATTACTGCCCATTACTATCACTGTTTCCCAGATATTACATACTGGTAATGAACTTGTAACATTTCTTTCTAGCTTCCTACTGAATTGTGAGCTATTACTTGTTTAAAAACCACATCATTTTCTGTTGCCATGATTTTTTTTTTCCAACAAAAAACCAAAGTGCATTGTACGCCCTTTGGCCAGTCTTGTATGTGCCTTGATCCAACGCTACATGTATTCAGCTTCTAAAATTCGACAAATTTTTCATACTTCCTTAAATATGAAAAATTATGGTCTTATTGCTGAATAAAACAAAAAAAAGTACAAAATAGTTGTGCTTGCTTTTTCGGGATTATGTTACTATCACTAAAGTAGCAAATTGCCCAGCACATTAGTCTAAGCACCCCCATGTATTTTTCTAGGCATAAAAATAAAACGTTGATTACAAATAAAATAAAAAATAGCAGTATCTTGAGCTTGTGTATCATTTTACTTTAAAGAGTTCAGTGTTTTATGCATAAATTAATTTCCCAACAGCCTTTTGAAATACTCTTATTTTACTTATTCATTCCATTGATGGAAAACTTCCGGAGAGGTTTTGTGACCTTTCTGGTTTGTACCCTGCTGCCATTGTTTTGTCAGACACTTTTAAGGTGTTCTTTGAAAAACTATTATTTTTTAAAAATAGCTTTTGGTACTGTGGTTTGGCATCAGAAGATTTGAAATCTCAGATGTACCACTTACCAGGTATGTACTTAAATATAAACCATTTATTCTTCTTAGCTTAGTTTCCTTATCTATAAAATGGGGCTATTAATAGCACCCACCTCACAGGGTTGCTGTAAGGATTAAATGAGGTGATATGCATGGAAACTGTACAAATGTTGAACAAATTGTAAGTTACTACTATTTGGTCAAGAAAAGTTAGCCAGGTGTTTCCGGGGTTTTGCTAGATATTTCTCCTTCTTACTATGCTAACGAATCTCTCTGCTGCCTAAGTAACCTCATTCATTATTCATTTGCCATCTTCAAATGTTTCCCAATATTTTCCCTTTTGATTCCTGTTATGGATGTCAGCTGTTTTCTAGGAATAACTTCACAAAAAATAAATGTGATTAACCTTAAATATAGGAAACATTTTCTGAAGGAAATTTGACTGCTTTCAGAGGTTTTGAGTACTTCAGCTGCAGTCCTGACTGAAGTCAGGGAAAGAGCTAGATGGTTCCATAAAGTCCCTATAAACCTATGAGTTTATAAAAAGCCAAAAGCCAAGAGATTATATTGACTATTTTCCAGTTAGTATACCTTTCATGACCACAGGAAATTTTGTCTTGCTGTGCATTTAATAATTTTACCTGGGATAAACCAGAAACATGTCTTGTACCAGCAAATACAGAAAGCCCAGAGAGGTTAAACCTTTATTCTTTAACTAGGCTTGCTACAAAATCCAAATGCTTTGCTGAAAAAATAGATATCCTTTCAATAGAACAAAACCACAAATCAATTTAAAGGGCACTAAATTAATTATAGATACATTTGCATATATCCCAAATGAAATAGTCACAATTTTTATTGATCGGATACTAACACAAAACTGTAGGGGAAATATCCAATCCTGAGTATAAAGCTTACAGATTTAACAAGAATACAACTGGTGAAGTTACAAAAAAAAAAAAAAAAAAAAAAAAAGGTAAAAAGCACTCCCTTGCTGATTGTTTGACAAAAATCAGAAATTGTTTTTGGATGCAGCCTCTAGTAACCACATTAAATCACTGTGCTTACACTCTGATCCCCTATTAAAACGACACTGCGCTCTATATTTCAGCAAGTCTGAGTTAGTAAAAGTATTCCCCTGTGACAAAGGAACTACTAAAAAAACTCTGCTTTACTAACTACAGTTTCTAACTAAAGCATATTGTATAGCTACATGCCAACGTGACAGTTTTTATGAGGAATCCAAAGAGACCCACATGCTTTACAACACCTGAAGTGTGGGAGTTAAAGGAACCAATCCACCGCTATATTTAATATTAGCTCATCTGCTGCTGAAAACAGTAGAGGCATTTAAAATTTTAATTCCTTTCTCCTACTTAGCATGATTAGCAAATCTTAATTTAGCATAGTTTTGGAATTAAAGCTCCTGCACTTTATGCTTTTGGACTTTGGTTAAATTAGCAAAACGTAACTCATGCTTATTGTGAGAGTATAAAATGTATCTACAAATAATCCCAATAGCCAATGACCTTCACTGAGTGGCTTCTATATTATAAACAGCAAAAGCCTTGCCTTCAAGGACTGTATTGTGTAGAGGTTGTTAGATATAAATATAATCTAATGAAAGTTTACTGTGACTGCAGTATAGAAGAAATAATTACATCTGCTTGGATGAACCAAGGAAGACTTCACGAAGGAGGTAAAATTAGGGCTGGGTATTGAAAGATATGAAGGTATTGAAAGAGAAAGCAAGAAATGCAGATACTGCCTGGCCAGCATGGCTCAGTGGTTGAGCATCTACCTATGAACCAGGAGGTCACGGTTTGATTTCTGGTGCCCAGCTTGCAGGCTTGATCCCTAGTGAGGAGCATGCAAGAGTTAGCCAATCAATGTTTCTCTCATCACTGATGATTATATATCTCTCTCCCTCTCCTTTCCTCTCTGAAATCAATAAAAAACGTATTTTTAAAAAGAAAGAAAAGAAGATACTGGCTATGGAGTGAATACGGTAATGAAGTCATAGAGATAGGAAAATAGGGCAATGATTTTCAGCGGCTTTGGTCAGGATCACTTGGGGAGGCTTTATTAAGATAACCAGTTCTCAAAACAGAGCTACCAAATTTAAATCTCCCAGGTTAAGTAAGGTTTGGCATTTAATGATTTTTTAATTCCAAAGGTGATTCTAATGAGGCTGAAGACCACTAATTGTTTTAGTTTTAGTTTTATGTCAGGCTTTGTAATGTATTGAATTTCATATTGAGAAGTCTGCATGATATTATATGGCTGGTGCATAAACAATCAGTGTACTTGAGGGATATTTAGTAGAAATAAAGAATACTACATGAAGGATGAATGAGGAGTTATCTGGAAGTAAGAAGACAAATTAGAAGACTATACAGTATTGCAGGCAAGCAGCAATAATGGCCTGAGCAGGGGGAAATAGTTTTCTTTTTATTTTTTAAAATGTAATTCAAAAGATACAGGGAAAGTAGAACTCCTAGAAATTAGAAATTGAGGGAAGAATAAGAATTAAAGATTTTAAGATGATTTTCAGCTCATGTAAAAGATTGCTGATGGGGCAATTAATGATAGAAAACACTAGAAAAGCAAATTTCAGAGTATTTTTGTACACACTGGGTTTGAATAGGTGACCATATGCACAGTACAGCTTTACACTGGCTAACTATTAACACTGCCCTCTTTAAACTTTCATAGTGACTCAGTTTAGATAATAAATTGTAATTGCCTTGGGTTTAACATATTTTTATGGTATCCCTCTGGAAATGTCTATAGGAAGTTGGAAATGAATGTCTGGGGACAGATCCTCAGCATCAGGAGAGGACTTCATACCTAGCAGGTTATTATCAAAATCGAGAGGTTGGATGAGATCACCAACAGAAAGTGGGCAGAGAGAGAGAAAATAGATGAGTCAAAGGTACACTTGCCCTTTGTAAGGATAGAAGAGGGAAGAAGAGTCCAAAAACTAAAACAAACAAAGGGAGGGGGCTACACAAAGGAGGAAGAATCATGAGAAGAAGATATTATGAACTCAGGGAACTAGAAATATTAAGAAAGGAGGAAGTAAAAAATACAGTCAGGCCTGGCTGGTGTAGCTCAGTGGTTGAGCATCCATCTATGAACCAGGAGTTCATGGTTTGATTTCCTGTCAGGGCACATGCCCGTGTTTCAGACCTGATCTCCAGTGAGGGGCCTGCAGGTGGAAGCTTATCAATGATTCTCTCTCATTGTTGATATTTCTACATTTCTCTCTCTCCCTTCCTCTCTGAAAACAATAAAAAAAATATTTTTAAAATGCAGTCAGAAATATAGACTGGGAAGAGGACATTGCTGAATATGGAAAAAGAGGAGATCTACAGGGATTTTGAATACAGTGTCAGCAAAGCAATAAGGCAAAAGTCTCCAGGATGTTGACAGGATAATGGGAGATAAAGAAACCAAAAAGAATGATTACAACTCTAACAAGTTTGGAGGGTGAAGGAATCTTGGTCAGTTGGGTGAATGATCAAGATAGATAAAAAGAAAGTGAATTCCAGGAGGGATATTTGTTGACCACAGGAATAAGATGGGGTATATAGAAACAGGAATCTACAGGGAGGGCAGGAGCATATTTCATAGGAGGAAAAATAAACAAACCTTGAGATGCACAGAGGTGTGGGCCAAGTCATGGCTGTGACTCTAGATGACTGAGGTGTGTCTGACAACCTGCAGTTTTGAAAGTGTCACCAGCAAGGACTGCAAAATCACTCAGAGAGTTGGAAAAGGTTGGTATGGTGGTAAGATCTTTAAAACCGGTCCTAAGGAAGATCAGAAAACGTCCCAGAGATTAAGAGGAGGAAGACAGTGATGATATCAGGTGATGTCAATGTAAAATAAGCACTTCCAACGTAAGACTTGTGAATAATGGTGACGGAATCACAGTCAGGAAAGTGGTCTTTCAGGGGCAGGAAAATTTTATTTGAAACACCTTCTTTCCTCCCCTAGTTTCATCAAATAGTTACAAGAGATGCAACAGGTAGCAGGGAGGGGTCATTCTCAGGGAACAGATGTCAATTAATTCCAGGTGGTGGAAAGGATGTTAAGAAAGATGTTCCTTGTGGGAACTGGAACCCAAAGGTAAAGAATCGCAATGGTCTCGGTGGAAGCAGTTAGGAGATGGCCAAAAAGGAGGTCAAACCATCAGATAGAGACACAGAACAGAAAAGGAGCACAGAGGAGGGCATTGCACTTAGGACTCCAACAGATGATCACAGTTAAAAAAAAATAGAATGTTGGTCATGAGAGGTCGGTAGAAACTCCTATTAAATAGTATAGACATTCTGAACAGATGAAAGAAAAAGAACTGGAATAACCAAATCAACCTTGCTCTATTGTTTGAACATCAAAACATAATTAAATCCAAATTTATCTCAAAATACACACTGAAGAAGTATTTCTATCCACCCCATTTTTACCAAGCTTTCCCACACGTATCATAGGATTGCAGGTGAAGGGGCAAGTAAATCACATTATGGACCCCCCCCACTTCCTACTCCCCCATCTCATTTTTACTTTATTTGAGTGAAATGAGATTAGAAGTAAACCTTAGTGCTGCCTTGAAAGTTTTTTTTTTTTCTTCTTTAACAGGCTTCAAAGGGAAGCATGCAGCCACAGGGGTGTGGAAGTTGGGGATAATGGGATTTTACAGACTGATTGTGTGTACACATAAAAGCAGGGCTTCCTTTGCAATGCCAGCTGGCCAGAGTGCAGAGGGGGCAGTCTAGGAAATTACTACGCAAAGTAATTACCCTTCTGCAAGTACAGCATAGCTCTAATAACTGTGACATTACAAGGCTGAGGCTAGTTCATATCAATGTTCCATTAAAATGTATGGAATCACTGCTGGAATTCCACATTTTAATTTCATAGAAATGAGGACCAACAATAGTTTCTTTTTATTGTAAAGTGTAGGTAAACAAAAGCTTAACAGAATTCTCTTTTTAAAATACATTGTGTAAACCTCAACAATGCCTTACACATACAGCGGGCTTCCTAGACGTCTGGTGATCATGCTGCTGCTGCTGCTCCATTCGATGGGGACTCTGTCAAGAACAGTGCTAAGTGTTTTATATATTTTAATCTTGTTTAATTCACATAATAACTTCACAGGTAAGAATTATTATGTGTTGTGTGTTTTGTTGTTGTTGATCCTCACCCGAGGATATTTTTCCACTGATTTTTAGAGAGAGTGAAATGAATGAGAGAGAGAGAGAGAGAGAGAGAGAGAGAGAGAGAGAGAGAGAGATGTAAGACACATTGACTGCCTCCCACTCGTGTCCTGACTGGGGCTGGAATTGAACCTGCAACCCAGGTATGTGCCCTTGACTAGAAATTGAACCTGAGACCTTTCAGTGCACAGTTGGATGCTCAAAACACTGGCCAGGGCATTATGTGTATTTTTAAGATGAGCAAATTAAGGCTTTGAAAGATCATGGAGATATTTTATTCATTCAACATTAACAATGATGTATTGAGTACCTACTAAAAAACTCTGCTTAGGGCTGTGTATACAGCAGCAAACACAAAAGAGATAAAGATTATAATTGAGGGAGGAAGGAATTCAGACTGCCTATAAAAACAAATCAATAAAAAGTGAAAAACTGTGACAAGTGTCATGGCAGGGAAAAAACATGGTTCTGCGAATGAGCATAACACGAGAACCTGTTTAGACTGGGTGCTAAGGGAAAGTCTGAGGCCTGAGGGATAAAGAGTCATCCATGTGAAGAATGAGGTAGAGCATGTTCTGAGCACAGGAAACAGGATGTGCTCAAGATTCAAGTGGGAAATCAGCTTAGTGAGTTTAGGAATGTCAGAGGGCTCAAGTTCAGTGAGCAAGACAGAGGTGAGCTCAGCAAGGCAAGGCTGGATCAGATCCTGCAGGGTCTTGTAGGCCAAGGCCAGGGCCAAGGTAAGAAGTCTGGAATTCATCCTGGTGTAAGAGAAAGCAATTGAAGCGGGTAGGCGAGGGAGGAAGATGATGAGAATGATGTCTGGGATCAAACTATCAGATATCAATTGTAATAAGGTCACTTGTAATTATGGAGAAGAATTTGTAATTTGGAACAGGATGGAGAAGAGAGAGGGGAAAATATGCCAGATATATTTTTGGAGCTTTAATGACATCCTTCTTAAAGTTTATAGTTAGTAAGTGATGGAACAATGATCCTCTCTGCTTCTAAAGTTTGAGCTCCTGACCACACTCTTTAAATAGCAGGAATATTTCTTCAATAACTTTAAAAAGGATTTTAAGTCCAGAAAAATAAAACACATTATATTCCTTTCCTGAGATAAAAACAAGAAGACATTTTTAGGTGGGATTAAATCTCGAAACATTTTAATGGGGCAAGTGTGAATTTTTCACCAAGGCCTAAATTCAGCACCTGCCCCATGATGCAGAATAGTGATTTCTGGCCATTATTTAATTGCAGTACACGACCCCAAGAATAACTCCTGTCTTTACTGCAGCTTTCAATAAATTTAAACTTGGAGTTGGCAGACAGACCTGAGTGTTTACAGTCACTACAACACCTTTTCATGATCCTTTTGTGTCTTCTAAGAGCCAGAATGGAGTTGCCACATCACCGAAGCTTTTTCCCAGGCTTGGTGCTCAATTTGAGACACATAATCCATGAATACAACTACCTCCTCTATAAAAGTAAAGAAATGCCAAGATTATTTAATGTTTTTCAATAATTAATTATTTTTAAGAATAATTTTTGATTTGCTGAAATGCTTTATTTGGAGTATACTTTCCAGACACATATAAATAGAGACAGATATTAGAGATCTATGTTTATCCCATGCTTTTAGCCAATAACTCATAGAATCTTAGAGCTAGCTATAAGTGATTTCATGAATTTTGGTGATGTGTGCTAACAAATAAAAAAAATTAATCCCCTCAATATTTAAAAAATGGTACAAAATTTGAAAGAAAAAGTTTGTAGTTGACAGTTTTTAATGAAAAAAATATGTTACTAGTCTGTGAGTCAAAATATGGATCTAACTACTGAGCTGTGCACAGCTTATAACACTCATCATGCAAGAGTTGATGTTACATTTATTATTGTTATTATCTAATATATGAAATCTTTCACTTAATAAGTTATCTATATTCCCCATTAAAATGCAAACTCCTGAAGGCAAGTAATTTTCCCCCTTGCTGTTTCACTGCTAAATCACTCCAACCTGTAGGATAATGCTAAGTACCTAGCAAACACTCCAAAAAATATTTGTTGGATGAATGAATAGAATGAGCAAGCATCAAAGGGTATGTCACTATCATGTGCAAACCATTCTACAAATGCAGAGTATTAATCACCATCTTCAGGATAACTAGCATAGACTATTTACTAAGCATTCCACATCCATTATCTCCTTTACTTACCAAATCACAAAAGAAATGGAAGTTCAAACAGATTATGCAGCCTGCCCTATATTACTCTGTACAAATGGTAGAATTAGAACTCCAAAAAACAACTTGATTCCAAATGCAAGACTCATAGCTCCAGATCTCCTGTCTTTTCTATGTTGCTCTCTTTGTTGTGAAATGCTGACCCCAAGTGTACACAACAAAATATACTAGAACACTCTATTATACTATATGTACAACTGGTATTTGAGATGATGATTATGAGCATTGTCTTTGAATTAGACAGATCCAGTTTCTGCCACTTAATTGGAATATGGCCTTGGGCCATTTAGCTAACCTTTCTAAGCCTGTTTCACCTTCTGTAAAATAGGATAATAACAGTACCTCTCTAATTGTAAGGTATAAATTATATATTTCAAGCTGTGCACTTAATTCATACCTGGCTCTTAGTAAGTGCCTAGTAAATTTTATTTCCATCTTTGATGATGAAGAAAGATTTGGCTGGTTTCTGATATTAGAAATGACATTTGAACATAGGGTAACAAAAAGTAGGAAGTAGGGAAACAAGGTAAGTAGACTTCTATGCATTTCTATTTTCCCTCTGTACTCTGCACTGATTTTACAGAAACAAATACTAATAGGGCATACCTCTCTCTCTCTCCCCCAAGCACAGTACCAGGATCATTTTATTACCTTACTACCCTCTGGTAAAGATACATGCAGAAATGTCAAATGCTAAAAAATATAAAAATAACAATTTTAAATAAAAGGTTTGTTATCTTAAAGCTGTTATAATGATAAAAGTCTTAATGTTTTCTAGAACCCAAATAAAAATTTTTGTTGTATAAGAACAAATACCTAGATTAAAGTCACAGAGTTTTTACAGTGTATCAGTGTCTGAGCACCAGGGACAGTGTTCCAGATGAATTGGTTTTTGCTACTGGGAATAATTTTTATTGGGGAAGAGTGTTAATAGCAAGGTACATGTCTCAGGCAACTACACAGTCTGTTGTTGTTGTTTTAAATATAAAATATAATTTTTATTGATTTCAGAGAAGAAGGGAGAGGGAGAGAGAGATAGAAACATCAATGACGAAAGAGAATCATTCACTGAGCCACATCTGCTAGACCTACACAGTGTGTTTAAGTGCAATGCCAAATTGCATAATCCAGGATATCCCTTTCTAGGTGTGAATCAAAATTAGCATGCTGAGAGAGAGAGAGAGAGAGAGAGAGAGAGAGAGAGAGAGAGAGAGAGAGAGAGAGAGATTCATCTACTAGAGACCTGGTGCACAAAATTCATGCACGGGTGGGGTTCCTAGGCCTGGCTGGTGATCAGGGCTGACCAGGTTCCCTGCCTCCTCCATCCCTCATTGCCCACCTTCCCACAGGGGCTCAGTGGTTGAGCATTGACCTATGAACCAGGAGGTCACAGTTCAATTCCTGGTCAAGGCACATGCCTGGGTTGTGGGCTCGATTCCCAGTGGGGGCATGAAGGAGGCAGTGGATGGATGAATCTCTCTCATTCTGTCCCCTGCCTCCCCACCTCCTCCCTCTCCTCTTTCCCTTGCTGCCTGTGCCAGCCACCACCCATTCCCGGTTCCCCATCACAGCCCGATAGGGCGATCGGGACCTGCCAGCCAGTGGGGAGGAACTGGGAGGTTGACCAGCAAGCCCAACCAGGTGATCGAGGCCTGCCAGCTGGGGGGAGGGGCCAACCACCACCGCAGCAGATGGGCGGTGGGCCAATTGGGGCCTGCTGGCTGGGGGTAGGGATGGGGGAGTACCCGGGAGGTGGGCCACCAGCCCTGAGGAGGGAACCGGCCCTCGATCCACCTGGAAAAGGGGCCATGTCTTCTGCCACCCACCCCCAGTTCTCCATCCCAGCCCGGGGGCCCGGCCCCGATCAGGTGATTAGAACCTGTTGGCCAGGGGGAAGGACTGGGAGGTTGGCCAGCATGGCCCCATCGCCGATCGGTGCCTGTGAGCTGGGGACAGCTCCTGCATTGAGCATCTGTCCCCTGATAGTCAGTGCACATCATAGCAACCAATCGTTCCAGTTGTTCCGGTCGTTCCGTCGTAATAGTCACTTAGGCTTTTATATATATAGATTCTCTGGTTTTATAAACAGGTTTAAGCAAGATATTCCTATTTCCTAATTTATTATCGTAGATGCCAATCTTCCAGGTTATAGGAATTTAGTTAACATTTTTCTTCAGATAATTCCTCTTTGAATGTTAACTAATAAATAGACTTAAAGGGTTAGGTCTAAGAGGGGAAATTAGATTTTAATATTAATTATAGTGCACATATTACCTAGAAGAAGTATACTAGTTCACAAGCACATTAAGCTTTCTCACCTACCCAGACAAATTTCACGAGGTCTCCAATCCTTCACCTTTCCTGACAGAGAGGTAGCAGTAAGAGCCATTAAAACCAATTATCACTTCACATTCATTTTCGGACAAATAAGAAGGGAAAAGAGAAGTAGTTCCAATTAAATATTTAATAAATACATAAAAGTAATTTTATAAGTCATTTCAAAGTAAAAAAAAATTTACTTATGACAAAATGCATATGCGTGTAATATTTAAAGCTCAAATGAAATAAATTAAATGTAACTTCTTACCAAATGTTCACAAAATATTTAAGTATCTACCAGTTATAGTATCATTTCATATAAAAATATATATATAGGGTTAAGACTATCTTAAAATGTGCACTGCTGATGGGAATGCAGACTGGTGCAGCCACTGTGGAAAACAGTATGGAGTTTCCTCAAAAAATTAAAAATGGAACTCCCATTTGACCCAGTAATGCCACTTCTAGGAATATATCCCAAGAAATCAGAAACACCAATCAGAAAGGACATATGCTCCCCTGTGTTCATAGCAGCACAATTTACAATAGCTAAGATTTGGAAACAGCCTAAGTGCCCATCAGCAGATGACTGGATTAAAAACCAATGGTATATCTACACAATGGAATACTATGATGCTGTAAAAAAGAAAGAACTCTTACTAATTCACAACAGCATAGATGGACATGGAGAGCATTATGCTAAGCGAAATAAGCCAGTTGGAGAAAGATAAATAAATATCACATGATATCACTCATTTGTGGAATATAATAAACAACATGAACTGATGAACAAAAATAGATCCAGAGACAGAGAAAGATCTAACAGACCGTCAAACTTCAGAGGGAAAGGAGGTGAGGGAGTGGGGAGGTAAGAGATCAACCAAAGGACTTTATGCATGCATATAAACATAACCAATGGACACAGACACTAGGGCGGTGAGGGCATGCACAGGGTGTAGTGGTGGCTGGGAGAGGTCAATGGGGGGGCAAGGAAGGAGACATATGTAATACTATATGTACCAGTAATACTTTAAACAATAAAGAATTTTTAAAAAGATAATCTCTTAAAAGAATGTTAATCCTGTGCTCTATAGCAGTATATAGCAGGCAACAGAATAACCAATTTATTCTTTAAAAATCTTTCTGGCACAAGAAATAATTTCAGAATATCCATATATATAAAAAGCCAGGGGCCCTAACAACCAAAACACCCAGATGGACAAGCGCACAGGAGGTGTGTGGGGTGACCAGGCCAGCAGGGGGGTTAGTGAGGGACGACCAAACGACTGAATAGCAGGCTGTGTGGGGCAACCAGGCTGGCAGGTGGGGTGGTGAGGGGCAACCAAATGACAGAACAGCAGGCTGTGTGGGGCAACTGGCTGGCAGGTGGGGTGGTGAGGAGCAACCAAATGACAGAACAGCAGGCTGCGTGGGGTGACCAGGCCAGCAGGGGGGGCAGTGAGGTGTGACCAGGCCGGCAGAGGGGGGCAGTGAGGGCAACCAGGCTGGTGGGGGGGAAGTTGGGGGCAACCAGGCTAGCAGGCAGAGGTGGTTAGGGGTGATCAGGCTGGCGGGAGGGGGGGCAGTTAGGGGTGATCAGACAGGCATGCAGGTGAGCAGTTAGAGCTAGCAGCCCCAAATTGTGAGAGGAATGTCCAACTGCCGGTTTAGGCCTGATCCCCAGGCCTAAACCAGCAGTCGGACATCCCCTGAGGGGTCCTGGATTGGAGAGGGTGCAGGCTGGGCTGAGGGGACCCAACCCCCGTGCACAAATTTCATGCACCAGGCCTCTAGTATTTATTATAATATACTAGAGCAGTTGTTGGCAAACTGTGGCTCGCAAGACACATGCGTCTCTTTGGCCCCTTGAGTGTGGCTCTTCCACAAAATACCACGTGCGGGTGCAATCGTGGCCCATGCGCAGAAGTTGGTTTTCGGCTCTCAAAAGAAATTTCAATCGTTGTACTGTTGATATTTGGCTCTGTTGACTAATGAGTTTGCTGACCACTGTACTAGATAGAGGCCTGGTACACGAAATTTGTGCACGGGTAGGGTCCCTAGGCCTGGCCAGAGATCAGGACCAATTAGGTTCCCCACCTCCCTACCTCCCCACCTCCCCGGCTCCCTGACTCCTTCTTCCCTTGCTTCCTCAGCGCCCCACTGCTGCCGCTGCTTGCCCGCCATGTTCCATGCCACCCCCTGGTGGTGAGTGCATGTCATAGTGAGCGATCAAACTCCCGGTCTCCTGGTTAAACTCCCAAGGGGACAATTTGCATATTAGCCTTTTATTATATAGGATAGTTCAAAATATTTTCTAAAATTTAATGTCAACACTGAAGTGTTTTAATGTAGATATTAAATGTAGACATTAAAGTGTTAAACAATTATCTTCCAAAAAGCCCAAGAAACTATTGTTTTTACTAAAAAGTACTGAAAAGATTACAAGAAATTAGCGTATTTAAATATGTCATTCTTTCATATAGTGTAGTAGTTAAGAGCATAGAGCTTTGGAGTTGAGCCAATCCAACTTCAAACCATACTGGTTCTACCACTTACTAGCAGGCTAACTCTGTACAAATTACTTAATCTCACTAAACTTGTCTTTCTAAACATTTCTTTATAGGATTGGTAAATAAATTTAAAGTACATGAAGTGCTGACTACATGGTGCCTGGCACATTAGTAAGTATATAGCATTTGGTGCTATAGGCAATATATTCCAAGGGTTAATTGTGCAAATTCTGAAATCCTACTTCTTAGGTTCAAAGCCAAAATTTCCTGCTTGGTACTTATTTGGCTTGGGGCAAATTATTTCACATCTCTATATTAACATTAGCAAACACACAAAAAACTACAAGAGTATCTTGCATATGGTAAGTGCTCAATAAATGATAAGTTTTAAATTGCTTTAACTGAAGTCTATCAGTAGCTAAAATTTAAAGAACATATCAGAGCAATTTTTTTGATATCTGAGTTGACTAGCATTAGAAATAATGAACACCATCAATTCAGTCCACATCCATAATCTTTCCTATATGCCAATATGCAATTATATTGATCATTCTCCCAGTACAGACTCCCTAGTTTCAGGTTTCCCAGACCTGCCTGATGACACAGATCACCCAGAGATTGTGACTGAGCAGGTCTGGGTGGGGCCTTGGAATGTGCATGAATAATTTGCTTCCCAGGCGAGTCCTACCCTGAATCAGTTGAAGTTGTGCCCACCCACAGAACCTGAGTAGAAAATCTAGCAGTCACACACCAGAACAGAATTATTGTTTTAAGTATTATATAAGAGAAACAAGAATGTTAAAATATTTTGTATTCAACGAACATTCTTTTTGAGTATTTATTGGTAATAAATATTTACTGACCATATATTACAGTACATTGCACAAATCAGTAGAGAGGGGGTTAAATGGAAAGTAGACCTATTGTTAAAAATTAACAATTGCAAGGTGAGAGTAGCAAACAGAAAGGAAGAGCATCCTTGGCAAAGATACTCATAGTTACACACCATTTCTCCTAAGGGCTTCAGAAAGTACTGGGACAAGAATCCTGTTGTTAAGAAGTATGGCTCTTGGAGAAGTCTGTTATAGTTATTTATGACACTGCTGCTATTGTGAATGAGGTAATAGAGCTAATAACTTAAGAACATTCAAATAAAAAATTCACTACAAAAGTAATTTAAAGGGTATAACCATTTTTTTCTTGACCCTTCTGAACATTAATTCGTATTTAGAAACAAATTATAGTTTATCTTTTATGAGTAAAATTAGCACAAACTAGGATCTGTGAGCAACTTCCACAACTGAGGGATATGGAATCTACATCCTTCTAGAAACACAAGCATAAATGATTATGTGAGGAAATCCAAGTGCAGTAACACCAAAAATAGCACTACTATCATTCTACTGAATGTAGAACCCATAAATTATAGTATAGCAAATGTGTGTATGTTTCAACATAATAGATCATTAATTACATTACCCCGTGTGGTCAAGAATTACTGTTTAACAGTATAATCATTAAGTAACTCTCTATAATCTCCCGGATAGAGAATTACTAGTTACATGCATGCATTTGGAATAAAATGGATTTAAATGCAGTCATTATAGCTATTCAAATATTACTGGTCCATAGGAGCATGAGCTAAAATAAAGCATCTGATAGTATTGCTTTAAATATGATACAAAGGAACAGGCACAAAACTTCAGATTTTTCAGTTTTACTGCCCCAAGTATTAGGAAAATAAAAGGCCACTTAGGACACCTGAGTGGTCACTGCTGAGTGGTGAGATGATATGTGGATTTTTTTCTACTTACTTTTCTGATCTTCCACATTTCCAATAAAAAAAGTAAAGTAATCTTTTTCTGACCAGGGAAAATAATTCCTTTATTTAAGGATATTATCTGAGAGATCAAATTTATTTGAATATTACAGTAAGGCCATTAAAAACTTTGTCCTTGAAGAAGCTTACTCATGTTCCTCCTCAAAGAAAATTTGTCTTGAATCCTCCTCATTTTGTTAAAAAAATAATATACAAGAAAAAATAATAATATACGAGCACTGAATTTCCATGTGCTACTTCCAAATGTAGGTTTCAAAAGGATGGTTTACAGTAACAATGCTAAGTGATAACAGTTTCATTGGTACTCCTCCTAGTCATCTGGTGTGTGAGCCAAAGAAACCCAATAAGGCCTGGTGAATGAAAAATGCTTACCCTCTCTGAGCAAAAGGAGAGCCATACCCTGCTAGTGGGTTGTCATTAAGAGTATTCATTTTTTTTCTTTCCTAATCTCTCTTTAGCTTTGGCCTTTCTCCACAACCAGTTCCTTTAGGAGGCACTGAAAGGCATTGAATTTAAAAAGAGATAATTGTAGACAGACCTTGGACTATGTGGGGGAGATCTATGCAGCCTCCCCTGCAGACAAAAGGGGCACTTTCTAGAGCTGATCCATGATTGATTTGTTAAGGGATACTTCATCTGTAAGATAGCTTTAGTCAATGTTCCTGGAGCCTTTTTCAATTTTTTTGGAGTGCCACTCCAATAAGCTTGGTCTAGTTTCCCTGACTTAATGCTGTTTTAGACAGCAATAAGGATCCATACGTCAAAGAATTCACTGTGAGTCTTTAAAAATAATAACACCCTCAGATGGTGTTACTCTCACCTCACAAATGTTAATTTTTAACAATAGGTCTATCTTCCAATTAACTCCCTCTGTATTGTTTTGTGCACTGTACTGTAATACTAGTATATGGTCAGTAAATATTTATTGCTGGTAAATACTCAACAAAATGTTTGTTGAATAAAAATATTTTTAACATTCCCATTTCTCTTATAATAATACTTAAAACAATAATTCTGTTCTGATGTGTGACTGCTAGATTTTCTTCTCAGGTTCTGTGGGTGGGCACAACTTCAACTGATTCAGGGTAGGACTCGCCTGGGAAGCAAATTATACATGCACATTCCAAGGCCCCACCCCAGACCTGCTCAGTCACAATCTCTGGGTGATCTGTGTCATCAGGCAGGTCTGGGAAACCTGAAACTAGGGAGTCTGTACTGGGAGCATGATCAGTGTATAATTGTATATTGGCATATAGGAAAGATTCATGGATGTGAATCAGAAAGCACCTATCAAAGTGAATTCTGCACAATAGTCTGGACAAAGTAAGAAGATATAATAAGTAAGTGCTCACTGCAAGATTTCAAATAACATATTCTTCCAAGAATCAACACATGGGAACTCGGCAATGCCTCATGCAGAGCACTCTGAGGTCCTCAAACTGAAAGCTGTTTGCTTTGGTTTATATAGTGTAGAAGCAACTTAGGAGGCAAACAACATAAATGCTATCACCATTTTCCAGTCCAGAAGTTTTTATTATAGTAAGTTTAGCTCAGGGCAAGCTGCCTCAATCAGCACATTGTGATGGCAAATACACCGACTGTAGTTTCTTCTAAGCAGTTGGGTTGTTTTTAAGAAGGATTCATGAAACAGCGCTAATCAACACTTTATAGTTAGAGCAGCTAGATGTAACACTCACAGTTGGATGCTTTAATTGTTAAAATTGTTTGCTTTCCAGATGAGCACAGTCAATTTTAACTTTCAGTAAAATTATTTAAACTGACATGACAGATAACCCCTACCCTTTCACCACCAGCACCATCTCTTGAGATATAACTCAATTCTTATAAAAGAGAAACAAACTAGAAATGAATTTAAATAATAAAATATTTACCAAAACGAAGTACCAGAAGCAAAGTCAAATAAGAAAAAATGTTTTCCAAAAATTTCAAAGACCTTTGGTAATGTTGAAACTTCTTGCTTAGTTTATGATAATACAGTCTTAATAAATGAGATCTTCTGAAAGTTGGAAAATCTTGGTTCTCTTCCCATCTTATTGTTTTGTGATCTTCTCACATATTAATTTACTAACCTCAAATTTCATAGTTCTAAAAGTATCCTGACCATTGTTGTTCTAGACTATGTCCAAAAGACAGTTTCTCAAACCAATAACACAATAATTACTAAAATTATATATTATTTTAAAAGTGAACAGCTGAAGCCCATACCTACCATCCCCCAATTTCACTTTTTAAAAAGCCATCTTTCCTCATCAAACCCCACAGTGAAAGAAAACTGAAGGGTAAAAAACAAAAGTGTCTGTCTCTTATCCACCCATGTTATCAGTTTAGGACAAGATTCAAGTGTTTTTCACATTCCCCAACTAAAATTCAGGACCACAATGCAGAGGTCCCTTTGGCTTTTGAATCAATATAGGATTTCAAATTTTATGTCAACTTTATTACATTAATGGGAGGACCATTCATTCTCAAATTACACTAAAGTTTACACTTATACTTTACTTCCCACTCTGATTGTAAAATCCCCTTCCTTTCCTCTCAATAGTTGTGTGTGTGTGTGTGTGTGTGTGTGTGTGTGTGTGTGTGTGTGTGTGTGTGTGTGTGTGTGTGTGTGTTGATTCTGGTCCATGGACCACACTTTGAGTAGGACTAACCAGCTAACTTCCAGCTGCAGCAATCAATGTCCAACTCTGGTCCAACCAATTAGTGATATTTGCCTCTCTAGCTTAAATATCTGAGGGGCAAGTGGGATTTTGGCTAACTGGCGATTCTTAAATGGCTGCAACAATTTTAGGGCCTTCTCTTCAATTGACCTTCATCTTATCAACCTAATCAATTTGAGGAGATTGGAAGATGAGGACATTTGGGGACATCTTCATTCTCAGTCTCTCTGCTCTTTAAGACCTAGCTGCCTCCTGTTTTGCTCCCCTATATGACTTTCCTTTAGAAGGTAACAATTTTGGCCTATCCCCATTTGAGAATTAAGTGCTGGCTTGAAGATACTTCAAATGTCAATTGTCAGTTGCCTTATCATGTGCAGTTTACATTTTATAATTTCTGTAAGGCATTTAACAATGTTTAATTATATCCTCCAGGACCATATGGAGAACAACAAGCTACTTAGTAATGTTATTAGGTGGACTGAATAACAAAACCTCCAAAATTGTTCAAGAACATCCTGAAGAGAGGTCTCTAATAGCACCTCATAGGACTCTTTCCTGGAGCTGAAATTTTTAAAACATTTTATCAATACTTATATCAATTTATCAAAAACGTAAATAATGACATGTAAGACCTTCCTAAAAAGAACTGTATCTTAGAGATAGAATTAAGATGTTTAATGGCAGCAGATTTCAAATTCATGCATTCATACAAGAAAGAAATTACTGAGTGATTACTATGTGCTCAGTGGCAAATCCTGGGCAATATAAAAATAAAAAATATAATGTGTCTTCAAGAAATTTATGACCTAGAAAAAGAAATAAAAAAACAAATGATTATGCTGCAATGTAAAAAGTACTGCAATAGAGAAATGTGCACATGATTAAGAATAATAGAAGTGGTCCCTGACTCCCACTAGGAGAGTCCAGGAAGATTTAGGATGTGAAGATAAAGATATCACATGAGCAGTTGTTCATATAGGTCTGTCATTTGGGACACATACATGCCCTGAGATAAAGATTTAGGGGAATCAGAGTATTGGTGGTCATTAAATCCATGGGTATAGATGAGATAGGTCTAGAAGATTATATAGGAAAAAATAGGCAAAGTCAATGGATGGAATCTTGGGGAATAGCAGCCACTAAAACCTGAGCAGAAAGAGAGTGATACCCAAGAAAGAGACAAAACAAGAGTAACCTTACCAATTCCCTAAATGTTGTAGTTCTTGGGGTTGTTTTGTTGGCCCTATTTTTCTATATATGCACTCTTTCAGGGTCTCATCTACTCTTTTGGTTCCAATTACCATTGATAATATGTTACCACCACTTGAGAGGCAAGCTCATGTTCTAAGAGTGAAAAAGCAGAATTAGATAGGAACATGAGAAAAATGATGAGGTACACTGGGGAATTCCACTCAACAACTCTTTGTTGAGCAGTATGACAGGCCCTAGTGTCTGTACATGGTGGAATATGGCAGTGAAAAAAACAACTAAGAAAAGGGGTAACCTCATCAATTCCCTAAAAGCTTTAGTTCCTTGGGGTTCTGTTCTATGCCTTCTTCTCTGTCTATATATCCTACCAAAGTAGTCGCATCCATTCTTTTGGTTATGTGATGTGTATATGATAATATGTGAATGCAAGCATCATGAAGCTTACATCTAGTGAGAAATGGGCAGAGAATAATGAAATAAACAATAGCAATTTATCTAGAAAATGATTTGAAGAAAAATAAGATAGAGGAAGGAAACAGAAAATGAAGAGACCTATATTTTAGATAGAGTAGACAGGAAAATACTGAGGAGGTGATAATTTGAGCATAAAGCCAATTAAAGTGAGAGAGCAAAGTCTGCATCTGTATAGAGCAATGTTTTTAACCCTGACTGCACATTATCATCTCCTGGGAATTTTTTAAAACAAAAAGAATTCCTGGGTCCCACCCCTCAGAAATTCTGAATTAACTGGTCTGGGATATGGTCTTGGCAACCAGAATTATTTTTTGAAAACCCATTTATTCTAATGTATAGCCAAGATGGAGTGGAAGCGCATTAGACAGATATAATTACAAGTGCAAAAGCCCAGAGGGAGGAGCATGCTTAAAGTCTAGGAGAAAAATATGGGCCAGCTAAATCAGCACCATTATTCAAATAAAAGATTTGAATAATGGTGCTGAGGATTAGCAAAAGTATTAAAATTTATATATATACATAAAAACACACACACACACATACAATTTTGTGATTTTTCAAGAGCAGTACTTAGCAGCCTACAGGTAGGATTGACACAGTCCTATGAGTTGAGATAATAAATGTAAAGAAAGAATAATAGATAATTCTTAAATAATGGGCTATTGGGTATAAGCTGATGCAAGAAGGAACTAAAGCCAAAACTCAAGGAGAAAGAGGAGGGATGAAGTGACAGAAGGTACAGTGATCTCTTCAGACAAACCAAACAAGGTGAGTGTAGGGAATTCAGCTGACCACAATTCCAATATGAGCCAAAGGCATATGATGTCTACTAAATATCATAAGGCAATCTTAGACTTCTTTTAAAAAGTAGTGGTTGGCTGGCCAGTGTGAGTCACTTGGTTGAAGTATCATCCCATATACAGAAAGGTTAGGGGTTCAATCCCCAGTTGGGGGCATGTATGGAAGGCAACCAATCAATGTTCTCTCTTACATTGATGTGTGTGCATTTTCCTCTCTTTCCCTTCCCCTCTCTTTAAATCAATAAGCATATCCTTAGATGAGGATTAAAACAAATACATAAATAAAATAAAAAATAAACAGTAGCAGTTGGCCTTCATTAGATAATCACTAACTTTCCTTCTGCCTATAGAATGAATATTCATTTGATCTTGGGAAAGTAAAAATCTATCCAACATGGAAGGAAGTAGCCTAATCTGCTCTGAGCTGGGCAAAAAATGATTGGAATATAATATGTTCAGTTCAGATAAGATTTTATGAGAGACTCTGATGAGCATAGAGTGTCTAAAGATAGCCCATAAGGAAAAATAATCTGGAAGTCATTTCTATTAGGAATAATAGTCTTTTTTTTTAACCTGGTAAGTATGATGACCTGAAAGTTCACATTCATAAGTATAAGAGAGTGGAAAAGGTCTCAGGCATAATGGAGGAGTTCCTATTTCTTTATCTTAGCAGTAAACTGGTACAGAATAATGAACAGACTCAAAATGTGGTCATTCTGGTAAATGTTAAAAGACTGGAGTTATAAAGCTAAGAGGTCACAGTATTTCAAGGGGCACCAATGTAGATGCTGAATTCAGACAAAAGAATCATAGAAGGGACCATGACATAACTGGCCCCTATCTTTCATTAGAAGACTTTCAATGCACTTTATGAATAAGCCCCTGTATGTTTCTAATGGGAAATTTTGTTCTGACTAATATGTTTTTTAATGTACTGTGAGATGTGGGGAAGTAGAGAAGGGTGTCAGGGAGGCTTAACTCATTAAAAAATATTTGAAACTATACTGAATTGGAAGACTTTACAAAGAAAGAACATTGATGCATATTAAGCACCAATTATATAGGAAACACATCAGCTGAGAAACATCTTCTGAAAGGCTCCTCAAATAGTGGAGTCAGCAAGATGAAAACTCAATGATTAGGAAATAAATACATGCATCTTGTTCAAAATCCATCTCTTCAACAAATGAAAGCCAAATAGGGAAAATATGAGTGTGAAGTCCTACACCTTGAGGATGACTTCTCTTCTGGACATTGATCACCACTGTGGCTTTCCGAAGAGCATATAAGGAATGTGACCCCTGAGGATGTGACCATTCCACCCCAGGAAAGCAAGCTCTGAGACGTGGTGGAAGCTGGCAAGGTCTGTCTGTAGCCAGAGTTAGGCAGAGGAAAAGATCCACTGATCCCTTCAGCCCTTGCTTCTTTCCTGAAGCCTTGGGCATTTCCAATGGGAAATCGCTGGTGGGATAGAATTTGAGGTAGGCAAAAAATAGATTTTTATTGCAAAAATGTCCCATAGCAAAGCTGTTACTCTAAATCAAGAAAATTGAAAAGGTAAGTTATCCATGGAATTCAATTCACTATCGACATGTTCTGCCCTTACCTTAACTAAAAGCCACAGTAAATGGTTCCACCTCTCCACTGACATATAGGTTCCACCTCTCCATTGACATATTTCTTCTGTGTCAGAGGACACAGAAGAAATAAATGCATTTTACCAATTTTAAGATAATCTCTACATTTGAATTTTAATATATGTAAAAAGGAATAATAAATTTTTTAAAAAACTTATGCAAAAAAATTTAATCCTTTAAAACATCAATAGGTTTAGTAAGGATATTAAAATACTCAGGTAAAGCAAGTTGCCTATTTCAGGTGCTTCCTCAGTATCAGATCTCAAGAAATAACATAATCGTAATTTGCTATCTCTCTGTGGTAGGCAGAATGCTAAGAAAGGTCTCTGTTGCCTTTCACCCTTGTATAATGCCCTCTCTTTGAGTGTGGGTGGAAGTGAAATCAGAAAACTTTGAGTGTGGGTGGAAGTGAAATCAGAAAACTAAAGCCAGAGAAGGATTTAATGTGTCATAAAATGGAGATGGCCACAGATGCTCAGAGTGGCTCCCTGCTGACAGTCAGCAAGAAAACAGGGACCTCAGTCTGGCCAACAGCAAGGAATTGAATTCTTCCACACTCTGAATGATGGAATGATTTTGAAAGCAAATTCTCCCCCTGAATCTCCAGCTAAGAGCCCACCAGGCTGACATCATGATTTCAACCTTATGAAACTCTGAACAGCAACCCCAATCAAGTCTTCTAATCTATAGAATTTTGAGATAATAAATCCATGCTGTTTTAAGCCATTAAATTTGGGGTATGTACACAGCAATAGAAAACTAATATACTTTCTATTTTTTAAATATGTTTTTATAGATTTTTTTAGAGAGAGAGGAAACATCAATTGGCTGCCTCCTACACGCCCCCTACTGGGAACCGAGCCCGCAACCCTAGCATGTGCCCTGACCAGGAATCAAACTGGCGACCTCTTGATGCATAGTATGATGCTCAACCAACTGAGCCACACTGGCCAGGCCTAGTATACTTTCTATACATTTTCTATCTACCCACAGAAATAAAGGTAAAAAAACTGATTTTCTACATTGTTACAAAAAAAAAGATTTAAAGATAACCAAAAAGACAAAAAATTTCACAGATTTCACGCTACTCACAGAACATCTGACTTAAAGTAAAATTTATATATTGTAATTACATATGAATTGATTTCCAGAAACCCATGTTGTACACATTAAAATAAATTTCATATCTTTTTCAAAAGAGGGAAACATGTTAGATCAATAATCCTAAAATATCTTAGTAAAAATATAATGCTTTAAGAGGAAGACAATATAACTTTCCCCACCTAATTCTTGGTAGAATAAAAGTATCTTATTTTTAAAAGAGAAGTAGGAGTCAATAGATACAAAGGTCACTTTTTGCATAAGGAATGACAAGGGACCAATACAACTGGTCGCCATTCATTTCACAGTGTTGTTAAGAAAAATTCAAACAAACATTTTTTGGGGGTATGTGATCTTTACTCACTGAGGGATTCATGAAAATAAGAGGAGTTCACAAATAAATACTTGGCAGCCTTGTAAACCTCTACTATGAGGTTTATTGCCTTTCAGACTATAAGGCAGCAAAATTATAAATGCCTTTCTCCCTCTGCAGACAGTTCATCTGAAATAAATCAAAAGATTCCATCTGACACAATACTTGATGTCCTTTCATTTCCTCAATATAGAACATGTCCACATCTAAATCTTTGTTCAACTCAAGAAAAAAGAGCATAATATAATGGCTAATATGTGAGTTCTAAAATTAGCTGTCCTGAGTTCAGATCCTAAATCTACCACTTACTACGCGTGTGCTCTTAGGCAAGTTAGATAACTTCTATGCGCTGCCATTTCCCCTCTGTACATGGGGAGAATAAAAATTCATACCTCATATAATTTTTGTGAGGATTAAATGAGTCAACATGTAAGAAGTCTTTACAATAGTGCCTGAAACATATTAAGTGCTCAATAAATCTTAGCTATTAAGAAAATTGCCAAAGTTTTTTTTTTTTTGACATTTTTTTTTTATTGAGGTATTATATGTGTACGCCACGAAGAGCACAGGCAGGCAGCAGAGGCCGAGCTGCAGCTGCTGGTCCCCACCCAGCGCCCCTATCTGGGCAAGCAGCGCCTCGAAGCTGAGGGGGCCGGAGGGCACGGCCAGCGACAGGCTGCTGCCCAGCCCGCTGCGGCCCGCATCGCCCTCCACCTCCCGCTCACGCTGTCGCTCACCCTGCAGCTGCTCAGTGGGCACCGCATCTCCGAGGGTTCCGACCTGCTTGGGGAGTGGGGGGTGGGAGGTGGGGCGGGAAGAGGCAGCATAAGGGTGAATCAAGTTTTTCTTATAATCATTTCTATCCTTTAGGCAAAATCAGACACCCTATAAATGAATACAGTTTTCAAACAGAAGCCTATGCAGCATGGTGGCTCATTACAAACCTTCACCTATTTCTTCTGCCTGCACCAATTACTTCTGCATTACACCCAAAGTCTTTTATTTAATGGCTGCTTTAGGTCCTTGGACATGGAAAACAGAGGAGGAGCTCTGACACTGGCCCAGGTAAGTCTCAGACATTACTTCATAAATGTAGTCTAAACTGAACCAGTCCGTAAGATGGTGGTTTGACCATCTCTGTCTTTGAGTTTTACTTAAAAACGTGTTTGGTCAAGGAAACCTCAAAGATACATAAAGAACATCAGTGGGACTAGAATAAAAAACTTGTCAACTGCTTAAAGTTTCCATTTGAAATAAAGGTACCATTAGTACATAAAACACTTTTGACTTCCTTTACAGCCTTGAACTAAATAAATCCACTCTGAGGTTTACAACCTAAAAGTAAAGAACATGGACTTTGGACCTAGACCAATTCCAAGGTTGCCTCTGAATCTCAGTTTCCTCTTCTCTAAAATGGGAATGATATTAGCATGCAGCCTCAGAGGGTAGTTGTGAGATTCACATGAGATAAAACATGTATGCATATGTAGCCGAATGTTTGGTAAATAATAATCTCTCGAATAGAGATGTTATTACACAAGTTAGCTGTCATTAGTAAATGTATGCTTTACTTCTATGTAGAGCAATTTTCTTCCTGTAAAAGCTGTAGATAAGTTTCTCTAAAACTACACGTAATCTCATCTTTATGATTTGGGAAACCTTTAAAATAGGTAAAAATCTATGTGCAGCGTGGAAAGAAAAGCTGCACTGGCAGCTCCAAGGAATGATTCAGATACATCATACTCCATCTGCGTCTGATAATACAGTCCTATCTTAGTATCTGCGAGTGACATTAAATCCTTATTCTTTTGAGTTTCTCTAAATAAATTCAGGAGTCTCTAACACAGACAGAATATCAAATTTAGGACTGGAATATGAGAATCTCACTTAATCAGCACCTCTATGTATATATCAAAAGCAAGTCTCTGTGAAAGAATTTAAATTTTGGGTCAGATACCTCTTGTTTCTGTTCAGAGATTCCTACAAATAATGTCATCCTTTCTACTCCACAAGGTACTTTACAAATATTAATACTCAGAACAGTCCCAGGGTTAAGTAGTTATATTCAGTTTTTCCTTTGAGTTATATTTGTGAAATATGAATCACCTACATAGGTACAAAAAAAAAAGAGAACTGAACAGCTTATTAAGTTACTATAAAGTGAATACTTTTACAGCACCACCCAGGTGAAAAAAGAAGATTCCTGGATGTCCTGCATTTGCCTCTTCATAATCACTAGCCTTGACTAAAGTAATCCCTAGCTTTATGATTATCATTTTCTTGATTTCCTTGATAGTTTACCTAATTTTGCATCTCTTCATACTATATTTTAATTTTGCTTGTTTTCAAACTTTAAGTGGAATCACCTAACCTGTGATCACCATTCCTTTATGCCTCACTTCTTTCATGCAAACATGAAATCTGTGTGATTTATAAATCTTATAGATAGATGTAATTTCTTCATTTTTACTACCATGTATTTTACATTATACAAATCTACCAAGATATACTCATCCATTTTACTGCTAATAGGCATGTGAGTTGTTTTGAGGTTTTTTTTTTAAATTACTTTATTGATTAAGGTATCACATATTTGTCCTCAACCCCCTCCCCCCGTTCCCTTCCCAATCCCCCCCAATAATGCAGCTATGAACTTCTTGAATATATCTCTATATGTCCATATGCATACCTAAATATATGGGGTATATACCTGGGAATAGAATTGCTACATCTCTAGATATGCATATCTTCAAATTTGGTAGCGGATACCAAATTTTTCCAAGGTGGTTGTACCCTAGGTATCACTTATACATGCTAATAAGTATGAGAATTTGTTCCAACTCTTAGTCATTGTCTATAGCCAAGACTGCAAAAATAGTTCTAGGAAGTGCTGTCACTGTAACTATGAGTCACATTGATGAACATGACTCTAGATAATCCATGTGTATTTTCCATGTCTGTCTAGCTTGGTTCCCATATAAGTAGACGATTCTGTCAGGTTGAATCAGGATAAATTGCAAAACTATTATATTACTGTACAAATATAATCAGAGTAACAGAGACCAAGCATAGGACCTCAAAATTCTATCTGACCTGGAACCAGAGCACAGTACACCTAACGAGTTTTTACAATTCTTGAATACTGGAAATTAAGGATGTAGTAGACAGTAACATGTTCAATAACATTTTATCATCCAGTAGCATGTCAATAGAAGAAACATATGTTCAAAAAGTCCATTCAGGTTGCAGGTCTGGCAAAATACCTTTGGACAACCAGAAGACAATTATGACCATTTTAAAAGACGTTTGATGCCATCTGATTTGGAAAAGCAATAATAGATTGACAAATCTTAAGTTATCTCTTGGCTACTTGGTGAAAAAGTTTTCAGCATGCTATTTTTTTCTGTTATGCCTCTTCAGGTTTTTATTTTTAAAAGTAGAGTCATTATACTTGTCCTATTTGTAAACTAGGACTACAAAATGGAATGCACATAAATAATAAAGATAATCACACAGATATAATCAACTGTACCTGCATTCTCACACAAATACCAGGAATTTGGAAAGCTATGTAGGATAATGAGTAGTGAAATTGCTACAGTGTGTCATGGACAGAAATCCCAGCACAACCCTTATTTCTCTGACCAAAGACAGTCCTGTCACATCATGCATTTAACTATATCTCGGCACTATAAAATAACTGCATGTCAGAAATAGCTTCTACTGGGTTATAATTAGGTAAGACATTAATACATTGCCATGATTAAAATAAAATGAAAACAAGTTTATTCATTTTTACTTGTAAATGGACATTTAGAGCAATCATAATACACTTCATTTAAAAAAAATACCATATTTTCCAGTGTATAAGACAACTGGGCGTATAAGACGACCCCCAACTTTTCCAGTTAAAATATAGAGTTTGGGATATACTCACCGTATAAGACTACCCCTCTTCCAACTCACACCAAATAAAAATTTTTAAAAAATCAGATTTGATTTCAATATGGTAATTTTAATTCAAATGCTTATGACATGCAGGCACTTAGCAGAAAAACTGTCACTTATAAACATAAGGCTGTTTGTCATCAAACATGTAAACATAAAACAGTGCAAGTGGATTAAACTTTTCCTAATTCACTCTAAAGCTGAAAGGAAGGATAAGACAATAAACCCATGGGAGCTGCCACGCTGTTTGTTTTCTAAGCTGTCAACCAAACTAGAACTGATGATGATAGGAGGAAGATAACAAATAATAGAGAGAGAGCAAGTGCTGGGCAAGTCCCTGGCGAGTTAGCAATGCCACTTCACTGAAGTCCTCAGGAGCGAGATCTGAGAGGCAGAGAAGGAGGTACGGTAATAGGATACAAGGGCAGGCCAGATGGGTGAAAGAGGCGTGTTTTTCTGGGCACAGCTCTATCTCTTTTTTCCATACCCCGGGTGTTCTGGATGCCTGCAGCTTGCTCTGCCCTTCACTTACACCTTCCCGGTGAGGCACCCCCTCACCTTGTCATTGGGACCGCGTTAAGTCACTTCTTTCCACGAATCCTGGTGAGTGGATTTTCTTCTACCATACTTGTACAGCACTGCCCTTGCTGCTTTCATATGGTCGCTGCACACAGTGTGGGGGAGCTCAAAAACAGCCGCGGCCGCATCCCCGCTGTATGCGGCGAGCACCCCCGCACTCCATTTATTTCAATGGAGCCGGAATGAAACCATATGTGGCACAAAAAGGAGCTGACTGGAGACACTTGTGGTCTCCATCCGGCTCCATTGAAATGATTGGAGTGCAGCCGTTTTTGAGCTCCCCCCACCGTATGCAGCGACCGCAGATTCTCCAGTCCGGCTTGGAAGTTTCAGCACCCGCCCTATAAGAAGACACCCGGCATATAAGACGACCCCCGACTTTTGAGAAGATTTTCCTGGGTTAAAAAGTCGTCTTATACGCCGGAAAATACGGTAACCTTAAACAATTTTTATTTATTTTTTTAATTCTCACCTGAGGACATGCTTGAGAGAGAGAGAGAGAGAGAAAGAGAGAGAGAGAGAGAGAGAAACATTGGTTGGTTGCCTTCCATATGCTCCCTGACCGGGGATCAAACCCACAGGCCAGGTATGTGCCCCAAATGGGAATTGAGCTGTCAACCTTTCTGTGTATGGGACAATGCTCAACCAACTGAGTCACTCTGGCTGGGGTGTATTAACTAATTTTTAAATAGACTATTTGACTACAAAATATCACCATAAAATATTCAAGCTCCTCTGGGCTTCTGTTAAGTTTCCTGTTAATAAATCAAAAATTCTATTACTACTAACACATAAAGGAATGTATTTTACATGCTGCTGTATGTTAACACCAGAAAAAACAAAGAGTGTCATTCAAACTCAAGTCAAACCTACATGATGCTTACTGCTTACTAAAGGTTTGTGAGAAGACTGTAATTAGACTGTAAACCCCAGGTTCCAAGCTGTTCTCCAAAATCATTCTAGAGACCATTCATCTAGTAGCCCTCTATTTATATCCTGAGAAATTCAAGCCTCTAGTCACTGTGACACACACACATAAAAGAAATTATTCAATGATTGATTATTCATCCTATGCTATTTCATTTTTCAAAGTAAATAACTACATACCTTAAAAATTGAAAGTAATTTGGTTTGCTTTGGAGATAAATTTTAAGTAGCTAACGTCTTATTTTAGAGATAGAGAGGGAGTTAGAAACATGGACAGTACATCTCCCACAATCCTCCTCCCCTCCCTGTGACCAGGGAATTGGGCCTGTAACCTAGGTATGTGCCCCAAATGGCAACTGAACCAGTGACCTCTCATTGCACTGGATAATGCCCATCCAACTGAGCAACACTGGCCAAGGTTAAAGTCTTAATTCACTAATCTGAAAGGCTTCTTCTTTCTGTTGATATGTCAACATTTTGGACACAGTATATGAATGCTTTACCATTCTTTAAAGCTTAAATCTAATGTCCATTCATCTCTTCAAAAACAGAAAAAACAAAATGTTAAATATATTTCAATATTTGCACACTCTTCCAATTGTAGATATTTTATCCAATAACATCTACACTAATAAAAGAGAAACATGCAAATTGACCATTATTCCGCTACACCCACCAGCCAATCAGAGCGAGTATGCAAATTAACCCTACAAATATGGCAGCGGCCACAGAGCTGGAGCCAGCCGGAGGCTTGGGTTGCCCCCGGCGATGGAGGAAGCCAAGCTCCCCTCTGCCCTGGCCGGCCCTGGCCTCTGCTCAAGGCTACAAAGTTTCAATTATAGAAGATAAATAAATCCCAGATACCTGCTTCCAGCCGGCCCTGGTCTATGCTTGGGTTGCCAGGGGTGTGTGGCCGGCCTGCAAACACCTCAGGCCCCTCGCCCAGGCTGCCCCATGCCCCAAGGGAGCCCCCACCCTGATTGGGGACACCCTTCAGGGCAAACCAGCCAGCCCCCACCCGTGCACCAGGCCTCTATCCTCCTATCTAATAAAAGAGTAATATGTAAATTGACTGTCACTCCAACACACAAGATGGCTGCCCCCATGTGGACACAAGATGGCTGCCACAAGATGGCTGCAGGGGAGGGCAGTTGAGGGGGACCAGGCCTGCAGGGGAGAGCAGTTGGAGGGGACCAGGCCTGCAGGGGAGGGCAGTTGGTGGGGGGACCAGACCAGCACGGGAGAGCAGTTAGAGGCTGGCAGGGGAGAGCAGTTAGGGGTGACTGGGTCGGCAGGGGAGGGCAGTTAGGGGCAATCAGGCTGGCAGGGGAGTGGCTAGGGGGAGATCAGGCTGGCAGGCAGAAGTGGTTATGGGCACTCAGGAAGGCAGGCAGACAAGCAGTTGGGAGTCAGTAGTCCTGGATTGTGAGAGGGATGTCCAACTGCCTGTTTAGGCCCGATCCTACTAGGGTCCCAGATTGGAGACTAGAACAGCACCAGAGCCTAGAACAGCACCTGAAGAGGGTGCAGGCTGGGCTAAGGGACACACACTCCCATGCATGAATTTCATGCACTGGGCCTCTAGTGATGGTATAACAGAGAAAGATATTCTATATTGCACTCTTGAAAGGGGTGAAAACAAGTTGAAGACACTGATGGTAGGCACACAATGTCCTTCCTGGTGATAATTATCCTCCATTGGGTCACTACCAGAATCTCCTTGCTGGACCATCACACATACATCAAAATGATCATCTCTAAATACAATTCAGATGTTGTTATCATGCTGTTTTAAAATTCTCTAAAGCAGTGGTTCTCAACCTTTCTAATGCCGTGATCCTTTAATACAGTTCCTCATGTTGTGGTGACCCCCAACCATAAAATTATTTTCGTTGCTACTCCATAACTGTAATTTTGCTACTGTTATGAATCATAATGTAAATATCTGTGTTTTCCGATGGTCTTAGGCGACCCACAGGTTGAGAACCGCTGCTGTAGAGCCTAAGCTATCGGAAAACACAGATATTTACATTACGATTCATAACAGTAGCAAAATTACAGTTATGAAGTAGCAACGAAAATAATTTTATGGTTGGGGGTCACCACAACATGAGGAACTGTATTAAAGGGTCGCGGCATTAGAAAGGTTGAGAACCACTGCTCTAAAGGGTTCCTGTTGCAATTAGATTAGAATCCATTCTGTTTTAGTGATCTAGTAGGTCTTTCATCATCTGGTCTATGCTCACCTCTTTGAACTCATCCCTTACCACTCCCCGACTTCTGCAGGAGGAAGCAGATACACTGGTCTTTTGGTTCCTCCATGAGGCCAAAGATCTTTCTCTTCCTGAAACAGACCTTCCCCTTCCCCCAGAACTTCACATGGCTGACTCCCTCTCATCATTAAAGTCTCACCCAAGCTTCCAAATCTTCAAAGAGACTTTCTCTGATCACCCTTACTAAAATATGGTGCCCATCATTCTTTTCTTTCACTACCCCACTCTTCTGTGTTCTTCATAGCACTTATCTTTAGATAACATTTTATTATTTATGTATTTGTTTGTTTGACTCTTTATTAGCTATTCTTCCCACTGGATTATACACTTTGGTAACAGGGAATTTTTTCCATATTATTCACTGCTGTATATCCAGAGCCTAGAACAGCATCTGGTATATAATAGGTACTCAATAATAAATAATATACAGGTATATTAGAAAAATAATTGAAATGTTCATGTTTTGTAAAGTACAGTCAACCTGTGTTTACATTGTCTAAGCCACTAGGCTGTTATCACTCCCACTTAATTTTCTGAGCTTCCTGAGAGCAGAGGCCATGTTGTACTTATCCCTACATCCCACTGCCAAGCCTAGTGCCTGGTATGTAGTAAGAGTTACTTGATACATCAACCTGCTGAATAAATGCATGCACGGATGGATGGATAGGTAAATGAGGCTTTTGACTTTTTTTTTTTTTACCTGATATTGTCCAAGCAAGAATGGCTCCTATTGTTATTGCAGTTTACAGATGTAGCCTAGAGCATACATGGAAAGGAAGGTATAGCAGTCACTTTTGGTGCCTAGGATTTCTCAAGCCTAGCACTATTGACATTGGTGACTGGATAATTCTGGGTCTTTTTATTTTGCTTTTGCTTTGCTTTGTTTTATTTTGCTTTGTTTTGTTTAGAGAGATGGGGGAAGGGGTGAAAGAAAAAAAAGAAATAGAGAGAAACAACAATTTGTTGTTCCATTTATTTATGCATCCATTGGTTGATTCTTATATGTGCCCTGACCAGGGATCAAACCTGCAAGCTTGGCATATAGGGACAACACTCTAACTAACTGAGCTACATGTTCAGGGCTTGACTGGATAATTCTTTGTTGTAGAGGGGCTGTCCTGTGCATTGTAGGATGTTTAGAAGCATCCCTGGTCTCTATGCACTAGGTGCCAATAGCAATGCCCTTACCACTTCTCTCCCTGAGTCATGACAATCAAAATTATCTCCAGACATTTCCAAATGTCTCTCAGGGACAAATTGCCCCAGTTAAAAACTACTTCCCTTCATCTGCAGTGAATCCTTTTCTCAGCTGCTGTGAGTATTGGCTGCGAACAAAAGCATCCTTCTCCTGAGAAATGTCCTCAGCCTCTAGGAGCTACCTGTCTCTGCAGTTATGCCTTCCCTCCAAGAATAGCTTTAGGCACTGAATGAATGATGAAAGAAACGAATACAAGATTTCAGTCCCTTTGCCTCCAGCTGGAACAACTCTGAGATGCTTGCTCTTCCTGCTCCAGAGCTCCCCGCAGAATCAGACCAAGACTAGTGTTCAGGTATAACTACATCTTTGCCTTGCTCTTCCCCCGTCCCATCCTACTTCCCTCACTCCCTTATAGGATTCTCTTGAGAGCACTATTTCAGTAAACCACTTGCATAAAAATTTCCATCTCAGGGTTAGTTTCCAGGGAACCCAACCTCAGACAAGTAAGACAATAGATAAAAAGAAAATAAGAGAATGCTTAAATATGCGTTACAAATGTACCCCCAAAATTTGAGAAACAGATTTTATTCAGGGTGTTCAATGGTATCTGGGCTTTCTGCAGAAGCAGTGCAGTAACAATTCAATGCTTATGTGGCAAGTGGACAGGGTATAGATAGATGTGGAGGTAGAGGTGCCAGGTCAGTTGTACTACATTCTACCTTTCAAGATTTTTAACATGTTGATTTGACTTATATGATCCTAAGTTTCCCTATATTATGGGTGAATATACAATACTTATCAAATTTGCAAATTCATTTGAATCTCATTCTCCACATATCTTTCATTTGATGCAAAATGAAGAGCATGCTTTTCTCCACTTGGAAACCACACTATTTTTCACAATGTGTATTTAAGGGTTATTTCATCAAAATTAAGCAGAGCTGCCCTAACTGGTTTGGCTCAGTGGATAGGGCGTCGGCCTGCGGACTGAAAGGACCCAGGTTTCATTCCAGTCATGGGCATGTACCTAGCTTGCGGGCACATCCCCAGTAGGAGGTGTGCAAGAGGCAGCTGATCGATGTTTCTCTATCATCGATGTTTCTAACTCTCTATCCCTCTCCCTTCCTCTCTGTAAAAAATCAATAAAATATGTATTAAAAAAAAAAATTAAGCAGAGCCCAGCCGGGTGTAGCTCAATGGTTGAGCATCGACCCAGGAACCAAGAGGTCACTGGTTCGATTCCCTGGTCAGGGCATATGCCCAGGTTGCGGGCTCGATCCCCAGTGTGGGGTGTGCAGGAGGCAGCCAATCAATGATTCTCTCTCATCACTGATGTTTCTATCTCTCTCTCCCTCTCCCTTCCTCTCTGAAATCAATAAAAATATATTTTAAAAATATTAAGCAGAATAACATTTCATTTCAAAGTGCTATACATACTATATATATAATTGTTAAGGTACAATTTTAAGTTTTATCCTATATAATGAAGAGCTAATATGCTAATTAGACCAAATAGCTGAATGACCATCTGGATGACCTTCCAAATGAAGCTGGGCTGCGAGGGCCAAGGCAGCCGGGGCTGCGAGGGCCAAGCCCCTTGCACGAATTTCATGCATTGTGCCTCTAGTTTGAAAATAAAAACCTAGGCATTTGTTTACACTTTATATTCTGTTTGGAACATCATTTAACTTATTTTAAAATATCCATATTTTACCCACATTTGAAATGCAAATTTCAAAATGATATGCTCCATAAAATATTCCCAGATTCACCCTAGCCAGTTTAGTTCAATGGTTAGACTGTCAGCCCATAGACTGAAGAATCCTGGGTTCAATTCTGGTCAAAGGCACATACCTGGATTTCAGGCTTGATCCTGGCCCTGGTCAGGGAATGTGCGGAAGGCAACTAATCAATGTGTCTCTTTCACATTAATGTTTATCTCTCCCTGTCTCTCCCCATCCCTTCCACTCTCTCTAAAAATCAAAGGTAAAAATATCCTTGGGTGAGGATTAACAAAACAAAAAATAGATTCCCAGATTCCCATGGCTAAAAGTAATCCATCCCTCCTTTGGCACTTTTTCCTTGCATTAAATTTATTAGTGTTTAATTCATATCATCTCTAATAAAATTGCCTAGGTCTGGACAAATGTTCTGCTCTTAATTGTATCATTCCTTGCCTCCAGCCTTATCCAACAATCAGCAAATAAATGAACAAATAAATGAATGTGGAAAGGTTATTTCTGTGGACTTTTAAACTTGTTTCCTTTTTTGATAAAACTTGTACAAATAAACGACAGAAGAAGAATTAAGAGAATAGCAAGTTGTGTACAAATATAAATTTAAGGGCTATAACTAATATACCCACCAATTATAAATATGAATATAAACTTGTATCAAATTTCTTAAACTTTTGTGTCATAAATTGTGTTCCCAAATTAGTTTCCAAGCAGCTGTGATAAAAACAGGGCCCACCTTAAGAGGTTTTTTGTTTGTTTGTTTGTTTTCAGAAACTCTTAAATGCCAGTTTTCAGAAAGAATTATTTAAAGAGTTTGTTAAAAATACAGCTACTTTGTCCTCATTAGATCTCAGGTGGGATGAAGGATGCTCGGCCAGGTCTGGAGACAGTTTCTCTGCTTCATGTCAAGAATTCTCAGAGAAGGCCCAATTCTCTCTGTTCTCCCTGGGCTAGTCTAAGACCCAGCTCAAGTTATAGCTCCCTTTTAAGAAATTTTGAAATTTGTTGGCCATTCCAAATCTTTAGATAGATGATAGAAAGATAGATAGATAGATAGATAGATAGATAGATAGATAGATAGATAGAGATAGATGTAGAGGGCCCCCTGCGAAGGCACATGGGCATTTCTTTAATTATTGTCAGCTGAACTCAGGGCCATAGGTAGAGCCACACCCTGGAAACATGCTTCCCCAAAAAGGCTGGACATGTTATCAGTACTGACTTTTTACCTTTGTCCAGGTGTCAGGGAGCGGGCTTTGATATGTAAACCAGTCAAGCACCAGGAATGCTAGGGCCTACTCAAGAATGCAAATAAGCTCCTTTGATCCTAACTTTTGGTGATACTTCCTGGTATTTGGGGATATATAAATAAATGCACTGTGTGGGCTCAGGGTCCTTGTCTCTCCTTCAGAGGTGGCAGCGGTTCCACCCGGCTCCCAGCTTGGCTTCTATTTCTGCATGTTTCTTTCTTTCTTTTATTTCTCAACTCCCAGCTCCTCTACTCAGGAACTGGACCTGTTCCTTTTCTGTGCTGGACTCGGAAAAGAGAGAACACCCCACAGATAGAGAGAAATATATATATATTCCTCCCTCTCTCTCTCCCTCATATATATATATATATATATATATATATATATATATATATATATATACTTTATATATATATATATATATATATATATTTATATATGTGTGTATATATATATATATTTTTCCCCCCTCTTTCTGTATGGTGTAGCTGTGTTGTAACTGCCTGATTAAAAGTGATTAAGTACATGATTAGCACTTTCTTATTCACTGTTTCAATTATTTAAGCCTTTCACCCTCTAACTTAGCTTTAAGTTCCTACTGGGGAAAGACTAATGAATCCTTACTCCCAGTCTGTCTCTAGGGTGCTAGGTAATTTTATCTACTTTGGATTTAAAAAATTATTCTTTGTTTAAGCCAAAAATGTTTTAAAGCCTTGCAATCACTGAAATTTAAAAATATGAGAGGTATTAAATCTGGTGTTGTTTTTTTTTTAATGAACATTTTATAAATGCAAGGCTAAAAGAAGTAGGTGAAAGGAATACTGAAGGGCAGAAAACTTCCTGAGAAGAGGCATCTGTTGTTTTTTGTTTGTTTGTTTAAATATGTTTTATTGGTTTCAGAGAGATAGAGAAATATCAATGATGAGAGAGAATCATGGATCAACTGCCTCCTGTACGTCCCCTACTAGGGATGTAGTCCAAATCCCGAGCATGTGCTCTGACCGGGAATCGAACCATGATCTCCTGGTTCATGGGTCGATGCTCATCAACTGAGCCTCGCTGACTGGGCAGAAGCATCTGTTTTAAACATGAGGCCATACCTTTGTATTATTCAACTTACAACAGTGAGCGATAGTTACTTTGGACATTTTTATAAGTCAAATAATAAATTCAAACACACTTTGCCCCAAAATAAAGACTATAAATATAAAGAATGGTACACAATTTATTAAAGATGAATCACTTTAACATTCGAATATATATGATCTGCAATCCACAGGTACAGGGATATCAGTTCTCACCACTCTCATGAGTGTCTCTGAGACCTATACCAAATCCACCTGGGTCGGTCATAAGTAACCTACTGTACTCAGGGAGACAGATAAATTTTCTCAGAGCCCTCCTTTCTATGCTTTTTCTAACCTCAAGACTGGTGTAGAAGCTTTCTCTAGACTAGTCCCTAAATATTGGTCATTGTTATCAAGTAGTTTGGTTTGTTCATATGGACCATGAGCCATCTCTGCCAAGCAATAGGCTCAAGAGTCAGGTTAAATTGTTTCTCCCTAGGGTAAAATCAGGTGTTGAAATAGAAAATATGGTTAGTCAGAATTATTGCTACATACAGGTATTACCATAATTTCTCAGTGGAAGTTTTGAGATTCACTCTGATTAGACTGGCATGTTATCCTCCCACCCCTGTGAGCAGGAAACAAATTGTTCTGATTGGTTTAACTTGGACCTAGGAATTTTTTCAAGTTCTTTGGGGGGAAAAAAAAGAAAATCTTAGACCATAAGTTAAAAATGAAAAACTGTTGGAAAAAGGAAAGAGTGAAATAGATGATAGAAAAGAACATCAGTTAAGATTAAGTTCAGCTGCAAGAGAGAGCCAAAAATAACATGGCTTAAACAGAATAAAAGTTTATTGTTCCCTCAAATAGAAGAAGTCACAAGTAAAAAACCTTCAACAGGCTGATAGGATGACTTCACAATATCCTCAGTATTCCAGATTATTTTATCTTACTGCTCTGCCATACCTAACCACAAGGGAATCTAGGGAATGAAGTCTTTATTCCAGGTGATCATATGTCCACTTATCAATGAGGTACTTTCTATTGCTTAGGAGAAAAAATAAAGGATCAACACCGGGGGACAAATAGCAATCACTGCTTGTGATGTACGGACTCCCAAGGCGACTTCCATGAGTCTTATCGCCTTATGTTCATATCTTTGTCCTCCTAAGTATAGAGAGGACCTGTAACTTCCCTCTAAGCAATAGAATATGGAAAGAGGAAGGGATATAGATTATTAGTATGCATAATTATGTTACATAAGACTTACTATTGCAGGAATTTTTCTCTCTCCCAGGAATGGCTGTGAGGAAGAAAGTGGCCATGCTGGGAAACCCCATATGCCAAAGAATTGATGGTGACCTCTGGGAACTGAGGGTAGCCTCAGGCCAAAAGCCAGCAAAAATGAAGCTCTTAGTCTAACAACCACAGGAGTGAGGAAGAAGTGCAGAGATTCAGCTAAACAAAGACAATAAATGTGTGCTGCATTAAGCCACTAAGTTTGTGGTAATTAGTTATACAGCAACACAAAACTAATATACTGATATTGAAGGCAACCAACAGATGTTCACAATACTGCATAAAAGACATAACTCAGTCCCTAATATATTATAAGAGTTCAATAAATGTTTGCAATGATCAGCAGCAGCAGCATCATCCTCATCATCTAATCATCATCATTTCCAAACCTGAATTCCTCCAATATCATCATTACCTTGCCTAGCAGCTTAATAGCAAGGAATACAATACAAACAGGGAAAGAATTCAATTCATATTGTTTCCAGACTTTTTGGAAGCAACCAACTTTAAATTTTAATTGGAGTTGAATTTCCATTAGCACTGCACTAGTGATTCTTGTACATCCATCTGACACTCCATTCCAGGGGTCCTCAAACTTTTTAAACAGGGGGCCAGTTCACTGTCCCTCAGACCGTTGGAGGGCCGGACTATAATTTAAAAAAAACTATGAACAAAATCCTATGCACACTGCACATATCTTATTTTGAAGTAAAAAAACAAAATGGCAAAAACACCCGCATGTGGCCCGCGGGCCGTAGTTTGAGGACGCCTGCTCCATCCCAAGACCTCACTTCTCAAGGATATACAATGAAAAAATTTTAACATTGTTCCATTTCTAGAGAACTGTTGTTGTTTTTTTTTCTTCTTTTTCTTTTTTGCTGCAGAATTTGTCTCTCTTTCTGACATCAGTGACAGGATAATAACAAGTGCACTATCCCACAGTTCCTTCTCATGATGGAGTTGGCTTTATACAAAGAGGTACGTTACTATGAAGAAAGACCACACAAACTACTAAACTTCATCAACAAATATCACTGGTCATTGTATGGTAGGGAGATGAAGGAGAAAAATTGTTAGTGTTCTTAACAGAAACACTCACCATACCAGTAAACATCCTACGAATGGTAGGTCAATAATGTTATAAATAACCAAAAACCATGGTATTACCTTCCTATGAAATATGGAATTGACAAGGGAGAGAAAGGAAGAGAGAAAAGTCCTTGAGTTTTTCTCCTTCTAGATTTATTATTGTCTGTTTGTTTTTCACTTTCCAATGAAGAGGTATGCTCAAGCTCAAATAAAAAACCTTCCTAATACAGTGAAACATGAGCCAACTGAGGACACCTTTACTCAAAAGTAAACATTAGAAGGTAACTGAACAGGATTCCTTTTTAATACTTCTCCCCTCCTCCCCCAGGGGAACTGGTGTGTCCACATTACAGTAGAAAGAAAATGGGCTTCCTTGGTTACTATAAAGGTCCAAATAACACATTAATTATAATATGTTTATTTTTGATGAGTTCTAGGTACTTACATTTTTCACCATTTTCATAATCAATTCATAAACAAGAGTATCTGATGACAAATAATAGAGTTTGTTGTAGTCATTGAATAGTTTTTAAAATATTGTGAACAATTTTTTAGTGATTCACCTGGAGACTGATCCTATATAATAAAAGCCTAATATGCTAAGCGTCCAGTCGGCCATTCAACCAATCAAAGTGTAATATGCTAATGAATTTTAAGACTACTCACCCACTCGCTATAATGTGCACTGACCACCAGGGGGCAGATGCTAAGACTGGTAGGTTAGCTTGCTGCTGGGATCTGGCCGATGGGGACTGAGTGAGACAGGTCGGACACACCCTGGAGCCCTCCCGCATTCCCTCCCTCCCTGGCTGACCAACCTCCTGCATCCCTCCCCAACCCTAGTCATGCACCAGTGGGTTCCCTTGGCCTGACCTTCGCAATCTGGGACCCCTCAGGGGATGTTGGAGAGGCAGGTTCGGCCTGATCCCACAGGCCACGCCAAAGGACCCCACCCATGCATGAATTCGTGCACTGGGCCTCTAGTGTTAATATATCAACATCCAAAGTGAAATCAAAAGTCAACAGATTTCTGGAGCTGGAGATATTTACATGTTTTTGGTAAAATAAAAATATTTAAGACTTGTACTGAGCTCAATCTATTCTTCCTCACTCTTGTGTTTCTTATACCAGAAAATGCTATCCTATACCATCTTTTAGTTCCTAATACCAGAAATGCTATCCTATACCATCTTTTTCACCTTGCAAAACCTTACCCATCCATCACTTAATGTCCAGTTCAATTCCCATTTTCCATGATGTCTTTATCCTGATCACTACACTAAGTGATATTTTTTAGGGGGAAGAGTATATTTGGGGAAATAATCAAAATAAATTCCAGTGATACCATTTCACACATAGTGCCTTGTATTATGACTATTATTCTTTATGAGCTTCATTCGAAGGTGAAGATTGAATAAAACTTTATTGCCACTATAGGAACAAGAACAAGGACTTGCAAATTATACTGAAAAGCAGAAGAAATGTTTATTGGATAAAAGAATTAGTGAATGAGTAAGTGGGCAAAAGAATGAAATTATTAGAGAAGAGGTCATTGCTTAATGGCATACTATTAAACTCAATCACTAGGAATATAAAGAAGGGAGAGACACAAAAAGGTAAGTTTTACTTAAAAAACCACAATCATGGGGACATGAACTGAGAACTGAAAAAAAAAAAAATAGGCAAAGAGTAGGTGAAAGGTAGTTTAGGCATTGGGAAAAGGGAGGCACTAAAGGAAGGCAGAATAACACATGATGTCAAAGTGAAGAATCTAGCCTCTCTTCTAAGATGTGACCTTTCCCAAATTCTACCATGAAAACATTACAAAGTTATTTACATACAAAGCAGCTCAGTTTCTTAATTGAAATCTGAACTCTTCGAAATGGAACAGCAACCAAAACTGATCAGAGAAACCAACAAGCTAGGCCAAAGTAGAACCAAAGGAAATATGGAGCACTCATAGAATTTAAGAAATGCACTGGAATTGCCACAGGCATTTAGGAAGCATTATGCAATTTAGAACAGTCTGTGAATCACAAGGGCTGTTCTCTTTATAGTCAATAAGGTACAAAGGGTGTGGTGTGGTAGCTACACCCTAGCTCAGATCTAATCTGGAAACACATCTTAATGAGAGTTTAGTTGCCAGTAAAAATTTAGCTGAAATGATGCCTCATAATTCTACATCTTCTTTTCAAAAAATACTTAAAATCCATATTCTGGGCTTTTAGATGTGACTAAAATAGCCAGAGGGTTTCTGAGAGGCACTCATATACCCCTTAAGGTAATTTGCTGTTTCAAATGGTAATAGTGACCAATTATGCTTTGGTACTCTCAATACTTTGAGTTGACAGCAATGCTCTGGAGAAATTTTGAACACTAGGTTCCAAGTTTTATAATGTCTTTCTACCAAATATTTTGAAACAAATTTAACATTAAGATTTTTCCATTTGCTGAGCTGTCAATCAAGTATTAGTGTCTCTTTTAAGAAAGCACAGTGCATTACCTACCCATGATCAGTAACAGCACGCATGTCCAATCTAACACCTTTACTAATAATTTAGACACTTTGTCATTTTTCAACAGGAAAAAAGCTTAATTTTCTATAGAGCATGAATAAGGCTTTCAGAAGGCAATTTCAAAGCAGATTCCCAGAAGCAACTTCTAAGGGCAGCTAAAAGAAAGATGCTTTTAGCATGCTTTGATATAACTATCAAAATTCTCAAATTATATAAATGCTTAATAACAAGTAAGGATTTCAAACCTGTGTCTGCATAAAATATTACCTTTCCTGGAGAAACTAAAAGAAAACTTGAAAGGCATTTCATTAACACTTTAACTTAAGGACATCTGTAAAGCAATCTGAAAAGTACAGCCAGTTAAAAAAAACATTTTCTTTTGCTCACTCTTTTTTTGTGTCCACATTAAGAAACACATTTTTATTTACTGTTTTGTCAGCTTAATTCCTCCCAAAGGAGATTATAATTAAGTGACTACATGAATTAAAGCCTGGTGTACCTTCTTATAAGTATTGCTGATAGAAAACCATTAAGAGCAAAGCCAGGGCACTTTTACAAATAAACATTGAGAGGAAATAAAGATATATAATTTAGAAATAGCAGACTGATACTAGAGCAGACAGTTAATATTCTATTTATATTACACTTTTTATATCACACTGACAGAAATTGTTCTTAAGTAATTGAACATCAATAAGACTGAACAATAATGTCACAAATTAAAAACAAGGAGGGATGAGCAGATAATAAAAATCTATAAGGCACTTGATTCCCATTGCATTAAATATATTGCAATTAATAATATATTTAAAATAATTCAGACAAAAGTATCCAATTAAGATGCTGTTACTTTGCAAAGCAGGAGGTGCAACAGTATAAAGAATAATAGTTAATCACAGCATAGACCAAGCTTCCACAATCATGGCATTCAAAGTTTCAGAAAAGGTCATATAGTAGATAATAGGTAGTTGCGAATTCTTTGTCACCCTTCCCATCAGGAAGTAGAGTCCTGCCCTTGAATTGAATCTGAGTCTACCCTGCAACTTTGTCCAACAAAATGTAGGCAAAGTAATATTTCAACTTCTGAGGTTAGGTCTTCTATTTCCTCACAAAAAAAAAAAAAAAAAAAAAAAACTTCCTTTTGGAATCCAGCCACCCTGCAGTGAGAAGCCCAAGCCACATGGAGAGGCCACACAGTGGAAAATTGAGGCATTCTGGTCAGCTGAGCATCCAGTTGACAACTACAAGCATCAGCCATATGAGTGAGCCATCTTCAACTCCCCAGCCCAGATTTGCCTTTGAATAACTGCAGCCTAGCCAACATTCATTGATGATTTGAGATTACACTGTAACTATGTAACCCTTAAGAATCATCACATGTCAAGTTTGGATATAATATCAGAGAAAAATATCCACAATTACCTGAATAATCTATACTAATAAAAGGGTAATATGCTAATTAGACTAGACATCCTTTCAGACGTCCTTCTGGACAAAGCCACGGTGGAGGGGGCTGAGGCAGAGGCAGTTGGGGGTGACCAGGCCAGCAGGGGAGGGCAGTTAGGGGCGATCTAGCAGGCAGGCAGGTGAGCGGTTTGGAGCCAGTAGTCCCTGATTATGAGAGGGATGTCCAATTGCCAGTTTAGGCCTGATCCTTGTGGGAACCAGTTTAGGCCCAATGCCAGAGGGAACCCAGTGCCGGCAACTGGGGGAAGGAAGGCCTACTTTTGCATGCATTTCGTGCATCGGGCCTCCAGTTTAGCATAATATTTTCAAGGTTCATCCATATGGTAACATGAATCACTACCTCATTCCTTTTTATGGCCAAATAATATTCCATTGTATGTATATACTGCATTGTGTTTATTCATTCATTACCTGATGGATCTTTGGGTTGCTTTTCCTTTTTTTTTTTTTTTTTTTTTTAGTTGTTATGAATAATTATGAGCATTTCTATACAAGCCTTTGTGTGGACATTTATTTGTAATTTTCTTGAGTATTATTATTGACTACTATTATGTTTAAATAAGTTAAATATTTTATATATTTCTAAACTATAAATACAAAGTGTCAAATCTACATAAGTTAAAGCTCTTTGGAGCCCACATTAATTTTTTAAACTATGAAGAATTCCTAAAACCAAAAACTTAGGAATGGGTACTCTACTGCTTCTTTTCAAAAAAAAGGAAAATATAATTTTTTCATATTTTTATATTACTGATTCAGAGGAAATCAGATAATTTTTGCTTTTATAAAAAATACTATCTTGACAGCTTTATTTCCTAGGTTGAATTTAAGGAAAAATAATTATCAACCAACACAATAAAATCATCCAAAGAGAGTAAATGTCATGATAGTATATGAAAGTTTTTTCTCTATAAAGATGCTCAAAAAGGAAGAATATTTTATTGATTTTTATAAACTGTGAGAGCTTTCTAAAATTATTGAACTTCAGATACACAAGTTCTTCAAACCCATGATGTAAATAGCTACAGGCTCCTTTGTCAAACATTAGACCTTTGAGATAATTGCTTGACTCCTTTTTACTTGGAAGGGAGATCCCTAGTCCCAGTCTCCCGGATGCCTGTCAATCTAGTTTTTATCAAATTTCTGGTAATTGGCATTCCTCTAACCTCTATTCACTGCTTACAAAATATTAATTTTATTAGGCATTTCACAATCATAATTCTTGAAGTACTAATGTACATTTAACCATAGGAAAACTTTAAAATCTATTAAAAACACATTCACCTATTAACTAATGTCACCCCAATAAACTTAATTTAAAAAACAAAACAAAAATACATTCAGCACATATTTTTTCCAAAAGATATTAGTTCATAAACTTATACACTATCTCTTTGGTGCGTTTAAATGACTATTTATGTGGCCAAATTGTTATATCCTACGATCCACAATTATATATGTGCTTCCCACATTCTGAATTTCTCCAAATTCATGTAATGAGCCAGATTATTAAAGGCTTTGGATTAGGTTTTTCTGTGAGTGACCATTTATAGTTCTAAATAGACACTAAAAAATAGAAAAGTTATCATATTCTCCCATAATTATAAAAACTCTATTTTTAATAATAAGCATGTTCTAGAATAACAACTTATTGTTCTTCAACATTGAAAGTGAAACCTTCTGTCATTAGAAGACTGTTCCATGGAGTGGGTAGAAATTTTCCTCTGACAGCCCATCTTAATTTTCTCAAAGGTCATCTAGTTACTCCTGGTTGAATCCCCATGTGACACACTAATTTAGAAATGTTTCCTCATTAGTACCGACATCTCCCAAGGGTTGAAAAGACTTCACATACTCTGTCATTCATTTGAAATGTGGATTCAGATTTATATATAATCTTTGAATATAATTTTATATTATATGTATATGTATCCTATAAAAAAAGAAGTTATGTTACAATCCAAAGGCATTAGAATAGCATGAAAAGTCAAATGCTTTGGTGTTCAAATCCTGCTTCTGTTTCTTATCAACTGAGAGATCACAAGGAAGTTATAGAAGTTCTCTGAGATTTAATTTCCTCATCAGCAAAAACAGAAGCAACATCTTTGAGATGAATTGTCAAATGCAAATAAATTGTCTGATAAAATATAGAGGATATGTACATTGCTAATTTTTATTAAAGTTCATTACTGTTATCACAGTAAAAGTTGCCTTAAGACAAAATAGATCTGCAATGGAATTCATTGCAATCCTGAGCAGAAGAATGGCTATTACCTAACTGCATGAAGCAGAATAGTGGAGGAAAGGCATGATTGCCCTGGGGTGTAGGCTAGTCCTATATAATAAAGAGGTAATGTGCAAATTGACCGTCACTCCAACACACAAGATGGCTACCCCCATGTGGTCAAATATGGCCACCCCCATGTGGACACAAGATGGCCAGCAGGGGAGGGCAGTTGGGAGGGACCAGGTCTGCAAAGGAGGGCAGTTGGGGGGGACCAGGCCTGCAGGGGAGGGCAGTTGGGGGTGACCAGGCCTGCAGGGGAGGGCAGTTAGGAGCAATCGGACCAGCAGGGGAGCAGTTAGGTGTCAATCAGGCTGGCAGGGGAGTGGTTAGGGGGGTGATCAGGCTGGCAGGCAGAAGCGGTTAGGGGCAATCAGGCAGGCAGGCAGGTGAGTGGTTGGGAGCCAGCAATCCTGGATTGTGAGAGGGGTCCCAGATTGGAGAGAGTGCAGGCTGGGCTGAGGGACACACACCCCCAACATGAATTTTGTGCACCGGGCCTCTAGTCAAATATAATATCACATTGTTTTGTGTTTTTTAATTCTTTGTTGTTGTTTTTTTTATTGTTTAAAGTATTACAAATAGTAGTACATATGTCTCCATTTTTCCCCCATTGACCTTCCCCTAGCCTCCCCTACCCACTGGCACATGCCCTCAGCAGCACAATTTATGGTAGATAAGATCTGTTTTTGTTTTCAAGGGGAAGAGGAGGGAGGATACTATGAAAGAAGAAAAACATTGTCTTCTTTCACCGCAAAGGACCAGGAGAGGAAATCATTTTTGCTGAAACCCCCCAAATTTTCTCTTACTTGGTGCTCCAGCCTTTAGCACCTCCTATCTCCAATGTACACCACAGACATCAAAAAATGTTATTCTCCTTAAACATCATTTGGTGTTCTCTTTGACTTGTCCAGCAGTGTACAAAGCTCCACAATAATCTCAGAGATCCAACACAAGCTTTTGCCCAAATCCTAACCTACTACTACTTATGAATGTTACATCACAGCATCTATACATTATATTAACAAAAACTCAATTTAAGAATGGATTAAATCTTATTGCCCAGCCAGCATGGCTCAGTGCTTGAGCATTGACCTATGAACCAGGAGGTCATGGTTCAATTCCCTGTCAAAGCACATGCCAGGGTTGCAGGCTGGATACCCAGTGTGGGGCATGCAGGAGGCAGCCAATCGATGATTCTCTCTCATCATTGATGTTTCTATCTCTCTCTCCCTCTCTTTTCCTTTCTGAAGGCAATAAAAATATATCTTTTTTAAAAATGCAACTATTATTTAAAGCTCACTGATTATATTTTCTGATACATCCATAAGGCAGAAGACAACTCAAGTTTAAATGGTAGCAATTTATTCAACATGGTAGTACTTTGAAGTACTGATTATTTTCCTGTACTGCTTCCCTCTACTAAAAATTATTGAGTGACCTAAACACATGTGAAGTGTGCATTGCATTTCATTTATTACAATTTAATTAGAGATCGTATTTATATAATACATACATATTTACTTATAGTGATACCAAGATTCGCTTTTTTCAAAACCAATTAGATTAAGAAAGGAGATAGAATAGTGCTGAAAAGAGAGAGAATAGTACTGGAACTTATAGCAAATAAGTTCACTGTGCTTCTCAAATGAATAGTTGAGTAGTGTGGATTCATTTACAAGCTAGATAGTCATGCCAATTAATTTTTAATCCTTTCAAAGTCAAGTATTGGTACCTTACCCACTAGTGGATGACCTGTGGGCCTTCTCCTCGCCACTAGTGAGTACATTCCAAATAGAAAAGGCACAAAGTGGGTGGAGATTGTGAGTGCTGTGAGTGTTGTGAGTGTGTGTATGTGTGTGAGTATATATATATATATATATATATATATATATATATATATATATATATATATATGCCCATGTGAATATCTGAATACTTTTGAAATAATATTTACTTTATTTTAACTATTAACTTTTTTGAAATTGCTAAATGTTAAAGTTAATATTTAAATCAATCTGAGAGCAAACTTAAAAGTAAAGAATTAGCTATGAGACTCATTGTTCATTTTCTAAACATGTCCTTGTACAGTAGCTCTAATTAAATGTTACTATACTTCATCTTGATAACCTTATAATTAGCTAGTTATTAATAATAAAAAAGGAACAAAGGGGAAGTCAGACATTATAGTCATGTCATTTGGGCAGCTTCACCAGGAAACTACAACTATGCACTGCACAGGGAACCACTGGCCTAATTCCTGCAAAACACTGGGGAAGGGATCCAACAAAGGGAAGATAGATGTATGCCCAGTAAAGTTGGGGTGACACAAGGAAGGTACTTGCTTGTCAGTCACACCTGGGAACAAAGATCATTGACCAGAATTCGTGTGGCCACTGCAAGCACATGAAAATTTAGGAATACATAATCTCCTAAACAAAGAAGTTCTCTCTCTTGTGCTCTTGCATCGCTCTTGGTTTCCTTGCATTCACCCATATTTCCTCCATAGCTATGTGGGCCTGAGGATCCCGCATGTAATGGACTGATGGACTGCAGCAGGGAACACAAACTACGCTAACCTGATGTTGTATTGGACTGTGCAGACGTGGAAATGAAATTCTGGATACTGGCTCTCATTTTAACCTTGCTAAAGGCAAAATGGGACTTCTTCCTTGTCGCGACTGAGGGAGAGGGGACCTCAGGAACTCAGGGATGTAATTTCACAGAAATAAAAATCACTCGTTCTCCTGGGCAAGCCTCAGAAAATTATTTTTCTTGGGATATAGCAAGAAATCCACCCCTACTAGCAACCGCGGCAGATGGGGACCTCTCCCCTCTAGTAACAGTCTCACTCATCTTAGCCTGAAGCTGAAAGCCCTTTCCAATGTATATGTATTTCCTCTTCAGGAAAACTGTGTCAAGGTGCTTCTCTCCAGGATGCCGAGTTAGTGTTTCGACCTTGAAAACTTTCTTTTGCCTGCTCTGTTTTTTCTCTACCTGATATTGAATGCTGAAATAATTCTGTAATTTTATTTCATCCTGTCAGCGTTATGTTTTTTTTCCTCCCATATGGAAGAATTAGAAAGTGAGAAAAAAAATTGCAGGAGGCTAAGATTCTTTCTTTCTTCCTCCCCTCTGATTAGATTATAGTACAATAGGTTCTCTGCCTATTTCTTTTCTTCCTTTTTTTTTTTTTTTTAAGAGTACAATGCCTGGCACTAAAGTGGTGCCAAATAAATATTTGATAAATGAATGAATAAATGGGAGTGAAACAGTCTCCACCCTTTTCTTTGATGTAAGGTCTTCCAGCCCACAATGTTTGGTTAGTTAACCACCAGATTCTCAGTGAAGTAATTCAAACACTACTTAGCCACCCAAAATCTTTAAATTACCAGGTAAACTAGATTTTTGCCAACCGTTTTCTGCATTTTTATTTTTTAATATATTTTTAGTGATTCCAGAGAAGGGAGAGGGAGAGAGAAATTGAAACATCAATGATGAGAGAGAACCATTAATCAGCTGCCTCCTGCACACCCTCCACTGGGGATCAAGCCCACAACCTGGGCATTTGCTCTTGACTGGAATGGAACCTGGGACACTTCAGTCCACAGGCCAATGCTCTGCCCACTGACCCAAACTGACTAGGGCCATTTTCTGAATTTTTATATATTAATCTGGATAGTTTGAACCTATTCATTCAACAAATTGTCTCTTGAGCACCAATTCTGTCAAATAAGGTTTGTAAAAGATGTAATGTGGTTCCATTAGTATATTTCTAACTGTACTCCAAATGTATAGCTATCACCCCTTGATTCAAAATTATTATTACAGGTTGATTGATATTTTAAGGCTATATTATAAGGAAGCGTCTTCAGAACAAAATAACAACAGTAACAACAACAAAATGAAGAATTCACTGAATCACAAATAGAGCCAAGCAAAGTGCCTTTCTCACAACACTGTCTCCTCAATATTTTTATTGAATTGATAGACTCTGGGAATTTCTCCATATTAAAGGGTTTTTAGGTTAATTTTGGGAAAAGTTCCCAGACATAAGGAATAAGGGAACTAAAGAAGGCTCCTATTTTCAACTCAGCACTTACTAATCATAAAAAAGAAGATGAAGAGAATTCCCACCTAAGAAACAACTGTGAGGGGAAAAGGAGCTGATGTCCACTATGCTCCTTCCCAACAGACTCTCATAGAAAGCTAAATGGTTCTGTGTCAAAACCGCCTCTCTGTTTCCAATGAAATGGTGCTGCAGATGAAGTTTGATAAATATCAGAAAATATGCAATTGTCTTTACACTTTTAACTATCTTGGAAAAATGATGCCTCTGCAGTGACACTTTATATAGGTGAGTGACATGTATAATAACTGGGCAAACAAAGGTGAGAACAGTATAAACAGCAGTGGAAAGGCTCTTACCATTTTACATTGGCCATATACATATGATATTATCTACCTTCAAGACAAATAAATTTTCCACTGAATTCCCTTGTGGGTTCACAGCTCCTGAGGTGGAAAAAAATTTTTCTTAAGTCTAAATCAGAGAATGTGTTTAAATAGCAATAAGAACAGATCCTGATTTTCAGGACAATATATATTTTCTGCATTATACAAAAGAATGTGTTTTGCTTTCAATTCAAAATTATTTAACGTTTTCTTCACCTTCTGGCTAACAGAAATTAGGAAGGTTTTTAATAAGAGCAGGGCTTGAAAACAGAATGGTTTAGGGTTTATGTTGAGTTTGTACATAAATTCTTCTATGTACAAACTCAACAGTGAAAAGAAAATGTACATTTATGAAATGTCTTCTACATGCCAGGTACTCTGCTGAAAATTTTGCATGTGGTATCTCATTTAACCTTGACACCTAATTTAACCTTCACACCTATGTCATCCATGCTTTATAAGTGTAGAAATTAAAGTTTAGAGAGTCTCAGTATCTTACCCACAGTCTCACAACTTGTAAGTGGGGCAGTTGGGTTTAGAACTTAAATCTGTTTGAAAAGACCAATAGTGAAAAGAAGGAAAGGAAGAGATTTTTGACTAATCCTATCTAATAAAAGAGTAATATGCAAATTGACCATCACTCCAACACACAAGATGGCTGCCCCCATGTGGTCAAAGATGGATGCCCCCATGTGGACCCAAGATGGCCACCACAAGATGGCCAGCAGGAGAGGGCAGTTGGGAGGGACCAGGCCTGCAAGGGAGGGCAGTTGGGGGCGATCAAGCCTGCAGGGGAGGGCAGTTAGGGGTGACCAGGCCGGCAGTGGAGGGCAGTTAGGGGTGACCAGGATGGCAGGGAGGACAGTTAGGGGCAATCAGGCTGGCAGGGGAGCAGATAGGCATCAATCAGGTTGGCAGGGGAGTGGTTAGAGGTGATCAGGCTGGCAGGCAGAAGTGGTTAGGGGCAATCAGGAAGGCAGGCAGGCGAGCAGTTGGGAGCCAGCAGTCCTGGATTGTGAGAGGGATGTCCGACTGCCCATTGAGGCCCGATCCTACCGGGATCGGGCTTCAATGGGCAGTCAGACATCCCTCGAGGGGTCCCAGATTGGAGAGGGTGCAGGCTGGGCTGAGGGACACACACCCCTCCCCGTGCACGAAGTTTGTGCACCGGGCCTCTAGTACATATTATAAGTATTCCAATGTTTATATATAAAGCTAGGAATTAGAATTGATGTGTTGTATGATAGAATAAGGTTTGAAACATCCCTGGTATTTTCAACTAAGTACACATAAGGATGGGGATTATATGCCTTGGTAGTATTTTCTGTTTTTAAAAAAAAGAAGATGATAATGACATAAAGATTAATTGACCATAGTATTCTGTGGTTTTTCAACTAAACAAACAAACAAACAAACAAAAAATCCACCCTATGATTAGGCTGTATTAATGGAAAAACCAATAATAGCATTCAGATATATAGAAATAATAGTCTCAATGATCTGACCAGACCACACCTGGATCATGCATTCACTCTGTGCTTAGTACTGTATTCCCAAAATATAGTCAAAATGCATATATTTAGAGGAACTTGAAAAGAATTATTATGTCTTGAAATGATGACATAGGAAAGAGAATTGAGAAAATGGAGAGATTTGGACTTGGAAAAGGAGATTTAGAAGAAACATGTTTCTGTCTTTACATATTTGAAAAGCTTCCAAGTTACAGGAAAGAAATAGATATAGGTGCATTAAGTATTTTGTCACAAAACAGAAATTAAGTAGAAGGTCTAGAGAAGAGAATTGTAATTCAGTTTAGAGTGCATATGCTAAGAATTAGGTCTACCTTGGAATATAATCACTCTATATATATGAAAAGAGAGAGAGAGAGACCTTTATAAGTTGCTTTTGAGAGGAACTCATATATATGTACATATATAAATTTACTAGAGCTTTATGGGTCCTAAATATTTTTAACTTTACTTCATATGCCTTTCTAAAATGAGACAATACCAAAGAAATAATTTTTCATGTGACATCTGTTTAACACCCTGCCCTATAATTTCTTTATTGAACATAATACATATTAATGCACATTTTATGCAAATTTCTTAGTCTAGATAAAAATGCTTGTAATTATCCCTAAGCGATGGGAGTATCCACCAACATAAATTTTTCCCAGGGTTAAAATTAGGAGTGGCAAGCAGGAGGTTTTCAACACAATAAGCTATTACTTAAGAGGAATACAAATCCAAACAAATATTTAAAACCAATATGATAAAAACATGTCTAAGAAGTGGAAGAAAATCTGACTCCCAAGTGATAGTATGTTTAAAAGAATGGCTTTGGTGTTATAAAAATCTTTCAAATTTTTAGCCAGCAAAGCATTTATTATTATTTTATTAATACCTGTGTTTATAATGAATCCCAAAGGAATTATATTAAAAGCAAATATTTTTCACATTATTTCCCTGAAAATTCCAAATAAAAGAAATAAACCATTAAACTTTGCTAATTTGCTTTTTATTACCATTCTTCTTATTTACGTTACTAACAATAATATTAAATTGAAAGAGAATAAAAATGAGAATAAGCCAGCTTGACAATTCATTTTATCCCCAAACTCATCCATTCCTGGTAGTATCAAAACAAATCAAAACATTTCAGTTCTGAGATGACAGATACCAGCACATTTTCCAGACAAGCCCCAATTAAATTGGATATATCCTTACATTCTCATTTCCATATTAAAAGCCACTACAAAATATGCTTTTTTCACAGTGATTTGCCATATGCTTCATTCAGCTACTTTAATCTCCTTTTGGTTGATCTATATATTACCTAAAAAAAATTATGAAGGTTAGTACTAATTTCCACACACATATTAAGGCAATGCAGCATTCACAACAGGTCCTAACAAAGCAGCTCATATCACCAAATCTTGATTATGTAGTGCTTGAAGAAGTCCTCTGAGGCATTCTGATATGTTTAGAGACTAGCTTGCTATCCTCAGTGGCTATTAGCAATGTGCTTAAGTCTTTGTGTGTTATTACGCCAATACACAAATTGTAGGATAATTGTTGGCACAGTGCTTTGGTATTTCAACCATGATGTTGATCTTTATCTATCTTGGTAAAGGCTGCTATGGGAACTGATGGCCTGTTTTTAAAAGGATGAAATAAAGAAAACCAGAAAAAGGAGGGGACAGGAATAAAAAGCACATGCTCCATGCACTAATTTAAATGTATATTAGAGGGAAATCCTCTGACATCACCACTTTTTATAAATATTTCATATTAGTTATTATTTTTATGGTCAAAAGAACTTTGGGGGAGACCACAGATACTTAGGGTGGGAGAGAAGGATTAGTCCTGATATTTCTTTTTGTCATAAGATTATAATTTCTGAGTATCTATGACTACATAATTTTATATAGCATCATTTATGAAACATACAGCGTCATCTCTGGAAAACTTCATGAAAAAAGGAAATAAATGGAACCTGAATCTTCAAACCTAATAACTCACTTCTATACAAGAAATAAAGGGGCTAAGAAATCAGGTCATGTATCTCCAGGGGGGTGCCAACACACAAATCAAGAATATCAGATAACTAGCTGAGTGTGTTTCAAAAAGAGGGAAAGAGTGTGGAAGTAGAGGGGCTGTAAAAAACAAAATGTAATGTATATTTCCTTGGATACCAATTCAAATAAAGCAAAAGGAAAATAACATTTTTAAGACAGTTAATAGATTCTAAATGCGAACAGAGTATTAGATGAACCAAAGAATCAATGCAAATTATGTTAGTTGTGATAATGACATTGTGGTAAAGTAACAACAAAAAATCCTTCTTTATTTTTTTAAATATATTTTTATTGATTTCAGAGAGAAAGGGAGAGGGAGAGAGAGATAGAAACATCAATGATGAGAGAGAATCATTGATTGGCTGCCTCCTGTACATCCCCTACTAGAGGTTGAGCCTGCAACCCAGACATGTGCCCTTGACTGGAATCGAACTTGGGACCTTTCAGTCCATAGGCCGATCCTCTATCCACTGAGCCAAACCCAGATATGGCCCTTCTTTATTTTTTGAAAAATGTCTACTAAATATGTGGGAGAGAAATAAAATGGAATCTTGGATTTGCTTTAAAACGCTTTGCAACAACCACAATGAAACACAGAATAGGTGAAAACAAGTGTTAAAAAATCTTGGTGATTTTTTATTTGGGGGTGAAAGCTACATGGGAGCTCATTAGAATATTATTTCTATTTTTACATATGTCTGAATTTTATTGTATTTTTTACAGAGAGGAAGGGAGAGGAATAGAGAGTTAGAAACATCGATGAGAGAGAAACATCGATTAGCCACCTCCTGCACACCCCCAACTGGGGATGTGCCGAACCAAGGTACAGGCCTTTATCCAGAATCGAACCTGACACCCTTCAGTCTGCAGGCTGACGCTCTATCCAATGAGCCAAACCGGTTAGGGCTGTCTGAATTTTTTATAATAAAATATTTTAACTGTATAATATGGTTCATTAAAACAACTTAAGTCATGGCTGCTATGGGCAGCTCTTTTGCTATAATGAAACAATTGATATACTATTTTTCCCTCTGTCTTTGAGCTGAAATTCTTGCCCATGGAAGGGAGTCACTATCTGTGAATCCCCTGGTCTTTCATTCTCAATTCACTTCCCTGGGAAAAAGTCAAGTGTCAGCACATTTTCTAAAATATCAGTGCTCCAAGAAAGGTTACGAACCACTGGAAGAGAAGCTTACTGAGAAAGGTTTTTGCATATTTCTCTTTAGTTGGCCATTTAACTAGTGCATTTATAGACATCTCAGGAAATAGTCAGCTTGAGAGTGGACACATGATAGACTCTAACTAAAGGGAGTATACATCCTTGTTTGCTTACCAACTTAATGCTTGTTGCCCAGATTTGAATGATAAATTACATGGTCATCCTAACTCTTGGAAATAGCCCAAGTGCCCATCTATATATATAAAAAGGCAGTGACCATAATGACCGAAGGCTCGATCGAACACCAGAAGTCAGTCCTGCAGTCAGCGCTGCGTTGCCGTGGTGACCCAGCAATGACTGCTGCCACTGCGGCATGGTGACCCAGCACTGAATGCTGAGGGGGCTGCAGATCAGGCCCAGAATGAGGCCTGGAAAGAGAAGCAGGGTCTGATCTGTAGCCTCCGTGGCAGCTGTTGATCAGCCCTTGCCTCTCTCTTTCTCTCCAGGCCTGGCCAGCAGCTGCACCTCTCTTTCTCTCCAGGCCTCTGAGGGGGCTGCTGATCAGCCCTGCCTCTCTGATCAGGCCCGGAGACAGGCCCGGAGATGTTGACTGGCATAGAAACTGACCAATCAGAACCAAATCTGGGTGAAGTACCAGGAGCCAATGGCTGCCTAGGAGGCGGAGCTTTTTACACTGACTGGCATAGAAACCGACCAATCAGAACCAAATCTGGGTGAACTGTGAAGGCAGAACCTAAGATGGGGGCTAAGGAGGGGTTTTAAGGGCAACAGCTGTTTGGTGTAAGGTGTAAGAAAGTGATTCAATTTTTTAATGATGGGTTTGGCAGTATAGTGCATATGGCTGGCTATCAGTCCAGATAGAGGGATTTTGTGTTTTTGTCTCCCAAGAGCATCTCCTCTTGCTGAAAAAGGCTTTTCCCCCCATTTAAGCAAGCCTATCCTATATAATCTATCTATACTAATAAAAGGTAATATGCTAATTAGACCGGGTCGACTGGCCATCTTCCAGACATCTAACTTCCTTGCAGACAAAGCCATGGTGGTGGGGGCCGAGACAGAGGCAGTTAGGGGCAATCAGGCTGGCAGAGGAGGACAGTTGGGGGCAAGATCAGGCCAGGCCGGCAGAGGAGGGCAGCTGGGGGTGAGATCAGGCCAGCAGGGGAGGGTGGTTAGGGGCGATCAGGCAGGCAGGGGGGCAAGGTAGAGGTTATCAGGCCAGCAGGGGGGCAAAGTAGGGGTCCCAGATTGGAGAGGGTGCAGGCTGGGCTGAGTGACACCCCCCCCAACCCCCGTGCACGAATTTCGTGCACTGGGCCTCTAGTATATATATATATACACACACATATATAGCTATACACACAATATCATTGTTTTTAAAGCCTTTCTATCATATTATTGTATTTCATGCTATTTCTACTCATATCCTCATTCTATACTTCCCTTTTAAGATCTGACAACAGTACAATGAATAACATAAATTGGGGGCAGATCTGGGTCATTAAAATGACAAACTATCTTTCATGCACTACAACTTGTCAATAGAAAGCATACTTGGCCCCAACCATTTCTAGGGCTTCATGAATTAAGAAACTTCAATCTATTTCCAGTTCATTTACACAGCTCATTGGAATGTTGTTCTGTAACAATTGATTGATTCACAAGTTCTCCCCTCCTCCCTTCAAATTCCTTATAAACAAAGGACAGAAGAGGATCTGACTTCTGCACATACCCAATACACTGTTCAGCAACTGTTAGAAAAGAATGTGATTCCATGTTATGCTCTATGTAATTCTAGAGTTGCACTTATCACACCATATGTAACTTTCTATTTCATAGTCTGTATCCCCAGTAGATTGGCAGCTCCTGAGTAAAATGCTTTATTCAGTTTATTTTTGGGTCCCCAGCATCTAGCACAGTGCTTGACACATAGCAGACGCAATAAATAATGAGCAGTACATGAACAAATAGGTCCTCTTTCTGTTTTTTGTTTTCAGCAATTATTTTTTTGCATGGAATTATATTCATAATCTTTTGTAATACATAGCAAACATTCAATGAATAAAAAAATTAAGATTGTTCAGACTATGGCAACAAAACAAAATAAAAGTAGTATATTATAACTGACTGGCCAAAAATGAGTAATAAAATTGAACTATGAAATTTAAGAGAAAAAGAACTATTTTTTTAGTATCTTAAATTTACATATGAATTTGTATTTAGAAAGTTCAAAATATTTCAGCATTCTAATAGTCAAGTTGAGGGAGCTTACATTGAAGAAATCTTAATTTTAATAAATACATTATCATCAACACAATTATAACTGTAAAATGTTTCCAGTTTAGAGATGAAAGATAATTAAACAATATAGATATTAATTGAAATGTTATAAGGAGTAAAAGCAGTTGATTCTTATTAATTTTTAATTAGCTGTCAATATTTACCACAAAATTTCAAAACAACTAATTATTACTCATTTAATAAAAAGATAAGCTAGTTTATAAATCATCACCAAATTACAGAGCTCCTTCATATAAAAATTTTTGACAAAGGTATTAATACAAATTCTTTATATTTAAAAGTAATCTTTTTTCTCTTTTTAATTGAGGTCACATTGGTTAATGATATTATATGTTTCAAGTGAATAATTCTATAATACATTATCTATATATTGTACTGTGTGTTCCACTACCCAAAGTCTAATCTTATTCCTTCACCATTTATCCCCCCTTACCCTCTTCTACCTCCTCTCACCCCCTTTCCCTCTGGTAATCACCCTACTATTGTCTATGTATCTGAGTTTATTTGTTTGTTTGTTTTTTGTGTGTTTTTTTGCTTAATCACTTCACCTAGTTCACCCAGCCCCCACACACTCCTCTCTGATAGTTGATAATCTGTTCTCTGTATCTGTAAGTCTGTTTGTATTTTGTTTGTTTGTTTATTAACTTTCACATATAAGTGAAATCATATATTTGTCTTTCTCTGACTGGCTTATTTCAGTTAGCATAATACCATTAGAATCTTAACAAAAAGTAAATATTGTGTTAAAAAAATGCTTCTGTTTATATTGTAATATTTCCTTGTAGAATTTTTATATAAAATATAGTTGTACTGTACTTTTTTACTAAAAATAAAAAAAATTAAAAATTGTCCATCGTTAGGCTAAAATAAAATTTAAAAATTAGAAGTAAAAATTGCACAGGTATTGAAAGAAACTGCATCTTAAATTATGACAGCTGTGCAGGGTAGATTAGATTTTCCTAAGGAATACAGTATCTTAATCTGATTATTTCCCTACAGTTTAGTGCTAAGAGAAGCTGTCATTTAAATTTTGACTAGGTGAAAATAATATGTCATCATGTACCAACAATCTTTATCATGGAAGATTCACATTAATATTCTCTCTTGTATCTAAATGTACCCTAAATGGGGTAAAGATAAGTAGACCCATGGTGGATTTTTTGTTTTTGTTTTATTTTGCTACCTTCCTGTATAATGTCCTGGATATGCATGAAAAACTGGGACTAGGAACCCGAAAACCATCCAGATCTTTGTTTCTACTTCTGGAAATGGTGAAGTATATTATACAGAACCAAATGCCGTACTGAAAACAGCTAGAACATCTCAGAAAAAAATATAGAGATAAAGATTTGAAGTCATCAGAGAAATACTAAGGCAAGAATAAATTTAGAGGGACCAAGGTAAAAAGAAGAGTAAATCCTCAAGAACTAAGGCCAATACTTAGAATGTTCAATGATAGCCAAAAGGTTAGGAAAATGAACAGAGCTTTCCAAAGATTCTGAAGTTTGAAGGGATAAAAAATGAAGTTGTTTTTGTGCCCACATACAGGAAGACCCTGGGCAGATCATACTTTTATAGGCGACCTTAGTAATGGGGTGAGAATGAAATAAACCAGTTGTCTCAAGGAATGAAGACCAACTTCCAATAATCTCAATCTTTGATGGTATTAAGATTATTTTGTAATGCTAGCATTCCAAGTGTACTTGCTTTCAAAAGCAAAAGTAAAGCTTTGGAGTAAGATAACATCTTCCATTGCCTCAAAATATTGCTACATTTAAAAATTATAAATTGTCTAGTAAAAAATAAAAACAGGCATTAAAGAAGGTAAGACATAGCTAAAAAAAAACTAACATAAAACAAATATGATACTATAAAAGACCCACTAGGAATTCATATAATGGAATTATCAGTCATGGATTTTGAAATTAGTTATGATCAATATGTTCAAGAATTTTTTTAGAGATCCAAGATGGTGGCAGAGTTGGTGGAAGCTACACTCACCTCCTCCCAGGACCAAACTGAAATTACAACTAAATTATAGAACAATAATCCTGAATAACCAACTGAAAACTAGCTGAAGACAAGTCTAGTAACAAAGGATTTATGCAAGAAGCCACATTGAGACTGAGACCATCTTTCTTGGGTATAGCACTCCCCTCCATGTGTGTGGCATCAGCCTGAAGGAAAGCCCCACCCTCTGGATGTCCTCTTGCCTTACCATGTGGAACTTACACCCAGATGAGGAGTATAGCCAGAGGCTCTTTCAGTGACTGAGACTAACAGGCAGCTGGCAGGTGGAGGCAGGTGGAGATGATTTAGCCTTGGTGCCTTGGGACTTTTGCTGACCTGCTACTGGACCCAGTGCTGGTATAAGCCAGCCTTGGTGTGCAGCTTGGTCTTTCCCATGTGCACCCAAGCCAAGTATAGGAAGCCACAAACTGTGAATCATTTGTAGCTCCAAACATGTTGCCGTGAATCAGGCACAAGTAGCATCTTACATTGGCTTACACCAGAGTTCCTCCCAATAGAACCAGAATCAACACATCCAGTAGTCAACTTCAGACAACATCAGAGAAGGATCCAATAAGCTTCACAAGCAGCATAATCAAATGGGAGGTCTTGGCAGGAACTAAACCCTGCTGTGGCAAAATGTGCCTAGTGTGGTCAACACTTGCTATCAGCTTGCATGCCATGGTTGGGGTTGAGCTTCGCAGTCAGTGAACCTGATGGTAGATCCCATGCACAAACAAGCCAATAGCAATTAAGACTCAATTACAACAAAAGGACCCATGTAACCCACACAACAAACATTCCTGGAGCACCCAGCTCAGGTAATAAAGGAGAGTGTGCCACTAGACCCCATAAGACAACTGCTACAAAAGTCTACCTCACAGAAGCTGGGAGTCATAGTAGATCTATCTAATACATAGAAAGAAAAACAAAGAGGAAGCCAAAATGAGGAGACAAAGAACCAGGCCCCAAAAACACAAACAAACAAACAAAAAAAAACAGGAGAAATCTCCAGAAAAAAAAAAAAGGTGTGAAATAAAATGGAGATAAGCAATTTATCAGATATAGAGTTCCAAGTAATGGTTATAAGGATGCTCAATAGCATGAAAAAGGATATAGAAACAATAAAAAAGGATCAATAAGAAATGAAGAATATAATATCTGAAGTAAGAATACACTGGAAGGAATAAATAATAGGTTGGCTGAGACGGAGGACAGAATCAGCAATTTGAAAATAAGGTAGCAGAAAACACCCAATCAGCAAAAGAAAAAAAGAAAATATATATTTTTTAAATGAGGATAGTTTAAGAAACCTTTAAAACAACATGAAGCATAACAATATCTGCATCATAGGGGTACCAGAAGGAGAAGAGAGAGAGCAAGGGATCAAGAACCTATTTGAAGAAATAATGACTGAAAAGTTCACAAACCTGGTGAAGAAAAAAAAACACACAAAAAACAACACAAGTCCAGGAAGTGCAGAGAGTCCCAAACAGGATGGACTCAAAGAGGCCCACACTAAGTCACATCATAATTAAAATTGCAAATGTTAACAACGAAGAATCTTAAAAGCTGTAAGAGAGACAGTTACTACAAGGGAGCTCCCATAAAACTGTCAGCTGATTTCTCAACAGAAATATTTCAGGACAGAAGAGATTGGCATGAAATATTTGAAGTAATGAACAGCAAGGGCCTACAGCCAAGGCTGCTTTACACAGCAAGGCTATCATTTAAAATTGACAAAGAAATAAAGAGCTTCCAAGACAAGAAAAGGCTAAAGGAGTTTGCTACCACAAAATTGATATGAGGAGAAATTTTAAAAAGCCTGCTTTATGAGGAAGAAGAAGAAGAAGAAGAAGAAGAAGAAGAAGAAGAAGAAGAAGAAGGAGGAGGAGGAGGAGGAGGAGGAGGAGGAGGAGGAGGAGGAGGAGGAGGAGGAGGAGGAGGAGGAGGAGGAGGAGAAGGAGAAGGAGAAGGAGAAGGAGAAGGAGAAGGAGAAGGAGAAGGAGAAGGAGAAGGAGAAGGAGAAGGAGAAGGAGAAGGAGACGGAGACGGAGACGGAGACGGAGAAGGTGAAGGAGAAGGAGGAGAAGGAGAAGGAGAAGGAGAAGGAGAAGGAGAAGGAGAAGGAGAAGGAGAAGGAGAAGGAGAAGGAGAAGGAGAAGGAGAAGGAGAAGGAGAAGGAGAAGGAGAAGAAGAAGAAGAAGAAGAAGAAGAAGAAGAAGAAGAAGGAGAAGAAGAAGAAGAAGAAGCATACCTATCAATAATCACTTTAAATGTACTTGGCTTGAATACTCCAATCAAAACACATAGGGTAGCTGAATGGGTAAAAAAATAAGACTCATATATTTGCAGTCTATAAAAGACCCACCTCAGAACAAAAGATATACAAAGACTAAAAGTAAAGGGATAGAAAGAGATATTTCATGCAAATTGAAATGAAAAATAGCTGAGGTAGCAATACTTATATCTAAAAAAATTGACCCTAAAACAAAGGCTATAGTAAAAGACATAATGAAAAAGGAAGCAATCCAACAAGAAGATATAACTCTTGTAAACATTTATGCACCATAATAGGAGTACCTAATATGTAAAGCAAATCCTAATGGACATACAGGAGAGACTGACAGTAATACAGTTGTAGAAGGGTATTTTAACACTGCATTGACATCAGTGGATAGAACTTCAAGACAGAAAATCTAGAAGAAAATGGCAGTCTTAAATGACACACTAGAATAAATGGATTTAATTGATATCATCAGAGCATTCAACCGAAAGCATTAGAATATACATTCTTTTCAAGTGTCCATGGAACATTTTCTAGGATAGACCACATGTTAAGACACAAAACAAGTCCTAATAACGTTAAGATTGAAATCATATCTAGCATCTTCTTTGACCATAATGGTATGAAACTAGAAATCAACCCAACAACAACAACAACAAAAAAACTGAAAAACACAAAAGGACATAGAGACTAAATAACATGTTATTAAACAATGAATGGGTTTATAATAAGATAAGAGAAGAAATCAAAAGATAGCGTGAAAATAAGAGCACAACATCCCAAAATCTTTGGAACACAGAAAAAAATAGTCCTAAGAGAGAAATTCATAGTGTTAAAAGTGTATCTCAAGAAACAAGAAAAATCTAAAATAAACAATCTAACTTTACATTTAAAGGAATTTGAAAAAGAACAACAAGAAAAGTCCAAAGTGAGTAGAAGAAAGGAAATAATAAAAATCAGAGGATAAATTTAAAAAAATACCAGTAAAGTATAAATGAACAACAAAAAGATCAATGAAACAGAGAGCTGGTTCTTTGAAAAGATAAACAAGATTGGCAAACCTTTAAACAGACTAATCAAGAAAAAAAGAGAGAGGGATCAAATAAAAAACATTGGAAATGAAATAGAAGTAACAACTGATATCACAGATATACAAAGGAATGTAAGAAAATAGTACAGAAACTGTATGCCAACAAATGGACAATCTGGACAAAATGGATATATTCCTAGAAATATACAATCTTCCAAAACTGATTCAGGAAGAAACAGAGAATCTGAATAGACAGATTACAACTAGTAAAATTGAAGAAGTTATCAAAAAAACTTCCAAAAAACAAAAGTTCCAGACCTGATTGCTTCACATGTGAATTTTACCAAACATTCAAAGAAGAACTAACACCTATACTCCCCAAACTATTCCAAAACATTCAAGAGGATAGAAGACTCCCAAGCTCCCCTAATGACGCCAGCATTGTCCTAATTTCAAAACCAGATAAAGACACTAAAAAGAAAGAAAATTATAGGCCAATATCCCTGATGAACATACCGGTAGATGCTAAAATCCTCAATACAATATTAGCAAACCAGACCCAGCAATACATTTAACAGACCATACGCCATGATCAAGTGGGATTTATTTCAGGGATGCAAGGCTGGTATGATGTCTGCAAAACATTAAACATGATACACGACATAGACAAATTGAAAGATAAAAAAACACATGATAATATCAATAGATGTAGAAAAAGCTTTTGATAAAATCCAGCACCTATTTATGATAAAATCTCTCAGCAAAGTGGGAATAGAGGGAACATACCTCAATGTAAAAAAGGCTATATATGACAAATGCATAGCCAACATCCTACTCAATGGTTTAGATCTACAAGTATTCCCCTTAAGATCAGGAACAAGACAGGAATGTCTACTTTCACCACTCTTATTCATCATCCTACTGGAAGTCCTAGCCACAGCAATCAGACAAGAAGAAATAAAATGATCCAAATTGGAAAGGAAGAAATAAAACTGTCATTATATGCAGATGACATGATACTGCATATAGAAAAACTGTAAAGATTCCACACACCAAAACTACTAGTACTGATAAATGAAGTAGCAGTATCCAAAATAAATATCCAGAAATCAGTTGCATTTTTATACACCAATAAGGAAAGGGAAGCTAAGAAAATAATCTCATTCATAATTGCTCCCCCAAAAATAAAATACCTAGAAATAAATTTAACCAAGGATGTAAAAGAACTGTACAGTAAAACCTTGATAATAATATACTAGTTCAGGTGAGGGGGTGTCCATTAAAGCCGAAAGTCTATTATATAATAAAGTAGATTTCCTAAATATGTATCTAATCTAATAATAGACAAATATGCAAATTGACCGCACCTTCGCTACACCTAAGCCACGCCCACCAGCCAAGCCACGCCCATCAGCCAATCAGGACAAGTATGCAAATTACCCCAACAAAGATGGTGGCTAATTTGCATATCAAGACAGCGTCAAAAGAAGCCAAGAGCTGCAGAAGGGAGTAAAGCTTCGAAGAAGCAAGCAAGCTGGGGGGGGGGGGGAGAAGGGAGGAGCAAAGTCAGGGCCGGGGCGAAGGGGAAAGCAGGCGGGCTGGTGGAGAAGGCGGGGCGGGTGACAAGGGCGGAGCGGAGGCGGGGCTGGGGGCGAACAGAAAAGCAGGTGGGCTGGAGGAGAAGGCGGGGCGGGTGACAAGGGCGGAGTGGAGGCGGGGCCGGGGGCGAAGGGAAAAGCAGGCGGGCTGGAGGAGAAGGCGGGGCAGGTGACAAGGGCGGAGCGGAGGCGGGGCCGGGGGCGAACGGAAAAGCAGGCGGGCTGGAGGAGAAGGCGGGGCGGGGTGACAAGGGTGGAGCGGAGGCGGGGCCGGGCGCGAACGGAAAAGCAGGCGGGCTGGAGGAGAAGGCAGGGCGGGCGACAAGGGCGGAGGGGAGGTGGGGTAGAGTGCAGCAGGAAATCCTATTGCAGGATTTTTCCTGCAACGGGAATGCTAGTATTAAATAATTGACAAATTAGTTTACCGGTTTTTACTTATGTAGACATGTTTGTGTAATTAAAATTAATTATGTATTAAAAGTTTAATTTCACAGAAAAGTTTTTATGTGTATTACTGTCATTTTAAATTTACACTTAATAGGTCTAGTAAATGTTTGCATTCACCAGTCACCACAAGTAAACAAATGTACACAGTTGGGGCATGGCTTGTCACACTTCAGAACATTGATTGGCAGTGTTAAAAACTGCTGCAAAAAGTTATGCCAGTCAATAACAGAACTAATTATCATGCCTGATGTATTGTGATCACATGCTAATCATTCACCAAACATTGTTTACAAGCAGTGACTCTTGGATTTAAATATGTAGACTGCAGTTGTAGATATGTAATATTTATGTCAGTGAAATTACTACCGTGTGTTGTTGTTTTTTTCAGCATATGGTCTATTCACTAAAATTTGTTAATAATAACAGTGAATTAATAACAAAAAATAACCTTTTTTCATTATAAGCAAATCTTGGTTAAAAGCATTTTAAAATTAATATAATATTAATTTTCAAATATGACATATAGACTGAAAATTTTGCCCATTAAATTCAAAGTCCATTAAATTCAGAATTTACTATACTCAGAAAATTATAAGCCACTGAAGAAAGAAATGGAAGAAGATACAAATAAGTAGAAGCATATACCGTGTTCATGGATAGGAAAAATTAACATCATCTAAATGCCTATACCACCCAAAGCATCTATGGATTCAATGCAATTCCTATCAAGATACCAGTGGTGTATTTCACAGAACTACACCAAATACTTCAAAAACTTGTATAAACCACAAAACACCCCATATAACAATAGTGATCTTGAGAAATAAGAACAAAATTGGGGGAATCACACTACTTTGTAGGATCAAACCATACTTCAAAGCCAAAGTAATCAAAATGGCATGATACTAGCATAAAAAAAACACATATAGATAAATGGAACAAAATAAAGAGCCCCAAAATAAAGCCACAACTTATAGTCAATTAATATTTGACAGAGGAAGCAAAAATATACAATGGGGTAAAGATAGTCTATTCAATAAATGGTGTTGGGAATATTAGACATATACATGCCAAAAAATGAAACTATACCCTTTTATACACTATACACGAGGATAAACTTAAAATGGACAAAAGACTTAAATGTTAGGCTTGAAACCATTAAAAATCCTAGAAAAAAACATATGCAGTAAAATCTCAGACATTTCTCTTAGCAATATTTTTTTCTGATATACCTCCTTGGACGAGAGAAACAAAAGAAAAAAAAATGGGACTGCATTAAACTAAAGTTTTGTACACAAAGGAAACCATTAACAAAATGAAAAGTCAGCTCACTGCATGAGAGAACATATTCACCAATGATACCTATAATAACGGGTTAACATCCAAAATTTATAAGGAACTTACAAAACTCAACAAAAATAAAGCAAATAATTCAATTAAAAATGGTCAAAGGACTTGAATAGATACTTCTCTAAAGAGAACATATAGTTAGTTGATAGGCATATTAAAAGATGATCAATGTCACTAATCACCAAAAAATCTTACATTATAATAGAGTAACATGCAAATTGACCGCACCTCCGCTATGCCCATGATTGGACCTGCGAGAGGCAGGGGGCGGGACTCCGGGTGCCTATATGGCCGTTGAGAAAACCAAGATGGCCGCCGCCAAATCCTCTTAGTTCCCCGGGTCCTGGGGAGCGATGGCAACCCTAGAGGGGCGTGGTAGGGAAAAGCCAGAAGCCTCCCTGGGTCCCCGGCTGGATTGAGATGGGGGGGCGTGGCCGGGCACGGCCAGCAGCCTCCCCGGGGTCCCGGGACCCATCGCGACCCGGGGGGGCATGGCCGGGCACGGCCAACAGCCTCCCCGGGGTCCAGGGCTGCATCGCGACCGGGGGGGCGTGGCCGGGCACGGCCAGCAGCCTCCGGGGGTCCCGGGACCCATCGCGACCCGGGGGGGCGTGGCCGGGCACGGCCAACAGCCTCCCGGGGGTCCCGGGACCCATCACGACGGGGGGCGTGGCCGGCACGGCCAGCAACCTCCCCGGGGTCCCGGGACCCATCAAGACCCGGGGGGGCGTGGCCGGGCACGGCCAGCAGCCTCCCCGGGGTCCCGGGACCCATCGCGACCCGGGGGGCAGGGCCAGGCACGGCCAACAGCCTCCCCGGGGTCCCGGGACCCATCGCGACCCGGGGGGGCATGGCCGGAACGGCCAACAGCCTCCCCGGGGTCCAGGGCTGCATCGCGACCCGGGGGGCGTGGCCGGGCACGGCCAGCAGCCTCCCGCGGGTCCTGGGCTGCATCGAGACCCGGGGGGGCGTGGCCGGGCACGGCCAGCAGCCTCCCCGGGGTCATGGGACCCATCGCGACCCGGGGGGGCATGGCCGGGCACGGCCAACAGCCTCCCCGGGGTCCAGGGCTGCATCGCGACCCGGGGGGGCGCGGCCGGGCACGGCCAGCAGCCTCCCCGGGGTCCAGGGCTGCATCGCGACCCGGGGTGGCGTGGCCGGGCAAGACCAGCAGCCTCCCGCGGGTCCTGGGCTGCATCGAGACCCGGGGGGGCGTGGCCGGGCACGGCCAGCAGCCTCCCCGGGGTCCCGGGACCCATCGCGACCCGGGGGCGTGGCCGGGCACGGCCAGCAGCCTCCCCGGGGTCCAGGGCTGCGTCGCGACCCGGGGGGGCGTGGCCGGGCACGGCCAGCAGCCTCCCCGGGGTCCCGGGACCCATCGCGACCCGGGGGGGCATGGCCGGGCACTGCCAACAGCCTCCCCGGGGTCCAGGGCTGCATCGCGACCCGGGGGGGCGTGGCCGGGCACGGCCAGCAGCCTCCCGCGGGTCCTGGGCTGCATGGAGACCCGGGGGAGCGTGGCCGGGCACGGCCAGCAGCCTCCCGGGGGTCCCGGGACCCATCGCGACCCGGGGGGGGCATGGCCGGGCACGGCCAGCAGCCTCCCGCGGGTCCTGGGCTGCATGGAGACCCGGGGGGGCGTGGCCGGGCACGGCCAGCAGCCTCCCCGGGGTCCAGGGCTGCATTGCGACCCGGGGGGGCGTGGCCGAGCAAGGCCAGCAGCCTCCCCGGGTCCAGGGCTGCATCGAGACCGGGGGGGGGCGTGGCTGGGCACGGCCAGCAGCCTCCCTCGGGTCCCGGGACCCATCCCGACCCGGGGGGGCGTGGCCAGCAGCCTCCCGCGGGTCCGGGCCCCATCACGACCGGGGGGCGTGGCCGGGCACGGCCAGCAGCCTCCCGCGGGTCCTGGGACCCATCGCGACCCGGGGGGGCATGGCCGGGCACGGCCAACAGCCTCCCCGGGGTCCAGGGCTGCATCGCGACCCGGGGGGGCGTGGCCGGGCACGGCCAGCAGCCTCCCGGGGGTCCCGGGACCCATCACGACCCGGGGGGGCATGGCCGGGCACGTCCAGCAGCCTCCCCGGGGTCCAGGGCTGCATCGCGACCCGGGGGGGCATGGCCGGGCATGGCCAACAGCCTCCCCGGGGTCCCGGGACCCATCGCGACCCGGGGGGGCAGGGCCGGGCACGGCCAACAGCCTCCCCGGGGTCCAGGGCTGCATCGTGACCCGGGGGGGCGTGGCCGGGCACGGCCAGCAGCCTCCCGGGGGTCCCGGGACCCATCGCGACCCGGGGGGGGCGTGGCCGGGCACGGCCAGCAGCCTCCCGCGGGTCCTGGGCTGCATCGAGACCCGGGGGGGCGTGGCCGGGCACGGCCAGCAGCCTCCTCGGGGTCCAGGGCTGCATCGCGACCCGGGGGGGCTTGGCCGGGGCACGGCCAGCAGCCTCCCGGGGCGGGGTCCCCGGCGATCGCCACCCTCGCCTAAATGGCTGGTGCTGAGAGGGATCAATGGGGCCAATGGAAGGAGCAGGTGGTAGTTGACCACGGAGGCCATCTGCAGCAGCTGGATGCAGAGTTCGGGTCCACGTTCTCCAGGTTTGCCTCCATGGGGCCCGTGTCGCACCCATTGTAGCCGAGTGGGCATGCTGGCATAGTAGCCCCAGCATGAGGCCAGCTTCCCAAGCCAGGCTGCGGAGGGAGGGAGGGCCTCTGGGCTGGGAGCACTCCCCTACCCCAGTGGACAGGGCACAGAGCAAGCAGCAGAGAGCTACTAGGGTTGGTGGGTGTGGTGGCCTGGCTTCCAAGAGGCTGGCTTCAGCTGCTGTGGCCTGCGCTGAGGTGGCTGGTGGTGGGGGCAACTGCGTGGGCGCATCCGTGGCTGGGGCACTGGGAGACGTGGGACTGCAGCCCAGAAAGCGAGGCTCCGGAGGACCTGGTCACCGACCCCGGGCATTGAAGCCGCCTCCTACAAGATGGATCCTAGCCTAGGTGTGTGGGAAGCAGGTTCAGGAACCTCTCCCTTTGCGGCGCCAGAGCCCAGGCCTGCCAGCGCCCCAGAGGAGACCCCCGCCAGGATCGGGGGCTTGACCGGTCTCTAAACCAGGGTGGCCATTAGCCCAGGCCTGCCAGCACCCCAGAGGAGACCCCCAACAGGATCGGGGGCGTGACCGGCCTCCAAACCGCCAGTGACCCTAACCCAGGCCTGCCAGCGCCCCAGAGGAGATCCCCACCAGGATCGGGGGCATGACCAGCCTCTAAACCGCCCTCAGCCCTAGACCAGGCCTGCCAGCACCCCAGAGGAGACCCCTGCCAGGATTGGGGTCATGGCCAGCCTTCAAACTGTGGCGGCCCCTAGCCCAAGGAGGCCTCCTGGCCGAGGACGCCTGAGTCTGTTCTTGACCTAGGGCCGGGCTCTCCCCGCAAGGGACTCAGAAGCCACCAGAGTCTAACTGCCAGTCTCTGGGAGTGCATCCACTGTCCACCAAAAAGTAGGGCCATCAAACCATTCAGTCGCAGTGCAGGCACAGGTCCGTGGCTGACGGGGTGGAGGCCAGACCAAAACAAAACAGCAGAAACACCCTGCCCACCTGGGCAGGTACTGCTGTAGTCCACGTGGCCTGGGCAGTGTAGAAAGCGCTACCTTCTCCCAGGTCCTGTGCTGGCACTGCCGCCTCGCTCACCCTCAAGCCCCCCTGAGTCCTGACAGCAAAGTGTGTGGGGCATTCTGCAGGAGTTGTACCGTTCTGAGTGCTTTTGCCCAAAGACACACTTTGGGATGAATTCAGAGCCACATCTCATTTCCCATGAGATTGGAAGAACCATGTGAAAGGATTTTGACAAAAGCTTTCCACATCTCTGTTTATTCTTTTGAATCCATAAAATGACCTTAAAAAAAGCATCCGGGCCACCTAAGAAAGAATGCACTTTCTGGCCAGAGCATGCAGGATTCTTTTGCCCAACAGGTTAAAGGGAGCAGAGCTGGCCCAGTGGGAATGGCCCTGGTGCCCTATGAGGAGACCGGGGGAATGGGGTTGCCGAAATTCCATAAGCCTCTTGCCACCTTCTCCTTTGCAAACCACACCATCCAGATCCACCAGGAGTGGAGGCAACTGGGAATCACAGCCGTGATTTGGGACATGGTGAGCAAATCTTGAGGGGCCTCTGAAAACATCTGCAACTGATTATAAGACTGGTCTTTATTTAAAAAGAAATAAAAGAACAGCTTTGTTGAGATATAACCCATATACTGTACATGTCACCTAAAGTGTACAATGAACTGGTTTTTTAAAGTAAATTCAGAGTGGTACAACCATCACCATGCTCAATTTTTAAATATCTTCATGACCCATCCCCTCCAAAAAAAACTTCTACCCATTGGAATCACTTTCCTGATCATCTTCCCCAAAATAGATTGCACTTTAAAGGTGGGTAAAGGAAAGTTGAGGGAAGTTAAAACACTGCACAAAGGATATTGTAAGATGACAAAGCCCAAAGTGAAGATGATGTGTTTTCTTTAAAAAAATATATATTTTTAAAATTTCAGAAAGGGAGAGGGAGAGAGAGATAGAAACATCAATGATAAGAATCACTGATCAACCGAAACCGGTTTGGCTCAGTGGATAGAGCGTCGGTCTGCAGACTGGAAGGTCCCAGGTTCGATTCCGGTTAAGGGCATGTACATTGGTTGCTGGCACATATCCCGGTGGGGGGTGTGCAGGAAGCAGCTGGTCGATGTTTCTCTCTCATCGATGTTTCTAGCTCTCTATCCCTCTCTCTTCCTCTCTGTGAAAAATCAATAAAATATATTTAAAAAAAAAAAAGAATCACTGATCAGCTGCCGCCCCAGGCCCCCTACTGGGGATTGAGCCCGAAACCCAGGCATGTGTGCCCCTGATCAGAATCAAACCTGGACTCTTCAGTCCACAGGCCGATGCTCTCTCCATTAAGCCAAACTGACCAGGGCCATGTGTTTTCTTCAAGTTCTGCGTGGTTGTAATGGTCCCCAAATCTATACTAATAAAAGGGTAATATGCTAATTAGAGTGGTTGTCTTCCGGACATCTTTCCAGACAAAGCCGCAGTGGCTACAAAGGCCAAGGCTCAGGCAGCCATAACCAACTGCAGTGGCAGCAGCATTGGGGTTATGGGAGTGGTGCCTCCAGAGGGAGGCCAGACGGGGGGCCAAGGCACAGGCAGTTTGGGGTGATCAGGCTGATAGGGGAGTGCAAGGTAGGGGCAATCAGGCTGGCAGGAGATCAAGGTAGGGGCGAGCAGGCAGGCAGGCAGTGGGGTTAGGGACAATCAGGCAGGCAGGCAGGTGAGTGGTTAGGAGCCAGTGGTTCCGGATTGTGAGAGGGATGTCCAACTGCTGGAAGTTGGACATCCCCTGAGGGGTCCCAGATTGAAGAGGGTGCAGATTGGGCTGAGGGGCACATCCCCTCACCCCCCCAGTGCACGAATTTCGTGCACCGGGCCTCTAGTTACAAATAAAAACCACAATGAGATATCACCTCACACCTGTCAGAATGGCTATCATCAACAAACAACAAGTGTTGGTATAGATGTGGAGGAAAGGGACTCTCATGCACTGTTTGTGGGAATGCAGATTGGTGAAGCCACTGTGGGAAACAATATGGAGTTACCTTAAAAAAATTAAAAATGGAACTGCCTATGACCCAGTGATACCACTTCTAGAAATGTATCTGAAGGAACCCAAACACTAATTGAAAGAATATATGCACCCCTATGTTCATTGCAGTATCATTTACAATATCCAAGATTTGGAAACAGCCCATGTCCATTAATAGGTGAGTGGATAACATGTACACAATGGAATACTACTCAGTTGTGAAAAAGAAGAAAATCTTACCTGGTGGTGCTCAGTAGTTAGAGCATTGGCCCATGCACCGAAGTGTCAGAGGTTCAATTCCGACTCAAGGGCATGTACCTGGGTTGCAGGTTCGATCCTTGTCCCTGGTCAGGGTGCATGCAGGAGATCACCAATTGATGTGTCTCTCACACATGGATGTCTCTTTCTCTCTTTCTGTCCCCCTCCCTCCCTCCATTCCACTCTCTAAAAATCAATGGAAAAAATATCCTTGGGTGAGAATTACAAAAAGTAATAAGAAGAAGGAAATCATACCCTTTGTTACAGCATGGATGGACCTGGAGAGCATTATGCTAATGAAATAAGCCAGTCAGAGAAAGCCAGTTACCATATGATTTCACTCATATGTGAAATCTAATGAATGAATAAGCAAAATAGAAACAGAGTCATTGATAAAGAGCTGGCTGACAGCAGTCAGGATGGAGGTCCGGGGGCGGGGGACATGGAGGAGAGATTGAGCAAAAACAAAAACAAAAAACACATAGACACAGACAACAGTATGGTGGTTACCAGAGGGAAAGGGGGATGAGAAAGGTAGAGGAGGGTAAAGGGAGGATAAATGGTGATAAATGGAGACTTGACTTGGGGTGGTCAACCACACAATACAATGTACAGATGTGTTGCAGAACTATGTACCTGAATCTATATAATTTTAACTGGTGTCACCCCAATAAATTTTATAAAAAGGAAAAAAAGAGTTGCTCTGTGTTAGTAAAATCTGAAGATAAACAGAAACTGAAAAAGGAAAGCCAATTAAAATTGTGAAAAAAATACAAGTGAAAATAAGTACTCAAGTATAGAATAAGTAACTGATTAGACAAAACTGAATATCAAGTAACAAAACTAGAATATAAATAGATTTAGGCACAAAAAGACAAAAATATAAAAATCTGGGGGAAAAATGTAAAAGATCTTTTGAAGAAAAGGCCCTCTATATGTGCAAAGACAAAAATACCTTTGACTTTCATAGTAAAACTGCAAGACCAAAAAAAAAAAAGGTTTAAACAGTTGAAAAAAGAGATACTCTGTCTTTTAAAAAGTTATAGCTGACTTTTTGGAAGTTCTGGGGAGGGGAAAGCTCCCAAAGCAGTCTGTCATCATGAGGCCAAATACTTCAGCAGAGGATCCAAGAAGATTAAGGGTATTGAGGGGTCCTGGGTCCTGGCAACTTTAAACTACAGTGGGGGAAGTTCATTAAATGCTCCTAACTGAAGAAGAAGAAGAAGGAGAAGAAGAAGAAGAAGAAGAAGAAGAAGAAGAAGAAGAAGGAGAAGGAGAAGAGAAGGAGAAGGAGAAGGAGAAGGAGAAGGAGAAGGAGAAGGAGAAGGAGAAGGAGAAGGAGAAGGAGAAGGAGAAGGAGAAGGAGAAGAAGAAGAAGAAAGAGAGAAAGAAAGAAAAGAAAAGAAAAATATTGTCTTTCAAAACCATGAGACCACATTTACTAACAAAAGACCAAAAGTACCAAAGATCTAAAATAAAAGGTTTTTATTAAAGCAAGAGAGAAAATGGAAGCTCTGAAAAGCTTTTCATAAAATCACTACACATAAGATTTAACTTTTGTATGTATCATTTGTATCAAATGACCAAAGTTCAAAGCATGACAGTTATAATGATGAGAAAAATAATACGGACTTATATTGCAACACTGAATCTTATAAAGTCAAGAAAATTAATTGGACACACCTAATGTTTTGCAATTTCAGCTTTAAAATAATTTTACTTAAATAAAAATATAGCTCTAAAATCTAAGCTTAAATAAAGAAAAAATAATTCTGTGCAACTAAATAAATGAAAGAAAAAAATCAGACTTAAATGTTGAGAGGACATTTCTGTTATCAAGACAGGTGACAAAAATATGAAGAACATGAGGCAATATCCAAAGCTAAAATCCTTTAGTCAATAAATATTTATTGAGCACCTACTATTGCCCAATTCTGTATTGGGAGTTCAAGATACGGCAGTGAGCAAAACACACAAATCTCCGTCTTCATGGAACTACATACTGGTAAGGGAAAGAGACAAAAAACAGAATAACATCTGTAGTATGAGACTATTTAAGAAGGGATGCACAGAATAAGTGGGAGGGAAACAATAGATTTTAACAATCAGAGCCCTCTCTCTGGAGTTTTTACATGGAGAAGAAGAAGAAGAAAAAAGTGCACCAGTGATAAAGCCTATGGGTGAAAATGAGGCCAACCAAAGCCTGTTGCACAATTTTCCTGATCCCAGATAACGAGTATAATTGTTGGGGAAGGTGAGCAGAGGAGAGGGAGAGACAGGAAAGTCTCCAAATAAGTTCACATCACTCACTCATAATATGATTGGAAAAACCTGGTCTGTATAAAAGCATAGATTTAGTGTAATTTTCTCCTGCTTCTAGTAATTATGCCATTTTGTAGTTAGCTCTCTGGATTTCTTCCTCCATTTTTCTCTCTACTCTTATAGGAACAATTCCCTTCTGATGCATTTAACATCATTTTCTCAAGGCAATGTATCCATAGTGGGACACATTCAATGATTTTTTAAGTGGCAGACGATTTTAAACTTTTAAACATTTACAGATATTGTGCTTAGAACAAGATTTAATACTTTTGAAAAGTGACTAGATGTAAAGTCAACCTCAAGGAAAAAGTAAGCAGGTGGTAGTATAGGTTGTGCAGATAAGATCCTTAAGACAGAAGTTTGAGAAATATGGTTCCGAGGAAATCTAGCTTCCTTAAAATTCATTGGTTTTTAATCATTACAGACCTTTTTCTAGTGTTTGCCTAAATTTAGTAAACTTTACACTTTAATAGTCTCTTCTAATACCCGTTATATAAATATATAGAAAAAGATAGTAAAGAAATTTTGAAACATAATTCTTCCTTAGTGTCCATATTCTACTACTTCTTTTCTACTGGCTTCAGTAGCTGGCATGTTTAGCACTTAGATTAACATATGCTATGGCACTAGTATTTTGGTTCATTTTATTTAATTTTTAATAGGTTTTAGCTATTTTACCTTTGGTATTCTAGCACATGTAGAAACATCATTTACTTTGTTCTATCTTTAATATAACCATTCCTGACAGAGAAAAATATCCAGCAGCCTGAAAAAGTGTGGCGAGATCAGTTAAATCTTATCCAGACATACCCTTGGAGACAAAAGATTAGATAAAACAGACTGTAAGTTAAGACTAAAAATCAAATGTTTTAAAGGTAAAAATATAAACTTTATGTCACTAATACAGAACATTCTCCAATTGCAGCAGCTCAATTTCAACGTTCTTTCTTCAAGTACCCTTAGCAAATGTTTTGCAAAAGAAAAGGAAGCTACGCTATTAGAGAGCAAAAGAAGAAGCATGCTGCGTACTGCAGTAAGACAGATGGTTTAGTCTCTGACTCTATTTTTTGGTGCGTGGCAGTTATGAAGTTTGTTGTGATCTGATAGTACATAGGTCTTCAAACACATTTGAATTCATCTGTCACTTAATTTCATGAATCTGGTAGTGCCAGCAAGAAAAGTATGTGTTGCTTTCAAAATTAAGATAAAATGTTATCAAACTCTTAAAAATTTTATTTTCCAGTCAGATAATAAATATTCATTTCAATCCTAGTATTCCCTGACAATTAGAACTCCATGAGGAACAAAAAAATTCTTACAACAGCAATACTATCACTGGTTTCAGATTATTTTATAAAGTCATACTTTCAGCTATGATTATTACATTTTTATCAGATTCAAGTAATTGGCAAAAAAATGGCAGCTTTATTATTATTATTTATTACTGCTATAGCAAGCTGGGAATCTGAAGAATTAAATTATATGTATTAAAAACAATTTTATATACTTGAAAAGGTAATACAATAGCAAATTTTATGGGTGAAAGAAAATGAAGAAATAAGACAAGTCCCCATCCATCTAATTACCCAAAGGAAATCAAGAATTTTCCATATGAACTATCATGTTAATAAGGATATAATGGCCTTAGAGAATAGTCAGGACCTGGACATACTACTTAAGAATGTGGCTCAAAGAGTATCTTCCAATCTACTTTTTAGAAGTAGTGGCATGGGGATAGAAGAGATGATAAGTATTCATGTTATTTTTAGAAAACAAAGTAAAGTGAAAAAAAAATAATAATGATAATCATCTATTTCAATGATGATTTCTATTTTTCAAAGTAAAACTAAAAGAAAGGTGAATGAGGAGACTATAATATCTGGAGGTGGGGGTGGATGTTGGGAGAAATCAGTTTATAACAGGCATATTATTCCTTAAAATTGGCAACTGAGCATTATTTATGTAGTATTCTTACTCTGCCCTTAATATCATTAGAATGGGACAGTATACCTCTTCACCACCCTGTACAATGCCCAGAAGAAGAGTTCTTTATTTCATTATTTTCTTTATATTAATTTTTTATTAAATGTGTGAGAGTGACATTGTTTAATAAGATCATATAGGTTTCAAGTGTAGATTTCTATAATAGATGATCTGTATATTGCATTGCATTTATTTCAGAACAATAAAACCTATGCATAGTCAATCTTGGTGAAAAAGGTGAGCTAGTTCACCTTTTCACCATTACTATCTAGTTCTGTGAAGCCCAGACTTCACAGCTGTTACCCTACCCTATTTTATATCCGCTCAACCTCTCCCATGAGTCTCTGAGTTTTTAAACTCAGGCTCCAAAGTCCTTCTTCTTCTTCTTTCAGACTGATTTGGGTTGAAATTTTATTCTTTTGGGGTATAGCTCTAGAGTACTTCCAATTATTCAATTGCTCCACTATCATTTATAGTATAAAATGCTGCCTTATGTTTTCCTAGCTTAGTATGTTTTATGGTCTCATAAACTTGAAAAGTGGTAAGATACACATTGTCATACATATAGCTCAAGATCACTCTCTCTGAAGTATTAAAAAAAAAAAAAAAAAAAACACCGAAAAGCTTTCAAGGTATGACAGAACTTGATTAGAATGGATTCTGCTATAAAAACAAAACAAAACAAAACAAAAACCTCAATATGCCAAGAATCAGGATCCTGGTAGTAGATATTCAGGGAACTCAAAAAAAAAAAAAAAAAAAAAAAAGTGGAATCCAAACTCCCTGAATGATGGTGCAGGGCCCTCTCTAATTGTAATACAGGAGAGTGTGCTATGACCCTCTGGGTTCCCTTTCTAATACCTGGCGGTGCAGCTAGGCAAGCAGAACTTGGGCAAAGCTGTCTCTTGGGGATCTATGATCTTTTCTCCATCCCTGCTACATTCACCTTGGCTTTCACCCTCCTCATTTCTTGTCAAAATATATATGATTGAGCTTCACGCCACTAATCTTGCCTTTCTAATCCATCTATTCACTTTTCTACTTGACTCCTGACTGGCTTTTGCCATTATCATCCTGTTCTTGCCCCTTGAACATGAGGGTGACAGTTTTGTCTCTCTTGCTTCTCTCTTGACTCCCTCAAGCTCTTAGCTCGGACCTACCCTACTTGCCCTGCTACTTCCTGCCACTGCAGGATGGAACCCTTGTCCCAATACAACATTTAGGACTCCTACTTGATCTCACTCTCTGGCCAAACCTACCTGTTACTCCTACTCTCAGAGAGGACTGTGGCTAGTCATTATAGTCAGTACTCAGGAAAAAATCCAAATTCTATTGCATGGTACCTATAGTGGAATATCTGTGTTTTTGTTTTCTCAGGATTCATCCTACTTCTTCTAGAAACAAGTAGAAATTATGACACTATCATTAGATGCTGCATTGGTAGGATCTTCAATCATGCTACACCCCATTTTGATAAGGAGTAGAAAAGTGATTTTAAAAAACACAACATGGCCAATGAAATGCCCTCTCCTTAAAATATAATTCCTGAGAGTGACAAAAGGCTGCACTCAGTTCAGGCTGAGGCATTCGGATGGCATAATCCTATTGAGGCTGTCCATTAGAGCCTAATACCCTGATCTGCACAGAAGCCTGGTGTCTGCTCTTTCCCAAGATTGTTCCTCAAATTTTCCTTCAAATGTGGTATCTGCGACCACCCACTTAGTCTTCCAGTATGCAGGGTGGGGCAAAAGTAGGCTTACAATTCTTCGTATGAAAAATAATACAATAAATAATAAATAATAATACAAGAATATACTCTGTGTCTCATATACTCACAACTGTAAACCTACTCTTGCCCCACCCTGTATTCCTATAGTGTCTTTTAGCAGATTGGCAGATTGGCTTCTGTTGCTTGTAATTGAGGAACTCTATCTTTTTCAGGCTAAAAAACATCACGACTGAATCTGTCCACTCTGTATACTTCTTTCACCTTACTCACAAATGCAGAACCTTTGGTACATCCTTCAAGGCCTGCCCCAGGTCCCCATCATCACCACCACCACACTGCCCTGCCCCATATTTAGAAATGCCACACCCTCTTCCTAGAAATATTTTTCATCCATTTCCAACACTAGAATAATATCTATGTCTATCCCTACTCTGTGCAGCTTATTTGAACTCATCCTACCATATTAGAATTCTTTCTTTGCTAGTGTATTTTCTCTGAGTAAAAGTATGGTAGCTTCCATCCAGCACAGTGCCTAACTATAAAAGTCACATAAATTCTGTTACATCATGAGTGAGGAACAAAAACTCTAAGAGATAATGTGTTACACACTGCTGATGCTCTACTCAAGCCCCCTTCACTAGCCAGTGTACCCATTACCAGCTATGACTATGGACTAAGAATTTCTTCCAACTGCCCCCTTCTATGGAGAAATGCATTGAAACCAAGTCACAGATACCTATAGTGTCATGCTGAAGCTGGACTATAACTACTCATAACCTACTCTTGCTTAGCTCCTTCTTCACCTTGTCCTGTTTTCCTCCCTCCCCTTTGCCTGAGAGCCCTCCCTCAATGAATCACATATACCGAACTCTCCTTCTTAGGTTATGTCTGTAGACACCTCAAACCCTGGAGATAATACTGAGATAAGATTTTTAACATATTTTCTGCCACAATCCAGGCTATTGGAATGAATTCAGAGGACTGCAACAAAACAAATCTATTTTAGATAATGCAATGGAACAAACTGAAAAGTGAGTGTGTTGCCTACAAAAATTACTTAAAGACCACAAAAAAAGAAGACCTTACTAATAAGAAGAACAAAAAAGCCAAAAGGTGTCCAAGATCTTGTCCCTAGGAAAACTCTCCATCTGACATGACATTAAATCAGTGTAATAATAGCAATGAAAAATGGCTATTCAGTTCATCAGTGCTATTTAACTTGACACAGAATGTAAAAATCATTGTTTTTTTAAGTAACACTAAAAAATGTATTTTGAAAATATAACTCATATCTGAAGAAAGGTGTGAATTATTTTAATTTAATATATTATGGAGGAGAATTTTTATATAAAAACTAGAGGCCCGGTGCACAAATTCGTGCACCAGTGGTGTCCCTCGGCCTGGCCTGTGGGATCGGCTGAAACCAGCTCTCCGACATCTCCTGAGGGGTCCCAGATTATGAGAGGGCACCATCCAGGCCAAGGAACCCCACTGGTGCACTATCGGGGCCAGGGAGGGGCCACGGGAGGGCTCCAGGGCATGTCCGGCCTGTTTCACTCAGTCCCAATTGGCCGGATCCCAGCAGCATGCTAACCTACCAGTCGGAGCATCTGCCCCCTGGGGATCAGTGCACGTCATAGTGAGCAGTTGAGCAGCCTTAGCATATCATTAGCATATTATGCTTTGATTGGTTGAACAGATGACTGGATGACTGGACACTTAGCATATTAGGCTTTTATTATATAGGATATTATAGATCAATACTTTCTAATAATATTCTACAAAGTTATATGTCCCATATTCCACATATTTAGGTTATTTAAACATTTTGTAAACAGGTATTGAGTGACTACTCTGTGCCATGCACTGAACTGGGTACAAAACCATCACTGTAAAAGGGACAGGCCAGTATGAGACTTGACCAGGGATGAAGTTAGTAGATAAGAGAAGGTTAATAACCTAGAGGCTAAAGTTACTCATTTTAGGAATGAGCGCACAAATTCAGGAAAACCTTATGGTTAGACAATAACAGAAGAATAGCCAGGGGAACTGTACAATATTTTGCCTTCTTTTGATTATAGGAAGGACTGGAGCCAACAAGGCATTTTGGAATTTGACCAAGAAAAGATTTTACAAACTTTCGCTCCTGACTGCCCTAGAAATGAGGCCCTAACTTTTGATAATTACAGTACAGTGTGAAGTAGCACAGATGACTGAAGCACTGTGTAATTCAATTGGAGCTTCACCTTGGGGGAAGGCTGGGTAGGAGTTTGGGAGAGGTTTGTACAGCAAAATAAAGAGAAGAATTTCATTATCTAGAAATGGATTATACTGTATGTGTGCTACAAAATTTCTGATTCTGAAAAACCTGTTGTTTGGTGAGAATAAATAAAGGAAAGGGATGTATAGTCACATCTTACTGTCAGGAAGTTTGAGAAGATCAAGAAAAGGAAGTCAAGTAGAACTAGGAGTTAACAGGATGTGGTTTGTAGAGAGACCTAAGAGATCAGAAAGGATAAACAGACTAATTTGAATTAGAAATTAGCAAAGTGTTCACAGGATGGAGATGCTTAATCTAGATTAGAGCTGACTGGGTTTTTCTCAAGCATTAAATAGAAAAAAGGAGTTTTTCCGAGTGAGAGAGTACAGGCATGACTTGTTCAGGGAACATGCACCATGCCTTATCTGATCTAATGTCCACAATACTAAAAGTACCATAGAAAGAGACAGAAGTTAAATGATGATGATGATGATGATGATGATGATGTCCTGATTCTCTTCTGAGCATATGCACACCTGCCTGCATGTTGAAGCATCATGAAGTGTATGGGTGTTCTGGAATTCTTCGTTGAGCCATAAAAACATAAAGATGTTCTCTCAACCTCAGGTAGAAACAAAAACTTTCTTGCCAGAAAATTTTATGTAAAAGATTAGTTTCACCTAGCCTTATAGTAGATAATGGTTAGGAATAGTTACAAGCTAGAATTTATGCTAAAGGAGGAATCTGACATCCAAAAGTGTACCAGCATGGCTGTCCCATCTTTAGCCTGAGAGAAAACAGCAGTACTTTTAGTAGTACTAGTGTCTTCTCTGTAGGATGTGCAGAACCTGACAGTAAGCCTTCAGGATTGGAGGAGGCATGGGGCGCTCACTTGAGTATAAGCCAGAGCAGCTTCAAAGGAATGAGAGCAATGACATGGTGTTTATAAACTCTCAATTTTCAGGATGAAGAGTGTGTTAGTGTTTGGCATACAGATACTGGCAATGGGAACAAGAATCCCACTCTCAATTTTAGCATTGGTACAAGATATATCAATAAGTGCTCCAGGCTAGTTCTCTAATGAGCTTGAAATAACCCTTTGTTATGCAAAAGGAAACTGGTAGATTCTTTAATTTTAATCTTTGATATATTAAAGCTGTCTATTTCCCAATACCTAAAGATGAAATAACAAAAGCAAAGGAATGGAAGTCCTTCAGACCTGTTTTCTGATCCCACATTCAGTATTTACTAACTATGCAACTGTGTGCAAGTCACTCAGCCGCTTCACTTTTCTCCACTAAAAAATATAAGTGCATATGCTTTCATTTCCAGGGTTGCTGTGAGGAATAAATTATATAATGCATAGAAAGTACCCAGCAAAGGCATTTGAAATCATTAGCCTCTATCTTCTCTGATTTGAGCCTGTTTTCCCTCATACACAAAGTAGGCACAACTGGCCCATAAAGAGAAGGAAGTATGTTGCTTAAGTTTTTCTATGGATGAGAAATCCAACTCAATTAAAAAAAAAAAAAAACTTTAGTAAACAACTGTGGGCTTGGTGATTTACTTGAAAGTACAAGAATATTACATTAGTACTTATGGCTGATAATCAGGTTAATCTTTTTCTAAAAGGTCGGGGCTGTTTCACATTACCTAAGGACTCACATTAAGCCAAGTAATATCAGAACATGCACAAGGCCCCGTGTATTCAGGTCGTAAGAGAAATAAGGAGCAATTTATCTCTCACAACCATGATGGTCCTGGAGGCTCCAACCATTAGCTGCCATCACCTGAGCCTGCTGTGAACAGGTCACCTCTGCCAATGTCACATGCCCATACAAGAGGGTGCTTTAGAAGGGGGCCAGAAAAAGGACAAACCTCTTCTTGGGTTAAGGCTTATGCTCTGTGTAGATCCACCCACTGGCTCACTATACACCTTTGTGCCAGGTTCCCAATCCATTCGCACCTTTCCACCTGCACACTGAGATATCACACCTCCCTCCTGGGGTGGGCCATCTACATATTGACACCCCAAACAAACACTCTTTCTGCTTACCACCCGTTGTGTTTTACTGAACATCACCCCCAACATATGCTCTTGGACTTAAAGCTTTGCTTCTCTCTCCACATTTGACTGAATATACAGGTTCTGAACTCACTCTCAACCTGAGAGGCAACATAACACAGTGTCTGAGTTTCCCTCAGCCAGATTATCTGTATTCAAATCCTGGCTCTATCATTCTTCCAACTATGTGACCTTGAGAAAGCTTCTTAACCTCTCTCTACCTCAGTTTCTCCAGCTATAATATGGGGATAATATCAGTATCTCAAAAAGTTTTGAAAAATAAATGAGTTAGTACCTATGAGGTACTTACAGAAGAGCAATAGCCAGTAAATATCAACGATGATTATCTTTAGATTTTTCTATTACAGATGTACTGCCTCATTATTGCCTCATCTGGGCCCTCCATAGGGATGTACAGCCACTGCAACGTCTAGGTAGATGTAAATTTTGCCCTGGCTCTGTGTAGATGCTGTCATGAAACTGCTCACCATAGACTTGATAAGACATGTTATATAAAATGTGCTCAGAGCTTTCCTCAGCTGACAAATATTTGCTAATTTCCCCAACAATTCGATTAAGAAAAGAGATGTGTAATTTGTTGTCAAGTGCCAAATGATAGGACACAGGTCACTTTCTAGTATATGTTGTTTTAAAACAGCCATGTTTTCCATAAAAGAGCTGAATTGAGACAAGCTACCACTAAAGAGCTAAGTTCTTCATTACTCTCAAGTTAACAGTGTGTCTATATAGCTATGATTTTCCCAATGGCAGAATTCCCTATGAGGACTCTTAGCTAAAGCTAATAACAGAAAAAGGGTATATATTATGAATCTTCATTGAGTTGATCAAGAAGGAAGAATAATGGCCTAGGTCTAGCCAACAAAGGGAAAAAAAATGCTTTCCTAGCATATGTTTTCAATCAAATTAACTAGCTGACATGGTTTATAGTGAACTTGTAGATGAAAAGTAAAGGACTAAAGAGAAACAAGTAAATGGTCAGATAAAAAGACAAAAAGCAGGGGAATTACTAAATTTCCAGTTAACTTCACTTTGTTTCCAACTAAATGTTCAAGAATATAGCCTAAGATTAGCACTCTTCCATACTATGCAAAGTAGCATAAAAGAGGACAAATCTTACCTCCATAGATGCAGCACACAGCTATGGTCTGTGTGTAAAATTCAGTTAACTCAGTGAATGGAAACACTGACTCTGCAGACATTAAAGCTAAAGAGGAGTCCTCAAGCACATCTCTAGAGATGGACCGCTGATGGAGGCATGGCAGAACATGCAATTAATAGGCATGAAGGCCAGCAAACTTTATTTATGATCATGCACAGTTCCTTCCATTTAAGAAGGGATTTTCTTCCTAAAAAGTAATTAGTGAAAAAGTGATGGGAGAAGTTTGCTTTTACTTGGTGGTATCTGTTTTATGTGAAAAATTAATAAAGTACATTAGAATAAAAGACAAAATTCTGAAGAAATGCTCAAAACATTAAGGATATGACCATAATGAAAATTGTATAATCTCATGCCTCTTGAATGGAAAGGATTTTTTACATTTCTTTTAAATGCTTGCAATATAAAAGGTATATAACTTGGCTTTCAGTACTTAGGAATTATATAAAGTTAAAATTAGTAGTACACAAGAGCAAACAAATGGCTCCATGCTTTTTTCACACATACACACAAAAAAAATCATGTAAGTTAACCATTTAAAAATAATAACAATTGGATAATTAACACCTGAATGTTATCTACTGTTCATTTTTATAATTCAAATAAATAAAATTATTTCAACATAAGAAATTATTCAAGTTATGAATACATGTTGCCCAAAGCCTCCTTTTGACCTACACTCACTATCTCTAAAGTAGACATACATACTTCTGTTGGTATATGGATATTCTATATGGAAAGATCATTCTGATCCAATATAATTTACATTCAAGATCATATGTATTTTCAAATACTGAATGTGAAAGAATGAGAGGAACAGTCCCCAAAGTCTAAATTCATGTATTTCTGTGCCTTTTTAGATGTGTTGATGCTCTCTCCAGGTCCATCCATGCTGTGGCAAGGGGTAAAATTTCCTTCTTTTTTATGGCTGAGAAGTATTCCATTGTATAAATGTACCACAGCTTTTTTATTCACTCATCTACTGATTTGGGCTGTTTCCAAATTTTGGCTATTACAAATAATGCTGCAATGAACATAGGAGTACACATATCCTTTTGAATCAGTGTGTCAGGTTTCTTTGGATATGTTCCCAGAGGAGGAATTGCTGGGTCATAAAGCAGTTCCATTTTTTAATTTTTGAGGGAACTCCATACTGCTTTTGTGCAGTAGCTGCACCAATCTGCATTCCTACCATGAGTGCTCAGGGCTTCTCTTTTCTCTACATCCTCACCAGGATTTGTTTGTTGATGTATTGATGATAGTCATCCTGACAGGTGTGGTTTTAATTTGCATTTCTCTGCTGGTTAGTGAAGTTCAGCACCTTTTCATATGTCTAATGGAGAGTATTATGCTAAGTGAAATAAGCCAGTCAGAGGAAGACAAGTACCATATGATTTCACACATATGTGAAACCTAGTGAATAAAATGAACTAACACACAAAGTAGAGACAGACTTAGAGAGCAGGCTGACAGTTGTGGGGGTTAGAGGTTGAGAGGCTGAGTTGAGGGAGTGAAGGAATTGAGCAAATAAAAATAGAGAAAAAAACTTAAAAAAAAATAAATCTAAATCCATTTACGAATGCCTCCCTGGGCCCCACACACAAAAATGAATGCTTATGTGTTGAAATGAAGTCTTTTTTTTTTTTTGAAAGTACTGAATATAGAAACAGGAAAATTGTTATCAGATATGAAAGCTAATCCAAAATTTTAAAATAAGAAAACTGATCAATGAAATTGTATACCACTTTGAAGAAGTCAAATCAAAACTAAAAGTAGCAAAGAACATCCGTATTTTCATTTTCTCAATTCTCAGGATAGAATTTGAGCTAAATGACCTTTAATATGACTTTTAACACTAAGCATTTCTCCTGCTTTTAACATAAATGACTGTAGTTGCTACACTGTCATTTTAAGCAGTATAATATTCAAATTAACAGTAGGGTTTATGACTGCAACTACAGTTTCCTAACAAAAATTAACAAACATTTGTGGAGGAATTGATTCAGGTTGCCTCCATTAAGCATATGTAAAAGAACATTATTAGACAATGGAATCAGCATAAGTATTAGTAAAATTAAAAACTAAACACAGCTTTTTTTTCATCTGCTTTTCCTCCCAACTCAGGGCCTCTCCCTAAAATGGTATCCCCACTCTTCAGCCAACACTCTTCAGCAAATATACCATCCCACAGGTTTGAGTTCAAGCATGAGTTGTTCTGAAAAGCCTTCCCTAACCTCCCTGAAAAGGTAATTAATTCTCTATGATAAGCATTTACATCATCATGCATTTTTACTTCAAGGTAATGGTCACAGCTACATAGGGTGGAGCAAACGTAAGTTTACAGTTGTTCATATAGAAAAATAATACAATAATTAATAAATAATAACATAAGAATAAGCTGTTTTGTGTACTCACAACTGTAAACCTACTCTTGCTCCACCCTGCATATGCAGCTTGATAAATACCTGCTTATCCTGCAAACTGTACATGTTCCTATTTCTGCAGTGTCTGTATTTATAGTATAACTAGGGGCCCAGTGCATGAAATTCATGCCTGGGGGAGAGGGGTTCCCCCCAGCCCAGCCTGCACCCTCTCCAATCTGGGACCCCTCGAGGTAAGTCTGACTGCTGGTTTAGGCCCAATCCTGGGGATCGGGCCTAAACCAGCAGTCGAACATCTCTCTCACAATCCTGGACCGCTGGCTCCTAATCGCTCACATGCCTGCCTGCCTGGTCACCCCAACTGGACCCCTGCCGACCTAGTCGCCCCTCACGGCCCCCACACCAGCCTGGTTGCCCCATGCAGCCTGCTTTTCAGTTGTTTGGTCGTCCCTCACTAACCCCCCTGCCGGCCTGGTCGTACGCAGCCTCTTGTGAGAGCGTGAGGGTTAATTTGCATATTAACTCTTTATTATATAGGATCCTTTGAATCTCCAGCACTGGCTCATGTTAAGTACACATAAAGAAAATTTTCAACCAAAAATAAAAATTACACAGCAATATGAATGAAAATCACATGATATTTTTACGACTTCTATAGATAAATCACACAAATTTTCAGGTCTCTTGGCAATTGTACATTTATGTTTGGCACAAATATAATTACAAATTAACTGATATTTTCATTTGCAAATCTCTCAAGAAGATGATGATTTGGATATGTATATGTATGTGTATATATATATATATATATTTCCTGAAGAAAAACATGCTGGTTTGGTAAATAGTTCTTCATTGTAATTCTTTAAATAATAAATTGTTTAAATTTTTTTTCCATTAAAAACTAGAGGGTAAATACAAACCTTGATTTTAGCCCAAACAGAAAACTTTTAGACCAGATTTGAATCCAAATAGAAACTATGAGGTGTTAAAATCCTCACAGTTCCTATATTTAATACATTAAACAACTATAATGCAATGCTTACTCTGTAATAAGCCAGAGAAAGAGTAATGATAAACCAATAATTAGGCATATGGGATGGGAGGGAATTGGATGGTAAATAACAAGTGACTCAGATGATTGACGCTTATTACATAATATTTACAAAACAAAAAATATATTTATATTAACAAACCAGATAATGACATCAATGTAATTTTTCTTTAAATGTGTTTTTAAAGCCTCATTACCATTGCAACTGAATGTTAACTGACTTCTAGCATTCCAGAACTCCCAAAGTACTCAATAGTTTATTTTTTTATTGTTATCAAAGGAAGTCTGTCATGTATGATTCAGTGAAAATTTCTTTAGCATCAAATGGCTTTCTCAAACTTTCTCAATTCTTCTGACCGAAAATTTGGACTTTCCAAGAGACAACACAGAGTTGAAAACAGAGTGAAGAGAAAAACATTTAAAAATTTCATTTCTGAAAAGCAGTACCTACTTGGAGTGTTTTCTCTTTGGGGAGAACTGTCATATAGAGAATTTAGAAGAAAAATAGCAGGTAAGAGGAAATATGAGTAAGAGGAAACTGACAAATGCTTCATCCTAAGTATTAAATGTGAAGAAGGCATGAGAGAAAAGAAACAGATTGTAAGACTTCCCTAAAGAAAATAAAAAATAAAATCACATTTGTATATACACCTTAATGAGTAATATCTACATCCTAAAGTGGGAATTCAACTTTAATAAATAATATAGCAGATTTTTTTAAATTACCAATTAACTTGAAACTTCTCAAACAAGAAAGAATGTGTCTAAAGGCAAAGATCTTTTGAAATAAAATGACTAAGAATAAACAGATTTTAATGCTCTATTCAAATGAAAGTGTGAATGGAACCATCCTGACAAAAGTGCCCTGATTTTCTGTGTTAAGTACCTGATGCCACTATAAACCTTAGGAGTTATTTTATTTTACTTTCAATAGTGACCATTTTTTTAAAATTAAAAATTAAAATGGCAACATTAGGGAAAGTTTGGAGAATAATGAGGGAGGGATAGCCAAAAACTTGTAGTTGTTATTCTTTTTTGCTATCTTATCTAATAAAGAGGGAATATGCAAATTGACCATCGTGCCATCACAAAGATGGCGGCGCCCATAGCCACAATATGGCGGGGCCCAGTCCGCTCAGCCCCGCCAGAGTCCCACAGTCCTTTCAGCCCAGCTGGGAGGGCAGCAGGTTTATGAATTGGCTGGACCCGCCCTCAGCTCCCCAGCTGCCCAGGGCCGGCCTGAGGCACAGGCAAGTCTCAGATGTCAGCTGCCTAGCCATCCAGGGCCACTCGAGGCTCAGGTAACCAGGGCTGGCCGAGGCTTGCGCTGTTGGCAGTGGCAGCAGCAGAGGTGTGATGGGGGTGTTGCCTTCCCCTGATCGCCGGATCACCTCCTGCCCCTGAGGGCTCCTGGACTGTTAGAGGGGGCAGGCTGGACTGAGGGACCCCCCGCTCCAGCGCATGAATTTTCATGCACTGGGCCTCTAGTATTTAATAAAGTTAGTAGGTAGATATATGGTGTTCATTTTACTTTATAGTTATTTTTTCTTTAAAATAAACATGATTTATATCTATACATTTAACTTATGGTGTTATATAATAAAATAATTTTTTAAATGTTAGCATAAGATCATAAAAATTTTTGTGGTGTCCCTTCTTAAACATTGTCTACAAGAATTATAAAGGTTTAATCACTAACTATTTTAGGTGATATAGATTATGTAAGCTATAATCACTATTCTGCTAACACCTTGTACCCTTTTTTCACTTAATGTGATAAACTATATTTTTCAAAAATGACTGCAATAACATCTATCATCTCGTAGACTCTTCTTAAAATGTGACTCTGACTCTTGGACAGGGAGGTAGAATCTATGTTCCCTTGAAACTTGGCTGACTTTCTGAGTGTGATAAAAGCTGATGTCATGCCTGGCCTGTGTGACTCAGTTGGTTGAGCATCGTCCCATGCACCAGGAGGTCACTGGTTCCATTCCCAGTCAGGGTACATGCCCAGGTCGCTGGCTGGATCCCCACCAAGGGAGTGCAGGAGGCAGCCAATCAATGGTTCTCACCCTCTCCCTTCCTCGCTCTGAAATCAATAAAAACATTAAAAAAAAAAATTGATGTCAGGACTTATGAGGCTCAAACGGTGACAGAGATTCTACTACAGGGTTCCTCTGGGACCCTTGTTTATGGAATTCTCTCTTCTTGCCATGAAGGGAAACAAGCCCTGCAGAGAGGAGAGGAGAGGAATTGGGACTTCTCCTTCCACCCCAGCTGAGCACCAGCTGACAGCCAGCACCAGTTTGCCAGCCATGTAAGAAAGCAATCTTAGAAGTGGATGCTCTAGCCCTCCATTGAGCCTCTCTGGGTGATGCCACATAGCAAGAGAGAAACATTCCCCAACAAGCTCTGTCCAAATTACAAAATCATATGTTAAATAAAGTATTGTTGTGTTAGGAAGTTTTTAGGTGGTTTATTACACTGCAACAGATAACCAGATATTTGAATTTATATTATATGCCAAGTCATTATAAATATTAGTTTTATCAGTTTAGACTATATTAAAATACAATGAATGCTTTGAAATACAGATATATTAAGTTCCTTTCCAAGTTTTTTCAGCAAATCTTGAATATTTGAATTATATTTTCCTGTATCACATATTCTTTGCATATTGGATATCAAGATATACAAAATTATGTAAAATTTGAACCATGGCATTTTTAACAGAAAAAAAAACTTTCAAAATCACTTAAGCTAAACTCTCATTTTGTAGATTTTAATATGTTAAAGTGTAAAATTTGATTGAAGTACAAAATATTAAAGTTGGTCCTCAGACCAAGATTGCAATTTTCAAAGGAATTATCTAAAAACCAAATGATGCCGAAACCGGTTTGGCTCAGTGGATGGAGCGTCGGCCTGCGGACTCAAGGTCCCAGGTTCAATTCCGGTCAAGGGCATGTACCTTGGTTGTGGGCGCATCCCCAGTAGGGGGTGTGCAGGAGGCAGCTGATCGATGTTTCTCTCTCATCACTCTCTATCCCTCTCTCTTCCTCTCTGTAAAAAATCAATAAAATATATTTTAAAAATAAATAAAATAAAAAACAAATGACTCTTAAACCCTTCATCTACATTCCTATGAGTCAATATGTGGGAATTAACATAATAAAGGTTGAAAGAGGATTTGGAGGAAGAGTCTCTATGCCTGGTAAAGCTCCAACCCTCCTAAAAGTGAGGACTGTGTGCACCTGCTCCCTAATTCTCAGTTAAATACTGAACTGCTAGACATATTAAGTACTGAATTGAGACTGTTTGTAATTTAAGACCCTAGGCTTTCTATTACCTAAAAGTGACCCGCACAGTCATGAGACATATATGAAACCTATCCAAGGGGCAAGAGGAAATTGGGCCCACTCACAGGAGAACGTGCTGTAAGTATACACCACAAATTTTGTTTGTCTTCAAAGAAAGGGTGCATATTCACACATGAATGTACATACTAGTATATATACACATGGGTCTTATACAATGCATATAAAACTACTAGAGGCCCAGTGCACAAAATTTGTGCACTCAGGGGGGGTCCCTCAGCCCAGCCTGTGCCCTCTGGCAGTCCAGGAGCCCTCGGGGGATATCCAACTGACAGTTTAGGCCTGGTGCCTGTGGGGAGCAGGCCCAAGCCAGCAGTTGGACATTCTTAGTGCTGCTGCGGAGGTGTGATCCCAGCTTCTGGCTCAGCAGTGCTCCCCCTGTGGGAGCAAACTGATGACCAGGGGGCAGCTCCTGTATTGAGCGTCTTCACTCTCATCAGTGCACGTCATAGCGACCGGTCATTCCAGTGTTTGGGCAATTTGCATATTAGCCTTTAATTATATAGGACTAGAGGCCCGGTGCACAAAATTCGTGCACGGGGGGGGAGGGAGTGTCCCTCAGCCCAGCCTGTACCCTCTCCAATCTGGGACCCCTCGAGGGATTCCGACTGCCCGTTTAGGCCCGATCCACCTAAACGGGCAGTCGGACATCCCTCTCACAATCCAGGACTGCTGGCTCCCAACTGCTCGCCTGCCTGCCTTCCTGATTGCCCCTAACTGCTTCTGCCTGCCATCCTGATCACCCCCAAACCATTCCCCTGACAGCCTGATTGATGCCTAACTGCTCCCCTGACAGCCTGATTGCCCCCAACTGCCCTCCCCTGCAGGCCTGGTCCCCCACAACTGCTCTCCCCTGCAGGCCTGGGTCCTACCCAACTGCCCTTCCCTGCAGGCCCAGTCTCCCCCAACTTCCCTTCTCTGCAGTCCTGGTCACCCCAACTGCCCTCCCTTGCAGGCTTGATCTCCCACAACTGCCCTCCCCTGCTGGCCATCTTGTGTCCACATGGGGGCAGTCATCTTGTGTGTTGGCATGATGGTCAATTTGCATATTACTCTTTTATTAGATAGGACATTATGGTGTTAATTCTTCAAATTTCACTTAATATATTTTATATTCCAAATTTTGACATCATGAAAATGTGTTGTATTTTAAATGCATTCCAAATAAACTCTAAAGCTCAAAAAGTTTATTTTTAAAATATCAGAATATATAAAAGGATTCATTATCAAATATTAATTGCTCCTTCATTAGATAAGGATAATTAAATTTGGGACTCAATGAATAATTTATATTGATTGATGAAATAAATACATTCAGGCTGAAATTAATAAAATTACATTAAAAAAACTAAGGAGTCCTTTATTTTAAAAGATTTAAAATAATTTATACAAGCAGTGCAATAAAGGTATTCATGTGAGAGATATTACAAAAAAATCTGGTTTATTCCTGTTTTTAAAAATCCCAGGTGCCCCATCCATTCAAAGCTATCTGCTTTCTTATCCATCTCAGCAAAATGATTTACAATCCCATCAGAGGCTTAATTTCCTTTTACCGAATCTGTCGTATGCACAGCAATAGACTATGGAAACAATTCATTAGACAGGCTTACAATGGGGCTTGTTTGTATTACCAATATTTTCCAAAAATACATTTAGATGAGATGTAAAATAAAAGGCAATTTCATGGACAGATTAGGGGCTAATCATTCAAAACATCAATATCTGTGTACTTTGTGATACACAGGAGATAGCAGCCTGTAACAGTTACTCAAGAAAAATACTATATTTTGCATTTTTATCAATGATTACAATAGAAAAAGGAAACTTTCAATATCACATTTTATTTTTTTAAATATTTATTGTTGAAGTATTACATATGTCCCCTTCAATATTACATTCTAAATACCAAACAATCACACTTTCCCGATTTTTTGCAATAACCCCTTGGGTTTTGCTGTCCAATTATAACTTTTACTAATATGTCTATTTTTTTAAAGTATTACAGATGTGCCCCTTTTCCCCCTCCACTGTCCCCTTCTAGCGTGTGCTCCCCGCCTCCCAGAACTTCACTACCCTGTTTTCTGTGTCTATGGGTTATACATATATGCATATAAATTATTTGGTTAACCTCTTCCCACCACCCACCCACCTCGCCTTCCCTCTGAGATTCATCAGTCTATTCCATGTTTCTAAGTCTCTGGATCTATTTTGTTCACCAGTTTATTCTGTTCTTTAGGTTCCACATATGAGTGAGATCATGTGATACTTGTTTCACTTAGCATAATACTCTCAAGGTCTCTCCAAGCTGTCCCAAAGGGTAAGAGATTATTCTTTTTTACTGCTGTAGAGTATTCCTTTGTGTAAATGTACCACAGCTTTTTTATCCACTCATCTACTCATGGGCATTTGGGCTGTTTCCAGATCTTAGCTATTGTAAATTGTGCTGCTATGAATGTAGGGGTGCATATATTCTTTCTGACTGGTGTTTTGGGTTTCTTAGGATATATTCCTAGAAGCGGGATCACTAGGTCAAATGGCAGAAACTCCACACTGTTTTCCATAGTGGTTGCACCAGTCTGCATTCCCACCAACAGTGTACTAGGGTTCCCTTTTCTCCATATCCTTGATAGCTCTTGTCATTTGTTGATGTATTAATGGTAGCCATTAGCCATTCTGACAGGTGTGAGGTGATACTTAATTGTCATTTTAAGTGGCATCTCTCTGATGATTAGTGTCTTTGAGCTTTTTTCCATATGTCTCTTGGCAATCTGTATGTCCGCTTTGGAGAAGTGTCTATTTAGGTCCTTTTGATAGCTAATCCTTTCCTGTTGTATTGAACCAATTTGAAATAATATCTTTTGACTCTTCTCCTTTACATATAGCCAGTTCATTCAATTATAAAAAACAATTTTCAATGTTTCTTCTTTTTCTTTTCTTTAACAGCTATTTACACAGTATGTGGGTTCTCCTTAACCTTCCTTCTTTGGCTTGCCTATTTATCTCTGCACTTCCCATCAGTGTTTCCCACACGGAGGACAAGAACATGTTTTCTCCCCTTATGTAAATTCCTTGGTAACCAAGAACAATATCATATTCATACTTACAACCCTCAGTACTCTTAGCTCAATGCTTTGCACATATTATATTCTAAACTAGAGGCCCAATGCATGAAATTTGTGCAAGAGTAGGCCTTCCTTCCCCTGGCTGCCAGCACTGGCTTCCCTCTGGTACCCAGAACCCAGGCTTCCCTCCGGCCCTGTCTTCGTCTGGAAGGATGTCTGGAATGACGTCCAGAATGATGTCTGGTCTAATTAGCATATTACCTTTTTATTATTATAGATGCGTATTTGTTGACTTACTCTAGATCCTTCCTTAACCTGAATCCCAATCCTGGAAGCTGACTCTATGTTGCCAAAGGCAGCTTTTCCACTTCTCTATGTCTACCTGGACTTCTGACCACTGCCAGCAGCTAGATCCTTATGGTACCACTTTCTGTATCCTTTCAAAGATGACGGCCTGCATCATAACACTGGGCTCCTTTATCAATAATGGTCACTTGCCTAAACTTTCACCAAACTCCCTGAAGGCCGGTCTTCATACCAATCAAATATTTGGGAACCTCAACAGACCATCCCAAATCACTGGTCTGTTTCATTCCATCCCAAACCCAATCATGCCTAATCAAAAGGCATTCTGCATTATGTAACAGGTGAAGGATCTTTACCAGCCTCATATTCTAAACGTATCTGTCTTGTGATCCAGGCAAATATATTCATCAGTATAATTTTACATTTAAACATTAATTGTAGGGGATTTACAGCATCAAATATAAACAGAAAACTGAAGTGAACTCTTGTTGTTCTCAGTTATATTTTATGACAAGTTTTCTGTCCATGTCAGAAAAAAAAATGTTTTTAGATGCTCAGAAACAATTGACTTACATAGACCATGTGGTTGGTACAGTGAGAGAGAAAAAACACCTATCTTTTAAAAAGAAATGAAAAAGCTAAATAACTGTATTTTAATGCAATAAATAAAACAGATGCTGTGATTGCTGAATATTGTTTTATATATTTTAAAGTGTCAATCTGAATTGGATTTAGATAGCAGTTGTGGTCCCAGTTTGTCTGCATACAAATTACCTGACTAAAACATTTATATTCTTAAAATCTATAACTTTTCCTGGGCCAGCATGGCTCTGGTTGAGCATCAACCTATGAACCAGGAGGTCATGATTTGATTCTTGGTCAGAGCCCCAGGTTATTGTCTCGATCCCCAGTAGGGGGCATGCAGGAGGCAGCCAATCAATGATTTTCTCTCATCATTGATGTTTCTTTCTCTCCCTCTCCCTTCCTCTCTCTGAAATCAATAAAACATATTTTTTTTAAATTATAACTTTCATTTTAAAATATATTTTTAAGGAGGGATTTAACTCCTTTTAAAACTTTTTAGTGATTCACATATTTTCACATTTTCGTATATCTATTCACACCAAACTCCAACTCAAGGATCTAAAAACCCAACACCAAATGATTCATTTAAAAAACTGCACAACCTGAAACCATTAGGTGACTTATCATTTTTTTAAAGAAGATAATGCACAATTGCCTGATCTCTGCAAATATCAAGAATACTGCTATAACAGTGCACATAGATGACTTTTAAAGTACACATTACTTCAAGGAAACTTTCCCATCTTATTTATCCTGGCCATTTTATTTTAAGGTAACTTTTCAGTTTGAAAGTTTAATTATGCTGTCAACATGTTTACAATTCAATAATTTACATTCTATGCCTCCAACCCCATTCCTACATAAGTTCACTATCCTGCAGGAAGTATCTCAATTTTAAAAATATTTATCAGAACAAAAAATGAGTTAGGAGATTTGCTGTAGGAGCCTCTAGAGTAGATATTTATAATATCATTCATGGGCCACACAAAATTATCAACTTAAAAATTATGTTGATATGAAAAAAGCTCCTAGTTTTATTGAATTTTGAGTCTTGCCTGTGGTTGTCTTTGCAGGGCCAGACCAAATGATATGGCCTGTGGGCCGGACATTCCCCACCCCTTCTCTAGAGCTACATAAAATCCAAAATATGTCTTAAATACTAGATTATAAGGCTGACTTCATTGCCATTCTATATTAACTATAACTATTTCATTGGCATCGTTATAGTACATTTGCACATGAAACCTATGTGAGTTATAACTTTTTACAGAAAGTCGAACAGAAACTATATTACATTACAGTTAAACAGAATATATAATTGAATAATAGAATACTATTTGTCTTCATGACCACATATTCAAGATTTACAACATTCCAAGTATTATATCAAGTGCTTTGTAGGTATAACATCACTTGAATCTCACAGAAACTGAGTGATTTAGGTATTATTAGTTCTGTTTTACAGATGAAGGCACTGCAGTTTAGACAGCTCAAAAAGGGCAAGTCACATAACCAAATAAATGGTAAAGAAATGTGGATTCAAACCTATGCTTTCTGATGCCAAAGTCTATTTCTCAATCCCTAAAATTCTTTGCTTTCTGAAATCTATCTTATTCCATGATTGCTGTTTTAAAAGAAGTCACTGTGGAATAAAATGTTTAGACTTTATAATATTGAGCTACTTCAATGTTGTTCTACATCAATAACTGCCCCTTGGGCTCCTTTCATGCATCTTAAGACTTTGGCCCAACATTACCAGATGGTCACTAGATAGAAAACAGGGCATATCAATGATCACCATCACAATGGTGAATTACAGAAAAAAAGACTTTGCAGGAAGCAGAACTAAAGAAATGCCTGGGCTTTTGCTATAAAGCTGGAATACATGGTTATTCATTTTCAAAGAGAAAAAAATTTTATGGCAGGAAACTAGAAGGCAATGAGATCAAAGTTGACAAATAGACCAGTGACATTAAAACAAACATCTTGATTCTTCTATAGTGGGTATCCATTATGTCCAGTAATTCTTGGCTAGAAATTATAATCAAACTAGAGGCCCAGTGCATGATTGAATCATGCACGTGTAGGGTCCCCTACAGGCTTTCGCTTTTGATCACGGGGGAGCTGGGTGCCTGTCCGCTGGTGCCCCAGGCCTTTCAGAAGCCTCCGGTGCGGCGGAGGCTTCTGAAAGGCCTGGTGCCTGAGCGGACAGGTACCCAGTTCCCCCGCTTTTGATGGCCCATGGTGGGACGTGACTCGCTGCCCCAGAAGCCCCTTCTGTGCTGCAGCACAGCCATGGCGCAGACACTGAGCTCAAGCTGCCGCTGGCGACGCGAGCTCAGTGTCCTGCCAGCCCAATCAGCCACCCCGGCCACCCCGAGTCCTGCCCCCCCACGCCTCCTGGCCAATCGTGGGCATAGCAAAGGTATGGTCAATTTGCATATTTGTCTATTATTAGGTAGGATTAGGGAAAACATAAACCTAAATGTCTAAATACCCTAAATGTACAATTGTGATTGGACACATTGCATTCCATATTATAAAGTAGTATAGTCTTTATTAAAGGAACTTCAGGGGTCTGAGTGTAAAACATAAAAAGCAAGTTGTCTATTCTAGGAAACTCTGGATCCTGACTGTAAAGAAAAATTTTTTTGCTAGAACACAATCACCCTAAAGAACTAGCCAATATTATGCATTTGGATTCCAAGTGAACAAATCTTAGTTCTCTGCTGAAGTGCCTCCCTAGATAATTCAACTTTTCTTCTCTTACACTCACCACCTTCATGGTTTAATATATAGGCAGTGATACTGATGGTGCCACCTTTACCTGTTACAGGTAAAGAGTCTTTCATATCTGCTTTAAATAACCAGCTTTGAAACTACAGCAACAAACTAACCAGGTGTGTGGAAACTGGAAATGTCTTAGGAGTATTGGCATCTTAAAATAAGACAAGTAGTCTGGTTTAGAAATAAGGCGAGTAGTAAAGGTGAACCAATAATTTGTATAACAAGACAGAACTTTGAGCATGTTTTACCCTCTACATCTTTCATTCAATCTTTCAACTCCCAGTGCCAGGGAAAACATAAATTCTTTCTATGATATATTCTTGGCTTTGCAAAGTCTTACCTCTAGGATGTAGTGGTTTCAAAAAAGGAGACATAATAAATTTAAACATCATTAAAATGTTCTGACTGGTAGAAAAAATATATTCCAGAGTTCACCTAATTCATCTATTTTTGTGTTATGGTGAATTGTCTTTTTTTTTTTTTAAGTCTGTTTTCCAATAAAACTCTATTTGCAATAACAAGTGGCATTAAGCCCTTTTTGAATGAATGTATGAGTTTCAGAGAGAATAACTGACTTATTCAATAGGCTACCAAGTTATCAAGGTTGAAACTAAAAAGTAGCCTCTTAGTAATTTCACACTTACATACCTTGTCTTACAATATGGCTAACAATTATTGGTAAGTAAGCAAGAGTAAAAATGTAGCACTGATGTGAAGCAGGCAGATAAAAGGGTCAAGAATTTCAGAAGACTGTGTTATAGAGACAAATCCAAACAGTGACAGATTCTAATAAGATCCAGTCACTGAAGGTACCAGTCACCCACTAATCTTTACATCCATACTGTGAGCCTTGGTATCACCTCTTTCAATTGTCAATATATCTTTTTTTAAAAAAGTTTCATCCATGGCTGTGTGGCTCAGTTGGTTAGAGAGTGTTGTCCCATACACTAAAAGGTTGCAGGTTCACTTCCTGGACAAGGCACATACCTAGATTGTGGGCTCGAGGCTGGTCAGGGTGCATGTAGAAGGCAACTGGTTGATGTTTCTCTCTCGTGTTGTTTCTCTCTCTCTCCCCTTCTCTCTCTAAAATCAATAAAAACATATCCTTGGGTGAAGATTAAAAATAAGTTTCACGCCGAAGCCGGTTTGGCTCAGTGGATAGAGCGTCGGCCTGCGGACTGAAGGGTCCCAGGTTCGATTCCGGTCAAGGGCACGTACATTGGTTGTGGGCACATCCCCAGTAGGGGGTGTGCAAGAGGCAGCTGATCGATGTTTCTCTCTCATCGATGTTTCTAACTCTCTATCCCTCTCTCTTCCTCTCTGTAAAAAATCAATAAAATATATTTTTTAAAAATAATAAGTTTCACATTACTATGGAAATGTTTAATGGAAACACATAAAATGAATCTACAGAGAATGTTTACCCATCTTACAAAATTATTAAAATGCATATACATATAATATCAACTGTTAACAATCTTCAGAAATGAAATGCAATAACAAAGAAATATGTCTAGTTTGGAAATACATTCAGCTAACTCTTGGGTCATTTGGTGGTTGATGATCCAATCTGTTGGGTATAGTTAGGGCTCCTTGTTTTTCTTTGTTTTCTCTACAGATGCTCATCTTTTTTTCTTATTTCATTGTTATTAGTATTATCATCAGAGGGTAGAAGAGGAAAAAGTCATGAAACTAAAATCAGTCATTTGTGGTTTTTAGTATTTGATTTTTGAAGCTAGTATAAATAGTAAAATTATAAACAAAGAAAGGGTTATTTTCTTATTATTTGTAACATTACATTATCTGTGGTATATATCTCAACTAGTTTCCAATGACAATTGCCAACTACCTCTTGGCATTTTTTTTTTGTCTACCTCATCAGTTATATTTTTGATATGTTCATCTTTAATCTGTCTTTACAACATACAAACACAATACTTCACAATGCAAAAATAATTAGGGCCTCTCCATTTGCTTTTAGCTTTAACAAATATATTAATGGAAAGGACAATAGGTATGGTAGGAGAAAAAAACTTTTGATTAAAAGTCAGGTAAAATGAAAAACTGGAAATGAATAAAAAGAAAGTTGATATGTAATACAAGGAACACTGAGATGAACATGGCATGCTAAAGGTCGAGTAAAATAAAAGCAGACAGGTACAATGCAAACAAACATATATATTCTAATCCCTCCCCCAGTGTTTTGCAGGAAACATACCTATAATGTCTGGCCTTCCCTTTTCTCTTTTCATATTATTAATAACTAGTTAATTATAATGCTATCATTAATGCAGACATATTTGTATAAATTTTTACTTTTATGTTTGTGTGTTAAAAAGCATTTAGTCATACTCATAATCCAATAGCAACATTAGCCTTCTTAGGGAACAGCACACTGGTAGTTATCTACATGGTTCAAGTCTAAGGAAGCCAGCTCATAAGGACTGCTGAGAGTTTTAAACTCCAAAAATCCTGACTTTATAAGAAGGAAATTAGGAACCAAGTTAAACTTACATCAAGCATCATGTGTGTTGTTAACATGTACTGAAAATTTTTCCTCAAGTATCTTATCCTGGTCCTCTACCTGAAGCTCCTGGTTATAAAACTCGGTTCTGTAGTCTGTAAGTGGGGACTGCCTATAGTCAGAAAAATGAGCAATACTTCTCAACTCAGAATGACAAGAATGCAACAGAGATTTTTAGATTTTCAATTAAAATATACTTTCAACTTTCTAGTACAAACTCTCCATAACTTCATTGAATACTTCAGTGGATTTTTGTCTTAACAACATAAAGAGAACTTAAGTTTCAAATCACTCAACTCACTACTAAAACTTAATTGTCAAATGAACTTGTCATTAACAATGCTAAAATTGGGAAAAAACATATTTTTAAACATTTTGTTGTAATCTGTGTCTCAAGCAAATAAAAAATTTAAAAACATTGTGTCTTAAATGATAATCTCCATTGAAAACAGAGTCACTGAATTACATTACAAAATGAGCAAATAATATAAGTCCTCTGTGTGGGGGGTGGGAACTGGCAGTGGGAAGGAGAGTGAGGAGGTAATAAGAAGTCAGGTTAAACCATTAATTTGAGTTATATATAGGAGAAATATACTGTGAATTAAATTCTAAAATAGTTCACTGTTCAAATTAATGTTTTTAGATTGGAATACTTTAATTTATTAAACTTTATAAAATTGTCTATACTATATTTTTTAACACATATACCAGGTTTCTGGTACAAAAGGTTCCCACATCCTCCCCCACACATACAAACATAAAAGTAAAAATTTATACAAATATGTCTAAATTAGTTAGTTGTAATTAACTAATCCTAATATATAGAAACTCAGGGTCCATAATGACCAAACAGACAACCGGTCCATCCCCCAGCCCTCAGGCTCCATTGATCAGGGGATGGCTAACGGGGGAACCAGGGTCCCTCAGGCTCCAATGAATCCATGGCAGCAGCGACTGGTGAGCGGGTGGAAGGCAGACTGCTTGGTCCCCCACAGGCTCCCATTGATCAGGGGATGGTTAACAGGGAACCGGAGTGAGTGGCATGGGGACTGGCAAGCAGCTGGAAGGCAGGCCTCTTGTTCCCTCCTCCTGGCCTTCAGACTCCAATCAACCGGTGGCAGAGGCGGGGCGGAACTGGGGACTGGCTTTCTTAGTAGTCCTATAGGTTCAATCTCCAGAGGACAGGACAAGCACCAACGGACTAGCACCTCCGGCATGATCCCAATAGCGCTGCTGGCAGCCTGGAACTCAGCCTTGGGCACTGCAGCCCTTTCCCCTCCCTAGACACTCCACAAGGAAGAAAGGATACCGCCAGCAGTGCCAGGGGCAACCAGCGATGACTGACTGCTCTCCCCGTGCTTCCTCCAGGTCACTTGAGCCGGCCCCCGCCCGCCCTGCTCCAGATGAAGTGTGATCACTGCACACGGAAGGAATGTAGTAAAAAACAAAAACCAATGACCAAGAGAATGCTGCAGTCAATGGCCGGAGTCCAGCTCAAGAGAATGGAGAGAAGGGAGAATTCCATAAGCTAGCCGATGCCAAGATATTTCTGAGTGACTGCCTGGCATGTGACAGTTGTGTGACCACAGAGGAAGGAGTCCAAGTTTCTCAACAGAACACCAAGGCTGTTCTGAACCTTAACAAGAAATGTGATACCTCATAGCACAAGGTGCTGGCAGTGTCCATGTGTCCTTAGTCTCTGCCTTATTTTGATGCTAAATTCACCCTCAGTGTCACTGATGCATCCAGAAGGCCCTGTGGCTTTCTCAAAAGCCTTGGGGCACACTGTCTTTGATATGAAGATAGCTGTGAACTTCAGCATCCTGGGGAGTCAAAAGGAATTTGTGCGTCGGTACTGCCAGCACTATGAGGAAGAGCCCCAGCTACCCATGCTGACCTCTGCCTGTCCGTCTGGAACTGATACGCAGAGTGTGTGCTTGGTCACACCATCACCCCCACCCCTGCACAGTCAAGTCTCCCCAGCAGATCATGGGCTCTCTGGTGAAGGATTACTTCACCAGACGGCAGAACCTGTCCCCAGACAAGATTTTCCACGTCATTGTGGCCCCATGTTATGACAAGAAACTGTAGGCCCTTTGAGAAGATGTTCCCACAGCTTTACATACTTCCCAAGGTGCTGACTGCATGTTAACCTCAGGTGAAATTGTCCAGATAATGGAGTAAAGTGACCTCGCCTCGAATGACGTCACCGTGGACACTCTGGAGACATGAAGGAGGAGGAGGTGAGGCTCCATGAGGGTGCCAGCTCTGACAGGTACCTGGCACACATCTTCAGGCACACGGCCAAGGAGCTCTTCAACGAGGATGTGGGAGTGCTCACCTACCGCACCCTGAGGAACAAAGACTTTCAGGAGGTCACCCTTGAAAGGGATGGAGAGGTTCTGCTACGCTTTGAGGCTGCTTACGGCTTTCAGAACATCTAGAAGTGGCCCTGAAGCTGTAGAGGGGCAAGTTCCCCTGCCACTTCATAGAGGTCCTGGCCTGCTCCAGGCATGCCTAAGTGGCAGGGGCCAGGCCCAGGTGAATTATGGGTGTGAAGACAGGGCACTGCTGCGGCAGATGGAAGGCATCTATGCTGCCATCCCGGTGTGGCCCACGGAGACTAGCGCCCATGTGCAGGAGCTGTACCAGGTGTGGCTGGGGTTAGGGGGTCAACTCCCTCCGGGCCCAGGTGGCCCTGAACACCGCCTAGCAGGGCCCAGGGCAGCCTGCCAGGACATCAAGTGGTAAAGGTCCAGCACATGCCCAGCCTGCAGGCCGCCTGAAGAGGGGTGTCAGACACGTGAAGGAAAGGCTTAGCATCTCTGTCATCACTTTGGTTTTCAGAATTCCCTGCTCCCATCTGTTGGCTCCCTCCCTCTGAGGGGTGCTGTCGTCCACACATGGGTGCAACTGGAATATTGTATCTTGAGAGGATTGCCCCAATGTACGTATCCTTTTATCCGATGACGAAAAAATTCCAAAGAACAAGAATGGAGACAGACTATTGCCCTTTAGGCTTAAGAAAAACCCCGGAAGTGTCCTGCAAAGAGCTGAGACTTGGTTCTGTCCACAGGCCTCAGAGAGATTGGATGAGGAAATGGCCCGGTTTGGCCCTGATTTTACCCCCTTTTGTTACTCTTGAAGGTGTCTTTGCCACAATGTGAATAAACTGCCACCTTTTGGAATAGGGGCTCATATGAGAGTCTGTATTCCCAACTTTTCTTGAAACAGATCTATGTTCTGCAGCTGTGGCCACCATCCTGAGATCAGGTCCTGTGATCAGGTCCTGTCGTTGAGAATCAGAGGGCACTGGAGTGGAGGCCCCTCCCCCACCCCGCATACCCTTTTACATTCAGGAATTGAGCTGAACTCACTTTGGGGAAGGCTTGGCAAGGGTGACAGGTGTCACAGATGGAAGGATGGAGAATGGAGAGGCAGACACCCAGCTCTGTCCCTCCCTGGATCGGGTCAGGCCGATGAAGGCCAGCCAGCCCACCCCACAATTGGGTGAGATAGCATCCTCTGTGTCCACCTCTCACCCCATGGGCCCAGTCACTCCCCTCAGCTCTGGGCAGCCCTCTGTGTTTCAAGACAGTGCACTCTGCCCTCACATGCTGCTTACCCTAAGTGAGAAGGAAGAGAGCAGTTGGCCCACAGACAACTACACAGAAAGATAGGGCTCACAGCTGGTGATTGCAGTGGCAGTGGTGGGAGCCTCTCCTGCCTCCATGGCACTACTAAGGAGCAGCGAGTTGAGTAGTAAGGAGCAGTGAGCAGGAGGGCAGTAAGGAGCGAGGGGTCCCGGACTGCGAGAGGGATTTCCAACTGTCAGCTTAGGCCCGTTTCCCATGGGGAATATCCCCTGAGGGGTCCTGGACTGTGAGAGAGTGCAGGTGAGGTTAAGGGCCCCCCCCGCCCCCGCAGTGCACGAATTTCATGCACCTGGCCTCTAGTCTATATCTTACCTAATAATAGACAAATATGTAAATTGACCATACCTTCACTATGCCCACAGCCAATCAGAGTGAGGGAGTATGCAAATTAACCCACCAAAGATGGTGGTTAATTTGCATACGAAGGCAGGGTGGGCAGCACCATGGCCTGCTCCGGGGGTACGGGTCCATCGGAGGCAGAGGAGGCCCTGAAAGCAGCGCCAGACACTACCCACAAGGTACCAGTCCATCGGCAGGGGAGGCAGTCGGGTGGGCAGCGCCAGACAGCACAGGAGGGGTCCGGGTCCATCGCAGGCCCCAGGAGGGGCAACGGCCTGCCTAGCCTCTCCCTGGGGTCCCTGGGAAGATCGCGGCCCTGGGGAGGCGAGGCCGGACCCGCCTAGCCGCTCCAGGGGGCCCCGGGGAACAGTGCCGCCCCAGGGAGGCGAGGCCGGACAGTCTAGCCGCTCCTGGGGGTCCCTGGGAAGACCACGGCCCCGGGGACGCGAGGCCAACCGCCTACCAGTTCCCAGGGGCCCCTGGGACAATCGTGGCCCCGGAGACGCGAGGCCAGACCCACCTAGCCGCTCCTGGGGGTCCCTGGGAACAGCACTGCCCCGGGGAGGCAAGGCTGGACCCGCCTAATCGCTCCCGGGGTTCCCTGGGACGATCGTGACCTGGGGAGGCGAGGCCGGACCCGCCTAGCCGCTCCCGGAAGTCCCTGGGAACATCGCAGGCATGGGGTTGCTGAGACACAGACATGGGCCTCTGGCCACAGATTCATAGCTTCGCGGAGACCTAGGGCAGGGATCTGCCTCATCTGCAGAGAGACAGAGGTTCTGCAGTGCCCCCAAGACGTGGGTGGGCCCAGCCAGGGATCAAGGGGCATGGAAGGACTCCTGGACAGAAGGGCAAGGACCCTCACTCCAGAGGCCGGGGTTGAGAGGCGGTGCCACCTCAGTGGAGGGGTGCTGCACTGCAGGGTAATGGACTGACTGACGTGATTCAGAGAAGCTCCCAGTGCTAACGGGCCTCGCTCAGGTGGCCTTCACACTTCAGAGGCAGCGACTCCTGCTCCCGCCTTGACCCAAAAGCAAACCCGGGACACCCTGCCCCATGGCAGAGCATGCCTAGGCAGTGAGTGCGAAGCCTTCCACCTACTCCAGAGAAGCGGGGGCAGTAAAGAATGGGGGGCAGGGGACGGGGAGAGGAAAGAATGTGGAGCATCCACAATGAAGAGGTGCTCGAGAAAGAGGCTTGGAAGCCTGACTGGAAGGTTTGTTCTGTTTGCCGGTCGGCTGCCTCTTAGGAAGCGCAAAGAGCATGGCTCTGAGGGCTTCCTGTGTGCTGAGTCAAGTTCCATAGCCAACTGGAATTGGCCTCAGTTTCCTGGTCTGTAAAATGGATGAAGCATGTCCCAGTGCCTTCACTGAGCTTTGATGGCCAATTGAGATACTATATAAAGAAAATGAGGGAAGAAGTGAGAAAGAAAAGGAAGGACAAGCAACACAAAAGAAACACTGAAAGGAACCTGTAAACCCATTGTCACTTAAATAGGGAATATAGTCAATAGTGTTGTAATGATGGTATGATGCCAGGTGGGTACTAGAAATATCAGGGAACACTTTGTAAAGTATATGATTGTCTAACCACTATTCTGTAACTAATATAAAACCTGAAACCAATACAAAATAATATTGAATGTAAAGAAATGAAAATTGGAGTGAAATTTTTATAAATTTCAAAGTTTAAATAAAAGCTGTAAAGGAAGGAAGGGGAGAATAAAAATAGTGTTTTTCATTTTGCCACTTCATTAAAAAGACAGTTGTCTTTATATGGTGCTTTTATACTTTTATACTTTTCTAAGTCATTATCTGATTTTAATTTCCGGGCAAGTTAAAGACAAAATAATTATTCCCTCCACTATTCAAAGAAAAGAAATCTTGGTGTCTGGTCCTAATGATTCAATCGTCAAGCCCTTATTGTACAGCAGGGTTAGTAAAATTTTCTGTGCAGGGTTATGTCTATACTAATAAAAGCCTTGGGGGTGATCAGGCCATCAGGGGAGGGTATTTGGGGGCAATCAGGCCCGCAGAGGAGCAGTTAGGTGTCAATCAGGCCAGCAAGGGAGCAGTTAGGGGGCAATCAGGCAGGTAGGTGAGTGGTTAGAAGCCAGCAGTCCCGGATTGTGAGAGGGATGTCCAACTGCAGGTTTAGGCCCGATTCCACAGGGATCGGGCCTAAACCTGCAGTTGGACATCCCCCGAGGGGTCCCATATTGGAGAGGGTGAAGGCTGGGCTGAGGGACACCCTCCCCAGTGCACGAATTTTGTGCACCGGGGCTCTAGTATATATATAAAAGCCTAAGCGACGAACTACCAGTCGCTATGACACACACTGACCACCAGGGGGCAGATGCTCAATGCAGGAGCACCCCCTGGTGGTCAGTGTGTTCCCACAGTGGGAATGCCACTCAGCTAACCAACCTGTCCTGGCAGCCCACCAGCCCGGGAGCAGCCACTCATTCCCTCAGTAGTCCTGCAGGTCCAATCTCTGGAGAACAGGCCAGGCACAATTCCAACAGCACCGCCAGCATCCTGGAAGTCGGCCTTGGGCATCCCAGCAAGCTCCACAAGGAAGAAACAATATAAAAGCGGCCACCAGGTGGCTCCGGACAACCGGCTTGAACATCAGTGGGATGGATCCAGATCCCCAGCCAGCAAGGGCACCCTACTGCCCACCTGGAGGGCTGATTGCATCCCAGCCCCTTCCCCCTCAGGCAGGCGCCAGATGCAGGGCTCACAGCTGGTGAGCACTGCTGTGTCAGGGCGAGCCTCTCCCGTTCGGGACTGACTGGGTGCGAGCCTACTGCAGGTGCAGCAGAGCCAGGATGAGTGGGAGTGGCAGGCAGGAGGGGCAGGTGGCATTGGACTGTGGGGTTTTGGCCTGATCCCTGCAGGCCACCCCAAGGGACCCCACCCATGCACGAATTCGTGCACAGGGCCTCTAGTCTATATACATAAAAGGCTAAGTGACCACCTGTATGTACATCCCATCATCCGACTGACCAGCTGGTACATATGATGCACACTGGCAATTTAAAAATAAACGTTGACTCGTGCATGCAAGATACATATAAAACTCTCGCTGGTGCCAATCGCATGTATACAGGGAGATATTAGAATAAGTTTAATCTATCAGTCATTGTTTTTATCATTGTTGTTTTTATATCATGCTTTTGTTGTTCTTATATCATGTTTTTGTTATTTTTATATCATGTCTTTATTGTTGTTATATCATGTTGTTATTATTTATTTATCAATTTATATATTATTTTCATATACATTTTACTAATTTTCTTTCATCTTTGACACTTCTATTATAAAGAAAGTGCAAATAGCAATATTAAAATATTTCTTCTAATTAATTTCCTTTCAATGTGCATGAATCCGTGCATTGGGCCACTAGCTATAAATGGGAGACCAGACATTACAGGCATGTTCCCTGCAAAACATTGGGAGAGGGATCCAACAAAGGGAAGATAGACACATGCCCAGTAAAGTTGGGGTGACATAAGGAAGGTACTTGCCTGTCATTCACACCTGGGGACAGAGATAATTGGCCAAAATAGGCATGGTCACAGCAAGAACATGGAAATTTGCAACATAATCCCCTGAACAAAGAAGTTCATCCTCTTTGTTCCTCTTGGTATGCTCGGCTCATGACTACCACTGGATTCTTGTCATTCTTCATATGGTCCATGGCCATAGGAATCCCCACATGCACTGGACTAATGTACTGCAACTAGCCTGATGCTGTACTGGACCCTGCTCCAATATGGAATGGAAACTCTAGACACTGGCTTTGATTTTAACTCTACTCAAACCCAAGCTATACTTCTTCTATGACTGGACTAAAAGAAATGGGACTTTGGAAACCCAGTCGCGTAATTCCACAGAATTAAAGCTTCCTACTATCTTACATCCTCTCATGCAAGTCTCATAATATTCTTGTTCTCAGGATATTACAAGGAGTCCACCCCAGAAACAAATGGGGGAGATGAGGCACGTTTTTCTCTGATAACATTAGCATGGAGCAAAATGTGAAAGAGTACCACCATGGAATTACATCTGGTTACATCAAAGAAAATGGAATGAAGGAACTGATAAGAAGACAGGGGAAATAACATTTTTATATACATGTTTAGAGGTCTTTTAAATTTATTACTAAAGCATATGTCACTTTTATAATAAAAATGGTGAAAACACTTTAAAGAAAAAAAAATGAAGTCATTAAAAGTTGTAGAAAATTACACAGGCTAAATTTATTTATACTCTTGAAGCAAGAAAGATTAATACTTAAAACCCAAAAATCACAAGTGAAAAAATTATAAACCATAATCTGAAAAAAAGTAATTCAGCATTAAAAATACTATAAAAAGAATAAAAACAGGTAAAAAGTTTTTTAAAAATCATCATATATGATAGTTAAAGGGCTAATTTCTTTAATTCACAGATTATACAAAATGAAGCTAAAATAACATAACTCAATCAAAACAATAAAAAGGCTATGAATAAGCACATCATGGCAAAATAAACACAAACAGCAAAGAAACACAAAATATAATCAGTATCATGCCCATAAAAATGGAAATCAATAGGGAAATAATATAGATATACATTTGGAACAATAGAATAGAATTGAGAGCCCAGAAATAAATCAAATATACAGGGTGGGGCTAAAGTAAAGTTACAGTTATAAGTACATAAAACACAGACTTTATTCTTGTATTATTATTTATTAATTTTAAGATACTTAGCATTTTAGATATTTAATAGTCATCTCAAACTTCATATATCCAAACCATAACCACATTTGTCCATACCCACATCTGTCCCTTCTATAAATTACCCCATTTCTCTAAATAGTACCACTACTTTTCCAATAACTTAGGCTAAAATCTCAGGACTATCCTCAACTCCTTCATTCTTTTCTTCCCACATCCATCTTGAACAAAGGCTGCCATCTCCACCTTAAAATGTATCCAGAATCCAACTGCTTTTCATCACCTCCATCTTGACCACTGTGTTCAAACCACCATCATCTCTAGTCTTAACTACTGAAACATAAATCTATTTGATGCTCATGCTTCCATTATTACCTCTCTACACGTAATTTTCCACAAAGCAGGCAGGTCAATACTTTCTTTAAATCATTAGATCAATCATGTCACTTCACTGCTCAAAATCCTTCAAGGGTTTCCCATTTCCTCAAAGTCAAAGTTAATCTACATGAGCTGACTCCTCTACCATTTATCTAACCTTACCCACCATACTCTCACCTCACTCACTCCACTCCCTACATTCTTAGAGTAGGTTGAGTATATCCTGTTGAAGCTGCTGCCTGGAGTAATCATATATTAGACATACACATGAATCACAAATTTCATTTGGGGGTGGGGTGGAGTTCTGCTCACATATTATTTCATTAGGTGCTCTTCCCTACTATATATACAAAATAGCACCCTCAGGTCATACTCTATCTCTGTTACTCTGCTTTATCTTTCTTCACTGCACTTATAAAAACCCAACATATTCTACATTTATTGGTTTATTTGTTTATTGACTGATTCCCTCCCCCATCTGAATATTATTATTAAAGCAGAAATATTGTTTCCTGCTATAACCCAAGTGCTTAAAATAGTGCCAGGCAAAAAGTAAACACTTGATAAATATTTGTTAAGTGACCAAATTAGTATATTAACTCCTCTTTTATCATGTGCAACAGAAGTCAACAAACAATATCAGGGAAAAAACATTTTTAGAGTATATAGTGTGTTAGGTACAACATATGAACATAGAAACATATGTTTACCTGCAAAAAAAAAAAAGCCATCTTTAAACTTGATATAGAAACACTCTCTCCACTGTTGCAGGAATCAGCAAGGAAGCTGGCCAGGGTGATGGGTGCAAGAACAATCATTCACCGGAAATTAGAATCCCAATCTATGCTACATATACAGGTGTCAGGTCCAAAGTCACATTATGGATAAGGGATAGGAACCCCAACTGGAAAACTAACTTGAAAACTGGTCTAGAATCAGGGATATATCTAGGATCCCTGCAAAATTAAATTTTAAGCTATCTTATCGGAATACTTGTATAATTTCTAACACACAGGACTCCAGTGGGAAAAAACCTACACTGATGATGAGCACAGTAAAAAACAACAACAACCAAGAAACATATATATACCACACAAGGAGTGGAAAGTCAACTGCTACATGAATGGGAGAATATATACCCTAAAAAAATAAAAACAAAACAATCTGAGTATTAAGATAAGCATGTTTAAAATGGTTTCTAAAGATATATAAATCAAGAATAAGACAATGTGAAAAGAGTGAACATCAAAAAAGAACAACAACAAAAAAGACTAGAAATGAAAAATGTCAATAAAAGAAAGAGAAAAGCAATAAATTAGAGGCAACTAAAGAGAGTTATGAATCAGACACACAGTGCAGAAAGAAAAAGATGAAAAACATAAAAGATAAATTAAGAGATTTAGGGTACAAGAATGAAAAGATATATCATATGTCTAATAGGAGTCATGAAGAGGTAATATTTATAGCGAATAAGGCTGATAACTGTCCAAAATTTAAAAAAAAAGGAATCCTCATACTGAAGAGATGGGAGACTATATTTATACTAGAGGCCCATTGCACAAAGATTCGTGCAAGAATAGGCCTTCCTTTCCCTGGCTTCACTTCCAGCTGCCCGGGAGCCTGCAAGTCCTCGCTCCCAGTGGAGCACCGCTCCTATAGCTCCCTCCTCCCCCAGCCCGCCCCTTCATAGCAGGCGTCCCACCCTGCCTGGCCACTCGGAGCCTGCATCTGCAAATTAACCTGCCATCTTTGTTGGGTTAATTTGCATACTCACTCCTGATTGGCTGATGGGCATCATGGAGGTACAGTCAATTTGCATGTTTCTCTTTTATTAGTGTAGATTTATGTACAGATACATATATTGCATGCACATAAATCCATGCCTATATACATTCTAATGAAACTCTAAAACCAAAGACAAAAACAAAATCTTCAAAGCTAGCAAAGAGAAATCAGAGATGGTTATAGAAGCAACAATTAGATGCACAGTCTACTTCTCATCAGCAATATCAAATGCTATAAGATAATAAAATATTATCTAATTATTGAAGAAAACTCATTGTCCACCTAGAATTCTTACCCAGAAGTCTATACCTAAAAATCTAAATTATTAAAGCATGAAGATGAAATAAAGTCATTTCAGACATAAAAAGAATGAGAATTTTCTACTCCCAGGCTCTTACTAAATATAAACTTTGGCAATAGGAATTAGATGCAAGAAAAATTAACAAAAATAGAATTTATAATAAACATTGTTTTTTTTTAAAAAAAAATCAGGCTGACATTTTTATTGGAAGGAGGTTAAAAATAAAATTGACCTAAGATACTAAACAATATGATGATTTATGCAAGAAGGCATATTGAATTTAAAGCATTAAAGAAAGATATGTCTACTTCAGTCTTTGTTAATCATGTAAGGATAGCAGTTCCCAAAATTATAGAGGAAATGGATAAACTGTGAACCAGAGAAATATGTGCCCAATTAATAAATGAAGCAGCCTCTCAAGAAAGGGAGGGTGACTGGACTATAGAGGAAACAAAGGGTACTTCAACCATAGATTTTTGTAATGGAATGTCACAGTTTCAGTAAAAAGTAATATTGAACTAAACTATAAAAATATTTTTCTTGAGAAAACAAATGTTTATTTTGGGGTTGTTGTTTTTTTGCAAATTTAGCCCTTATCTTTTTTGTTTGTTTTTTTTTGTTTTTTTGAGTAAGCAAGACTACCACCACAAGGTCTCAAGTGAGTAAGGAGTCTAAAATTATTTTGATTCTAAAGATTATAAAGTCTCAAGAATTACATGAACTGGGAGAGTTTTAATCTCCAGTTGACTTCTCACTTAATTTAATGTGAATATAAAATCAAACTGGTTTTCAATTTTGAACCACTCCAAGAAATGACCCGTCCAATTTTACACCTTGACTCTAAAGTTGTAGGACACAAGCACAAGCAAATTGAAACAGTCTGGAATTGATTTCAAAAATATTCATGGGCTTGTGGCTCAGAGACAAAATAAAAAGAGGGTGGTATAAAAACAAAGCTTTCCAAATGAATCTGAAGGACTTCTGGGGAAATTTGGTTAGGTATGCTAAGCAACCTGGTTTTTATGTTCAATTAAGCCAATCAATTTAAAAATTTTATACACTAGTCTATAAGCAGTATCTCAGTTATAATAAAAAAAAGTAGTCCCATACATGTGTTTTCTTCTTACATTATTTTCCTTTCCAGAAAAAAAGAAAAGTTAAACCAATAAAGGCTGGGTTGGATCCAAATAGCTATGTTGTTCATGCACTTGTAAATGAGGCCTGTAGCTTTTAAAACCAAAATATAGTGTGAATGTCCCAGCAAATCTATATCAAAGGTGTGTTTTAGGTTGAAAGGAAATGATACCAAATGCAAGTAGTTAAATGAATCGTGAAAAAAGTGTAATCTACACAGATAGACTGTGTTATGCAATTGCTCTACTTGTAGAAGTCTATGAATAGGGCAAAGCACCTCCCTTACCATTTCCAAAAATAAGTGTTGTTGATTGTTCCACTGCAGCTGAATGAGGTATTTTTTTTATAATGTCTGTCAAGCATTTTAAGGGAGAAAAATAAGTTACCTTAGTTATGATGGAGTTCAGAATGAGTGCTCAGGAGACCTAACTGTCTGGATTCTGAATCATGGCCTCACCACTAGTTGTGTAAAGTTGCACAAGACTAACCACTATTTGCCTCTATTTTCTAATCTGAAAAGTGGGAAAAACTGCAGCAATTAGAACATCTGATGCAATAAGTAATCAATAAATGTTCGCTATTAATATCATCATTTTAATGTGGGGCTATAAACTGCCAGGAAAAGTATTTTCTGTATTGTAATAACCAATCAAGTACAATTTTACCATTAAGAATAGATACTTCATATGTTTAGTTGAAAATGTGCTTATTCAAGGTCCTAATATTAATTTATAATGTGTAATATATATTAATGTTAAACTACTCACTACCAGTGAAAACAAGTCTCTCCACTTTCCATAAATTTTTTTAAAATTTCATGCAGGCTATTTTCTGCAAATTTTGCTGTTTGTGTGAAAAATACTTATCATTATGCAAAATGTTGCATTGTATAATTAAAATATCTTTCATATTTTAAGAGCTGTAATTTAAATATTTTTTAAAAAGAAATATTTTTAGTATAATATTAGGCTTCACTAAATTCAATCTACAGCTGTTCATAATATAAATTTTATCTCTTTCACATTTGAAAATATTAGTCTGGAAATATGGCTTTATGTAGGTTTATATAACTAGATACCTTTGTTAAATCTCCCCAGAAAGATATGACTCCTCGGTTTATACTGCCCTTTTATCAAGTTCAATTACCAACTATAAACAGAAACAGTATAGGGGTTTTCCCCCACATTTACAAAAAGTAAAACTTTGTTAAAAAATTACTTTGATCCATCCATATTTCACTTTTAAAACAAAATAGGCAGTTTATTCGGATGAATTAAAAGAGCAAATGTTTAAATGCTCTATATATGCAAAACAGTGAGCAAAGAGGTAGGTGAAGCAAGAATATTTGAGTTGATGAGTAATGCTGATTTCCCGAAGGAAGGGAGAGGCAGCTGTATTCACTCTGGGATTGTTAGGCTTTCTGACAAGAATGCAACCTGGCTGTAAGGTCCAAAAATAATGTGCATGTGTGTACGTGTTTGTCTGTTTGTGAAGGCGTGTGTGTGTGTGTGTGTGTGTGTGTGTGTGTAAGAGAGAGCGAGAGAGAGAGAGACAGAGAGAGAGAGACATAAAGTGTGACACTGGTAAAAGCTAGAAAAATAGAAGCCATTCAATCTGCAAAGAAACAAAGGATATAATAATAGAGCACATGGAACACAGCACATATTCAAAATATGCCGAGAACTTAAATATTCTAAAACAATTAAACGAGCTTAAATAAAATAATGTTCCATACAAGATGGCTTTCTAATTTTGTTTTAAAGTATAACTATATACCTTCAGGAAATACATGCTTACAGGGAAATAATAGATGAAATAAGAATAACTAATGTAAACCAAAGAAGAATTCCACAAAGTAACACCAGAGACTTTTTAAAGAACATGTTTTTATTGATTTTTAGAGAGGAATGTAAAGGGAGAGAGAGAGAGAAACATGGATGAAAGAGAAAGATCAATTGCTGCCTCCTGCACACGCCTTCTGGGGATCAAGCCTACAACCCAGGCCTGTGCCCTGACCAGGAATTGAACTATGACCTCCCAGTGCATGGACAATGCTCAACCACTGAACCACATTGCCAAGCCCACCAGAGACTTTGTTCTAAAATCCAGGAAAATCTTTAGTAAAAGCTTCAATAATGTAGCCACATGATTCCTATGGTTCCTTCACAAACAGGGTGTCCAGATTTAACACCCTCAGAGTTCCATTACCTTCTGCCTCTAGTGAAGTTTCACAGTAACATCAAATCAGAATCACTCATTTACTGAATATTTACAATGTGCCAGACACTATACCAAGCGCTTCCTTAATTTATGTAATCCACATAATAATCCTATGATTTACCTACTGTTATGGTGCCCATTTTACTAATGAGATAACTGAGACATGGAGTTGAATATTATGCCTAAAATTAATACAGTTAGGGAGAGGTGGAATCAGGATTTCAACCCACGCAGTCTGGTTCTTAAACCAGGCTCTTTACCATCATATATACACTTTAGGAAAAGAATACCAGAAAACACAAGAAAAGCAACCTAAGCCAAATTACCACTATCTCATATCTGGGAAAATGAAACAAACTCCTAACTGGTTTCTTAGCTTCTGCACTTGTCTGTTACTTCCATTTGTTCACCACATAGCAGCAAGGAAGAGCTTTTAAAATTTAAATCAGTTATGATGTTGTTAATTTAAAATTTTCCAATTGTTTCCCATTGCACTTAAATTCCAACTTTTCTTGTAGCCTAGAAAGCCCTACAGTGACATGATCTTGCCTCTGCTTACTCAACAAATCTCATCTTCTACTGCTTTTCTCCAAAGCCTGGTTAGTCCCAGGTACAGTGGCCTTCCTGCTATTCTTAAAACTTGCCCGACACGCTCATGCTTCAGGGCCTTTCTACTAACTGTTCACTCTCCCTGGAACACTCTTCTGTCATATACTCATGTCTTGCTCCATCCCTTCATTTATGTCAAATAGCACCCCCATCCCTGATAGCCGTATGCAAAAAACTCCACAAACTGTCAATTCTCTCTACCCTCTTATTCTATTTTATATTTATTTACTAGAGGCGTAGTGCACAAAATTTGGCCTGTGCCCTCTCACAGTTCAGGAGCCCCATGATCAATCACCCCAAAGAGGTAGGCCTTGCCCACCCATCTGGGGCTCCTCGATGGGTTGCCCCAAAGAGGTAGGCCAGAGCCACAGGATCCCCAGGCCTCGCCACGCAGAGCCATGGGACCCACCTATGTGCTGCGCACACAGCGTCAAGCCCCCGCCCACTCACACACGCCCACTGCACACACAGCCTCCTGGTGATTGCTTGTTGTGGCATGAGGGCATCATGGCGTGAAAGCATGACGACCACAAAGCCTTTTATTAATAGGATGATATTAATAAGTAATTTAAATTATATTGTTTATGTGTATTTATTTATTAATTTTATTATTTGCCACTAGAATGTAAACTCATAAAGACAGAATATACTTACCACTATAAACACTGTGTCAATAATAGGCTCTTGGTAATATTTATTGAGGGAATTAGTAAATTATATACATATATATATAACTTTGATAATAAAATTATCCTTCAGGAATTTTCTCTCCCACACCTGAAAATATATGGTAAGACATGAGATAAAAATAATAATGAAATATGAAATAGCTGATATTGTTCACTATGAAGAAAATAAAGATGACTCATTGGTAATTATTAAATACATGAAGTACTTATGAGGAGGATAGAAATTAATTGTATTTCCAAATATATTAAAAGCAAAAGAAAGAAATAAAATTATTGCATCTCATATGTTTATTTACTAGACTAATGAGACATTTTGACACTTGTAAGATTTTCAAAATGGATTAATCAAACCAGATAGTTAAGATGCCTTAAGTAAAGTCTTCATATTAGTTCTCCAACCCTCTCCCCACAAAAAAAGCAAAAAACAAATCTGCAGTTTAGCTCAAACTGAGCATAGTCCATCATGCTTTCCACATAAAAGAAATCTTGAAATGGGACAGCTTTATGTTCCTCTGCCTCACTCTAGTTGGATGAAAACATGGAACCGAAGACCAAGAAGCCCTGAATGAGGTGAGCCATCACATAGAGATAACTTATCAGTGGGCTGTTGTGCCTACACTTCTTTAGTTTTACAATTGGGTCAAGTGGTATGAAATTGATTAATAAATTAGAAATATTTTCCTTGTTTTTGCCCCTAGGAGGCAAAATGTTTCCTTCCATTAAATAAATAAAGAATAAATGTGTGTGCCACCATTTTTCTCACTTCTATTCTAACAACACAAACATACTGCCTACCCATCCCTGCCAAACTTTCTCCATACTCAAGAGCCAGAGAAATACCAAGAAAATCAGGACTTAGAATGATTTGGGGAATTAAAAAGTCACAACCACCATTAAAACATTATTTTCAGCTACACCACTATTTGAATAAGCTTTTGTGGGTAGGCCTGGGAACTTGTCATTGATTACACTAGTTCTTTGGGAAAAGCATTCTAAGTTTCAAACAACTCGCTTATAAACAATATTTTGGATCACCTAAGTTTGAGACCTCTTGTTCTTAACATTAAAACAGAAAACTGAAATCAATACCCATATAGAATCTCATTATAAAAACTTATATTGTGAAATACTGATTGATTAGTCTGTTTTAATTGTACTAAAATCAAGTAGTTTCTACCTTAGCAATTTGATTGGCATAAATAAGGTTTATTAAAGGCTTAAATGGTGATATTGATCTGAAGATTTAAAGAACTGTACTTCAAAGTAAAATTGCTTCAGTAATCATTTTTTATAACACCCAGGGTATCATATTTGAAAAGCTAAGTACAGTTAAAAAGAAAGGAATATATATACCTTTTCAAAGAGAATAACTACATGTTAATATAAAGCTATCATATTTGAAAAATAAAACCAAATGTCAGAGAAGATTATTAGATGAATCAGGTTTTATTGTTCCCATAATATCTCTCATATATGTTTTTTAAAAGTAGTTATGTTTACAGACTAAGTGGCTCCTTATTTAAGTTAACCCTTTCAAAGCAAAACAACAATAATAATAAAGTACTTCTTTTCTGTAGTATTCTAAGGTATCAAAATACAATCAATGAAATAATTTGATGTAGTTTTTAAATTGGATTATTTGTTTCCATCCTACAATTATTCTGAAGAGAAAAACAAATTATACTGCCATTAGAAAAAAAATACTAACAAATGGAGATCTAATAAATATTATTTTAACATGATAGTGAAAACACATCTGATCTACGTTGTAAGAAAGAAAACCCCTCAAACAGGCAGGGGGCAATCTGTAAAATAACATCTGGAATTTAATCCCAGAAAACCAGATCCGATCTGAAATGCTAAGCAGTGAGCACAGCACTCACTGGAATATAATATCAGTTAGGGTGGCTAGTTTACAGGTTCTAAGCACCATGATAACACCTCTACAGATAATTATTCTAAAGAGTGGCATTTGAAAACTACAGGCCCCTGAGAATAGAAGTCCTAATGGAGCAAAATAAGAGGGCTAGTCTTCTCTCATAAATATCACACTCATTCAATTAGTAAAAGAATGGCAGACTATTTAATAATTACTCCTCTTCACAAAATCCTTATGAAAGAACAAAGAAGCCAGGAGCAGTCTTATAAAAATGAGTTCAAACAAAAGCAAAAAGAAATATGCCAAATGAGATATAATGTTCCATGAAAACTATTAGCAAAGACAGAAAGTATTTGAAATTTATAATACAGATCCCAGAAAGCACTGTAACGTCTAGATAATATACAAACCCAATTAACTTTTAGGACAATAATGCCCCCTATGAGCTATTAGTGCCCTAATTCTGGTCAGGGATCTGCAGGCCTAGTTAACTGTGTAGAAGACTGAATGTAGTAGGCTAGGATCAAGAAGGAGCATGGAGTTATGGAAGGAGGCCAAGAAGAAATTTGCACAGGACACAAATACTGGCAAGACTGAGGCTAATGGTGTGGTCAATGAGCACAAGGCCTCAGTAGTATCAGGAGTCAAGGTAGACATGAAGCACAGTCATGAACAAAGTTAGGACAGAAGCAGTCAGTGATGAAGGCTTAGAGACAGGGGTTAGAGGGCCATATTAAGGTTGAATCTGCTATGGGGTCCAGGCAAACTCCAAGAAGAGTTTCCTGTGTGGTTAGTAAGCCACAATCTCCACATATTTAATCAAACATTATTCTAGATGTTTTTATAAATGTAGTTTTAGATGAGTTTAACATTTAAGTCATTAGACTGAGTAAAGCAGATTACTTTCCACAATGTGGGTGGACCTCATCTGATCTCCCTGAAATAAGAAGAAATTCTGACAGCAGACCACCTCTGGACTAAAACTGCAATGCTTCCCTAGATCTTCAGTCTCTTGACCCACCCTGCAGATTATGGACCTGTCAAGCCTCCACAGCCACATGAGCCAATTTTGCTCATCTATATATATAAAAGCCTAAGCGACCATTACAACCGAATGACCAGAATGAACGGTCGACCAGTCACTATGATGTGCACTGATCACCAGGGGGCAGATGCTCAATGCAGGAGCTGCCCTCTGGTGGTCAGTGCACTCCCACAGACAACCTCCCATGGCCAGCCAACCTCCCCCTGTCCCTCCTCCTGGCTGGCAAACCTCCTGAGGTCTCTCCAACCCACCCAACAGGCCCCATCTGGCAGCCGGCAGGCCCCAGCCGGCCCGGCCCCAATTGGAATTGGGAGAGATGGCCCCGATAGTCCCTGATCACCGGCCAGACCCCACCTGTGCATGAATTTCGTGCACTGGGCCTCTAGTATACATATAATGTAATCCCAATAACAAGAGTTTGGAGCAACTGCTTCCGTATTCCACACAGCCCAGTTCCCTTGGACAGTGGTCGGCAAACTCATTAGTCAACAGAACCAAATATCAACAGTACAACGATTGAAATTTCTTTTGAGAGCCAAATTTTTTAAACTTAAACTTCTTCTAATGCCACTTCTTCAAAATAGACTCGCCCAGGCCGTGTTATTTTGTGGAAGAGCCACACTCAAGGGGCCAAAGAGCCACATGTGGCTCTCGAGCCGCAGTTTGCCGACCACGGCCCTAGGAGGTCTCTCCAGAGCTAACACTCAATGACACAAGAGCTTCAAAGGATAGGGAACTATCTTCTTCATCTTTGCTTCTCACACCACCTGACATACAATAGATAACCAACAAATCTTTTCCAGACATATCTGAGGTTAAAATTCAGGTACTTTCAGCCCATGTGATTCGTGAAGACTGTATTGATATACTGAATTGATATACAAAGGCTTAATTTGATTATTCAAAGATAACTCCAATCTGTTCTCAAAAAGTTTCCTCAAATTATTTCAGAAACCAAATATTGAACTATAGAGTAAAAAATCTGCTTCCCCCAAACCAAGAATTGGCGTATAACAATAATACCCACCCATTATAGAGCCCTTACTGTTTGTCAAGTACCTATGTTAGCCCCTTAACATGAAAGATTTCAAATAACAATGGAAGGTAGGAATTGTTGTTATTCTGTTTTACAAGAGAGGAAATTGAACCTGAAAAAAAGTTTACACAGCAGAGTTGGATTAGAATCAAGACTCTCTCATTCAAAATTCCAATCATAACCAAAGAAAATAAATGTATAACAACAAGAAAAGTTTCATTCCCATCAAAAGATGCAATGAATGGAAAAATTAGTATTGTTGTTAGGTAGCTAAAACAAAACATACCCTAAAATGACAATGTTTACAGCATCTAAAAGAATTGGAATAGTATCGGAACACTGATAGATAACTTCTCAGGTGGAAACAGTTAAAATTATAGTAGATTAAATTCAGAATAAAAATTAAATGTCTTCATTTCAAAAGCTTTTAAAAGTTTAGGCAGAGCCCTAACTGGTTTGGCTCAGTGGATAGAGCGTAGGCCTGTAGACTGAAGGGTCCCAGGTTCAATTCTGGTCAAGGGCATGTACCTTGGTTGCGGGCACATCCTCAGTAGGGCACATCCTCAGTAGGGGGTGTGCAGGAGGCAGTTGATTGATGTTTCTCTCTCATCGATGTTTCTAACTCTCTATCCCTCTCCCTTCCACTCTGTAAAAAATCAATAAAATATATATATTAAAAAGTTTAGGCAGTAACATGATCACACCCATTTTTGGCATGGCCAATGGATAACAATTATAAACTCTGGAGAAAACATTTTAAAAAAATGTTTGAAAGCTCTGGAGAATTTAACACAAGCAAAGAAAAATGGAAGCAGAGTTGACACTGGAACAAGGGGAGAGAACTAGGGAGTTTCCCTGTTTTGTTCTTTTGTTTTTTATTTTTTTTAGCCTGAGGGCAGTCCTCAAGTCCCACATGAAACATAGCTACTACAAAGGAGACAGAATCATGATTGATTTAGTAATTTCTCAAATTGTGTGACATTCTTCCAAAAAGTAACGAAGACTAACAAGTTTTAAAGTCAAATAACTCACATTCTTCAAGTACTAAATGATACTTATGCCTTAACTTTAATCTATTTTAAATAATATATGTAAATCTTTCTTCTTTAATATTTTCCCGAAAGCGAAAACCATCTTAAGATAAGCAAGGCAACTGGAAGCACAAAATAGCAATTAGTAGGAGGTACAATGTAATTTTCTTTGAACAACATGGTAATCATATATCCATTAAATGTACTTCCTTTTTATTAATGAGTTCTTTTAATCTGATCCCTTCAGCCTTCTCAGTTGAAATATTAATTTGAAGAGAAGACTAATGGTAAAAAAAAAAGAAAGAAAGAAAACTTTTAATGTAGTTTAAAAACATCAACATTTTATCTTAATAATTATAATCATAGATTTCAATATTTTAAATAAAATATTTTATTTTTATAGCCAAAGGAAAACTTTTTATGGTATATTGTTCTTCAGGTCTCACAATCCACAGAGACTTGATTACTAATTTTTATAAAAAGTAAAAAAATAGACACAATGAAAATTATTTGTTATTTCATCATCACCATGAAAGCTATATCCCATTAAGATATACCAACTTTCACAGGATTATTTGATTCAACAAAGCTGCTTCCTATGTTTGAGTTTAAGTTTATTTCTGAAGGCTCTGTTTTTCTTTCCACAATTGCTTGCAAAAATTCTCAATGTAGTAGGACACTTTATGAGGTCCTGAGAAGAAAATGTTCTCCGGTATTGGTACCAGGAAACAACTAAGAGCCCTTAGAAACCGTGTCCTTGGCTTTCATTTTCTTTAGCCACAAGAAGCTCCTTCAACTATATGGCTCATCTCTAGCAACTGTGTAGTTTCATAGCATATAATACTTTGTGCTAACCTACTGTTTGCTTAAAATAGTTAGGAAATTTCATTAGAAAAGAATGAAGCTTACTATAGTAAGGTAAGATATAAAAATATCATGGCTGCATGGTATATTTTTATAAACTAAAAATGTTGATTCACATTTATTAACACTATATTAAACATTAAAGTGATAAATATAACATTTGTGAATTAATGGAAGTAAAAACTAAGTGTGTGGCTACAAACAAATAAGGAAGCACTCAGGCTGCTGAGCTCCTTACTTCTCCGACAAAGTGGTACTTGACATGCACCACTCCACACTTGTGCTGTCCTTGCAGTGATGTGTGCTGGTGACAGCCCCAAGTGGGTCACAGTTTGCACACGTAGGACCTGGAGGCTCTGGTCAGTCCATGAGGAGTTCAAATGCGATGGCAGCAGTGACACAGCTGCAGCCACTGGTCAGTCTCAGGGACACACTGTACTTAGTGAGTGGTTATGTTCACAACTGTTTCAGGCTTGAGAAAAACACTCACGCTCTTACTGTCAGCCCAGCTCCATGATATACGATTAATATAGTTATTCTATTTAATTCTCAGGATCCTGAAAAATATGTATTTTTACCTCCATTTTTAAGAAAAGGACTAAAGAAATTAAGTTATAAATTCAAAGTGAGTCAAGTAGTATAATAAAACTGAAACCCAAAGCTAGCCTCACTTACTGTAAATTTTGTTGTCTCCACCACCCAAGAACTACCTCTAAAATACAGTCATACACAAGCAAATATTAAAAAGCTGGAGGGTTGAACTTATTCTTGTTGAAGTACTGAGTAAAGGTGAAGAAACTGAAAATTATGTTATTCCCACCAGCTGGGCACCCCTGCTAAGGCCTGTAGTGAAAAAGTAATCAAGTGGATTTGAGATCTAATCTTGCTGCATCTTTTTTTTTCCTCTTAAGTAACAAAGGCAAGTTTATTATCATTGTGAAACTACTGTTCAAATATTATACCCACCTTGAGGGATTTATTTAAACTGGTAGCTTGGTGGCAATTTTTATTTTTGTTAGTACTGAGCTGTTGGTGGCACTATCTCTAGATCACTTAAATGTTCTGAGTTTAACTGAAAATCAACAGGATCTTTTGAACAAAGTAACAATTGACAAAACATGGTAAAACTCCTGTGCTAATATTGATATCCAAAACCCTTGAGGCCAGATGTGTTGTAGAATTTAGTGTGTGTGTGCGTGCGTGTGTGTGTGTGTGTGTGTGTGTGTGTGTGTGTGTGTGTGTGTGTTTAGCAAGTAAGTAATTCAGTACATATTTCATAAATAAAATGACATTCTGCATCTTTCAGGGTCCCAGCAGGAAATAGGTAACATCCAAATTAGGACAATTTAAGGAAAAGTTAATAAAGGCACTATTTACCAAGGTGTGGGCAAGGTGTAGAGAAACCACGGGATAGTTGGTAATCTGGGGCTAGTACTGTGGGGATTACCACCTTTAGGCCAGAGGGGTACAGGAAGGGCCAGCTACTGGGAGCTGGAGACTGAAAGGCTTGTGGAAAGTGGGTAACCTTTCAGGAGCTGAAACCTGCTATCTAGAGACATGCTATGGCAACCCATTGTGGAGGAAGCTAGGGGAATTAAATACGTTCCTTATTCCGCTTCCTTTCTCCAGGCTCCTAAAAATTATTTCCATTGGTCAAATCGAATGGGAAAACAGACCGGAAGGAATTAGAAAGTAGGTCAGATGTCCCTGCACGTAGCTAGGTAGAGAAAGTTGGAGAGTGAATGTGGAGCAATAAATGGAATCTACCCAGCATTCACCCTGAGTGGAGTTTGAGCAGCCAACCTTAATCAAATATATTAATATTTCTGCCACTAAATGCACAAAGAAGGAGACAAAATGGGATAAAGACTATAACTTCTTTTTATTTCACATCAGGTTTTGCTGCCTTAAATGAGTTATCATAAAAAATTTTTATTTTCAGACCCTTTGTTTATGGTTATTACAGAGATAATTTCACAGATGAGAACAGAGGTAGATAAAGATAAAATAACTTATCCAAAGACACAAAGCCCAGTTCTGACTCTAACACCTCAGTGGCTAACTACTCTCTACCCTGACTCATTATTTTCCCTATAATACTAGAGTTATAAAGAATTCCACAATTTACATGTTTACCTTATTTTCTGTGTAATTCCTCATCTTATAAAACCATGAACATTGGTATGGATGTAAAGTGCACTCCATAGTATTAATAAACCTTGAAAGAGAAGCACTTGGCTTGTAGTTTAAAAATCTCATTGCATAAGGTCTTGGCTAGCCATATAATCACAAGCATTTGCCTTTCCATACAAGATGCGCTGTCCTCAGAGTTAATGTGTTCCTATAGTTCACAGAGTCACCAGTCAACCAGCCATCTAAAAATCATTTTTATATTTCATAGGCCTCAAGATGCATCAAAGTTTAAAACTTCTTTTCATTGACTGAGTTTCACTATTACCGGTCTTATTGGGCACAGGTTTGATTTTAATTGCATTTTGTACACGTTAAAATTTAATTATATTCCAATTTCAATCATTGCAAGTAGATAAAAAATAAAATAAATATAAGTGTGAATAATCTTATTTTTTTTCAATATCTCCACTGATAATACCAATATTGCAATGGAGTAATTTTATTTTTTTATTGTTTTTACCTTTAATTTCTTTTTTATTTTTTTTAATAAATCTTTATTGTTCAGATTATTACAATTGTTCCTCTTTTTTCCCCTCATAGCTCCCCTCCACCTGGTTCCCATCCCACCCTCCGTCCTCATCCATAGGTGTACGATTTTTGTCCAGTCTCTTCCCGCACCCCCCACACCGCTTTCCTGCCAAGAATTGTCAGTCCACTCCCTTTCTATGCCCCTGATTCTATTATATTCACCAGTTTATTCTGTTCCTCAGATTTTTTATTCACTTAATTTTTAGATTCACTTGTTGATAGAAATGTATTTGTTGTTCATAATTTTTATCTTTACCTTTTTCTTCTTCTTCCTCTTCTTAGAGAATACCTTTCAGCATTTCATATAATACTGGTTTGGTGGTGATGAACTCCTTTAGCTTTTTCTTATCTGTGAAGCTCTTTATCTGATCTTCAATTCTGAATGATAGCTTTGCTGGGTAGAGTAATCTTGGTTGTAGATTCTTGCTATTCATCATTTTGAATATTTCTTGCCACTCGCATCTGGCCTGCATAGTTTCTGTTGAGAAATCAGCTGACAATCGTATGGGTGCTCCCTTGTAGGTAACTAACTGTTTTTCTCTTGCTGCTTTTAATATTCTCTCTTTGTCTTTTGCTCTTGGCATTTTAATTATGATGTGTCTTGGTGTGGTCCTCTTTGAATTCCTTTTGTTTGAGGTTCTCTGTGTTTCCTGGACTGGTAAGTCTATTTCTTTCACCAGGTGGGGGAAGTTTTCGGTCATTATTTCTTCAAATAGGTTTTCAGTATCTTGCTCTCTTCTTCTGGCACCCCCATAATTTGGATGTTAGTACGCTTGAAGTTGTCCCAGAGGCTTCTTACACTATCTTCATATTTTTGGATTCTTTTTTCTTTTTGCCTTTCTGGTTGGATGTTTTTTACTTCTTTGTATTTTAAATCTTTGACTTGATTCTTGAGATCCTTTAGTCTGCTGTTGGATCTCTGTATATTATTTTTTTTATTTCAGTCAGTGTATGCTTAATTTCTAGTTGGTCCTTTTTCATATCCTCAAGGGTCTCACTAAATTTATCGGCCTTTTCTAGAAAATTCTGGAAAACCTTATAACCGTGGTTTTGAACTCTATATCCAGTCATTTGCTTTCCTCCATTTCTTTCATTTGTGACCTGTTTCTTTGTCTCCGCATTTTGGCTGCTTCCCTGAGTTGAAAGAGTGGCTTTGTGTGCTAGGTGTCCTATAGGGCCCAGTGGCTCAGCCTCCCCAGTTACCTGAGGTGGACACTCTTGGTGCACCCCTTTGTGGGCTGTGTGCAGAGTCTTGTTGTAGTTAAGCCTTGATTGTTGTTGGTATCGCTGGGAGGAATTGACCTCCAGGCCAATTGGCTGTGAGGATCAGCTGTGTCTACGCTGGGAGAACTTCTGTACTGGAGACACCCTTATGAGACAAGACTTGCAAAAGCCTCTGTGCTCAGCTTGGATGGGGTGGTGTCTCTGGGTGGAGCAGACACCAATGGCTTCCTGTCAGCCCTGCCCTAAGAGGTCCCTAGGTCTCAGTGTCCCACGGTAATCACTGCAAGCACCCCTGAGAGAAAGCTGCCCTCGAGTTCTGCCCGCTGCCAGACAGTCCAGTTTCTCCCCAAATGAGTCTGGGTCCCCAGAGTCTCACCCGGAACTGGAGTTCAGAGCAGTCGGGAGTTTTTGTCTCCCTCCTGGTTGAGAAAGCCAGCCGCGTACTCAGTTGCCAGCCCTCTCCGCGCGTGCGTGCGCCTCGGTACCTCTGCCTTCCACAGCTCCTCTGAGTCTCATTGTGCTTTTCTCTTTCCTTCTAGTTGTAGAATTTCAACTCAGCCAGCCTTCCTGTGGTTCTGGATGATGTTCATTTTGTCTTTTAGTAGTAGTTTTGAAATTGTTATGCGAGGCAGCAGTTTAGGTGTTTACCTATGCCGCTATCTTGGTTTCTCCCGCAATGGAGTAATTTTAAATTCAAAAGCTACCAAGAGAACAATTTGCTAAGCTTCAGTTAGTGTGCATGTTCTTTCCAGCACATGCTTTAAAAGCTCCATCCTTCCATCCTACTTTCAGTCAGGCAAGCCTATTTATCTGCTTTCTTCTCTTTAGGTTGCCCATGGCATGGGCTTGACTCCTGCCCAGTAATAAGGGTATTGAAAGTCCCTATGAATAAGGCATATAGACTCCAACTTTCTCTCTCCTTGGATGCCAATATTGATTTCTTCCCTCACCTCTATCTCTGGGTTCTAACCTTGACACTACCCCAGTCACTAGCTTCCTGGTACTGCCTCTAGTCTGACTCTTCAGTGCTTCCAAATGGCAAATTCATAGGGAAGAGAACACAGCCCCAGGCAGCGCTGGCACTGTTACCCTGGGAAAGTGGCTATGGGAGTGAGCTATAATTTGATAAGTCCAGGTCAATGGTGGCACTGAGGGTGTAATGAGAAGGGATCATTCTCCTGTATTTATTTGTTTCCATAGTCAACAAGTATTTATTGAACATCTGCTATAGAATCCCTTCTCTATTCCTCTAGAGCCGTGGTTGGCAAACTGCGGCTTGCGAGCCACATGCGGCTCTTTGGCCCCTTGAGTGTGGCTCTTCCACAAAATACCACGACCTGGGCAAGTCTATTTTGAAGAAGTGGCATTAGAAGAAGTTTAAGTTTAAAAAATTTGGCTCTCAAAAGAAATTTCAATCGTTGTGCTGTTGATATTTGGCTCTGTTGACTAATGAGTTTGCCGACCACTGCTCTAGAGGAATCCTAAATCTCTCTGAGAACCTAAGTAACATTGCCAGCTTTAGGCTCTGACACTGCTTTACCTCCTTTTATTACCTGGAAACAGTCTTTTGCAAAACAAGCCATGTCCTTCCCAGCTCTCTCTAATAAAAGGCATCTTCTTTTCCACTTTTGGGAGAAGGGGTTAACATGTTCCTTGTTCCTCACTGCCATGTCTAGATCTTTGGTCTATTGTCATAATTCAAGTGCTGAACCCTTTTTGAGATTCAGACCATCTACTTATATAACCAAGATAAGTTAAGACTCTTGAAAAAAATAAACAAACAAACAGAAAACCAACTCTAATCAATATAAACATAAAAGGGGGGTTATTGAAAGAACACTAGGTAGTAGTCTCAATGGAACTGAAGAAAGAGAACAACACTTTTGGGAAACCAGAAACATTGGTATGACTCAGCCCTATCAACCACAAGGTTCCAAATTTCAAATTTCCATAAGAGAATCTGAGTAGCCCAGCTTCGATCCCTTGTCAACTTCTGGTAGTTCAATTGTAGCAACAGAGCCAAGGCAACATGGCAAAAACATGACAAATAGAACTCCCACCCTGGATTTTGGGGGAAAGCCACAGGGAAAGAAAATGGCAATGTGCTTAGCACTATCCCCAAAAAGATACCCACAACATTCAAACCAGGTCCCCAAAACATATTGGAATACTCCCTACTTCCTGTATACCCTACTTCCTGTAATTGCTATAATCCAATTATCCAATTATAAGGGCAATGTAATCACTCCCCTCCCCCAAAGGGAGTTGAACTAAAGTCACTTTCAGCAACTAAAACCAAGATTGATATCATGGATATACTAGTACTCTTCTTCAAGTCCAATATCTCCAGAAGTATCCAGAATTCCCCTACTTCAGTTGAAATGGGAATTTTAGGGGGACACAGGAAGGCTTAGGGAATTTTTTAGAATTAGGGTCCATGGGAAAAAAACACAGGCCACAGATGGGAGAAGGTACATTTCCATAACACAAGGAAGGCAGGTGCAGTTACATTTCCATAAGACAAGGGAGGCAGCAACAGGTATATTTACATAAAACAAGGGAATAGGAAAACAATAAGGAAGGAGTGGGGGAAGAACCTCACATGTCCCATGTGAGGTTCTACCTTTGAGCCCAAGAGTAACCATAGCTACCAGTCTAAGGGAATAGTAACCAATCAGAGGGGTATCAAGACACCAGGATCTGCAGCCTTTATAAGCCTTTGGTAAGAGGAACCCAGTGGGACTCTTCCCCCTCCCTTCATGGGAGTCCGTTTTGTGGGACTCTTTCCCTCTCCTCACGTGGAAGTCTGTACTAGTTCTTCAATAAATCTCCACCTTTGCTATACCACTTTCTGTCTGTGGATTCATTCTTCGATTCCTGTGGACAAAGAATCCGGGTTCCAGTCCAAAAATTTGGTATAACAGTTATAACTACATACCATATCAATTGTCAAAACACAGAAATTGTTTTCATTTTAATATTTATAACTCCTATTTTAAAGGAAAAATAATTATTGTTCTCTATTAGTGATAAAAAAAAAAGTACAAATAAAACTAAGGACTTATTTCTGCCTTAGCTGGTATTTGGGAATTCCTTCCTCCAATATCCTTTCCATGTACCTTGCATTTAGGTTCATGGAATGTACCTCATGTTCAAAACACTACCTGATGAGGTCTTTATTTAGTGAAGTAATCCAAACCTCTGGGAAACACCCACCATTATTACTCCCGAAATCAGAACAGAGCGTGACCTCAGGGTACCTCTCTTTCCATGCTAAGTGGACAATGAGATGTACTGCCTGAAGTTATACACCCTGAGAGTCTTTCTTCTTCAACATTCTTTACTGCCATTAAAGATAGGGCTGCAATACTGATGCACTTGATTTCTGGTTCATACCTAAATAGCTTTCAGAATCATCTGTAATTTTTTATCCTTAATCAAGTTTTCATAGGGAATTCCCCATAAGAATAGTCCTGTGAGTTAAGGGAACATTAGCAATTGTAGCAAGTAGTGATGGGCCAAAGTTATCACAGAGACAACTGAAACCATTCTCTTAAAGCTCCTATAATTTCTGCCTACTTCCATGACAATGGTATATCACCTTCCCTTTCTTCTTCCTCTTGTTAGGTAAGAAGTGACTTCTATCTGTGCTTTGGATTCTATTCTCTCTTCCTGATTCCAACTTATGAATATTTCTATTTCAGAGTTTATCAGTATCTGATAATCACAAAATACAAAATAATGTAATATATTGCCCACATTGCCTTTATAGTTCCCTCTCTCTAATATCACCATTCTTCTAAGTTACTCAGGAGATGTCTTTGATTCAAATAAACAAATATTGGAAATCTCTTCCTGCCATACAATCTACTCAGTTAGTAAGAACTGAGTAGTTCTTAATTTGGATTACCAAGGAAGGATTTCTTGGTAATGTGGGTATAATATGAATTTAGGAACTTACAACTATGACCTTGTAATTGTTGGTCTATAAAGAATAAGGAATTTTCTCTATCATCCAATCCCTACCATCTTTGTGTGGCTGATGGGGATGTGGGGGGACAAGAAGATAAATATGAAAACTACATCTTCAACCAAGTCATTGATTAAAAAAAAAAAAAGACTGTAAGAATATCTACAAGGAGATTATGGGAAGAAAAAGTTCAGCTATCAATTCAATGGACTACAATTCAACAAACATGTGTCAAACAGAATTAAGACAACAGAAAAAATTGAGAACTACAAAAAGAAACAAGATTCATTCAGGTAAGATGATAAAAGCAAACTGTGAAAAAGCTGTTTTTTGAGTATTTAGAGAGGCTGGTTCCTGGCATAAACCTGATACTCAATAAATATTTCTTGAATGTTCTTATATGCCAAAATGGCTCACAATTGATCTTCAAACTTTAAGAAGATCAAAATCACTCAAAGGGCTTATTAAAAGTCAAATTGCTGAGCCTCACGCCTGGAGTTTCTCTTTCATTAGGTGGGAAGTGAAGCATTGTGATTTGCATTTCTAACAAGTTCCCAGTCAAGAACCAGTGCTCTAGACAAGAATTTCTCAATGCAGCAGATTTGCCTTTTGCATTGGATAATTCTGTATTGTAGGAGGCTGCAAAATTCCTAGTATCTATCCATTGGATGCCAGCAGTGCACACCCTTCCCACCCTGCCACAAGACATTGCCAAATGTCCTCTATGGGAACAAAATTGCTGTTGATGGAGAATCAGTGCTCTCGATCAACCAGATTACCTTTTGAGGTGGTTTACTAAACTAATAGACCTAGTTACTCCTAGAGACATTGTGACCTAGATTTTAACAAGGCATTATATAACATCTCTCAAGTTATCCTAATGGGTAAAATAGAAAAATATGGGCTGAATAATATAAAAATTAGAAGACTTCATATATGTTTAGCTGTTAGATCCAAGGGTTTTGATTAATAGACTAGAGGCCCGGTGCACGAATTCGTGCATGGCTGGGGTCCCTCGGTCTGGCCAGCAATCAGGGCCATGTGGGGGGGCGGGCAGCTAGCCAGGGAGAGGGACTGTGGGAGGTTGGCCTGCCAGCCACTCCCCCATCAGGGCCTGGGGGAGGGGCCATGGAGGTTGGCTGGTGACCAGGCAGGGGGGGGCGGAGCACAGGAGGTTGGCTGGCATGGGGGAGAGGGGCTGTGGGAGGTTGGCCAACCAAGGAGAGGGGCCACGGAAGGTTGGCTGTGGGAGCACAATGACCACCAGGGAGCAGCTCCTGCGTTGAGCATCTGCCCTCTGGTGATCAGTGCACATCACAGCGACTGGTCGACCAGTCATTCTGGTTTGTTCTGGTCGTTTGGTCCTAACGGTCACTTAGGCTTTTATATATATTATTTATTTATTTATTTATTTATTTATTTATTTATAGCACAGAGACAGGCTTCTCAAAATTATATTATTTTGAACTATTTTTCTCCTAGACTGGGATGGCAAATTGGCTCAGTTCTTGCAACATGAATTGAATGGTAGTCACTACCTGAAGTATCACCTTGAAGAATCCCAGAGGTATCTACAGACAAAGCAGGAAATAATACTGAGACCACTTAACAAGGTTTCCTATGGGCTCAAGACAAGTAAACAATGCCATGGCCTACATTTCTATTCATTCCTGTTCCTGATTTTTTATTATCTCTACCTTTTGTCTGAGTGTTTTCATTTCTGCTTTTTTCAAAATAAAGTCTAGAGTATACATCTAATTAGTTATAGCATTTTTCTCTTTGTTAGATTTGTTTATAAAAGCAAAAGACAAAAATATTACAAATAAAATATTTAAAATACAAAAAATGTGCATTTATTGATAAAAGGACAATAATCAAATTCCAAATTTCTGTTTTGAGAAAGTAATCTTTAAAATACTACTTAAGAATTTAATTGTGTAGTTTATAGAGTATCCAAGGCTTTTCTTCCAAATTTTAATAAATGCACTGAAAGAGAAGAATGAAACTACAGTTATTTATTTTCTACCACCTTGTAATTCTGATACATACTTAACACTGTAAAAAAATAAATTCTAGATTGATTAAAATTAAACACAAATGGGAAAAACCCATAGGAAAAAAAGTAACATTTATTTTAGAAATAGAAGGCCTTTATAAACAGAAGCAGTCACAAAGGAGGAAAAATTGTGTTTAAAAACAAAAACACCTTATGTCAATTATACCTCAATAAATACATATAAGCACAGACCAACACACAAAACATACCTCATAGGTAAAAGGGAATGCTCAAAAGCATTCCCAGCAAGTAAAAGAAAGGTTCTTGGGTAAAGAACATATACAAAGATATAAGAATAAACCTGGAACTTGAAGAAGAAGAAGAAGAAGAAGAAGAAGAAGAAGAAGAAGAAGAAGAAGAAGAAGAAGAAGGAGGAGGAGGAGGAGGAGGAGGAGGAGGAGGAGGAGGAGGAGGAGGAGGAGGAGGAGGAGGAGGAGGAGGAGGAGGAGGAGGAGGAGGAGGAAGAAGAAGAAGAAGAAGAAGAAGAAGAAGAAGAAGAAGAAGAAGAAGAAGAAGAAGAAGAAGAAGAAGGAGAAGAAGAAGAAGAAGAAGGAGAAGAAGAAGAAGAAGAAGAAGAAGAAGAAGAAGGAGGAGGAGGAGGAGGAGGGAGCAGGAGGAGGAGGAGAAGAAGAAGAGGAAGAAGAAGAAGAAGAAGAAGAAGAAGAAGAAGAAGAAGAAGAAGAAGAAGAGGAAGAAGAAGAAGAAGAAGAAGAAGAAGAAGAAAAAACAGGCAACAAGGCATGAATAATTAATTTACAAAGGAGGGAATTCAAATAAAAGACACAAGCAAATTAAAACAAAAGTGAAAAATCCATATTTGGCTATCAAATTAGCAAAGACATCTAAATAAAATATCAAGAGATGGCAATGATTTTCTGAACCATGCACATAAATTATTACAGAAATGCAATGGTTTTTAGGAAAGCTATTAAGGTAATAATGTGTCTCAATAGCCTTAAATATGTTTAACTTTGATCAGTAATTCTATTTTTAAGAAACTACCTAAGGAGAAACCCTTTATTATGCAGGGAAATACTTTCATAGTCATGTTTTCTCTTATGATATTTATAATAGTAAACTATAAGAAACCACATATCGAAGAATCCTATGTAATAAAAGGCTAATATGCAAATTGTCCCTTTGACCAGGAGTTCAACTGGGAGTTCGACCAAGGGGTGGGGCCGGCTGGCCAACCACCAGTGGCCCCTCCTTCCAGCTGGCCCCATCCCAATCGCCCTCCACCCTGATCGGGGGCAGGGCCAGCCCGCCAACCTCCTGTATCCCCTTTCCCCACCCAGCCCAGCCCAATCGGCTCCAATCGGGGCAGGCCAGCTGGACCCCACCCGTGCATGAATTCGTGCACCAGGCCTCTAGTGGGTGAATAAAAAGGAAATGGTTATGCAAGCCATGGCATATTCAGTACTCTGTCATGTACTGGCATTGGAACCTTCAACAGTCCACTTGCCTTCTCTGTCTCTCAGTTTTTGTATCACATTTTTAAGTGAGGATAATAATACACACATCATAAAGTTGTTTTAAAGATTAAACAAATTAGCCCAGTCAGTGTAGCCAGCCAGAGTGTCAAGAGGTCACTGGTTCAATTCCCAATTAGGGCACATGCCTGGGTTGCAGACTTGATATCCAGTAGGGGGTGTGCAGGAGGCAGCCGATAGATGTTGTTTCTCTCTCATCAATATTTCTATCTCTCTATCCCTCACCCTTCCTCCCTCTCTCAAATTAATAAAAACATTTTTTAAAAGATTAAACAAATTAATATATGTAAAATACACAATCTGGTACACAATTATTACTATAAAAATATATGCAGTCATTCAAAATTAAGAACATGGAAAAGGCTTAAGATACAAGGTTATGTGAAAAAGTAAGACATGAACATGGTGCATATCAACCAACCAGCAAAGGGAACTGCACCAAAGCATGAACAATGAAAACAAACAAACAAAAAGATTTTGCTAAGGAATTGTGTAGCATAAGTTGAGTTTACAGCGCATTTTGGCTATGTAAGCTATCTATTCGGGTGTAAAGCTAGAAACTGATTTAATTGAATAGAGCTAATTATTAGTTCTCTGGAGCTAATAATTGTTAACTATACAACTGTCTAAACTAAAAGCTTTTCTTCTTGAGACACTCTACAGATTCCAACTTCTTAAAAGTCTCTAACAGTGCTCCCAGCTGGCTGCCTGCCAAGTTTTTAGCAAAAGCTCTAAGTGCAGAACCCTTGTCACTCACCCCCATACAGTACAGATAATGTCTATTTTAGTTAGGTTTGTAGTATTAACAGACTGGAATCAATAGTTCCTGAAGGGAACCATTTATTTTATAGAAGCAAAAAGGTTGTTTGTATTCTATTTATGGTAACTCATTTTCAAAGTTACTTTCTCCCTGAAGATAAGTTTCAGTAACAAACAAGGGTCAAACATTGCTGTGCTTTTTTACTAAAAAGAAGAGAGAAATAAAACCAACTTACATTATGATGAAACAAAAGAAACCTCTTTGGGCTTCAAGATGTATAAATAAACACAATTATATTTGAGGTCAGCAGTTCCTGTGACTACAAAACAATCCTCATTTAGGTCATTTAACAAAGGTGACATAATGGCTCTTTGCTTCATTAATTCTCATAGGAAAGCATGTTTTACAAAAAGAGGGAAAGAGAAAGAAAGGGTAAAGGAGACACAAGGGTGCAGGGTGGGAATGAGATAGAGATACATTAATTGTCTAATGCCAAACCAGAAACAGAAATAGCATACACTCCACCAAGGGTGTATAATATATTTGGACAAAGATTGGTGGATTATGTTCATTAACATGGAATAGGAAAAAGGCCCTTTTAACATTTTGTGCCCATTTGGTGGATAACTAGAGTTTTAGATTCTGAAAAAAACAAGATCAAGTTTCTAACAGAATTATAAGAATCCCAATGGTTATTACAGAAATAATGGATTAGTTCCTAATTCATTCAATTGGTCCATCAATTTAATATTTGGCTTCAGAGACTCATAGATTCAAATTAGAAGCCATATTTGGCCATGTAATCCATCTATTATCATTCCTTGTTAGTTGTTCCTGTGGGATGTGTATACAAAGGAGAGAGAGTCAATAAACATATTAGACATCAAATTATAAGAGGTCTGCTCTCTAATGACTAAATCACAGAGCACATTCTTACCCCCACCTACCCACCTACTGCATCCACACTCAACTCCCAATAAAGGTGTAATGAAGTAGGCAGATATTACACCTGTAGCCAGGGGTCACTACTCACCATTTCCCATCCTGTGAAGTATAAAAGGGAAAAAGAATTAAGCTCATTTTTCCTGCCTCCCTTTTTTGTAATATAAATGTATCACTTCTAAAATCATACCCATTTGACTAACACCTAGGATCAGCCTCCAGTGAGTATAAGCTACATGCACGCACACAAAACTTAATGCTGTACACATGACATTTTTTAAAGACTGTCTAGCTTTAGACTCATCTATTCATCTGCTATGAATAGTAAGCATGCCAGTTTCTTTCACTTTAATGTCAGTCATCCCCTGAGAGCAGTAGGCAAGCTGATAAGAAAGTTTCTGTTGAAAGTGGCATTTAAAAACTCACTTGCAAGATCTTAGTAATGCCTTTTGGAAAACTAAAAATATGTTTAGTTAGTCAGCAATATTTTTGCTTTATCAATTAACCACAGCATATTTTTTTCTCCCAAGTCAACTTTTTCATTATCCAGACAACCTTTCCCACTTTGATGCTCTTGTCAGTTTATGCTTACCAATGCAAAGTATGCATCTTAAGCCAACAGAAAACATAATGAAGGTAATCTCCACTAAGAATAATGATATTATACATTTTATGCTCCAAAATAAAGCTTTATTTAAGTTTTGAAGCACTTGTCTTCATTATAATTCCCTTCCATAAATATGTATGGCCTAGAGTTAAATATATGTATGACAAGCAGAGCCCTCAAAATGTAATTAGTCCGTGGTAGAATAATATATTGAGCACACAGCATGTACTGTTTATCTGGCTATAGGAACTACCCCTCCCATACACACTCCTGATCAGCTGAGGGTTGCGCAGGGGAAGGGCACACTGGACCAAATTGGGACATCTCCTAGGATCCACGAACCTTTGGAGTAGGAAAGTCAAGTCTAAATCTTTAATGTTTATTCAGTGGCAAAGCTTTCTTATGTAACACTTAGGAACTGTCAGCAACCATATTTTCTGAATGTTGGAAACCATTCTGCAGAGAAAATGGAGATCCAAATAGATGGAGAGGACCAAATAAAAGATAGCCAGAGTCCAAATAGCATATGAGCCTCTACTCCCAGTTATCCCCAAAGCCCAACTGTTTCCCTGCCCGCCTCATGCCTTAGTCATGATGAAACATGCACCAAGAACCTGCTTCTACGCTCTGCTTTCCACTGAAGCTATTTATTCTAGCTATGTAAATAACTGTGGTTTCATTGGCTCATTCCCTCAAATGGCCAACAGTGTAATGGAGAAGACATCAGAAAGTCATGTCACTATGGTGTAATAAGTGAATCACAACATAGATCTACATACCACAAACCTATCTGGAGTGATATTGGAGTGAAGAGAGTGTTGGACAGTGTGGGAGCCAAACTGTGACTAGAATCTTGAAGGACAAGCAAGAGTTGGCCGGGGGGAGATGGGAAGAGAGCATTCTAAGCACCCAACCAGGGAAGGGCTAACACAAATTCAAGGGAAAACAAGACAACAAGAAATGTTTCCTGGGCATATAGCTGTGGAGTTTGGTGTGCCAGCCTTCTATCTTTCAACATTTTTTATTGTTTTTTTTTTCTTTTTATATCTTTCCCACCTAGTTCTTCCTCTTTATATTCCTCAATTAATCCAGAAAAAAAGCTAATTTCAATATGTTTTTATTGATTTTAGAGAGAGGGATAGAGAGAAAGAGAAACATCAATGAGAGAGAAACATCATCAATTGGCTGCCTCCTGCACGCCCTCTACTGGGGATCAAGCCCACAACCCAGGGAATGTGCCCTAACCGAGAACTGACCTGGTGACCTCTTGGGTCATGGGTTGACACCCAACCACTGAGCCACCACGGTTGGGCAAAGCTAATTTTTAATAATAAAATGAATATTTCCCATCAAAAAAAGGAAAATTTTTCATTTTAAAAAAGGCTGAATAAGAAGCTCCTTTTAAAAAGAATTCAAGTTAAATTTAAGCTAAATCCCATAAAGTAGGAGAAAAAATATCTGTGTCTATTACATTTCTCTTTCACTGCAGACTGGATTTATTTTCATTCACTTTTATATGTTCTCATTACACAAGGGTTGATAAGCAGGTTGGACTTGGTAATATTCTCTCATCTGAATTGCAGATCTAATAATCCAGATAAAGACTGTCTCAAGATTATTGATATGTTTGCACTGCTTGATTTTGTAATAAACAATGATCTTTTTTAACATCTTCTAATTCTCTCTAGTCATCAAACCAAGCTTTCTTTTGCACTATTAAACAGCCCAATCCTTGTTCTGCTTTGAAATCATTTTAGGCTCAGAGTTCTGGTGTTCAGTCAGGTCCTCCTCCAGTTTCTGACTTTGCATCAGGCACTCTTGTCTGAGCCTCAGCTGAATGAGGGAAGGCTGTTACTTGCCCTATCCTCCAATGAAGTTGGCTCTGTGCGACTTCTATTTGTTACCTCATTACTGGTCACAATTTGAGCTTCCAGCTATAACCTAGGTTGTTTTTAACCCATGTGGTAGTATCATTTGGGTATTTGTCACAGCAGTTGGTGACAGTGGTTAGCATCTAACCCATAGAATTGTCTGGATAAATACTGATAGGGCCATCCTTATTCACTTCACTTAATCAGCTATTTGAGCTGGACTTTCCTGTGAGTTTTTGAGCCAGGTTTGAGCAGAAAGTGATCCCAATCTGGGCAGGACAGAACACTTGTGAATTGTGTTTCTTTCCAAGGCCCTGACAATATAATTCCTGTAGTAAATATCTACTGTTTTGGTGGGCCTGAATCCACACCACCCCCACAAATCAAAAGTAGCCTAATTTCATTTCACCACATGTTTCCAGTGTACTTACTCCATCCCTGACTCTGAGGATGGAGTATGAAGCTCAGGCCCTTGCTCACCAATGTAATCCTGACACAATGGAAATAAACAGTTAGGGATAGACACTAGATTTAAGATGGTCTAGTAGGATGAAAGTCCAGAGCTCCCATTGATAGCCAAGAGAGACCGGCTTTCTTCCACCAGATAAGACTGTATTAAAGATATGACGTTTGAAATGCTTCAAGCTCAAGTTGTCAGGGGGCTACCACTTCACTCCTGCAAGAATCACAAATGAAGATGGCCGAAGTCCCTGGACAGCATGCCTCGCTGGACCTGTCCTGGCATCTTTCACCTGTAGTGAAAGGACCAATGTTTTTCCTACTTACTAAACATCTACCCTACTTCATAAAATTAAGCCACCATTCCTGACTAATATATCCTAAAATATGCCAACCATGTGTTTCCTGAGCTATTACTTCCCTGTCCTCCAGACTTACTAACCATCTCCTCTTGGATGCTATTGCTCATCAGATCCCAAACATATTCTCAACCTGCTTCTCATATAACACCTTCCTAAGAAGGATCCAAGTTATTTACTGCCTTATTTTTCTCACACACCCCACATCAGAGTGATGTGTATAGGGCATATTTCTTTCTTATACCTATACTGCCACAAAACTCCAGAATTTACCATAGATTCGTCACTCTCACCAACCTATCTTGCCAATGCCCCAGAATTACACATTCTGCTATAACTTTTTCCAAAAAAACAAATAGATCTATTCACAAATTTATTCATCCTATCAAAGTATTTTCAATAATTGGGTACAATGTCTTGCACTGAACTCTGTGGGTCATATAAAGATAAATAAAAATTGAGTTTCTAGAAATTGTCCTCGAGACAATGTAGGGTTGTAAAAGAAATAAGAAAAATATACAAATGATTCTTACTTTAAAAAATGACATGTGCCATAATAGAGAGATCCAAGGAACAAAAGAGAATTTCTGGCTATGGATAGCAGTAGAGGAAAGTGAGAAGGAAGGCATTAACAATTATAGAATGCCCATTACAGGTCAGATACTCTTGAGGGGCTTTGTTTATAGTTTGTTCAGCTCTCACCTGATATAGTCAAAAGCTTCCTCAATATCTACATTTGACCCTTTCTCCAAAACTATACAAAAGCCAGACAGTACTTTAAAAAAAAAAAGTACTAGTAAAAAGTCAGATCCTGTGACTCCTTGCCTCAAAACTTTCCAATGGCTCTTCATCTCTTTCAGAGAGTGTCCTTATAAATTGACCTAAAGCCCTTGCAGGAACCGACCTGTTCTAGCTACCCTCCTTCCACTCTGAAACAGTTGACTGACCTGCTTGCAGTTCTTAGAGCATGTCATTCACCCCACATCAGAGACTTTGTACCTGTAGTTACCTCTGCTTGAAATGCTCTTTCTTCAAATATCTCCAGTCTCTTGTAGGCCCACTCAAATGCCACCTTCTTCAAATTATCCTACTGATAACATTGAAACCTCTCTCTTCCTCCACTTTCAGCATTCTCTAACCCCCTCCATCATCATTTCTCATATTATATACTAGAGTCCCAGTGCATGAATTCATGCATGGGTGGGGTCCCTCTGGGTGGTCTGTGGGGATCAGGCAAAAACCACAGTCCAACACTGCCTGCAGCTCCTACCTGCCGCTCCCGCTCCACTGCGCCTGCCACGGGCTCACATCCAATCAGTCCCTATCTGGAGAGGCTTGCGCTGCTGCAACAGCACTCGCCAGCCATGAGCCCTGCATCTGGTGTCCTCCCGAAGGGAGTGGCCTGCAGGATTGGGCTGAAACTGGCTCTCCAATATCCCCTAAGGTGTCCCAGATTGCTAGAGGGTGCAGGCCTGGCCGAGGGACCCCACCAGTGCACGATCGGGCAGGGGACACAGACCACAGGAGGGCTCCAGGGCATGTCCGGCCCCATCTCACCCAGCCCTGATTGGGGCTGGCCAGGGAGGGATGCGGGAGGTTGGCCAGCTGAGGAGGGACTGCAGGAGGGCTCCAGGGTGTGTCCGGCCCATCTGGCTCAGTCCTGATTGGCCTGAACCCAGCAGCAAGCTAACCTAACAGTCAGAGTGTCTGCCCCCTGGTGGTCAATGCACGTCATAGCGACTGGTCAACTGTCTGCCTCCTGGTGGTCAGTGCATGTCATAGCAAGCGGTTGAGTGGCCTTAGCATATCATTACCATATTATGCTTTGATTGGCTGAACAGTAAACTGGTCACCGGACGACCGAACACTTAGCATATTAGGCTTTTATTATATAGGATTGTGGGTTTTATTAATGTACTAGAGGCCCGGTGCACAAAATTCATGCATGGGGGGGTGTGTCCCTCAGCTCAGCCTGCACCCTCTCTAATCTGGGACCCCTCAAGGGATGTCCGACTGCCCTGGTAGGATCGGGCCTAAACAGGCAGTTGGACATCCCTCTCACAATCCAGGACTGCTGGCTCCCAACTGCTTGCCTGCCTGTCTTACTGATTGCCCCTAACTGCTTCTGCCTGCCAACCTGATAACCCCCTAACCACTCCTCTGCCAGCCTGATTGAAGCCTGATTGATGCCTAACTGCTACCCTGCCAGCCTGATTGCCCCTAACTGCCCTTCCCTGCAGGCTTGATCGCCCCCAACTGCCCTCCCTTGCAGGCCTGGTCCTTCCCAACTGCCTTCCCCTGCTGGCCTGATCGCTCACAACTGCCCTCCCCTGCTGGCCTGATCCCTCCCAGCTGCCTTCCCCTGCTGGCCATCTTGTGGTGGCCATCTTGTGTCCACATGGGGGCAGCCATCTTTGACCACATGGGGGCAGCCATATTGTGTGTTGGAGTGATGGTCAATTTGCATATTACTCTTTTATTAGCTAGGATAGAGGCCTGGTTCACGGGTGGGGGCCAGCTGGTTTGCCCTGAAGGGTATCCTGGATCAGGGTGGGGGTTCCCTTGGGGCATGGGGCAGCCTGGGCGAGGGGCCTGTGGTGGTTTGCAGGCCGGCCATGCCCCCTGGCGACCCAAGTGCAGGCCCTGGTATCTGGGATTTATTTATCTTCTATAATTGAAACTTTGTAGCCTTGAGCAGAGGCCTGGGCCGGCCAGGGTGTGCAGGAAGCTTGGCTTCCTCCATTGCCAGGGAAACCCAAGGCTCCTGCTCGCTCCGTGGCCGCAGCCATCTTGTTTGGGTTAATTTTCATACTCACTCCTGATTGGCTTGTGGGCGTGGCTTGTGGGTGTGGTGGGGGTATGGTCAATTTGCATATTACTCTTTTATTAGATAGTATCTGTCTATCCCCCTCAGGATATAAGTTCTATGAGGGGTCCGCTTTTTGTCTATTTTGGTCCCTGGTATATAATATCACTACTTAAATATTTGTTGAATGACTGAATTATATACTATGTATCATTTAAAATTTAAAACAATCCTAAGATTCATATTTTGCAGATGAGGAACCTGAGGGGCAGAGTGACTATTTACTTTTCTCAGGACCAGAAAGCTATCAAATTGTAGCACCAGAATATGGAATCAATATATTGGCCAATGAGGCTCCTTGTGATTAGGGAAAATATGAAGGACTGAAAGGCTGGGCTTTATAAGATGGGCAGAATTTAGCTAAGGGTATTTGAGGTAAACAGGAGTAAAAAATGACAAGAAGAATGTGAGTAAAGGTATGGAGGCACAAAAGCTGGGCATGTTCATAAAATAGTATGTACAGAGATATAAACTTAGATAAGGAGAGTATGGGTATGAGTGTAATGTGCCTCTAAGATGTAAAAAAAAAAAAAAAACACACACAAAACCGAAACTTGGAAAAAATGAGGTGAATTCCTACGGTTTACTAATGAATCCTATTCTTTTCTTTGGCAAAACAGGGCAGTGGGTAAAAATAAAGCTACATAGAGATGCTAAAGGCTAAAGATGAAATTCAAACCAGTATTTTTAGCAACTCTTCATGTGTTCCTTACAAAGGCAGACCAATTTTAAAATGAAATAAGGAGTGAAGACATCATATACATTTCAGTTAGACAAGCTATCCCACATTATTTGATAAATAATCAAAAATTGGCTGTACCTACAAAAGCTATTTTCTGAAAGTATTCTGAATACTAATTAAGAAATTCATTCAGCTCAACTATTGCATCTTCAAAAATATTTCTGGATACCATGTTAAGAAGACATGAAGATACGATAAACATAATCTGTCATTTAAATGTCATGTGTCCTATTTGACCCAGTGATCCCACTTCTAGGAATACATCCCAGGAAACTCAAAACACCAATCAGAAAGAATGTGTGCACCCCTATGTTTATAGCAGCGCAATTTACAATAGCTAACATCTGGAAATAGCCCAAGTGCCCATCACTAGATGAGTAGATAAAAAAGCTGTGGTACATTTACACCATGGAATACTATGCAGCAATAAAAAAGAAGCATTTCTTACCCTTTGAGACAGCATGGAAGGACCTGGAGAGTATTATGCTAAGGGAAATAAGCCAATCAGAGAAAGATAAGTTATCACATGATCTCACTCATATGTGGAATCTAATGAAAAAATAAACTGATGAACAAAATAGATCCAGAGACATAGAAGCATAGAACAGACTGTGGAATCTCAGGGGGAAGGCAGGGGTGGAAGGGTGGGTTGGTGGGTGGGAAAAGATCAACCAAAGAATTTGTGTGCATATATGCATAACCCACCGACACAGACAATAGGGTAGTGAAGGCCTGGGGCTGGGAGTGGGGAATGGGCTAGAAGGGGTCAATGGGGGAAAAAGGAGGACATATGTAATAAAAATTAAAAAATAATAAATGTTATGTGTCCTGGCTTCTTAAGGGTAAATTTAAAAAAAAAATCACAATTAGAAATGCAACTACATAAATAATACAATGACTGAGGTCAGGCCGGGGGTAGAAGGGAGAGAATCAGGAAATCACAGAGTTATAGAGCCGGTAGTGCTCTTGGAAGTCATCACCACGTTCTTCATTTAGCAGATAAAGGATCTGAACCTAAAGAAATGAAGTGGCCTATCCAGGTCTACAGAGTTCATGAGTGCTGGAGTCTGAACCAGAAGCCAGGCTCCTGACTCTAAGCTTACTGTCCTTTCTGCATGTCAAGAGTCTCCCCCCTTACAAAAGTTTTACATAAAGACACAGTTCCGTGTATGAAATCCCCTAAAACTGCTTAATGGAGCACCCTCAAGAGAATCCTTATGTAAATGTCTTGAGAACCGACAGACAGTCACTGGTTCAATTTCCATTTAGTGCAGAATCTTTATTATTCACCGAACATTAACTGTAATGGTTTTTATGCTAATAGAGTTTGTTTTCCCACAGATTTTCATAAAAGCAACATCAGGCAGTTTAAGATACATGAAGCATTCTTACAACAGTAGAATCCTCAGACCCGCTGTAAAATGCAATCAAAAGGAGATCTGGCATTTGACATGACATCTGTACAATGCTGGACTCACATCCCACTCTCTCCATGGAAGCTGCCTTCTCAAGAGGCACACTGACTTCCAGACCCTCCCCAAATGTCTGCAGTCCAACGTGAGCTTGACCTCAGCCAGCCTTGAAATTTTGTACTATTATTTCTTCATCTAAATGTACTGGTTTTATGTATATACATGAAAATTTAAAACTCTATAACTTCAAATATTCTCTCTCATTTTAACTTCATCTGTGAGGTGGGTAGAAAAACATGAGTAAAAGAACCCAAAAAGCTGTTCTAAGTTAATGCTCAGAATACACACATTTCTCATCCACAGAAAATCTTTATTTAAAGGAATTATGAAAAAAAAATTGAAAAAATTATGCAAATAGATAATAATCAAAAATTTAAAAATTAGCAATATTTTTGGTAAGGCATTGACTATATTTGTTGAAATAAGTACTTTTAAGGTTTAGTGCACTGTGTTTAATAATCTCTAAGGTCAATTTATCTTCTCAGAGTTTGGTTTTGTGTAACATTTTTTTCCTTACTTCCCCATTTTAGAAATGCTAGTGAAATAACCAAAACATGAAATAACCATAAACAATCTTGTGTTATAACTACCATAAAATTTCAATGGAATTATGGCAGATAAAAGATAAAGATGTCAACTTAGCACCACAGCATGAAGCAGTACAAGTAAGCACTAGTTTAAAGAGAAAGAGAGAGATGCATTCATTCAATTGAGTTACTGCCACTCTACAACTGAATGAAACACAGCAAAAGATGAATGCCCAAAACAATTCACCACATTAAGTGAAATGGAATGAGAAGCATTTTAACTGGATAAAATTTAAGAGCTGACTTACCAATGCCACATAAATAAATAGCTCTAAATAATGTGTTTTTCCAGTTAAATAATGACTTTAATAAAACAGATGAAAATGTAGACTGGGTTGGTTTTTTTTTGCCTGTCAGAGTCTCATTAGCATTTCAATTTAAATTCTACAAGTGCATTCAAATCTCTCATTTGTACATCTGGCATAACTCAAAACACTGCCTTATTTGTTAAAAAAAAATTAAGGCAAATGAGCCAATTCACAATATCTTGCAGTGGTATTTTAATGGGTGAAAACAATGTTGTTATTTCAATGTTGCATAACAGTAAGGGTCTCCATGTGAAGAAACTGAAAAGAATTAACACTTTGTTTTTATAAGAGAATCTCAAAAACATGGGATTAAGTGCTAATGCTATCTTTAAACTTTTCCATACATAGAGTTAACATATGAAACAATCATTTCTCTTTATAGTAAGCTTAGAAATGATATCTAAGAAACAATTAATGAAATTATAATTTCAGGTTATTATGATATTGTTGTAAAGTTCTTTGTCACAAAGTTTTCCTAATATACCATCATAATACTTAAAATTTAAAAAGAAAAATGCAGATAAAATTTCTTTAAAGTATATGGTTAGCAATGGCTATAAAACAATAGTGCACATACAACCCACATAATGATATTTTTAATGTGTATTTCCTGGATTCGCCCCAGATATCTTGATTCACAGATGAGGAGCAACAATTAGAGGTGTGTGTTTTTTTTCCCATGGTCCAAGCATGTGGTAATTTTTTTAATATATTTTATTGATTTTTTACAGAGAGGAAGGGAGAGGGACAGAGAGCCAGAAACATCGACCAGCTGCCTCCTGCACACCCCTCACTGAAGATATGCCCGCAACCAATGTACATGCCCTTGACCGGAATCGAACCTGGGACCTTTCAGTCCGCAGATCAACGCCCTATCCACTGAGCCACACCGGTTTCGGCAGCATGTGGTAATTTTTATTAAGAATAACATTGGTTCTAAGAATTCCACCCTCAATTCTATAATACTTTCTGTTAAAAACAATTATACAAGAGCAAATACAAAAATATTAAATTATGAAAACAAATCCATAAGGCTCCTTTAAATATATTACATACTTAAATAACTCAAGATTTTTCAGAGTAGAAGAATAAAGTTAACTGTTACAGTTTTGAAAGTAACACTACTTTATTACTAGGAAATTATAAAATACTGAACTAGTAGTAGAAACATGGAGTTATTTTTTGTAAAAAAGTAGTTAAAAGCATAAAACTACTCAGATTATCATGAGTCCTAAAAGTTTGGACTATACAGGATTAAAGCCTGGGGGGAGAAGGATGACTTTTTAAACTAAGGCCTGTGAGCTAAGCTGATCTGATTACTTCAAAGAGCTTCTCTACACATAAATAGTAGGACATCATTGTATGCTATTTACAAGTCTTTTGGCCAGACTTGTACTACTAACTACAAGTAATTCTGCAGATTTGTGAGTGAGATTGGGAGGGAGATGCTTTTGTAATGTATTCTTTCCCACTGAAGAATGAATTCTAGGTAAATTCTAGGAACAGAATTGGTACTTCTAAAGGGGCCTGTCAGAGCCCTTGAGAATTCTATCAAGTGGCAGAATTGCTTCAGGGGCACAGGATCTAAAAATCTTACATGCAGTTAAAGGCTATGTATAAGCCAGTCCTGAATCCTCATTTTATAAATCACATCATTAGTCCATATATACATAGAAAGAACTCCAGTCAATGTGCAATCAGAAATGTACTTTCATAATGAACAGTTAACATATTTTCTTTTCTCAAAAGGAAGAGTGATGGGAAAAAAAATAGTTAACATTCCATTCTTCAAAAGCAAACTATTATAGAGCAATATCTTGTCTTAAGCACCTCCTATTTTATTCAAATAATACTTGCTGATGAGAGAAATCATCTATTTCAGGTGTAATCCACATATTCTCAAACTAGCAGTATATGATCACTGCATTTACTTGTATCTTATCCACGTTAGGATTGAATATGAGCCTAATCATCAACTGTGAAAACTAAAGCATTCTCACAGAAAGCCATTTCTACTATGCTTACTAAGGATTCAAAGGCTCAGAATCCAGCTTTCTATGAGCCTTTAGAGGAATTATAAGAAGAGTATTCAATGTAGAAATTACTGGCTGAATCGTCTCTATGGAAAATATATTAAACCCACACAAATTCTTTCAGACCACCCCAAGTTGAATATACCATGCCAACAGTATAAAATAAATTCTGATCTATTCATCTAATGATGGGCACTTGGACTGTTTCCAGATCTTAGATATTTAAATAATGCTGTTATGAACATAGGGGTATATATATCCTTTCTGATTGGTGTTTCAGGCTTCTTAGGATATACTGTGTACATTTACACAATGGAATACTATACAGCTGTAAAAAAAAGAAGAATCTCTTACCCTTTGAGACAGCATGGAGGGACCTGGAAATTATTATGCTAAGCAAAATAAGTCAGCCAGAGAAAGACAAGTATCACATGATCCCACTTATATGTGGAATCTAATGAACAAAATAAACTGATGAACTAAATAGATCCAGAGGCGTGAAAGCATGCAACAGACTGATGTATTTCAGAGGCAAGGGGGAGGGGGAGTAGGAAGAGATTAACTAAAGAACTTATATGCATATATACATAACCCATGGACAAACAATAGTGTGGTGAAGGCATGGGGAAGGAGCAGGAAAGGAGTGGCAGGGGTCAATGGAGGGAGGGCGGGGGATGGGAGACATCTGTAATATTTTCAACTATAAAAATTTTTTAATGAATTCTGCATAAGAACTTTGCTGTCATTGCTAACTTGGGCTTCACTTTGAGTAGCTTGCTAGCTAGAGTGTGAAAACTAAGCTTCTCCCTTCATTTTGGCTTTTCCTGATATGCAGTACAGTGGTCATTATTAACATCATCGTTAACATCATCATAATCTCTTGAGTGGGGATTTTAACATAATAAGTGATGCTGATGTAAATGGTCAATAGACCACAGTTTGAGAAACACTAACTGTTGAAGTTCATTTCCTTTAACCTGATAATTAAAGTCTTTCATAGGCTGGTTTTATTATACCTTTCACTCCTACTCTGTAGGAAGAACTGTCAACTGGATCACCACTTTAGCTTAGTGTAGAGTACCAAAATCTGGATCTGAACCTCGCAAATCCTTTATATCACACTTTTGGTAAGACCACTTGAAGGTCAGCCCATGGAACATGGAAAATAGATAATAGGTATTTGCCTTAATTCAGACGTCAGAATAGAGAGAGCCTAAGTGAAGTGTGGAAAGGATCATAGGGAATCAAGAAATAGGCGGTACAGAGAGAATACTTTATCTAAGACGAATTGATCTCTACAAAGAGCCAATTTAAAGCCATTCATCTTAAAAAGAATCTAAAAATATATAAAAGTAAGTTGTCTTTATGTTACATTTAACAAAATTTTAGTTAAATGTAACATAATTCTGTGATAATTTTTAAGCCAAGGAATAAAACAGTTACAAAATTTTGTTGATTTTTTTGAAATTACTTCACGATAGTGTGAAATAATACCTGTCAATTTACATTTAACACCTAAAAGACAGTAATAAATGTCATCTAACAAATGTTCGAGGGCTTCAACAGTTTTCTAAAGGATTTATCTTAATCCTTTTTTATTCCTGGCTTTTTTTTTAAATATATTTTATTGATTTTTTTTTTTACAGAGAGGAAGGGAGAGGGAGATAGAGAGTTATAAACATCCATGAGAGAGAAACATCAACCAGCTGCCTCCTGCACACCCCCTACTGGGGATGTGCCCGCAACCAAGGTACATGCCCTTGACCGGAATCGAACCTGGGACCCTTCAGTCCGCAGGCCAACACTCTATCCACTGAGCCAAACCGGTTAGGGCTATTCCTGGCTTTTTTGAAGTATTATCACATCATAACCCTTGCCAATTTTCTCTGCTCCAATTGTAAACTATCCAATCCTCATTTACCATCACTGTACATGTGATTCGATAAATTCCCCAATATCATTTACAACAACTTCATGAAATCTATATCTTTCTCAACTTATTCTACTTTCTATAGTCAATTTACATGGTGTTCTTCAAGGTCTAAAATAGTCAATTGACAAACACAGACACATTTACTATGTCTTTTAATTGCTAAGAGAATGCAAAAAAATGTGATGTGATAGGCAAATGTAGGAAACTGTGTTACATTAATCAGAGTGAAGACTCATATGTTACTAGGGGCCCGGTGCATGAAATTCGTGCACTGGGGGTCAGGGGTCCCTCAGCCCAACCTGCCCCCTCTCACATACTGGGAGCCCTCAGGGGATGTCCTACTGACGGCTTAGGCCTGTGCCCCACAGGGAGCGTACCTAAGCCACAGTCTGGCCTCCCTTTGTGGGAGGCAACCGGGCTGGTCAGGGGAAGGCACCAGCCCCATCACCCCGCTGCTGCAGCCACTGCCAGTCACCGCAGCCACCAATGTGTTTTCATCAACACGGACTCCAGTCCCTTCACCAAGAAAAAATGACAACTTTCTTTAGGCATTTTTAAGATGTGTCTTTCATAGGATATGCATTTCTTTCTTTATTTTTTATCCTCACCTGAGGATATGTTTCCATTGACTTTTAGAGAATGTGGAAGAGAAAGGGAAAGACAGAGAGAAACATCAAAGTGAGAGGAACACTTTGATTGGTTGCCTCCTGCATGAGCCCTGATCTGTGCCCTGGCCAGGGAGGAGCCTGCAACCTAGGTACAGGCCCTTGATCAGAATCCAACCCAGACCCTGCTGTCAGCAGGCCAAGGCATTATCCACTGAGTCAAACTGGCTAGGGCAGGATATGACATTTCTTGGACCTTCATTTTTTTCTCCAGAAGTGTGGTGGAAAACCCTAGATCACCTTTTTGGATTCTTATTACCCAAGTTACTAAGAATATTACCAGTGGCATACAGGAAGCTTAGCCAATGTGCAGTCAGAAAAGATTTTTCCTCTATAGTTCAGACCAATCAAGGGCTGGGCCCTGCCCAGGCCTAAAGCCTCTGGCCGAAGCTTTAGGCCTGGGCAGGCCCCACCAGCTCCCTCTGATCACCGGCTAAGCCCCTGCCCAGGCCTGCCCAGACCGAAAGCCTCTTGGGCAGGAGAGGACCCCCAGCTCCCTGCGATCAATCGGACACCCAGCTCCCTGCGATCAATAGCAGGGGGTCTGCTCGTGCACCAGGCCGAAGCAACCCCCAGCTCCCTGCGATCGATTGCAGGGGGTCTGCTCCCTGCAATCCGTCACAGGGGGTCCGCTCAGGGCACCTATGTATGCAAATTAACTGCCATCTTGGTTGGGTTAATTTGCATACTCACCCTGATTGGCTGGTGGGCGTGGCTTGGGCATAGCAAAGGTGCGGTCAATTTGCATATTACTCTTTTATTAGGTAGGATATGTCTCCTTCACTAGAAAATGTTTTCATGTCATGCTTACTTTACTTCCCAGTAGAACCTGGGAAGAGGTGGATTATAAATAATCTGATAACCACCCATATGGAAGTCCAGAAAAGCAGTCATTATTTTAAAAATCTGTCAGAAGATACCTAGCAAGCTGCATTAGGCTGGCCATCAGAAAGATCAGGAATATTTTTTCTAATATATTTTCTTGGACAAGGGAAGAAAAAGAAAAAAAATAAACAAATGAGACTACATCCAACTAAAAGTTTTTGCACAGCAAAGAAAACCATCAACAAAATAAAAAGACAACCTATTGAAAGGGAGAACATATTCACTAATGATACATCCAAAAAGGAGTTAATATTCAAAATTTATAAAGAACTCATTCAACTCAACACCAAAGAAACAAACAATCCAATGAAAATGTGAGCAAAGGACCTGGATAGACAGTTCTCCAAAGAGGACATACAGATTGCCAATACACTTATAAAAAGATGCACAACATCACTAATCATCAAAGAAATGAAAATTAAAACCATAAGGTATCACCTCACATCTGTTGGAATGGCTATCATAAGTAAATCAACAAATAATGTTGGTGACGAGTAGAGAAATGAGAATCTTCATGCACTGTTGGTGGGAATGCAGATTGGTGCAGTAGTTGTGGACAACAGAATGAAGGGTCCTCAAAAAATTATAAATGGAACTACCTATGACCCAGCGATTCCACTTCTGGGTATATACCTGAGGAACCCAAAATGCTAATTCAAAAGAATATATACATCCCTATGTTCACTGCTGCTTTATTTATAATAGCCAAGATATGAAAACAACCCAAGTGCTAATCAAAAGACAAATGGAAAAAGAAGTGGTACCTATATACAGTAGAATATTACTCAGCCATAAAAAATAAAATCTTACCATATGGGTACTGGAAATGGGGGGTGGGGCACACTTTGTAAAGTATATGACTATCTAACCACTAGGCTGTACACCTGAAACTAATATCAAATAACATTGAATGTAAACTGTAACTTAAAAATATTTTTTGAAGAAAAAGACTGGGGATGGAGCTATATACCATGGGGGCAAAAGGCTGATAAAAGTATAGCATGCCACTCTGTGCTGGGCTCGCCAGTGAGGTGGGATACACCCTGACAGTAAGTCAGCTATGTCTGGCAGTTATGCAAAAGTTTCAAAAATATACTCACAATTTTGAAACTCTAATATGTAGTATAATGAACACAATATGTATGTGCAAGGAAGTTATATATTTTTTCTCATTTAATATCCATGAAAACCCTATGAGGTGGTAATATTATCATCATTTACAAAAGGGCAACTGAAGCTTACAGAGAAGAGTTCAGCTAAGCCTTTAGACCTAACTGAGTTGGAATTTAAATCCAGAGATTCAGATCTTGAAACTGATCCTCTGAATTATTATTCTTGTGAATGAAAAGGGGCCACATGCTAACCTGACTAGCTCAGGAAAGACCTGCTTGGTGGCCTTACAAACTCAGAGACCTAAAGTAATCACAAAAGATGGTCTGAAATTAATTTTTTAAAATAAAAGCAGTTTATGGTGGGTAGTCATGTCCCAGGCCAGCATCTTCCCCAACAAAGGTCAATCTTTACCCTGAATCTGTCTATTACATTTTTGCACCTATGATAACATATCTTTGAAAGGTCAAAGTAGTTTTTCTTTCTCCAGACCCCTCAAACCACAGGTACCACTCTGCAGAGATCACAAATTTCCTCATTGCTGACTGTTAACTATCCTAACTATCCTATACCCACCTAAGTAAAAGAAGTATGTGTCTATAATTTTACTTTATTTTTATTAATCCACACCCAAGGATATTTTTCCATTGATTTTTAGAGAGAGTGGAAGGGAGGGGAAGAGACAGAGAGGGAGAAACATTGATGTAAGAGAGACACAAGAATTGGTTGCCTCCTGCACTTCACGCACCCTGACCAAATATGGGGATCAAGCCCACAACCCAGGTATGTGTCCTTGACCATAATTGATCTTGGGACCCTTCAGTACTCAGGCTGAGCTCTATCCACTGAGTCAAACTGGCTAGGGCTCATTTTACTTTTTATCCTACCCCAGAGGTTTCCCTCATCTATCACCAATGGATATCATGTAACCCACATATGTCTCCCCTTTTGATTATCCTATATAATAAAAGGCTAATATGTAAATTGTCCCCTCGGGAGTTCAACTCACAAGGAATTCTATTGCTCGCTATAATGTGTGCTGACCACCAGGGAGCAGCATGGAATAAAGGAAGGCCCTGGCTGACAGCCGGCAGCCTGGGGAAGGAAGGCCCCGATCAGCCCTGATTGCTGGCCAGGCCTAGGGACCCTACCGGTGCATGAATTTAGTGCACCGGGCCTCTAGTAATATCTTATCTAATAAAAGAGTAATATGCAAATTGACTGTCACTCCAATACACAAGATGGCCACCCACATGTGGTCAAAGATGGCCATCCCCATGTGGACATAAGATGGCCACCACAAGATGGCTGGCAGGGGAGGGCAGTTGGGAGAGACAAGGCCTGCAGGGGAAGGCAGGTGGGGGTGACCAGGGCTGCAGGGGAGGGCAGTTGGGGGGGACCAGGCCTGCAGGGGAAGGCAGGTGGGGGTGACCAGGCTGCAGGGGAGGGCAGTTGGGGGTGACCAGGCCTGCAGGGGAGGGCAGTTGGGGGCAATCAGGCTGGCAGGGTAGCAGTTAGGCATCAATCAGGCTTCAATCAGGCTGGCAGGGGAGTGATTAGGGGGTGATCAGGCTGGCAGGCAGAAGCAGTTAGGGGCAATCAGGCAGGCAAGCAGGTGAGCGGTTGGAGCCAGCAGTCCTGGATTGTGAGAGGGATCCCAGATTGAAGAGGGTGCAGGCTGGGCTGAGGGACAACCCTCCCACCCCCGTGCACAAATTTCTTGCACTAGGTCTCTAGTATAAAATAAGGTGCAAAATTGCCAATCTCCAGAGCATTACCTCAATCTGTTGAGATTTTGCTTCCCTGCAATTGTTGACAATTTGGCTCAAATAAACACAAAAATTCTTCACAGGTTTGAATGATTCTTATATTGACATTCTGCAGACCTTTGTATTTTATGTCTTAACAATTTTTAAAATTACAGAAAGATATATTTGCTTCAATGACATATCAATCTTTCTACCCCAGCACCTAATAGCTTTTTATACACAGTTAACATTCAATAAATACTGCTTGAATTAAACTGCTGGTGATCTCCAAATTAAATTAATGTTCCATCCAAGAACAGATGCACAACAACCAATTATATTCTTTCTTTGGGATTAAGTTTGCCTTTATCACTTCCAGAAACAGACTGAAAAGAAATAAACTACTCTCTAGTTACCAGAATCCTTCTGAGGAATATGAATGGAGGTTATTTTAATATCTCTGAGAGTGGTTCAGAGAATGAAGCACTTCTTTTCCAGATTAATATAGCTATTTTAATTGATGACTTGGTGATTTCTAAATACTGAAGGCACGATTTCAAAAAGTCCCCATCATAAAGTAAAAGAGGTAAAATGTTATGCACAGCAATGCATTCAATTCATTCAAAAATTATTAGTGAGCATCTATTATGTGTAAGACACAGTTCTAGACATTTAAGATACCTGCATTCATGGAGCTTATATGCTAATGAGATGCAATAAATAGTAATCAAGTAAACAAATGAACTAGATGCATTCCATTGAGAAGAATTAAACTGGGTGGGGTGTGAAAGTGGTAGCTGCTGTAGTTGAAAGGTTGGAGATGAATACTCTCTATGGGAAGTGATGACAGGGAGTCAGTCAAGCAAAGGGTCTGGAGAAGAGCAGTCCAGGCAAAAGGCAGTACAAACACTGAGTCAGAGACTTTCTATTTAATCTAAGAGGACAGGGGGAAGTGTTCTGGGAGAAAAGAAGCCCTTGAACTGCAAGTGTATTTTCAATTCAATATTAAGAGTATTTTTAAAAACAAACCTCTGTGGACCCCTACCTCACACCATAAATGAAAATTAATTCAAGATAGACAAAAGATTTAAATGTAAGACCTAAAGCTATAAAACAAAGAAGAAAACATTTAATTATAAGTATAGATATTTAGTTTATTCTATAGATTATCCTATATAATAAAAGGCCACAGATGTCACGACCGAAATGACCAGAGACCAGACCACCACGGCCCCTCGCTGGGCTGGCCCCGCCCCCAAGCAAGCAGTTAGGGGCAATCAGGCAGACAGGCAGAGTGGTTAGGGGTGATCAGGTAGGCAGACAGCCCCCCCCAGAGGGCTGGCCCCGCCCCCCCCAGCAAAGAAATAGGGAGGCCCAGGCCAGCCAAGCCATCGCACCCCAGCCTGTCACCTGCAGAGGGAGGCCACCAGTGGCAGGGAATGGGGGGACAGCACTGCACAGATGGCAAGCAGTGGCAGCAGTAGGGGTGGGCCAGCTGCCTGCAGCCCAGGGAAGGAAAGCCCCAATAGACCCTGATCTCAGGCCAGGCCTAGGGACTCTACTCGAGAGGTCCCAAATTGTGAGAGGGTGCAGGCCAGGCTGAGGGACACCCCCCACCCCAGGTCATGCACTGAGCCTCTAGTAATTCAGTAACAGCATTATTTATTTTATTCCTCAAACTGTCCCTTTTAACTAGCCCAACACAAGAAATCCCATGCTCATAGGTATTTTCTCAGTCCTAGCTCTGGAAAGTGTCACTTCTCCACTTCTCCAAGAAGCTCTAGTTCCTTTTGTTGAAAAACTAGAGGCCTGGTGCACGAACTTTCGTGCACTGGGTGGGGAGGTCCCTCAGCCCAGCCTGTGCCCACTCACAGTCTGGGACCCCTCAGGGGATGTCCGACTGCTGGCTTAGGCCCATGGGGAGCAGGCCTAAGCCAGCAGTTGGACATCCCTCTCACAGTCTGGGACTCCTTACCTCTTACTGCCCGCCTGCAGCGGAGGTGGGAGAGGATCCCGCCATCTCTGCTGTGCTCATCAGCCATGAGTCTGGCTCCCCCTGTGGGAGCGCATTGGCCACCAGGGGGCAGCTCCTGCATTGAGCGTCTGTCCCCTGGTGGTCAGGACACATCATAGCGACCAGTCGTTCCACTGTTCAGTGATTTGCATATTAGGATTTTATTATATAGTATGGTATGTAAAAAACAAATTCTGTTACAAAGCATGCTCACTACTACTGAGGGATAACTGTGCTTAGGCCATGTCAATGAACAGAGTTAAGAAGCTAAGATATATATGTGTATGTATACTAATCCATGACTACACATCTATAGTTATTTCTATATCTTTTTATATATGTGTAGATAGAGATACAGGAGAAAGAGAGAGAGAGAGAAAGAGGTAACTAGAAGTTCATACTGATAACTTCGATTCCAATCATTACAAGCTTCATTATAGCCTTCCCCTTTCCTTATTTGTTACTTCCTTCTCTGACAGTAAGAAACCTGGCTCTCATTATCTACAATGCATTTACTTATTTGCTCAATCCTAATATTCACATATGCTACTTAGCAAATTGCTAACCCATACCACTGAAAGACATTACTTAACAAATGGGATACAAATTTGTATATCCTAGTCAAAATACTGTTCTTAAATTAGATATTTTGGTTCCCATCCCTTAATGATTATATTATTCACTAGAAGCTGGGGTCCCTTGGCCTGGCCTGCAGGGACTGCGCCGAAACCGACTCTCTGACATTCCCTGAGGGGTCTGGATTGCAAGAGGGCACAGGTCAGGCCGAGAGACCCAACCGGTGCATGATTGGGGCCAGGGAGGGACTGTGGGAGGGCTCCAGGGCATGTCTGGCCTGTCTCGCCCAGTCTTACCCAGTCCTGATCAACAGACCCCAGCAGCAAGCTAACCTACCAGTCAGAGCGTCTGCCCCCTGGTGGTCACTGTGCATCATAGCGACTGGTCAAATGCTCAAACAAAAGGTCGGACACTTAGCATATTAGGCTTTTATTATATAGGATTAGTGATACAATTAGGTCCATTTGTTAACATTTGTATTCATTTTGGATAATCCTGCTCCAAGTCCTGGTTAATTTCAATTATCTCATTTGGTTGATATGTAAAACATTACTATTATTCTAAGAGTCAAAGCAATATAAAAACAAACAAACAAAAAAACATTATTCCCTCCTAATCCTTACTATTCTGTTCTTCTTCTTCTTTTTTATATACCACTTCTACCCAACTCTCAGTAGGTAACTGATTTCTTCAGATTGTGATTTATCACTCCTATATTTCTTTTGAACAAATATATTTAATTATACTAATATGTCTCTCTGTCCTACATTAAAAATAGCACCCTGTAGACACTTTTTTTGCATTTAAAAAAATTTTATAACAGTATGTACTAGAAATCAGTAAAATAAGTTTATAAATATCTCTCTCACTTTCACAGATGCATAATACTTATTAGGTGAATATAGAATATACCATAATTTATTCAACCACTCTCTTATGTATGGACATTTATCTTCAACATTTTGCAATTACAAATGATGCTGCAGTAAATAACCTTGTACATATTCATTTTCTTGAGTTTGGAGATGTATCATCATGATAGGGTCTAGGAGTGGAATTGTCAGGTCAAAAGATAAATATGTACTTTTGTTAGGTATTACAAATTTTCCTTTCAAAGACTGTATCAGTTTTAATTCCTATAGAAATATGTAAGAATGACTCCCTTCAGGCTCAGTGACAGTATTTGTCATTTAAAGAAAATTTTGCCACTCTAAAAAGTGATAAATTGTATTTAGTGTTGTTTTAATTTACATTTCTCTAATCATGAGTGAGTTTGAACATTTTTCATATGTTTATCATATGTTCATATGTTTCTCTTTGTGAATTGTCTTTTACCTATTTTTTAATAGGGTGTTTGATCTTCCCACCCCACCCCACCACCCCTACCCCCAGAGAAACTCATAATATTTTATTCCAGATAAGTCATAAAAACATTAAGCAACATGCAATGTATTATTCATTTGTCTTCTAACTTAGGTAAATGTATGCTTATTATCTTTCTCACATGTTTACCCTTTTTTTACTTAGTATCCTACTTTCATTTATGACCATTACCAGGGATTTCTGTATTTGTTTTTTTAAAAATTTATCTTTATTGTTGAAAGAATTACAGATGTCCTCCTTTTTTTTTTTCCTACCATTGACCCCATCCTCCCCACTCACACTCCCTCCCCAGGCCTTCACCACACTATTGTCTGTGTCCAGGGGCTATGCATATATGTATATAAATTCTTTTGTTGATCTCTTCCCTCCTGCCCCTTCCCTCTGAGAATCCTCAGTCTGTTGCATGCCTCCATGTCTCTTGCTCTTCTGTTTGTCAGTTTATTTTGTTCATTAGATTCCACATATAAGTGAGATCATGTGATATTTATCTTTCTCTGCCTGGCTTATTTAGCTTAACATAATGCTCTCCAGGTCTTTCCATATTGTCTCAAAGGGTAAGAGATCCTTCTTTTTTATAGCTGGATAGTATTCCATGGTGTAAATGTACCACAGCTTTTTATCCACTCATCTACTGATGGACACTTGGGCTGTTTCCAGAGCTTAGCTATCCTATATAATAAAAGGCTAATATGCAAATCGACCAAACACCGGAACAGGTTGCTATGATGCACACTGACCACCAGGGGGCAGACGCTCAATGCAGGAGCTGCCCCCTGGTGGTCAGTGTGCTCCCACAGGGGGAGCACTGCTCAGCCAGAAGCCCTGAGCCTGGCTCATGGCTGGCGAGTGCAGTGGTGGTGGTGGGAACCTCTCCCGCCTCCGCAGCAGTGCTAGGGATGTCTAACTGATGGCTTAGGCCCGCTCCCCAAGCCATCAGCCAGACATCCCCCAAGGGCTCCCAGACTGTGAGAGGGCGCAGTCCAGGCTGAGGGACCCCACCCTCCTGAGTGCACAAATTTTGTGCACTGGGCTCTAGTTATATATAATGCTGCTATGAACATAGCAGTGCTATATTCTTTCTGATTGGTGTTTCAGGATTTTTAGGATATATTCCTAGTAGCGGGATCACTGGGTCAAATGGCAGTTCCATTTTTAATTTACTGAGGAAACTCCATACTGTTTTCCATAGTGGCTGCACCATTCTGCATTCCCACCAGCAGTGTACTAGAGTTCCCTTTTCTCCACATCCTAGCCAGTACTTGTTTGTTGGTTTATAAACAGTAGCCATTCTGGCCAGTGTGAGATGATACTTCATTGTAGTCTTAATTTGCATCTCTCTGATGGTTAGTGACTTTGAGCATTTTTTCATATGTCTCTTGGCCATTTGTATGTCCTCGTTGGAGAAGTATCTATTTAGGTCTTCTGCCCATTTTTAAATTGGATTGTTTCTCTTCCTTTTGTTGAGTTGTATGAGTACTTTATATACTTTGGAAATTAATTCCTTATCAGATGTATCATTGGCAAATGTGTTCTCCATACAGTGGGTTCCCTTTTCATTTCATGCTGTTTTGTTTTTGTTTTTGTTTTTGCTGTGTGAAAGCTTTTTATTTTTATGTCGTCCCATTCGTTTATTTTTTCCTTTGTTTCTCTTGCCCTAGGCATTGTATTAGTGCAAATTCTGCTATTGAGATATCTGATATTTTGCTGCCTACTAGAATTTTTATGGCTTTATGAATTACATTTAAATCTTTTATCCATTTTGAGTTTATTCCTGTGTATGGTATAAGTTGGTGGTCTCGTTTCATTTTTTGCATGTACCTGTCCAATTATCACAACACCATTTATTGAAGAGACTATCTTTAATCCATTGTATGCTCTTGCCTCCTTTATCAAATATTAATTGAGCATAATGGGTTGGGTAAATTTCTGGGTTCTCTCTTCTGCTCCATTTATCTACGAGTAGATGCCTGTTCTTGTGCCAGTACTAGGCTGTTTTGATTACAGTGGCTTTGTAGTATAGCTTGATAGTATTGTGATCTCTCCAACTTTGTTCTTCTTTCTCAAGATTGCTGCAGCTATTTGGGGTCTTTTTTGATTCCATATAAATTTTTGAGTGTTTATTCTAGCTCTGTGAAATATGTTGTTGGTATTTTAATAGGGATTAAGTTGAATCTTCAGATTTTTTTGGGTAGTATGGATATTTTAATGATGTAAATTCTACCAATCCATGAACATGTTATATTGGGTGTTTGGTCTTTTGCCCTCATTTCTTAAGAATTCTTTGTGTATTTGGGGATATTACTTTTTGTCTACATACATGTTGCAAATATTTTCTTTTTTTAATATATTTTTTATTTTTTTAATAAATCTTTATTGTTCAGATTATTACAATTGTTTCTCCTTCCCCCCCCCCATATCTCCCCATCACCCGGTTCCCTCCCCCCCATTGTCCTTATCCATAGGTGTATGATTTTTGTCCAGTCTCTTCCCATACCCCCCACACAGACACCCCTTTCCCCCTGAGAATTATCAATCCACTCCCATTCTATGCCTCTGATGCTATTTTGTTCACCAATTTATTCTGTTCCTCAGATTTTTAATTCAGTTGATTTTTAGAATCACTTGTTGATAGATATTTGTTGTTCATAATTTTTATCTTTACTTTTTTCTTCTTTTTCCTCTTTTTAAAGAATACCTTTCATCAGTGGATAGAGCGTCGGCCTGTGGACTGAAGGGTCCCGGGTTCGATTCCGGTCAAGGGCACATACATTGGTTGCGGGCACTTCCCCAGTTGGGGGTGTGCAGGAGGCAGCTGATCGATGTTTCTCTCTCGTCGGTGTTTCTGGCTCTCTATCCCTCTCCCTTCCTCTCTATAAAAAAATCAATAAAATATATTTAAAAAAAAAAAAAAGAATACCTTTCAGCATTTCATATAATACTGCTTTGGTAGTGATGAACTCCTTTAGCTTTTTCTTATCTGTGAAGCTCTTTATCTGCCCTTCAATTCTGAATGATAACTTTGCTGGGTAGAGTAGTCTTGGTTGTAGGTTCTTGCTATTCATCACTTTGAATATTTCTTGCCATTCCCGTCTGGCCTGCATAGTTTCTGTTGAGAAATCAGCTGACAGTCGTATGGGTGCTCCCTTGTAGGTAACCAACTGTTTTTCTTTTGCTGCTTGTAAGATTCTCTCTTTGTCTTTTGCCCTTGGCATTTTAATTATGATGTGTCTTGGTGTGGTCCTCTTTGGATTCCTCTTGTTTGGAGTTCTGTGCGCTTCCTGAACTTGTAAGTCCATTTCTTTCACCAGGTGGGGGAAGTTTTCCGTCATTATTTCTTCAAATAGGTTTTCAGTATCTTGCTCTCTCTCTTCTGGCACCCCAAAAATTCGGATATTGCTCTCTTCTGGCACCCCAAAAATTCGCTTAAAGCCATCCTGGAGGCTCCTTATGCTATCCTCACACTTTTGGATTCTTCTTTCTTTCCGCCTCTCTGGTTGGGTGTTTTTTTCTTCCTCATATTCCAGATCTTTGGTTTGACTCTTCGGGTGCGGTGGTCTACTCTGTATATTCTTTATTTCAGACAGTGTATGCATAATTTCTAACTGGTCCTTTTCCATTTTTTTGGTATTCTCATTAAGGTCCTTGAAGGTCTCTTCAAGTTTCTCAGCGGTTTTTAGAAGATTCTTGAGTAACCTTATAAATATGGTTCTGAACACTGTGTCGTCCATTAGTTTGCTTTCATCTATTTCTCCTACTTGTGACATACTTCGATGTCTCCACATTTTGGCTGCCTCCCTGTGTTGATGGAGTGGCTTTGTGTGGTTGGTGACCTATAGGGGCCTGTAGCTCAGCTTCCCCAATCACCCTAGGTGGTCGCTCTTGGTACTCCCCTTTGTGGGCTGAGTGGAAAGTCTTGGGGTAGTTAAAAGCCCTGATTGCTGTTGGTACACTGGGAGGAATTGACCTCCGGTCCAATTGGTTGTGAGGGCCTGCTGTGTCTATAACGGAAGAATTGCTGTGCTGGAGACACAGTAGGGCTTTGGTGCTCACTGAGTCTGCCTCTTGAATGTGTCCCTTATGAGAGTGGTTGAAATCTGGTGTCGTCCACACCGCCAGAAAAGTCACTCTCACTCTCCGACCGGCCGAGAGTCCCTCCCGTAGGCGTCTGGGTCCCCCACGTGTCCCCAGAAACTGGAGTTCAGAGTGGTTGGAATTGTTGGTATCACTGGCGGGAGTTGATCTCCAAGCCAGTTGGCTGTGAGGATCAGCAGTGTCTCCGCTGGGAGAGCTTCTGTGCTCAGCTTGGATGGGGCGGAGTCTCAGGGTGGCGCAGACAAGCTTTGGTTTCCCGTCTGCTCCGCCCTAAGAGGGGCGTTTTCTCCGTGCCCGAATTAATGGCTGCGCGCCTCTGAGAGAAGGCAGCTTTCGAGCCTCTCCCGCTGCCTAACAGACCAGTTTCTCCCCAGCTGGGGCTTTGTTTTTCTCCCAAATGAGAAATCCAGTCACTGGGAGGGCTGTGCTCAGCTTGGATGGGGCGGAGTCTCAGGGTGGCGCAGACAAACTGGTTTCTGTCCGCAGCCCTAAGAGGGTCGGTTCCTCCGTGCCCAAATTAATGGCTGCGCGCCTCTGAGATAAGGCCGCTCTCAAGCCTCGTCCGCTGCCAAACAGCCCAGTTTCTCCCCGACCGCAGCTGGACCTCAGTGTAGTCAGGCGGCCCTGCTTTTCTCCCAAATGAGAAAGCTAGCCACACAGCGTCTGCTGCCCTCCCTCTCCGTGCGCTGCGAGCAAGCCTGCCGCATATTCAGCTGCCCGCCCTTTCCGCGCTCACGGATCTCCGCACCTCCACAGCTCCTGAGGCTCAGCGTCCCCCTCTCTGTTTTTCTCTAGTTGTAGGTTTTCCACTCTGCCAGCTTTCCGGTGGTTCTGGACGGTGTGCGCTCTGTTTTCCAGTTGTAGTTTCAAAATTGTTTTGGTAGGCAACAGTTAGGTGTTTACCTTATGCTGCCATCTTGGTTTCTCGTGTTGCAAATATTTTCTTGCACTTTGACATTTGTCTTTTGACTTTGTGGTAGTTTGGGCCATACAATATTTAAAAATGTTTTTGTAGTCAAATTTTCAATATTTTTCTTTATTACCTCTGGATTTTGAGTCAGAGTTAGAAAGCCTTTCCCTAGACCAATTTTTTTTAAAACGCACTTAAATTTTCATCTATTGCTTATATGGTTTCATTTTTTTACATTTAGATCCCAAGCCCATCATTTTTGTGTATAATGTAAAATATGGTATAAAATAACTTCTTCCAAATGGCCACCCAATTTTTGCAGAACCATTTACTAAAAAGCCCATCCTTATCACAGTCATTTGAGATGCTCTATTCATGCTATGCTAAATTTCCATATGTATTTTGATTTATTTCTGGACATTTTCTCCCATTCCATTGCTTTCTCTATTCATGCACAAGTACTACAATGTTTTAATTATAGAAAGTTATCTAGTATTCAAGTATAATTTAATGTCTAGTAGGACTAGTCACCACTTATAGGGTTTCTTCTGTTTCAGTATTTTTCTGGCTATTGTTATGCGTTTATTTTTCTGTCTGACCTAACTCCATAAAATGGAATGTTGGTATTTTTGTTTGGATTGTATTACAGTAATTACATTAATATAGGGGAACTGCATTTTCAAAATGTTGAGTATCTATATGAAAGCAGGAGAAGTCATTCTATTTGTCTAACTCTAGTCATGTTTTTCAGGAATGTTTATTTTTTCCAATACAGGTTTTGCCCATCCCTCACTAAATTTACTCCCAAAGACTTAATCTTTATTGCTACTAGAATAGTTATTTCTTTAAACTACTAACATGGGAGGTGGTTTCTCACACAATAGATTATCAATAGATAATCAAAACATATGAATTTTCAAAAAAATCTACTGTCATGAACAGGAAAAGAAACTCAGATATAGGACTGCATTTTTTTAGAATAAAAAAGGGAAAAAATAATAAAAGTGAATAGTTTTAAGTTCCTTAGAAATGCAATGATACCGAAGAGCACAGCATTTCTCTTTACATTCAAAGGCATTTTTAAATTAAGAAAGTTTAAAAAGTACATTACTTTTAAAGTTTAATAGGGGAATCGCAATGCTAAGGAAACAACATTAATTGCCTGCTAACTTTTCAAACCATTTGGGTGAAAGAAAGAGATAAACTTGAGAGAAAAGAAACCCCAGTGACAGTCAGTTTTCCATTTGATATTACAATAGTAAAGTTATAAATAAAGCATTAGGAAAATATTTTCATATTGATTCTAAAATTGCCAGATAATAGCAAGTCCAGAGAGCACATTCCACTTTGTATATCTGAAGAAGTTATCACCAAAGGTCACCATCTTAACTGTACACATTATCATTTAAAACTAGGTAGTAAAAAAGTCACACACATTTAGTTCACACACTTTTACCATCTGTTGAATGCTTTCTATGCATTTTAATTATTTTGGAGACTTACAGAAACTCCACATTTTTTTAAATGCCTTCTGTCACTACAGGCACTTTTAAAATTCTATGATTAATAGTATTATATCAGATAAACATCTCTAATAAACCAGAGAGAAAACCAGGTGCAAGTTTGATTCATTCTGGGTTCCATATTTTAGGTATCAGTATTGGGAAATCCATGACTCAACCTAAGCTTTCACGTATGTAGTTAACAACTGTTAGAAATTTTTACAGGAGACATATATCCAGATTATCTACTGGAAATATGTTTATACTTATTTGGAGTTTAGTGTTAACAAATAATTCATTAATAATTAGGACCATTGGATAAAACCTCATTTACACATAAGTCATTAAGTTGGCAACTTCATCCAACAAATGCCCAAGCTCTAAATGACATCTAAAAATGTCTCAAAGGTGATATAATTAAGTTTGCAAACATAATTCAGAAGAGAGTTTTTAAAATTCTCACCCAGTATATATTTTCCCAGATTTTAGGCACAATTTGAACAAGTCATCATACATTTTCCAACAGATATTAATTAGAAAAATCACACTCAAATAAAAGTTTTTTACTTGAGACTAACCCACTTTGAATTTTATCAGAGCCTAATTGATCAAGAGGAAGGAAAATATCCAACTCTAGCCTCCTTTAGCCATGGCCATAGGTAAGAAAATGCCAAAGTCCAGCCACCTCTAGCCCTTCTATCTCACCTAAGGATGAAGACAGTAGAGCACTTGTAAAGGTCATAGTAGAGAGAAACAGATTTACATAAAAAGTAAGTCCTAACCATAGAATCATAGACTTTTTTCTCTCCCCTACACCTTACTACCACATCAACATCAGGCTTCTGTGTGATAACAGTGCATTATAGCTGAAAGACCAGCAAGACCCAGACCCTATTTAAGGAGTTTTTAGGAAAACCCAGGACAACAGAGAATACAAAAACAAGGACATTATAAGGAAATTTTAGCCTAGACACCTAGAGGTACAGTAAACAGTAACACAACCTAATGCCAAGCTACATACAGATAAAATCTTACATTAAGGCCTATTTACCTCAGTTCCTTTTACACAATATGTCATGTCTTGGTTTCAACAGCAACAACAAAAATTACAAGGCATGCTAAAAAGAAAAAATTGCAGTCTGAAGAGACAAATGAGACATAAAAATCAGAAGAACATATGCCAGAGATTTTTAAATTTTCAACTCAGGAATGTTACATAACATGATTAATATGTTTAGAGCTCTAATGAAAAAGAGAGACAACATGCAAGAACAGATAGATAATATAAGCTGAGAAAAGTAAATTCTATGGGAAATTTTCTAGAAAATGCTAAAAATAAAAAAACAATGTAACAGACATTTTATAAATGCCTTTAATGGGCTCAAAGATAAACTGGACATGACCAAGGAAAAAAATCAGTGTGGTAGAAAATGTTAATAGAAACTTCTTAAACTGAAAAGCATAAAAAAGAGGGGAAATTTTTAAACAGAATAAAATATGCAAGAACTGTATATTAAAAAGTACAATTTTGCACAATGGAGATACAAGAAGGGCAAGGAAGAGAAAGAGAGGGAGACATGAGAGAAACAAAGAAAGAAAAGAAGAGAAAGAAGAAGATCATAAAAAAACAAATGCTGCAGCTGAAAAATACAATGAAAACAATTAAAATGCAATAGGGGAGCATAAACAGTATACTTAATGAAGAAAGAATCTGAAGTACAAACAGGTCATTTCAACTTACCCAGTGAGAGGAGAATAAAAAAAAAAGAATGAAAAAACAGAAAGTCTTCATGAGCGATAAGATATCAATAAGGAAAACATGCATTACTGAATTCCAGAAAAGTAAGAGAGGGAGAAAAAAGCAGAATGCTAAGAAATAATATTTGAGAAATTCTCAAATCTCAGGAAAGATTTAGACATCCAAATTCATGAAGCCCCTAAAGACTCAAACAAATTTCCACCCCCAAAAGATCTTCTCCCAGACACATTAGAATAAAAGTGTTTAAAATCAAAGACAAAGAGAAAATTTCAAAAGCAGAACGAAAAACAAACAAACAAAAAACTACTGCACACATATAAATGGAAACCCCTGAGGCTCTCATTGGATTTCTCAGAAGAAACCACACAAGCCAGGAGAGAGTGGAATGATGTATTCAAATCGCTAAAATAAAACAAAACAACACCAAAAATCCCTGCCAAACAAGGTTACTCTACCTAGCCAAGTTGTCTTCAGAAATAAAGGCTATTTTCCCAGACAAACAGAAGCTGAGGGAATTCATCACCACTAGAACTGTCTTACACAAAATTCTGAAAGAAGTACTTCAAGCTGAAACCTAAGGAAACTAGTAATACGAAAATATAAAACACACTGGTAAAGGTAAATATAATAAAATTCAGAAAACACTAATATGGTGGTGTCTTAATCACTTAAATCTATTATAAAGATTAAAGAAAAGAGTATTAAGATAACTGCTTACAATAATTTTAATGGCTATACAATATAAAAGATGTAAAATGTGACATCAAAAACATAAAATTTAAGGGGGGAATAAAAAGGTACAGTTTTTGTACGCAATTGCAGCTAAGTTATCAGCTTAAAATGCACTGTTATGTTTATAAGATGTTTTATGTGCCTCATAGTGACCTCAAAGCAAAAACCTATGTAGATACTCAAAATATAAAGAGAAGGGAATCAAAACATACCACCATAGAAAATCATCAATTCACAAAGGAATACAACAAGAGAAAAAGAGGTCCAAAGGAAATACACAACAGCAAGAACACAGTTAATAAAATGGCACTAGTAAGGATATGAAAAAAAGAAACCCTTTTGCAATGTTGGTGGGAATGTAAATTTGTACAGCCACTATGAAAAACAGTATGGAGTTTCCTCAAAAAAATCAAAATAGAACTAGGATATTATTCAGCAAATCCAATTATGAGTATTTATCCAAAGAAAACAAAAGCAATGATTACAAAAGACACATGCGCCCTCATGCTCATTGCAGCATTATTTACAACTAGAGGCCTGGTGCACGAAATTCATGCACGGGGTTTGGGGGGTGTCCCTCAGCCCAGCCTGCACCCTCTCTAATTTGGGACCCCTTGAGGGATGTCCGACGTCCCTCTCATAATCCATGACTGCTGGCTCCCAACTGCTCGCCTGCCTGCCTTCCTGATTGCCCCTAACCGCTTCTGCCTGCCAGCCTGATCATTCCCTAACCACTCCCCTGCCAGTCTGATTGATGCCTAACTGTTCCCCTGACATCCTATTTGTCCCTAATTGCCCTCCCCTGCAGGCCTGGTCACCCCTAACTGCCCTCCCCTGCAGGCCTGGTCACCCCTAACTGCCCTCCCTTGCAGGCCTTGTCCCTCCCAACTGCCCTCCCCTGCTGGCCTAATTGCTCACAACTGCCCTTTCTTGAAGGCCTGGTCCCTCCCAACTGCCCTTCCCCTGCTGGCCTGATCACCCACAACCGCCCTCCCTTGCAGGCCGGGTACCTCCCAACTGCCCTCCCCTGCTGGCCATCTTGTGGTGGCCATCTTGTGTCCACCTGGGGGCAGGATCTTTGACCACATGGGGGCAGCCATCTTGTGTGTTGGAGTGATGATCAATCTGCATATTACTCTTTTATTAGATAGGATAGAGGCCTGGTGCATGGGTGTGGGCCAGCTGGTTTGCCCTGAAGGGTGTCCCGAATCAGGGTGGGGGTTCCCTTGGGGCGTGGGGTAGCCTGGGCGAGAGGCCTGTGGTGGTTTGCAGGCCAGCCACGCCCCCTGGCGACCCAAGCAGAGGCCCTGGTAACCAGGGTTTATTTATCTTCTACAATTGAAACTTTGTAGCCTGGAGTGTAGCCAAGCCTCCTGCTTGCTCCGTGGTGGCAGCCATTTCTATTGGGATTTATGTATCTTCTATAATTGAAACTTTGTAGCCTTAAGCAGAGGCCTGGGCCAGCAAGGGCAGGTGGAAAGCGTGGCTTCCTCCATCACCTGGGAAACCCAAGCCTCCCTCCTGCTCTCCGTGGCCTCAGCCATCTTGGTTAGGTTTATTTGCATATTCGCTCCTGATTGGCTGGTGGGCATGGCTTGTGGGCATGGCTTTGGGTGTAGCAGAGTGATGGTTAATTTGCATATTGCTCTTTTATTAGATAGGATAGCCAACATATGTAAACAACCCAAGTGTCCACTGATGTGGTATGTACTATGTATGTACTATGTATATATACACTCATACACATACTATTCAGCCATTAAAATTAATAAAAAATTGCCATTTGTGATAACAGGAATGGAACTTGAGGGTGTTATGATAAGTGAAATAAGTTAGACAGAAAAAGACAAATCTCATATGATCTCACTAATATATAGAATCTTAAAAATAAAAAAAGGCTCATAGATACAGAGAACAGATTGGTGATTGATTGCCAGAGGTAGGGGATAAGGAGTGGGCAAGATGGGTGAAAGGGGTCAAAAGGTACAAACTTGCGGTTATAAAATAAATAAGTCATGGGAATGTAATGTACAGCATGGTGACTATAAATAATAATACTGTATTGTATATACAAAAGGTGCTATAATTAAAAATCTGGTATTGAATATTTAAAAGGTGTTATGGTTAATAATACTGTATTACATATTTAAAAGGTGAGCATTTCACAATATATACAAATATCAAATCATTATGTTGTATACCTGAAACTAATATAATGCTGTATGTCAATTATACTGCAATAAAAAATGAATTATCAAGAAATGAAAAATATGGAAAAATCTTAAATGCATACTGCTAGGGAAAGAAGACAGTCTGAAAAAAGATATACACTGTCTAATTCCAACTCTATATCATTCTGGAAAAGGCAAAACTTAAGAGATAGCAAAGAGATCTATGGTTGCCAGGCATTGGGAGACGAGAAGGATAAGTAGATGAAGCACAGGGGATTTTTAAAGCAGTGAAACTATTCTGTATGATACTGTAATGGTGAATACATGACATTATGAATTTGGCAAAACCCATAGAACTCTACAACACAAATAGTGAGCCCTAATGTAAATTATGGACTTTAATTAATAGTAATGAATCAAGATTGGTTCAATAATTTTAACAAATATGCCAGAGTAATGCAAGATGTTAATAATATGGGAAATTGTGAGCAGTGAGGTATGTGCAAGGGGGTATATGGAACTGTACTTTCTGCTCAATCTTTCTATAAGCCTAAAACTTTTCTAAAAAATAAAGTCTATTAATTATTACTTATTAATTATTTTTAAAAGACACCTGTTATTTTATTTTGTTTCTTATAAGATTGCTCCTTCTACTATAAGTACTACAACAACTTAAAATCTATATTTGAATTTATAATAACATCATTTTGGATGGCATTTTACTCATTTAGTAATTCATTTATTGATTAATTCATTCAATGTTCAAACATTTATAGTGTTTGTAGACTGATGACCGCCTACTCATAATTTTAAATATATAATTTGTATGTAATTTTACCTCCTTTTAAAATGTTTTAGCCCAGGCAGTGTGGCTCAGTGGTTGAGCCTTGACACATGAACCAGGACATCATGTGCCCAGGTCATGGGCTCAATCACCAGGAGGGGGCATGCAGGAGGCAGCCAATCCAGGATTCTCTCTCAACAATGATGTTTCTATCTCTCTCTAAAATCAATAAAAACATTTTTAAAAAATGTTTTATCATGCTATATTTATATTTAGAGACTACAAATCATCTGTTGTACAAGATTATCATCTTAAATTAATTATAGGACCCCCTCTAAGAGTTATTTTTATAGGTTATTATTAGGATAAGTCAGTCCCAGAATATGTCCAAATTGGATGCACCCAATTTTAATTCATTACTTTTTTCCTTTGATGAGTTATTCAATCAACTTGCTTTATCAATTAACATGACTGATTATTACACTATAGATATGATATATAGTACATACCATACTATACTAGAGTGAACAGGTCTGACGACCAGCTCTTGGCACACAGGATAATCTTAATAAAGATTTCAATGTTGCTTAAATTAATATTTTTCAGATACACGGAAAATATTACAAAAAGTATAATTTACTGAAAGCTTAAAATCCCTCGGGGTGAAGAGCCATCTCATAATGACCCTTAAGAGAAATTACATTGGCTATTGCAAAGTAGATTCATTTATTCCAGTCAGAAATTGTATTTTAGATATTGTCTCTCAGTAGTTGGCAATCAGCAACTCCACCAATCATATAATATCCAATCTTCAAAAGAAAAAGTAGTTTCAGGAAAGCAGAAATTGCAAAGGTTAATTTCAACGTGATTTTTTTTCTTGCTACATGGATGACAAACATAGAAAGCCATGTAAAATATAAAAAAATAAATAGTGAGTATAAATAAAATGGAATTAAGTGCAACTTTAAAACACTTTTATAGTAAACTTTTTGAGTGATTATACTTATAGATTAACATTTCTTGACATTGATGATAAAAATTTAATGGGACCTCAAAACTGGATTATCAGGTTATATAGTCAGGAAATGTCATTTTCAGTACAAGAATCAATTTTTGTTCAAGTTATTAAGCTAACAACCTGGAGGAAATACAGATAATGGGTTAGAAATTCTAGCATTCCACAGTTAAGCAATATTGCAAATAAAAATAACCTCTGGGAAAGACAGAGTAAAAAAGCCAAGGGGGTAATGCATTTCTTAAAATACTGTTTCTCTATTTCACTTGGGAAATAGATCCAAAAGAAGCAGTAAACAACTGCTGTAACAAAGATTATGCCCCACACCTGCATAGTTTTTCAAGAAAATTGAGAGAATTCCTGGTTGTATGTGAAAAAATATACAACCATTTCTTAAATTCACTTTTAAAAGAGATGAGTGTAACTGTGACATAGCCACAGAGATTCTAATTTAAAAGGTGATATAATTAAAATGTTTAAATATTAAAATGATAGAGAACTTTTATAGGTTACATATTAATAATAGAAATTAATTCTGCTTGTTTTGATAAAAGAGTATCGTGGATTGTAAAGCTTTCTAAGTTATGTAATGTCTAATCACTGGAGTGTACACCTGAAACTAATAAAATAATGTGTGTCAACTGTAATTAAAAAATAATTTTTTAACTTTAAAAAAAGCTTTCTAAAATGAGCTTAACCACACAGAACAAAAATTAATAAAATGTGGGGAAATGGATTACCAAAGAGGTGGTGGATCTCTTCTCTTAAGATTAATAAAGTCAGGAACACATCTATCTTTGCTCAAATGAAGCCAGTTTGAAGGCTTAAGGTTGAATGAAGTGGAAGCCAATATCTCTTTTCATCAGTCATGTCTGTGGATTCCCTAGTCAAAGACATGACTTATACCAGAGATAGTCAATTTATATATGAAACTAGAGGCCCGGTGCACGAAATTCTGGGCTGAGGGAGCGTGTCCCTCAGCCCAGCTTGCACCCTCTCTAATATAGGACCCCTCGGGGGATGTCCAGCTGCAGGTTTAGGCCCGATCCCTGTGGAATCGGGCCTAAACCTGCAGTTGGACATCCCTCTCACAATCCGGGACTGCTGGCTCCTAACCGCTCACCTACCTGCCTGATTGCCCCCTAACTGCTCCCTTGCTGGCCTGATTGCCCCCTAACTGCTCCTCTGCGGGCCTGATTGCCCCCAAATACCCTCCCCTGATGGCCTGATCACCCCCAAGGCTTTTATTAGTATAGATATGACCCTGCACAGAAAATTTTACTAACCCTGCTTTACAATAAGGGCTTGACGATTGAATCATTAGTACCAGACACCAAGATTTCCTTTCTTTGAATAGTGGAGAAAATACTTATCTTGTCTTTAAGTTGCCCGGAAATTAAAATGAGATAATGACTTAGAAAAGTATAAAAGCACCATATAAAGACAACTGTCTTTTTAATGAAGTGGCAAAATGAAAAACACTTTTCATTCTCCCCTTCCTTCCTTTACAGCTTTTATTTAAACTTTGAAATTTATAAAAATTTCACTCCAATTTTCATTTCTTTACATACAACATTATTTTGTATTGGTTTCAGGTTTTATATTAGTTACATAATAGTGGTTTGACAATCATATACTTTACAAAGTGTTCCCCGATATTTCTAGTACCCACCTGGCATCATACCATCATTACAACACTATTGACTATATTCCCTATTTAAGTGACAATGGGTTTACAGGTTCCTTTCAGTCTTTCTTTTGTGTTGCTCGTCCTTCCTTTCTCACTTCTTCCCTCATTTTCTTTATATAGTATCTCAATTGGCCATCAAAGCTCAGTGAAGGCACTGGGACACGCTTCATCCATTTTACAGACCAGGAAACTGAGGCCAATTCCAGTTGGCTGTGGAACTTGACTCAGCACACAGGAAGCCCTCAGAGCCATGCTCTTTGCGCTTCCTAAGGGGCAGCGGCCCAGCAAACAGAACAAACCTTCCAGTCAGGCTTCCCAGCCTCTTTCTCAAGCACCTCTTCATTGCAGAGGCTCCACATTCTTTCCTCTCCCCCCATTCTTTACAGCTCCCCCTTCTCCGAAGCAGGTGGAAGGCTTCCTACTCACTGCCTAGGCATGTTCTGCCATGGGGCAGGGTGTAGCGAGCTTGCTTTTGGGTCAAGGCAGGAGCAGAAGTCACTGCCTCTGAAGTGGGAAGGCCTCCTAAGCGAGGCCCATTAGCACTGGGAGCTTCTCTGAATCACATCAGTCAGTCCAGTACCCTGCAGTTCAGCACCCCTCCACTGAGGTAGCACCACCCCTCAACCCCCACCTCAGGGGTGAGGGTCCTGGCCCTCTGCCAGGAGTCCTTCCATGCCCCTTGATCCCTGGCTGGGCCCATCCATGTCTTGGGGGCACTGCAGGACCTCTGTCTCTCTGCAGATGAGGCAGATCACTGCCCTAGGTCTCCGCAAAGCTATGAATCTGTGGCCAGAGGCCTGGTCTGGGTCTCAGCAACCACATGCCTGCAATGTTCCCAGGGACCCTGGGAGCCGCTGGGCGAGTCCAGCCTCACCTCCCCGGGTTGCTGATCTCCCCAGGGACCCCTGGGAGAGGCTGGATGGGCCGGCTATGCCACCCGGGTTGCCGATCTCCCCAGGGACCCCTGGGAGAGGCTGGATGGGCCCGGCCACACACCCCCAGGTTGCCGATCTCCCCGATACCCTCTTGAGCGTCTGGGTAGCCAGGTCTCGCCTCCCCGGGGCAGCGATCTCCCCAGGGACCCCCCGAACTAAGAGGACTGGGCACCGCCATCTTGATCTTCTCAACGGTCAGATATGCCACCGGGAGTCCCGCCCCCCAGCCTCCCGCCGGCCCAATCGTGGGCGTAGCGGAGGTGCAGTCAATTTGCATGTTTCTCTATTATAAGGTAGGATAGCATACCGATGGAAAGGCGCCTATAATAATATTTAATTATAAAGAAAGAATAAAATACACATGAAAAGACTTATAAAAGGAATTCCAATAGGAACTTTTACTAAAGGCATCTGAATCAGTTGAGCCAATTACCTTTCTTCAATTTGAAATGTTATTAAAGAAATGTTTAGGATTAATTTCAATGTAATACACACACACACACACACACACACACATATATTATAGTCATGTGATATATATATGTATATATAAATGACATATAACATATACATTTCCATTTTTCTGAATGAAGAATGAATCTCACTAGGACTTTCCATTCAAAACAATGTGCTCTTACTCTAACCCAAATTAACAGAGATTTCAGCTGTGAAACACAACCAAGAGCTCCCTGAGGTACCTTCCAGGGTGCTTCCCAGAGCTTTCCCTTTCACCCAGGGCTAGATGCTGGGGAGATGCAAAGAAAAGCACTTAGCTCTCATCTTCAAGGAGCTCACATTCCAGCAGGGGAGAGTGACTTGTAAACAAGTAATTATGACACACATGATAGATACTAAAATAGACATTTGTTACATAATGCTTCCAAAGACTGGAATGAGTTATTACACAGCCTGTGGCATGGGGGAAGATGAACAGGTCCAGACAGTCCAGGGAATGTGAGACCAGAGTCCCCCAAGGAAAGCTTCAGCACAGCTCACTGATAAAACATGTAAAGGTATTATTCAGTTACTGAACACACCCTGACAGGTTCTATTTCTAGTGCCCATTTGTTGCTGATATTCTCATCATACAAAAAGTTCTCACCCTGCAACAAAGACTGGCCAGAACATTTCCTCAGGCACAATGAGAACAGGACCCAAGGCATGTTTGAAGTCAATACTGATGACATCAGTCCAAAATCAGACACAACCAAGTCATCTGCAGCAGAAGGAAAGAAAACGAGCCCTTTACCTTTCAAAGCTTTTTAATTATTTAGTATATCTAACGCTATTAAGAAATAAGGTAGCATTCGTTCAAAGTCTCAGGAAATAGGCCTGCCCTTTCCTCCTAATACTTGTATATTTAAAATATTCCCATCACATTTTCGCTTTCTTCACAGAGCAGCTAACAAATCATTTCTCCAAAATGGCAAAATGTTGAAATTAGAATTTAAAACAAGAGTCAGCAGGCAGAAAAAGAAAGGGGGAAAAGAAGCTTCTTCACTTTGGACACTACATAAATACATTATTAAAATATTTGCTTCTCTTTTTTATGTGAACCGAATTTATAAATAACACACATTTAAACTAAAATTTTTAAATTTGTGTAATGAGTATCTTTTTATCAAGGACATATTTTCTCTTACTTTAGCTTTTTCCAATCACAGAATATACATAGTACATTGTCACTGAAAATAGTTTGTGGATCATTTGCCACTTAATTATTTTCAGATTTATACATTCAGAAACCACATGCTGAGGTATTTATATTATTTTCTTTGAAGATCAATAAAATAATATTTTGATATGATCTGTGCTCAATATCTGCACAAAGATTGTATATGAAAAATATCTTAATATGCTCTTGGAACAGGCACTACCCACACCCACACACTTATCACACACTAGAGGCTGGTGCACGAAAATCATGCCCTCTCGCTGTCTGGTAAACCTCGGGGGATGTTCGACTGCCAGCTTAGCTGCTGCGGGGGAGGCAGGAGAGGCTGGCTTCTGGCTGAGCAGTGCTCCCCCTGTGAGAGCACACTGACCATCAGGAGGCAGCTCCTGCATTGAGTGTCTGCTCCCTGGTGGTCAGTGTGCATCATAGCGACCGATCGTTCTGTTGTTCAGTCAATTTGCATATTAGCCTTTTATTATATAGGATGATCACAAAATAGCTGAAACTTTGGACTTCATTTCCTCTCAACATTCCCAGATGGACTTGTCTTTCACTCTTTATACTTTGAATACTCCTATTTTGTTTAATTGCACTAAACCTTCCAGGGTCACCTGCCAATGACTAAAAAGATTTTCCACTGTCTTTTTCTATCCAAAGACTGTATTCCCACCACTGTTTTCATTTCTCACCCAAGATGATTTTCCTTTCTAGCAAACACACCTTACCACTAATGAAAGGTCTGCTAAATTCATCACTCCTCCTCTTGCTATTCCTAGAACTTTCTTCTCAAACATTGTGTTGGTACCAAGAAAAGCACTATGTATGTTATTTGTTCTTTCCTAATTTTAATCCTCAAAGTTCATTTCAATCAGATGATAAAATGAAGAGTTGATTAATGATATCTATCTATAATTAAATTTATGTCTATAAATATATCTACCCATTAAGTCTGATTTTAACTTATAATCAAAGCAAATTAAGTTATTTTGTTAATATGAAAGATTAATGCAGAAGCATACAATGATGAAAACCTGCTTAATGATAGGTATAAATAAAAGATGCACACATGTGCAGGTGGCAACCAATCAATGTGTCTCTTTCACATTGATGTTTCTCTCTCTCTCTCTCTCTCTCTCTCTCTCTCCCCCACACACACTTCTCCCTCCCTTTCACTCTCTCTAAAAATCATTGGAAAAAAATTCTCGGGTGAGGATTAATATATATTAATCCTCACCCGAGAAATATAAATATTTATATCCTACCTAATAATAGACAAATATGCAAATTGACCATACCTCTGACACACCACAAGTCACACCCACAAGCCACTCCCACCATCCAATCAGAGCGAGTATGCAAATTAACCCATCCAAGATGGCTACAGCCACAGAGAGCAAGGTTTCCTAGGTAACAGAGGAAGCCAAGCTTTCCGCCTGCCCTTGCCAGGCCTAAGCCTCCACTCAAGCTACAAAGTTTCAATTATAGAAGGTAAACAAATTCAAACACAAATGGCGGCAGAATGGAGCTTGAGAGAGCAGGCCAGGGTTGCCACCGGCAACAGGGGAAGCAAAGCTTTCTGCACACCCTGGCTGGGCCCACCTGCTTAAGGCTACAAAGTTTCAGTTATAACCCCAACAGAAATGGCTGCCAGCCACTGAGGGAGCCCCAGGCTTGGCTCCGCTCTAGGCTACAAAGTTTCAATTGTAGAAGGAAAATAAATTCCAGATACCAGGGTCTCCACTTGGGTTGCCAGGGGGCGTGGCCAGCCTGCAAACCACCACAGGCCCCTCACTCAGGCCGCCCCATGCCCCAAGGGAACCCCATCCTGATCAGGGACACCCTTCAGGGCAAACCAGCTGGCCCCCACCCCTGCACCAGGCCTCTATCCTATCTAATAAAAGAGTAATATGCAGATTGATCATCACTGAAACACACAATATAGCTGCCCCCATGTGGTCAAAGATCCTGCCCCCATGTGGACACAAGATGGCCACCACAAGATGGCCAGCAGGAGAGGGCAGTTGGGAGGCACCCGGCCTGCAAGGGAGGGCAGTTGAGAAGGATCAGGCCTGCAAGGGAGGGCAGTTGAGAGGGACCAGGCCTGCAAGGGAGGGCAGTTGGAAGTGATCAACCCTGCAGGAGAGGGCAGTTAGGAGTGACCAGGGGGGCAGAGGAGGGAAGTTGGGGGCAAACAGGCTGGCACCAGAGTGGTTAGGGGGTGATCAGGCTGGCAGGCAGAAGTGGTTAGGGGCAATCAGGAAGGCAGGCAGGCAAGCAGTTGGGAGCCAGCAGTCCTGGATTGTGAGAGGGATGTTCAACTGCCTGTTTAGGCCCAATCCCACGGATCGGGCCTAAACGGGCAGTCCGACATCCCTCGAGGGGTCCCAGATTGGAGAGGGTACAGGCTGGGCTGAGGGACAACCCCCCTCCGTGCACGAATTTCGTGCACCGGGCCTCTAGTATATATATATATATATATATATATATATATAAAATCTGCCACCCCAGGGATTTAGCACAGATATCTGTGCTAAATCCCTGGGGTGGCAGATTACCAATATTTTTAATTTTATTCTTGTCAGATCTCTGCATTTTTCTATTCATTTTTATAGTAAATATGTTATACTTCTATAAAAAGGCAATTTTTAAGTTATAAACTTTAGCAAAAGTGACATATATAATGCATAAAATTCCCATAAAAATGGTAATTTTTAGAGAAGAAAAATTGGGGGTATTATCCCTCTACTACATATAACAAATGAGGAAATTTCTGCTGTCGTGAGTGATATTACATGATTTGTTTGTTGCAGAATCACAAACCCTGCTCTTTTGAAAAAGAATATGTCATTGTCACAACTATATTTTCTTCTCTATCGTCCTCCCTTCTACTCCTTGTTGGTAAGTTCACAATTGACTGAATTCCTCATTATTTTTCTCTCTCCCTTTCCCCATTCTTCTTTTTATTGCTAAAAAAATTTTTCTTACCAATAAAAAATTACTACCTTTAAATATACTGTGTTATCTGAATTGATTTCCAGCTAAGAAGTCTTTTCCTTTTAAAGAAAAAGCATGGAGAAGACAGAAATTAGAAGGGAAAAGAAAGTTCAGAAAGAATAAAGGGCAATAAAATTGTATGCCTATACTCGTCAGAAATGAGAGAGAGAGAGAGACAGAGAGAGAGAGAGAGAGAGAGAGAGAGAGAGAGAGAGAGAGAGAGGAAAATCCCTTCTTCCTAATATTTTCATGTTCTCTTTAGTTATTTAGACTAAAGTCTGCTGAGGGTGGGGGTGGGGGACTACCTGCACTTAGAAGAAAGATAATAATCTCAAAGTAAATGATTAACACTGAGTTTCTACCATATACCACTCACTGTGACAAGCTTAAGGTTTTTGATTACTGCATAAGACTTTTAAGGCATAGTTGGGCATTTATTTATTAGATGTAAGCATTAGGGAAAAAAAGCAAGTTAGATGACAACATCTACACTGCTTCTTAATTCAAATCCACGTGGAAACCCAACTTTTAAATGTAGTCCTTAGTTCTGCATCAGCATTATGAGTTTTATGAAAATCATCTCAACCCTCAGTTTTTACTTTTTTTAGTATAATAAGTAAGGATGAGGTGAGAAAATCAGAGAATCAAGGAGAGAGAAAGAGGATAAGGAGGAAGGAAGAAAGTGGAGAACGAAAAGAAGTCAGAGAAGATGAGAAGGGGGAGAGGAGATGGGAAGTAGGAGAGAGAGAAAAAGTGTTTAACTATTGACTGATAAAATGAAATAAATAATTTTATATACATAAGATACATTGATGTTCATAACATAACTAAATTTAAGGAGAAAATCATAGTATTTTATCAAACTTAAGGTTTGGAATTTATGTAGGAAAAAATACCAGGTTTGACTCTATTTTTAAGAAATAAAAAGGCATGAAAAGACAACACTTGGATATATCCATTATGAATTTGTTGTAGAAGTTACAACACCAAGAGTGAACCATAATGTAAAGTATGGATTCTGGGTAACAATGATGTGTCAATTCAGGTTTGTCAATTGGAACAAAGGTACCCCTCTTGGGGCGGATGTTAATAATGGGGGAGGCTATGCATGTGGGGACAGAAGGTATTATGTGAAATCTCTATACTTTCCCTTCAATTTTTATGTGAACCTAAAATTGCTCTAAAAAAATTGTCTTAATTAAAAAAGAAAAAGATACTTCTAAGAAAAACACTGTCACTGTGAATTAGGAAAGCTTATGAAATGTTCTCAGTGGAATATATTACAAATATTAAATACCAAATACCATAAACAAAAGTTTTGCTTTTAACAAAAATATTTATAATTTCTTAACAAAATCTAATTATTCCTGAATACTTTTAAATGCAGTTAAAGTGAGAGGAAATGTGGTTCTAAATGATACAACCACCAGTTTCTCTGCTTACATAAAAACTCATCTCACCAAATATGTCTTGTTTCACAGGAAATAAAGTATAAAAAATATGCTTCCAAAGTATTAATCATGGAAAAATATGTAACAGTGCAGCATCCTTTATTGTAGAGAATCTGTCAGTGACTGGCAAAAGTAAATCTGGAAGCTGGACAGGTGAAGAAGATCAAAATAATAAAATGATTTTCTAAGGAACTGACACCAAAAAGGATCCAATAAAATATAATCTCACAAAAAAATATAGATTTTACAGATATGTTCTTCAGATTCCAGTACATGTCTTCCAAAGTAATTTATTCAACATAGTAAGATATCACAAAAATGTTCTTCAATTACTAATTTAGCAGTATGTGTTTCCTACCTACTCTCATTCATGCATCTGTCTATCCCAAACATCATTCCTGAATATGTATTTCATGTCAAGCATTGTGCCAGGCACTGCTAATACCTAGGAGCCACATGGGGGGAAAAAAGAGTAAATAATTCATAGTAACTCAAGCATGAGTCATGATAGCACTGAAATTCAGAAACTTTTAAAAACTCAATTTAGCCAAAAAGTTCAAGTATCCCTTCTACAATTATCTTAATTCTTATATTTCAGAGTAGTAAAATTTAAACAACTGCTTATTTAATTTTTCTGGTGAATTCATATTCTGGGGAATTTGCTTATGAGTCATAAGAAAGGTTTAAAAAAAATAAAGGAGACTCAAAAGACCTAAAATCTCCATCTCCACCAACTTGAAAGAAAGAGCTTTTCCTTATATAAAAAGTATAAAGTCACGCTTCTCAAACACTGTGCTCACATACAATATTTCAATTTTTTTAAAAAAGAGAGATCAGCATGGGGGTTCTAAAAATAGGTTTGATAGAAAGAAATACAGCAAACTCTAAGTGCTTAAAGAATCTTTAGAGCCCTGATTATCCAAATATGTAGCAATTACACATTTTTCTGAAGCACAAGTTTGAATTTGAATTCACTGCGAAGCTTGAGTGTGGAAAATCTGTCCCTGCCACAGGCTCCATCTCTACATTTCGGATTACTTTGTTTTTCTACCTGACTTCACTCACATTTTATAATGGACTAAAAGCCCGGTGCATGAAATTTGTGCACGAGAGGGTGTGTTCCTCAGCCCAGCCTGCACCCTCTCCAATCTGGGACCCCTCAAGGGATGTCCGACTGCCCTATCCCCTATCTGGATCGGGCCTAAATGGGCAGTCAGACATCCCTCACATAATCCAAGACTGCTGGCTCCCAACTGCTTGCCTGCCTGCCTTCCTGATTGCCCCTAACCACTTCTACCTGCCAGCCTGATCACCCCCTAACCACTTCCCTGCCAGCCTGATTGATGCCTATCTGCTCCCCTGCCAGCCTGTTTGCCCCTAACTGCCCTCCCCTGTAGGCCTGGTCATCCCTAACTGCCCTCCCCTGCAGGCTTGATCACCCCCAACTGCCCTCCCTTGCAGGCCTGGTCCCTCCCAACTGCCCTCCCCTGCTGGCCATCTTGTGGTGGCCATCTTACTCCACATGGGGGCAGCCATCTTGTGTGTTGGAGTGACGGTCAATTTGCATATTATTCTTTTATTAGATAGGAGGATTCGATAGGATAGAGGCCTGGTGCACGGGTGTGGGCCAGCTGGTTTGCCCTGAAGGGTGTCCTGGATCAGGGTGGGGGTTCCCTTGGGGCATGGGGTGGCCTGGGTGAGGGGCCTGTCGTGGTTTGCAGGCTGGCCACACCCCCTGGTGACCCAAGCAGAGGCCCTGGTATCTGGGATTTATTTATCTTCTATAATTGAAACTTTGTAGCCTTGAGCAGAGCCAAGCCTCCTGCTTGATCTGTGGCTACAGCCATTTTTGTTGGAATTTATTTATCTTCTATAATTGAAACTTTGAAGCCTTAAGCGGAGGCCAAGGCAGGCCAGGGCAGGTGGAAAGCTTGGCTTCCTCCATTGCCAGGGAAATCCAAGCCTCCTGCTCTCTCCTAGGCCACAGCCATCTTGGTTGGGTTAATTTGCATACTCACTCCTGATTGGCTGGTGGGCATGGCTTGTGGGTGTAGTGGAGGTATGGTCAATTTGAATATTACTCTTTTATTAGATAGGATTCCTGGAATTCAAAAAAACCTACTTTCAACCATGGGGTCTTTCCACTATTCCTAAACTGCCTGAGGACAAGGAATGTCTTATTATCTTCTTTGTATCACTACCTAACAGCATGCATATCCCATAGCAGGAACTACAGTAATAATGATGATGAGAGTTAACATTGGGAGCTTACTACAGCAATACCTGGCACTGTTTTAAGTGGTTTGCGTATATTGTCCAATTTTCGCAACTCCATCAGTTACTATTATTAATTTCATTTTATAAGTGGGGAAGTGGCAGAACAAGAAGGCAAATTTACAATTTTCATTCAACAGCTAACGAATAGGCTCAGACAGTCAACACTATAAATAACATGGAAAGAATGTGATCTTCGGATACAAACAGAATTTTAAAAGTTCAAATTCTGGTTCTTACATACTGTGCCACCTTGGGAAATTTGCATACCATATGATTTCATTTATATGTGGAATCTAAATAACAAAGTAAATGAACAAACAAGATTAAAACAAACTCATAAACAGAAAGAGCAGACTGGTGATTGCCAGAGAGGAGAGTTTGGGGAATTGGATGAAAGAGGTGAAGGGATTAAGAAGTACAAATTGGTAGTGACAAAATAGTTACAGGGATGTAAAGGACAGCATAAAGAATATAGTCAATAATATTGGAATAACTATGTGTGGTGCTAAGTGGTCACTGGAAATACCATGGGGAACACTTTGCAAAGTATATATTAACTAACCACTATTCTATACATCTGAAGCTAATACAAAATAACATTGAATGTAAACTGTAATTTTTAAAAATTAAATGAAAAAATACATAACTGTTCTGAATTTCAACTTGGTCACCTGTAAAATGAAGATGATATGTACCTTGTTGTGCTGCTGTGAACATCAATGTGATAATACCTAAAAGCAGCACTCATTACCTGGACATAAGGGGCTCTCAAAGAAGGGTAATTCTCCTCCCATTCCTCTATCCCTTTCTCTTTATAACTCACTGTGCCCAAGAAAGCAGACCAGGGAGCCTAGCTGGTGTGGCTCAGTAGTTGAATGTTGACCTATGAACCAGGAGGTCACAGGTTCAATTCCTGGTCTGGGCATATGCCCAGGTTGTGGGCTCAATCCCCATTTGGGGTCAGGGAATGCCAGAGGCACGTGATTGATGATTCTCTCTCATCATTGATGTTTCTATCTCTCTCCCCCTCTCCCTTTCTCTCTGAAATCAATTTAAAATTTTTTTTTCAAATTTGGATTACCTGTAAAGCCTAAAATATTTATTTAAAAAAAAGAAAAGAAAAGCAGACCAGAGAAATCTTTTTACCCCACTCCAAGCCATTCTCAAAGTTGGTTGTAATATAGTGTAAATACAAAATCCCTGGCCTATTTCCAGGAGCCTGGGCCTTTGTTGTCTTTCCTAGAGCTCCAGGTTATGAAACAGCAATGTTTGGGAGGCCTGCTCCACAGGCCTTCTCTCCCCAGCTACGTGACCTGTGACCCTCTGACTCTTCTCCAGGAGGGAGCGTTAACCTCTGATTGGAAAAACTTGGTGAACCTTCCCTCATCTTATCAGTATTAATCTAGAAGTCTTCTCAGACAATGCCTTACTTTCCTCATAAGCAAAGAGAAGGGTAGGTATTAAAAAATAAGCATAAGTTTATAATTTCCAGAGGTAAAACATCAAATCAGGGGATTCTAAAACAACAAATGGGGAAGTGGTGGAGCAAGAAGCAAATTTACAGTTTTCATTTAGCTCATCAATGCCAACAACTAAACTGCAGAGTAACTCAATACTGACAGAAATCTTTAATGGGGATGAAACTATAATTTCTAGAGAAACTATGTTTCTCTCTCAATGTTTCTAACTCTCTATCCCTGTCCCTTTCTCTCTGTAAAAAACCAATAAAATATATTTTTTAAAAAGAGAGAGATCAAAGAAGAAATAAAAAGCATACTGGAAACAAAAGGATTCCAGCAACTAGGCTGTGTATGTTACTCTTTTTTTTTTTTTTTTATCCCTCCCTTTCCCTGATTAACCACTAAATTTACCCAAGCCTGCAGCTGACTAGTATAGCAGGAAACCTGAGTCAGCCCAAGCAGCAACAAATGGGGAAGTGGTGGAGCAAGAAGCAAATTTACAGTTTTCATTTAGCTCATCAATGCCAACAACTAAACTGCAGAGTAACTCAATACTGACAGAAATCTTTAATGGGGATGAAACTATAATCAATCTTACAAAGAAAGAATGATTCAGTAGAACACTGGTTTATAGAAAATAATAGCCTCCCAGGTAGTGATTAAACAGGCTTCCAATAAAGTAATATGCAGAAAACAATTATGTTAATACTATGCTAATATTGATTTAATTCCCTGTTCAAACTTCAGACGAGTTCATTGCTTTTCTATTTTGGAAAATTTGAACATTTACAATAACTCTTTAGGAAGCCCAAACTCTCCATAAGGACTCTAATACAGAATTTAACAGTGAGAAAGTCCTGGAATAATAATATTGTGTGTGATTTTCAAATTAATGAACTATTCTGTAAACATTATTCAATAATTTGAGCAAATATTTTTGAGAAAATAAAAAGAATTGAAGTTAGCTTTAGATTTCTGGAGATTCATGCAATCAAATCTCTACTACCTAGAACTTTACCAATAAGAAAACTCTAGAAACTGGTATTTCTAATATTCTGATATATACAGTCTTCAATTTAGTGGCCACTCTCCATATTTTGACAGAGGCTTAATGATTTCAAGCTTAATGAACACAGATGAAAGAGTCAATCTTGCCTCAAAGATGTTTCTCTCTTGAGAAACCTATAAAAATTTTAATAATTTAACTGAATCAATACTTTTGAACTACAATTCTGAGCTGAGTCATATGCAAAGAACAATCATTATATTAACTAATATTTCATAATTACCACAAACACTAGATTATATTATAGAGTCTTTGAGTAAAGGGGTGGGGTGAAGTAAATCTATTCATCTTTATTCCAAACTCTTTTTAAGCCTAAAACACAATGATGTAACACACATACACAATACTTAATTGTGGAGTTATTGTAATTAACTTAATTCATAATCAATAGGTATATCTATACAAGGTGGGAGGAGCTTGCTTACAGGGAAAATGCAGGAAGAAAATTCAGAGGATATCTTGTCAACCAGGAGATGAGACAAAAACCATAATTATCTTGATACAGAGTAGCTGAACATGAGCCCAGAGAAATCTGTAGAAGTAAGCAATATTCTGGAGGTGAAAAACCTCAAGCAGTACAGTGGGCAACGCACCCATAATTATGGGACACTAAAGCTGTGCTTACACAAATAATATACCAATATTGTCTCTCCCCATCTCCAACCATCCTTAAAAACAAATTATGTAAGCTGCTTCTAAAGGTCACTGAACAAATATGCAATATCCTCTAGTTTGAAGATGTAAAAATATGCATGTTTAAAAATATTATAGGGCTGGCTGCTGTGGCTCTGTGGTAAAGATCATGAAAAACTGGCTAATGGTATTCCTAGATATCTATTCAAGCACAGATTTTTATCTCTAAAATCTCTTTTTTAAAATATATATTTTATTGATTTTTTTTTTTTTTTTTTTTACAGCGGGGAAGAGAGAGGGATAGAGAGTTAGAAACATGGATGAGAGAGAAATATCAATCAGCTGTCTCCTGCACACCCCCTACTGGGGATGTGCCCTCAACCAAGGTACATGCCCCTGACCAGGATCGAACCTGGGACCCTTCAGTCTGCAGGCTGATGCTCTATCCACTGAGCCAAACTGGTTAGGACTCTAAAATCTCTTTAAGAAATGACTGTAAAAAAACAGAGGTAGAAAGGACTCACACAGACTGAAAGTAAATGGATGGAAAAAATTCTTAAAGCAAATGGAAATGGAAAAAAAAGCTGGGGTAGCAATACTTACATCTGACAAAATAGACCTCAAAGTGAAGGCCATAACAAGAGATAATGAAGGCCACTACATAATACTAAAGGTATCAATAAAACAAGATGATATAACTCTGGTAAACATATATGCACCCAATACAGGAGCATCCAAATATATAAAAAAACTTCTGGAAGATATCAAGGGAAGATCGACAGTAATACAATCATAGTAGGGGACTTTAATACCCCATTGCCATCACTGGATAAGTCTTCTAGACAAAAAAATCAACAAGGAAACAGAAATCCTAAACAACTCACTAGATCAGGTGGAACTAATTGACATCTTCAGAACATTTTACCCCAGAGCTACAGAATATACATTCTTCTCAAGTGCACATGGGACATTTTCAAAGATAGACCACATGTTAGGACATAGACTAAGTCTCTACAAATTCAAGAATATTGAAATCATATCAAGAATCTTCTCAGATCACAATGGTATAAAATTAAAAATGAACTACAATAAAAATAATCATAAACAATCAAACATATGGAGGCTAAATAGCATGCTATTAAATAATGAATGGTTACCAAAGAGATCAAAGAAGCCCTGACTGGTTTGACTCAGTGGATAGAGCATCGGCCTTTGGACTGAAGGGTCCCAGGTTCAATTCCAGTAAAGGGCATGTACCTTGGTTGTGGGCACATCTCTAGTGGGGGGTGTGCAGGAGGCAGCTGATCGATGTTTCTCTCTCTCAATGTTTCTAACTCTCTATCCCTGTCCCTTTCTCTCTGTAAAAAACCAATAAAATATATTTTTTAAAAAGAGAGAGATCAAAGAAGAAATAAAAAGCATACTGGAAACAAATGACAATGAAAGTACAACAACCCAAAATCTATGGGACACAGTGAAAGCAATCCTGAGAGGGAAGTTCATAGCATTACAAGCTTACCTCAAAAAAAAAACAAAACACAACAGGAAAAACTTGTAATAAGTTATTTAACCCTGCAACTTAAGGAATTAGAAAGAGAGTAACAGGAAAAGCCCAGAGTAAGTAGAAGGAAGGAAATAATAAAACTCAGAGAGCAGAAATAAATGACATAGGACCAAACAAACAAACAAACAAAACAACAAAAAAAGATCAATAAAACCAAGAGCAGGTTCTTTGAAAGGATAAACAAGATCGATGAACTTCTTGCCAGGCTCACCAAGAAACAAAGAGAGAGGACTCAAATAAACAAAATCAGAAACAAAAGAAGTAACAACTGAACCCACAGAGATACAAAGGATCTTAAAAAAAATACTATGAAAAAAATCTACTCTAATAAAACGGACAACCTTGACCAAATGGACATATTCCTAAAAAAATACAATCCTCTAAAACTCAATCAGCAAGAATCAGAAAACCTAAATAGACCAGTAACTACTGATGAAAATCAAAGCAGTAATAAAAAAATAATAAAAACTCCCTGCAAACAAAAGCTCTGGATTGGACAGCTTCACAGGGGAGTTTTAGCAAACATTCAAACAATAACTAACACCTATCTTCCTCAGACTATTTCAAAAAATTCAGAAAGAAGGAACATTCCCAAGCTCTTTCTATGAGACCAGCATTATCCTAATCTCAAAATCAGATAAAGACACTACAAAGAAAGAAAATTACAGGAATGAACACAGATGCTGAAATCCTCAACAAAATTCTAGCAACTTAGATCCAGCAATATATTAGAAAGATCATACACCATGACCAAGTGGGATTTATTCCAGGGATGCAAGGCTGGTACAATATCCTCAAATCAATAAATATGATACATCACATAAACAAACTGAAAGATAAAAACCACATGATCATATCAATAGATGCAGAAAAAGCATTCAACAAAATCCAACACCCTTTTTTGATAAATACTCTCAACAAAGTGGGAATAGAGGGATCATACCGCAACATAATAAAAGCCTTATATGAAAAACCTACAACCAACATCATACGCAATGGAAAAGAGCTAAAACCATTTCCCATAAGAACAGAAACAAGACAGGGATACCCACTCTCACCATTCCTGTTCAACATAGTACTGGAAGTACTAGCCATAGTGATCAGACAAGGAGAAGAAATAAAAGGCATCGAAATTGGAAAGGAGGAAGTAAAACTGTCCCTATTCGCAGATGACATGATACTATATGTAGGAAACCCTAAAGACTCCATCAGAAAACTATTACATTTAATAAATGATTTGACAACGTAGCAGGATATAAAATTAATACCCAGAAATCTATGGCATTTTTATACACCAATAATGAACTCTCAGAAAGGTCAGCCAAACAAACAACCCCATTTACCATTGCAACAAAAAAAATTAGATACCTAGAAATAAACTTAACCAAGGAGGTAAATGACCTGTATTTGAAAAACTATAAGACATTGAAAAAAGAGATAGAGAAGATATACTCAAGTGGAAAAATATACCGTGTTCATGGATTGGTAGAATCAACATCATTAAAATGTCCATACTACCCAAGGCATACAGATTCAAAGCAAGCTCTATTAAAATACCAACAGCATATTTCACAGAGCTAGAACAAATTCTCCAAATATTTATATGGAATCAAAAAAAGATCCCAAATAACTGCAGCAATCTTGAGAAAGAAAAACAAAGTTGGAAGAATCACAATACCAGATTTCAAGTTATACTACAAAGCCACTGTACTCAAAACATCCTGGTACTGGCACAAGAACAGACATATAGACCAATGGGACAAACCAGAGAACCCAGAAAAGGACCCAAGTCATTATGCTCAATTAATATTTGACAAAGGAGGCAAGAGCATACAATGGAGTCAAGACAGCCTCTTCATTAAATGGTGCTGGGAAAATTGGACAGATACATGAAAAAAAATGAAGTTAGACCACCAACTTACACCATACACAAAAATAAACTCAAAATGGATAAAAGACTTAAATGTAAGTTGTGAAACCATAAAAATCTTAGAAGAAACCAATGGCAGCAAAATCTCAGACATCTCTCGTAGCAACATGTTTATGGATATATCTCCTAGGACAATGGAAATTAAGGAGAAAATAAACAAATGGGACTATGTCAAAATAAAGAGCTTCTGCACAGCAAAAGAAACCATCAATAAAATAACAAAGAAACCATCAATAGAATAACAAGAGTGCCCACTCCATGGGAGAACATATTTGCCAATGATACATCTGATAACTGGTTAACCTTCACAATCTACAGGGAACTTATACAACTTAACAAAAGGAAGATAAACAATCCAATTAAAAAATGGGCAAAGGACTTCAATAGACACTTCTCCAAAATGGACATACAGATGGCCAAAAGGCATATGAAAAAGTGCTCAAAGTCACTGATCATTTGAGAGATGCAAATAAAAACAACAATGAGGTACCACCTCACACCTGTCAGAATGGCTATCATCAACAAATCAAAAAACGACAAGTGCTGGCGAAGATGTGGAGAAAAGGGAACTCTCGTGCACTGCTGGTGGGAATGCAGACTGGTGCAGCCACTGTGGAAAACACTTTAGAGTTTCCTCAAAAAATTAAAAATGGAACTCCCATTTGACCCAGAGATCCCATTTCTAGGAATATATCCCAAGAATCAGAAACACCAATCAGAAAGAATATATGCACCCCTATGTTCATAGCAGCACAATTTATAATAGCTAAGATTTGGAAACAGCCTAAGTGCCTATCAGCAGATGTGTGAATTAAAAAACTGTGGTACATCTACACAATGGAATACTACGCGCTGTAAAAAAAGAAAGAACTCTTACCATTTGCATGGATGGACCTAGAGAGCATTATGCTAAGGGAAATAAGCCAGTCAGAGAAAGATAAATATCACACGATCTCACTCATATGTGGAATCTAATGACCAACATAAACTGATAAACAAAAATAAACCCAGAGACACAGAAACATTGGACAGACTATCAAACCTCAGAGGGAAGGCAAGGGAGGATGGAGGAGAGAAGATATCAACCAATGAACTCATATGTGTATATGTATAACCTAAGGACATAGACAGCGGATGGTGAAGGCTTGGGGGTGGAGGAGAGTGGGAGAGGGCAAAGGGGGGAAAGGGATATATATAATACTTTCAACAATAAAGATTTATTTTTTTAAAAAAAAAGAATATTATAAGGCTGGCTACTGTGACTCTGTGGTAAAGAACATGAAAAACTGGCTAATGGTATTCCTAGATACCTATTTAGGTACAGATTTTTATCCCTAAAAGCTCTTTTAAAAATGACTGTAAAGCTGAAACCGGTTTGGCTCAGTGGATAGAGCGTCGGTCTGCGGACTGAAAGGTCCCAGGTTCGATTCCAGTCAAGGGCATGTACATTGGTTGCGGGCACATCCCCAGTGGCGGTTGTGCAGGAGGCAGCTGGTTGATGTTTCTCTCTCATCGATGTTTCTAGCTCTCTATCCCTCTCCCTTCCGCTCTGTGGAAAATCAATAAAATATATTTTAAAAAATAATAATAAAAAATAAAAATAAAAATGACTGTAAAAAACAGAGGTAGAAAGATTGTCATTTAGATCAAAAGAGGTGGGGGTGGGGGAAACCTTTGCCCAAAATGAGACCTAATAACCTTAATTATTTTAACTTTGTAAAGAACCTAAATATAGAATTTGAACTTGGTCCAGTCTTTCATCCAGACATTCCAGCTTTATTGAAATATAATTGACATATAACATTATATATGTTTAAGGTTCAGCATATTGATTTGATGTACTTATATCTTGCAAAATGTTGCCACCATAGGGTTAGCTAACACCTCCATGTTGTCATATAATTACCATTTGTTTCTTTGGGTGAGAACATTTAAAACTTAATCTTAGTGACTTAATGATACTTTGTGTTGTTCATAAGATAGTCTTGTCTAATTACTTTAATTTCTTCAAGAATATGCTTCCTACGCTAAATTGTAATTTAGACATGCAGTTCAAAAATCATAAATTTCTTATTCACTTTAATATGAAACAAGGTTAATGGATGATACTTATTCCATAGTGGCGTGAAGACAGACTTTCAATTTTAGAGTGTGTATATGAATTAACATACTAGTCAGTGGATTGATTGAAATAAAATGGTCAGAAATGCATTTGGAATGAAATAAAGAGACTAGAACTTCATACATAGATTTTGGTTTTCTTCAAGCAAGTGGCCCATTAAGCAGAAAGTCCACATATATTAAGTGTTGTACATTAAACAGAATTATCATATTGCTATAAATGCTGACGGATCCCACTTAGGAATCTTGCTGGTCAGTGATTTCATCATTTTATCTAGCATATAAAACTGTTATCTTCAAGCTGAATGTTGCTACACAAGTTGGTTACACAAACACACCTTTTTCAGTATTATCTGAGAAAGAAGTCCCTTTGCCCAAGTAATATAAGTCATTTCCCAAAATATCTCACAAAACAGCCTAGACTCCTAAAAACTCCCTTACACAAGGGTAGAAACAAGTGTCCTTTTAAAACAATGTATTAAAGACAGGATCATCTTGCTGTGCTAACAACTTCATTTTGGTGAGTTAGTTGTTTAAGCTTCCCACTAATCAAATTTTCTAGGATAATTACAATCAAGAGATGAATTCAGTTTTAAAAAAAGAATGATGAAAGACATAAAAAGTTTTCTTGCAAAACTAATCTGCCAGAGACTCTGCCATATTATACCTCTTTTGTTTGGATAGATACCCTAAGACTTTAAACCAATCTATGCTTTTTATATAAATCATACTATACAAACATCTTTTAATCCACAAATGAATATAAAGTGGTCCTTTGTAATCACAGCTCCTTTTAATATTTGTTCATAATTATAGGGTACTTTAGTTAAATTTAGAAAATGGTTAAATGTTATAGGGGCTTATCGATAAAAACTAAGGGCATTTTAATGTAGCCCTGATTAATTCCAAATTCATCAGGAACCTCACAGAATGCACAAAAGACACTAAAATGCAAGCCCTAAAAGCAGTGGCAAGTTTAACAAAATGCTGTTGGTATCAAATTTTTTAAAGCCATCAATTTGGCAATCTCATACAGATTTCTTACTTAGGAAAATAATGAATGTGAGGGCAGCATCATAATGCTTGACAACATAGAGCTTTTTTTCTGTGAACAAGCCAACTCCTTCCTCTACACGAGGACACCAGTGAGCAGGGACGCATGCCATAACACAAAAGGAATATAACTGGGAATCCCCGCAGTTGCCCAGGTGATGGTAAAGCACCAAGCTGAAAAACCTATAGTCACTAAGCAGCAGCAAAGGCATTAAAGAGATCCCTTCCAGTTCCACAGCAACTGCAGTAAGTTCAGATTTGTGGAATTACAGCACACCCTGGTGACAAAAATGGGATAGCTCCGGCTGCCCAGATCAAAGCCACTGAAGCACCATCAAAGAAGAGTAGAGTAAGCTACCTAACATTTTTTGAATCTAAGAACCAAAAACACAGGGAGTATATGTGAACTTTTACGGAAAAAAAAATAGTTTACATGAATTAAATGCTAATGTTATTTGTAAAGCATCTGTCTGTGTGACCTTCAGCAAGTTTTTAGAATGTGCCTTAATTTTGCACTAGAGATTTTTAAAAAATACTCACCATAAGGGGAGCCATGAGGATCAAATAAAGACAATAATTGTAATATGCTTAGACTAAAACCTGGCACACAGAAAGTACCATATCTATTCATTTTAAAAATAAATTAATGATTTATTTTTAAGCTAAAAAGAAATAATAGTATTAAAAGCTATAATATATTGAGTGCTTGCTATGTGCCATCCACTATGCTCTTTACATATTCTCTACCTTAACTGTATAACAAATATCTCATTTACAGATGAAAGAAGGCAAATGTGCAGCCCAAAACACAAAACTAGCAAGTGGCAGGGCCAGGATTCAGATCCAGGTATTTCTGACTCCAGAACCTATGCTCTTAACCACTGCACCATAGACAAAGTTGATTTTATTCCTCTGTTCTATTTTATTTTAAGATACTAACATATCTTAACTAAAGCCCTACAGTTAGCTAGTAGATAAATGAGGAATTAAAATACTTTAGCCTACTACAGGCAGATACCCCTATTTGAAAAGACTAAACAGGTATGAAATTCTGCTGCCACTAGGAATAGTCTGTTAATCACCCAAGATTATATTTAGTCTAAAGACACCCACCTTACCCTCCACAACACACCCAGGTATATACCATAGTAAAGTAGGGAGCAGAAAGAGATTTTTCGCCTATGGTGGTGAAGGCAGGAAGGTTGGGTGTCCTAGATGACTCTGTAATATGAGCAACTCATTCATCAATGTAAATGCCAACCCTAGCACCAAAACAGGTGGTAAAATCCAACTTTGTTTCTCCAACATAGAAGGAAAGGCCCATAAAGAGGACTGTGTAGGTACATAAGCCCACCAGCTGGCTCTCTTGGCCAACAACACTGATGCTCAGTTCAAAATAAAGAGATCTGTGGCAGGTGCATTCTCCCAGAGTATGCCCAGACTTGACATGAAAGAAAACCCAGGCAGCTCCCCACCCGCAGGTGTTGGCTGGGAGTCATCTGGCAGCAGCTGAGGTATTGAGATATACACAAGCTCTATTCTACCCTTCTCTGCAGTGAATAAGTTAATATTTTAACATTGAGGGTAAAAAGATGTGAAAATACAGGTGCATCTGCAAGGTGTGTAACAATTACAGCTCAGTGCTCTCACCCGTGTATAACAAATCATCAACCTCTTCTAGGTTGTATTAAATCAAACTGAACCAAAAACTGTTCTCGGAGCCAACAGAATATTGGTTTGGGAACTTTCTTACAATTCCACTGGTTAGACATTAGTTTATAGAACATAATAAAAGAAAAAATACAGTAAGTCTTCACTTGACAGGTTCTGAGACTTTAAGTGTAACGACCTATAACTAAACCAGTTTTGCCATAAGCTAATTGGTATAAATTAACAAGAATTAAGTTCCTTAGGCACTTCATCATTATAACAAAACAATGTTGAAGGAAGCAATGTTATTCATGACCTGCTGTATCTCTTTACAACGTGTTTATTATTTGTACGTCTTGTGTACCTATGATAGTGGAAATGGTCATCTTTCCTTTAAAATAGTAAATGCTTATTCATATTCTGAAAAGACACTCTGGAGTAAAGCCAAAGTTAACCTAGTAATGGTCAAAATCCTGGTAAATAGCAAACCACTTTGCATTTGTATTTAATTAAATACCACCAAATTTAAGATTTTTTTTCCACCACAGGCACTCTCCTCCTTAGTAATTCAAGACTTACTTTTAATATGTTGCATACATGAAATAGTATACCCTAAAATTGTTACAAAATACTTTGTTACAAAATACCACTTCACATATTTGATTGAATGTTATCCTTTTATGTGATATATTTATCTCAATATACAATCTCAAACTTTACAGCAGTATTACTAAAAGGGCCTCATCTATACCAACAGTGCCAAAAAACACAAAACAATAATTAATATGTCCTCTTACACCATCTCAAAATTTATTTATAAGTTTTATTTCTATATAAAATATATAAGTATGGGAAGATGTTGCACTCAAATCCAATAACCTACATAGTGAACATGTGACATGGTATTTATATTTTCTTGCTATATTTATCATAAATCACCTCTCAGAATCATTGAGCACATCCAATATTTTCTTTTTTTGTTATTAATAGGAAAAAGAGTATTTTTTTTCTTTCTTTGAAGAGAAAGCAAGAATATTATCCAGGGTACTTTTCTGGTTACTCTTCTAAAATAAAATCTTTACTTATATTTACCTTCTGCTATAACCTGAATGTTTGTGTACCTCCCTAGATTCATATGTTAAAATCCTAACACACACACACACACACACACACACACACACACACACTTATAGGGTCTTTGGGAGGTGCTTAGCTCGTGAGAGAGTGAATCATTCATAAATGGGATTCGTGTTCTTATAAAACAGACTTCACAGAGATCCCTCACCCCTTCCACTATGTAAGGACACAGTGAGAATGCAGCAGGAAGAGGGCTGGCACCTTGATCTTGGGCTTTCCAGCCTCTACAACTGTGAAAAATAAGTCTCTATTGTGTACAATACCTGATCTGTGGTATTTTGTCATAGCAACTCAAACAGATTAATACACCTTTAGACCACAAAAATTAATTCCAGTAACTGAAAGACTCTTCTTTATTACCCCTGCCCTGTTCTTTATATGGTGGCTTTCCCTTTGGTGTCTATCAATTCTTCTCTCAGGAGAAGAAATATGGCTTGTTCATCTTTTGTCCCAGTATTCAAGAGCTAGGAACTGTTCAATGCCTGTTAGTATCAAACTTTATTTGCAGAAAAAAATAATCTCCATCACTTAAATGTCTACAAGACTCTTGGCAAAACTGGCTTCATGAGGCCTGTGCTTAGAAGTGTCCTATTCTTGGTTTAATGGTTTGCTGTTGCCACTCTGGAATTCTTAATCTTTTTAAAAGAAGCCACATATTTTTATTTTGCACTGTGTCCCACAAGTATGTTGTCAGTCCTATCTATTCATGTTATTTAACATGAACCCTCAGGATTAATCCATGTGGAGACATGGTTCTTTCAACTCTAAGTAGTTATATGAATATTTAACCTCCAAAATAATTCTATTAGTTATAAAACTAACAACAAGTACTTTCTAATTTATATATTTTTCAATAATGAAGAAGATTCATATGAAGCAACTCTAAAATATTCTTATCTATGTTTCCTTTCATCTCCTTCTTTATTGCTTTCTGAATAAAATGATATCATGGTTACATTATATCTAGAATAATAGTAATAACCTATTTTTATTGAGCATTTATTATGAACCTAGAATGGTCATTTTACATATATTATTTTCTTTAATCCTCACAACAAATCTATGAAGATGTAATCAACTATTATTACTGATACGTTACAGTTGAGTAAAAAAGTAATTAATGCAACCATGATTTGAATTCAGATGGTCTTATTCTAGATCTGACCTCTTAAATATTATACAATATTGAAGTGCAAAATATCCTATATAATAAAAGCATAATATGCAAATTGACCATCACTCCAACACACAAGATGGCTGCCCCCATGTGGTCAAAGATGGCAGCCCCCATGTGGACACAAGATGGCCACCACAAGATGGCCAGCAGAGGAGGGCAGTTGTGGGCAATTAGGCCAGTAGGGGAGGGCAGTTGGGGGGGACCAGGCCTGCAGGGGAGGGCAGTTGGGGGAACCAGGCCTGCAGGGGAGGGCAGTTGGGGGTGACCAGGCTGGCAGGGGAGAGTGGTTAGGGGTGATCAGGCCAGCAGTGGAGGGCAGTTAGGGGCAATCGGGCTGGCAGGGGAGCAGTTAGGCATCGATCAGGCTGGCAGGGGAGTGGTTAGGGGGTGATCAGGCTGGCAGGCAGAAGCGGTTAGGGGAAATCAGGCAGGCAAGCAGGCGAGTGGTTGGGAGCCAGCAGTCCCCAAGTGTGAGAGGGATGTCCGACTGCCCATTTACGCCTGGTCCCACTGGGATCAGATCTAAACGAGTAGTCGGACATCCCTCGAGGGGTCCCAAATTGGAGAGGATGCAGGCTGGGCTGAGGGACAACCCCCTCCCCCGTACATGAATTTTGTGCACCGGGCCTCTAGTAAATGATAAACATTGTTTAAAGTAGGTTGTCTTTGACAAATAAACAGTCTAACTCGAGGCTAGTACTGTTCAATAGAAATGCAATATATGTCATATGTGTAATTTTAAATTATCTAGTAGTTACATTAACAAAAGTAAAAACAGGTGAAATTAATTTTAATAATATACTAGTGGCCCGGTGCACAAAATTCATGCACGGAGGAGGGGGGGTTCCCTCAGCCCAGCCTGCACCCTCTCCAACTGGGGACTCCTTCAGGCCTAAATGGGCAGTTAGACATCCCTCTCGCAATCTGGGACTGCTGGCTCCTAACCGCTCACCTGCCTGCTTGCCTGATCACCCCTAACTGCCCTCCTCTGCCAGCCTGATCTCGCCCCCAACTGCCCTCCCCTGCTGGCCTGGTTGCACCCAACTGCCCTCCCCTGCCGGCCTGATATTTCCCCCAATGGCCCTCCCCTGCTGGCCTGATCTTGTCCCCAATGGCCCTTCCTTCCGGCTTGATCTCATCCCCAACTACCCTCCCCTGCTGGCCTGGTTAACCCAACTGCCCTCCCCTGCAGGCCTGATCTCACCCTCAACTGCCCTCCTCTGCTGGCCAATTTGGTTCTGATTGGTCAGTTTCTATGCCAGTCAGCATCAAAAGCTCCGCCTCCTAGGCAGCCATTGGCTCCTCACAGTTCCCCCAGATTTGGTTCTGATTGGTCGATTTCTATGCCAGTCAGCATCTCTGGGCTTATCAATGGGGCCTAATCAGAAAGGCGGAGAGAAATGGAGGTGCGGCTGCTGGCCTGGCCTGGAGAGAAAGAGAGAGGCAAGTGCTGATCAACAGCTGCCACACAGGCTATGGATCAGACCCTGCTTCTCTCTTCAGGCCTCTCCCCAGGCCTGATTCACAGCCCCCTCCGCAGTCAGTGCTGGGTCACCATGCCTGCAACCGCAGCAATCAGTGCTGGGTTGTCACGGCAACCCAGCACTGACTGCAGGACTGACTTCTGGTTAGCCGAGCCTCTGGTCATTGTGGATGTGATGGACCCAGGGTTTTTATATATTAGGATTTATTAACTCTGTATAATCAAAATATTATCATTTCAACATTTAATCAATATAAAATTAATGATATATATTCATTTTTTGTACTAAGTCTTTGAAATCCAGAGTATATGATACACTCACAGTAGAGCTCAATTCAGACCAGCTACATTTTAAGTACTCAATAGCGATGTGTGGCTAGTGGCTATTATACTACACTTGATCTTAGCCAAAAGGCCGAGAAGCGATTACTAGAGGCTATTATAGTAGGCAGCACAATAAATGCTAGGGTGATCTAGATAATAAATGCTGGAGGAGAGTAGTAGATTATTATAATCAGGAAAGAACTTGGTAAGCAGATGGAATTTGAGTTGAATCCTGAAAGGATGCAAAGGGGAAGGTATTTCTGAAGGAAATAATATAAAGAAAGTGAATAGAAGGTATGTTGGGGCAGACATTATTTTTGAAATTAAGTATGTACCTCATATATAGCAAACACAGTGACACTCAGAATATCACATAGGTAATTCTTACATCAGTGGTTCTAAACCTTGAGCATCAGAATCACCTGGAAGGCAAACATATTTGCTGGGCCCCTGCTCTGAGTTTCTGAATCAGTAGGTCTGGATTTGCATTTCTAAAAAATTTCCAGTTGGTGCTAATACTGCTGGTCCAAGGACCACATTTGGAGAGCCACTACCTGAAATTAACACTGGGTAATTGATATTATCTCCACTTTATAGGTAAGAAAACTAAGGTTCAAAAAAGCTAAGTGACTTACCAGGAGTCACATCTATAATAATAAAAGTGTAATATGCTAATTAGACCGGATAACCTTCCAAACAAAGCTGGGGCTGCAAGGGAAGCCCGGGTCTCGGGTGCCTGCCAGTGGCCAGAGGGAAGCCTGGGTCCCAGGTGCCAGAGGGAAGCCGGTGCCGGCAGCCAGGGGAAAGAAGGCCTACTCTTGCACAAATTTCATGCATCAGGCCTCTAGTAGGTAATATAAAGAAGGGCTGTGGTTCAAGGCCAAGTCTGGAAGTTAAATCTAGGTCTGTTTGCCTTCAGCTTTTTATTCCTTTTTGATTTCTTCTAAAACTTTTATAGTTTTGTGGTTACATTTAACTTTATGATCTATTTAAATTCTATTTTGGTATGTGGTGTGAGATAAGAGTAAAGTTTCTTTTTCTGCATATAGCTGTTCAATTGTTCAAGTGCCACTTGTTGAAAAGATTGTCCTTTCCCCACAAATGGCCTTGGTATAGTGACAAAAATCAATTGTGAGTGTAAATGTACATAAGTCTATTTCTAAACTCTCTTTTTTGATCCCTTGACCTATATTCTATCCTAATGTCTATCTTTCTTGACACCACCAATAAACATACCATTGTCATTGCCATGAATCTACAGTAAGCTTTGGAATCATATAGTATAATTTCTCCAAATTTATTCTTCTTTCAAAACTGTTTTGGCTATTCTAGAATCTTTTCCTTTCCACATAAATTTTAGATTCATCTCATCCTACCTAATAATAGACAAATATGCAAATTGACCGTACCTTCACTATGCCTATGATTGGCCGGGAGGCACGGGGGGGCGGGACTTGGGGTGGCCGGGGTAGCTGATTGGGCTGGCAGGACGCTGAACTGCATCGCCAGCAGTGGCACGAGCTCAGCGTCTGCTCCATGGCTGTGCTGCGGCACAGAAGGGGCCTCTGGGGCAGCGAGCAGATGTCCCGCCACACGGACCATCAAAAGCCGGGGAGCTGAGTGCCTGAGCGGACAGGCACTCAGCTCCCCCGCAATCAAAAGCAAAAGTGTGGGAGCTGGGTGCCTGTCCGCTCAGGCAGCAGGCCTTTCAGAAGCCTCCGTGGCGCCGGAGGCTTCTGAAAGGCCTGGTGCACCAGCGATCGAAAGGAAAGCGTGGGAGCTGGGTGCCTGTCCGCTCAGGCTGCAGGCCTTTCAGAAGCCTCCGCCACGCCTGAGACTTCTGTAAGGCCTGATGTGATCGAAAGCAAAAGCGTGGGAGCTGGATGCCTTTCCGCTCAGGCACCAGGCCTTTCAGAAGCCTCCGGCGCCTGGTGCACCAGTGAACAGGCACCCAGATCCCCATGATCAAAAGCGAAAGCGTGTAGGGGACCCTACACATGCATGATTCAATCATGCACTGGGCCTCTAGTAAATCTATAAGAAAGCCAGAAAGAATTTTGTTTGGAACTGTGTTGAATATATGGATCAATTTCCAGAGACTTGACATCTTAACAATATTTAGTCTTCTAATCCCTGAGCAGAGTATTTCTGCCTATTTATTTAGATCTTTTTAAATTTTTCTCAGTAATGTTTTGAGGTTTTCAATGAATCAATCTTTCAAGTATTTTATTAAATTGATTCTAAGTAAGTCATATTTTATGCTACAGTAAATGGTACTTTTTAATTTCAATTTTCAAGTGTCTGTTGTTAGTATATACAAATGCAATTGACTTTTATGTATTGATCTTGTATCCTGAGGCCTTGGTAGACTCACTTCTTTGTTCTTACAGCATTTTTCTTAGTATTTTCTATGTAAATGATCATTTCATCTGAAGATAAAGACCATTTTACTTATTCCTTTCTGTTCTGACTTTTATTTCTTTTTCTTGTTTTATTTTACTGGGTAGGGGCAGTGAAACATTGACTAGAAATAAGGAAAATGAACATTCTTGCCTTAGGGAAAAGTATTCAGCTTTCATCAGCAAGTATGATATTAGCTGAGGGCTTTCAAGATATCTCTAGTAGCAGCAGAAAGTTACTTCTAATACAAGTTTCCTGAGGATTTTTATCATGAGTGGATATTGGGTTTTATCAAATACTTTTCCTGTATTTATTGAGGTGAACATGTTTGTTTGTTTTTTTCATTTTTAGCCTGCTATATGGTTAATTATCTTGATTGATTTTCACTTTTTAATTAACCTTAAATTCCTCAGATTTTTCCACGAGGTCATGATATAGTATAATCGTTAATATATATTTCTGAATTTCATATGCTAAAATTGTGTGGAGATATATATATGTTGTGTGTGTGTGTGTGTGTGTGTGTGTGTGTGTGTGTGTGTCTGTGTGTGTCACAACACATACTGGTATGTAGTTTTCTTTTCTTGTACTATTTTTGGCATCAGGTTTGCAAATAATTAATGATAACGTTTGTTATAAATCATGTAAATTGAAACACTAATTCATATCTTTCCTTTTTTAATATATATTTATTTCAGAGAGGAAGGGAGAGAGAGAGAGAGATAGAAACATCAATGATGAGAGAGAATCATTGATCGGCTGCCTCCAGCACACCCCCTACTGGGGACCGAGCCTGCAACCCCAGCATGTGCCCTTGACTGGTATCGAACCCAGGACCCTTTAGTCTGCAGGCTGACACTCTATTCACTGAGCCAAATCAGCTAAGGCTAATTCATATCTTTCTTGATAGGAATAAAGGTAATGCACAAATACCAATTACACAGAAAATATGAATTTACATTATAATTAACTTTCCAAAGTTAGTTATATAGTACCATAAAACATCAAACACAGCTGCTTTAAAAGAATCCCCCTTTTAAGTTATTCACAATTTTTTTGCCATTACTAGGAATTTTGCAATTCTAATATACTTAATGGAAACAGCTTCTTGGCAATAAATTATAAAGTAAATTATCTCCTTTTGCAGCATAGAGACAATTTGAAAATCCCACTTTGATATGAATTTGTGTAATTCTCTTTATAAATGAAAAAGAGGTTGATGCTGCCCACACTCTGGTTTAATAGACCTAAACACATTGGAATCCCGTAATATTCCAAACAGTGAGGATAAACTATCGTTTCTGAACCAGTATGTTTCCTCAGTGAAATAATAAGATTGAAGAGGTTAGGAAAAAAATATAATCTCTTTATCAATTTCCAAAGTAGAAAGTAAGAAAAGTAAGGCTCCTATTAACATGTAAGATTCTGTTAGGAAGCAAACTGTGCCTTGATATAAAACAGGTTGTCAAGTAACAGAGGGAAAGAATTTTAAATAAACTATAAGTTCAGAAAACTTCATAGTAAACATTGGGTTCTCTGGAAAGCAGAGCTTGAGACCAAGATTAGCATGCATGTTGTTAATTATGAAGTACCTTTGGAATCGAACCTATGAAAAGGGAGAGGAATAATGTAAGTTTGGACAGAGGGAGAAGTTGAATTGTGATGCAGGTCTAGTGTCAGCCTTGGCCTACCCCACAAGTACTGTGGAGATGGAATAACCCTTCAGAATTGTCCTCAGTTGAGCCAAAATGGCAGGCCTTTTTACTCCAACAGCCATCAGTCATAGATTGTGGACCATCCTGGTAAGGGGAGTTACCTTAGTTAAGCCGGCTCCCTGCAGCTGAGGCAGTGCTAAAGGGGCTGACAGCTGTGGGTTGTCTACTCATTGCACTCCCAGCATTTAGGGCAACAAGCTTTCAAGGAAGGGATATCTGGCAGGCACATCATAGTACCTACCACACTAGGCAAACTGTTCAGAGATTTTTTTAAAAAAAATCTTAATCCATGCCAGAAACATTATTTAGATATTTGCATACCAAGGTTTACATGACTCATTCCTCTACTTCATTCAGACGTCTATACAAATGTCATCTCTTCAGAACTTTCCCTGACCAATCTATCTAAACACAGTACATATTTACTGTGTTTCATTTTCTCATGATGCTTATCACTACCTGATATTTTAATATATATTTATTGTATATTATCTGGCACTTCTACTGAAGTATAAATTACTGAAGGGAGCAACTTTTATCTTGTTCACAACTGTACCCCAATGTCTAGAACAATGTGGGAAAAATAACATATTCATAAATAATTAGAGTTCACTAATTTGTCATCATTGATAACTCATTATCTATACTGTGGTTTTGAATTGAATATCAAAGGTTATAACTTTAGCCTAGGTTCCTCACAAGAAACATAAAACATACAACTAAAACTTTAAGGTAAATCACTGTGATGGTTAATTTTATGTATCAATTTGACTGGTCATGACATGCCCAGATTATTTGTTCAAAAGTTATTCTAGGTGTTTCTGTAAGAATGTTTTGGATGAATTTAAGATTAAAATAAATAGACTGAGTAAAGCATATTGCCCTCCCTAATGTGAGTGGGTCTCATCCAATAAACTGAAGTCTTAAATAAAACAAAAAGACTGACCCTCCTTGAAATAAGAAAATTCCTCCTGCCTATCTTTAAACTTAAACATCAGGGTGTGTTTTTTAATTTTTTTCAATTACAGTTTACAATCAATTTTATTTTGTATTAGTTTAAGGTATACAGCATAGTGGGCAGATAGTCATATACTTTACAAAGTACAACCCTTGATATTTCATTACTCACCTGGCACCATAAATAGTCATTACAATATTATTGACTATATTTTCTATGCTTTACATCCCCATGACTAGGGATATTGGTTTTTCTCCTGCCTTTGCACTTGAACTGGAACACTAACTCTTCCTAGGTCTTGAGCCTGCCAGCCATGGGCCTAGAACTACACCATCAGCTCTCCTGGTTCTCACGCTTTTGGACTCAGACTGGAACTGTACCATCATCTCTCCTGGGTCTCCAGCTTTCCCACTTAGCAGCCTCCATAATAGTATGAACTAATGTCTTAGTTCATCTGGACTGCTATAGCAAAATACCACAGACTGGGTAGGTTATAAAGAACAGAAATTTATTTCTCACATATCTGGAGACTGGGAAGTCCAAGATCAAGGTACCAGCATAGTCACATTCTTATGAAGGTCCTCTTTCTGCTCATAGCCAGCAGTTTCTCTCTGTGACCTCATATGGTGGGAGGGCCTCTTTTATAAGAGCTACTCCCATCAACTTCTCTCTTAACTGCCTAAAATAACTTATATGGAGGGCTGGATTCAGGAAGATAGTTACCACCAGAGATAACTACGAAGAGTATGGGCTAAGTTTAGTAAACTAGGGGGAACCCAGCAGGGCCTTTCTGTTCAAAGTCCTCTCCATGTCCCATTGTCTCTGCATGGCATGGCCAACATTTGTTTACCAAACATTTGCTCTTTCCATCTTGCTGTGAATTGTCTTCCTTACTTTTGAACCCCAGGTCCCAACTCCTTCTCCTTAGCTCACGATGGCATATAAGCCTCAACTGCCTATCAGAGAGCCTCTTGTGTGTTTGTGGAGCTCCTATACGTACAAAATTTGCTTTTCTCCTGCTGATCTGTCATGTCAATTTAACCAGTCCAAACTCCTAGAAGGTAAAAGTTCCTTCCCACACACAAACACTTAAAATTTAAAGGTTGTCAATAAAGTCATAGGACATGAGGCACACCCTTACCCCTAATGCCTTGAAATTCTAACAAAAAGTAACATTTGAATTAAAGGCTTCTTGGGAGCCAATATGCCTATGCTCTCTTTCCCTTAGTGTGAATAATAAAAAGCTTAACTGGATTTCAAGTGGAACATTTAAATTCACGTTTTCTGATGTTATTTTATCCAAATCATTTTGAGAGACAGACATGTTTAAGACAATCATACTATTTCTTGCAAAGCTGAATTTAAGGGATTCCTCATTAGCAAATGGCTATTTAACCTACATAAAAATGCTCAAATTAATCTAGCTTACTCTGGGTGAATTTAGTTGGTTTTAGTATTTGATTGTTGATATATAAAGGCTAAAGAGTGTGTTTGTTTTAAACAGGAAAAATGATAAGAAATAATGTTTCATTTAAATGTATTTCCACTTAGATTTTAAAAGTAAAATATATACCTCAGAAAATAAATCCTCATCCCCTGTCCAAATGAATAAGTACACATTTGAAGGAAATCATAAATATTATCTAATATGGAAACATGTTAAAACTTCTGACAATTTTTCAGTTTCTATATTCATAGATCTTGAAGATAAAAATCAAGCAAAACTTGCTCCTTGAAAAGATATTCTCTTTTAAAATTATTCCACTAGCCTTAACTTTTATAATTTATTTTTTAAAACATGATAAATGTATTCCAATTTGTTCCTATTGAAAGGAATATCTCTATTTAGTTCCAAAGAAAAGGTAGAACCTGAACTCTTCTGATCTCCAGAAGCTACTCATTAATAAGCCTGTTAATTGTGAACTGCTAAAATATTGCTATTTCACTTCAAGCCATCAAAGTAGTAGAAATAGATCACGTTAATGAATTTTCCTATACTAGATGTAAATATTTCCCTGGTTTAAGGAGGAAAAAAGTCAAATATTTTTTTCCTACTTTTCTTGCTTTTTACATTGTTTGATTCTCTCCTGTCCTAATTAGAGCCATCCCGAAGATATGTAAGAAAATCTAGCTCTTGATAGACTTGGATGACTCAGTTTAATTGAGTCCACACAGTAAGATTCTTCTAAACGCAATGAAATAATCTTTCTCAGTTTGTAATGTGTTATGTACTGAATTGTGTCCCTCCAAAATTCACATGTTGTAATCCTAATACCCAGAGCCTTAGAATGTGACTATATTTGGAGATAGGACCTTCAAAGAGGTAATTAAATTAAAATGATGCCATTAGGGTGAGCACTAATTTAATCTGATGGGTGCCATTATAGGAAGAGGCAATTAGGCCATGTAGAGCCACCAGGGATGTGCATACAGAGAAAAGGCTATGGGAGGACACAGAAGGCAGCCTTCTACAAGGGGCCTCAGGGAAAACAAAACCTGACAATACCTTGATCTTGGACTTATAGCTTCCAAAACTATAAGGAAATAAATTTTGTTGTTTAAGCACCCCCATCTTTGATATTTTTATGGCATTCTACATTACTGTGATTCATATATTTCAGTGACCAAATATATATTTCTCATATACTTGGTCTTTGTCCACAGTTCCTGACGTATAGGTCCTCAAACCCTTAAAACGTCCTGAATGATAAAAACAATAAGAGTGTGTAACTTTTGAAAAATCACCTAAAGATAGACAAAACTAAGAATATTCCTGGGCAGAAGAAATAGGGAAACTGAGACAAGAAAATTAAACAAAGCCAGTTTGGGCAGCTTGTAACCAGCTTGCAGCAGGACTTTAGCTTCCCCAACCAAGGACACTTGAAAGCAATGGTTAATACCTCTCCTCCCTAACCAGAGAATACAAAGCTTAAATCACCCTAGAACTGCTAGGGCAGAAGGGGAAAGGAGAAGAAAAAAAAGGGGGAGTTTTATCTCACTCACTTGAGCACTCACTGAACAAAAAGTCAGTAGTCTTGGGACTTGAAAGATGTTCTCATAGATTCTTGGAAAGCTACAACAAAGTAAAAGGGATACCTTGAAATCTAGTTTGTGCCCAAGATATCTAGCAAAGGAACCTTGAAACCTGTGGACAGAAAGGTATAAAACTCCATGAACCCCCACTGGGCACACACTCAAATTAACTGGGTGTCCACTTGTGCTTTATGCCAAGTGTATTTTTTAAATATTGTTTATTGATTTCAGAGAGGAAAGGAGAGAGAAATAGAAACATCAATGATGAGAGAGAATCACTGCACACCCCTTACTAGGGATCGAGCCCACAACCCAGGCATGTGCCCTTGACCAGAATTGAACCCGGACCCTTTAGTCCACAGGCCGATGCTTTATCCACTAAGCCAAACCGGCCAGGGTGACAAGTGTATTTTTAATAAATTTGCTTGCCTTGCTTCTCTAATACATTTGCTTGCTTTATTACAATGCTGCTGTCTGATGTCACTCATTTGAAATCTTTCCTACAAAAATGACAAGAACTGAGGAGACGACAGCCCTCTCCCTCTGACTCAGGAAGCTGTCTGATACCATCTTTTCTGCTGTCCTTTAACAAGAGCACCTTTTGTCATAATACTAGAGGCCTGGTGCACGAATTTGTGCACCAGTGGGGTCCCTGAGCCTGGCCTGCGGGATTGGGCCAAAACTGGCTCTCTGACACCAATAATTTAATCCATCACACCTATGTAATGAAGCCTCCATGAAATCCCAAAAGGACAAGGTTCTGAGAGCTTCCAGGTTAGTACACATGGAGATTTGGAGAGAGTGGCACACTCCAAAAGGGCATGCAAGCTCAGTGCCATTTCTCCATACCTTACCCTATAGCATTCAAAAAAATGTTAAATTTCAAGCACTGGGCCTCTAGTTATTATATAATACATTAAGTGATAGAAGTATGTTGTAAATACTATGTTCAATATAATCCTATTTAATAAATATGTACTTATAAAAGGTATCCCAAAAATGTATTCACACACTTTGAATAATTATAAAGACAGTGTTTATTAAAATAGATTTCATTTTCAAAATTGAGCTATCAGCTGTTACAGTGTGAATACATTTTTTGGGACATCTGTATTTGTAGAGTATGTGTATATGTAATATACATTGAAAAAACATAGAAAAGGCATATACAAAAGTGTTAACAGTTAGTCTTTGTAATTGGTATAGTTAAAATAATTTTAATTTTCTATTTTTTGTTTATCTTGAGCACATATTTTGTGTTTAAAACATGATCAAACATTTTTTTTTTAAATCTTACCTCCAAAAAGGTTGCCTAAGCCTGAAATTATACAAGATTTACCCAAAAAGACTAAAGGGGGTGAATACCTATCAATATTTTAAAATTTTACACTCACTTCTGTGAAAATTAGTTACTTTTTTTATTGAGGTAAAATTCATATAACATAAAATTAACATTTTTAAAGTAAATAATTCAGTGGTGTTTAGCACATTCAAAATTTTATGCAATTACTACCTCTATTTAGTTTAAAAACACTTCATCACCCCAAAAGAAAACCCCATACTCATTAAGCATTTACTCCTTATCCCCCACCTCCTCCCAGCCTCTAGCTATAACTATTCTGCTTTATGTCTTTATTACCCATTATAGATATTTCATATAAATGAAATCATACAATATGTGACCTTTTGTGTCTGGCTTTTTAAACTCAGAATAATGTTCTTGAGGTTCATACATATTGTAATATATCTCAGCACTTCATTCCTTTATATGGCTAAGTAATATTCCATTGTCTGGATAAACTATATTTTGTTTACTCATTCATCAATTGATAGACATTGGGTTGTTTCTGTCTTTTGACTAGCTGAATAAAGCTACTTATTCATGTGCAAGCTTTTGTGTGGACAAATGTTTTCAATTCTCTTGGGCATACATGTAGGAGCAGAATTGCTGAGTCACATGATAATTTTATGTTTAAATTTTTGAGGAACTGACAAAAAATTTTTTTCACAGCAGCTTCACCATTTTACATTCCACCAGAATACATGAGGGTTCTCAATTCTCTACATCCCTCCAAGACTTATTATTCTCCTCTCCTTTTTTAAATTATAGCCATCCTGGTGAGTGTCAACTAATATCTCACTGTGGTTCATTATTTTATAACTATAACCTACACATGTTTGACATTTTAGTTTTAGTAATCATGCAAAAAATTCCAAACAAGTTGTGTGATAACATTTTTAAATAGAATAACAACTCCATTAGAAACAAGGATAAGAGTAGGGTAATTTTAAGTAACCAATTGAGGAAATGCTGAAATCTAGGACATAGGTGATAAAGGGGGAAGTAGCACATTAACCCATTAAGTCCCTAGTTAATTTCTAGTCTTACTGGATATGTAATTGAAAAAGTAGTTCACATTATTTCACATTTCCTCTAAAGATGGCATAATGCATGAGATGAAATAATAAAATTTCAATTCAATGAAGCATAAAAAATGGAAAGGAAAGGAAAAATAACTCCATACCAATTTCAAGAAACATTCAATAAAATGTTCTATCTGGGTCACATTTCCTCTAAAAGAATTTAATGCATGCAACAGGAGTCACATGCAACTTATACTCAATTTATATAAATAGTAGAAACAATTTATCCATTGAAGCTTGTCATTTGTTTTGGGGAGTAAAGTAAGTATGGTTCAAGAGAAAAAAATGAAAAAAACAAATACCACTGGAACCGGCATATACTTCTTATTCTTTTCCAAAACTAAATATGCATAACAGAAACTAGAAATAAGGAGTTAAAAGACTCTTAAAGGAAAAAGACATATTCTAAATACCAGTAAGGCAAGGTAAGTATCCTCAGGCAATTACTATGCTGCATTTATAACAATTGTTAGGAAAATGTTACCACTGCTGATTACAGACATATCAAATTTTATTTCCTTGCCCTTTACATAAACCTCTTCACCATTTTCTATTCTTCGATTCTTCCCTCCCCTCTCTTGCCTAAGCCTTAAACCTGACAAAAATACTCACTGATATCCATCAGTCTACACAATGTATGCAGAGGCCACAAGGATGATTACCTGTGTCTTCAAATTTTAGGCTTGGTTTTAGAACCCCTCTACTTTAGGAGCCTTCTTCAGGTAGCTTGATGTCTGGGGAAACATGACTTGATATTTTCTTCTCTAAAAAAGACTACCAACATACAGAGCTGGAAGATTTTGTGGGAAGGCCTAGGTGACCAGGTAAAGCATGGAGCAGAGGACGACACTTCAACCAATAGAGCCTCACTGGCTTAAAACAAAACACATTTATTCTCTCACAGTTCTGGAGACCAGAAGTCCAAAATCAGTTTCACTGGGTAGAAACCAAGGTTTCTGCAGGACTACCCTTCTTCTGTAGACTCTAGGGGAGAAGCCCCTCACCTCTTCCAGCCTCTGGTGGCTGCAGTATTCTTTCTCTATTGCCACATCACTCTAATCTTCAAGACTAACATCTTCAAATCTCTCATCTCTGTCTTCACATGGCTTTCTCCTCTGTGTGTGGTCAAATCTCAAGATCCTTAACTTAATCACATCTACCATCTAAGGTAATATTCATAAACTCCCAAGGTGAATATCTTCTTTTTAAGGGGGGCTGGGGGAACGGAGCAGGAGGCAGTGTGTTTTTCAGCCTATCACTGAAACTCTACTACTTTCCCTACTGAATTATTAATGGGTTATTGGTATTGGAGTAAATCAGAGATAGTCCATAAAGTTACCACAGGGAATACTACCCACTATCCTTTGAGACAAGTCAGCAAAGCAAAAAAGATAAACCAAAGAGTAGAACCAATAAAGTAAGACAATGATACATATAAACATATAATGGAGGTCACCAAAACCTAGCTGATCAGGTCCATAACAGTATTTGAACCCCAGTCTCCTTATTCCTTGTCCAATATTTCCACAGAACCACAAGCAAAAAACTGACCTGATGCACCATTTCCCCAACAGGCCACACTTTCTCATGCCTTAAGCCTTTGTTCTTTCAATTTCTTATCTCTCTGCCTACTGAAATATTATTCTCCTCAATGCTTTATAGATATAAAGTCTTTAGACTTTAGTATAAAGACCAATAAAATTTTTCCTGGTGTCCATATTCACAATAATGAATCCTTCCCTGACACTTGGCTTATATTTCTCCAATGCCACTTGTCATTAGCTCTGTAGCATATAGTTGTTTATGTATATACTAGAGGCCCAGTGCACAAGATTCGAGCACTCGGAGCAGGGTGGTCCCTCAGCCCAGATTGCGAGAGGGTGCAGACCAGGCCGAGGGACCCCACTGGTGCACGATCTGGGCCAGGGAGGGACGTGGGAGGTTGACCAGCTGGGGAGAGACCATGGGAGGGCTCCAGGGCATGTCTGGCCTGTCTTGCTCAGTCCCAATCAGCCGGACCCCAGCAGCAAACTAACCTACCAGTCATAGAGTCTGCCCCTGGTGGTCAGTGCACATCATAAAGACTGGTCATAGCAACTGGTCGACCATTTGACTGTCTGCCCCCTGATGGTCAGTGCACATCATAGCAAGTAGTTGAGTAGCTTTAGCATATCATTAGCATATTACGCTTTGATTGGTTGAATGGATGACCAGACGACTGGACACATAGCATATTAGGCTTTTATTATATAGGATGAATCTGCCTGGAGAGTATAAGCTCCTTTAAAACAAAGAATGTCTATCATCCCAATGTTTGGCAAAGAATTAGACTAAAATTCTAGAAAAATATGCATTAGAAAGAAGGAAGGGACAGAGAAAAGGAGAAGGTAAGAGAAGAAAGGGAAAGGAAGAGAAAGAATGGAAAAGGCAAATATTAAAGCCGAGGTTGTTTTAAGAAAATAGGAGATACAGTTCTTTCCAAGACAAATCTGTGAAAGCCCTAAGGAGAGGAATTTTTCAAAATGTCTTAAAAAGAGTACCAAAGAGAGCAAGTGCATGGACCTTTCTTGGCATGCTCTAAACCCTAGATTTTAGGAAAATTATTCCCAAAGAAGGGCACACAGACTCCTGTATCAGAATCACTGCACCAGAAGCTTGTTAATTGGAGATTCCAAGGGAACCTCTTGTACCTACTGAACCTGAATCCTCAGGTGGTGAGACAGGGAATCATTATTTAAAACCAGCTTCCCAGTGATTCTGATGCCTACTGAAGTTTAACAGAATCATTACTCTCATAGGAAAGGACGGAAAGTCAAATAATGCCTTGACTATTTTTTTTTCTTTTAGCTTGCTTTCCAAGGACTAGTACTGGACTCAGTGACCATTCTCCTTGAAAGGTAAAAATGAAAGTCCAGTTTCTGAAATGACAAGGTTGCAAGTCTGCAAAGTGTTCCAGGGAAGAATGCCAAAGACTCAGAGAGGGGATTTGGGAAAGGTGCCAGGATGATTCAACACTGAGCCCCTCTAGATTATGAAGACATTTCTTTAATCAGCCTGGTCATGAGAATGATAGCTACAGTTTGCCTGACACATCCAATCAATGATAGTGTTATGCCAGTTTGTGGTTTCCTGTCATCTCAATTATTTTTCACTGACTTAAATTCTTCTTGAAGGTGTGCTTCAGGGCTTAAGAAATTATAAGGCATTCCCTAGTGTCCCTCCCTGGAGTTATATCATAGATCTTATTGATCTTGTGCTCCATTCCTCATGCCTCAAATTCCTTCTTAGACATGATTTACCAGACTTCCTCAATCTTCTTATAAAATGTAACAGTTCACAACTAATCTCCTCTAGCATTTCATCCCCAACACCCTCAGAGTTACAGATGCTGAGAGAAGATGACATCTTAGGAGGAGGCTCCTGTCTTTAAGCTTTGGCCATCACTCACTCTATCATTTTTATTGTGTTCTTTTATTCTGTTATTTTTACAAGACACATTTGTTTTTCAAGAATCAATATTCAATTTCACTTTCCATGCACTATAAATCAAGTATTTAAAAAGTGAAGAAAATGTATTTCTGGGTTTGAACTTATTTTAAACCATAGCCAGGTCCTAAGCTAAGCTCAATTATTGAGGCTCATCCTTGCAAATTCTAAACAGAGTCAGAGTATGAGCTGAAAGGTTGCATTTCTTCCTTACTGTTAAAGAATACTGCTTTAATAGACATTTTTAAATAAAATAATGAGCTGTAAATCAGTCTAACTAGAGAATTTGTAAGTACTCAGAAAATGTAAGAAATAGTTCAAGAAATAATTTATTTTGCTCATTAGTTCTTGTTATGGATACCATAAAACATGTTCAAGACCAGTAATTTTTCTACATATAAAGATAGAATTATATTCACAAGATTATTTAACATATTTTAGTAGCTATTTCACCAATGAATTAAAATGAAAAAATTGTATATTTAATTTAGAAATTTTCTTATAGAAACAAATAAACCTTAGTTCACTGTCATGATATACTCTCATTTATACATTTTAAGGAAGACCTGAATATACAAGTGGAATTGTAAGAGATTCCTGTTTTATGCATTTAAAATACCTTATTTCTAAATGTCCTCACAAAACTTAAACAGGTCTCTTCAACCCCATAGTACGGGTCATGTTTCTGAATTAATTTCCACCTGGAAACCCATGGGATGAAAATTATAACTGTGTGATAAATTAAGTTGCCAAATGAAATGGATTAGCGATCACTGAAATTGCCTGATAAGCTGTCAGATCCATTTTGTATTGGGATTCATCCTCTTTCTCCACTTGTTCATTAAGCTCCAAGTTTATAGCAACTGCAGGGACTGATTGCACATTAACAAGTTGTTGATGTAGGGAGGTGTGCCTCGCCTATTCAACATTCCTATACTGACACATTCATTTAAACATAATTCTCTGGTATTTATTCTATTCACAATCCACTCTAGAAAAATATTCCTCTACCCTGAAGTTTAGTTTTGGACATAATAGAGGTATGGTGTATCATAAAATTAAACCCTAACAAAGCAAATCAGATTGTAACTCAAAATCAAAAGAAGCTGGGGAAGTTTCATGCCTTAAACTTGTTTCTTTAAACAGTTACAAAAACGAAAAGTATAGTGGAACAGCCGCTGCCTTTGCACTGATTGTATGTCAAAATAAAATATTTCTGTCCCTATTCCGAAGCAAGCATGAGCTGCTTCTACAACTAGAAAGCAAAACCAGCTAAGAATGTTGAAAATAATTATCAACCTTTCCTTCTTATAATAATGGCTAAAATTTTCCTTTATATAACACCAAGTTTAATAAACCATTTCAATCAAAAAGCACCACGTCTGAGGTATAAATAAGAATATTGTTCTTACTCAAGTATCAAGCATTGACTCTGTCCTTTTTAAGTATGTAGAATTTACTTCATGAAGGACCATTCATCAAACACAAAGTTAATAAAAACCAGTAAGTTCTCTAAAACTGCTAAAGTTTAATATGTTTTTATTTCAAGAAAATGCAAGGATATCTACTTTTTGAGAGAGGGGGGGGATAGAGCGAGCGAGCGAGAGAGAGAGAGAGAGAGAGAGAGAGAGAGAAAGTGGGGGTGGAAGAGAGACAGAGAGAGACAGAGAGAGAAAGTGGGGTGGAAGAGAGACAGAGAGAAATATCAATCAGTTGCACCACAACTGGGAATCAAACCTGCAACCTGGATATATGCCCTGACAGGGAAAAGAGCCCACCACCTTTTGGTGTAAGGGATAACCAACCAAGCCACACTGGCCAGGGGAGGATATATACTTTCTATTGATAAACTATTTTTCTTCACTATTATTTATGGAGAGTAATTTTTATATGATTTAATTATTGGAATTCAGAGATCAATGTCATTTTTCCATTTTCATACACATACTTACCAAGGCCTTAACTGAATAAAAATTAAGTAAACCAACGGTCAAATGACTACAATTATATTCGGTCAATAGAACACAGTGAGTATTATCCAGATGTTTTTCAACCCACAAGTAACAGCTCCCCAGAAGTCACAAATAAAGCAGGAAAATAACATTTAGAAATTAAGTTGACCTTTATATGTAACAAAATATACACTCCATATACATTCCCTTTAGTTAAAATTAGTAGAAGTATACAGCAAAAATTCTTCAATTTTACTGTATAAGTTTTTAATTATTTAAGTAAAAGAGAATTGAGAATTCCAAATTAGATACACATAAGGTAGACAGCCCCTGGGCCTCATGAAATGCCATCTACCATCATTATAAAGGTCAACTTTTAATTAGATTTATCAGAATTGACTTCTGATAATTCATGCAATTATAAAATTGAAACTATGGCAGACAGTATTTGTATTTATTGTTAACTACCACCAGAATTACAAACGACTTCCCCAATCTCCTCATCCTAATACAAGCACAGCTGCTTACCCTCCCAGGGGACTGGTTCCCTCCTCTACAGTCTCATTCCTATTGGCCCAGTCCACATGGAAAGTGACACTGAGAGACTTAGTCCAACTTCTGATACTATGGCAGGCATTTTTCTTAGAATAACCCTCTCCAAGTGGCATCAGCCTAGGAAAAAGCCGCTACCTCTACCCTCCAGTATTCCACTCTCCCAGCCCTCTGGAATTCTGCTCACCCCACCCTGCGTTTTAAGCCCTGGTGAGGAGTCACCAACATAGGCTGGGACTTAGAAGGCTATGGCAAGAAACCAGAAAAACCTCAAATAACTAACCTAACCCTACACCTTAAAGAACTAGAAAAAGAATAACAGGCAAAGCCCAGAGTAAGTAGAAATAAATAAATAATGATATCAGAGTAAGCCTGACCAGTGTGGCTCAGTGATTGAGTATCAACCCATGAACCAAAAGATCACAGTCCAATTCCCAGGCAGGGCACATGCCTGGTTTGTGAGCCTGATCCCCAGCAGGGGGTGTGCAAGAGGAAGTCAATGGATAGTTCTCTCTCATCACTGATGTCTCTATCTCTCTCTCTACCTTCTTCCTTTCTCTGAAATCAATAAAAATTAAACAAAAAAAAAAAAAGACATTAAAAAATCAGAGTGAAATAAATAAGTAACATAGACTAAAAACACAATACTGTACAAAAATAAATTAAGAGCTGGTTCTTTGAAAAGATAAACAAGATTAATGAAACTTTAGCCAGACTCGTCAAGAAACAAAGATAGAGGACCCAAATAAATAAAATCAGAAATAAAGGAGAAGTAACAACTGACATCACAGAAATACAAAGCATAGTAACAAAATACTATGAACTACTATGTGCCAACAAATCGGACAACCTAGGTGAAATGAACAAATTCCTAGAAACATACAGTCTTCCAAAACTAAATCAGGAAGAATCAGAAAACCTGAATAGACCAATAACAACTAATGAAATTGAAGCAGTAATAAAATAATAATTAATAAATAAAAACTCTCAGCAAACCAAAGTCCTGGATTGGATGGCTTCATAGGCAAATTTTGTCAAACATTCAAAGAAGAACTAACACCTATCTTCTTCAAACTATTGCAAAAAATTCAAAAGTAGGGAAGATTTCAAGCTCTTTTTATAAGGGCTGCATTATCCTAATTCCAAAACCAGATAAAGACAGTACAAAGAAAAAGAATTATAGGCCAATATCCCTGATGAACATAGATGCTAAAATTCTCAACACAATATTAGCAAACCAGACCCAGCAATACATTAAAAAGATCATATACCATGATCAAGTAGGATTTATTCTGGGGATGTAGGCTGATAAAATATTAACATATCAATGAATGTGATACATCACATAAACAAAATGAAAGATAAAACCACATGATCATATCACTAGATGCATAAAAATCATTTGATAAAATCCAGCGCCCTTTTATGATAAAAACTCTCAGCAAAGTACAAATATAGGGATCATATCTCCACATAATAAATGCCATATATGACAAACCTACAGCCAACATCATACTTAAGGGGCAAAAACTAAAAGTGTTTCCCTTAAAGTCAGGAACAAGACAGGTATGTCTGCTTTCACCACTCCTAGTCAACATAGTACTGGAAGTCCTAGCCAATGAAATCAGACAAGAGAGATAAATAAAAGGCATTCAAATTGAAAAAAAAAAAAAAGAAGTAAAACTGTAGCAGGATACAAAATTAATACCCAGAAATTATGTGTAGCATTTTTATATACCAACTAGAGGCCCGATGCATAAAATTCATGCAAAAGTAGGCCTTCCTTCCCCCAGCTGCCAGCACTGGCTTCCCTCTGGCACCTGGGACTTGAGCTTCCCTCTGGCCACTGGCAGGCACCCGGGACCCAGGCTTCCCTCGTAACTCCAGCTTCGTCCTTTCTAATTTTTGCTAATTAGTCCATTCTAATTAGCATATTATGCTTTTATTATTATTGATAATGAACTATCAGAAAAAGAAACTAAGACAGCAATCCCACTTACTATTACAACAACAAAAAATAAAGTACCTAGGAATAAACTTAACTAAGGAAGTAAAAGACCTATACTCAGAAAACTATAGAACACTGAAAAAAGGAATAGAGGAAAATACAAACAAGAGGAAGATACTGTTCATTGATTGAAAGAATTAACAAAATAAAAAGTCCATACTACCTAAAGAAATCTATAGATTCAATGCAATTCCTACTAAAATACCATTGGCATATTCCAGATTTATATGGAATCAAAAAAGACCCTGAATAGGCTCAGCAATCTTGAAAGAGAAGAGCAAAATTACAGGGATCATAATACCGGATATCAAATATACTACAAAGCCATTGTCATCAAAACAGCCTGGTACTGGCACAAGAACAGACATATAGATCAATGGGACAGAACAGAGAGCCCAGAGATCAACCCGTGCCTTTATGGATAATTAATATTTGACAAAGAAGGCAAGAGCATACAATGGAGTAAAAACAGTTTCATCAAGAAATGATGTTGGGAAAATTGGACAGGTACATGCAAAAAAATGAAATTAGACCACCAACTTACAGCATACACAAGAATAAACCCAAAATGATTGAAGACTTAACTATAAATCACAAAACCATAAAAATCCTAGAAGAAAACATAGGCAATAAAATCTCATACATCTTGCATAGCAATATTTTTAACCATATATCTCCTAGGGCAAGGGAAACAAAGGAAAAAATAAACAAACGGGACTACATCAAACTAAAGAGGTTTTTCATAGCAAAATAAACCATCAACAAAATGAAAGGGGAACCCACTGTATGAGAGAACATATTTGCCAATGATACATCTGAAAAGGGGTTCATTTCCAAAATATATGAAGAACTTACACAACTCAATATCAGGAAGACAAATAATTCAGTAAATCAACAAACAAGTGCTAGTGAGGATGCAGAGTAAAAGGAATCCTAATGCACTCTTGGTGGGAATGCAAAATGGTGCAGCCACTATAGAAAACAGTATGGAGATTGCTCAAAATATTAAAAATGGAAGTACCCTTTGACCCAGTGACCCCACTTCTAAGAATAAATCCTAAAAATCCCAAAACAGCCGAAACCGGTTTGGCTCCGTGGATAGAGCGTCGGTCTGCAGACTGAAAGGTCCCAGGTTCGATTCTGGTCAAGGGCATGTACATTGGTTGCGGGCACGTCCCCAGTGGGGGATGTGCAAGTGGCAGCTGGTCGATGTTTCTCTCTCATCGATGTTTCTAGCCTTCTATCCCTCTCCCTTCCTCTCTGTAAAAAATCAATAAAATATATTTTTTAAAAAATCCCAAAACACCAATCGGAAAGAATAGATACACCCTTATGTTCATATCAGCATTATTTACACTAGAGGCCCGGTGCACAAAATTTGTGCACGAAGGGGGTGGTGTCCCTCAGCCCAGCCTGTACCCTCTCCAATCTGGGACCCAACTGCTCGCCCCTCTACCTTCCTGATTGCCCCTAACCGCTTCTGCCTGCCAGCCTGATCACCCCCTAACCACTCCGCTGCCAGCCTGATTGATGCCTAACTACTCCCCTGCCAGCCTGTTTGCCCCCAACTTCCCTCCTCTGCCAGCCTGGTCACCCCTAACTGCCCTCCCCTGCAGGGTTGATCGCCTCCAACTGCCCTCCCTTGCAGGCCTGGTGCCTCCCAATTGCCCTCTCCTGCTAGCCATCTTGTGGTGGCCATCTTGTGTCCACATAGGGGCAGGATCTTTGAACACATGGGGGAAGCCATATTGTGTGTTGGAGTGATGGTCAATCTGCATATTACTCTTTTATTAGATAGGATAGAGGCCTGGTGCAGGAGTGGGGGCCAGCTGGTTTGCCCTGAAGGGTGTCCCGGATCAGGGTGGGGGTTCCCTTGGGGCATGGGGCGGCCTGAGCAAGGGGCCTGTGGTGGTTTGCAGGCTGGCCACACCCCCTGGCGACCCAAGAGGAGGCCCTGGTATCTGGAATTTATTTACCTTCTACAATTGAAACTTTGTAGCCTGGAGCAGAGCCAAGCCTCCTACATGCTCCACGGCCAGCAGCCATTTCTGTTTGGGTTAATTCACCTTCTATAATTGAAACTTTGTAGCCTTAAGCGGAGGCCTGGGCCCGGCCAGGGTGTGCAGAAAGCTTTGCTTTCTCTGTTGCCGTGGGCAACCCTGGCCTGGTCTCTCCAGCTCCGTGGCTGCCATTCTGTTTGAATTTGTTTACCTTCTATAATTGAAACTTTGTAGCCTTGAGTGGAGGCTTAGGCCTGGCAAGGGCATGCGGAAAGCTTGGCTTCCTCTGTTGCCTGGGAAACCTTGCTCTCTGTGGCTGTAGCCATCTTGGTTGGGTTTATTTGCATACTCGCCCTGATTGGCTGTGGGCATGGCTTGGGCTGGTGGGTGTGGCTTGGGTGTAGCAAAGGTGCGGTCAATTTGCATATTACCCTTTTATTAGGTAGAATAACCACGCTCTGAAGTTCCCATCAGTAGATGAATGGATAAAAAAGTATGGTACATTTACATAATAGAATACTATGTGGCTATAGAGAAGGAACTCTTACCCACTGCCACAGCATGGATGGACTTGCAGATTATATGCTAAGCAAAATAAGCCAGTTAGAGAAAGATAAATACCATATGATCTCACTAGTATGTGGAATCTAATGAACAAAATAAACTGATGAATAAAATAGAACCAGAGTCATGTATACATAGAAGAGTCTGACAGAGGTCAGAGGGGAGAAGTGAAAGGGTATTGAATAAAAAAAGGTGAAGAGAGCAGTCAAAGAATATATACATAGCCCATAGACACAGACAACAGAATGGTGAAGGCCAGGGGAGGGGTGGCAGGGGCTGGGGGAAGTGGGTAAAGTTGGGGGAAAATGAGAGCTATCTATAATAGTGTCAACAATAAAAATAAATAAATTTTAAATTAAATAAAAAACACTACATTGCAGGATTATTTTTATATCTATGTTCTGCAAAATGAGAGACTTTCTGGGAATCTCACATGTGGAAAGAAACCTTATGAGGCTTTTTCCTGGCTGCCTTTTTTCCCAAATGTAGGTTTGAGACTATCATTCCTAAAACTGGTTTTGATCTTCCCAAAAGAAGAGTTGTAATAGTAATATTAGTAATAGTAGTAGGAGTACTTTCATAGTATGATAGTTTATTTATTCCTAAGTGCTGCTATCTATGAGAGGAAAATGTATTACATTTATATAATTCCAATAAAAAACTACATAAAAGAACCCTAATTTCTCATCCTCAGCTACAGGAAAACAACATTTACATTTTTCAGTTTATTATTTCTTCACTTACACAAGCCTTAAGATGGATTGTTCACTATGAAAAGCTATAAAATTATTTGTCGTAGTATATCTTATACATTCATTAAAATATTACTACGTGACCTATGATTCACACAATGTAAATGTACCTGTCCTTGGCATGTTGGAGTAGGTACAAGAATAATTAAATAAACAAATCATCCTTCTTCACTATCCACTTTAAAATTCTTTTTATGGCAAATTGAATTAATCTTTAGCCAAAGCCAGCCCATTAGAATTGGAAAGTTAACTACTTTTTCATTACTCAGCCTATATTTCACAAGTGAATAAAAATTATATCTCCTTCAAAATATTTTTCTGTTATTGTGGTACAGGTTAAATTGTCTCCAAAAATATAATTCTGAACTATAAATTAGAATGATGTATTCTCTCTCAAGTTCTAGCAAAGAACAAAATTCTTTGATCAACAGGCTTAGTGCGAAATAATACAAGGACCTAGTCATAGTAAACAGATCATCCTATATGCAACTACATACAAAAACCTGTCTGTGTGAATCTTTATAGCAGCTCTATGAGTTATTGCAAAACACTGAAGAGAACCCAAATGCCCTCCAATTGGTGAATGGCTGAACAAACGTTGGTATACCCATGCAATGGACTACTACTCAGAATAAAAAGGAATGAACTACTGATACATGTCGCATTCTGAATGGACCTCAAGGGATTTATGCTTAGTAAAAATTCAATCTCATAAGTTTACATGCTATCTGATTCCATTTATATAACATTCTCAAAATGACAAAACTATAGAGATAAAGAACAGGAGAAGGGTAGAGAGATGGATGACACTACAAAGGGATAGCATGAGAGAGAATGAGAATTTATACCTGGAACAAAACTACACATACACACACAAGAGTGCAAGTTAACAATGGTAAAAAGTAAATAACGTCTATAGTCTAGTTAATAGTAATGTATCAATGTCAATTTCCTGGTTTCAATATTGTATTATAGCTATACTAGAGGCCTGGTGCATGAATTCATGCATGGGTGGGGTCCAGCCGGCCTGCCCTGATTGAGGCCAGTAGGGCCAGGCCATTTGGGGGGAGAGGACACAGGAGGTTGGCCAGCAGGCCCCGCCCAGATCAGGGTGGGAGGAGCTGGCCAGGGGCAGGGCCAGCCAGGGGGAGGGGCTGCAGGCAGTTTGCTAGCTGGTCCCGCCCCCTGGTCGAACTCCCAGTCAAGGGGACAATTTTCATATTAGCCTTTTATTGTATAGGATTGTATAGGATGATATCACCTTTGGGGGAGGCTTATACAGGTGAAGGTGAAGGGTAGAAAGGATTCTTTGTACTATTTTTATAATTTCCTATAATTATCTCAACATAAAAGTTTAAGCAAACAAAAAATGGCCATTGGTACAAGAACCTGAATTTGAACTTGTGCTACTGCCCTGTGTACCCTACTGCCTACAAAATGTTTCATTAAAATATAACAAATATGCATTATTTCCTACAGAGAAGAATATAATATATAAAAGGCTCATCTGGATCACATTTAAAGAAATCTAAGGAAATTCAAAACATTTTATTAGGAAAAAATTAAGACACTGAATCATTTCATTCATGGCAACTGAGCCCAGGCGTTCCAATGTACTAATACGGACATGGAAAGAGAACATTGGGAGTCGGATAGAAGTGATGACTGGGCTGCTTTGGCACCTTGACTACAGGCACTGCCTCTCTTTCCTTCTCACTAGAGGCAGTCCGTAGGTCTCCTGCCATGTTATCTTGTTCACCGGGAAGGTTAACAGCTGTTCCTCTCCCTACACACTAGGCAGACAAACTGCACAGCAGAAAGCTATAAATAGTCATTACACTGTACATTTGGCATCTCTTTTCCATCTACCCTGATGAGGTTTCCTTGTGAGATACAGAACATGGCCAAATTATAATCATCACAGCCAGAGAGATAAGCTAAAATGTGCCAAATGGTTTTTGGGACAGAGTGAAAGTTGCTTCCTGGCTTCATATTGATTCATTAAAACCTTGTACACTAGGTTCGTGGCAACTACAAAAAATTACACATACTGAATAGTCAATGACAAAGAATTGAAATAGTGATGAAATGTTTTCATGTTAGTGATGTTTTCCTGTTTCACACCATTTTATTTTATTTCAATAAAAAATACCAGTAAAAAGTATTTTTTATTATTTACAAATCAAATAAATCATTTTTTAAAATCAGAGCCAATCTGGTTCATTGTATCAAGTCCCCAGTGCTGAATGTGCTATTGGTCATAGGTGCTACAAATTCAATTGCTTGTAGTTCATTTCAACAAATATACAATATCAAGTGTTTATTAAGAACATAAGGGCAGGGTATTGCTATAGGAGGTAACATAAAAATTGAAAGACACCGGTCTGTAGCCTCAAGAGGGAGATAAACAGGTATATATTTAACAAAACCCAAGAATTACTGCTATTATTAAGTGTGCTAATGTGGCAATTCAATATTATCTACACTAATAAAAGAGAAAGATGCAAATTGACCGTACATTCATGACACCCACCAGCCAATCAGGAGTGAGTATGCAAATTAACCCAACAAAAAATGGCTGGTTAATTTGCATACACAGGCACCGAGCGGCTGGGGGCAGACGCTTGCGTCATCGCCATGGTGACAATGCAGGCATTCCGCACCACCCCAACCGCTCCAGGCCTCTGGGCAGCGTGGGAAGGCGGAAAGGCAGCTCCGGCCGGAGCGAAGGCAGTGCCAGCAGCCAGGGGAAGTAAGGCCCATTCTTGCACAAATCTTCGTGTATCGGGCCTCTAGTGCAATAATAAGAGACAACTCATGAAAGTGGTCTTCAGGTGTTTAAGAAAATACATGTCCATCAGTTGTGCTCCACAAGAAAAACAATTAGAATCAATGGCTAAAAATTATAATGGCTAAAAATTACAATGGCTAAAAATTACAAGAATACACCCACACACATACACACACGCATACACACACATGAGCTTTTAAAGATCTTGAGACTATCATACTAAGCAAAATAAGTCAGACAGAAAATGGTTATGGACAAAGACTTAACTTGGGGTGGTAAACATACAATACAGTGTACAGATGATGTAGGATTGTGCAACTGAAACTGTATAATTTTGTTAACTAGTGTCACCCCAATAAATTCAATTTAAAAAAAAAAAAGAAATAAGATAGAAAAAGTCAAGAACCATATGATTTTACTGTTATGTGGGATATGAAACTGAAAGCAACAAATGATCAAACAAGAAAAACAAACAAAAATTCATAGACACAGACAACAGCATGGTGGTTACAAGAGGGAAGGGGATGAATATTAAAGGGTAAAGGGAATCAAATATATGGTAACAGAAAAAGATTTTGGGTGGTAAACACAATATGCAAATGATGTACCATAGAAATGTACTATATAATATTTTTTAATCCTCACTCAAGGATATGTTTATTAATTTTTAGAGATAGAGGAAGGGGTAGAGAAAGAGAGAGAGAGAGAGAGAGAGAGAGAGAGAGAGAGAGAAACATCAATTGGTTGCCTCTCATACGCATCCCCATGGGGATCAAAGGCACAACCTAGATGTGTGCCCTGATCAGGAATCACACTCGCAACCTTTTTGGTGTAAAGAATGATGCTCCAACCAACTGAGCCATCCAGCTGAGGGGAAACCTATGTAATCTTATTAACCAATGTCACCACAATAAGTTTTTAAAAAATAAAAATAAATAGATAAATATTTTTAAATGAAAGCTCACATTTATAGAATTAATAGCATAATAAATTACTGACAACTTAATAACTACAGTGATATCTGGTTAAACCTCTGTACTGAAGAAGAGTTTATGAGACCTTCCAAGGGCCTGTCTCCTCCTGAGGCCCCACAGATCAGAGAAAGGCATCTTGATACCCAGACAACAAATGAACAGTCTATGGAGACCAGATATAAGGGAGACATGTAGCCTGCAAGGTAATCTGAAGATAGAATTCTATCCAAAAGAAGTGATTCATAAATCACCAAAAAGATCCTCTCTCTTTAGAGAGGCAGCAGATAAGAAAGGAAGTACAGAGGTATCGGAAGAAGGGAAAGCAAAAAACTGAGCTCTAATCATGGCAAAGCAGATACAGTACAAAGTGACTGACAGCCAATTCTGAGGGAAAAACAAGCTGGCTAGGCTTCCAGACTTCCTGCTAAGCTGCCAGAACCATGCTATATGATGAACAATGTTATAGTTCTTCATGACACCCTTTTATTTACCTATCAAGGCATGTTCCTACTATCCTGTGTGAATTTAATTATCATCAAAGAGAACCTTAAGACAAACTTGAACTTTACCTGAATCCTGTACCCCTGGAAAACAGGAACATTCAAGAAATTGACCTCGCCCCCACTCTTCCTCATATAACTTAGATAAAACTCATGGACAATCCCTTTTGACCTATGACAAAACCAAGGCATAGACCCTACAAATTTCCATTCTTTGACTCATAAATGATTAGCTGAACTATTTGTTCCCATCAACCATTCTGGTTGGTCAATGCCTAGATTTGATCAAATTTTAGTCAGGTTTAGTCCTTCTTCCAAGCCTCTGAGTTTTGACCCATTCTTGAAAATGGAAGGTGAACGGCCCCTCCTTGATGACCCCTCTCAAGAATCAGTTGACCTCAGGGAAAAACATTCCCTGATCCAACTGTCTGATCATGCCACCCATTCACCCCCTTGCTCCACACCCACTTCTTTTTGGCCTATTCATTCTTTTCTGGAAAAAAAAAAAGCCCTATTTTGCTTGACCTTTAAGGTGTTTATAGATCTCATAATTGAAGTGGTTCTTCCTATTTCAATACTCATCCTTCTCTTATTGCAATAGTCCTCTTCTCTTACTGAAATCATCTTTTTAAATAAAGCCAACATTTATTTTTAAGGAATCACAACTATTACATATTTCTCAATATATAGCCACATATTAAAATACATAGGAGATCCAGACCACCATATACTAGTATAACATTGTTATTTTTCAGTGTTCAAACGTGAAAATGACTTAGATAATTGATTATTAAAATAAATCATTCATAACTAACATGAAAAGTTGAAACCAAATAACTGAGGTTTGGAAATCACAGAAAAAAATTCTTTACATTTTATTTTTGTATGGTATAATTCAATCATCTCTTTATAACCTATTATTTAAAAAAAAAAAAAAGCTTAGTAAACTTGTTTTTATGAGGGCCAATTGTTACCTCAAGCATAAAACCAGCAGTAATACAGCTGCTAAATTTCTTTCCAAAGAACTTTCTGTGAAATCTGTCACCTTTCCATTGCTTCAGTATCCTCTTCTCTACTATGTAGAGTCAGCACATTAACTGTGGCACATACACAAAAATAAATCCTCAAGCAGAAAAATACATATGACATTTCTATACCAGGAACGATATCTTTTTCTATGATACTAATATTCCTGTTTATAAAAAATATTTTTAAATAAGAAATACTTGTATAACAAATATATCAAAAAAAAAAAAAATCAACTACTCACCCGCATTGACTATAGCATCTACCTCTAGCAATGTGATGTCACCTCTATAGAGAGAAACTTTTTCACTCAAATTTTTCTTCACCTGTGATGTTTCCTGAGTATTTTCTTCTGTAATAAAAAAGAAATATATATTAATAGTAATATTCTTAATTAATTTAATAAATACAATTTTGATACAAAAGCCGATATGAGTCACACTCTAATATATTAGACAAATGGAAATAAATGTGTAAGTTATCAGGGATGTGGCTTATTTTCCACATATTGTGTATTCCTCAATACAAATGCGGTATCATGTATATAATAAGCACTCAATAAATGTAAGCATGTTATATTGGTCACCCAAAAAAATCAATGTTTATTATTGTTATTAAAATGTCAATTTTGAAATAAAATTATGTAGCACCAGTTTCACAAGGAGATAAGAAAAATATGCACAAATATCAAGACAAAATAAATTTTTACAGTGAATTAGTTTATTTCTATTTTGTTCAGTTACCTAAAAGATATTGAAAATAATATTTACTCAGAACAAAAACATTTAGGTTCAGCTCTTTGCTACTTCTAACTAACAAGCTGTCCCTCAGAATGAAATGGATTAAGAATATTTGAATGTGTAAAACTACTCATTTCTTAAATTATATTAACCTTTGACTCTAGAAGGCACTGCTAGATTTAAAAGAGAAATAGCTCTGTCCTGCACACAACACCAGCAAGGTAGTATAATTAAAAGTAAAAAATTACATTCTAAAACCTGACATTTTAAAATGTTTTAGAGAAATAATATAACCTGCATTTTCTTTTAAACAAATAGTAATTTTAAGACATATTAAACAAAGCTATATGAAATTAAAATACAATAAAATGTTATGCTTTAAAAGCATTTTAAGATATCTCTCAAAACACTGATTTATGGACTCCAATTTTTTAAAATATTCATGATTTGTGCAAATCTTTCTATGGGGATGATAATGCTATTACTTCACTATGATACTCTCAGATGAGCATACAATTTGAGGTATCTGAGTGATTAGATGTGACAGGTTATGTCACTTGAATTGTCTTTGGGCCCCAGTAACCAAAGAAAAAAATTGTTTTCAATCAAGTATCAATATATTTATTATTGTTGTTGTTGTTACTATTCCCTATCAGTGAAAGGGATTAAACTTTTTGTGCTCTTACCAAGCTGCCAGTGACTGGCCCAAAGACAAAGACTTTGAGCCAGAAGACCTTGAATTCCACATCCAATCAATTTAGATTCTTACTACTTTTACCAAATTAGAAAGATCTGTTTCCAATTAAAGATTGTTGGATGACAACAAATACTTGGTGGCTTTGACAAAAATTTCTGGATATTTGGACTATTTGACTCTAGACATTTAAAGACCTCTCAGTGAAGATGAGGTTCAGAATTCCATCAGGCATTAATTTGAAAAGCATATCACAAATGAAAGTGGAAGGTTAATTGTTTAAACTTGGGTGAAAGAGTTAAGGATTCCTAATCCATCCTCTAGTTGCATTTTTTTGAGAGAGAGAGGACAGGGAGGGAGGAAGAGATACAGATATATATATATATATATATATATATATATATATATATATATATATATAGAGAGAGAGAGAGAGAGAGAGAGAGAGAGAGAGAGATTGAGAGAGAGAGAGAGATTGAGAGAGAGAGAGAGATTGAGAGAGAGAAAGAGAAATAGAAACATTGATTTGTTATTCCACTTATTTATGCATTCATGGGGGAATCTTGTATGTGTCCTTGTTATTGGTGGGAGCTCTCTGTGTCTCCATCTGTTGTTGCTGGAAGTGGGCTTCTTGCGATGTCATGAGAAAAAGAATTTTCTCAGATTCATACAGGAGAAGAAAGTATTGTAAAAAGCTTTATTTCTGTGCAATCAAACCCCTTAGTTTCCAGGTCCTATTTCACTCTGTCCCACCAAAGAAAAAGTCTCATTTTGCTTTCAGCAGAGCTAGGATTAAAGCCATTGTCCAGAGTTTCCATTCCATGTCTTCACAGCCTAATCCAGCATCAGACTAGCTTAGTTTGTATTCCTAGCTATAGTCCATCAGTCCATTGCATGTGGGATCCACAGGACCAGATGGCTATGGAGGGAACATGGGCAGGAGCAAAGCCAGATGAACAGAGAGCCAAGAGCCAAGAGAGAGAGAGCTCCTTTGTCTGGGAGATTACATATTCCCAAATTTTTGGAGGCTTGCAGTGACCCCACCCGCTCTGGCGAATGATTTCTGTCCCAGGTTAGACTAAGAGGCACCTTCCCTACATCACCCCAACTTTACTGAGCAAGTGTCCATCTTTCCCCTTCCCCAGTGATCTCCAGGGAATGGACTGGTGCTTCCCTAGAGCGTGTGAAATTGTAGCTTCCTGGTGAAGCTGCCCAGATGGCCATGTTTATAAAGTCTGGCCTCCCTTTTGTTCCTTTCCAATTATTAATAACTAGCTAATTACAATGGTATCACCCTGACTGGGGATCGAACCCAAGACCTTGGCCTATTCAGGATGACACTCTAACCAACTGAGCTGCCTGGCCAGGGTTTCTAGTTGCATTTAGTTCTGAAAAGTATTTCTTCATCTTTTTCATGAAGCATATGTATGTAATATTGCATGTAATGTGACTTTTAAACATGTGTGACAATAAACAATGTATATCTTTGTGCAAAATTTAAATAATGGTATTGGAAAGCATCAAAGTTTAAACCATTTGTACCACAGTCCAGTTTTCTTAAAAGAAATCCTAATTTCTCATCTGCAAACTTAAAAAAAAAAATGGAATATTTAAAGCCTAAATAAAGGTTCAAGCAGTTGAATATATTGAATAAATATATTGCTCTGGTAGGTCAGTCAAGTAAGTTACTCAAACTGATCTTATTAGAATTATCAAAAACATAAAGAAATATTTTTATCTCTCTCTCATTTTAAAAATTCACATGAGCATCTTTTTTCTTCATAGCCAGACTTATACTTGCTGCCCAATTTCTCACATGGTCAGGTTTTTGTAGAAATGTACTCAAAAGCTACAATTAATAATATTAATAATTATCAGCATTTCCTTCAACAATAAACCAAAACCAAATGGCATCGTTTTGACCACCAACTATTTTCTGTAACTACAACAATGTAAATTACCACTAGAGGCCACTTATTTTATTTGAACAGCAATGCACTCCTTTTTCACACAACTGTGTTCCATCAGCACTGATCCAATCTATCTTTTCCATATCCTGGGTTTTCATTAATACACTAGAGGCCCGGTGCACAAAATTTGTGCATGGCAGGGGGGTCCCTCAGCCCGACCTGTACTCTCTCCAAACCAGGACCCCTCGGGGGATGTCCAACTGCCTCTCACAATCTGGGACCACTGGCTCCTAACCACTCACCTGCCTGCCTGCCTGATCGCCCCTAACTGCTCCCCTACCAGCCTGATTGCCCCTAACTGCTCCCCTGCTGGCCTGATCGCCCCTAACTGCCTCTGCCTCACCCCGCACCTGGGACCCAGGATTCCCTCCTCCAGCCAGTCACAGGCACCCGGGACCTGGGCTTCCCTCCCTCTGGCCTGCCACAGGCACCCAGGACCCAGGCTGGCTTTGCCTGGGCTGGCTGCAGCTGCAGAGGACTGTGGGTGGGCGGCAGGCGCAGGTGCACCCGGGACCACGGGGCGTGCAGCTTGTCCCTCTCCTGGGCCAGGCCACAGGTGCAGGTGCAGGCACAGGGGCAGCCGCTGGCACCCAGGACTGCAGGGCAGGCGGCTTGTCCCTCTCCTGGACAGCAGGCGCAGGTGCACCCTGGACCGAGGGGCGTGTGGCTTGTCCCTCTCCCGGGCCAGGCCGCAGGTGCAGGTGCAGGCACAGGGGCAGCCGCTGGCATCCAGGAACACAGGGCAGGTGGCTTGTCCCTCTCCCAAGCCACAGCCTGGCTGGTCCCCATTCCTCTCTCACAAGCTCATTGGTGCCTAATTGGTCCCCATTCCTCTCTCAAGCTCATTTGTGCCTGGTTGGTCCCCATTCCTCTCTCCCGAGTGTTGAATGTCTGAGCTGTTATGGCATGATGGCTTGAGGGCGTGATGACCATTTGCATATTAGCTCTTTATTATATAGGAATAGAGGCCCAGTGCACGAAATCCATGCACGGAGGGGGGGGGGCGGGAGGGTTGCCCTGCAACCCAGCCTGCACCCTCCCCAATCTGGGACCCCTCAAGGGATGTCCGACTGCCCGTCGGACATCCCTCTCACAATCCAGGACTGCTGGCTCCCAACTGCTCACCTGCCTGCCTTCCTGATTGCCCCTAACCACTTCTGCCTGCCAGCCTGATCACCCCCTAACCACTCCCCTGCCAGCTGGATTGCCCCTAACTGCCCTCCCCTTGCAGGCCTGGTCCCTCCCAACTGCCCTCCCCTGATGGCCATCTTTTGGCAGCCATCTTGTGTCCACATGGGGGCAGCCATCTTTGACCACATGAGGGCAGCCATCTTGTGTGTTGGAGTGACAGTCAATTTTGCATATTACTCTTTTATTAGATAGGATAGAGGCCTGGTGCACGGGTGGGGGCTGGCTGGTTTGCCCTGAAGGGTGTCCCGGATCAGGGTGGGGGGTTCCTTGGGGCGTGGGGCAGCCTGGGCGAAGGGCCTGTGTTGGTTTGCAGGCTGGCCACACCCCCCAGCGACCCAAGCATAGGCCAGGGCTGGCTGGAAGCAGGTATCTGGGCTTTATTTATCTTCTATAATTGAAACTTTGTAGCCTTGAGCAGAGGCCAGGGCCGGCCAAGGGTGGGTGGGAAGCTTGGCTTCCTCCATTGCTGGGGGCAACCCAAGCCTCCTGCTTGCTCCAGCTCTGTGGCTGCCACCATATTTGTTGGGTTAATTTGCATACTTGCTCCTAATTGGCTGGTGGGTGTGGCTTGTGGACATAGTGGAGGTATGGTCAATTTGCATGTTTCTCTTTTATTAGATAGGATTACACTTTGATTGGTTGAATAAACCAGAAGCCTCTGAAAGCTGCTCCACATTCCTGGTGGACATGTGGGTGACTAGGTAGGATAGGACAGAACACTGTCAAGTGTCACTCCCTCATGGGCATTCTATATGTGCACAAAGCACCAATTCACATTTTGTATATTACTGGGTTTATCTAACTGCAAGCTGAAATATCTGTCAGTGTGCACTTATGATAGTAATTGTTCTTCCAGATTCTATACTATTGATATTATATTTTTTTAAAACCAGAGATAGAGAGTAAAATGGTAAAAAAAAAAAAAAAAAAAAAAAAAAAAAAAGCAGGTTTTATTCAGAAATGGCTACAATAGGAGAAAAGAGACCTCAGTATGGAATAGGGCTCAATAGCAAACATAGCAAGAACAAATGGGGTTTTATAGCCAAGGAACAAAGTGGGAATCAATGAAAGGGAAATTACTAAGAGGAAACACTGGGGATGGAGGGAAATTGTGGTTAAACAGACTTAGGACTCTTGCTACAGGCAGGCCAGGGTGATCAGATATAACCTGGGGAATAGGGGTGGGGGTGTGAAATTTTGATTAGATATTGAGGGTGATTAGATATAAAGGGTAGGGAATTCTCTCTAAACTGATTAGGCAGGATTCTTGTTAAAACTGTACTATGCAAATCTGGCAAGGGTGGGGCGAAGTTGAGAAAAGAGCTTAGTGAAACCTCACTAAAGTTTAGTTAAGAGAGTCTTTGTCAGTCTCTCCTCTCATTCAAGGAAAAAAAGAGACATTCTCCTTTCCTTTGAACAATGTAAGTCCATTTTTCATTAGGTTGTCTTTTGTTCATTAAGGACCAACTGAACCAACAATTGAGACTTGGCAGTAGATGATATTGGCTAGTTCCGTGGTCAGCAAACTGCGGCTCTCGAGCCACATGTGGCTCTATGGCCCCTTGAGTGTGGCTCTTCCACAAAATACCATGGCCTGCGTGAGTCTATTTTGAAGAAGTGGTGTTAGAAGAAGTTTAAGTTTAAAAAATGTGGCTCTCAAAAGAAATTTCAATCGTTGTACTGTTGATATTTGGCTCTGTTGACTAATGAGTTTGCCGACCACTGGACTAGGTGTTGTGAGCAGTCATGCATTTAGTGAGGGTAATGTCTATGAAAATAAAAAGAAAAATAAAGATTAATGGATGGAGCTGCCTATAAACCCAGTTTATGAGTCCAGAGGCCATACAGTTGAGATTTCTTCATGTTGGTCTAGAACCATGTTTTGCAGTTTGAATGCCCTTGGTGATGGCATCAGGTGTTCCAGTGAATTTTCGGAAGGGCCTACACAACAGCAAGCATGAAGGTTGACCATACATGATGGGTTGTGATGACTTCTTTGAGGTTTACTAGTATATCAGGTCCTCCAGCTTCAGCTTGCAGGGCTTCAGGAAAGGGGCAGTTTTAGTTCTTGGTGACGCCAAAGCAGAAGGAGGGAAGAAAAATTCAAAACATTTCAACAGTTGCAGCCAAATATTGGAGGAAACTAGAATTGACAAAATGTTCAAGACAATAAATAGGGCTTGGATTTGATAAGCCACAGGGGTGCACATTAGTTTTTCACTGAAACATCAAAAGTGTCTCTAGAGTCACCCCCCATTTTTATTCTTGTTTACAAAATAAGTTGTCTCATTGAATTATTTACATAAGTGCAACAAGAATGGTAATGGTAATTGACCACTTAGCTCCTTTGAGTTTGCTTTCCTGGAACTTTTAATAAAGAATCTCAGGTTAGACTTTTTAAAACTTCCCAAGGCTAGGAAGCCAAGCCAAGAACTCACCACTAGACTGAGCCTGCAATACCTATAATTTGGGTGAATTCCTCTATCCTCACATTTCACAAAATATCCTAAAGTTCCTAGGCTTGCCAGAAAGTAACCTGCCTTACTTAGCTGCAAGGCTGGGAACCCTGTAAACCAATTACAAGACTGTTATTTCCAAAAGGGCTTTGTAAGCATTAGCTCTATAAAGTCAACCTTAGTTCCTCAAAACTCTCTGATAATACCTGATTCTGTACACCAAGTATGACTTTCCAGTTAAAGTCTTGGTTATACAATTTTTTTATGTTTGAATTTCTTTAAATTTTTATTGTTGAAAGTGTTACATATGTCCCCTTTTTCCTCACATTGACCCTTGTAGCCCACCCCTGCCTCCCATCCCAGGCCTCCACCACCCTATTGTCTGTGTCAGTGGGTTTTGCATACAGGCATACCAAGTTCATTGGTTGACCTCTTCCCATCCATCCATCCACCCACCCCTCCCTTCCCTCTGAGATTTGACAGTCTAATCCATGCTTCTATGTCTCTGGATCTATTTTGTTCAACAGTTTATTTGGTTCATTAGATTCCACATCTGAGTGAGATCATGTGATACTTGTCTTTTACTGACTGGCTTATTTTGCTTAGCATAGTACTCTCCAGGTCCCTCCATGCTGTCTCAAAGGATAAGAGATCCTTCTGCATAGTATTTCATGATGTAAATGTGTCACAACTTTTTTGTCCACTCATCTACTAATGGATACTTGGGCTGCTTCCAAATATTAGCTATTATAAGTAGTGCTGCTATGAGCATAAGGGTGCATATATTCTTTCTTACTGGTGTTTGGGATTCTTAGAATAAATTCCTAGAAGTGGGATCTCTGGGTCAAATGGCAGTTCCATTTTTAATTTTTTGAGGAAACTCCATACCATTTTCCATAGTGGTTGCACCAGTCTGCATTCCACCAATAGTGTACTATGGTTCTCTTTTCTCCACATCCTTGACAGCACTTGTCATTTGTTGAGTTGTTGATAGTAGCCATTCTTACAGGTGTGAAGTGATTCCTCATTGTTATTTTGATTTGCCTCTCTGATGATTAGCGACTTTGGGCTTTTTTTTTTTTTTTTTCATGTGTCTCCTGGCAATCTGTATGTCCTCTTTGGAGAAGTGTCTATTTAGGTCCTTTGCTCAGTTTTTAAATTGGATTGTTTGTCTTCTTTTGTTAATTTGTATGAGTTCTTTACATATTTTGGAAAGTAACTCCTTATGAGATGTATCATCAGCAAATATGTTCTCCCATACAGTGGGGCCCTTTTACATTTTGTTGATGATTTATTTTGCTGTTAGAAGCTTTCTAGTTTGATGTAGTCCCATTTGTTTATTTTTTCATTTGTTTCCCTAGCCCTAGGAAAACATATTGCTATGAGAGATGTCTGAGATTTTGAGCCTATGTTTTTTTCTAGGATTTTGATGGTGTCATAACTTACATTTAAGTCTTTTATCTATTTCAAGTTTATTCTTGTGTATGGTGTAAGTTGGTGGTCTAGTTTTATTTTTTTGCAAATACCTGTCCAATTTTCCCAACACCATTTATTGAAGAGATTGCCATTACTCCATTGCATGATCTTGCTTCCTTTGTAAAATATTAACTGAGTGTGTAGCTTGGGTCAATTTCTTGGTTCTCTGTTCTGTTCCATTGATCTATGTGCCTGTTTTTGTGCCAGTACCATTGATTACAATGGCTTTGTAATATAGTTTGAAATCTGGTATTGAGATCCCTCCAACTTTGTTCTTCTTTCTCAAAATTGCTGCAGCTATTTGGGGTCTTTTTTGGTTCCATATAAATTTTTAGAATATTTGTTCTAGATCTGTGGAATATACCAATGTTAATTTAATTGTGTTGAATCCAGAGATTGCTTTGGGTAGTTTGGACATTTAATGATGTTAATTCCTCCCATCTATGAACATGGTATATTCTTCCATTTTTTTTTTAATGTCCTGTAGTTGTCTGAGTACAAGTCTTTTACCACCTTAGTTAAGTTTATTCCTAAGTATCTTATTTTTGTTGTTGCAATGGTAAATGGGATTGTTTTTTCAGTTTCTCTTTCTGAGAGCTCAATATTGGTGTATAAAAATGCCATCAATTTCTGGATATTAATTTCGTATCCTGCTATTTTGCCAAATTCATTTATGAAATCTAGTTTTTTTGGTGGAATCTTTAGGGTTTTTTATGTACAATATCATGTCATTTTAAAATGACAGTTTCACTTCCTCCTTGTATGCCTTTTATTTTTTCTTCTTGTCTGGTCACTGTGGCTAAGACTTCCAGTACTATACTGAATAATAGTGATGAAAGAAGAGATCCCTGTCTTGCTCTTGTTCTTAAGGGAAATGCTTTTAGTTTTGGCCCACTGAGTGACTATGATGGTGGCTGTAGGCTTGTCATATATGGCCCTTATTATGTCGAGGTACAATCCCTCTATTCCCACTTTGCTAAAAGTTTTTATCAAAAATGGATGCTGGATTTTGGCAAATGCCTTCTCTTCACTAATTGATATAGATCATGTGATTTTTATACTATACTTAGAATCTTAGAATCTTATTTAAAAACTAGAGGCCCGGTGCACAAAATTCATGCATGGGCGGGGGGCCTCAGCCCGACCTGCATCCTCTCCAATCTGGGAGCCCTCAGGAGATGTCCTACTGATGGCTTAGACCCACTCCCTGCGGGAGCAGACCTAAGCTGCAGTCTGGCCTCCCTCTGTAGGGGGCAACTGGGCTGATCGGGGGAAGATGCCACCCCCATCATCCCACTGCTGCTGCCACTGCTGGCTGCCACAGCCACCAAGGTGTTTTCATCAAGACGGACTCCAGTCTCTTTACCACAAAAAAATGACAACTTTCTTTAGGCATTTTCAAGATGTCTCTTTCATAGGATATAACTTTTCTATCTTTCTTCCTTTCTTTCTTTTTTCCTTCCTTCCTTTCTTCATTCTTTCTTCCTTTCTTTCCTTCTTTTTATCCTCACCTGAGGATATTTTTCCATTGATTTTTAGAGAACGTGGAAGAGAGAGGGACAGAGAGAAACATCAATGTGAAAGGGACATTTTGATTGGTTGCCTCCTACATGAGCCCTGATCTGGGACCCGGCCAGGGAGGAGCCTGCAACCTAGGTACATGCCCTTGATCAGAATCAAACCCGGACCCTGTGGTCCACAGGCCGAGGCTCTATCCACTGAGCAAAACTGGCTAGGGCAGGATATGACATTTCTTTTTTTTTTTTTTTAATATATTTTATTGATTTTTTACAGAGAAGAAGGGAGAGGGATAGAAAGCTAGAAACATCGATGAGAGAGAAACATCAACCAGCTGCCTCCTGCACATCCCCCACTGGGGACGTGCCTGCAACCAATGTACATGCCCTTGACCGGGATCGAACCTGGGACCTCTCAGTCCGCAGACCGACGCTCTATCCACTGAGCCAAACCAGTTTCGGCAGGATATGACATTTCTTAGCCCCTCCAGCAGTGGACCTTCATTTTTTCTTCCAGGAGTGTGGTGGAAAAACCCTAGATCACCTTGGATTCTTATTACCCAAGTTACCAAGAACACTGCAAGTGGAGTAAGGGGAGCTTAGCTAATGAGCGGTCACCGCTGCTGCGGCAAGCTGGCAGGTCCTGCTCTCTGCGGGCCTGCTTGCTCACCACCGCGGCGAGCTGGCCTGCGCCATCCGTGGCTTGCCTCACTGCACACACAGTCCCCTCCCGCCCACGTGTGCGTGCAGCCTCCTCCTGAGCGGTCGTGACCATTACGGCATCCTGGACAATTTGCATATTACCTCTTTATATATATAGATCTTTCTCTACTGTGCTTCCACTGACTGTCATCCAGAGTGCTGCCTCAGGAGTTCTACTTAACAATAAACCCCAATCAGTCAAGAGTGATGAGGAAGACTTCTAAGATCAGATATAGAAGATGATCAGATAGCCAGCATAAAAAATTCTTCCTAAATTTACTTAACAGAATTCTTACTAAAACTGGGCTATGCAGGTCTCACAATAGAAGGGCTTAGAAAAATGTGACTAAAGTGTTATGTGTTTTTTTAATATGTGACATTCAAAAGTGGCATTTTAAAAATAATTGTTCCATTCTACTTCTCTGAGCATAACATATTATTAACTTTGCATTGATTTTATAATAGTAATAGTTTGGCATGTCAAAAAAAATTGTGAAAGATATGGGGGAAAGAGATTAGTGGGCATCCTATCTTACCCATCAGCATTATCTCTACCTTTCATTGTCTATGAGCTATTTTACATTTCCATAAATTATAGAAAACAAATAATAATGAAAACAATTCTTGTCCACATAAATACAAATAAATTATGTTCCCCTTAATGGAACTGATATTGTCCTATGAGCAATTTACATTTATTTGTAAATTTCATTTCAGAGTTCCTTACTGCCTGTAAATGTGTGTTTCTTTAAATTCTCCCTTGAATCAGAGTTAAATAAAATTGTTATAAGTGTTCATTTTATATTTGTATGAGTCATGATCTCATCTTTATAAAAGCATTCCCTCTAATAGACATTTTTTAGTTTGGATTTATATATTTAATTTTATAGCACAAACTATGTGCCAGATGCTGTTCTAATGCTTACAAATATTAGCTTCTATAACCCTCATAACAAATCTATGTGGTACATATTACTAGTATTCCCTCTATGTAGACAAGGAAGTTGAGGCATACAGAAATGAAGTGGTCTGACCAAGTATATACAGCTATTAGGTACAAGCCTGGGATTTGAACCCAGGCAGCCCATGCTCTTAACAACAAACTATGCAGGCTCTCATTTACCTATTTTTATTTCAAAGAGTTCAATTCTAAATGAGGTATCCATTGTTTAGGTCCTATCTGTCCTTTAGTTGCAAAATAATGCAATTTCACACCCATAAAAGAATCATTATTTGGTTTGCCTTACAAAAAAATGTAATTGGTTTATCAGAATGGTTAACATGCTTTGAAAATATTGCAAAGGCCTCAGCAGTTTTCTGCTACTAATTGACAAAGTTTCATAACATAACACACATCAGGGATTAGAAGACTATCTAATAAAATTAAATCTGCAGATATTAATCATGTATCTTATATGTGCATTTTCTCTTTTTTATGCAAAATCATGAGTCCCAATCCATCCTCTATTTACACTGGTACTCTTTATTATTTACATTTATTCTGAGTTCTGGCATTGAAGTTACTGTTGTTACTATTCCACTTCTTTTTAAGCATAAATAAGCCACTTCAGAAATACTGATCTATGCTATGAGGTAGAAATACAATACAATGCTATAGTAACAACAAAAGTAAATTCAACCAAACATACATTAACATTCTGGTAACATGAAGATACATAAGGAGAAACAAAGTGTTAACTAAATCTTAAGATGAAGTGACCAGCATCCTCATTGTTTTGAAAGCATGACTTTTAAGGCTATAATTATTGACAATATAATAGAATTTTCACAAAAATAGTAAGTATTTCATTTTCTCTCAGTATTCTTTGATATTATGTAAGTATTTCATTATCTCTCAGTATTCATTAATATAATTACTAATCCTGGTTTGTCTGTATTCAAAAGCTCTTTTCATTTAATGTATTATCATTTGTATAATTTTGTTATTAACGAATTGCATTTGACACTATGCCAGATGTTATATAATTTAAACACACAGCTGCTTTCCACTAAATACCAGTAGGGAAAAAAAATAGTGACCTATTTAATCAATAAGCAGAATTGGAAGGGAGCCTAAACAGAAACATAGATCCCCAAAACTCTTAAAATAGTAGTTTTGGCTTGAACTAAGACCATGGAAATACAGGAAATGGCATACGCCAGCAAAAATATTCAGGAGGGATATTTAATAAAGTGTTAGGGGTCTCACTGGAGGGAAGATAGGAAATTGCTGAGGCTCACTTCCTGGTTTCTCACTTGGTGGCTATGAGAGGCAATGCATGGAAGAGACAATTTAGTAGGGAAGATAAGTCCATCTTGGATATCTTAGATTTGAACTTCCTGCAGAATATTTAAGTAAAGGTGCTATATGTACAAGTCTTGGTGCTCAAAAGAAAGGTTTTCAGGCTAGAAATGCAGATTTTGGAGACATCATCATATGTAAGGGCCCTGGCTGAAATCATCATGGTTAGACATGAAATGAAAATGAGCAAAAACAGAACACTGGAGAACACCAACCTTTACAGGTAAGGCAAAGAGAAAGAACATGAAAGAGACATGAAGAATAAAGACAGAAAAGAGAGAAATCAACAGAGGCCTATGGAGGAGGAAGTTTAATAAACATGTTACCAGCACTTTCAAATGTCACAGACAAGTAATAGAGAACTAAAAACATCTCATTAGATATAACAATTATGTCATCGCTGGTGACCTTAGCAATTACAGTTTCAATAAAGCCAAAATATGGATGTGCCTACAAGTGGACTTAGACCATAATGCCCCAAGAGCTGGTGAAGAAATAAGATAAAAAGAATCTCTATTCTTAAGCGACCTCATGGAGTAGAATGTCCAGCTGACCAGAAAATTCCACAGTATAGTAAGAAATAAAGTTCAATCTTCATTCAACCATGAAATCATTGATAGGTCTCTGTTACAACAGCCCAACCTTTCCTTAACTTGCCATCGAACAAATAGATATACCAATTTACCTAATCAATTTCTTTTAGAGAGCACTTACATCATTTCTCATTTTTGTTAAAAATAACATAATCTGAAACCTTTATTTATACATTAATCTTTGAACTCATCTCTGATTATTTCTTTGTTTTCAACTACTAAAAGAGAATTACCAAGTCACACACATGCTTTTGATGCAGATTACAAGATCACACTGCTTTGTTTGCATATGGGTGAGAGGAAAACAAAAACACATGGCTTTAGACTGTGAGAGAGGAGAGAAGAAGTGCTCATATACTTGGTGACTTCACAAGGATAAAGTAATGGAGGGAATCCTTTTACAGTATGTACCTATATCATCATGTTGTACACTTGAAATATCTTACAATTTTATTTGTCAATTATACCTCAATAAAACTGTAAAAAAAGAAGCAAAAAAAAAAAAAAAGAAAAGATAAGGCCTGAAAGAAGGCCATTTGGATTAGAAGTTCCCTGTTTATCCATACACTAGAGGCCCGGTGCACAAATTCATGCACCAGTGGGGTCCCTTGGCCTGGCCTGTGGGATTGGGCCGAAACCAGCTCTCCAATATCCCCCGAGGGGTCCTGGATTGCAAGAGGGATCAGGCCAGGCTGAGGGACCCCACCGGTGCATGACTGGGGCCGGGGTGGGACATGTGAGTTTGGCCAGCTGGGTAGGGACCACAGGAGGGCTCCAGTGTGTACCCAGCCTGTCTCACTCAGTCCCAATTGGCTGGACCCCAGTAGCAAGCTAACCTACTGGTTGGAGCATCTGCCCCCTGGTGGTCAGTGCACATCATAGTGAGCGATTGAATGGCCTTAGCATATCATTAGCATATTATGCTTTGATTGGTTAAATGGACAACCAGACAACTGGACACTTAGCATATTAGACTTTTACTATATAGGATGGTTGCGAGTTTTAGAAATGAGATTTCTTAGATTCTGTAGTCATTACCTCTTCTAGGACTTATCCTAAGTCCTCTAACTTCAGTTTAATTTTAAGTCTCCTACCACATATCCAACTAGTCTATAAATATTACCAAGTCTACTCTTAAAATATCTCAAATTAATTTTCTCCTCTTGACACTCACTACAACTGCCCTGGTGTATTAAGTTAAACATTAAAATAAATTAAAATCAAAATATAATATCTCTTGCCCTAATCTATTTTACCAATCTCATTTTCCACAATTCCCCCATCACTCTGCATTCTAATCACACCAGCCTTTTTAATGCTTCTACGTCTTTGCTAACATTGTTCTCACTAACCCAAATGCCATTCACTTTCATCCCCTTGACGAACTCCTACTCATCTGTTAAGAGCTACTATAAATGCCACGTTTCATGAATTCTTCTCCACTACTCCAAATAACTTTGTCATTTAATACATTATACAGTTATTGATTACTTTATGATTTTCAGTCTCTGAAATGAGACTGCCAAGGTTAGATTGATGTCTTTTGCATATTTGAGTCCTTCCAGATTCCTAGCACAGCTACTGACACACTAGATACTGAAACATTTACTAGAAGGAAAGGAAAACTGAAGAGATAGAATAGAAATAGAAATCTAACACAATGATATTTTCAAAAGCAAGGCTAATCACTTTAAATACTTTAGTGGACAATAACAAGAAAGCTTATGTTAAACTAATGTTAGTTTCTAAGCAAAAATTGTAATGACTTGGATATATTTTAATTTCCTGCTTCACAAATCACTAACTTCCAAAACTATTTTTTTATTCTTTAGTCTTCAAGGTAGATTCACAAAATGTGTTCTGAAGAACAAGGAAAAATTTCTGGGGACAGGACTGAAGCCATCTTTTTCACAAGCTTTAAAGTGATTCTTAAGCACATTAAAGTTGGAGAACCACTGCTCTAAATGATTATCTATATATATAAAAAGCCTAAGCAACCGTTATGGCCAGTCGACCAGATGACCGGCCAGTAGCTATGATGCACACTGACCATCAGCGGGCAGACGCTCAATGCAGGAGCTTCCCCTGGTGGTCAGTGTGCTCCCACAGCCAAACTCCCACGCTGGCCAACCTCCCACAGTCCCTCTCCCTGGCCAGCCACCCTGATCAGCCTGATCAGTACTAGGCGAGACAGCCCCGATTGGCCCCAATTGCTAGCCAGGCCGAGGGATCCCACCTGTGCACAAATTTGTGCACAAGGCCTCTAATTCTATATAATAAGAGAGGAATATTCTCTGAGGCATAACGACCAACTGTGTAACGACCAGATCACGGATCTGCAGGAAGGTGGGGCAGTGAACTACAAGCGGGTGGCCAGAGAGCTACAGGAGGAGGCAGGACGGCAAACTATGAGGTGGGGAGAGTTACAGGAGGGGAAGGCAGTGGGCAAAGAGCTACAGGAGGGTGGCAGTGACCTACTGGTGCACGGATTTGTGCGCAGGGCTACTAGTTTTATATATAAAATCATTGACACAATTTTTAAAATAACATTGGAAACCCAACAGACTGTGTGTGTGTGTGTGTGTGTGTGTGTGTGTGTGTGTGTGTGTGATTTTTTTAAACAGGTATTTTTTTCTTATTTTATTTTATTAATATATTTTTATTGATTTTAGAGAGGAGAGAGAGAGAGAGAGAAACATAAATGATGAGAGAGAATCATTGATTGACTGCCTCCTGCACGCCCCACCCCATCCCACACTGCAACCCAGGCATGTGCCCTTGACCGGAATCTAACCTGGAACCCTTCAGTCCATAGGCTGAAGCTCTATCCACTGAGACAAACCGGTTAAACAGACTTTTAAAAACTATGCATAACATTCAGAGAAAGGAAAAGCTATTAGCTTCCTGACTCACAGTGTGTTTCTGAGCTTTTCCATGTTGTCACAAATCTGGAAGGAGATATAACTCCTAGTTATGCTTCCGATGCTGGCAATGATAAATTCCATAACTATACACATGATCATTATTTTTGAGGTCATAAATGTTCAAAATTTAAGGAAAATTATGAAATCTGCAATTCTCGACTATTGAAAGAAAGAAATACCCTGAAACTCTGGGTCAGCACCCTCTTAACATTATCCTTCAGCACAGATATGTAAAATAATAGACACATTTGCACAACCATCAGCCTCTACTGGAAGTGTCAGTCCTAGGTTAGTCTTCACTGCTTTTAAATCTTATGTATTTGAAATCATAAACTATATTCTTTCATGCCTGGTTTCTTTTGATGAACATTTTTTGTGTAATTTTTGTTGTTATATGAGGCTGTAATTTGTGCATTTTCATTGCTCTACTTATGACTGTCCAATATTGGATTGACTATACCATTTTACTGCTGATGAAAATTTTTTCCAGGTTTTAGCTAACACAAATAATACTGCTGTTTAAAAAAAATTATTGCTGAAAGTATTATAGATGTCCCCTCTTTTCCCATTGACCTTCCTCCTTCCCACTCCTATCCCCTCCCCAGGTCTTCACCCCACTATTGTCTGTGTCCATGGGTTATTCATATATGTATATAGGTTCTTTGGTTGATCTCTTCCCCTGTCCTTCCCTCTGAGGATCCTCAGTCTGTTGCATGCTTCCATATCTCTGAATCTATTTTGTCTGTCAGTTTATTTTGTTTGTTAGATTCCACATGTAAGTGAGATCATGTGATACTTGTCTTTCTCTGACTGGCTTATCTTACCTAATAATAGACAAACATGTAAATTGACCATACCTCTGCTATGCCCACAGCCAATCAGAGTGAGTATGAAAATTAACCCAACAAAGATGGAGGTTAATTTGCATACGTACCTGGGTCCCGGGAACATCCTCAGCACCCAGGTCACTCCAAGCTGACCATCGGAGGGGTGGGGGCCCCCTGCTCAAGCCTAAAGCCTTGGGCGGAGGCTTTAGGCTTGGGCAGGGGCTGAGCCTGCCATTGGAGGGAAGGGGAAAATAGAAACATATCCTCAGGTGAGGATAAAATAAAAAAGAAAGAAAGAAATGTCATATCCTATGAAAGACACATCTTGAAAATGCCTAAAGAAAGTTGTCATTTTTTTCATGGTGAAGGGACTGGAGTCCGTGTTGATGAAAATACCTTGGTGGCTTCAGTGGCTGGCAGTGGCTGCAGCAGTGGGGTGATGGGGCTGGTGCCTTCCCCTGATCAGCCCGGTCACCTCCCCCAAAGGGAGGCCAGACTGCAGCTTAGGCCTGCTCCCAAGGGGCCTAAGCTGTCAGTAGGACACCCCCTGAGGGCTCCCAGTATGTGAGAGGGGGCAGTCTGGGCTGAGGGACCCCTCCCCAGTGCACGAATTCCATGCACCAGGCCCCTAGTCCTATATAATAAAAGACTAATATGCAAATCGATCCAATGGTGGACGATCTGTTGTTGTGACATGCACTGACCATCAGGGGGCAGATGCTCAATGCAGGAACTGCCCCCTGGTTATCATTGTGCTCTCACAGGGGGAGCGCCGCTCAGTCAGAAGTTGGGCTCGCAGCTGATGAGCACAGCAGCGGTGGCAGAAGCCTCTCTCACTTCTCCTGCAGCACTAAGGATGTCCAACTGACAGCTTAGGCCCACTCCGAGGGCTTCCAGATGGTGAGAGAGCACAGACCAGGCTGAGGGAACCCCCCCCCCCCCGCCGCCGAGTGCATGAATTTCGTGCACTGGGCCTCTAGTGTCACTTATAATACTCTCCAGGTTCCTCCATGCTGTCTCAAAGGGTAAGAGGTCTTTCTTTTTTACAGCTGCATAGCATTCCATTGTGTAAATGTACCACAGCTTTTTATCCATTCATCTACTGATGGTCATGTGGGCTGTTTCCACAGCTTAGCTATTGAATACATAGGGGTGCATATATTCTTTCTGATTGGTGTTTCAGGCTTCTTAGGATATATTCCTTGAAATGGGATCACTGGATCAACTGGCAGTTGCATTTTTAATTTTTTAAGGAAACTCCACAGTTTTCCATTGTGGCTGTACCAGTGTGCATTCTTGCACCTAGTACATTCCCAGCAGTTTACTAGGATACTTTTTTCGCTACATCCTTGCCAGCACTTGTTGTCAATTTAGTGATGGTAGCCATTCAGGCAAGTGTGAGGTGGTAGCTCACTGTTGTTTTAATTTGTATCTCTCTGATGATTAGTGACGTTGAGCATTTTTTCATGTCTTTTGGCCATTTGTATGTCCTCTTTGAAGAAGTATCTATTTAGGTCCTCTGCAAAATAAGAAGCTTCTGCACAGCAAAAGAAACCATCATCAAAATGAAAAGGGAACCCACTGTATGAGAGAACATATTTGCTAATGATATATGAGATAAAGGGTTAATTTCCAACATATAAAGTATTCATACAAATAATACTTCTTTGAACATGACTGTACTTATCTTTTAGTGACTATGCCTAAATTCCTATTGAAATTGCTGGGATATATAGGAACTATGCGTATGGCAAAAGTAGATTTATAGTTGTGAGTATGCAAAACTCCATTTATTCTTATATTATTATTTTCCCTATGAAAAACTATAAATCTACTTTTGCCTCATCCTATATATCTGAGTACAGAGAGCTTTAGTAGATGCTGCCAGAATTTGCAAAAGTAATTTTCCCAATTTATATTCCAGGCAGCAGTGAGTTTCAATGCTATCCACATTCTGACACTAGGTATTGTCAATCTTTTTTAGTATTAGCCATTCTAGTGAGTGTTGCAACAGCATCTCCTTACAGTTTTAATTAGCATTTCCCTGACAAATAATAAGTTGAGCAGTTTTTCACATATTTATTAACCATCTGAGTATCCTCTTTGTGAAATGCCTACTCAAGTCTCTCCCATTTTTCTAATAGGTTGTCTGTCTTTTTCACATCGATTTATAGGATTTCTTTACCCAATATAGATACAAACCTTTTGTCAGGTATAGTATGTTCTCTTGTCTTTCGGTTTATTTTTTTATATTTTATCAGTATCTTTGATGAGAAAAATTCTTACCTTGTCCAACTTATCAACTTAATTTTGTCTAGTTTATGAATCTTTTCCTTTATGTTACTAAGTTTTGTGTCCTATTTAAGACATATTTTCTTACCTTAAGATAATAAAGATATTATCTAATTTTATCCTCTAGAGGCTTCATTATTTTACTTTTCACAGTTAGAACTTCAATCAAATGTGCAATGGTGGGAAGTAGAGATCAAGTTTCAACCCTCCCCACCCATTTGAGTATCCAAATGACCAGGAACATTGGATTTAAAATATTAATTATTTTTAATTGGTGAAAAGTAAAACCACTATGAAAATATCAATCACAAACTTTTAAGCATCAAATAACAAAGCAATGAAACATGTTGGAAACAATGAGAAAAATGACAAACATAACAGTAATGCAAACTTCAATATAATTCTCATAAGAACATGACAACTGAAGCAGTCAAAATATAAAAGGTATCTGAATGTATGTAATAAATCCAATAAATATACAGAACTGTAAACCCTACAAGGAATTCACCTTTCTTGGTGCCTAGGGAACACTTTAAATATTGATCTCATATTTATCCTGTGAACAAAATCTCAAAAAATAGAAAGTACAAGTGCCTATTCTTTGATCACATTATAATAAAACTAGAAATTAATATTTTAAACACACATTTCATAATTTTAAAATATCCACCTAAATACTCTTAAGTCAAGAAGGAACTCACAGCTGCCTTTATTCAACACTTAGAAATAGCAAAACCAGTGTGTATCAAACCATACTGGACTTGGTCAAAGATATGATTAGAAGCAAACTTAGAAGTAATTTTCACACAAAAATTAATGGGAGCATTAAAGCATTAGAAAAACCTAGAAGAGAAAATATGGTAAGATTATATAATTTTTAAAGAGTAGAAAAATGGAAGAATTCAAAATAATCTGAGGCCTCATAAATATCAAAATATACACACCTATAATCTAATTCAATATTTAAAAAGAGAAAACATAAGACATAAAATTAGTAATAATAAAAGGACTTTAATTGGATATATGAGATCAAATGTTATAAGAAATTATTATGTACAACTGTTTGCAAAAATTATCAAATAAATACCTCTATGAAAGGCCAGGGTAAAAAAAAACTAATTATATCATGTATTATCCATTTGCAACCTGCATAATACCAGAGAAATTTCTGAAACACACTCAAGGATTCCTACTAAGAAGTGGTATTCATTTAGTCATTTAACAAATATCTAGTGAGGATCCTGTATATAATTGGAGTATGTGCTAAATACTAAATACAAACTTACACAAGCCAACTTGATCTCTGGCCTCTAGAAGTCACATAGCACAGACAAGTGAATAGGCAATTATAACTGAGATGTTTCAACAAAAAAGAAGTTTGGGGTGGTGGGGGGAAGAGAACTGGCCTCTACCTTAGTCAATGAGGATGGGGAGAAGAGGGTTGTAAGAGTAAGTTGGCACATGTCAAATGCCTACTCTCTACTGTGTCAGATGCCTTAAAAAGAAATCCTCATTCACTCTTCAGGACAACTCTGGACAGATAACTTGACATACATGCAGTCTGATAAATGGAGGTATAAGAATTCACATCCAGCCCTAGCTGGTTTGGCTCACTGGATAGAGTGTCGGCCTGTGGACTGAAGGGTCCTGGGTTTGATTCCAGACAAGGGCACATGCCCAGGTTGCAGGCTCAATCCCCAGTAGGGGTCATGCAGGAGGCAGCCTATCAATGATTCTCTCTCATCACTGATGTTTCTCTCTCTCTCTCCCTCTCTCTTCCTCTCTGAAATAAATAAAAATATATTTTAAAAAAAATTCACATCCAAAATTTTTGACCCCAAAGTTCCTGATCTTTCCTTAAAGTAGAATAAGAAGTCTAACTGGCTATAAAACACATACATACACATACCTCAACTGAGATGCAATAAAAGAGACACCAGCCCTAACCGGTGTGGCTCAGTGGATAGAGCATAAAGGGTCCCAGGTTCGATTCCGGTCAAGGGCAGGGTTGCGGGCACATCCCCAGTAGGGGGTGTGCAGAGGCAGCTGGTCGATGTTTCTCTCTCATCGATGTTTCTAGTTCTCTAACCCTGTCCCTTCCTCTCTGTAAAAAATCAATAAAATATATTTTAAAAAAAAAAAATAAATAAAAGAGACACCAAACAATACATGCTGTGGCAAAGGACCCATGGAGTCAAAAAAAGAGAGACAGTCTTTCAAGTTAATTAATGCATTGGGGGAAGCTATCACTAGAGGGCGACATTGCAAACACTATGAATAACAAGTCACTAGAAAAAAAGATCTAGGGTAAAACTAAAAGCACTGCAATATTTAAGCCCATTTTTAAACTACTAAAAAGGAAATGTTTTCCTGTGCTCAAATACTTTTTAGAATGGTTAAAGAATTTATAAAACAAAAAAATAAATGCACAGAATATTCTTTTTTAACCTGAAATGTGTAGAAACATTTCCTTGGAGTTTCACAAAGATTACTATAACATAAATGAGGATAGATGAATAAGCCTAAAAAAATAATAACTTATTTTCTAAATTAGCTTTGTTATAGCAGCTTTTCAGTTTAAAAATAATCACCCTTACCTTTACATTCTTAGGATTTTTGTCAGCATAATTATATTAATTAAATTAATTTATTCCATATAGAACTATTTTCAGATAGGCAGCCTATAATTAGATCATTCACTCATGAACTTAAGCTTTGAGATAGTGCCTTTTAAAAATAACAAAAGCAAAGCAAGAATTTTTCTGAAGGAAAATAATTGTCTGGGCTTTCTCACCTCCCAGTCACTCCATAATTCACTTTTCTAGGTTTTGGCCCCACTAAAATTGTTCTAGACAAATTTGTCAGTGGCTGCTCGTAACAGACCTGAATGACTCTATTTTTTTCTGCATCTTTCTGCAGCAATTGTTACAACCAAGCAATCATCTTTTCTGAAACACTGATTCTGTCTCTGGCAATCAAATTTTACTATGACTTGCTTTTACTATGAACACTCCTCTGTTGGTTCTCTCACTGGCCATTGTTAAAGTTTAGAATTTGGGTTTCCATCCTCAGCCCTCTTCTCTCCCATGACTTTTTTTCTTAGAGAATCTCCACTCTACTATATAGTAGGCTTTCCAAATTTCATTCTCTGGTCTAGTTCTGACAGTTGTACACTAGCTATCTTGACTTGGATGTTACATAAGCATCTCAAATCCAACATGTCCAAACCTAACTTCTCACTTTTCACCAAAAGTGTGTGATTCCTCCTACATTTCCTTGCCATAAATAAGTAGGGAAGACAACCATCCAGTCTTGCAAGACAGAAATTCTACTTCCCAAATCACTCTTTATTTCTGTCACCACTGGAACAGCCTTTGTTTTAACCAGGAATTACGATTTTAAGGGTGTTTTATTAACTATTTAAACTTTTGAACATGGATTCCTTGGTAGGGAAACAGGAACACATGCTGCATTTTCTTTCACCATAGAACCTGCCCCTCTCTATGCCGCCCACCACTGCCACTTCCCACATACATCTTGCCTGTCTGACCCTATAAAGAATTTGAGCTTGGGGCTTAATTTTACAGACTTAAAACACTACCTTAGATTTGTCTACCTGGAATTCAAGTCCCATATTTTACCTCTCTCCAATTCATCCTTCATATTGATTGAATTTTCCCTCTAAAATGCAAAGTGCAAAACTAAGCACTTCAAATGCCCTTCCCCTGATTATCTATAGGTGAAGGAACTACACAAAGTCAAGACTTCTTATGATCATACCTCTGCTTTTCTCTACAGCCTCCTTTCCCACCATCCTGCCTTCTACTTTGAGCTGTTACAGCAAGTGATCTACAACTTGCACTCAAAAGATAACTTCCCATTCTGAATAACTGGGATGTCCATCTCACCTCTCACTCTCCTATCTACCTGCTTGTGGAATTCTTCACCCCTCTACATCTTGCTGAATTGTCATCTACTCTAAATGTTTCCTCAGTATTCTGCAGGAATTCCCAGCTTGATTTGCTTCATTACTGTGTGGATCACACCACATTGAAATTACTCATTTGGTTCTATCTCCCCCATTCAGTAGTGAGATCCTTTGGGGAAGACATTCCATCTTACCCCTTCTAGTAGGCTAAGCATTATCAGCAGAGAACTTGGCAACAGCAGCTCTCAATAAATGTTGAAATAAACTGACCAAATAAGTTCCCGATGTCCATACATACTTTCCAGACACGACAATTTAGTCATTTGGAACTTCCCAGCAGGATGGATGTCTGCCTCCCAGGCACAAGGAGATGGACCAGCTTCTCCTCCCTAACTTAATAAATATCACCTGCCACTTAGCCAATTTCCAAACCTAGGGACATACCAAATTATCTGTCCCTCAACAAATCTCCACAGCCAAATAACCAAGAGCTTTTTACTCTACTTTCTGCATATCTCTTGCCTCCATCTCCTTCTTATCTTCTCCAGTATCACACAGTTCTTTTTCCTTGCCAAGCCTAGTGATTAGCGTTTCTCCTCTTCTACTTCTATGTAAGCAAAATGTTCTTAAAATGAAAGTCATATCACTCCTTCAAGGCGCACAGAATAAAGGCAGAACTCTTCAGAACAGTCTATAATCTTGTTGCTCCTTGTGGTTAGGAGTCTTGCAGCAGCATCACTTGGAAGCATCACCTCTCCTACTGACGAGAGGGTCCTACTCCTGACTTACTGAATCAGAATCTGTACTTTTAACAGGGAATTCATATATTAGTTTTACATCATAAAAAGGTGTTGGTCTGAGACCTTTCATTCAATGGTCCCTGACTGTCTCTGCCACTGCATCACTTGCCACTCTCCCATACACAGAGAGCTTCCTGCCTTTAGAAATGGCTAAGAGCACTCTAAAACTCAGTAGGTCTTTAAGTCTTGCATCTTTTTTTCTACTTCCTGTTGCTCCCCCGCCTACTCCTAAACCGATTCTCTTCTTTTAGGTCTTAGCTTTATCATTTCCTCTTTAAAGTCCTCCCAACCCTATCCCTTTAGTCTTTTGTCCCTTTAGTCCCATAAAAGACTACATATCCTTTTTTTAAAGTTTCTTTTTGTAATTTAAAGAATCATATGGCATCAGAATTTTTATCTCATCCAACTTTGTATTCCAAGTACCTGAAACAAAGGTAGGAGGGCCTTAAAAATGTTAATTGAATTAAAATATGTTAGGGTCACTAGTCCTGATAAAGTAGGTTGGTGTTTTCTATTCTGTTCAGGTCAGTTTCTGCATAGACAATAAATACACATTTTTTCCTTTTACTGTAAAAATAAAAATAAATAGAAGTAAACAAATGAAAGCTAAACACAGAGATCTTATTTCAAGAAATAATCTGGTGGTGACTGGAAATTTTATTTGATGAAAGATTAATTCAACTAAAAAGTACTACCAAGTTGAAGAGTTGCCTTGAGCTATCTCTGAAAAAATAATTCATCATAAAAAGGAACCATTACACCAGATAAGTTTATACAAGTTTCAAGGTGGGAGGAAACTGGATAATGATTTTGAATGCCTGATTATGTGTGCATTTGTGGGGATGGGAGTAGGAGTAAGGGGTTAAAATATTTGCCACTATGAACAATTAACTTTCACAAAGTAGCATGTGAACAATGACCAAGTAGTAATTTATATCCAAAGTTATTTCTGTGGGTGAGAAAGTAGGATTACTAGTGAAAGACTATTTAATACTTTCAGAGAAAAAAGTCATGTATGAATTCTCTACATGTAAAATGATGAAAAAGAGGAACAGCCTTTAAATGTTCAATTGGTTGACCTTGTAAAATGAATTTGTAGATAATACAGTTTCACTAAATCCTGTATACTGATTTCAAGGTAAAATGTGCCTGAATGGAAGAAAAACTTTACCTGAAGATTTATGAAATTGTTTCTCCTTATTTTTAATGCCTATCTTGATATTATTTACATATCAATTGCACTTGGCTATTTTATTAAATGAGAGACAAAGTGAATCTTGACTAATTCACTAAAAATTAGTACAAATTATAATAGGAAAAACATCTACAACCAGTGGTTAATAAATAATTTTTCAAGTTTTTCAATAATTAAATCCCAGAAACTAATTCCATCTGAAATGTATCTAATACCCAGTCTAGACAGAGGATCAATAATTAAGTGTGACATCTAATTAGCAATGTGGCAAATTAGCTAATTCCAATTTTATCTGGCTATTGATAAATAATGTTTGTGTTTTACACATAGAAAGGAAGAGGAGCTTCCTTTTCCTTTATGGTGATTTACCTTTTCCTTTTTAATATCCTCAGCTGATCAATGGCTCAAGTCATTTCACAGAGAGGAAGTACCCTTAAGCCACCTCTGATATGGCTAAAGAAAGAGAACCAAAGTGAAAATTTATTGAGGAAAGACACACATAAAAGAAGACCCCCCACCAAAACACACACACACACACACACACACACACACACACACACACACACACAATTAAAAAACCCTCAGATAAATGCTTAGGTAAGAGACTGCCAGGCTCAGAAGATGCACAGTAAAGAATTTCCTTCCTCTCAACTATAGTGAAAATAGGATATGAAAACTTAACATCTCCACCAAAACAACTATGTCCCATACCCACTGTGTCATCCAAATTTAAATTCCAATTTTGATTTCAAATCGATCAATTAATTCAATAGTTATTGTGCACTTTACTAATTGACAAGCACTATGCTAAATGAAATAGAGACAATGGCCAATAAAAAGAAAGTGCTTACAAAAGTTCTTTAGAAACTCAAGGAAGAGAATAATTTTTCAGTATAAGAGATATACGTAACAGGACTTAACAGGATTAATTCCTTCTGCCAATATTTAATGAGGACATACAGAATACCAGGTGTAATACAAAGCACAGGGACATAATGAAAAATAAGGCCGCTCATCTATCCTAGATAAGCTTTGAATGTGGTGGTGGAGACAGAAAAGTAAACAGCCAATTACAATAAAGTACAAGTACTTTGTGTTAAATAAGTCCAGCAGAGAAAGACAAGTACCATATAATTTCACTCTTAGGTGGAATCTAATGAACAAAATGAACTAGCAAGCAAAATAGAGACAGTTTCATAGGTAGAGAGCAGGCTGACAGCTTAGTGGGTGGCTGGGGAATTGAGTAAAAAAGAAAAAGGGGGGGGGGAGAAAAAACTCATGGACAAGAATAACAGTTTGGCCGAAGCCGGTTTGGCTCAGTGGATAGAGCGTCGACCTGCGGACTGAAGGGTCCCAGATTCGATTCCGGTCAAGGGCATGTACCTTGGTTGTGGGCACATCCCCAGTGGGGGGTGTGCAGGAGGCAGCTGATCAATGTTTCTGGCTCTCTATCTCTCCCTTCCTCTCTGTAAAAAATCAATAAAATATATTTTTTTAAAAAGAATAACAGTTCGTTGATTGTTGGGGGGAGTGAAGGAAGGCATAGAGGGGATAAATAGTGATAGATACTTGATTTGGGGTGATGAACACACAATGTGTTGTAGAATTGTACACCTGAAATCTGTATAATTTTGTTAACTGGTGTCACCTCAAAAAAAAAATCAGACCTTTAAAATAATTAATTAAACATTTTTAAGAAGTACTTTGGATAATACTATATAGAGGAAGGAGAGTTAAGAGAGTTAAGAGCTATGAGGCTGGAGAAGTAATGACAACAGGAGGTAACACTATGAGCCAACCAAAATACTGAGCACTTTGATGTATATAAAATCCCCACAATAATCCTACAAGGGAGGTGACTATAATCACCCCTTTTACAAACTGAGGAACCTAAGGAAGTCTAAACTTACTAGAGGTCACAGTGATAAGGGTGGAGCAGGAATCTGAACCAGTTATATGCACCCAAAGATCTTGCAGGATCATAAAGAGGCCCTTTATATGAGTTTAGTCCTTTGTCAAAAAAGGTCTTTAAAGGGTAAGATGCCAAAATAATAATTTGATCAGATTTGCCTTTAGAAAGATTGCTTTGAGAAGGTATGGATGGGATGGAGTAAGACTTTAAAAGACAAGTAGATGAGTTCTGAGGGTGGCATTACAATCCAAATAAAAAATCTTTAGAGCTCTAGCCAGTTTGGCTGAGTGGATAAAGTGTCAAATCGGCCTGTGGACTGAAGGGTCCCAAGTTTGATTCCTTATAAATCAGGTCAAGGGCACATGCCTGGGTTGCAAGCTCAGTCCCTAGTCAGGGGCATGCAAGGAGGCAGCCAATCAATGATTCTCTCTCATCATTGATGGTTCTCTCTCTCTCTCTCCCTCTCCCTTCCTCTCTGAAATCAATAAAAATATGTATCTTTTTAAAAATCTTTAGAGCGTAATCTCCAGTAGTGGCAGGGGTGACAGAAATAGAGACATAAACAAATGGCATTTTAAAGAAGAAATTTTAATAATTTAGAACCTACTAGAAGTAAGTGTTACTGGAGAATACTATATGATAAATTGAGACAACTCCAAAATAAAAGTAAAGATGAATAGGCTTTCTGAAACAAAGATAGTAAGTTTAGTTTTGACTAACTTGACTTAGAAACAAAAGTGTAACCAACTTCAATACCTTAGGTTACACATTGACATGTCAACTTTGAAATAATATTGGGTATTTTCAGAGCCACTTTAGTTAACAAATTTCAACTATTCGTAAAAGTATATGGATATGGATTAAATTAGAATTTTTTCATATTTTTCTTAAATATTTTACATCTTGCCTAGTCGGATGTGGCTCAGTGGTTGAACATCAACCTATGAACCAAGAAGTCACAGTTCGATTTCCAGTCAGGGCACATGCCCAGGTTGTGGGCTCAATCCCCAGTGTGGTGTGTGCAGGAGGCAGCCAATAAATGATTATCTCTCATCATTGATGTTTCTATCTCTCCCTCTCCCTTCCTCTCTGAAATAAATAAAATTAAAAATTTACATCTTATATATTTCTATATCGCACTGTGTAGGACTGGTAGTCAGTTAATCATCTAGTAGAATCATCTCAATTTTCTCTCTCAGAAAAACAGAAATATTGCTATTCATAAAATTGTACCATAAAACCACACCTAGCATAAGTAAATGATTTTCAAAAGATTTTCAGCCCTGAAGAACATACTTATGGGGCCTCTAATCTGTTTTAACCACTGAATAAAATAATTTGTTGGTATAATCTTGCTTATTTTCAAAGTATTTCTATTCATAGTCTCTTTTAGTCTTTATAATAATCCTATACATTATAATAGAAAGCAAATAACAGACAAGTGTTTGGAATATACAGATGCGAAATACAGAACCACAACTTATAAATCAGTTTACAGTTCATGCTGTACACAAACATATACTACAGACTTGATTTATAATATTGTATAAAACTGAAATTTAGAAAGTTTGGGTTTCACAATCCTTTGATAATCTAGTTGAAAGAAGAAAAACATTAGAATATAATTTATTTAAGTTTATAACCAAGTAATAACCTGAGGAATTTATAATTATTCAAGCTGATGGAAAGAGTTAGTGGAGACTAAAATGAAAAGCAACTATAACCTCTGACTGTGAATACTGGGTTCAATGACTTGACATGAGAAGTTTAAGAGTAAAATTTCATCTCTATCCCACAGACATAATGTTTCTTCCTCAAGGAAACTGTGGTTAGTTTTTAAAAGTTATATACACAATTCCTTGGCATAATACAAAATTAATGCCAGGCTTTTGTTTCCTTCAATATTATTTCCTGACACTTCCATATCTATTACCTGTCACTTTGCTATATTTTAAATTGTTGTATTTTAAAACTTACACCCTATGAACTCATGATGTTAAATGTACAAACCTAATACAGCAATCGATATTTGCTACTGTAATAATTATCATTGTGTAGCAGTTACCAGATCTTAAAGAAAAATATTCTAATATTCTAGTAGTCCAAAATAATGCCCAATTTCACATCCATATGTATCACTGCATTAACTCCATTCCCCTAAAAAGGTAAATCTATTCAAATCTCTATTCTGCAAGGATTTTTTTATTGATGTAAACCTATTTCCAGGACAGCCCTTTGTATTCATGAGTCCAAACTCCTTGTCTTACAGCTGAGCAAACGGAGACCCAGAAAGCTTTTGATCAGAACAGGTCCACGCAGTATTCAAAGCAAGGGGGGATAAGGACACATATGTAATACCTTAATCAATAAGAAAAAAATTCATCTTTTCCTCTTTATACTGCTGAATACTCCCCCTTTGCCTGCTCCTTTCTAAGAAGTAGAGAAGGGATACAAGCAAATTCAATAAAATTTTGTTTGGTAATTTAGTGTCTCAAATGCAAAAACACTGAGGCTAAGAAAAGAAAGCAGGTTAAACTGAAACTAGTCCCTATAATAAGAATTTGCACCAAATTTCAAATGTGCATACTAACCCTGACTCATTATCTCCTATAGGTAAAGATGGCTTCTATCTCAGTGTCCTCCTGGTTCATAATCGATGAGATGCATAATCAATGCATGCCCTTAACTGCTTTCACAGTAATGGCAGATTATGTATATCACTGGCCACATTAAGTATTTTTACTTTTCTCTATTAAATTATTCTATAAAGTTATAAGATACAAGATTGCATTTAAGTACTTTTTCCATAATTCTTAAACTCTTCCTCAAAAATTATAAAAGTAACACTTCCACTGAAACCAATACGATAATAAAAAAATATGAAAAGGAAAAAAAGGTCATCTCTATTCCTTCTTTATCCTCCATCCCATATATCAAGATAATTATACCTTTTTTTATTTCAAATATATGCAATATGTTTTATAAAGACAAGTTTTTAAAAATAGGGTACTCTGTGAGTTATAACTAGCTTTCCTCACTTATTAAAACATCACAGACATTCCTTAAAAAATGAACAGAAAGGCCCCAGCCAGGTGGCTCAATTGGTTGGACCGTCATCCCCAACACCAAAAAGATTGCAGGTTCGATTCCTGGTCAGGTCATATACCTAGGTTGCGGGTTCAATCCCAGTCAAGGTGTGTACAGGAGACAACTGATCCATGTTTTTCATCTATGTCTCTCTCTCTCTCTTTCTAAAAATCAATAGAAACAAATCCTCGGGTGAGGATTAGAAAAAGAAAAAATAATCATAGAACCCATTTTTTAAGAGCTCCACGATATTACATTGCAACCATTCTCCCTCTTGATGTACATTAATTTCTAGCTTTTTGTCACTACCAGCAATGCAGTGATAAACATGTTTGTATCATTGACTATGTCACGTAGAAAAAAAGTTATAACCTTATATATATGGTCAATGAATTAATAAGAGAGCACTCAGAAGAGAACCCAGTGTATGAAAAGGACTTTTGATCAAGAAATCCTCTTTAGAGAAAGGCTCAGAAGAACATATTCTTGACAACTGAGATATTATGTTCAAAATGGATCACAATCTCTTCTAAAAGTTCTTAAAATAAGGAAAGACTGAAGAATTAGGAACAAGGTTCAGAGTTCATATTATTAGCCTGGAGAACTGAAACAACCAATTATAGGTTCAAAAACAAAGTCCTCTTGTCTTCCAAAGAGAAGCTGCCTAATAGAGTATGATTACATAATTTAAAAAAGAATTATAGACAAAATTTAAATTTAAAGAACACACACAAGCCAAATGCATAAGATGCTTCCTATATAACACATATAAACAATTTCCAATACTTGAGATAAATTTGTCATTTAGGATCAGGATTTATACCAAAACCAAACAATATTTAGTAGAAATTAATGTTTATCTTCTTACAACCTATTTACTACTTAAAAAATTTTTGTCATATACAGTAAAATAAGATCATTTAACATCTCAACAAAACAGAAAATATAACTAAACATCAGCAATAGCAAAATTTTTAAGTGTAAAAATTAAAACCTGTTCTATCAAGCTTCCTATAGATATCAAATTGAAGAAAACTGACCAGAATATTATCATACTTCATCTTGAAAATATATTTATTGATTTAAAAAAACTCTACAATGAATGGTTGGTTTTGAGCTCTACAGAATTTTAAAAACAAGAGGGGTACCTTGCAAAGTTCTATGATAAATAAATGTACTTTTTAGGTTTTGGCAGACTGTATTTTCATTCATCCTTCGAAGTATTGCTGAAAAAGAAGCAAGAGTACCATCACTCTCAGAGGACATAGGAGTGGTTCTGAAAGTGAAAAGAGTTTATGATAACTACACACAGCAGAGAATCCTGGAACTAAAGCATCAACTGTCTTTCTGCTTTAGTAGACGGCCAACATTTTTCCATCAGGACCCATAAAATTCAGTCATTCCTTAATTTTCTTCCTTCTCAGCTCTCCATGTTCATTCTGTGAAGTCCTATTGGTGTTAAACACACAACAAAAAATATATGTTTCTATCACTCTTCTGCTGTGTTTGCCTTCTTGTCTCAACAGTATTTCCTTTTCCTTCTTCAAAACAGACTCTTCTCAAGGAGTCTTCAATGAGAATTTCTTGATAAAAAATGGATTGGAAGACAAGATGAGATAAAAGAGGTCTTTTCATTGTGCCCAAGCTAGAGGGGGGAAAAAAGAAGAGAAAAATGATACAGAATTACCTAATAACACTTCTTATTTTCACTGAAAGAAAAAAGAAAACTCTCACTTGACCAATTTTATTGACATATCTTTGTTCATATCCTCTAATTGAGTTGTTACAGGTATAAGTTCCCACTGCTCCAAGTTTTTCAAAAACAACTTCCCCCCACATACTCATGCATACTTCTTATATTATCACTTAAAAAGCAAGACAGAATTATAAATTGTCAGGAGTACAACTGAAAATAGCATTTCTAAAACCTCAATAAGTAAATATCTAGAAAATCTCTATGAAATTCCCTACTATATGGTTTGAAGAGAAAAAATCTTTGTGCAATATTTTTAAGCTACACTAAGACTAGGGCTATCTTGGAAGCCATTCAGTGAGCTCTTGGCACTTAAGTCTCTGCTATTCTAGGGAAAAATCAAAAATGTAAGACTTAAAGAGTTCCAATTAATCAACAATTTAACTGCTATCGGTGTTAAACATTTTCATGCCGGAGAAGTCAGTGTTAAATGGTTAAATAGCCAAAGAAGAGATCATCAATTACAAATAAGAGGTTTAAACATATACTAAAATATTTAAAATTCAATACAGTTTTCACATCTAAACATTTTCATTGGTTTCTAAAAGTCGCTGCTAGCTAATACTATTATGTCATCATGCTATGTACCTAAATGTTCCTGGTGAATCTGATTACCATAGAAGTGAGTCTGTGATTCAAGAACTCTGAGACAACTTCCTATACCATGAAGCAAAATTGTGCAAGAGCAGAAAAAGAAATACCAAAAAAATGCTAATATTCTTTCCTACTTCTTTTACCACCCTTACAAAAGAAGATAGCTCCACCCCAACTTTCCCATCTCCCACACCACCCTCCACTAGCCACTCTCCACTCCTCTCAGAAAAAGAATTATTTTATCCAACCAAAACAGAGAAACCAGGTAAAATACATAAGAAGAATACCTGTAAGATTTTTCTTCCCATAACTTGTCCCAGGCAAGGATCCTCAGGCACTCTCTCCATGTTGTCCTCCACCACTTCTTCAACCATTAGAGATGCATCCTGAATGATGGTGGAGGATTCAGAAGTTTATAGTAGATGTGGCATATTGAGATCAAGGATCATATCCATCTCCTCACAAAAAGGGATGGGGCCTTTCAGGTAATCCAGATGATTACACTACATGTTACTATTCTGATATTGAGCAATTTCTCCTCTCAACCCCCAAAATCCCATCCTTATATGCCTCAAAATCTTAAATATATCGCTCTCATTTTTCCCTTTGCTACTTATTACTTTAATTTGTTTATATCCTGGCCCATTCCACAAAAGATGTTGGGTTGATATTACTCTTTATTAATAAAGCAACACCTAGGAAGTATCCTTACTTGAAGTTATTCTCCACATATATATCATCTCTCATAAAGTCCATATGCAATGAAGGAACTAACCAAAACCCACCCTGATATTCTGAGTAAAAAAGGTTAAGAGAAGTATGTGAAAATGCACTTCTGTGAGAGCCTAGGAATAATGAGTGAAGGAGATGATTGCTAAAAACTTAGTAAAAGAAAAGTATGTTACAAAGAAAACTAGACTTAAGACTATATGTAAATTAAAGTGGCTTAGGTAACCACTGCTACCCTCATGTTGCTCATCTCCCCTTCTCTCCAACATAACTTTTAGTGCTTAATTTTTTAATAACAATATGTTCCTTATAAAACATTGTTTTAAGAAAACCATATTAAAATTTCATGTCCTTTCCTCTTTCTTGTGCATATCTGAACATACATATATTTCTGACCATAAATAGACTGTTCTTGCTTCTTTTTTAATATATCTTGACCATTTTTTTCACATGACACATAACGATCTCACTCATCTTTTCAAATGTTTATATAACACTCCCTTGCATCTAGGCATTGTGCTCTACTATTTCTTTGTTCATTCTCTCCCGTTCTCTAATCTCCTCTGAAAATGGAAATACCTGGTTTCATGCCCCATGTCTCTTAAACATTTGCTCATATTTTTTACCTCCACTTTTTCATCTTCATATTATAGGATGTTCCCCCCCCCTTTTTTCTAAATCATTAATTCAGCTTTTAGCTCTTCTTTTTTTAAAAAAAAATTAACAATCATATTTTTGTTTCTGACAACTCTGCAGATTGCTTCAGGACAGTCCGACTTATTTTTAAGTTATTTTATCCTCTTAAATCTCTCTGAAGGTACAAATTACATTTATGATAAAGTATTGGTTTCCTCACCATTACCATTTATTATCAAACTATTTATTCTCAAAAGGCATCCATTTTTAGTTTAAATTTTAATTTATTTTATAATGAGTAAATTTGAGCATGTTTATATTTCAAAGCCATTTATATGTATCTTTTATAAAATATGATCTTTTTTAAAAATATGTTTTTATTGATTTCAAGGAGAGGGAGGAAGAGGGAAAGAAACATCAATGAGAGAGAATCATTGATCGGCACGCCCCCTACTGGGAATCAAGCACAAAACCTGGGCATGTGCCCTGACCTGGACTTGAACCTTGATCTCCTGGTTCATATGGGTCAACACTCAATCACTGAGCCATACTGGCTTGCATATATTTCTTTTCTAAGTCATTAGACATTTAGTGATGGCCTACCCCAAAAAATTAATAAATACCATTATGTACCATCTGTTGCTTGTATCATTCCCATCTTCCAGGCACCACTTTTTCTCTTAGTTCACAGTTTATTTGTATTGTTGTTTTTCTGATGATCCTTGGTATTGCAAATTTGTGAGTGGTGTTCTGGAGCTAATTGGCCTAGTTTTTTCCAGTAGATTTATGTCTGTCCCTCTTTGAAGGCAACTTCCCAGAATGAGAGAGCTGATCTCAGGATGAATATGAGTTGGGGGAGCATATCAAGAGGCATGTTTTATTTTACAACGTGTGGTCATAAAGCAGGTTGTAGGCTGGAACCCCCAAGATTGACAATACCAGGAAGACTCTAATTTTGAGGTAGAATATTGTAATGCATTTCTCATATGTGGGACCATTTTCTCTTTCCTTTCCCTTCACCTCTACTCTGTGTCTTGGTAGAGTTCTCTGGCTCTGCTCTGCAACTCTCTCCAACCCCAATTACCAGAAGTCTTCTCATTATCTGCAGAACAGAAGCCATCTCTCTATCCTAGAGATGAATACTATTTCCAGCTGATTATCATTCAGTACAAACGAGGAAGGGAAAACCCCAGCTGCTACAGACAGTTTTTAAATTAGCTGTTCTGATGACTACCCACAGACCACTCCAAATCTTTGAAAATGTTAACACAAATGGAATTTCCTGAGGTCCACTAAAGAAAAACTTCTCACTTTCTCTGCTCTTGTTTCTGTGCTCCTCTCATTCCGTTTTCTATCTTCATTAAATTTCCCAAAATGTGCTATACCAATGCTATTATAGGTCTAAATTTAAAAAAAAAAATACATTTTAATCATTTCAAATACATGTGAAGTTGAGAGAGCTTTTGCCATCCTACCTAATAAAAGGGTAATATGCAAATAACCATCACTCCGATACGCCCACGATTGGGCCGGTGGGAGGCTGGGGGGCGGGACTTGGGGTGGCCTATCCGGCTGTTGAGAAGATCAAGATGGTGGCGCCCAGTCCTCTTAGCCCCAGCAGAGTCTGCCCAGTAGCAGCAGTCCAGGGTGTCCGGCTGGGAGGCACCAGCTCCCAGCGTGAGCCACGGGATCGCTGGCAAGTGGCGGCGGTTTGGGGGCGGGGGTCTCAGCCGCCCCCAAGCCGCAGGATCCCCTGGCAAACCAGGGCAGCTTGGGGGCGGGGGTCTCAGCCGCCCCCAAGCCTCAGAATCCCCTGGCAAGGCGGGCTGAGACCCCCTCCCCCAAGCCGCAGGATCCCCTGGCAAACCAGGGCGGCTGGGGGATGGGGGTCTCAGCCACGCCCAAGCCGCAGGATCCCCTGGCAAGTCGGGGCAGCTTGGGGATGGGGGTCTCAGCCGCCCCCAAGCCGCAGGATCCCCTGGCAAAGCGGGGCAGCTGGGGGACGGGGGTCTCAGCCACCCCCAAGCCGCAGGATCACTGGCAAGCCCAGGCGGCTTGGGGGTGGGGGTCTCAGCCACCCCCAAGCTGCAGGATTCCCTGGCAAGCCTGGCTGAGACCCCCGCTCCAAAGCCTCATGATCCCCTGGCAAGCCGGGGCAGCTTGGGGGCAGGGATCTCAGCCTCCCCCAAGCCACAGGATTCCCTGGCTGTGAGGACAGCTTGGGCTGGGGTCTCAGGCCTGCAGGGCCCGGCACCCAAGCCACAGGATCCCCTGGCCGGGCTGGCTGCCTGGGCTGGTGTCTCATGCCTGCAGGGCCGGGCACCCCCACTGCATGATCACCCAGCCAGTGGCAACAGCCTGGGCTGGGGTCTCAGGCCAGGAGGGCGGTACACCCCCACCATGTTATCTTCAGGCCAGCGAAGGCAGCCTGGGCTAGAGCCGTGCACCCTCACCGGGCTATCCCCAGCCAGGCTGAGATGGCAGCCTGGGCAGGGGTCTCAGCCTGGCCAGGGCTCGATCCCCTTCCAGTGGTGGCAGCCTGGGGTCTCAACCATTGAGTCACACCAGCCAGGCAGATATGGAGGAATCTTAAATTTTTTTTTATATATAATATATTTTATTGATTTTTTTACAGAGAGGAAGGGGAAGGGATAGAGAGCTAGAAACATCTAGAGAGAGAAACATCGATCAGCTGTCTCCTGCACACTCCCCACTGGATATGTGCCCCCAACCAAGGTCGAACCTTGACCAGAATCGAACCTGGGACCCTTGATTCTGCAGGCCAATGCTCCATCCACTGAGCCAAACCAGTTAGGACTGTCCAATATGCTAAAGAAAAAACCCTATCTAATAAAGAGAGAATATGCAAGGGAGGGCATTTGGGGGTGACCGGGGTATCAGGGGAGGGCAGTTAGGCATTGATCGGGCTGGCAGGGGAGTGGTTAGGGAGTGATCAGGCTGGCAGGCAGAGCGGTTAGGGGCAATCAGGAAAGCAGGCAGGCAAGTAGTTGGGAGACAGCAGCAGTCCTAGATTGTGAAAGGGATGTCCGACTGCCTGTTTATAGGCAGTCGGACATCCCCCAAGGGGTCCCAGACTGGAGAGGGTGCAGGTTGGGCTGAGAGACACCCCCACCCCCATGCACGAATTTCGTGCACCGGGCCTCTAGTCTTTTAATAAATGCCTCTTCAAATTTTTAACATGTACTTTCACCTATACACCTTCAAAACTATCAAGTAAAAAAAGTATCCACTCATATCCTATATAATAAAAGACTAATATGCAAACTATTCAACTGGGAATTCGACCACTTGCTATGACATGCGCTGACCACCAGGGGGAGGTGCGGAACATGGCGGGCGGCAGTGGAGGCACTGCTGGCCCTTATGGGCCCCAACAAGAGCGGAACCATGGTGGGATGGTGGAGTAGGTGAGCGGGCAGCACCAGGCCAAGGTGGGTGCAAGCAGGGGCCAGATTGCCCCACTGATTGCCCCGCAGATGGGACAGTGGCAGGGGGCGGGGCCACCACCTGGCTCCCAGGTGCTGAGGGAGCTGGGCGGGGGACCTGGCCCCAACTGATCACCCTGCAGGTGGAATGGTGGAGCAGGTGAGGGGGTGGAGCCAGGCCACAGCAGGGTGCCAGGCGGGGCTGCAGGGCTGTGAGGCTGGGGTCATGAGCTGGGTCCTGATCCCCGCAGGCCACCCCGAGGGACCCCACCCATGCACAAATTTGTGCACCAGGCCTCTAGTAATTCTATAAGTAGAAATATCTGCATAGTATACTATGCATAGTATTCTTCTATTTTCCCCACGTCATCACAATTTCATCTGGTAGACTACATGTTTTATTATTAAAGCATCTAGAATTAATTTCCTAATTGTCATTTTTTCATCTCATTCATTTTATTAGAAATATTTTTTTCTAAAGTTAGATTTCAAAGTAAATTATTAACAATATTTTAGATTTAAGCATAAATTTCACTGTTTGATTAGGTTTTGGTTTGTTGTTTAGATTTGTTCATCAATGGTTAATAGATACAGGCCTACCTTGTTTCATTGTGCTTCACTTTATTGTGTTTCAAAGATGTTGTGTGTTTTTACATATTGAAGGCAAAAAATTACGACTCGCTTAATTGTGACACTCACTTTATTGCAGTGGTCTGGAATCAAACCCATTATATCTCTGAGGTATTCCTGTACCTTTCCCTTTTTGTGTCCAGAATTCTTTATCCTGATACACTTCATTTTGCATAAGTACTTCCAACAATATATTCATTTATCTAAGTTTCCAAGTATTACAGTTCAGTACTTTGGAACAAATATATATTTTGCCTTTCTCCTGAAAAACAGTTTTTGCTTCATAACACTTTTATCTCAACTTTTATCTCACTAGAGGCCTGGTGTAAGACATTCATGCCCTTGGTGGGGGGGGGGTCCCTCAGGCCAGCCTGTGCCCTCTCGCAGTCTGGGAGTTTCCGGGGGATGTCCGACTGCCACAGAGGTGAGTCCGGCTTCTGTCTTAGCAGCGCTCCCCCTGTGGGAGCGCAGTGACCACCAGGGGGCAGCTCCTGCATTGATCATCTGCCCCCTGGTGGTCAGTGCACATCACAGCGACCGGTCGTTCCACTATTCAGTAGATTTGCTTATTAGCCTTTTATTATATAGGATAAAGGCGTTTTTCACTGTTTCTTAATATCCAGAGCTGTGTAAGAAAAATCAGATACCAATCTGAATCTTTTTTGATTAGGGTAAGCCTGCTTAGTTTATCTGGAAATTTGATTTTCTTTTCACTTTTGGAATTCATAAGTTTTACCAGTATTTGATTTTACCAGAAACTTGATCCCAGTGTATCTTATTTGATGGCATTCTTCAGGCCAAGAAAAGTTTATTCTACTATTTTATTATCTAATGCTTCATAATATGTGTATACTTTTTACTTCTGAAATTCCTATTACACAGATACTAATCTCCTGGATCTACTTTAAAGGTCTCAAACTTTCCTCAAAAATGCTCAATTCTTTTTGCTCTACTGTCTGAGAGAAATCTCAGTTTCACTATCAATATTGGTTCCTCCCCTTTCAAAAAACTTTTGAGGGGAGATAGGTAGGAGAGATGCAAGAGATTAACCAAAGAGTTTATATGCATATTTTAGATATTCAAAGAAAGTAACATATTATGTAATAAGCACTTATGTATCTACCACCTTACTTAAAAAATATCTAGATTACAGAAATACTTTTCTTTCCCTCCCAGACACAACCTAAGTATAGTGTCTATCATTTCCATGGATTACTTGGTACATTTTTACATATGTGGATATCTATAAAACTATATATAGTATGGATTTGCTTTTTTTTTTTTTTTTTTTTTTGTAAATTACCAAAGCAGAGCATCCTCTCTGTGGTAAGGCTGGCCCCTTATTTTATTCATTCACTCATTCATTCATTTTTGCTGACAGTATTATAGATGTCCCTCATTTGCCCTCTCTACCCAGGCCCACCCCACCCCAGGCCTTTACCACACTATTGTCTGTGTCCATGTGCTATGCATATATGCATATAAACTCTTTGGTTAATCTCTTCCATCTTTCTTATCTCCTCTCAAAAATCTGTCAGTCTGTTCCATGCATCCATGCCTCTGGGCCAGTTTATTCATCAGTTTATTTTGTTCATTAGATTCCACCTATAAGTAAGATCATATTATACTTGTCTTTCTCTGACAGGCTTATTTCACTTAGCAAAATACTCTCCAGGTCCATTCATGCTGTCTCAAAGGGTAAGAGATCCTTCTTTTTTACAGTTACATAGTGTTCCAATATGTAAATATACCACAGCTTTTTCATCCGCTCATCTACTGATGGGCACTTGGGCTGTTTCCAAATATTAGCTATTGTAATTAATGCTGCTATGAACATAGAGGTGCATATATTCTTTCTGACTGGTGTGTCAGGATTCTTAAGATATATTCCTAGAAGTGGGATCACTGGGTCAAATGGCAGTTCCATTTTTAATTTTTTGAGGAAACTCCATACTGTTTTCCATAGTGGCTGCACCAGTCTGCATTCCACCAGCAGTATACTAGGGTTCCCATTTCTCTACATCCTTGCCAGCACTTGTTGACTGTTGCTGTATTGATAGTAGCCATTCTGGCAAGTGTGAGGTGATAACTCACTGCAGTTTTAATTTGCATTTCTCTCTGATGATTAGTGAGGTTGAGCATTTTTTCATGTCTCCTGCCTATCTGTATGTCCTCTTTGGAGAAGTATCTATTCAGGTCCTTTGCCCATTCTTTAATTGGATTGTCTTCCTTTTGTTGAGCTGTATGAGTTATTGCTATATTTTGAAAATTAACCCTTTATAGATGGATCAAGTGGGTTCCTTTTTCACTTTGTGGATGGTTTCCTTTGCTGTGCAAAAGCTTTTTGGTTTGATGTAGAGCCATTTATTTTTTTTCCCTTTCTTTCTCTGGCCCTAGGACAGTGGTCGGCAAACTCATTAGTCAACAGAGCCAAATATCAACAGTACAACGAATGAAATTTCTTTTGAGAGCCAAATTTTTTTAACTTAAACTTCTTCTAACGCCACTTCTTCAAAATAGACTCGCCCAGGACATGGTATTTTGTGGAAGAGTCACACTCAAGGGACCAAAGAGTCGCATGTGGCTCACGAGCCGCAGTTTGCCGACCATGGCCCTAGGAGAAGTATTGGTGAAAATTCTGCTACATGAGATGTCTGAGATTTTATGGCCTATGTTTTTATAAAGGATTTTTTTATGGTTTCACAATTTACGTTTAAGTCTTTCATCCATTTTGAGTTCATTCTTTTGTATGGTATAAGTTGGTGGTCTAACTGCATTTTTTTTTTTTTTGCATGTACCTGCCTTATTTTCTCAACACCATTTATTTAAGAGACTATTTACTCACTTGCATGCTCTTGCTTTTATCAAATTTAACTGATCCTAATGGCATGTGTAGATTTCTGGGGCCTCTAAACCATTCCATTGATCTATATGCCTGTTCTTGTGCCAGTAATAGACTGTTTTGATTACAGTGGCTTTGTAGTATAGTATGATATCCAGTATTGTGATCCCTCCAACTTTGTTCTTCTTTCTCAAGAATGCAGTGGCTATTCGAGGTCTTTTGGGCTTCATATAAACTTTCGAAGTGTTTGTTCTAAATCTGTGAAATATGCCTATGGTATTTTAATAGGGATTGTGTTAAATCTACAGATTGCCTTCAGTAGTATGGACATTTTAATGATGTTAATTTTTCCAATCCATGAGCAAGGTATATGCGTCCACTTGTTTGTACCTTCCTCTATTTCTTTTTTCAATGTACTATAGTTTTCCAAGTACAGGTCTTTTACCTCCATGGTTAAGTTTATTCCTATGTAACTTATTTCTTGTTGCAATGATAAATGGGATTGCTTCCCTCTAAGGACTGCTTTTGCTGTCACCCATAGATCTGGGGTTTTGTATTCATTTTCATTTGTTTCCAGAAAGTTTTTATTTCTTCATTGATCTCATTGATAATCCATTCATTATTTAATAACATGCTATTTAGCCTCAATGAGTTTGAATGTTTTTGAATCTTTTTATTGTACTTGATTTCTAGTTTCATGCCATTGACATTATTTCAATCTTCTTGAACTTGTAAAGACTTATTTTGTTCCTAACATATGATCTTTGAGAATGTTCCATTTACACTTAAGAATGTATAATCTGCCCTATCCGATTTGGCTCAGTGGATAGAGCCAAACTGAAAGTAGCCAGAAATAGTCAGATTATTTACTAAATAATCTTCCGACTGAAAGGTCCCAGGTTCGATTCCGGTCAAGGGCATATACCTTGGTTGTAGGCACATCCCAATGATGTTTCTCTCTCATTGATGTTTCTAACTCTCTATCCCTCTCCCTTCCTCTCTGTAAAAAAATCAATAAAAATAAATATTTTTTAAAAAGAATGTATAATTTGCCAATTTTGGATGAAATGTTCTGTCAATATCAATTAAATCCATCTTACTTGTATGTTGTTTAAGGTCACTGTTTCCTTGTTCTTTTGTCTAGAACAGTGGTTGGCAAACTCATTAGTCAACAGAGTGGCAAACCGCGGCTTGCGAGCCGCATGTGGCGGTTTGCCGATCACTGGTCTAGAAGATCTATCCAGAGATGTCAGTGGGGTGTTAAAGTCCCCTACTATGGTTGTATTGCTCTCAATTTCTCCCTTAAAGTCCTCCAAGAGTTGTGTGGGTTTTTTAAATATATTTCAGTGCTCCTATATTGAGTGCATATAATATATGCCACATATATTTGACAGGGTTATATCCTCTTGTTCCATTGATCCCTTTAGTATTATGTAATGACCTTCTTTGTATCCTGTTATGACCTTTGTTTTTCAGTCTATTTTGTCAGATATAAGTATTGCTATCCCTACTTTTTTTCATTTCCATTTGAATGGAAAATTTTTCCATCCCTTAATTTTCATCCTGTGTGAGTCTTTTGTTCTGAGGTGGGTCTCTTGTAGACAGCATATATGTCATGTTTTCGTATCCATTCAGCTACCCTATATCTTTTGAATGGAGCATTTAATCCATTTACATTTAAGTTTACTATTGATAGGTACTTATTTATTGCCATTTTATTCTTTATGCCTATATTCTTTATGCCTTTATCTCTATATATTTCTTCTTCTTCTGACAGAAATACCTTTAATGTTTCTTACAATGCTGAGTTGGTGGTGATAAATTCTTTTAGCCTTTTTTTTTTTTTTCTGGGAAGTTTTCTGCTTCACCTTCAATTTTCAATGACAGCCTCACTGGATAGAGTAGTCTTGGTTTCAGATCCTTGCTTTCCATTATATTGAACTAGCAGCCCGTTTGCACGAAGATTCGTGCAATAGACTTTCATTCACCTGGCTGCCTGCACCAGTTTTCTGCTGGCACCAGGGACCCAGGCCTTGGCTGTGGCCACCACCTTCTGCCTTCTTTCAGGGTCAGGGCTTGGCCCCGGGAGGTGGCCTTGGGCTTGGCTGCACCCCAGCCTCCCTGCTACGGATCGCAGGAGCCGACCCCCCGTGGTTGCCTGCGATCCATGCAGGCTCCCCGCTGGTGCCCAAGGCCGGGAAAGCCTCCGCCCGAGGCTTTCCCAGCCTTGGGCTCGGCGGCACCCAGCATCCCTGCTATGGATCTCAGGAGCCGACCCCCGGTGGTTGCCTGCGATCCATACAGGCTCCCCGCTGGTGCCCAAGGCCGGGAAAGCCTCGGGCTCGGCCGCACCCCAGCATCCCTGCGACAGTTTCCTGGTGGGCGTGGTTGGTGGGCGTGGCTGGTGGGTGTAGCGAAGGTACGTTCAATTTGCATATTACTCTATTATTAGGTAGGATACTTCATGACATTATCTGGCCTGTATTGTTTCTGTTGAAAACACAGCTGATAGATAGCCTTATGCGAGCTCACTTATAGAAAACTCACTCTCTCTCTTTTGCTGTCCTTAAGATTCTGTCTTTAACATTTGCCATTTTAATTATGATGTGATTTGTTGTGGGTTTCTGTGCTTCCTGTGACTTTTTCCTTCACCAGGTTAGTTAAGTTTTCTGTGATTAATTTCCTCAAACAAGTTCTCTATTCCTTGCTCACTTTCTTCTCCTTCTGGTAACCCTATGATGCAAATATTGTTCTGTTTCATGTTGTCCCAAAGTTCCCTTAAACTGTCCTCATGCTTTTAAAGTATTTTTTCTTTTTGTTATTCTGAGTGATTTTTTTCTACCTTGTCTTCTAATTTGCTGATTCAACACTCTGCTTTTTCTAATCTGCTATTAATTCCTTCCAGTGTACTGTTTATTTCAGCTATGTCATTCTTCATTTCTGACAGGTTATTTTTCATGGCTTCTATATCCGTTCTCAAGCTGTTGAGCATTCTAAAACCATTACTTTATACTCTGTTTCTGGTAAATTGCTTGCTTCCATTTTATGTAGCTCTTTTTCTGGAGACTCCTCATGTTCTTTCATTGGGGGACTGTTTCTTAGTGTTTGTTTCTATATATGGATAAGCCTGCTATGCCTCCTAGTCTTATTTAGTGTCCTTCTTGTGGGACCTAGTGGTGTAGAATCCTTGATCTTCTGGGTTGGGTGCTCTAGGGATGCCCCTTGTGTTGGTTATGCGAGCCCTCCTGTTGTACTTGGATCTTGATTGCTATTGTCCCATTCATGGATGGGTTCAGACCCAGGCTTGCTGACTGTGAGATTCAACCCTGACCACATCATGCCAACTGCTACACAGATGCTGACAGAACAAAACAGGACAAATCAACACTAAACCAAAATCTCACACACACACACACACACACACACACACACACACACACACACACACTACAACAATAACAAAACAAAACAAAAACACTGAAAAAGAAAAATATACTAAAAGACATGAGACAATTTGGAGGATGACATTTATTTCCTTTTAGTATTTGAAAACTAAGTCCTGACATATGGCATTCATTGTTGTAATTTAGAAGACTGAACCAGTCTAATTTTTACACTTTAGTAAACAATCTGACTATTTCTGGCTACTTTCAGTTCTTTGTCTTTAGTATTATCCAGTTACTTTTCTTCCTTTAAATTTACTGTGTTTTATCTAATGATTCACATCTTTTAATTCCAATTTTCGAGAGTAATGTGTCAATGTCTAATGTACATGAAGATGGAGTTCCAGAGAAGAATGGAGAGACTGATGACAGTCTATATCCAAAGAAAGAAATGATTGAGAATTTTCCAGAATTAAAAGATTAGATTCTCACACCCATATGAAGATTGACGTATGGTCACAAACTTGTATAGGAGACTTTTCAGTCTCACACACATTTGCCAAGAGAAGAAAACTCTGTGATGTTCTCTGCTGGAAGTTAAATTCTATTTTATAAGCTCTCTTTCACTGAAGCATAATCTTAAAGAGCCTTGGCCTTATATAGAGGCCTCAATTTCAACTGCCCATTGAGTGGAGGCACTAAGTTCTATCCCCTCAAACCAATGTGAACTTTAAATACAAGCCTCTAGGTCAGTAAATGTTCTAAGAACAGCTTTGGAGTCAACTTAGCACTCTGGATTCTAGCATCTTCTATGGTTTGGGGGCTCTAGGGATTTTAGGTGGCAATAATATTTTTAACTATATACAACTTTTTCCATTGTTTCATCTCAATATGTTTCTTCCATTCTAACCAGAAAATTTCAGTTTGTGTGTGGGTGTTTTTTTAAGATTAACTATGATTTCTGGGCTATCTGCTTTGCTTGTTTTAGTATGAGTCTTCTTTTTAGCACTGATTTTCCTCAAATACCCAGTATTTCATCATTGCCTTCATCTTTAAATGACGTTCTAGACTGTTCAGTACTGATGGCTGATGCAGCTCACAAGTTTATTTTCCTCAAGAGTCTCCCCCACTCCCATCATGCCCATAATGTAAGACTGAGGCTCTTTGTGGGTGGTAAAGGGAAGAGACCAGCTGAGAGATTTTTCTTCAAAATCCATTGATTTCATAGTCTTCTAATTACCTTGATGTGGCCCAGAGGGCCATTTCTCTGCCCTAACCCTGCTATCTCTAAACTGAGTAAATTTCTGAAATATTACAGAAGCAATTATATATTCTACTCAAAAAAAAACCACAAACACAACAAAAAAAACAAACAAACGAACAGATTATCTTCCCTATGTTAAGTTACAGACTGTTTAGTACTAGTGGTTTATAATAATCTAATCTTGTCAGTCTTATATCTTCCAGAAAGCCTCCAAATTTTCTGTCCTATTGACTATATCCTTTCCTGTTTTCCAGAGCTGCTATGGATTTTTTTCCTATTCTTATATTTCTTTTGTCATTGCAATTTGAACTCGGCTTGCTACCTCCAAAATAGCAAGAATAGAAAATTGAAGGGCAAGTCCTTAGAAGAGTCTCAAACATTTAATATCACATATCTGGAAGCCTCAATTTATCGTTTCTTCCCTCCCCAACATTTTAGTAATACTCTTGTATCCTATCAGCAAGCCCCCGAAAATCCTCTCTAACTCTACTTCTGGTTCATCTTATTAAAGCATAAGTAAAGAAATTTGAATACAGAAGTTAGAGGTATCTTTTTTCTTTTATCATGCACAATTTACTTTAAGAATATTCTTTATTATGAAGTTATAGAAATTTTACAAGCTTCACAGTTTTATAAATGAGGTAAATTAAATATGCTTGAATGACAAATATATAGTGATAAATCAAGAAACTTAGACTAAGGGCATGAAAACCTAAGAATTACACCAATTCTAACAATTGCTATTTTTCTTCTTCAGTGAGTCTAAATAGCATAAAACCAAAAGAACAATGTATATTTTTTTTCTCATTTAATTTCTAAACAGAGAAAATGCTTTATACACCTATCTTCTGTTGAATAAAAAATTTCCACACAGAAAATATACTCCCAGGCAGCATGAAAACTATTTAATTTGCTATCCCCATAATTACTCTATTAAGAGGTTTTCTGACACCCACAATTTCCATCTGGATACTCCAAGAATGCATTCATGCCACTCTAAGTCAAATGATTACTGTTTTAATGGTATCACTTAGTAATTAAAAATAAGTGGCATATTCAAGGCCTAGCCTCAATATTTAGAATAAAATTAAAAGGCAATTTTATTAATATTGTTTATACCTAAACCAACTAGGTATTTTAAAAAATAAAACAAAACACTTGCTTACAGATTTCTGATTTTATATTCTTTTAATCTTTCACCATGATGTTTGTTTGTTTGTTTTTTACTTTATTATATTACATTGTATCATATTATATCATATCATATGTAAGCCTGGATGCTGTGCATATAACAAAATGAAGAAACTATTAAAAAACATACCATGTTCAACCTTTTGTAAATTAAATAACCCCAAAATTATCTTTTATATAAATCCTATTTTACTTAGGATTTACTTAAAAGTTGGATTTGCTAAAATAAAAGCCAAGAAAACATTATTATATTTCCAAGATTTAAACAAGATGTGTCTTTGATAATGCAATTCTTTTCAGCAACCCAACAAACATTACTGATTAACATTTGGGTATATTGATACTATGGCAACTAACTGACCAATAAAGTGAAGAAAGGCTCTTTCTCAACTTTATTGACCATTTTATGTTGGCTAAATAACCCCTTATTTTATAACTTTCCAAGACACCAACTGACTCCAAATACAATCAAGTACTCCTGAAATCTTTCCACAGAATGAATTGATATACCTTCAGGATTTCTAAGGTAGAAACCATTATTATGAAATTCTTTGTCTCTTCTCTTGAGAATATTAGTCTTAACATAAAAAACTTAAGTGCTAAGCAATTAAATTACTTAATATTCCACCCCCACCAATCTTTTAGTAGAAATGGTGCTAAAATAAGTGTAGCTTCACATATTCCCTGATAAATATCCATAAGATACTTTAGTGATCCAGTCTGAGAAGCAAGTTCATAGAGATGTAGCTAAAAGCTGTAAAATGTAGTTTTATATTCATTATGTGGTCCACCCTACTAAAAAAGTGGTGACTAGTTTAAAAAAAAAAAAGTAAAGAAACAGATTTTAAAAACTTTCAATTATAAGTGCAACATTGGAACACTGTTGGAATTACAAAGAAATGTGAATGATTTTTTTTAAATGTTGTAAAGTGGTAGTCATTACATATCTACTTGAGGAGACAAAGCCTTCCTCCTCATAGTGTTCAGTTATTATTGCCAATTTTATTATCCACAAATTTACCTAGAGTTTTTGTGCTTTTTAAATTAAAAACAAACATCATGGCATCATAAGTAATAATCTATGAACATTTTTATAACGCACAGCATAAAATACATCTTTCCAAAACTCAAATATAATTAACAGTAAACATGTAACACATAAACATATCAGTAATGCTTTTAGAAAACAAAAGGCAGCATTTAACAGAAGATAATTGAAGAAGATATAGAGCCAGAAGGCCTGGGATCAAGTTCAGACTTTGCTACTTGACAGCAATGTGACCTTTGGCAAGCTAACCCCACTGTACCTCAGTGACCTCATTTATAAAATGAGATAATAATAGTACCTACTCTTACTAACAGTACCTACTTCACTGTTGTGATAATTACATAACTTAACATTTGTAAAGCGCTTATAACTATATTTGGCAGATATTAAGAACGTTATAGTATCTGTTTTTTAAAAAGGAAGGCCTTTTCCTAGTTCCAAGGGAATGTCTGTTTCCCTTATCATTAACATCAAATAATTCTTAGTCTATCATCACTAACTTTCACCCCTCATTTCCACACACATAAACATAGGCAGTTTGTTCATATAGATTAGGTTAGCAACATCACTGAGTTAAATTCAAAAATGAAATATCCATCCCTTTGAGCTGGGTAAAGCTCAATTAAGCTATAAATCAAGAAAGTATGTATGTATCACTTACTAAAAGTATGAAATAAATTAAATATTTACATGCCCATCATGATGAAATACATTTGGTATCAGTTATATCATTCCATGAAAGGAGCTTTTCTTAATTACTAAATAGGACTTTGTGAAAATATTTTTGTAACTCTTACAACTAATTTTTTAAACTTACATTGTAAGATAAGAATAGAAATGCAATAGAATAAATGAACAAGACAAAAGCAAATGGAAAACAATTGATTCTATTCACCAATATTTGCTTAAATAAAAATATTTCAATTCAAAAATATTTGCTGAAATAAAATTTTACTATAGGATTTTGATAGAAATATTATAACAGATTAAATTCCCATCAGCACTTTTATTTTGTCCAAATCAATGAATATAAAATTAGCAAATCCTACAAAATTGCAATCTGTTTCTATTGGTCATGATTTGTTCATATTTTTTAGTGTATAATATAACAATACAAAAAAAGGTTCTAATACATACAAGCAATCTTAGAATATAACCAGCTACTCATGTGCAATACTTTTTAAAATAAAGGTTAGATTTTTTTCATTAAAAAATATATTATGCCCCAGCCAAGTGGCTCAATTGGTTAGAGTGTTGTTCCCTGTGCCAAAAAAGTTGCAGGTTTAATTCCCAGGCAGGGCACATACCTAGGTTGCAGGTTGGATCCCCAGTCAGGGTACATATGGGAGGGAATCAACTGATATTTCTCTTTCATATCTCTCTCGCTTCCTCTCTCTCTCTAAAATCAGTAAACATATCCTTGGATGAGGATTAAATGTGTGTGTGTGTGTGTGTGTGTGTGTGTGTGTATCCTAATAAAAGAGTAACATGCAAATTAACCATCACTCTGCTACATAAGTCACACCCACCAGCCAAGCCACGTCCATCAGCCAATCAGGGAGAGTATGCAAATTCACCCCAAACTAGATGGCTACCAGAAGGGAGGCTTGGGTTTCCCCGGCAAAAGAGGAAGCCAAGCTTTCCACACACTCTGGCAGGCCCGGGCCTCCACTCAAGGATACAAAGTTTCAATTACAGAAGGTAAACAAATCCAAACAGAAATGGCAGCAGCCACAGATCGAGCAGAAGGCATAGCTCCACTCCAGGCTACAAAGTTTCAATTGTAGAAGGTAAATAAATTCCAGATACCAGGGCCTCTGCTTGGGTCGCCAGGGGCGTGGCTGGCCTGCAAACCACCACAGGCCCCTCGCCCAGGCCTCTCCATGCCCCAAGGGAACCCCACGCTGATCCAGGACACCCTTCAGGGCAAACCAGCTGGCCCCCACCCGTGCACCAGGCCTCTATCCTATCTCATAAAACAGTAATATGCAGATTGACCATCACTCCAACACACAAGATCAAGATAGCTGCCCCTATGTGGTCAAAGATCCTGCCCCCATGTGGACACAAGATGGCCACCACAAGATTGCCAGCAGGGGAGGGCAGTTGGGAGGGACCAGGTCTACAAGGGAAGGCAGTTGAGAGGGACCAGGACTGCAAGGGAGGGCAGTTGGAGGCGATCAACCCTGCAGAGGAGGGCAGTTAGGGGTGACCAGGCCAGCAGAGGAGGGAAGTTGGGGGCAAACAGGCTGGCAGTGGAGCAGTTAGACATCAATCAGGCTGGCATGGGAGTGGTTAGGGGGTGTTCAGGCTGGCAGGCAGAAGTGGTTAGGGGCAATCAGGAAGGCAGGCAGGCGAGCAGTTGGGAGCCAGCAGTCCTGGATTGTCAGAGGGATGTCCAGTAGGATCGGGCCTAAACGGGCAGTCAGACATCCCTCAAGGGGTTCCAGATTGGAGAGGGTGCAAGCTGGGTTGAGGGACACCCCCCCGCCCCCGTGCACGAATTTCGTGCACCGGGCCTCTAGTATGTGTATGTGTGTGTGTGTGTGTGTGTGTGTGTGTGTATATATGTACATATATATATATATACACATACACACACACACACACATATGTATATATATATATATACACACACACACACATATATATATATATAATGAAATGTATATGCAATGTATAGGTACTTTTTCAAGCTCAATGTACCTAGGCCATGATAAGGATCCCAAGGAGGAAAAATGATCAATTTCATTTTTAGAAGTTTTATAAAAAATACATTCAAATTAATAAAGTTGACAAAATGAACCATTGTATTCAAAATTATAGCTAATCCCATAATTATTACTAGTTATCAATGTTAATCACCACATATGTACTAAGAAGTAGATACCAAGAACCCACCCACCCAGATTACTCTAAAATAAAAAACTAAAGTCTAAAGTAAAAGGCAAATTTACATTACTAAAGCATGGAAGATAACAATGAATCTCTCTCCCCAAAATTTATTTTCTATGAGATACAATGAAAAATCACTATTCAGAAAAACTTTTGTACCTATGGGGAGCAACCACAAGAAAAAAACACCCTGAAGTACTTGTTAATAATAGATACAGGCTCCTGGACCCTAACCATATCAACTAAATCAGAATCTGTATCGGATGCTGAATATGTTTCATAAACAGTAAATATACTAAGCAAAATTATACAGATTCCAGTCATTGTGCCAGGAATTGAATATTATTAAAATAGTCTCAGTAAATCTCAACTGAGAAGATAAGACTACTAAACATCATATAGAATTCAAAAGGCAGAACCTGTGTCTTGTACGTTATTGAATTCCTGTCAGATGTCTGAATGATTTACAAAATGGGTATGCTAACTATCTTTTGTTTACTTGTACTACTTTACCTTTCTATTTTCCTGATAATGAATTTAAGAGCTGACAGAAGAAAAAAATAAGAAGTTTGAAAAAGCTTTCACTATATTATGCCCCCCCCCAAAAAAAAATACAAATTAGTGGAGAACAGTATGGTGCTTCCTCAAATTAAAAATGGAACTTGCATTTGACCCAGTAATCCCACTTCTAGGAATGTATCCCAAGAAAACAGAAACACCAATCAGAAAGGATTTATGCACCCCTATGTTCATAGCAGCACAATTTACAATAGTTAAGATTTGGAAACGGCCTAAGTGCCCATCAACAGATGAGTGGATTAGAAAACTGTGGAACATCTACACAATGGAATACTACACTGCTATAAAAAAAAAGGGAGTTCTTTCCATTTCCAAACCATGGATGGACCTACAGAGCATTATGCTAAGCAAAATAAGCCAGTCATAGAAAGATAAATATCACATGATCTGACTCATTTATGGAATATAATGAACAACATAAATTGATGAACAAAACCAGAATCAGAGTCATAGAAGCATTGAACAGACTGTACAACCTATGAGGGAAGGCAGGGGGTGAAGTGTAAGAGATCAACCAAAGGACTTGCATGCATGCATATGAGAAAAACCAATGGACACAGACAGTAGGGCAGTGAGGGCTTGTGCTTGGGGTTAGGGGTGGCAGGGGAGAGGTCAATGGAGGGGAAAGGAGACTTATGTAATACTTTAAACAATAAAGAATTTAAATTAAAAAAATACAAATTATTTTTAAGATCAATAATATAGTGACCAAAATTTCAGAACAAAAAATGTTCCCTAATTCAGAAATCATGGCCCTGGTGTAAGTACTTGAAATAACTCAATAAATAGCAACTGGTTATATAATGATCCTTTTATAGGTTGACTACAATGATATTTTATACATTTAGTAACTTCCTTATAGGAATTTTACATTACAGATTAGTAATTATCCTCACTATATAAATAGAAGAGTTGCCCTAGCTTGTTTGGCTCAGTGTATAGAGCATCAGCCTATGGACTGAAGGGTCCCTGGTTTGATTCCGGTCAAGGGCACAGGTTTCAGGCTCAATTCCCAGTAGGGGTTGTGCAGGAGGCAGCCAATCAATGATCCTCTCTTATCACTGATGTTTCTATCTCTCTCTCCCTCTCTTTTCCTCTCTGAAATTTATGAAAATATTTAAAAAATAAATAAATAAATAAATAAATAGAAGAGTTAAGAATAAAATGTTTGCACAAGCACAAATACTGAAGTGAAAGTTAGATATTTTTAAAATATATTTTATTGATTTTTTACAGAGAGGAAGGTAGAAGAATAGAGAGTTAGAAACATCAATGACCAATAATACCAAACACCTTGGTTATCCAGGAGGTCCATGCGGGGGGGGGGGCAAGAAAGTATAAATACACAGGGGTCTCCACCCAGCTTCTCTTTTGTATAACACAAAATCAAAACAATGCCCCTTTGTGTGTAAAATTAAAGAGAGGTTTCTGGCTTGTGTGGACACCAAAGAAAGGGTGTCACTACTATCACTACTTGCCCGTGGTAGAAGTGCAGAAAATGTAACCAAGACCTTGTCTATACAAAAAGAAATAGACAGCCAGTTTGAAAGGGTATTGCCATGGACTAGAACAAAGAATATCCTTACATGATATTATTCTACACTGTCATTAAAAATTTTCCCAGACTTGGATCACCCCCATTACATATAATAATTCCTCACACCCATGGGGGGGGGGGGGAATATCTAGAGATGTGTTATGTTTGGAGACAAACGTAACACATCTCTAGATATTTTAGAATTACAACAGCATATTATATAATTACCCCAAACAAACTTACAAACTAATTCTTTGAATGTCTGGCAGCAATTTAAAAAGGACATGAAAGGGTTTAATCCCTTCCACTATGTAGAGGGCCCCCTGGGAAGGCACCTGAGCATTCTAAATTGGCCCCTCTTGCCCTTTTAGCCAAGAGGGACCTGCTTCTCACAATCCAATTGTCCACAGCTGTTGCATGAGCTTCTGTTCATGCCAAGGGTGAAACCTCATGATGGCTGGTACCATGGATGTGTCTCTCGCCCAGTGGGGTGAACTGGGCCTCCTTGGAGAAGAAACCTGGGTTCCACAAGATATGTGATCAGTGCTGGGACCCTGCCAGCAGGCGAGGGGATCCCAAGACAGGTGCTGGGCGCGGAGGCCATGGGGGCATAGGCGACCAAGGAGACAGAACTAAACCTCACATCACCCTGCTTGGCCCCGGAGGATGGCTGGTTAGCCAGAGACGGGTAAGATTCCTCAGGGAAGGAACAACCTAAGACAGGCACAGTCGCACAGGGGCCAGCAGGAGAGAACTTGGGGGTCAACAGAGGTGGGGCACAGACCTTCACCCCCCCAAGTTTGCAGGGGCCTGAACCCTCACCCCTGCTGAAGGAGATCTCCTGCCCCCATGGCTGCTCAGCTTCACATGACCAGCTCAAATCGGGACCCAGGTAACAGAGACTTGGCCGACAGCAGATGCCCTCTCACCGCAACAAGACTTGATGGAGATGTCTTGCACCCATGATCCGGGGAACTGGGGTCTAGGATATCTAAATCCAGCCTAGCACCAGGAATGCTCAGGGCCTACTCAAGAAGGCAAATAATCCTCTCCACTAATAATTACAAGGTAAAACAAGATGGTTGTTAGAGTATTAAATTTGACAGTAAAATAGTAGCCAAGTTTTCAGACTAATTTAAATTGGCCAATCAAAATAAGCAAATACTCTAGAAAAATCAATTGTACTGGACAAAAAAGCTGTTAATAAAGTGTTAACTAAAATTTTTATTGGTAGTTCATCTCATGGTAAAATTGCATAACATATAATGAACCTAAAGCAGTCACATTTTAGTGCAAAAAAGTAAAATTTAAAAGCTATCAAGATTACAGCATAAAATTTCCAAAAGCCTCCCAATATTTAAACCAAAAAAGGGGGGATAGTAGAAGAATATCATGTAAGGAAAAATATCCTGCAAATAAATTACATCTAGAAAATTTTTACTTTAGAATATTAACTTTCATTTGTAATGCTAACAGCAAGTCACCCAGGTAAAACATACATGGTGTCAAAACAAGCCAAAGGAAAATCATTTGGGCAAAAAAATGAAAAAGGATCGCAAGTCAAATTTATAGAAAATATTCCTTTATTAACTTTTGGTCGAGAATATGTTTGTATATTTTCAGAAAACAACTCCGAGACATGTGGATTCCTGCAACAGAGAGGAATTGATAGGAGTGCTCCAGCCATGAAGTCAGAAGAGAAACAGTCCAGAGATGGAAGACGCTGACGATGCCTTCCCATACTAGCAGTCAGCAGATATGCGTCACTGCAGATTGCCCAGGACCAAACCAGAGAGGGTCGGACCTGCAATACCACCATTTGTCCACCATCCAGAACTGAAATATCATTGCTGTTATGAACACATTAACAACTGCTGGACATAGAAACCGGGACTCAAAAGAACTGTTGGCCCAGAAGGAAACTCACTACAGACTGATTCATTTGCCTCTCAGCATAACCATTATTGCTTGTCTCATTTTCAGTCCCTATAAGTGTATTCCTAGTATCACATGAGCTCACTCACCTAGGGGAAATGATGAACAACATAGACTGAGGAACAAGAACAGCAATGATCAGACTGTCAGGCCTCAGAGGGAAAGTAGGGGAGGGTGGGGACAAGGGAGATAGATCAACCAAGGGACTTGTGTGCTTGCATATGAGCCTAACCAATGATCACGGACAACAGGGGGAGGGGGGCTTGCGTGTGGGGGGGATTGGGAAGGGAACGGGGGGAGGGGGTTGATGACAAATATGTGATACCTTAATCAATAAAGTAATTAAAAAAAAAAGAAACATCAATGAGAGAAAAACATCAATCAGCTGCCTCCTGCACACTACCTACTGGGTATGTGCCCGCAACCAAGGTACATGCCCTTGACTGGAATCAAACCTGGGACCCTTGAGTCCCAAGGCTGATGCTCTATTCACTGAGCCAAACCAGTTAGGATGAAAGTTAGATATTTTAACCTTCAAGGTAATGTCCATTTATTAGGTAGATTACTTTCCTCAAAATAACTGCCCCTAAAAGATGAGATTATTATCCTATTAATTAATCCTACCTAATAAAAGGGTAATAAGCAAATTGACCGCACCTTTGCTATGCCTAAGCCACGCCCACCAGCCACACCAACCAGTCAATCAGGGCAAGTATGCAAATAAACCCAACCAAGATGGCTACAGCCACAGAGAGCAAGGTTTCCCAGGCAATGGAGGAAGCCAAGCTTTCCACCTGCCCTTGCTAGGCCTAAGCCGCCACTCAAGCTACAAAGTTTCAATTATAAAGGTAAACAAATCTTAACAGAAATGGTGGCAGCCACGGAGCTGGAGAAAGCAGGCCAGGGTTGCCCCCGGCAACGGAGAAAGCAAAGCTTTCCACACACCCTGGCCAGGCCCAGGCCTCCACTTAAGGCTACAAAGTTTCAATTATGGAAGGTGAATTAACCCCAACAGAAATGGCTGCTGGCCATGGAGTGAGCAGGAGGCTTGGCTCCGCTCCAGGCTACAAAGTTTCAATTGTAGAAGGTAAATAAATTCCAGATACCAGGGCCTCCTCTTGGGTCGCCAGGGGGTGTGGCTGGCCTGCAAACCACCACAGGCCCCTTGCTCAGGCCGCCCCACGCCCCAAGGGAACCCCCATCCTGATCCAGGACACCCTTCAGGGCAAACCAGCTGGCCCCCACCCGTGCACCAGGCCTCTATCCTATCTCATAAAAGAGTAATATACAGATTGACCATCACTCCAACACACAATATGGATGCCCCCATGTGGTCAAAGATCCTGCCCCCATGTGGACACAAGATGGCCACCACAAGATGGCCAGCAGGGGAGGGCAGTTGGGAGGCACCAGGCCTGCAAGGGAGGGCAGTTGAGAGGGACCCAGGCCTGCAAGGGAGGGAAGTTGGAGGCGATCAACCCTGCAGGGGAGGGCAGTTAAGGGTGACCAGGCCGGCAGAGGAGGGAAGTTGGGTGCAAACAGGCTGGCCGGGGAGCAGTTAGGCAGCAATTAGGCTGGCAGGGGAGTGGTTAGGAGGTGATCAGGCTGGCAGGCAGAAGTGGTTAGGGGCAATCAGGAAGGCAGGCAGGCGAGCAGTTGGGAGCTAGCAGTCCTGGATTGTGAGAGGGATGTCCGACTGCCCATTTAGGACCGATCCCACTGGGATCGGGCTTAAACGGGCAGTCAGACATCCCTCAAGGGGTCCCAGATTGGAGAGGGTACAGGCTGGGCTGAGGGGCACCCCCCCTCTCCATGCACGAATTTCGTGCATCGGGCCTCTAGTATGTAAATAAATTTCATTGAAGTCTAGAATAAGGCAAAATGCCTGCTATGAGCTCTATTAATTAACTCTGTACCAGTGAGCTTAGTCAAAGCAAAAGAGAAAGGAAATAAGAGGCACAAATATTAAGAAGCTACAAGAACATCATTTGAAGAAGGTTCAAATGTCCATCTAAAAAATCCAAGAGTATCTCATAAAAGACAGACTAATAACAAAATGCCAGATTAGTATTCAAAAATCATCACTTCTTTATATCTCATCAATAACTAAATAGAAAATTAAATGAGAATAAATATCCCATTCATACTTTTTTAAATCTATTAAATAAATATCTAGCAATAAGCCTGACCAAAACAAACAAGATAAGATGAAGAACATTATAAAACATCACCTGATCAAATAAGAATGTAAAATTGGTATAAAACATTTATATAACAATCATTGAAAACAATAAAATCTATAATACATATAACTAAAAGTAATTTCCTTAATGCAAAATAAACTCTTGGGAGACACATAAGAAAAAACAATTTTTTAAATAAGCAAATAATATTAGGAAATAAATCATTAAATAAACATGCAATCCACTTACACCAGATGGCCCATAATAAGTACTTAGACAGGAAATCAAGTGGCTAATAAACTTATTAAAATATTATTTAAATAATACTTTAAGTCATTTAAACATTATTTAAATCATTTTAAATCATTCATGGGAATAAAATGATGGTTCAAAACCTTTAAAGTGAAAACTAAAAATATATGTCAATTGAAAAATCTTGACCCTTTTGACCTAGCAATTCCATAGCCAGAAATTATTCTTATGATATAGGCATGCACAAGAATACAAAGATAAACATATGAGGACATCTGTAAAATATTGGTTGTACTAGTTAAAACAAAATTTATATAATCAAAATGCTCATCAATGAGGAAGTGATTAAATAAAATCACAATATCTTCATACAATATAGACTATAAAGCCTTTAAAAATAAAATCAACCGCCCAGCGCCCGTCCCAGCCGCGCAGCCCTCGCGCGCCTGGTTCCGCGGGACGCGCGCACCGCGCACCGGACGGAGGCCCGGGCGCCCTTTCCCTGCACCTCCCGGCGGCGCTAGACTTCAGTAGAGTTGACTGAAATGAAGGGATTAAGAAGTACAAATTGAGAAGTTTGAAAACGATGGCGGCGGAGGTTAAAGGCTGTTCTGTTGCCTCGCACCCAGCGAAATCGGAGGGGATGAGGTGTGGAGGTGCGTGGGTCTGGCTGGTGGCGGGGGAAAGGGGCTTTTGTTCCAAACCTAAGGGAGATTAGCTCTCCATCACCCTGAAACCCATCTTCTGGCGAACCCCGGGAGACCCAGATGCCTGCGGGGAGAGGCGGGACTCTTGCAGAGGTGCGCCCAGCAATCAGTGTTTGCTGCGCTGGAGTGCGGAACGAGGGGACTTAGATACATGGAAGGCAGAAGGACCAGACTCTCAGCCATCGAGGCTCGCCGCACCATGGCCTGTTGGCGCCCTGAGACCCCGCCCCGCCCTGGGACCCGCCCCGCATGTTTTGAAGACCTGCCCCGCAAGTCTTGCAGGCACACCTGCGCCCCAAGCAACGGCTTATGCATGTGGGTGGCCTGCCCTCTGGCAGCGGACCAGATGATCTGCTGTTCTAGTCGGACTGCTCCAGGGCCACTCAGACAGGAGGAAGAAACTACAGTTTTTGCTGTAATCCTTGCTGAGTGCCTAAGGCAGTAGCTGATCTACACCCCATTGGAGACCCAGAAACGAGGGCATCTAGTGGTCTGTGGGAGATGACACCAGATTTCAACCATGTGCATAAGGGACACATTCAACGGGAATATTCAGTGAGCGCCAAAGCTTTGCTGCACCAAGACCCGGCCCATAAACGTGTCTCCTGCACAGCAACTCTTCCTTTATAGACAAAGAGAGCCCCCCCAGTGACACCAACAACAATCAAGACTTAACTATACAAAGGAGGACCAAGATGGAGGCATAGGGCGGAAGCCTGATTGTTGCCTACCACAACAACTTTGAGACTACGACAAGAGAGCAGAGCAGACACCATCCAAGACCACCATAGGGCTGGCTGAGTAGATGCTCTACAACTAGAATAAAAGAGGGGTATGTGGGATGATGCTGATGCCGGTGACCCAAAGACCACACTTTAAGAACTACGGCTCAGGCGACACAAAAGAACTATGGCTCAGGCGATACAACAGCGGCCTGGAACGTGCTCGGCGCAGTTCCCCCGCGGTCTCCGGCTGAGGGGACGGCTCCACTGGCAGCCAAGCACGGACAGACGAGCCCCTATGAGACATGGGGTGGGAGACTCCGCGCTTGCTGACCTCCGAGTCCGTCAAGAATCTCAACGCCCCGGAAGCGGCCAGGTGCGCATGCTCGGCGACCGGCCACCTATGCAGACCCAAGGGCCGACGCAGCGACGCCAGACTGGCCCACCGCCATGCACCGGGTGCACCGGAACTTCGCTGAGCCGCCGCCCGACGAGTTCTGCAGCAGCCATATTGGAGCTCTGGAAGGAAGGCCAGGGGAATTGCTGAGGGGGGATTGACCGGCAGGAATTGGGATCGGGAAGACGGGGCCCCGCTGAGACCTGGGTGCGGGTGGGATTGCGCGCCTCTGGACTCGGGTGTGGTCACACGCCTCTGGGTATAAGTGAGGCCTCACGTCCCTGGGTCTAGGTGAGGCCACATGCCCCTGGGTCCAGGTGAGGCCGGACTCCGGGTCCGGGTGAGGCCAAGTGCCCCTGGACCCGGATGACGCTGGACCCCATGCCAGGGCGAGGCCAAGCGCCCCTGGGTCTGGGAGAGCCCACACACCCCTGGGTCCAGGGGAGACCATGTGTCCCTGGATCCGGGTGAGGCTGCGTGCACCTAGGCCCGGGTGAGCCCAAGTGGCCCTGGGTCTGGGAGAGGCCAAGCGTCCCTGGGTGCAGGTGAGACCATGTGTCCCTGGATCCGGGTGAGGCCTCGTGCACCTAGGCCCGGGTGAGGCCACGTGCCCCTGGGTCTGGGAGAGGCCAAGCGTCCCTGGGTCCGGGCGAGACCATGCGTCCCTGGATCCGGATGAGGCCTCGTGCACCTAGGCCCGGGTGAGCCCAAGTGGCCCTGGGTCGGGGAGAGGCCAAGCGTCCCTGGGTCCGGGTGAGACCATGTGTCCCTGGATCCGGGTGAGGCCTCGTGCACCTAGGCCCGGGTGAGCCCAAGTGGCCCTGGGTCTGGGAGAGGCCAAGCGTCCCTGGGTCCGGGTGAGACCATGTGTCCCTGGATCCGGGTGAGGCCTCGTGCACCTAGGCCCGGGTGAGCCCAAGTGGCCCTGGGTCTGGGAGAGGCCAAGCGTCCCTGGGTCCGGGTGAGACCATGTGTCCCTGGATCCGGGTGAGGCCTCGTGCACCTAGGCCCGGGTGAGCCCAAGTGGCCCTGGGTCTGGGAGAGGCCAAGCGTCCCTGGGTCCGGGTGAGACCATGTGTCCCAGGATCCGGGTGAGGCCTCGTGCACCTAGGCCCGGGTGAGCCCAAGTGGCCCTGGGTCTGGGAGAGGCCAAGCGTCCATGGGTCCGGGTGAGACCATGCGTCCCTGGATCCGGATGAGGCCTCGTGCACCTAGGCCCGGGTGAGCCCAAGAGGCCCTGGGTCTGGGAGAGGCCAAGCGTCCCTGGGTCCGGGTGAGACCATGTGTCCCTGGATCCGGATGAGGCCTCGTGCACCTAGGCCCGGGTGAGCCCAAGTGGCCCTGGGTCTGGGAGAGGCCAAGCGTCCCTGGGTCCGGGTGAGACCATGCGTCCCCGGATCCGGATGAGGCCTCGTGCGCCTAGGCCCGGGTGAGCCCAAGAGGCCCTGGGTCTGGGAGAGGCCAAGCGTCCCTGGGTCCGGGTGAGACCATGTGTCCCTGGATCCGGATGAGGCCTCGTGCACCTAGGCCCGGGTGAGCCCAAGTGGCCCTGGGTCTGGGAGAGGCCAAGCGTCCCTGGGTCCGGGTGAGACCATGTGTCCCTGGATCCGGGTGAGGCCTCGTGCACCTAGGCCCGGGTGAGCCCAAGTGGCCCTGGGTCTGGGAGAGGCCAAGCGTCCCTGGGTCCGGGTGAGACCATGTGTCCCTGGATCCGGGTGAGGCATCATGCACCTAGGCCCGGGTGAGCCCAAGTGGCCCTGGGTCTGGGAGAGGCCAAGCGTCCCTGGGTCCGGGTGAGACCATGTGTCCCTGGATCCGGGTGAGGCCTCGTGCACCTAGGCCCGGGTGAGCCCAAGTGGCCCTGGGTCTGGGAGAGGCCAAGCGTCCCTGGGTCCGGATGAGACCATGTGTCCCTGGATCCGGGTGAGGCCTCGTGCACCTAGGCCCGGGTGAGCCCAAGTGGCCCTGGGTCTGGGAGAGGCCAAGCGTCCCTGGGTCCGGATGAGACCATGTGTCCCTGGATCCGGGTGAGGCCTCGTGCACCTAGGCCCGGGTGAGCCCAAGTGGCCCTGGGTCTGGGAGAGGCCAAGCGTCCCTGGGTCCGGGTGAGACCATGTGTCCCTGGATCCGGGTGAGGCCTCGTGCACCTAGGCCCGGGTGAGCCCAAGTGGCCCTGGGTCTGGGAGAGGCCAAGCATCCCTGGGTCCGGGTGAGACCATGTGTCCCAGGATCCGGGTGAGGCCTCGTGCACCTAGGCCCGGGTGAGCCCAAGTGGCCCTGGGTCTGGGAGAGGCCAAGCGTCCCTGGGTCCGGGTGAGACCATGTGTCCCTGGATCCGGGTGAGGCCTCGTGCACCTAGGCCCGGGTGAGCCCAAGTGGCCCTGGGTCTGGGAGAGGCCAAGCGTCCCTGGGTCCGGGTGAGACCATGCGTCCCTGGATCCGGGTGAGGCCTCGTACACCTAGGCCCGGGTGAGCCCAAGTGGCCCTGGGTCTGGGAGAGGCCAAGCGTCCCTGGGTCCGGGAGAGACCATGTGTCCCTGGATCCAGGTGAGGCCTTGTGCAACTAAGCCCGGGTGAGGCCACGTGCCCCTGGGTCTGGGAGAGGCCAAGTGTCCTTGGGTACGGGTGAAGCCAGATCCTGGGTCCGGGTGAGGCCGTGCGCCCCTGGATCCATCCGGGTGAGGCTGGGTCCCAGGCCCGAGTGAGACCACGCGCCCCTTGGATATGGGTGAGGCCACGTGCCCCTTAGTCCAGGTGACGCCGTGCCCCTGGGATCGGCCGAGACCAAACCAGAGGGAGTCAGACCTCCATTACCACCATTTGTCCACCATCCAGAGCTGAGGGGTCAGTGCTGACATGTACACATAAGGAACTACTGGACATCGAAATTGGGTCTCAAAAGAACTGTTGGTCCAGGGGGAAGCTCGCTACAGATTGATTCATTTGCCTGTCAGCATAAATATTATTGCTCGTCTCACATTCAGTTCTTATTAGTATATATCTAGAGACATTTGATCTCGTTCATCTAGAGGAAATGATGAACAACATAGACTGAGGAACAAGAACAGAACCAGAAGCAAGGAGGCATCGATCGGACTATCGGGCCTCAGAGGGAGGATACGGGAGGGTAGGGGGAGGGTGGGGGGAGGGGGAGAGTTCAACCAAAGGACCTGTATGCATGCATATAAGCCTATCCAACGGTTAAGTTCAACAGGGGATTGGGGCATGCGTGGGGAGAGGGGTGGGATGGGAATGGGGGGATGAGGACAAATATGTGACACCTTAATCAATAAAGAAATTAAAAAAAAAATAAATCTGAAAAAGAAAAAAAAAAAAGAACTAGAACAACAAATGTTAACAAAATATTAGTAAATAAAATCCAACAATAATACAAAAATAAAAAAAAATAAAAAAAAAAATAAAAATAAAATCAAGTAAATCATTAGATTTTATAAAAGGATTTCAGTAATAGGTTATGAGGTTTAAAAAATACAAAAAAATTAACAGTATTAGAGTATGACCCTGTATGTAAAAAAGGATAGGAGCTTTCTAAACATACATTTATATAAAGATAAAAATTTTCTACAGCATAATCATGAACATGTACTGACTGTGACCCAACAATTCCACTTTTATGACTCTATCTTGTAGAAAAACATATACATAAGGATTACAAACATATTCATCATAACCTTGTTTGCAATAGTTAAAAAAATTGGTCTGATCAAGGATAAAATAATTTATGGTAAATAAATTTAAGTAAATTATGGTAAAACACATAGCCATTTTAAAACAAAACAATGTCAAAATATAATGTAAAATGGGAGGTCCAAAGCACCATGTATATATAATGTTAGTTTTTAAACTAAAATTAACAAAATACTATATATGAGTATACATACAGTAGAAAAGTATTTATAAAAGCCTAATAGGAAGCAGGATTAAGAGTACAGATACTAGTACTAGGCTTGCTGGGTTAACCATACAATTACCCTCTTAGACTCAGTTCCCCATACTTATTACTTCCTAGGGTCTTTAGTTCTTCATAAAAACTCCCTACTATTTATAAATGCTTAGAACAATGCCTGACACATTGTTGCATTAAATAAAAATAAACTAAAAAACACATGTCTAGAAAGATAATCACCTAAATGTCATCAATGCTTACCTGTTTGAAATTCTGTTTGGGGAAGGGGAAACTATCATTTTTAAAAACTTTATATGTTTTTATGCCTCCTGAGTACTTTATAATGGCCACGATTTAATGCATTCCTTTGTTTTATAAAAATACTAGCGGGCCCGGTGCACAGATTCATGTATAGGTGGGGTTCCTTGGCCTGGCCTGTGGGTATCGGGCCGAAACCAGCTCTCTGACATCCCCCTAGGGGTCCTGGATTGCGAGAGGGTGGTTCTCAGGTGACACACGTTGAAATCAGGCTCCCTCCTCTCTGGTTCCAGATGCGTCTGGAACTGCAGCTGCCAAGTCACCACAACTCGGTAGCTCCTGAATTGAGTATCTGCCCCTGGTGGTCAGTGCGCGTCATAGCTACTGGTCAGACAGTTGAAGGGTTGGATGGTCTCTTAGGCTTTTATATAGATAGATAACAAAATATAAATACACAGATATATAAATGTATAGTAGGGACCAACTCTAATAAATTAATGCCTATGATAAAAATTTGATTTATCATTAGTTTTAATATATCCTTTTTAAAATAATTTTAAATTAATACAAACAACATTTAACCTTTTGCACTCGGATGTCAAGTGTGACGGTTATTGAATGTATCAATAATTTGAAATATAAAAAAATCCAAATAAATAAGTTTGTATGAAAAGAAACTCCAGTTTTTTATTCTACTGCCGCGCTTTGTAAAATCTGGGGTATTTAAAAAATTAAATCCCGAGTAGAATAAAGGAATCGAGGAAAAAAGCGAGTGCAAAGGGTTAAAGAAAAGTTATGTTATTTACTTGTAACTAATTAGAAGTAATTACATTTTAGAAGTAATTACAAAGCCTTAAATAAGTTGCTAAAGTCAATTTGTAGGCTCATTTCAAATGTCAGAACAGTTACTCATTTTTTATCAAAGTAATAGAGTTCAAACCATATGCACACTGAGATATTATACATTTACTTTTAAATAAAAAGTACTTCATAGTACCAAAGAAATCTAGACAGCTCTCTCATACAGAAAGAAATACCATACACACACACACACACACACACACACACACACACACACACACACACACACTAGAGGCCTGGTGCACGAAATTGGTGCATGGGGAGGGGGGTATCCCTCAGCCCAGCCTGCACCCTCTCCAATCAGGGACCCCTTGAGGGATGTCTGACTGCCCGTTTAGGCCTGACCCCAGTGGGCCTAAACGGGCAGTCGGACATCCCTCTCACAATCTAGGACTGCTGGCTCTCAACCGCTTGCCTACCTGCCTGCCTGATTGCCCCTAACCGCTTCTGCTTGGCAGCCTGATCACCCCCTAACCACTCCCCTGCCGGCCCGATTGCACCCTAACTGCCCTCCCCTGCTGGCCTGGTCACCACTAACTGCCCTCCCCTGCCAGTCCGGTCACCCCCAACTGCCCTCCCCTACAGGCCTGGTCGCCCCCAACTGCCCTCCCCTGCTGGCCCGGTCACCCCTAACTTTCCTCCTTTGCCAGCCTGGTCGCACCTAACTGCCCTCCCCTGCAGACCTGATCCCCCCCAACTGCCCTCCCCTGCTAGCCCGGTCACCCCTAACTGCCCTCCCCTGCAGGCCTGGTCCCCCCCAACTGTCCTCCTCTGCAGGCCTGAAAGCCCCCAACTGCCCTCCCTTTTAGGCCTGGTCCCCCCCAACTGTCCTCCCCTGCTGGCTTGATCGCCCACAACTTCCCTCCCCTGCTGGCCATCTTGTGGTGGCCATCTTGTGTCCACATGGAGGCAGTCATCTTGTGTGTTGGAGTGACAGTCAATTTGCACATTACCCTTTTATTAGGTAGGACTAGCTTTCCCGTTGCAGGAAAAATCCTGCAATAGGATTTCCTGCTGCACTCTACCCCACCTCCGTTCCTCCCTTGTTCGCCCACCTCACCTTCTCCTCCAGCCCGCCCGAGTTTCCCTTCGCCCCCGGCCCCACCTCCGCTCCACCTTTATCACCCGCCTCGCCTTCTCCTCCAGCCCGCCCGCGTTTCCCTTCACCCCCAGCCCCGCCTCCGCCCTGCCCGCCCCGCCTTCTCTTCCAGCCCGCCCTTGTTTCCCTTCACCCCTGGCCCCGCCTCCGCCCCGCCCTTGTCACCCGCCCCGCCTTCTCCTCCAGCCCACCCGCGTTTCTCTTCGCCCCCGGCCCCGCCTCCGCCCCGCCCTTGTCACCCGCCCCGCCTTCTCCTCCAGCCCGCCCGCGTTTCCCTTCACCCCCGGCCCCGCCTCCGCCCCACCCTTCTCCTTCCCCCGGCTCCGCCTTCGCCCCGCCCTTCTCCTCCCCCTGGCCCCGCCTCTGCCCCGCCCTTCTCCTCACCCCCGGCCCCGCCTCCGCCCCGCCCCCCCCCCGCTTGCTTGCTTCTTCGAAGCTTTACTCCCTTCTGCAGCTGTTGGCTTCTTTGGACGCTGTCTTGATATGCAAATTAGCCGCCATCTTTGTTGGGGCAATCTGCATACTCATCCTGATTGGCTGGTGGGCGTGGCTTGGCTGGTGGGCGTGGCTTAAGTGTAGCGAAGGTGCGGTCAATTTGCATATTTGTCTATTATTAGATTAGATATCTTTATTTTTATATTAATCCTCACCAAAGAATATTTTTCCATGGATTTTTAGAGAGTGGAGAGAGAGACACAGAGATAGAGAAACATCGATGTGAGAGAGACACATTAATTGGTTACCTCCCACATGGGGATCAAGCCTGCAACCAAGGTATGTGCCCTTGACTGGAATCAAACCCAGGACCCTTCAGTTCATAGGCTGACTCTCTATCCACTGAATCAAATTGGCTAGGGCCATGGCATATTTGAGTAACAATATAACCCTATCTAGAAAAAAAAAAAAGACATTTTTATCCTATTATCAGTAAAAACTAGTATTTACCCAGTGTAGTATTACATGAGCATAGTTAAATAGTCTTTAAGATCCTACCATGGAACTATTAGCAAATTACGAACGGTCAAAACTAAACCAAACATAACTTGACATCTAGATTTGGGTATGTGTAGAAGAAAATAAGAAAAGTATATATATACTAGAGGCCCAGTGCATGAAATTCATGCATGGGGGGGGGGGTCCCTCAGCCCAGCGTGCTCCCTCTCGCAGTCCAGGAACCCTTGCCCTTGGGGGATGTCTGACCAAGGGACCTAAGCTATCAGTTGAACATCCTTAGCGCTGCTACAGAGGCGGGAGAGGCTCCCACCACTGCTGCTGTGCTTGCCAGTGGTGAGCCCAGCTTCTGGCTAAGCAGCTCTCCCACTGTGGGAGCACACTGACCACCTGGGGGCAGCTCCTGCGTTGAGCGACTGCCCCCTGGTGGTCAATGAGCATCATAGCGACCGGTCGTTCTGCCATCCAGTCAATTTGCATATTAGCCCTTTATTATATAGGATGCCTATCTCTCTTTCTAAAAGTTGGCTGTCCTTCATCTATTTAAGTTGTTCCCCAAAGATAACACAGACAATCCTGGTAATGACCATTTGAGCCACTAATGGGAAAGGTCACAAGATTCCTTATTTAGTTGTTTAAGTATTGATAATTCCAAAGAGTCTGGCCACAAGTATTGTGTTAACAATAAAAAGAAAATAGGAGAAACATACGAGTCATAAGCTTTTTATAAATTTAAAATTCATGGTGGCCCCTCTCACCAACTAAACCCTGAGAGAACCAACTATCAGAACTTTCCTGTGCCTCCAGGAAAATCAGGTAACAATATTTTGCGTGAGATCTGCAAAATAAAAAAGTACCATGCTCTGACTGTGCCAATTAGTGTTTCCAAGTACACCTTGGCTTAGTGTGTTTAATCACTTAATTAGAAACAGAACAGTCATCTGCATTTAGTTCTCTGTCTTACACTAAGGAAAAAAAATCACTAGTGTTCCACTCACAACAGAAAGTATTGATAAATCACATTGTCAAGGATCAGAAAAGGGAAGACCACTTATAGAAAATTATATAGTATTTTATAATAAGAATTTCAATAGATAGACACATTAGAAAACATTTTGTTCAATTACAAGTAAAGAAAGTGCTTTTACTATGTTTGACTGTTTTCATCCAAAATCTTTCTAAATACTTCCATGACCAAAAAATAAAAAAGCACTGTGACAGAGACCATTCCTTTCAGAAGCAACTAATAGTGTTCATAATTTTTTTACCCCAACAGAATCACTAATACAAGAGAATTATAAAATCTGGAAAATCTCTAAATCTGTTATTTTCATATGGATGACAAAACTTCAAATATAAGTTTGATGGTAGAATCCCCTCTTTGTTAGGGTTGTCTGGATTCTGAATACATCTGATTCCAATCTCTAAGGAACAACCAGCAATCTGAAATCCATGGCTTCCCCTACAAATAGACCAAACTAAACCTCAATATTTCCAAACCTCCAAAGGCACATATATCTTCTGCTGTGGCATGCACATAGCCAAGCATATGAACTTTTATTGACCATACTTATTATCTATATTTTAGTACATGTTTCATCAGTAATCTTCAACTTGGTTCTAAATCAAAGACTTAGGTAAACAGTAAATTGTATTTAAAACCTTGTTTTGAATACTTACATGAAAATTCAATTACGGAAAAGGATGGCTTTGACTGCTCCTAGTCAGTAACCCATCTCAAAGTATCTGACCTAAATGTATTTAAGTAAAATTCATATTTATTAGTATGATTAACTTAATGGATTAAAAAGAAAACTGGTAGAATCTGTGGTGAAATTACAGACTTAAGAGATACACAGTAAGAACTTTTCATCTTGTGGTCTCCATGCATATAAAAAGATATGGGTGTTTTTATTTCTAGTACACTATTTTAAACAGAGGGATGGAGGCAGAATGAACTGGAAGTGGGGCAGGGTGAGGAGAGAGGATGAAGAGAGATGATGCTCCAGCTGCAGGAGCAACCCAGGGAAAAGGGAGATAATGGCTTTGCCCAGGACAAGCTAAGTGCCCCCTGTCTCAGAACCAGAGCTGGACAAGGGGCTGTGGCTGATGAGAGAGGGTTGCGGTGGGCTCCCTGCACAGCTCTTAGTAGTAAAAACTACGATGCACAATAAAACTTATTTATAAGTTGTTAAAATAATCTTGGAAAGAAGTTAAAAAGACTGAGTGAAATAAAAGCAGAGGACAAACAAAACTATGTAGTGAATCAAGAATTCTCCATTTTAAAAGTTAACAAATGTCTGACTAAACCAGTGCTCACACCTTCACATAGAATATCATTACACAAAAATTTTTAATGGTAAATGCCATTTATTGTCAAAATTCTTACAAGTTATTTAGGCTATTTAGCTTAATTCTTCCATGGAGAAACAAATTCTTTGTAGCAAAGTTATTTTTTGAAGCAAACCAACTACCTCAGTAAAGGGCTTTAAGAGGATATAACATTAAAATAATTTTTAACAGTTGCTTTACATGTCAAAACACAATAATGCCAAAGTAAATGCATTTAGAATGGCAATACTTTAAGGTTTTTCAACACTTCAAAATATTGTAATAGCCTGGCCAACATGGCTCAGTGGTTAAGCATCAACTTATGAACCAGGAGGTCATGATAAGGGCACATGCCTGGGTTGCCAGCTCGATCCCCAGTGTGGGGCATGCAGAAGGCAGTTGATCAATGTTTCTCTCATCATTGATGTTTCTCTCTCTCTCTCCCTCTCCCTTCCTCTCTAAAATCCATAAAAATATATTTTAAAAAATATTATTCTCTAACAGGCTTAAATTTTTTCATTTACATCCATGTCATTTAAGTTCTGTTGACATTTAAACTCAGATTTTGAAATCATCAAGTTTAGTTACTAAGTACTAGCCTATCTAATAAAAGGGTAATATGCAAATTAACCATCACTCCATCACAAAGATGGAGGTGCCCATAGCCACAAGATGGCGGCACCCAGTCCGCTCAGCCCCACCGGAGTCCCCCAGTCCCGGGGTGGAGCGGCAGCGTGAGCAGCCTGGCGGAATGCTTGCCTTGTCACCGCAGCAACAAGGCAAGCATTCCATGCACGGCCACGGATGGGCCTCTGGGCCACGAACAGCCTCTGGGCAGCAGGCGCGCAACTCAGAGAGCTACTGACGCACGGATTCGTGTGCAGGGCTACTAGTCAATAATAATATACAATGCTGATGAATACATATAACACATGAATTCTCATATTTGTCTCAACTTACCTATGTAATAGTTCAGTAAAATCTTTATTGAAATTTATCACCGAGCTATCTGACTTTTAAAACTTAATAAAACTGACCTTATATCACAGAGATTTAAAGTATTTGTTACCTACACTAAAAAGCATCTGGTTTAATTTCTAAGCCTGTCATTTCCACATGAAACTTTGTAAAGAAAGTAAATAAATACATGAATATACCATCAGGCAAATAATTTATCATTTGTTCAATTCACACAGCAATATTTCCTGAATATCTACTGTTCATCAAGCACTATGCTTGCTAATTACAATCTCATAAGGAGATTGACCATGATTAGATAATCCTTAGACTAAGTACATACAAATAAATTGATATAATGTTCCAGGAAAAGGAACATGGCTCTATGAAAACATATTAAAAAAGAATCTGTTCCACAGTAAGAGTGTAGAGAAGACTTCAGAGAGAATGCAAGGGTTGCAAACTGAGAACTGAAAGCTGAGAAAAATTAATAAGGTAAAGCTGGGGTGTTTTGCTCTGAGTCTTCTGCATCTACAGATTATTTTATTTTTAAATTATAGTGTTCAAACTGAGTATGATAATATAAAAAGGAATTAATATCAAATGATTAAATAGAAAACATTCCTCTCCATATTTTTTTATCCCTAATGAGTTCCATCCTGTTTTAAATACAATTTTTCTGTTTAGTCATTTTAAATTTCAGAGAACCAACTCACTCTGAAAACTGGTAAGAAAGAAGAAACCTAGCATTTATTCTTCCTTTTTTGTATAAACTGTGATGCATAAAAACAAAAAAACTTGATTCAAAAAAATTTCTTTATATAAGTTCAACTAATAAATGAAAAATGAATAATATTAAAATAAAATTATTTTATAATCCCTAAAAATAATGATCACTAATGGCTACTAAAGTAATTTAGGTGAAAAGTTGATAGGGAGCTTTACAATGGATGAATTAGCCTGATAATACTTCAACCAGTGGTCAGTTTTATCACCACAGAGAGAGAGAACCAGACATTATGTGCCTTCTAATATTACAGGAAAGAAAGTACAACAACCTATAAAGTATTATTTCAAATAATTAAACTCAAGTCTGATAAGCCTCTGTATTTACCAGCTCATAAGAAGCACAGGGGAAAGAGGAATATGTTAAATGACACCACAAAGATGCAGTCAGCAAAATGCAAAATGTAAAAAATTCTATAAGACAAACAACCTACTTTATTCATTAAATAAATTACAAAGCAGGGAAAGGACAGAGAAAAAAGAAATTGTAGAATAAAAGAGACTTAGGAAGTACAATATGTGGACCTTGTTTAGATCTTGACTCAAGCAAACCAACTATACAAAGAAAGCAAAACCCTTTATTACACAGTAGGAAAATATGAACACTAATTAGATACTGTATTATATTAAAGAATTATTAATTTTAGGTGTTATAATAGTATTGTGGTTATATTAAAACAATAAAAATGTGTCCCTATCTTTTAGAAATATATACATATGCATACATAGATATATTTATAAATAAAAGTGATATGATGTACAGGAATTGTTTCAAAATAGTCTGGAGAAAGGTACAGAGAGCTTTGGTATAGGTGAAATAAAATTAGCCACATATTAACTGTTGAAACTGAGTAATAGGTGCATAAAGCTTCATTATACTCTCTAACTATAATAATAAAAGCACAATATGCTAATTAGACCAGACAACCTTCCGGACGAAGCTGGTGCTGTCAGGGATGCCCGGGTCCTGGGTGCCAGAGGGAAGCGGGTGCCGGCAGCCAGGGGAAGGAAGGCCTACTCTTGCACGAATCTCGTGCATCGGGCCCCTAGTTTTTATATGTTTTTAAAAGCTCATTTTAAAGTTTGAAAAAAATTTAGAAAAAAAGAACTGCCCTTTGTAGACTGTTAACCTCTGAGATATTCTTATATAACATACTAATTGAGCCTACCTATTCATGAAGCACTATTCCAGGTGCTAGAGACACAATATAATAGAAGGGCTGAGAATTTTTAAATTCCCTACAACAAAGCAACTGACAAATAAAAGAGAATTATTACATAATTGCTAAATACAGAGGAAGAAGTAATTAGAAGCATATAATTCCAGAGATTTACTAATAGTATTGATAAATATGAACATGAATAATAAACAAATGGATTTCTGTTTTAGTAATCATCTCCCATTACTTACCATTTCTGATCCATAGCTTTCCAATACTACCAAAGTAGTATGTTAATATGAACATACATTGCGGTAAAAGCAGGTTTACAGGTGTCAGTAAGCGAAACATGGTTTATTCTTATATTATTATTTATTAACACACTGCAGACGGATCATGAGAACTCTCGCTTCATATTACAGTGTTTTACAAAGTATCATACTTTAAAAAGATATTAGCTTGTAAGAATATGTAATAAATAACTTCAAAATGCAATGGATATTTAATTTTAAAGCATACCTTTAACATTTATGTAAAACGTTTTTTGTACTCGTTCAATAGAAACTTATCTGGCCACTGGTAAAGCTAGCAATAAAACTACTGGTCCAAGCCCTAGCTTGTTTGGCTCAGTGGATAGAGCGTCAGCCTGCGAACTGAAGGGTCCCAAGTTCGATTCCGGTCAAGGGCACATGACTGGGTTGCGGGCTCAATCCCCCGTAGGGGGCATAGAGAGGCAACAAATCAATGATTCTCTCTCATCATTGATGTTTCTATCTTTCTCTCCCTCTCACTTCCTCTCTAAAATCAATAGAAATATATTTTAAAAAAATACTACTGGTCCACAATGTGTTAATTACTAGAGGCCCAGTGCATGTTGGGGGGGAGGTGCCTCTCAGCCAGCCTGTGCCTTCTCACAGTCCAGGACCCCTTGGGAGATGTCCGCCTGCTGGCTTAGGCCCGATCTCCCCAGTCCAGAGCTCTTGAGGTCCGACCCCACGCTCCTTACCAGCCGCCTGCAGCAGAGGCACTCGCCAGCTGTGATCACGGCTTCTGGCTGAGCGGCACTCCCCCTGTAGGAGTACACTGACCACTAGGGGGCAGCTGCTACATTGAGCATCTGCCCCCTAGGAGTACATTGAGCATCTGCCACCTGGTGGTCAGTGCATGTCATAGCGACTGGTCATTTTGCCGTTCTGTCAATTTGCACATTAAGGTTTTATTATATAGGATTATTTTCCATACTTTTGCCCCACCCTATATTATCTACTTGCTTCCTCCTTTCTACACAAACATTGATTTTATATTGTTTTGCAATTTTTGGTTTCCTTTTATTAGGACAGATTAAAGTCAAAATATGAGTAACATATTCAGTCTCTCCACTCCTTTTTAAACTTTCTACTACAATATAACAAGAAGCAGTTAATTAAAGTAAAAAAAAAAAAAACTGAGCAAAGTAAAAAAAAAAAAATTTAAAACAACAGCTTAGAAGTTTCTATGTAATTATAAATATCAAGACCAAATGAACTTCTATAAAAACAAAGATAATAATAATAAACTACTAAATTTAAAAGAAACTATGTGACAAAGAATTATAAATTATCTTCTTTTAAAACTTAGTTTTAAATCTCATATTTAAAAAATAAAGCTACAAATATCAATACCTACACATATACATATACATTTATAAGCAGTTAATTCATAAGCTTAAACGTTTCAAAATAAAAAATAAAAATATAACTATATAATTGCCCTTTGATTTTTTTGAATTTATATTTTTCAAAGATCTTTCAAACTGTAAAAATACTAAAAATTTTTACCAATATTTTAGTTATGTAAGACTAGATACATAACACTAGAAGAAAGCACTTAGAAAACATTTATAATAATAAAGATGTAATATGCAAATTGACTGAATAGATGACCACGCTATGACACGCACTGGTGCCAGGCCCGCCATCACCGCATGATGGCCCCGCAGAGGGAAGCCCAGGCCACCAGCGGTGGGCAATCATTGAGGTGGGGGGAGCTCCGCGGAACCAGGGAGCCAGGGGTGTGTGGCGGTGGATAGGGGCAATGCCAGGCCAAGGCGGGTGTGGGTGGGCCACGGGGCCGGGACCACAGAGCCTCGAAGCTGGCAGCTGGGGGAAGGCAGGTCTACCCTTGCACAAATTTCGTGCATCAGGCCTCTAGTATATATTATATAAAGAAATTAACAGATATTATATGTAGAATGAGCCATTCTGTTTCATGAAAAAAGAAAGGGCCAGTCACCAATTTCTACATCACAACAGAGAGGAGCAAGTAACATTTAATGAAGGGAATAAAGCACTATTTAATAGAAATACAATTTTGATCATATCACCTAGTTCCCCATGAAGGCCTGTCATTTTCAAAAAGCATGAAGGAAAAAACTGAAATACATAGAGCAGTTGTCAGTCACTTATAACACTCATACTGGGAAATAGGATTAAATAAATACACTGGATCTTGTTTGGGAATAACAATGTCAGATGTTACTCAATGTATCTTATCTGATTGGGGGACATATTTTGGTGTATAGTGTCTCTAAAAACATCCAACAATGAGTTCTTAATAACCCAGTTCAACCCTACACTGTTACATGCTGAATGTTCAAGTAGAAGCAGCCAACATAAAGGCCAAGCCTCTTTGCAGAGGTGAGCTAAGCCAACTTTGGGCAATGCAGCCTGGGTTTCACTACTGCTTTGTCAATTGTTGTGGCAGCAACAGGAATCTACCTCTATCTCAGGAGTCAAAATTTTCTTTAAAAGAACACCATATACTGCATCCTTAGAAAACTGACCAGCTAAAACTGACCAAGAAAAAAAACCAGATGAATGAAGCACTGGAAAAAGAGAGGTTTATTAGCATAAAAAGTAAAGCTGAAGTATTCAATACTAGCTTCATATAAACAAAAGAAATAATTGAGATCCAAACATTAAGAGGCACATAGCCCTAGGTCAGAGAAGGCCCAGAATTCTGTCCTTTTGATCTCTAGCTCTGTATTCTTTTCATTACACAGCTCTACCTACTCTTTCAATGATGTCTTGATTAGACTATTATTAAAATAACTTGCATTTACTTAAGACACTGGGCAAGGAGGTCAGATCTATACATCCCAATCAGCTAATGACTCCCATTAGAACTAGGAGTTCTAATGGGAGTCATTACCCACTTGCCCAAGGGCACACTTTTCCAGGCAGAGAAAGGTCTAAAAGAACCCACATGATTTGCCTTCCTAGAAAAACAAAAGTCTGTCTAAAGCCCCAAACTCTCAGGTCAATGTGTTTTCTTCACAAGTTCTAAAGCTTAATTTGGCTGCTACTTCCCACAGATTTTGTCCATAGAAACTCCATGCTAGTCTTCTTATTCTGGGCCATAATATCCTGTTATAGTTCCATCAAAGACAACAATCAGTGAAATCAGCATGCTCCAATATCCTTTCTTAAAATTACCTTTGTTTCTCAACTGTTACATATCCTAAAAAGCACCCTTTCTTTTAAACTTGACATCCAGACCATAAACACCAATAAATGTTAATTCAGAGATAAACATATTAAATATACACTAAATTTATTATGTTGTTTTTAGAATTTTATTCCATGAACCTTTGTAATACTAAAAATTTCATTTATATTCTAATACATATATTTTCCCTCAAACAATCTAGACTCTAAATCATAACAAGTTTGAGAACGAGTAAATTTGTCATACAAATACTTTATATGTAGACATAATGCCAGACCACACAAAATAGAGTCCCCCCCAAAAAAAATGCATAAACACACTTTGAATAATTATAAAGGCAGTGTTTATAAAAATGCATTTCATTTTCAAAATTGAGCTATCAGCTATTAAAGTGTGTATACATTTTTTAGGGACACCCTGTATACTCTTCTCTAAAATTATGTGAAATGTTATTTGGCTTTTCTCTATTCTTTTTGATGAACTGTCTTTGAAATATATCCAATCCTTAAAATAAAATTGAAGAAATCCAATATAAATAAACTTAATCAAAACAAACTCAAAGGACCACACCATATCTCTAATATCATTTGCTCCAAAAACTACTGCAAAATAATTTTTTAAAAGTACCCATAAAGGAGTACCATAATATAATCATGGTGTATTTTAGAATGATTAGGGTTAAGGTTAGGGTTAGGATTTTTTAAAAAATTTTTTTAAATAATAATTTTCTAAATTTAAATAATATATAATAGATTGTTAAAAATAACTAAATGACAACTGACAATGATTTAAAATAGCAAAACTGTCATCTCTTTATTGAATGCCTGTTATTCATTTTTGTCAAAAATTGTCCTGCAGAAGTCATTAAAAAAAAAGGCAACAGTACTGTATCTACCTGAAAAATATTCTGAGAAACTTACCATTATTTTGGCTCTTGCCCTTCACTTCCTCCTTCCACGATAGAATAGTGTTCAGGGGAACATAGTCCCTTATGTATTCTTTGCGTCTTTCCTCTAGGGTCATCTTCAGTAAGCGTTCTTGCAAAATAAAAGCAGAACTTCCATTTGTATTTAACTTTTAAGATCAGGAATTATTTCATAACTTAAATATTAACCATGCTAAACTACCAAAAGAATCAATGTGGGCTTGAGAAACACCAAAATGAAAATCTAATGACTCTACTTTGTAGTGTTAAAAGATGTTAAATTAACACTATATTAGCAGGAAGAAAAATAAGGAAACTCTTCCAATCAACATCTATTGACAGTCTACTGTGTACCAGGTGATATGTTTACACATTGCAAATACAAAGGAGATCCTTGACCTTGAGAAGTTCACAAGACAAAAGTAGGAAATGGATGAAACAAAATAACAGCTGCATAAATAAAACACTAAATCCTAAAACAGTTATGTATAAACTAGAGGCCTGGCGCATGAAATTCGTGAATGGGGGGGTGTCCCTCAGCCCAGCCTGCACCCTCTCCAATCTGAGACATCCCTCTCACAATCCAGGACTGCTGGCTCCCAACTGCTTGCCTGCCTCTGCCTGATTGCCCCTAACCGCTTCTGCCTGCCAGCCTGATCACCCCCTAACCACTCCACTGCCAGCCTGATCGATGCCTAACTGCTCCCCGACCGGCATGACTGCCCCTAACTGCCCTCCCCTGCAGGCCTGGTCACCCCCAACTGCCCTCCCCTGCTGGCTGGGTCACCCCTAAATGCCCACCCCTGCAGGCCTGGTCCCCCCCAACTGCCCTCCCCTGCAGGCCTGGATCCCCCCCCTCCAACAGTCCTCCCCTGCAGGCCTGGTCCCCCACAACTGCCCTCCCCTGTGTCCTGGTCCCCCTCAACTGCCCTCCCCTGCAGGCCTGGTCTCCCCCAACTGCCCTCCTCTGCTGGCCCGGTCCCCTCCAACTGTCCTCCACTACAGGCCTGGTCCCCCCCCAACTGTCCTCCCCTGCAGGCCTGTCCCCCCCCAACTGCCCTCCCCTGCAATCCTGTTCCCCCCTAACTGCCCTCCCCTGCTGACCTGTCTCCCCAAACTGCCCTCCTCTGCCGGCCCGGTCACCTCTAACTGCCCTCCCTCCTTGCCTGATCGCCCACAACTGTCCTCCCCTGCAGGCCTGGGTCCCCGCCAACTGCCCTCCCTTGCTGGCCTGGTCTCCCCAAACTGCCCTCCTCTGCTGGCCTGGTCACCCACAACTGCCCACAACTGCCCTCTCCTGCCAGCCATCTTGTGGCGGCCATTTTGTGTCCACATGGGGGGCAGCCATCTTGTGTCTTGGAGTGACAGTCAATTTGCATATTACTCTTTTATTAGATAGGATGCTAAGAGCACAAAAAAGGCAGTCACCAAGATATTTTAATTTGAAGATGCCATCAACAATAAAAGTGCACTTTTAATTTAATAACACCTGTCTGGAAGTGATATAAATAATACTTTAAATATATCTTGATTACAAGATTAAAATATTTTTAAATAAATCTTAAAATTGATAATAATGGTGTCATTTATAAAGAATTCACCATGTGTCAGGTACTTCACATATATAATTTTACTGAAATAATCTTCTCAACAACTCAACAAATAGAATTAGTATCTCTATTTTCAGATAGGGAAATAAAGCACATCAAAGTTCAATAATCTGTCCTATGCAAGAGAACTTCCCATGAAAATCCAGTCAGATATCTCCATTAGAAACTATAGCCTATACAATTTGCCACTATACTGTACTGCCTTTTCAAGAAAAGCTCCCAAAAGAGGTGATGTGTATGTTGGTTCCTAACAGGCAGAATTTTATCATGAAAAGGTAAAAAGGATATTTCAGACTAAAGAATAATGTAAACAAAGATAAGGAGATAAGAATAGCTTAATGAAGCTGCAAGATATACTTCGAAAAGGGAAATGACCACTGAAGTGAAAAGTAGCTTCAAACAAAAGTTAAAACAAAAACATATAGGAACTTGTACACCATGCTCAACAGTTAAACCTTTATCCTATAAAGTAGACCACTAATATTCAAAGTTAATTATGCATATCCCAGAAAGTACAAAAAATTATCCACTAGGATACAAGGAAAAAAATGTATATAATTATATTTATATTTTTAACCTAAAGAAATAATGAAGAAATTAAAAATTACTACTACTAGTCAATATAAAAACTGACACTGGCATCCTCACTCATTCTGTAAATCAGCTGTCTTATATCACATACTTTACCAAAGTTTGTATTCTCCCTCTCCAATTTTCTTTGAGCATATTACAAGGTATTAAACTTTAGGTAATGGATTTAAAGATAGTATCTAGCATTAGATAATCTAACACAAAATAATCACTTTGAAAAATTATTCCAAAGAAATAAACTGCAGAAAGTATTAATGTAAACACAAGTGAACAAGAAACAGGGAGCCAATATTTTTCCCCACTCCTAGAAGTTGCTTGTCTTCAGCCACATAAGGAGACAAAACAACAACAGCAACAAAAGCCATATTTTAATCAGATGGATATATTCAAATCACAATACTACAATACTCAAGGGTCAACACTTAAGATACCTAAAGGGCATTCAAGTTGAAATCAAGAATCTGGAATTCAGGAGAGAGGTCTAGCTAGAGATTTTGGAAATTATAACCTAAACTTCTAGTCCTTCAGAAAGTGAAGGGAGGAGAGCAAAGCTAAAAAAAAAAAAAAAAGGTCCCAGTGATGTGGAAACCAGCAAAGAGTTTTAATATGGAGAAGAGCTACTACCAATTGCTACAGGAAGATCAGAAAGAATAAAAATTAATAAATCATTGGTTTTATCAACTGCATCACTCAAAGCACTAAAAAGAGAATAAAGTGGTGAACACAAAATGGTCTGGGTTCCAATGCCAAATCATGCAAATCTATGTGATCTTGGGTTACTTAAGCTCCTTGTGTCTCAGTTTCCTTTTGAGATAGGTTGGTAGGTATTATTCTCAACTTACAAATCAGGCAACTAAAATAGAGAGGTTAAATAATTTACCTAAGATGTTAAAGACAGAAAGCACTACACCTAGGGTTCAAATCCATGAATATGGTGTTCAAAGCTCTTTACCTTAGAGTATAATACCCCAGAGTGTTGTTGTTAGAATTAAAGGAGATCCCATGTAAAGTACCTAGAAAAGTAATGAGTAGGACTCAAAGAGTAACAGTAACTATTTTATATTAATACCATCATCATTGTTATTACAGAATGAGTTTAGAAACCAGTTTTATTAGAGTGTAACTGGGATCCAAGAGGCTATGAGAGAATGAGAAAAATAAATGAAAATAGCAAACTCCAAGATGAAAGTTTTATGGGAGAACTGCATGGATTGCCCTTCTCCTTTGCTAGTGGGAGTGGGGTTCTTGGGGTACCATTGGAATAAGAATTTCCGGAGGCCCCCAAGGGAGGATGAACTATAGCAGAAAGCTCTATTTGCATGGAATTACATCCTTTGGCTTGCAAAGTCCCATTTCCCTTAAACCAGTCTTGGAAGTGGTACAACTGGGAATTCAGTAGAGCTAAAAGCAAAGCCAGTGTCCAGAGTTTCCATTCCATGGTGGAGTTTGGTCCAGTGTAGTATCAGACTAGTTGTAGTCCATCAATCCATTGTGTGTGGGGTCTACATGGCTGTGAGCCATGTGGGCAAATGCAATGGAGTGCACCTGTGACTAGAGAGCCCGTAGCCAAGTGCGCAATAGCCACATCTATTCTGGCCAATGACATGTTCACAGGTGTGACTGAGTACCTTCCCTATGTCACCCAGACCTTACTAAGTATACATCTATTTTTCCTTTGTCCAGTCCGAGTAGAACAGACCCTCAGCTACCTGGCATAAATGGTATGCCTATATTATCTGGTCTTCCCTTTGTTCCTTTTCTGTTAATTAATAACCAGATTATTTACAATGATATCAAAAGGAAGGCTACTTTAGGGTAGAAGAGACTTGAGCATTCATATAGGCTGAGGAGAGGAACCTGAAGATGCTGAGAAACTAAACATACCTGAAAGGAAATAAATGATAGCACAAGATCTCAAAGAATTCAGGCGATGTGACAGTACAGAGGGGTTAATCTTAGAAACAGAGAAGAAAAGTGCTTTAAGATAGAAACAAAGCTGAAAAGACAAAGAACCTGTGAAGAAAGAGACAAATAATACTATGCAGTTGTTTATGATATATGACATGTATTTTCTCCATGAATTAAAAGGCAACTTCTGGCAGTTCTACGGAGCACGCCCAGGCCTTTCCCCAATCCCATCTTTCTCCAGGGCTTGCAACATGCTCACTCATTCATTCATTCTCTCTCCCTCTCCCTTTCCACCCAAACCTCTCCTCTCTTCTCTAAAGACCCAGTGTCTCTGTCTCTCTCTCTGTATCTCTCTCTCTTCCCTTCTCTCCACATCCCCCCGCCATCTCTGTCTCCTAAGTTCCAAAGGCCCTTCTTTTGCTGAAACTTGTTTCCTGAGCCCATTTCTTCTAAAATTCACTTCTACCTCTACAGCCTCCTAAATAAACTTTCTCTTATTTAAAAAAAAAAAAGGCAATATCATCTGTTTAGTAGGAGGATGGGGTCTTGATGGAATAGGAAGCTTGAAGGGGATAGTAAATTTCAATAATCACACAACAGGAAAAGGGATGACTAGAACTTATCAAAGCACTACTAAAAAAGCTCAGATCACTAATATGGAAACATCACTAATCAGGTTGAAATATATGACGCAATTGTAGTTTTAATAAGTGTCAGAAGGTATATATGGGAATACAACCTAGTCTTTGTCACTGCATTTATTTAAAAGTTTAAGTGTGGACACTTAGAACAAAACAAGATCTATATAATCTTCTGTATAATAAGACAATAAGGTAAAACAATGAGATAATTTAAGTTTCAGTACTTGAAATTATAATACACATTAAGTAGTTTTGAATTAGGATTCAAAATACTAGATCAACAACATCTAGTTAACATATTTGGAGAACTCCTTAGTTATTTATTTAAACAATGAGACACACCGAAAGCTACATACATATACTAAATAGTTTCTTTGGTATTACACAAAACTTTTCCTTAAAGAATGCTTCACCTTTGCAATAAATCCCTTCTTTGTTAAGCATATAAGTAGGCAGACCTACTTAGTAGATGGTATACTGAGTTAAAATGTTTATACAATGCCTTGACATTTCAATGAGGTGAGCAAGCCTTTAGATTTAAATAACAGCTCCAAAAAATATGATACCATCCTCTCCAGTACAATAAATGGAAAAGGTAATGAATTCCATCAGTTTCTTTAATACTAACTACTGTACTGAAAATCCTTAGCTCCTTCTTAATGATATAATATGTATTTTTAAAATATTAACTATTCAAAAAATATACATCCTAATAAGACAGAAACATATATTAAAGTCTTCAATAAGTTTTCCCTTTAATATTAAACTTCAGGCAAAAATAGGATAGTTTGGACAAGATAAATGTATTTTGTTAAATGCCTTTCTTAATTGTGCATGTGCTTCTTTATTTAGAAAATATTAATTTGGTTATATTTTCTCTTATAATTAGTAGCAAACTAAGAATTAAGACAATGACGATTCTAAAAAACCTGCTTATTATAGTTCAACTGTGTAGATGTTAAATGAAGGAAGAATTATAATATCATTATTCAGGAACATTGTCTATTATGACAGAAAAAATAGTTCTTAAGTAATCACTATAATTTCATTAATGATTCATGTATTAAAATCAATCTCCATATCTTTCATTATTTTGCCTTCATTATTATCAATAATACAAAGCTAACATTTCAAGACCATCAATAAAAATGGGTATAAATGATTTTTCAATGCTTACAAAGTAAATCCTTGTTGAAAGTAAAGTAATTGCTACTGCAAAAACAAAATAATTATTTCACACTACTTTATATATCAGGCTATTATTTTCAACAGCATTTGTTTTGCGACAACAGAATTTTTAGTTCTATATATGATCATAATCATTAAAACATAATTAAATGACATACAACCTACTCTTTTAATACCTTAAAAACCATTTTAACCAGTTCAGTTGTTATGTGAAATCTTCCCAGTAGTTAATTGGAAAAAAAATTCCCTTTTCATCCCTTTTCTTGTACATTGTTTGAAGTAGCCCCTATAGAGAGGATCCTTTTCCCACATTCATTTCTTTTCCACTATTTGCCTAGGTGTTTACAGAGGCCAGGGCTTGCAATAAAAATCTATAGGTTTTAGAGAACCATTATCAAGGAAATCAACTTTCAACCTAGTCACTCCATATCCTTCTTTTATAAAGAAGATGGGATACTTAGGAGAGATGTGCACTACCCTCACTCGACCTCACGCCATACACCGGTTTAGTATATCTCAGCAGATAGCGATGTAAGTATTTTTCGCTTCATTTCTGTAAAAAAGCTAAAGAATAAAAAGGAGTGAAAAGAAGAAAGAAAAAAACCTCCAGAGTTTCAAGTTTTACCTTAGAATATTATCTCACTACAATGCCAGAGATAGGAGAGAAAACAGAAGAGAAGAGGAGAGAAGAGAGTTGGGTGGCAGGCACACTTCTGTGCCTTACGGAAATCGGTGCCACTTTCAGGGATTTGGAGAAACCTTGACATGCTCGGAAGTCGGGTGGGTTCATTCACAGAAAGTGACATCAGTCTCAAGCCCTTACTCTGAGCCACTTCACACTACGAATGGGGCGGAATGCTGAGAAACACCCCGCGCAGAGAAAAGCCCACTTAGATGTCTCTGATGGCACTCATCCTCACCGACAAGAGGCTTGCTGAGTTCCAGGTTTCAAGGCACCCTGCGGTGCAAAAGTGGGGGACCAAGAGAAGGGATCTGCGCCCGAAGGTGGGGACACCCTGCACACCGAGGGAGTGGTAGGCAGTGGCGAAGAGTGCCGGAATGAGGGGGCGCAGAGGCGCAATAGCGGCCGCAGCGGGTGTGTCCGCCGGCGGGCACGTGTCCGTGGGACACGCCGGCCAGGCGTGCGAAAGTCCCAGCAGGAGTGTGGAGCCCGGGTGGGGGACCAAGGGAAGTTGTGCCGGGCCCGGGGACTGCGGGTGCCACGCCGCGGGTGAGGCTAAGGCAGCCCCGTCCGGGGAGGTGACTGGGCGCAGCGGGCGGCAGCGAGGGGCGTGCGCCCACACGTGCGCGAGCGGCAGGTGCCCGGGGGCGGCGCGTGCACGCCGGTGGGAGCGCGGGTGTGTACACACGGACACACGAGGGAGGCGACACCGGTCGGGCGGGCGCGAGGCGGGAGCTCGGGCGGAGGGCACCGCGGCACACACAGCCCTGACCCCCGCCCCCACCCCTTATCCACCGCCACCCGCACCCCAGGACTCGGCAGGCCGTTACCTTTCTCCTCTCTCCACACCTTTTTCTTCTTGTTGCTGGGGTACATGTTGCCGTGGGGGTGGCTGGCTTTAAGCTGCAAGTTCCCCAGGCTCACGGGCAAACAGGGTGGTGTGGAGTGGGAGGGTTGGGAGGGGGCACTCGGGAGGGAAAAAGTGAAAAAGGCTCCGGGTCCCACGCCGCTCGCTCGCAGCTCTCCAGTCGCCGCCCTCCTCCCTCAGCCCGCGCTCGGCTTCGGCTCCCACCCGCCTCAGCCCCGCGGACTCCGCCACAGCAGCACCTCACAGCCTGTCAACTAGGTCACGCCTCGCGCGAACCTAACACCCGCGCAGGCCCCGCCTCACAGCCGCTAGCCATAGCCGCCTCCCATTGGCTGTACCGCCCGCCACTCTCCGCGTTCCGGCCACCGCGCGCCCCGACTTCGGCCCCAGGGCGCACGCGCAGGCGCAGGCTCGAGCCCGACGCCAAGGACGTTGGGGAGCGGGAGGGGGCGGAGCCAGGGCGTGAAGGTGCTGGAAAGGGCCTCGCGACCAGAGTGGGACGAGGAGCGAACGCCTGGGAGGAGCAAAAGGAGGCAGACACCACCCACCCCCCAGGCTTCGTGGGGCAAGGAGGAGGGCGTGGCCTCTAGGCCAGGTGCTTCAGGTGATTTGGGGATCCCAGCCTTAGGGACTGGAAAATGTGGAAGTGGGAGATGTGAGTTCACACGTTGTCCATGCTCACTCCAACTGGCCCGTCTGCACGGAATTTACCACATAATCTGAAGCTGTCTTCTAAGTGGGCAAATACTGTATAACAGAAAGAAATGAACCGATTGGGAAATGGTTCCAGATCATATACAACGGGCTCCTCAACCTTGTAGTAAAAATTACAAATTTCACTGGAGTTCGGTGAAGTTTGGAAAACACCAAGGTAAATTGGACTACTCAAGTGTTTTAAGAACCAGCCAATAGTGTGCGACCAAAATGTTATATTGGAAACAGAAGCCTTACATCAAAGCAAATTCATATAGATGTTAACCAGAGCCAGGTCATGTTATCGTTTTATTCCTCCACCAATTGCTTCAGGTCAAGGTGCTGGTCCAAAGGACTGGCTATCTTCAGGGTAATACTAAAATCCAGTTGCAGTAGAGTCCACCACAAGAGTAGATTGACCTAGAATTTTGAGTTTGGTAAGCCCTCTCCAAATTTACTGTGCTTCTAAAGAACAGACAATCCACAGGGCTGACTTGGTGGATGCATTAAATCCACATTTATTCGACAATTGGTGTGCTGTGTTATATGTGTTCTACTTAAGCAAGGTGTGTAAGATCAAATAATTATTTGTAACATTTTTTTTAATAATAAAAGAAAAAAAAGCCCTGGCGGTTTTGGTTAGAGCATTATGGCTTCAATTCCCAGTCAGGGCATTTGCCTGGGTTGTAGGTTCAATCACCCGGCACGTTAGGGGGGGCAACCAATCCATGTGTCTCCAGTTGTAAAGAATGAAATGTGTTTTATTTTATTTTATTTTATTTTATTTTATTTTATTTTATTTTATTGTTTAAAGTATTACATATAGTAGTACATATATCTCCTTTTTTTCCCCCTATTGACCTTTCCCCAGACTCCCCTACTCCCTGTCACATGCCCTCATCCCACCGCCACCCCCAGTGTCTTGTGTCCATTGGTGTGCTTATATGCATGCATACAAGTCCTTCGGTTGATCTCTTTCCCTCTCTCCCCAACAATCCCCAGCCTTCCCGCTGTAATTTCACAGTCTGTTCAGTGCTTTACTGCCTCTGAATCTATCTTTTTGTTCATCAGGTTATAATGTTCTTTATTTTCCATAAATGAGTGAGATCATGTGGTATTTTTCTTTCATTGCCTGGCTTATTTCACTTAACATAATGCTCTCCAGGTTCATTCATGCTGCTGCAAATGGTAAGAATTCCTTCTTTTTTATAGCAGCGTAGTATTCCATTGTGTAGATGTACCATAGTTTTCTAATCCACTCATCTGCGGATGGGCATTTAGGCTGTTAACAAATTTTAGCTATGGTGAATTGTGCTGCTATGAACATAGGGGTGCATATGTCCTTTCTGATTGGTGTTTCTAGTTTCTTGGGATATATTCCTAGAAGTGGGATTACTGGGTCAAATGGGAGTTCCATTTTTAGTTTTATGAGGAAACTCCATACTGTTCTCCACAGTGGCTGCACCAGTCTGCATGCCCACCAGCGGTGCATGAGGGTTCCTTTTTCTCAGCATCCTCGCCAACACTTGTTTGTTGATTTGCTGATGATAGCCATTCTGACAGGTGTGAGATGGTACCGCATTGTCGTTTTGATTTGCATCTTTCGGATAATTAGTGACTTTGAGCATGTTTTCATGTGTCTCTTGGCCTTCCTTCTGTCTTCTTTCGAAAAGTTTCTATTTAGGTCCGTTGCCGATTTTTTTATTGGATCATTTATCTTCCTTTTATTAAGTTGTATAAGTTCCCTGTAGATGGTGGAGATTAAACCTTTATCAGTGATAACATTTGCAAATATGTTCTCCCATACAGTGGGATTTCTTGTTGTTTTCTTGATGGTTTCTTTTCTGTGCAAAAGCTTTTTATTTTGATGCAGTCCCATTTGTTTATTCTCTCTTTAGTATTGCCCTAGGAGCGGTATCGGTGAAGAAATTGCTTCGGCATATGTCTGAGATTTCTCTGCCTGTGGATTCCTCTAGTATTTTTATGGTTTCCTGTCTTATGTTTAAGTCCTTTATTCATTTTGAGTTTATTTTTGTGTATGGTGTAAGTTGGTGATCTAGTTTCATTTTTTTGCATGTATCTGTCCAATTTTCCCAACACCATTTATTGAAGAGACTGTCTTGACTCCATTGTATGTTCATGCCTCCTTTGTCAAATATTAATTGAGCATAGTGGTTTGGGTCGATATCTGGGTTCTCTATTCTATTCCACTGGTTTATATGTCTGTTCTTGTGCCAGTTCCAGGCTGTTTTGAGAACAGTGGCTTTGTAATACAGCTTGAAATCTGGTATTGAGATCCCACCTACTTTGTTGTTCTTTCTCAGGATTGCTGTGGCTATTTGGGCACCTTTTTTATTCCAGATGAATTTTTTGGAGAGTTCTTTTTAGGTCTGTGAAATACGGCGTTGGTATTTTAATGGGGAGTGCATTGAATCTATAGATTGCTTTGGGTAGTATGGACATTTTAATGATGTTGATTCTACCAATCCATGAACATGGTATGTTCTTCCATCTGTTTATGTCTTCCTCTATCTCGTTTTTTTTAGTGTCCTGTAGTTTTCCGCATATAGATCTTTTACCTCATTAGTTAAGTTTATTCCTAGGTATCTTAATTTTTTGGGTGCAATGGTAAATGGGATTGCTTTTTTAGTCTCTCTTTCTGTAATTTCACTATTGGTGTATAGAAATGCCATAGATTTCTTGGTGTTAATTTTGTATCCTGCTACATTGCCTAATTCATTTATTAAGTGTAATAATTTTTGATGCAGTCTTTAGGGTTTTTTATGTACAATATCATGTCATCTGCGAATAAGGACAGTTTTACTTCTTCTTTTCCAATTTGGATGCCTTTTATTTCTTCTTCTTGTCTAATCGCAATGGCTAATACTTCCAGTACTATGTCAAACAGGAGTGGTGAGAGTGGGCATCTCTTGTTCCTGTTCTTAGGAGAAATGGTTTTAGTTTTTGCCCATTGAGTATGATGTTGGCTGTGGGTTTGTCATATATGGCTTTTATTATGTTGAGGTATGATCCTTCTATTCCCACCTTGCTGAGAGTTTTTATCAAGAAAGGGTGTTGAATTTTGTCAAATGCTTTTTCTGCATCAATAGATAGGACTATGTGGTTTTTATCTCTCAATTTGTTTATGTGATGTATCATGTTTATTGACATACGGATATTGTACCATCCTTGCATCCCTGGGATAAATCCTAGTTGGTCATGGTGTATGATCTTTCTGATGTACTGCTGGAGCCGATTTGATAGAATTTTGTTGAGGATTTTGGCATCTATGTTCATGAGGGATATTGGCCTGTAATTTTCTTTCATTGTGTTGTCTTTATCTGGTTTTGGTATTAGGGTGATGCTGGCTTCATAGAATGAGCTTGGATGTGTTCCTTCCTCTTGAATTTTTTGGAATAGTCTGAGGAGGATAGGTTTTAGTTCTTCCTTGAATATTTGGTAAAACTCTCCTGTGAAGCTGTCTGGTCCCGGGCTTTTGTTTGCTGGAAGCTTTTTGATGACTGCTTCAATTTCTTCCATAGTTATTGGCCTATTGAGATGTTTAGATTCTTCCTGATTGAGTTTTGGAAGGTTGTATTTTTCTAGGAATATGTCCATTTCTTCCAGGTTGTCCAGTTTGTTGGAATAGAGTTGTTCATAGTATTTTTTAACAATCCTTTGTATTTTGGTGGGGTCTGTTGTTATTTCTCCTCTTTCATTTTTTATTTTGTTTATTTGGGTCCTCTCTCTTTGCTTCTTGGTGAGCCTGGCTAGAGGTTCATCAATCTTGTTTATCCTTTCAAAGAACCAGCTCCTGGTTTTGTTGATCTTTTGTATTGTTTTTTTTTTTTTGTCTCTATGTCGTTTATCTCTGCTCTGATCTTTATTATTTCCTTCCTTCTGCTTACACTGGGCTTTTCTTGTTGCTCTCTTTCTAACTCTTTGAGTTGTAGGGTTAGGTAATTTATTACCATTGTTTCTTGTTTTTTGCAGTAGGTTTGTAGAGCTATGAATTTCCCTCTAAAGACTGCTTTCACTGTGTTCCATAGATTTTGGAGTGTTGTGTTTTCATTGTCATTGATTGCCATGATGTTTTTTATTTCTTCTTGATCTCTCTGGTAACCCAGTCATTGTTTAATAGCATGCTATTTAGTCTCCATGTGTTTGATTTTTTTGGATTGTTTTTATTATAGTTGATTTCCAGTTTTATGCCACTGTGATCTGAGAAGATGTCTGATATGATTTCTATCTTCTTGAATTTGAAGAGACTTTGCCTGTGACCCAATATATGGTCTCTCTTTGAAAATGACCCATGTGCACTTGAGAAGAATGTATATTCTGTGGCTTTCTGGTGAAATGTTCTGAAGATGTCAATTAATTCCATCTGGTCTAGTGAGTCATTTAGGATTGATGTTTCTTAGCTGATTTTTTGTTTAGAGGATTTGTCCAATGGTGATGGTGGGTTATTAAAGTCTCCTACTATGATTGTATTGCTGTCAATCTCTCCCTTGATATCCTCCAGGAGTTTTTTTATGTATATGGGGGCTTCTGTATTGGGTGTGTATATGTTTACCAGAGTTATTTCTTCTTGTTGGATTGCTCCCTTTAGTATTATGAAGTGGCCTTCCTTATCTCTTGTTATGTCCTTCACTTTGAGATCTAATTTGTCAGATAGAAGTATTGGTACCTCAGCTTGTTTTTCATTTCCATTCGCCTGAAAAAACTTTTTCCATCCCTTCACCCTCAGTCTGTGTGTGTCTTTTTTTCTGAGGTGGGTTTCTTGTAGACAGCAGATATATGGGTCGTGTTTTCTTGTCCAATCTGTTACCCTATGTCTTTTGATTGGGGCATTTAATCCATTTACTTTTAAAGTTATTATTGATAGGTACTTGTTTGTCGCCATTTTTATTCTTTACCCCTGTGTTCCTTCTTTGCTTCCTATTTCTTTTTTTTACAGCAGACCCTTTAGCATTTCTTGCATTGCTGGTTTGCTGGTAATAATTCCCTTAGTCCTTTTTTGTCTGTGAACCCCCTGATTTCACCTTCAATTTTGATTGATAGCCTTGCTGGGTACAGTATTCTTGGATTCAGTCCCTTCCTTTGCATGACTTTGTATATTTCATTCCATCCCCTTCTGGCCTGATGAGATTCTGTTGAGAAATCAGTTGCTAGTCTGATGGGGGATCCTTTGTAGGTAACTTTCTGTCTCTCTCTGGCCACTTTTAAGATTCTTTGTCGTTGGTGTTTGACAATTTAATTATAATGTTCCTTGGCATCAGTCTTTTGGGGTTCATTTTGCTTGGGACTCTGTGAGCTTCTTGGATTTGTGTGGGGTTTTTCTTCCCTATATCAGGGAAGTTTTCTGTCATTATTTTTTCAAACAGGTTTTCTATTCCTTGCTCAGTTTCCTCTCCTTCTGGAACCCCTATTAGGCGGATGTTGTTTTGTTTTGTGTTGTCCCAAAGTTCCCTTAGGCTCTCCTCCTGCTTTTTAATTTTTTTTTCTAGAAGCTGCTCTACTTGGGTATTTTTTCCTACCTTGTCTTCTAGCTCACTGATGCAGTCCTCTGCTTCTTCTAGTCTACTCTTGATGCTTTCTATTGAGTTCTTTACAGCAGTGATGTCATTTTTCATTTCTTCTTGGTTCTTCTTCATTTCTTCTTGGTTCTTACACATATTGTCAAATTTGTCTTCCATTCTTTTCATCCACCTTATGACCATTTCTCTGAATTCTTTCTCTGACAGGTTGCTCCCCTCCATTTCGTTTACTTCCTTTTCTGGTGATGCCTGCTTTTCTTTCATATGCGGGTTGTTTCTTTGTCTCCCCATGATCTCTCTTCTCCATGTGTCTGGTTTTGTAGTTCACTCTCTCCTGCATTGATTTAAAGGCACAAAATACAACACAACAATGTACAATGCACAAGGCACTGAACACAAATGTATTCACGATATTAATTACCCCAAATAAAGGTGACCACCAAAGAAAGGTGAATTAGAGGATAGGAGAGAAAGGAGAAGAGAAAAGAAAAAGAAAAAGGAGTGCAAAAATGAAATTGGGAAAAGGAAAAAAAGTAAGAGAGAGAAGAGAGAGAATAAGAAAGAAGAGGGGAAAAAACTATATATATGGGGAGAAAACTCCAATAGAACAGCCACTAATCCCAACACATGCCAGCAACAAGTACCTGGAGATGAATACAAACAACAAACAACAACTAATATCAAATGAGGCGAAGGAAAACAGAAGCAAAAAACAAACAAAAATAAAACCAAAAAAACAAAAAGAAAAAGAAAAACAATCTCACAAACAAGCATAAAAAATCGATATAATCAACAATCAAGCAAACAACAACAAAAGGACAGAGAGAAAAAAAATTTGGATAGTGAAGAAAGAGAAGAGAGAGGTTTGTATGGATTTGGAGCAGGGAATTGGAAATTAGATATATAAGTAGGGTGAAATTTTAACAGGGGGTAAAAAGAAGGAATAGGGAAAATCTAAAGCAGGAATAGGGTAAGAGAAACAGGACAACAAAAGGGGAAAAGTGAGGAAGAGAGTGATGGCATAAAGGTAAAGTTGAGATAGAGTAAAATGATGCTAAAGGAAAGATGAAAATAGAATGTAGAACACTAATCCCAAAGTAAAATAAAGAGAAAATAAAATGATACTTTTTTAAAAAAATGTAAAATTGTAGTAGTAGTAATAATACTGATTGAAAATAAAAATGTAATAATTAAAAAGGTAAAATCAAGTGAGGAAAAAAGAAAAAAATTAGTTTCTTAAGTAAAAGATGAAAAAATAAATAAAAATGTGCAGTAGTGAAGGTCATTCACTTCCTCTACTGTTCTGTTTGGCACACCTGTTTCCTAGTCAGGACAGTATTGAAGTTCCCTGTGTTCCACTGCTCCTCAGTGATGTAAGCCAGTCCTGATTTTTAAGCAGGCAGTAAGTCTTTTTTCTGTTTACACAAGAGTCCATGTGTGATTCAGCCCCTTGGTGGCAGTGTTTCTGGATTGGCCTCCGGGTCTATAGGTCCTCTCTTGCTAGTGTTTAGATTTTGTTTTTCTGTGGCACTTAATACTGATTTGGGGGAGTGGGTTGCCCTGATTATTCCCCGCTCTGATCCCCAGGTTCCAGAAAGACAACTTTCCCCCACAGTCTCTTAGAGTGTCCCCAATTGGGTGATCCTATGTATTGGGCTTAGTAATCAGAAGCAAGGATTTAAAGAGGAAAAACAAAAAACAAAAACATAGTAAGTGTGCAAACTCCAGGGCTGCACGCAAGTCTGTGCAGTCTTTTTTTCCTCTTGGGTCTAAGCAGCCGGCACACTTTTAAAATTTTTAGGCTGTCCTTTTGCGCCCAGATCAAAATGGGTTGCTTTTTAGAGTTCCCTTCTGTTAGCAGCTCTGAGGAACCCCTTCCACATTCACCGATCACGCCAACCCCAACAGCCACGGATTTTTCTAGGCGCAGACTTCCCTGGGTTCTCCAGCTCCCACAGTGCGCGTTTTTCTCTCTCCTGCCAGGACCACAGACCTCACCTTATCCCAGGCAAAATCTGACCTTTCCATGAGGGAGTGTAGAGCTCCTCTGAATCCGTGTGCTTGTGCCACTCGGGGACCGGTGTTCTCGGGTTTGCAGCTGTTCAGTGGGTGCCGTAGTTGTAGATTCACAGGGCTTTTCAGGCTTCCTATAACATCCACTTTCCCCTTCAAGAGGGCGCAGTCTCCGCCTCCGAGCCTGTCGCTCCAGGAGGGAACCCAGCAGCAGTGGGGGCTGCCCAGTCTCTATAATTTGCCCTTTCTCTATAATAGAAGTGTCAGAGATGAAAGAAAATTAGTAAAATGTATATGAAAATCTTCCTCCTGTCAGAGTCTGGGGCATGCCAGGGGACCCAGAGTCAAGTCCCCACCCACCCATGTGCACCTTGAAATCGCACGAGACCCAGACCCGGCTAGCCCCACCCCCCATTGGACAAGATCCAGACCCGGCTGGCCCCACCTCCGTCAAGCCCTGCTGGGCAGGGGCCGCAGCCTCAGGTCCCCCGTCAAGCCCCGCCAGGTGGGGGATGCAGCCTCAAGTCCCCTGGCACACCCTCAGGTCCCCCGGCCCGGCGCCGGGGCAGGGTCACAGCCTCAGGTCCCCCAGCCCAGCGCCGGGGGCGTGGCCTGAAGTCCCCCTTAAAGCCCCGCTAGGCAGGGGGTGGGGCCTGAGGTCCCCCATCAAGCCCCACTGGGCAGGGGGCGCAGCCTCAGGTCCCCTGCCCTGGCCTGGCACCGCGCAGCCTCAGGTCCCTGATGATTGCCCACTATGGCTTGTTATGGGAACCCCGCCTCCACTGTGGGTGCAGCCATCTTGTGATGGCATGACAGAGTGAGGGTCAATTTGCATATTACCTCTTTATTATATAGGATGTGAGCTTTGACAAGTTTCTCAAAATCTCTGTACCTTGTTTGTTTGTTTTTAAATCTGTTATATGGGGATGATAATACAGTATGTGCCTTATAAGACTGATGTGAGGAATAAATGAATTAATACATATAAAGGACTTAGAATAGTACCTAGCACAGGTAAATGAGGCAGAGATGCTGACTAATACAATTTCCTCTCTCTTGGTTTATAGAAACTATATTTCCCAGTCTCCCCTAAAGTAGTTAGGACATGTGACTCCATTCTGACTGGGTTATGGGATAAAAATTATGCATGCCACTTCCAGGCCTGAATAGCACATCCCCTATGCATTCATCCATATTTTCTCTTTTCTTTCCAGAGTGATCTCAGAAGTATCATCTAAAGGAGGAAATTCTCTTGGATTTTTTTTTTCCAATCCTCACCTGAGGATATGTTTCTATTGATTTTAGAGAGGAAGGGAGAGAGAGAAAAATCAATCTGTTGCTTCCTGTACTCCCATACATGCCTCAACTAGTGATCAACCACACAACCTGAGTATGTGTCCTGACCAGGAATCAAACCTGTGACCCTTCAGTGCTCCAGATGATACTATAACCACTTAGCATTACTGGCCAAGGCTAGCTTTGATTTCTGAGTCACTACTTGGAGGAGTATCTCAGGGAATCTAAGGAGCACTACATCAGGCTATGATATAAATATGAAACTCTTATTGTGTTAAGGCATTAATATTTAGAGGGTATTCTTTTCAGCATTTAGTATTAATTATTCTGACAAAATATTATTTAATGTATTAAAGTACCTTAAATATACCATATGCCACAATGAACTCATGAACTTTCCCCCACACTTAGACCTCTTCCAGTGTTCTCTTTCTCATTGAATGACTCCATCACCTGTTCAGTTGAGCAATATGGAAACCTAAGTACCATCCTTAGTTCCTTTTATAACTTTAGTATCACTTTCTTAAATATATGTTTTTATTGATTTCAGAGAGAAGAAAGGAGAGGGAACGAGAGATAGAAACATTGATGATGAGAGAGAATCATCAGTTAGCTGCCTCCTACATGGCCCATGCCCAAATGGGGATCCAGCCCATAACCTAGGCATGTGACCTAACTGGGAATCAAACTGTAACCTCCTGATTCATGGGTCAACACCCAACCACTGAGCAATACCAGCCAGACACTTCAGTATCATTTTAAATGAATTGCTATACCTTCTCATTTTTTTAGCCTATATAACTTAACTCTCCTTTCCAATAGCACTTCAGTAAGCTCAGTCTGAATTCAAGTGAACCACGGCAAAATACTTCTTAACTGGATCCCTTGTTCACCCTTACCCCTCTTCTGTCCATTCTCTACCCCACATCTAGAGTTATCTTGTTAAATATGATCATATCTCATTGTTGTAAGTCATTCAATGACATTCTGGTGGTCTTTGCTATGGACTGAATTGTGTTCCCTCCAAATTTGTATGTCAGAGCCCTAGACCTCAATGTGATTATATCAGGAGATAGGGTCTTTAGGGGGTAATTAAGGTTAAATAAGGCCATAAAGATTGGACCCTAATTCACTAGGACTATGGCCTTTCTTTTTTAAAGGAAAATATCTTTCTCTATCTTCCTTCCTCAGACCTCCTTGATGTGAAGATAAAGTGAGAAGGTGGTCATCTGCAAATCAGGGAGAGACCCTTCACCAGAATCAGACCAGCCTCCAAAACTGTAAGAAAATTAATTTCTGTTATTTAAGCCACCTAGTCTATGGCATTTCATTATGGCAACCTGATTCAATTAATATAGTCTAATTATAAAAATGAAATCATTAAGAATTGAGTGAACATCCCTACCAATTCTGCTTTATCTTATACCTCCCAGTCTCTAGTTCAAATCATAGCAACCCTTAGAGCTTTTCATTTTCTTGAATACATCTTATGCTTACCACATGGCCTTTTCATGTGTTTTTTGCTATACTTCGGGCATGATTTGTTTAGTTGACCCATTCTCATACTTCACAGTTCAACTTAAACATCACTTTCTGACAGTACCTGTCTTGATTCTGATCCCACCTTACTTCTACCCACAGTATCCCCTCATATGTCTTCAGTGCTCATTTATTTACCTATAAAGTACTTTTTATAGTTTGTTATTATACATTTATTTTTGTGATTATTTTTTTATATTTATCTTTCACTCTGGACTTATAAACTCTCTCAGGTTAGGAAATATGTCTTCTTGTTCACTATCCACAGAGAATGGCACAATGCCTGGCACATACTGGACTCTCAATAAATATTTATTGAATGAATGAGATAATGAATGAGAGTTAAATAAGGAGCAATAAAAAGATGTTGGTGCCTGGCTGTCATGACTCAGTGGTTGAGTATCTACCTATGAACCAGGAGGTCATGATTCGATTCCTAGTCAGGGCATATGCCCTGGTTGTAGGCTTGATCCCCAATGTGGGGTGTGCAGGAGGCGGCCAATCAATGATTCTCATCATTATTGGTTTCTCTCTCTCTCTCTCTCTCTCTCTCTCTCTCTCTCTCTCTCTCTCTTCTCTCTCTCTCTCTCTCTCTTCCTCTCTGAAATCAATAAAAATGTATTTAAAAAAAAAAGAGAAATATTGGCAAAACTAAGGAAGAACACATGATATTGAATGGGATTACTGTGAGGAGGCCCTAATTTTAATGTAAAGACTAAGAGGAACTAAGAACTGAAATTAATGGACACCTGAAAGAGAATTACCATTCATATTTAGCATATAATAAGTATGCAATACATGAATGAAGGAAGAAGGAGTGATAGAAGAAGAATAAATAATGTTTAAGAGTATAGAAAATAATTGCAATTCAGTTTTAGAGAAACCAATAATATATTTTCAAAAAGATGTTTGTGGTCAGAAAGGTCAGATGTTTTATGGAGATCAGAAGGATGAGAACTGAGAAAAGATAATTAATTGGACTTAGGATCTATGTAAATTAGCAAAAATAAAAGCAAGTAGTTAAACAATAATTAGGAAGCAACAAGCCAGAAGCAGTGATTATGGACTATCTTTTTGAATGTTTAGAAGCTAAAGGGAAAGTTGAGGAGATAGTAGTTGAAAGGATACCAGAGTCAAAGGAAAATTTTTTTAGGAGAGGTGGAATGAAGAATTTTTAAACTAAGAAGAAAGTTGGTCAAAAAAATCAGCCAGAAGCTGAGGGGTCATTACTGTTGAATAACAAAGGTCCAAGAAGAAAATACACATGGGTGATGAATTCAGATAGTTATTAGAGACCACTGTGACCATGATGAGGACATCACCTATCTATATGGGCACATAGAAGAAAATAAATAGTACAAATAGCCTGCCTTAATAGATGGTGTCTGCAAGAAACCTGCCAGGACAAATTCAGCGCTTTTGTTTGGTTTTCATCCATTTGACCTGGCTCCACCTAGGTCAAAGAAATTAAACAAGGGACATTAGTAATAAAAAATGGATGGGACTTTAAAAAATGAAGAAGGTTGGTAACAAAAAGATTAAAACTGAGAGAGGACAAATGGTCAATAGACTTCCAGAAAAAGTAGATGTGTATAGAAGGAAAAGTGAGAGTAGGAAGCTTGGACTTAGAATATAGGAAGGGCATTTCATATTTTGGGATGAATTACAAAAAGAATGAATAGATGGAGATTCCCAGTGATTCCACATCCTATCTAATAAAGAGGGAATATGCTAATTGACTGCCATACCCTCCAAGATGGCGGTGCCCACAGCCACAAGATGGCGGCGCCCAGTCCCCTCAGCCCCGCTGGGGCGGCAGGCACACAGCACGGCTGGGCCCGGCCCCAGACAGGTCCGGCCGCTCCGTGCGCCTGCCTCCAGAGTCCCCCAGACTCCTCAGCCCCCCAGTCACCCAGGGCTAGCCCAAGGTGCAGGCAAGCCTCAGATTGCGGCTGCCCAGCCGCCCAGGGCCGCCCGAAGCTCAGGTAACCAGGGCCAGCCGAGGCTTGCGCTGCCAGCAGTGGCAGCAGCAGAGGTGTGTTGGGGGCGTCTCCTTCCCCTGATCGCGGGATCGCCTCCTGCCTCTGAGGGCTCCCGGACTGTGAGAGGGGGCAGGCTGGGCTGAAGGACCCCCCTCCCCACTCCAGTGCATGAATTTTCATGCACCAGGCCTCTAGTTTGGTAATATGTCCAATGAAACCCAAAACACTCAAAATAATACATGCACCCCTATGTTCATTGAAGCATTATTTACAATAGCCAAGATTTGGAAGCAGCCCGAGTATCTATTAGTAGATGAGTGAATAAAAAAGCTGTGGTACATTTACATATGGAATACTACTCGGCTGTAAAAAAAAAATGGAAATCATACTTTTTGCAACAGCATGGATGGACCTGGAGAGCATTATGCTAAGTGAAATAAGCCAGTCAGAGAGAAGTACCATATGCTTTCACTCATATGTGGAATCTAATGAGCAAACTGAACTAACAAGCAAAATAGAAATAGATCTATAGATAGAGAACAAGATAACAGCTATTGGGAGGGTTGGTGGCTGGGGATGGTGTTGGTGAAGGGATTGAGCCAAAAAGAGAAAAAGAAAAAGAAAAATCTCATGAAAAGAAATTTCAAATAAAAAGGAAGTTGAGGGAAGATAGGTCAAATGACCTCAAGTTCAGTAAAAGTAGGAGGCAAATCATCTGCTGGACAATGCTGAAAATTCTGGATCCAAATGGGAACTGAAAAAATATTATTTGGAGAATGTTTAATGGATGATATTTAAAACTTTAAATAAATTATATTGAGGCAATTTTTTAAAGTACAGAAGTTAGGAAAGAAAGTTCCATTTTGAAGTCTGTTGCTGAAAGGAAAAGACATTAAAGACACGGGTAGCTTGAACAGTGCTCCCCAAGATTTCCAGAATCTAATCTCTGAAACCTGTGAATGTTACTTCATTTGGCAAAAATCACATCTCACTTTGCAGATGTGATTGAGGATCTTAAGATGGGGAAATTATCCTTTATTATCTTGGTGGGCCCTGAACATCATCATTAAGTGTCCTTATAAGAGGGAGACAAAGGGATGTTAGACTTCAGAAGAGGAGAAGGCAGAGTGATGACTGAACAGAGATTAGAATGAAGTGGCCACAAATTGAGGAATGTGGGCAGCCACTAAAAGCTGGGAGCTACCAAGCAAGGAAGGATTCTCCTCCGGAGCCTTCAGAAGGAACTAGACCTGACCTTGATTTTAGTCCTGTAAGAATCCTTTTGGACTTCTGACTTCCAAAACCAGGAGAGAATACATTTCTGTTATTTTAACCCACTATATTGGTGGTAATTTGTCAAGACAACAATGGGAAACTAATAAAGGGGGGAAACCTGTAAATTCAAGACAATAAATGTAAGAGTTTCTGAAATAATTACCTGGACACACTGTGAAAGTTGAATATATTTTAGGCATAACTTCTCAACTGCCTCCATTTCTTGGTTTATCCTTAATATTACTGTCCTTTTAACCAAATACTCATTTTAGTTCCTGGTCCTACCTTGAGATCACTCACTCATGAAATGCCCATATTGTTTAAGATAGTAAAGAAGGTATTTTAAGATTCCTTTTAATGAAAGACCATTTTAAAAAATCATAGATGACGTGGATATATGTATTTGTCTTTGTCCCAGTGAAAGCTCAGGAGTTCCTTATGTGAAGAGAGGATAAATGATGTTTTCACCCAGATGGAGACCAAAGACTTGGTCCATATGTTTCTTGTCCACCCTAGCCTTGAGATATTAAAGATGTCAGGTCAGCTTATGTACTTAATTGTTTTCACATAAATGCAGCTTGCACCTCTTGAGGTAACATAAAATAAGCCAGTCAGAGAAAGATAAATATCACATGATCTCACTCATTTGTGGAATATAATGAACAACATAAACTGATGAACAAAAATAGATCCAGAGACATAGAAGCATCCAACAGACCATCAAACGTCAGAGGGAAGGTGGGGGGGGAGGGGTAAGAGATCAACCAAAGGACTAGTATGCATGCATATAAGCATAAACAATGGACACAGACACTAGCGGGGGTGAGGGCATGTGGGGGGGTGGGGGTGGCCGGGGAGAGGTCAATAGGGGATAAAGGAGACATATGTAATACTATATGTAATACTTTAAACAATAAAGAATTTTAAAAAAACTTTCAGCAACTCTGAACATTAATATTAGTGTGGACTAATTGGACTTATTCACCTTCCTTCAGTTTCAAAGAGCAACTATCTATTTCAAGCCTATCCCTTATCTCCTGCCAAAGGAGTAACAAACTAGATATGATTCCTTCCCACAACCTGCTCTTCCAGCACCTGCCTTTATTCCTGGTTGAAAGAAACTTCCTGGCAGCTCATTGGCCAAAGAGTAAAGAAATGGTTGCTTAGCAACCAAGTCCTGACACCACCACCCCTCCCCCCCCCCCACCAAAACTGTAAAGAAGCTATAGGCCAGCCACATAGTTCTGCTTGTGTTACAGAGAGGAGGAGCTGCTCAGAAGATGAAGCTCTTGTCCCTGTTAATAGAGATATTGATAATTCTTGGGGTCACAATTAAACGTAAGTTTTTCTGTCCTTTTTATTCTATGTTAGGCTCTTTTCCTCTAACAGTACTAAGGTTATTTAAATCAGAAGTAACCTCACTATATGCCCAATTAACACCATTTTTGGATATTCAGTAAGGGTTGATAGTAGTTATACTCTCATTTAGGATAATACTTGAGAAAGACATTTGTGTGAGTGTGTGTGTGTGTGTCAGAGAGAGAGAGAGGGAGGGAGGGAGAAAGTAAGTTGGGAGAACAGATAGAGAAAGTGTATGAGGAAAGCATTGAAGTCATTTTTATAGTATAGGGATATTTGTAATAGTTAAGTTTTATTAAATCTAAAATACCATGAAGATCTTGTTCCAGGACTGTAAAGGAAAAATATAGGACTCAAAGGGTGGTAAATTGTAATAAATTTATACTCATATAATCTTTTTGGATCTTTTTACAATAATAATTCTACTTCCAAAGTTTCCATGTTTCCTAACTAGTTATTGTCTTACAATGGAAATTATTTTTCAATCTTGTTTCTGTGGCCATTTATTGAATTAACTTTTACCCAATCCTCAGATAAGTTAATCATCATGAATTCAATTTAAGAAATATTTGCATTTAACCCAGGAAACAAAGGTTGGTATAATCCAAAAATTAATTAAATGTAACACACCACATCAATAGAATAAAGGACAAAGACTACATGATCATCTCAATTGATGCAGAAAAAAGCTTTTGATAAAATTCAGCACCCCTTTGTTTAAAAAAAATAACACACAATAGACTGGAAATAGAAATTTCCTCAACCTTATAAAGGGCATCCTCAAAAAACCACACCTAATATATTTAATGGTAAGAGATGAATGCTTTCCTCCTAAGATCAGGAATAAAACAAGGATGTCCACTCTTGCCATTTCTATTTAACATTGGACTAGAGGTTCTAGCCAAGGCAATTAGATAAGAAATAGAAATAAAAACCATCAATTGAAAAGAAAGAAGTAAAACTATCTCTATTCTCTAATGATATGATCTTATATTTAAAAATCCCAAGGAATCCACTAAAAAACTATAAAAACTAATAAGTTCAGCAGAGTCACAAGATGAAAGATCAATATATAAAAATTCATTTCTATATCATCTCAATGAACAAAACAAAAATGAAATTAACAATTCTATATACAATAGCATCAAAAAGAATAATGTACTTAAGAATAAATCTAACAAAAGAAGTGCAAAGTTCATACACTGATGACTGCAAAATTGTTCAAAAAAGTTAAAACTCTTGCCTTAACCGGTTTGGCTCAGTGGATAGAGCATTGGCCTGTGGACTGAAGCGTTCCAGGTTCGATTCTGGTCAAGGGCATGTACCTTGGTTGCAGGCATATCCCCAGTAGGGGGTGTGCAGGAGGCAGCTGACCTATGTTTCTCTCTCATCAATGTTTTTAATTCTCTATCCCCCTCCCTTCCTCTCTGAAAAAAAAATCAATAAAATATATTTTTTAAAAAGTTAAAACCCCAATAAATGAAAATACTTCCCATGTTCATGGATTGAAAAGCTTAATATTATCAATATGGTAATATTCTCCAAATGGATCTACATCCATTTGATACATCCCTATCAAAATCCCAGTTGACTTCTTTGCAGAAATGAACAAAATTATAGGAAAATTCATATGAAAATGAATGTTTTCCAATTTCAAAACTTTACAAAGCTACAATAATCAAGACAGTGTAGAATTTGCATGAGGATAGACATGTAGAGTTCAGAAACAAACCCTCACATTTATGATCAGTTGATTTTCTAGCAAGAATGCCAAGACAACTCAGTGGGAAAGGGAAAGAATAATCTCTTCAACAAAATAATGAGGACAACAGGAGAGCCAAGTGCAAAAGAATGAATTTGGATGCAAACCTCACAACATATGCACAAATTAATTCAAATGGGTCAAAGATCTAAATATACTTGCTAAAGCTTGAAAAACTCTTAGAAGAAAATATAGGCATAAATCTTTGTATCCTTGGATTACATGTGCTACCAAAGCACAAGCAAAAAAAATAAAAGAAAGAAAAAATAGAGAAACTGGGTATCATCAAAATTAAACACTTTTATGCTTCAAGAACATTATCAAGAGACTGAAAAGATGACCCACTGAATGGGAGAAAATTTTTGCAAATCATATATCCCATAGGGTTTAATATTCAGAATATATAAATAGCACTTACAACTCATCAAAAAAATGACAACCCAATTTTTTAAATGTGCAAGGGAACTTGACAGATATTTATCCAAAGAAGATATACAAGTGACTATCAAATGCATGAAAAGATACTCAAAATCATTGGTCATTTTATTTTATTTTATCTTTTTAAATATATTTTTATTGATTTTTTTACAGAGAGGAAGGGAGAGGGAAAGAGAGTTAGAAACATTGATGAGAGAGAAACATCAATCAGCTGCCTTCTGCACACCTCCCACTGGAGATGTGCCCGCAACCAAGGTACATGCCCTTGACCGAAATCGAACCTGGGACCTTTCAGTCCGCAGGCTGACGCTCTATCCACCGAGCCAAACCGGTTTCGGCTCATTGGTCATTTTAAAAATGAGAATCAACACCACAATGAGATACCACATCACACCCATTAGATGGGTATAATTTAAAAAGTGGAAAATAACAAGCATTGGCAAGGATATGGAGAATTATGAATGCTCATACATTGCTAATAAGAATGTAAAATGATACAGCCACTGTGGAAACAGTTTGGCAGTTCCTCAAAATGTTAAATATAGGATAATCATATGACCCATCAATTCCACTACTATGTATAAACCCAAGAGAAATGAAAGCATATGTCCAAACAGAAAACATGTACACAGATGTTTATAAAAAACACTAGAGGCCCAATGCACAAAATTCATGCAAGGGGCTCGGACCCCACCCACCGCGGCAGCAGCCTCTGCCTCAGCCCCCACCATAGCGGCTTACTTCGGAAGATCGTCCAGAAGGACGTCCGGTATAACTAGCATATTACACTTTTATTTGTATAGATTATTCGTTAGAGTTAAAAGGTTTAAACAACCTAAATGTTCATCAATGAGTGAGTGGGTAAACAAATTGTGGTATATATATATATATGCAATGGTATATTATTCAGCCATAAAAAGGAACAAAGTACTGATACATACTACAAGTTGGATGGACCTCAAAAACATTATAAGTAAAAGAATCCAGATACAAAAGACCACATCCATAGAGACAAAAAGCAGATTAGTACTTATCAAGGGTGGGGGAGAAGGGAATGAGTTATTTGATGAGTACAGAGTATACTTCTGGGATAATGAAAAAGTTTTCAAACTAGAGAGAGATTGTGGTTGTACAACATTGTTAATGCACTAAATGTCACTTAATTGTGCACTTTGGAATGGTTAATTATATGCTATGAATTTCACCTCATTTTTTAAAAATGATGCAATGCTTTGGGAAATAATCTGACAGTTTCTCAAAAGATTAAACATAGAATTACTGTGTGACCCAGAAATTCCACTGCTAGGTATATATCCAAGAAAATTGAAAACTTATTTTCATACAAAAACTTGTACACAGATGGCAGCATTATTGGTAGTAGCCAGAAAAAAGAGAAAACCAAATGTATACCAACTGATGAATGGATAAATAAAATTTGGTATATCTGTGCAATGGAATATTAGCAAAAAAAGAAACAGAGTACAATATGGATGAGCATTAAAAACACTATGCTGAGAAAAAAAAACTACACATAAAAAGCCATATATTGTATGATTTCATGTATATGAAATATTCTGAATAAGCAAATCCAGAAGATAAAAATTTAATTACTGGTTACCTAGGGCTCAGAGATATAGGGGAATTGAGGAGATGATGACTAAGGGATTTCTTTGGAGGTAATGAAAATGTTCTAAAGTTGTAGTGATGATTGCACAAATCTGTGAATATCCTAAAAGTCATTGAATTGTAGGGGTAAAAGACATATTTAATAAAAGTTATGTGCCAATTTATATTGAGGATACAAGGCCATCTAAGACATAGTCCTTATCCTCCAGTAGTTTAGAGTCTAGATGAGAAAAACAGGTAAACAAGTTTTATTAATTGTAAAGTTTTGTAGATATTAAAATAGAAGCATTTATTTTAGAAGGTATTGTAGGGCACAAATGAGGGAGTGACCAATTGATCAGAAAGACTTCATAAAGGAACTCGCATAAGTTGAATCTTGAAAGATTGGTGTTCACCAAGCAGAGAAAGGAGAACAAGAACATTTCAAACCGGATAAAGGTAACAAAGACACAAAACAAAAAAAAACATGATCTATAAATAAGCATATCAGTTTGCTCTGGCGTAGGATATAAAAACACAGCAATTAATGAGGTTGGAGTGGTAGGCAGAGACAGGCTATGAAGTTTGGACTTTATCCTGTGAGCAATGGGGAGTCATTTAAGGGTTCACTCATTGAAGAACATGAATAGAATTTTGCTTTGACTTTGGCAGTAAAGAGGTGGACGGACTCTAGTTATGTAACTCTGGTGACTATTGAATAGCCCAAATAAGAACAATGAGGACTTAAATTATAGCAATAGCAGTGAGGACTGAGAGGAGTAGATGGATAATAAGGCTAGAGAGAATAGTGTCATTAGAGTCCAGGGTGAGATTGTACCAAGAAGATTGGAATGGCCAATAGTGCCAAATGCCAGAGAGAATGGGGAGGTAAGGGCCAACAAATGAGCAATGGCTTTAATAGCTGGGGAATCTACATTTCCAGGACAGTTGTATTGGAGGAGCAGGGACAGAACCTCATTTCAATTCATAGGAGTGAACAGGAGAGGAAAAGGTAGAGACAGAGCCCTTCTTGGAATGTGGTGGTTTGCAGGGTCAGACATGAGTTTCAACAGATCATTTATTGATTGCAGGTCTACAGAGACCCAGGGAAGTGTAGAGAGGGACAGTTGCTTTTCAAGCTAGCACTAAAAAAACTAAGACTCATACACAAAATCAGCCCTTAAACCCCACTCTTTTTTCCTCTCTCTGCCCCTCTACTCTAACACTCAAGGCAAAAAAAAGAGTGTCCTTTTCCACTCAGCTATACCTTACAAATTTGCATATTGCCTGTTCATTAATTTTTTTTCACTTGATGCTCAATGTACTTTGATTTTACCTATATAAAAACACTTAGAAGGAGGAACCAAGATGGCGGCATAGTTAAACAACTAATCTGCTGCCACACACAACAATTTCAAAAATACAACTAAAAGACAAAAACGTCTACCACCCAGAACCACGGGAAAGCTGGCTGAGTGGAAGATTTACAACTAAGAAGAGAAAGGAACACAATCGCTGAAAAACTGAGGTACGGAGGCACGCGAATCGGGCCGGCGGCGGGCGGCTGGGTGCGCAGCTTTTCTTCAACCCGCAGGGAGACAAGCTCCCGATCACTCTGAAATCCAGTTTCTGGGGACACTCGGGGGACCCAGGCACCTACGGGGAGAAGCTGGACTCTCGGCCATCGGGTCGGAAAGTGAGAGTAACTTTTTTGCAGAGGTGCGCCCATCAATCATTGTTTACTGCGCTGGAGCGCAGGGACTTGGAAACGTGGAAAGGCAGAGACAGCTGACGGCAGCCATCGCCGTTGGCCACGCCCCAGCCTAGTGACGCCCTGAGACCCCGCCCCGCCCTGAGGCCCCGCATTCTACAAACCCGCCCAGGCTCCACTCAGCGGCTTTTGCATATAAATGGCCTGTTCTGGGGCTGCTCAACCTAATTAACTGCAGCTCCAGTCAGACTGCTCCAAAACCGCCCAAGCAAAGGAGGAGAAAACTAGCCCTTGCTGTAGCTCCTGCTGGGGGACACACAGTACACAAGGGTACACCAAGAGTGTCCACCTCAAGTAACTGGGAGGCTGACCCGTTGAACCAATAGGACACCTTGTACACAAAACTACCCTACCAACTTAGGGAAGCAGAGAATATGAGAAGGCAAGGAAGCAGATCACAAACCAAAGAAATGGAGGAGAACAAGCGACTGGACATAGAGTTCAAAACCACGGTTATAAGGTTTTTCAAGAATTTCATGGAAAAGGCCGATAAATTCAATGAGGACCAACTAGAAATTAAACATACACTGACTGAGATAAAAAATATTATACAGAGACCCAAAAGCAGACTAGAGGATTGCAAGAATCAACTCAAAGATTTGGAATACAAAGAGGCCAAGGACACTCCTCCAGAGAAGCATGAAGAGAAGAGAATTCAGAAAGTTGAAGATAGTGTAAGAAGTCTCTGGGACAACCTCAAGCGAACCAACATCAGAATTATGGGGGTGCCAGAAGAAGAGAGAGAGCAAGATGCTGAAAACCTATTTGAAGAAATAATGAACAAAAACATCCCCCACCTGATGAAAGAAATAGACTTACAAGTTCAGGAAGCGCACAGAACCCCAAACAAAATGAATCCAAAGAGGACCACACCAAGACACATCATAATTAAAATGCCAAGAGCAAAAGACAAAGAGAGAATCTTACAAGCAGCAAGAGAAAAACAGTTAGTTACCTACAAGGGAGCTCCCATACGATTATCAGCTAATTTCTCAACAGAAACCATGCAGGCCAGACGGGAGTGGCAAGAAATATTCAAAGTGATGAATAGCAGGAACCTACAACCAAGACTACTCTACCCAGCAAAGTTATCATTCAGAATTGAAGGGCAGATAAAGAGCTTCACAGATAAGAAAAAGCTAAAGGAGTTCATCACCACCAAACCAGCATTATATGAAATGCTGAAAGGTATTCTTTAAAAAGAGAAAAAGAAGAAGAAAGATAAAAATTATGAACAACAAATACATATCTATCAACAAGTGAATCTAAAAGTCAAGTGAATTAAAAATCTGAGGAACAGAATAAACTGGTGAACTTAATAGAATCAGGCATAGAATGGGAGTGGATTGATAATTCTCAGGGGGAAAGGGGTGTCTGTGTGGGGAGTATGGGAAGAGACTAGACAAAAATCATACACCTATGGATAAGGACAGCGGGGAGGGGAGGTAAGGGCACAGGGGGGGTAGGGACTGGGTGGTGGGGAGATATGTGGGGAAAAAGGAGAAACAATTGTAATCTGAACAATAAAGATTCATTAAAAATAAAAAATAAAAAATAATAGAGAGGGATGATGCAATTACTATGTGATTATCTCTGACTCTGCATTCATCTAGAGCAGTGGTTCTCAACCTTTCTAATGCCTCAACCCTTTAATACAGTTCCTCATGTTGTGATGACCCCCAACCATAAAATTATTTTTGTTGCTACTTCATAACTGTAATTTTGCTACTGTTATGAATCGTAATGTAAATATCTGTGTTTTCTTATGGTCTTAGGCGACCCTGCTAGCGGTTCTCAACCTGTGGGTCGCGACTGTAGAGAATCTAGAGAAAGTCTTTAGTAGTTATTTTGTTTTTTGGTAAATCCTCAGAAAAAAAGTAGTTGATGATGATGGAAAGAATGAATAATGTACCCCCAAAGTGTGGCTTAGAAAATGGAAGTAGAACTAATAGTGTGTTTTTTCTCTGTCACCCTACCAACTCAGCGGCTGTCTGAAGGGAGTGTAAGGCAATATAACTGAAGCAGTGCAAAGATATTGCCAGGAGTTCTGGCTCTAGATCATCCAAGGTTTCTCTATCCTGTCTTTCTCTTTCTAGTAGTAATTCCTCACTATCATACACTTCTATAATTAGAAAAAATTAAATTAAATTAAAAGAAAATTTACAACAACTCTCTCCCCTGACACTCATCCACCTGGCAACTCTCTTTCTTGGCAGAAAAAAACAACAAGTAGCTCACCAGTCTCACATTAATCATAGGTCAAGAAGCAATTCCCTAGCAATTATGTTTAGGTCACTGTCATGTTCAGAGAGGGACCACACAAAGGGCATGTCCTAGACTTGTTGCAGAGGATGCTGAGCCTAAGCAATAGAGGCAATCAATATCCTACTTCAGAAATGTTCTTGCTATTACCAGTGCTGTTTTGAAAAACTTGTGAAATCAAGGAGCTTTAAGTTACCTTTGCTCTTTTTTTTTTAACCTTATACCTCCAAATGGGGAAAGAATAAATTGCAAGTGTCCAGGCATAAAAATCCTATGCAATCAGATGCCAAGTTCCTTTCTGTTTTGTCTCTGCTACACACATATTTTTTCCAACCCATTCAAATTATTAGCTACTCAGTATACCTATCTAATTCACTTCCAAGTCTTTCTTAGTCTGTTCTGCAGATGGACTGTCTGCAATGAAGGGCTGTCATCCCATCTTCTTCCATCTCAAGTTCTACATACTCCAAAACTTTCCCAAGACCTTTCTGATGGCACATTGTGCCTTTATTTTCGTATGCATCATAGTCTCATAATTGAGTTTGTTTTAACTCCCACACTAGATTGTTAACTTCCTAAATGCAGAGACTGTGTTTTACTTACTTTTTCTATTTCCTATATTCATTACAGAACTTGGCATATAGTAGATGCTCAATTAGCACTTGTAAAATAGACTAATAATTAACATCTGTGTAATACTTTTCAATTTTTAAAAATATATTCTGCAAACATATGGAGTAGGTCATGCATTTTTATTATTCTAAATGTAAACATTTTCAAAACCCTGAGATAGAGTTTAGTAAGACCTGAATCTTCTAATGGGAAACAAGGTTTGTTTTGTACTTTTTTTTTTTTTTTACTCCATATCACCTGTTTGTTATTCTAAGTCTGTAATTCTCCAAAGTGAATTGCTCTGTGTATTTACCGCATAATCATATTTACTTGCCTCAGGCCGTTTCTACATTCTATCAAACAGCCAGATGTAAAATAAAAAATTTAACCAATTATCTAAATATTTTAAAATGTAGTATTCATATGTTTGCTTTCATATAGAACAAACAGTTAAGTAATGGATTAAGTTATTTACTTTTCCACCAGTTGTTTTGGCAGCATGGTGATTACATGAACTCCAACAGTGGCATTTTATTAGTTTTTCATTGATTTTGTAATTTTACTGGATCTGCAATTTATTTACTGTATCTATGATCTAATTTTTATAGTTCATCAGCAAATGAGATGTAGTAGGCAAGAAAAACTTGTTTCTTTTAAGATTTCTTTTTAATTCTGCCCTCCCCCCCCCCCCGCCCCCAACCTTGGAGCCAAGGTTACAGTGCTGGGATTGAAGATAATTATTCCCAGATCAGAAAGAGTGATGTACACCCTTCAGTTTCCCTGACAGAAGAGATTTTTTTTTTTCTAAAAAAAAAAAAAAAAGCATTGCCCTACTGATATGGCTCAGTGGTTAAACATCAACCTATGAACCAGGAGGTCATGGTTCGATTCCTGGTCAAGGCACATGCCCCAGTTGTGGGCTCAAACCCCAGTGGGGGGTGTGCAAGTGGCATCCAATCAATGATTCTCTCTCATCATTGTTATTTCTATCTCCCTCTCCCTTCCTCTCTGAAATAAATAAAAATATATTTTTTTAAAGCATCAAGATTCATCAGCTCTGGAGAACAAGTAGGAAGGCCCTTGATGAAAAAGAAATTAGAAATATTTAAAGGACAAAATAAGAGATGGGAATGAACTGAAAGAATAAAATTTTTGCCCCCAAATGTGCAAGAGTATATGGCTAGTCAGTTGTTGGGTGCACAGGTCCTTTATGCTGTTCGACTATGCCAACTGTTGTGTCTGAGTCCCTCTGCCAGGGACTGGACCTCCTTAGACGCCAGGTATCAAATGGAGAAGACATGAGAAGTCGTGGGTATATAAGAGAGTCTTTATTGTAGCCCAAATAGCCATTGCTACTAAGGAGCCATTAGACAAAGCAATCCAGTAAAGCAGTCCTTGCTAATACAGTAGCAAACACAAGAGCCATCCCCTAGCAAAAACAGCCATCATCGGCTGGTCAGTAAAACAGCCATCATCGGCTGGTCAGTAATACATCTTCCCTACAATGTAGCCCCCAACATAGGATCTACTGGTATACAGGAGCTAACCACAGGCTGGTCAGTGGCAACTTATATACAAGCTCAGACACACTCAAACAAAAGAGGCTTCATGCCAAATAGTGACCTCAGTATTTGGGCTACAGAAAGGCACACCTGCGCAGTGTATAGCTTGCTGCATCTTTGTACCTGCTTATGGCAACTTGGCCTTGAACACCCTAATTAGGACTCCAATGCTTAGAGTGGTCTTGAACATACGCATACACTAACTGATTAGGGTTCCCACAGATGCAGTAGAGGTATTATAGAACCAAAGATTGTTAGTATATCGGGGTGGGCAAAAGTAGGTTTATTATTGTAGTACAAATAAATAATACAATAATTACTAAATAATACTACAAGAATAAGCTGTTTTGTGTGCTCACAACTATAAACCTACTTTTTCCCCCATACTAAACTATATCTATGCCTTTTATGTTTTCTTTGTTCTTCCTTAAGATAATAAGCTTTATTTTGAAAATGCCAGACTGTCGTAGATATGCTAAGAGCAACCAAGAGAATGAATATAAAGTGAAAGGTGGCTGCAGCAGGTATGAGCACAGGTAGTTGTAGTTCACTGGGGGCCATTATTGTAACAATCCACAACAGTGTGCCCTCAGGTAAACTTTTCATTTTTCATTTTGAGCTCTCAATCTCTTTTAATCAACAGAGCTCTTTAAAAAACATTGTGGGGGGAGAAACCAAGATGGCGGCATAGTTAAACACCTAAACTGCAGCCTCGCACAACAATTTCAAAAATACAACTAAAAGACAAAACGGACATCATCCAGAACCACAGGAAAGCTGGCTGCCTGGAAATCCTACAACTAGAAGGAAAGAGAAAACCACAAGGAAAATCACAGGAGCTGTAAAAGCCTGAGATATGGAGACACGGGCGCGCACGTGTGGAGAGGAAGGAGCCAGAGAGGACATGGCAGCTGAGTGCCTGGCTGGCATTCTCTAGTGGGAAGGAGATAAAGCTCCAGACTGCCCTGAGCCCCAGCTCCGACAGCACTGAACCCCAGTTCAGGGCGAGACCCTGGGGACCCAGGCTCATACTGGGGGAATCTGGGCTGTAAGGCGGAAACTCAGGGGAGCGGCGAAAGGCAGAGCTCTGGAGGCACGCACGTGAATGCGTGCAGAGGATGGACTGTTGACTGTGCCGCTGAATTGCCCTAGCGGGAAGGAGACAAAAGCTCCAGATTGCGCTGAACCCCAGTTCTGACTGCACTGAACCCCAGTTCCAGGTGAGAATCTGGGAATCCAGATTCATTGGGGGAGAGACTAGACTGTTTAGCAGCAGGTGAAACTCCAGGGCACCTTTCTCTCAGAGGTGCTTGCAGCGAGTACCGAGGGACACTGAGACCCAGGAACCACATAGGGCAGGGCTGACGGGAAGCCAAGGCTGTAGGCTCCACCCTGAAACTCCGTCCCATCCAAGCTGAGCACAGAGGCTTTTACAATTTTGCAAGTCTAGTCGAATAAGGCTGTCTCCAGGCATAGACACAGCTGATCCTCACAGCCAATTGGCCTGGAGGTCAACTCCTCCCACGGATACCAACAACAATCAAGACTTAACTACAACAAGGCTGTACACACAGTCCACAAAGGGGTGCACCAAGAGTGTCCACCTCAGGTAACTGGGAGGCCGAGCCACTGGCCCATATAGGACAACTAGCACACAAAGCTACCCTACCAACTCAGGGAAGCAGCGAAAATGTGGAGACAAAGAAACAGATCAAAAACCAAAGAAATGGAGGAAAACAAATGACTGGAGATAGAGTTCAAAACCACGGTTATAAGGTTTTTCAAGAATTTCCTAGAAAAGGCTGATAAATTTAGCAAGACCCTCGAGGATATGAGAGAGACCCTCGAGGATATGGAAAAGGACCAACTAGAAATTAAACATACACTGACTGAAATAAAAAATATTATACAGACACTCAACAGCAAACTAGAGGAACGGAAGAATCAAGTCAAAGATTTGAAATACAAAGAAGCAAAAATCACTCAACTGGAAAAGCTAAAAGAAGAAAGAATCCAAAAAGTTGAAGATAGTGTAAGAAGCCTCTGGGACAACTTCAAACGTACCAACATCAGAATTATGGGGGTTCCAGAAGAAGAGAGAGAGCAAGATACTGAAAACCTATTTGAAGAAATAATGACTGAAAACTTCCCCCACCTGGTGAAAGAAATAGACTTACAAGTCCAGGAAGTGCACAGAACCCCAAACAAAAGGAATCCAAAGAGGACCACACCAAGACACATCATAATTAAAATGCCAAGAGCAAAAGACAAAGAGAATATTAAAAGCAGCAAGAGAAAAACAGTTAATAACCTACAAGGGAGCACCCATACGATTGTCAGCTGATTTCTCAACAGAAACTATGCAGGCCAGACAGGAGTGGCAAGAAATAGCCAAAGTGATGAATAGCAAGAACCTACAACCAAGGGTACTCTACCCAGGCAAGCTGACATTCAGAATTGAAGGTCAGCTAAAGAGCTTCACAGATAAGAAAAAGCTGAAGGAGTTCATCAACACTAAACCAGTATTATATGAAATGCTGAAAGGTATTCTCTAAGAAGAGGAAGAAGAAGAAAAAGGTAAAGATAAAAATTATGAACAACAAATACATATCTATCAACAAGTGAATCTAAAAATCAAGTGAATTAGAAATCTGATGTACAGAATAAACTGGTGAATATAATAGAATCATGGGCATAGAAAGGGAATGGACTGACAACTCTGAGGGGTAAAGGGGTGTGGGGGGTGCAGGAAGAGACTGGACAAAAATCGTACACCTATGGATGAGGACAGTGGGGAGGAGGTAAGGGAAGAGGGTGGGATGGGAACCAGGTGGACGGGAGCTATGGGGGGGGGGGAAGAGGAACAACTGTAATAATCTGAACAATAAAGATTTATTAAATTAAAAATAAATAAACATTGTGGGTTTTCTGTGAATCAGATGGGTTCACTCCATGAACCTGAAACAATATGGATAATTCTTTTGAAGGCAGTGGGCTGTAGTGCTAGCTTTCTCCTTACTCCATCTCAATGGAGTAAGTTTTAGTAATTTAAAAATCTAGTGTATATAAAATGATGTTTCACATTATGCAAATAAAAGTTTCATAAAATTTACTACATAAGTCAACTTTTGTCAAGACAATGGAGTTTATGTCATTGTAGAAGCTTGCCATTGAAAATCAATCTATTGTGAATCCTTTGGTAAAGTTTGGAGAGACAGTGAGGTAGAAAGAGGAACAGCTCTAGAGTCAGATCTGCATTTGAATCTCACTCTGCTATATGATCTTGAACAAGTTATTTATTCTCATTTGATGTCAATTTCCTCACTAGTAAAATAGGAATACAAATATTCTTTGCTTGATGTATTGGTGGTTGTTATGGAGGCTGGATATAAACTATGTAAAGCAACTGATGCATAATTACAGCTAGAGCTACAATTCTAGAGCTGAATGAAACCCTTCCAAGGGTAACTGTATATCAATCCTTTCTGATGATATACTCTCTTATATTTATTTATTCATTATGATGATATATTACTGATCTTATAAAACATATTCTAAAGTAGAAATTAAAAAGGAGATTTTTTAAAATTTAACATAAGTAGATCAATGTTTTCTTCCTGCACCCAGTGGCTTGTGTTTTTCATAGGATGGAATTTATGGAACTATCAGTATTCATATAGAGGGAAGTAATGAAACAGTTGGACAGGTCTGCAGCAATCACCAGTGTTTCTCAACTGATAGAAAAAGCATTCTTCAAGATACTATTTGCAGCAGAAATTTTTTTCCAGTAGCCAATAAAAAACTTAAAAGCCTGAAATTTATAAAAGAAACACTTTTTTAATGTTTTCCCTTGACCAGGAACCAAACCTGTGAGCACTCGGTGCATGGGCTGACACTCTAAGCACTTTACCACCCGGCCAGGGCTCTTTTACCTTCTTTTTATATTTTAAGCTATTAAAGAGTTTGTTTCTTCAGTTAGATTTTTATACCTCTTCCCATTTTACTAATTCTATCTAAACATATCCCACCTTTGATAATTGCTTTTAGCTTTGTAATTTTCATGTTAATATTTAACCAATGACAGTTTGATTTTCTGGTCCAGTGTATAATACAAACTTTATTCCATTTGACATCTATAATTTTCTCCTGTTGCTGTAATACACATGATGCTTTATACTTCCCTTTTTTAAAAACTATATTTTTTATTTTTTTAATATTTTTATTGATTTCAGAGAGGAAGGGAAAGGGAGAGACAGATAGAAACATTAATTATGAGAACTGAGAATCATTGACTGGCTGCCTTCTGTAGGCCCCCAAACTGAGGATCAAGTATGCAACTGGGCAATGTGTCCGTGACTGGAATTGAACCCGGGACTTTTCAGTCCGCAGGCCGATGCTCTATCCACTGAGCCAAACAGGTAGGGAAGGGAGAGGGAGAGAGAGACAGAAAAATCAATGATGAAAGAGAATCATTGATTGGCTGTCTCCCACATGCTTCACACTGAGGATCCAGCCCACAAACCAGGCATGTGCCCTGACCAGGAAATGAACTGTGACCTCCTGGTTCATAGGTTGACACTCAACCACTGAGCCATGCTGTCTGGGCATTATATTTCCTTTTCTATGTCTATACATACTGTTCATACTAACTCTAATTTTTCTGTATACTTTAGAGACTATAATAATGGGAATATATCAAATCACATTGCCTTTTCCAGTTTATTTTTTATAGTTGTGATAATGGAGTTTAAGAATTACTAAACAGCTAAAACCGGTTTGGCTCAGTGGATAGAGCATCAGCCTGCGGACTGAAGGGTCCCGGGTTCGATTACGGTCAAGGGCATGTACCTTGGTTGCAGGCACTTCCCCAGTAGGGGGTGTGCAGGAGGCAGCTGATTGATGTTTCTCTCTCGTTGATGTTTCTAACTCTCTATCCCTCTCCCTTCCTCTCTGTAAAAAAATCAATAAAAAATATATATTTAAAAAAAAAAGAATTACTAAACATTTCCTGTGGCTATAATATCAGTCACACTGTCAAATTTCTAATCCTATATAATAAAAGCCTAATATGCTAAGTGTCCAGTCATCCGGTCATCCGTTCAACCAATCAAAGCATAATATGCTAATGATATGCTAAGTCCACTCAACCACTCGCTATGACATGCACTGACCATCAGGGGCAGACAGTCTACTGGTCGACCAGTTGCTATGATGTGCACTGACCACAAGGGGGCAGATGCTTTGACTGGTAGGTTAGCTTGCTGCTGGGGTCCAGCCAATCGGGATTGAGTGAGATGGGCTGGACACACCCTGGAGCCCTCCCACGGTTTCTCTCCAGCTGGGCAACCTCCCATGTCCCTTTCTGGCCCCGATCATACAACGGTGGGGTCCCCTCAGCCTGGCCTGTGCCCTCTCACAATCCGGGACCCCTCAGGGGGGCATATTGACTGTCAGGTAGTTCCATCTATATAATAAAAGCCTAAGTGACCATTATGGCGGAATGACTGGAACGACCAGTCACTATGATGTGCACTGACCACCAGGGGGCAGACGTTCAATGCAGGAGCTGCCCCTCGTGGTCAGTGCACTCCACAGGGGGAGCACTGCTCAGCCAGAAGGTGGGCTCACAGCTGGTGAGCACAGCGGCAGTGGCGGGAGCAGCGAGCCAAACAGTAAGGAGCGAACAGGTGAGCAGTAAGGAGCGAGGGGTCCCAGACAGCAAAAGGGATGTCCGTCTGCTGGCTTAGGCCTGATCCCATGGGGCCTAAGCCAGCAGTCAGACATCCCCCTAGGGGTCCCAGACTACAAGAGGGTGCAGGCTAGGCTGAAGGACCCTCCTCATCCCCCAGTGCACAAATTTCATGCACCAGACCTCTAGTACACATATAATTAGGCAAAGTAATTTGTTTTGAAGAAAATACTTTAATTGAGAAAGAAGTCTTATTATAGGAAAAGTATTAATAACTTCTAATGTATTAAGTCTCTAATAATGCTTTATTTGCCACAGTCCTTTTAAAATACTAATTTACATACATTATCTTGAAGGCATCTTAAATCCTTTAACAAAGTAGACATAATATAATAATCATAATACTATGTATAACTAACATTTATTAAACACTGAACATGTGTTAAGTATTGTTCTATATATTTTACATAGATTATCTCATTTGATTACCATAAATTAATGAAATAGGTACAACATCAGGACTAGAACAGAGGCCTATTTGACTCATAGGCTACATGGTGAACCATGATGCCATGTTACTTCTGACAGTGAGTATCCATGGCCCAAAATGATCACTTATCAATTTTGGGACAAAGTTTCATTTGTAATAACAATCTTATTCTGGTGTAATTTATTTTATATCCTGAACCTAAAAAGCATTTTTAATGTACTTAATAGTATGAACTATGCATAATCTTTTTAAATTTTTCATATGCTTGATATTAAAGCATTTGTGAACATGCAGTTACTGAATTTTTATTTAGAATTTGCCAATTATTCCAGTTTAAAAAAGAACTAAATATCAAACATTTTGGGACAGTTTCTATAAGGTCTGGCTTACAACGTAAATAGAATAGACAGAATTATGAGGCCAAGTATTAAAGCAAACCAGTGAGAGAAAGAATAAAACATAACAAATTAATAAATATAATGCAAAGGTAACATTTGAAAATTTATAAACTGCTCTTAAAGTACAAACTCATGATTTTGGGAAATATAAAATTTTGACTACCCCATATTTGTCTTGAGTCAAATTCTTCAGTTTGTAAAATGGAAATGTATGATATTCATGCTTGTTTTACTTCAGGGAATATATAAGGTCATTTATACTGAGCATCAAATAATTTTTCAGTAATTAAAAATGATCAGTTCTAATAAAGTAATTAAGTTGATATGCTATGATGTATCACCCTGTTATACCAGGTTTTCAAATACTTATTTTTCTAAATATGTAAGTTAAGAGCTTTTAAGTACTGTGCAGGAATGAAATATACTAAAGATAACATAGAATATATGGTATGTATTCTATTCTTTATAAAAAGATTCATTAAAATTGCTTGTGAAGCCGAAACCGGTTTGGCTCAGTTGATAGAGCGTCGGCCTGCGGACTGAAAGGTCCCAGGTTCGATTCCGGTCAGGGGCATGTACCTTGGTTGCGGGCACATCCCCAGTGGGGGGTGTGCAAGAGGCAGCTGATCGATGTTTCTCTGTCATCGATGTTTCTAACTCTCTGTCCCTCTCTCTTCCTCTCTGTAATAAAATCAATAAAATATATATTTAAAAAAAAATTGCTTGTGAAAATTATTTTCTCAAATTTTGAAGCCTGATGTAATTATCCTAGTCTACATTTCTCAGATATTTATATCATTCAACTATATTACTTTTTATCATCTCTCTGACATATAAATCTATGAAAATATAAAAGATTGCATTCCTTCTCCATTTTAATATTCTCTATTAATAGATGGCATTTATTTACATAGATACATTTAAATTAAGTTCTAGGTCAGAAAGCTTTCCATTATTGTGATTAATTCTGTTATTTATAGAATTCTTTCAAAATGCTTGATTAAATATCATCTCTGGTGTATTTAAGGGGAAAAAAGAAAAAGAAAAATATTTTTAAATTATCAGTGAAGGAATTAAACACATTACTTAAATTGTACATTATGTTTAACTATTATTCTTAGAGTTCTAAAAATTAGAAAGTTTTTTAACAAGAAATTGTATTTAGTGAAATTTTTTGATGTTTTCAAATTTTATAGAAATGTTTTCTATATTGTAGATATTGAAGCAGAAAGACATAATAAAAAGCAAAAGCAAAGAAATGTCACCACACAGGTAAATATTTTGCTAAATCATTGTATTTTCTAATACAAAATTTAGGCAGTAGGCACTATTAGTATTAATTTGGCCTGCTCAGAATTTGTACACAAGTAATTATTGACTATTGTTTCTGTTCTTATTTTTTTCATTCTCAATCAGTATTTTGTATTCATCCATTAAACAAATATTTACTCATTCTACTGTGAAAAGATAAGACAAGCATTCTCATAAGCCATGACCTGTCTGAGGGCCTAAATCTTAAAACAAAAAGGACAGAGGCCAGTCTGGCTAATAGAGTCACAGATGCTTTTTAAACTTCATTAACTTCATAATCTGTTCTGGCAGTAAGTAAGGAATTCAACAGTGTCAGTCTCTTCTCAACTCAGCACCCAACATAATTCTGTAACTGTAAGTCATTTGAAATTATTCCTGTACTTGAAACTTTTAAGTGGCTTTCCATCTCACTCAGTCAAAGCAGTGTCTTGATTATTAGACTCAGTCTGTTATTCCTCAGAAACCTTAGGTATGCACTCACCTTTCTGTTCTTTCTGCTTGAAATGCCCTTGAATCCAGATATCATGTGGCTGCCTTCACTCACCTCTTTAGGACTTTGCTCAAATGTTATCTTTTTGGAGAGTCTGTCCCTTAACACACTGTAAATTTGCAGTCACTCTTCTAAAATTGCAAACCCTATAATGACACCTTCTATCTCCCTTCCCTTCTGTATTTTTTCTCTCAGAATTACCACTATGTACATACCATATTTTTTAATATATTTTTATTGATTTCAGAGAGGAAGGGAGAGGGAGAGAGAGAAAGAAACATCAATTATGAGAAAGAATCATTGATTGGCTGCCTCCTGCACGCTCCCTACTGGGGATTGAGCCTGAAACCTGGGCATGTGTCCTTGACTGGAACCAAACCCAGGACTCTTCAGTTCACAGGCCGATGCTCTATGCACTGAACCAAACCAGCCAGGGCTGTACATACCATATTTTGTTGTTTGTTGTCACTTTCCTTCCATCTATACTAATAAAAGGGTAATATGCTAATTAGACTGAACATTTTCTGAATGACCTTTCGAACAAAGCCATGGTGGCGGGACCAAGGCAGAGGCGGTTAGGGGTGATCAGGCGGGCAGGGGAGAGCAGTTAGGGGGATCAGGCCAGCAGGGGAGAGCAGTTAGGGGGATCAGGCTGGCAGGCAGGTGAGCAGTTAGGAGCCAGAGGTTCCAGATTTCAAGAGGGATGTCTGACTGCCAGATATCCCCTGAGGGGTCCTGGATTGGAGAGGGTGCAGGTCAGGCTGAGGGGTCCTTCCCCCCTCCCCCGTGCATGAATTTCATGCACCAGGCCTCTAGTTAGAATATCCTACCTAATAAAACAGCAATATGCAAATTGACCACACCTTCACTATGCCCAAGCCACGCCCACCAGCCAAGCCACACCCACCAGCCAATCAGAGTGAGTATGCAAATAAACCCAACCAAGATGGCTGTTAATTTGCATATATAGGCGCCCTGAGCTGACCCCCTGCGACAGATTGCAGGGAGCTGGGGTCCGCTCTGGCACCAGACCGAAAGCCTCAGCTGGAGGCTTTTGGCCTGGAGCTGGAGTGGACACCCAGCTCCCCGCTTTCCATGGATGGTGGGCGTGGCGGACACCCAGCTCCTTGCTCTGATTGGATGGTGGGCGTGGCGAGCAGACCCCCTGCCATCGAAAGCAGGGAGCTGGGTGCCCGCTCCGGCTCCAGGCCTAAAGCCTCCGCCCCCCATGCCATCGAAAGCAAGGAGCTGGGTGTCCGCTCTGGCTCCAAGCCAAAAGCCTCTGCCGGAGACTTTTGGCCTGGTGCACGAGCGGACCCCCTGCCATTGAAAGTGGGGAGCTGGGGGTTTCTTCGGCCTGGTACACCAGCGGACCCCCTGAGATTGATGACCTGGGCAGGGAGCTGGGGGTCTGCTTTCGGCCTGGGCAGGAGCGGACCCCTGCAATTGATTGTAGGAAACTGGGGGTCCGCTCCTGCCCAAAAGGCTTTCGGTCTGGGCAGGCCTGGGCAGGGGCTGAGCTGGTGATCAGAGGGAGCTGGAGAGGCCTGCCCAGGCCTAAAGCTTTGGCCAGAGGCTTTAGGCCTGGGCAGGACCCAGCCCTCCATTGGTGTGAACTATAGAGGAAACTCCTTTTCTGACTGCACATTGGCTAAGCTTCCTGTATGCCACTGGTAATATTCTTAGTAACTTGGGTAATAAGAATCCAAAAAGGTGATCTAGGGTTTTTCCACCACACTTTTGGAGAAAAAAATGAAGGTTCGCTGCTGGAAGGCTAAGAAATGTCATATCCTGCCCTAGCCGGTTGGACTCAGTGGATAATGCCTCAGCCTGCAGACAGCAGGGTCTGGGTTCATTCTGATCAAGGGCATGTACCTAGGTTACAGGCTCCTCCCTGGCCAGGGCCCAGATCAGGGCTCATGCAGGAGGCAACCAATCAAAGTGTTTCTCTCTGTCTTTCCCTTTCTCTTCCACATTCTCTAAAAGTCAATGGAAACATACCCTCAGGTGAGAATAAAAAATAAAGAAAGAAATCCATATCCTATGAAAGACACATCTTGAAAATGCCTAAAGAAAGTTGTCACTTTTCTTGGTTTAGGGACTGGAGTCCATGTTGATGAAAACACCTTGGTGGCTGCGGTGACTGACAGTGGCTGCAGCAGTGGGGTGATGGGGCTGGTGCCTTCCCCTGACCAGTCCGGTTGCCTCCCACAAAGGGAGGCCGGACTGCGGCTTAGATACGCTCCCTGTGGGGCGCTGGCCTAAGCCTTCAGTAAGACATCCCCTGAGGGCTCCCAGTATGTGAGAGGGGGCAGGTTGGGCTGAGGGACCCCTGACCCCCAGTGCACAAATTTCGTGCACTGGGCCCCTAGTAAACTCATAAGAGCAGGGGGTTTTGTCTGTGTTGTTCACTGTGGTTATTCTAGCAACTAGAATAGTGCTAGGCACATAGGATGCAGTCAACAAATGTTAATTCAATTAATGAATAAATATTAAATCAAGATTAAAGGACTAAACTTGGAAAAAAGGTTTATGTAAATCAAAAACTCCTTTCTACATTGCAACATTTTCTAAATCGCTCCAAATTTAGTTCATCTTCAGTTATCATAACCATCACATCCCATAATTAATGGTGGGATTATTATGTACAGAAATAAATTTGATCTTGCCATAAAGTTCAGTTTGTCCTTAGGCAGGTGGAAACTGAAGGGACATCAGCTTTATCAGATCACCTTGCTTTCCCTTGTGGGCTCTTGATATCTTGTCATATGCAATGTCTGCCCAATAACATCTGAAAGATAAAGTAGGTTTACAGATTTAATTAAATATGCTACTATCATTTACTCAAGATGTGGTTATAAAATGGATAGATTCTCCATTCCCTGGACTTTTCTTTTTCTTTTCTTTTTTTTTTTATAATCATCCATCCTGGTATCATACTTCTCTACTAAATGTTACCTTTGCTTTCATTTTAACTAAATCTAGTAAATCTAATTGTCTCATGAAAACTTACCCTGTAGTGCTCTCCAACATTTTCTCCCACAATCCAATTATGTTGGTCCTGGTTGGGGTGGTTGTTATCCTTCTCCCTTCTTATTGCCACGTTCTCATTGGGAGAGTTATAGAAGATAAGTATAGAAGTAACCTATGGTCTTTCTCCCCAACTATGTTATCTGTTTCTCTCTGCTCTGGAAATTTCAGTATCCATGAATCCTAACCACTCATTTTCTTTTTATTTTAATTATTTTTATTGATTGGTTTTAAAGAGAGGGAGGTAGGGAGAGAGAGAAAAACATTGATTTGTTATTCCACTTATTTATGCATTCATTCGTTGATTTTTGTGTGTACCCTGACTGGGGGTTGAACCCACAAAGTTGGCATATTAGGACGATGGTCTAACCAACTGAGCTACCTGGCTAGGACCTAGCCCCTCATTTTCATTGTCTAGATATTTTTGCTCTGATAACTATATCCTCTCTACTTTATAACCTAAACTACTAGTATGTCTTTTCTAAATTAAAACTTGAAGTTTCCAAGTCTCTGCTGACCACTTGGTGCTTTCTAGAATACTCCATCACTGGATCTTAAATCCATTTGCTTATTTTACTGCTCATCGTTCCCCTCAGATATTCACTTCTCTTACTTGGCTTAGAGTTGAATGGTGCATTACTACAGGCTCACAGTCCCTATTCCAAAACCCGTTGGGAACAATTGTGTTTCAAAATTCAGGTGTTTTTTTATAAAAATAAAAAACTGTGGTTAAAATATATATAACATAAAAGTTAACCCTCATAACCATTTTTAAGTGTATAGTACATTAGTGTTAAGTACATTTACAAGATTGTACAACCAATCACCATAATTCTTTTCATCTTGTAAAACTGAAACTCTATATCCATAAAACTCTTAAATTCTTGCCTCCTCCCAGCCCCTGGCAACCATCATTATAGTTTCCAGCTCTATAAATTTGATTACCCTAAGTACCTTATACAAGTGGAATCATATAGTATACTAGAGGCCCAATGCACGAAATCCATGCAAGGGGCTCCAAGATCCGAGGCAGCAACGCTGGCTGCCATCCCGGCCCTAGCAGCAGCAGCAGTCCCAGAAGGACGAAGGATGTCTGGTCTAATTAGCATAATATGCTTTTATTATTATAGATGTCTTTTTTGTGACTGACTAATTTCACTTAGCATAATGTCTCAAAGTTCATCCATATTACAGTATGTGTCAGAATTTTTCTTCTTTTAGAGGTCTGAATAATTTTCTATTATATGTATACTAGAAGCCCGGTGCATGAAATTCGTGCACAGCAGGGGGTTGTCCCTCAGCCCAGCCTGTACCTTCTCCAATCTGGGACTCCTGGAGGGATGTCCGACTGCCCGTTTAGGCCCGATCCTGGTGGGATTGGGCCTAAACGGGCAGTTGGACATCCCTCTCACAATCCAGGACTGCTGGCTCCCAACTGCTTGCCTGCCTGCCTTCCTGATTGCCCCTAACCACTTCTGCCTGCCAGCCTGATAACCCCCTAACCACTCCGCTGCCAGCCTGGTTGATGCTTAACTGCTCCCCTGCCAGCCTGTTTGCCCCTAACTTCCCTCCTCTGCCAGCCTGGTCACCCCTAACTGCCCTCTCCTGCAGGGTTGATCACCTCCAACTGGCCTCCCTTGCAAGCCTGGTCCCTCTCAACTGGCCTCCCTTGCAGGCCTGGTCCCTCACAACTGCCCTCCCTTGCAGGCCATCTTGTAGTGGCCATCTTGTGTCCACATGGGGGCAGGATCTTTGACCACATGAGGGCAGCTATATTGTGTGTTGCAGTGATGATCAATCTGTATATTACTCTTTTATTAGATAGGATAGAGTCCTGGTGCACGGGTGGGGGCCAGCTGGTTTGCCCTGAAAGATGTCCCGGATCAGGGTGGGGTTCCCTTGGGGCGTGGGGCGGCCTGAGTGAGGGGCCTGTGGTGGTTTTCAGGCCGGCCACACCCCCTGGCAACCCAAGGGGAGGCCCAGATATCTGGAATTTATTTTCCTTCTACAATTGAAACTTTGTAGCCTGGTGCGGAGCCAAGCCTGCTGCTCCCTCCGGGGCGGCAGCCATTTCTGTGGCAGTTAATTCACCTTCTACAATTGAAACTTTGTAGCCTTAAGCGGGTGAGCCCAGCCAGGGTGTGCGGAAAGCTTTGCTTCCCCTGTTGCCGCCGGCAACCCTGGCCTGCTCTCTCAAGCTCCATTCTGCCGCCATTTGTTTGAATTTGTTTACCTTCTATAATTGAAACTTTGTAGCTTGAGTGGAGGCTTAGGCCTGCAACGGCTATGGAAAGCTTGGCTTACTCTGTTACCTGGGAAACCTTGATCTCTCTGGCTGTAGCCATCTTGGATTGGGGTTAATTTGCATACTCACCCTGATTGGCTAGTGGGCGTGGCTTGGCTGGTGGGCGTGGCTTATGTAGCAGAGTGATGGTTAATTTGCATATTACCATTTTATTAGAGAGGATACCACATCTTGTTTATCCATTCATCTGTTGATGGACATGAGTTTTTTTACAAATTTTGGCTGTTGTGAATAATGCTGCTATGAACTTGGGTGTACAAATAAATATCTGTTTGATATTCTGCTTCTAATTCTTTTGGGTGTATACCTTAAAGTGGAATTGCTGGACCATATAGTAATTCTAATTTTAATTTATTGAGGAATCATCATATTGGTTTCCACAGCAACTACTCCAATTTCTTCATATCTGTGCTAACACTTATTTTCCATTTGCTTGATTTTTTTTATAGTAACCACACTAATGGTATATCATTGTGGTTTTGATTTGCATTTCCCTAGTAGTTGAGGATCTGTTCATATGCTTGTCTGTCATTTGTGTGTCTTCTTTAAGGAAATAGCTATTCAAATTCTTTGCCCATTTTTTAAATATGGTTGTTTGAGCTTTTTGTTGTTGAGATGTAAGAATTCTTTATGTACTCTGGATATTAACCACTTACCATATATATGATTTGTAAGTATTTACTCCCATTCCATCGGTTGCTTTTTCACTCTATTGATAGTGTCTTTTGTTGCACAGAGGTTTTCATGTTGATGTAATCCAATTTACTTAGTGTTTCTTTTTTTTTGCCTGTCCTTATGATGTCATATATCAAATGCAATGTCATAAAACTCTCCCGTAGCTTTTCTTATAGGAGTTTTATGGTTTCAGGTCTTACATTTAGGTCTTTAATCCATTTTGAATTAACTTTTATATATAATTTAAAGTAAGAGACAAACTTCATTATTTTGTATGTAGATATCCAATTTTCCAAGCACAACTTGTTGTAAAGGCTGTTCTTTCCCTCAGTGGATGGTCTTGACATTCTTACTGAATATCATTTGACCATATTTCAGAGGGTTTATTTCTTAACTCTATGCTACTCCATGTCTGTCTTTATGCCACTGCTGTACTATTTTGATTACTGTAGCTTTGTAAAAAGTTTTGATATCAGCAAGTGTGAGACATACAACTTATTTCTCAAGATTGTTTTGGATATTCAGGGTCTCTTCAAGCTCCATATAAATTTTAGGTTCAATGTTTTATTTCTGAAAAAAAAAATAATGCCATTGGAATTTTGATAGGGACTGCATTAATTCTGTAATCAGTTTGAGTACTATTGACATTTCAGCAATATTAAATCTACTTTGTGAGCACATGATGCCTATTCATCGTTATCTTCTTTAATTTATTTCAGCAATTCTATCTAATAAAGAGGGAATATGCTAATTGACCATCACACCCTCACAAAGATGGCAGCGCCCACAGCCAATAAGGAGGGAATATGCTAATTGACTGCCACGGCCTCAAAGATGGTGGCACCCACAGCCACAAGATGGCTGCACTCAGTCCCCTCAGCCCCGCCAGGGCGGCAGGTGCTTGGCATGGCCGGGCCCCCCCCCCCCAAGGCGAGTCCGGCCACTCTGCATGCCTGCCTCCAGAGTCCGCCAGTCCCCTCAGCCCCCAGCCGCCCAGGGCCACCCGAGGCTCAGGTAACCGGGGCCGGCCAAGGCTTGTGCTGCTGGCAGTGGCAGCAGCAGAAGTGTGATGGTGGCGTCGCCTTCCCCTGATCGCCGGGTCGCCTCCTGCCCCTGAGGGGTCTCAGACTGTGAGAGGGGGCAGGCCAGGCTGAGGGACCCCCTGTCCAGTGCATGAATTTTCATGCACCCAGCCTCTATGTTACATAGTTTTCAATATGGAGATACCTTTCACTTCCTTGGCTAAGTTTATTTCTACGTACTTGATTCTTTTTTATGCTATTTTGAATGGAATTGTTTTCTTAATTTCTTTTTATGATTGTTCATTGGTAGTGTGTAGAAGTGCAACTGATTTTTATGTGTTGATTTTATATCTTGTAATTTTGCTAAATTTATTTATTCTAACAGCTTTTTGTGAAATCTTTAAGGTTTTCTACATATAAGATCATGTCATCATCTGCCCGACTGGCATGGCTCAATGGTTAAGCATTAACCTATGAACCAGGAGGTCACGGTTCAACTCCCAGTCAGGGCATATGCCCAGGTTGCAGGCTCAATTCCCATTGTGAGGCATGCAGGAGGCAGCTGATCAATGATTCTCTCTCATCATTGATGTTTCTCTCTCTCTCTCCCTCTCCCTTGCTCTCTGAAATCAATAAAAATATATTTTTAAACAAGATCATGTCATCAGTGAACAGAGATAATTTTACTTCTCCTTGCCAGTTTAAATGTCTTTTATTTTTTTCTTACATAGTTGTTCAGACTAGGACTTTAAGCTATGTTGAATAGAAGTTGTGAGAGGAGACATATTTGCCTAGTTCCTAATCTTAAAGGAAAATCTTTCAGTCTTTCACAAAAGTGAAAGATTGAGTGTGATGTTAGGTGTGGGTTTTTCTATATGGCTTTTATTATATTGAGGTTGTTTCCTTCTATTCCTAGTTTGTTGAGTGTTTTGATTATGAAAGGTTGTTGAATTTTGTCAAATGCTCTTTCTGCATCAGTTGAAATGATTATGTTAATGTGGTATATTACATTGCTTGATTTTTGTAGGTTAAAACATGTTTGCATTTCAGAAATAAATCCCACTTGGTCATGGTATAATCTTTTTGATGTACTGTTGAATCTATTTGCTAGTATTTTGTTGAAGATTTTTGCATCAATATTCATCAGGATTATTGGTCTGTAATTTTCTTATAGTGTCCTTGTCTGGCTTTGGTATCAGGGTAATACTGCCTTAATAGAATGAGTGTAGAAGTGTTCTCTCCAATTTAATATTTTGGAAGAGTATGAGATAGAAGTCAGGTTTTTTAAGAGGTAGAAATATAATACTAGAGAGAGAGAGAGAGAGAGAGAGAGAGAGAGAGAGAGAGATTATACATCATATTTATAGAATACCTCCATCAGAGGCTGGAAAAATAAGTTGTTTTCAAACACATTAACATTATGTAGTAAAACACATAAATATTCACATTAAATCAGATAAATAAAGAACATAACTTTACATCAGCTGCAGGCAGATTTTCTCACCATCTGAATGTGAATACAAAACAGTTGAAAAGCTTTCAGTTTTCAGATATTTTTGGATTTTGGAATTGCAGATAAGAGTTTGGGGGTCCTGTGAAATCTCTCCCTTGTTACAGAACTTCCATTTAGTTACCCCTCTTGCACTCCATCCACTTTATTGGTAAAACATCAACCCTGATTGAATGCAGATCTCCACATATCAATTCCTGCACCTGAGTATCTGAATGTGGCTGGAAACGAGCACAATCAGGCAACCAATCTTTTCAACTTTATGACCACAAGCCTCAAGTAGGCCTTCAATGTGTCCCTGCAAACCTGAACATTTCCCTAATCAAATTGTTCTCCCTCTCTAATGCTGCTGTTGCATATATTCTTCTCAAAATTCAACACTCTCAGATGATTACTTTTCTCAGCTGGGTTTGTTTTCTCATTGAAAAAAAATAGTCTGAAGAGCAAACCTGCATCCTCCTACACCAACCACTCTATCAGTCTACCAGGATCTCTAACCGTGTACAGTACCTCAACCTTAGTCACAAACTAAGACACATCTCTACTGGAATGTCTAAAAGGCATGACACTTGATATGTTGACTAGTGGGATGTTGATTTTCCTCAACCCCAAACCTGTTCCTTCCCTAGTGTCTAATTGTACCAGTAAATGGCCCCTTCATCCACCAGATGCTTGGGGTAAAAATTTAGTCAACTCCTTGGCTTCCTGCCTACATTCTTGCCCCACTGCAGTCTATTCACTTCAAAGTATATGTCCCATTACACAAAGATATATACTCTTTTCATGTCCCACAGGGTCCTACATGACCTGGTCTTTGCTGTTTATCTGAACTTTGACCACTCTCCCCATTACTCCATTCCAGCCATCTCAGCTTTCATACTAGCTTAGAATACCCAAGGATACCTCTACCTCAGTGCCTACTGTTTTCCTCTGCTAGGGTGATCTGCCTAATAATCACCAGGAATCTACTTAATATGTTTCCCCCTCAATTTTTTTTTTCAAAAAGCAAGACTTTTTTTTTTTTATTGATTTTTTACAGAGAGGAAGGGAGAGGGATAGAGAGCCAGAAACATCGATGAGAGAGAAACATCAATCAGCTGCCTCTTGCACACCCCCTACTGGGGATGTGCCCCCAACCAAGGTACATGCCCTCGACCGGAATCAAACCCGGGACCTTTGAGTCCGCAGGCTGACGCTCTATCCACTGAGCCAAACCAGTTAGGCCAAGCAAGACTTTTTTTATTGCTTAACTAATTTTAATAACATGACATAAAACCCCTACACTTGATATAATCATTACACAAAACACATAGATGAATACTGTCTTCTTTTAAAATATAAAATAAGCAAGACATGTGAAAATAGACAAGTTTCTATTAAATAAATGAATTTTATTTACTATTGACACTATTGCAAAAGTCTCCCATTTCCTCCACTTTATCCATCTCCCCCCTAACCTTCACCACACTGTTGCCTATGTCCATGGGCTATGTATATATGTTATTTGGCTACTCTCTTCAACTTCTTTTATCCAGTCCTCCAACCACCCTCCTGCTCTGACCTCTGTCAGTCTGTTCCATGTATCCATGACTCTAGTTCTACTTTGTTCATTAGATTCCACATATAAGTGAGATCATATGATACTTGTCTTTCTCTGACTGGCTTCTTTTGCTTAGCATAATAATCTCCAGGTCCATCCATACTGCAAAAAGTAAGAGTTGTTTCTTTTTTACAGCCAAGTAGTGTGCCATTGTGTAAATGTACAACATCTTTTTATCCACTCATATGATGGGCAGTTGGACTGTTTCCAGATCTTGGCTACTATAAATAACTAGAGGCCTGGTGCACACAATTTGTGCATGGGGCGGGGGGGGGGGCACGATCCCTCACCATGGCCTGCACTCTCTCACAATCTGGGACCCCTCGGGGGATGTCCGACTGCCAGTTTAGGCCCGATTCCAAGGATCAGACCTAAACCGGCAGTCGGACATCCCTCTCTCAATCCGGGACTGCTGACTCCTAACCGCTTGCCTGCCTGCCTGATCGCCCCTAACCACCTCTGATTGCCTGCCTGATCACCCCTAACTGCCTTTGCCTGCCTTCTTGATCGCCCCTAACCACTCACCTGTCTGCCTGATCGCTCCTAATCACTCGCCTGCCTGCCTGATCACCCCTAACTGCTCGACTGCCTGCCTGATCACCTAACCACTCACCTGCCTGCCTGATTGCCCCAACCACTCACCTGCCTGCCTGATTGCCCCTAACCACTCTGACTGCCTGCCTGATCACCCCTAACCACTCACCTGCCTGCCTGATTGCCCCTAACCACTCACCTGCCTGCCTGATCACCCCTAACCAACTCTGACTGCCTGCCTGATCACCTGACCACTAACCTGCCTGCCTGATCACCCCTAACTGCTTGCCTGCCTGCCTGATCACTCCTAACCGCCTCTGCCTTGGCCCCCGCTGCCGTGGCTTCATCTGGAAGGTTGTTTGGCTGTCCAGTCTAATTATCATATTATGCTTTTATTATTATAGATGTTGCTATGAACATATTCTTTACCCAGATTGGGATTTCATGTTTTATCACCATGTGCCATTATATTTCTATATAATTATTCATCTTTGATTCCCACACTGGAAATTAAGCTCCATGATTATAGGTTAACTAGAGGCCCAGTGCACAAATTCATGCATGGGTGGGGTCTGGCTGGCCTGACCCCAATCAGCGGATCAGGGCCAGGCCTGTCGGGAGGAGGAGACAGCGGGAGGTTGGCCAGTCGGCCAATTCACCCCAATTGGGGCTCAATCAGGGCTGGGCCAGCTGGGGGGAGGGGCTGCAGGCAATTGGCCAGTGGGCCCCGCCCCTGATTGGGGTGGGGGGCCTATTAGGGGCATGGCTGGCCGGGGGAGGGGTCGTGGGCCGATTGGAGTGGTGGAGGCTGATTGGGGGTGAGTCCAGCTGTGAGGAGGGGCTGTGGGCCGTGGTCCAGCTGGCCTTACCCCTGATCGGGGTGGTGGGGGCCCATCATGGGCGGGGCTGGCCAGAGGGAGGGGCTGCAGGAGGTTGGCTGGCTAGCCCCACCCCCTATTGGGGTGGGGGTGATCAAGGGCAGGGCTAGCCAGGGGGAAGGGCCGAAGGAGGTTGGCCGGCCGGCCCCACCCCCCAATCAGGCCAGTTCACTGGCTGCAGTGGACGTCATAGCGACCAGTCATTCCAGTTGTTATGGTATTCCAGTCGCTGGCTTTTCATATATATAGTTTACACATTGATTTCCTCCTTGCATTTGGCTACGCTTATTCAAGTTCCTGTCAAGTTCTTCCTGTTTACCTCTTCCTCTACAAAATACTATGCTACATTTTAACATTTAGCAAAAATAGCATTTAGTAAAAACCCCCAAGACCTTGAGAATCTAATATCTAATATCACCAAGTATTCTGTGGCAACTACACTATCTTACTTGCATCACTAGGTGCCCTTGCTTCAGGGCCTTTACTTTTGATATTTCCTCTGCTAGAACTCTTTTCTGGGGTACTTTTATTACTAATCCCTCCTTCCTCACAGAAGGGTCTACTCAAAAATTATCAGAGGACTTGTCCCTAACCATCCTATATCAAATAACACCAACTTTTATCAATTTCATCCTCCTACTCTTTTTTAAAAACCTCCTTTTATCAGTTGACTATTATCTTAACATCATCTTCATGAGGGCAGTCTTTTTACTGTGCCTGGCTGTCTCCCTTATATATGTCTATCTTAGAACAGGGCCTGAGATGGACACGCAGTAAATACTTGTGTCTTTTATTGAATTTATAATCTTTAGATGCTTTTGAGAGTTAGAGAAAGGCTCTCTATCTGCCTGAGGTCCGTTATACTAGTACTTGCTCCAGTTGGCTGTTGTACTGCCCACTCCCACTGAGTGAAAAAGGAATCAAAATCAAGAAACAATGGCCGCTGTAGAAGGAGAAGATAGAAATACTAGACAATCAGAGGCATTTGATAAGTTTGCACTGCCTCCTTAACTTAGCTGTTGGCTAGTCTTGAATCAAAATTTTGTTTCTTTTAATGACAATAGCATATGATAATCCTACTGTCCCAAAGAATTCTGGAGGCTCATCATCATCCATGTTCTCTTTTTTGTGATACCCAGATATTATGTTCCCAGCTGCCTGGTCACTTGGGTAGAGCTATTTTATGGTTTTACCCAGTGTAAAGTGGCTCAAAGCACTGTGCCACTTCCAGGTCTGGCCTATTGAAGAAAACAAAACAAAACAAAATAAAACAAAAACCCTTCTGCACATGGTCTTCCATGCTCTTTCCCTTTTTGCTTGCTAGATAGCAATGCTTAGGGAAACCTTGTGATTCCCATGTTGAAGTCAGCACACCCTCTATTTGCCTGGATCCCTGAGTGACAGCTGCCACTAAGTTGAACACCTGCCTATTGATTTTGAGCCATTATACATTGTGGGTTTATTTGTTAACATGCAATATTTGGCACATACTTATTTTTCTCTACAGTCTAACTGGCTTTATTTGTTTATTTATTTACTAGAGTCCCGATGCATGAAATTCGTGCAAGAGTAGGCCTTCCTTCCCCCGATTGCCACCACCAGCTTCCCTCTGGCACCTGGGACCCGGGCTTTCCTGACAGCTCCGCTTCGTCCGGAAGGACATTCAGTCTAATTAGCATATTATGCTTTTACTACTATAGATTTTAATAAATTTATTGGAGTGACATTGGTTAATAGGATCATATAGGTTTCAAGTATACATTTCTATGATATAAGATCTATATATGGCACATATTTATACTTATTAAAAATTCATTGCTTATACGCAATTCAAATTTAACTACACATCTTGTATTTTTATTTGCTGAGTCTGGCCACCCCACACTCAAAGCCCTTACATATCCATAAAGAAACTTGTACATGAATGTTTGCAGTAGCATTAGTCATAACAGCCAAAATGTGGAAACGTCTCAAATGTTTCATCAGCAGACTAACAAAATGTAGTATAGCCATATAAGGAATGTTATTTGGCCATAAAAAATAATGAAATGCTGATGCATGCAACAACATGGATCAACTTTGAAAGCATTATGCTAAGTGAAAGAAGTCAGTTACCAAAACCCACATAGTATAGTAATTGCAGGATAGGGGAATCTATAGAGATGGAACATTGATTAGTGGTTGCTTGGGACTGAGAGTAGGGGAATTGGGAAAATAGGGAGGGTAATAGCTAAAGGATGTATGGTTTCTTCTTGAGGTGAAAAAAATGTTCTGAAAATGACTGTGATGATGGTTACACATATCTGTGACTATTCTAAAAACCATTGAATTGTTCACTTAAACATACAATTATCCTATATAATAAAAGCCTAATATGCTAAGTGTCTGGTAGTCCAGTTTTCTGTTCAACCAATCAAAGTGTAATATGGTAATGATATGCTAAGGCTGCTTAACCGCTTGCTATAATGTGCACTGACCACTAGGGGGCAGACAGTCAACCAGTTGCTATGACATGCACTGACCACCAGGTGTAGACGCTACGACTGGTAGGTTAGTTTGCTGCTGGGGTCTGGCCCATCAGGACTGAGCAAAACATGCCCTGGAGCCCTCCTGCGGTCCCTCCCCGTATGGCCAACCTCCCGTGTCCCTCCCCGGTCCTGATTGTGTACCGGTGGGGTCCCTCGTCCTGGCCTGCAGCCTCTTGCAATCTGGGACCCCTCAGGGGATGTCAGAGAGCCGGTTTCAGCCTGATCCCACAGGCCAGGCAGAGGGACCCCACTGGTGCACGAATTCATGCACCAGGACTCTAGTACATTTATAACTATAAAATGAGAATTATATCACAATAAATCTCTTTAAAAATAAAAGTCCTTACTACATAGCTTCATGCCCCTGCATGTTCTAGCTTCTGGGTCATTGCTCTGATGTCTTTGCTGCAACATGGGAAGATATTAAGCAGTCTAGAAAGTGACCTTGGAAAGAGGGAGTTTAAATTGTGGAAAGAAGTTTAGAAAAACATTTTTATTTTAGTTAGTCACAGGATTTTCTTTCTTTCTTTCTATCATAAATTTGTTGTAATGTGAAGGCAGTATCAACATCTTCATCTTTTTTAAGTGTACACAATTGATATTACCATGACAACTTAGCAGTAGAAAAGTAAAGTTGGTTAAATTCTCTGACTATTCTATTTATAACATTTAGGTTTTAATGCTTGGCTCTGCAGTTCAGATGACAATACAATAGATTTAAAAGTTTTTATTTATAAAAGATATGAATTCTTTTCCTAGCTGGGTGATTTGGTTGGTTTGAGTGTCGTCCTGTACACCAAAAGGTTGCAGGTTTTATTCCTAGTCAGGGCACATACCTAAGTTGCGGGTTCAATCCCTAGTCAGGGTGTGTATTGGAGGCAACCAATCAATGTTTTTCTCTCACATTGATGTTTCTCTCTCTTTCTCTCACTTTCCCTTCCTCTCTCTTTAAAATTAATTTTTAAAATATCCGTGGGTGAGGATTTTAAAAATGATACGAATTTTTAAAGTGAACTAAGCAGTCATTAGAGTGATTGCATTAAACTACTATTTTTCCCATGAATAGATGAATTTTTTACTTTCTTGTTTTATTTTTTAAAACATGAGCAAAAATCTTTTTCTTTGTAGATATCAGTGAACAAAATCAAACAATTTTTATCATATATATTGGAACGAAGAAAATTGATCAAAGTAATCAATAAAAGAGAAAATCTCTTGGAAAAAAAGAAGAATCAACATAAATTAAGAATAAAAGGAATTCGAAATAAAGATATCTCGAAAAGAAATAAAAATTATTGTAAGTTGAATTGCCTTTCACATGTAATTGTAAAATAATTTTATGTAATCTAAAATTGAATTTTAGAGCTACTTTTTTAAAAGTCTTAGGGTATAGTAATAAATATTTATATATACAAAAGCCTTAAATTTGGCAGTTTCTGACCCTCATTTTAGATTCAGAATTTGTACTGATGAAAATAAGCAAGGTTGATAAATAGAACTCCTGGGGGGAAAATATCAAAAAATTGTGCAGATAAAACTTTTATTAGCTATTCTGCTAATTGAAACCCTTATACTTTGAAGAAAATAAAAATTGATGTTATACTCTTATTTTCCCTAGTCTATCTGAAACTCTCCCTGGTAAAGACATGCCTGATTAATGCATCAGTTTCTCTGGATGCAAGAGTGGTCTAGATAATATAAACAAAGTCTGCATAGATTCTGTCTGTATGAGTTAACTAGTGCTCAATCATAAAATTTAAGAGTCAATTTCAACATTTTATTTAAGTCTGATGCATGAAAGCTTTCTCTTTTCTAACATATGTATGAAGTTCTATTTTATTAACATCTCATTTAAGAGTTCTGACAGAAAAAATTAAGATCAATTTTAATGGTATTATAAAAAATTATATATACATCTCTTTAACCTATTTTAAATCTAAGTGATATACATTGAAACATTTCACCTAACCATTTCTTTTTTACATCGAAACATGGCCTGCCTTTTATTTAGCATAGGTCCACTGATTGGCATTTGTAGTATAAACCTCACTCAAACTGAAACATTTATAATTTCCCATCTCAGGTATTTAATAAAGCGAAGCACTAAAGACATTTATGGAGCAATCTGTGGGCAGAATCCTGCCATATATTTGCAGACTTTTCCCCTACTCATTCTAGATGCTTCACCTACAATTAAATTGGATAATTTTTAGTGGCCTTCCTCATGCTCTTCCTACCCTCCATCCCTCCTGCTGGTGCCTTTCAGCCCAACCTAACCAGAAGCTAGAGGAGAAGGGAGTTCATTGATCTAGTCCAGGCATCCTCAAACTACAGCCCGGGGGCCACATGCAGGTGTTTTTGCCGTTATGTTTTTTTACTTCAAAATAAGGTATGTGCAGTGTGCATAGGAATTTGTTCATAGTTTGTTTTTTTTTTAAACTATAGTCCAGCCCTCCAACGGTCTGAGGGACAGTGAACTGGCCCCCTGTTTAAAAAGTTTGAGGACCCCTGATTCTAGTCCATGTGGGTTCGTGTGCCAGGGAACAGAATAGAGAAGAGTTGGTCTAGACAGGCAATCAGAACCTATCCAACACACCAGGTATTCCAGACAAAGAAATTAGATGGCATGAACTAAAAGGATAGACTTTCAGTAATATGGAATAGTAGCATAGTTATTAAAAGTAAAATTTCAGGATATTAGAATTAGAAACTTTAGAAGTCATCTAGTCTAATGTCATCTTTCATCAGGTATTTCTGGCAGATGACAACCAGCTCCTACTTAAATATTCGTGACTAAGCTCACTACATCATACAAAGCAGCTTATGACATTGCTAGAGGCCCAGTGCATGAAATTTATGCATGGGGGAAGGGGGTTCCCTCAGCCCAGCCTGCACTCTCTCCAATCCGGGACCCCTCAGGGGATGTCCGACTGCCAGTTTAGGCCCGATCCTGGATCGGGCCTAAACCGGCAGTTGGACATTTCTCTCACAATCCAGGACCACTGGCTCCTAATTACTCATCTGTCTGCCTGCCTGATCGCCCCTAACTGCCCCCCTGCTGGCCTGATCACCCCTCACTCCCCCCCCCCCTGCTGGCCTGGTTGCCTCCAATGCGCCCCCCCCCCCCCCCCGCTGTCCTGGTCACCCCATGCAGCCTGCTGCTCAGTCGTTTGGTCGTCCCTCACTAACCCCCCTGCTGGCCTGGTTGCCCCACACAGCCCGCTGTTCAGTCGTTTGGTCAGTACCTCACTAACCCCCCTGCCGACCTGGTTGCCCCACGCAGCCCGCTGTTCAGTCGTTTGGTCAGTACCTCACTAACCCCCCTGCCAACCTGGTTGCCCCACGCAGCCTGCTGCTCAGTCCTTTGGTCGTCCCTCACTAACACCCCTGCTGGCCTGGTTGCCCCACGCAGCCTGCTGCTCAGTCCTTTGGTCATCCCTCACTAACTTCCCTGCGGGCCTGGTCACCCCATGCAACCTGCTGCTCAGTCGTTTGGTCATCCCTCACTAACCCCCCTGCCGGCCTGGTCACCCCACGCAGCCTGCTGCTCAGTCATTTGGTTGTCCCTCATTAACCCCCCTGCAGGCTTGGTCGCCCCACGCAGCCTGTTCCGTTGTCCATTTGGTTGTTTTGGTTGTGACGGCCGCTTAGGCTTTTATATATATAGATTTAATACATCTCTTTCTTATGTTCTTAACTTAGATTAAACCAAAATCACTTGCCAACAGTGATCTTAAGTAGTAGTCTATGTTGGTATTAAACTATGCCATTTGGAGCCAGACCTAATCATCCTGTTATTGATTGCTCCATGCAGAGTATAGTGGAGCTGTTACCCTACTTCCCTGACTACTGTGGTTCATGCATATTGTTTCTAAGATCCTGTTAGTTGTACTTGGTACCACTATCAGTGATGACATATAATGAACTTATAGCAAATTGAAATATTTGCTCACCTAAAGTACTAAACCAGTGTATCAGTCAGGGCTCAACCAGAAAAAAAGAACCAATAGGAGATATATGTTAAAGGATTTATCACAAGGCATTGGCCTGCATAATTGTGGGGGGCTGGCTGTCAAGGGCAGGCTGGAACTCCAGGTCCAGCAGCTGAAGCCACTGTTTATAGGTTAAATTTTTCCCTCTCAGGGAAACCCCAGCTCCCATTTAACTGATTAAGCCTTTCATCTGATTAATTCAGCCCAGCCCAGATTATCTAGGATAATCTCCCATACTTAAAGTCACCTGCTTACAAGTTTTAATAACATCTATAAAATACCCTCCCAGCAATAACTACTGTTTTATTTAATAACTGGGGACTGTAGCCTAGGTGAGTAGACACATAAAACTAATCATTACAACCAAGTATCTTCCAATTCTTATATGTTCATCTAAATATTTGAATCTAAGCCTAAGATTTTAGATTTATGTATATTAAATTTTATTGTGTTCATTTTATACTATTATTCTAACCAACTCATCAGCTATTCTCTTCTATTTTCTGTCATTCAAAATGTTGACAAGCATGCTTTCCAATCTTTTGCTCAAGGTCTTGTTAAAGAAGTTAGCAAGACAGGGTCAACATTAGAGCCTAAAACCTTCAATAATCCACCATAAATTTTTAGAATTATATTTACCCACTGATCAACCAGATGCAAATCTATATGTAATGAGGTTGAAAAAATAAAATGTTATTAACTTGAATACCTTGTAAAGTGATCACTGTCCTTGTTTTGGAAGTTGGCTTAATATGCATTTGTGGATAGAAGGGAGGCAAACACCCTTTTCTGATGCCCCATCTCTAATCCACACAGAAGCCTAGTGTCAGCTGTTTCCAAGTATTCAAGGGTGGAAAGAAATTTCACTGTAGAGCCAAAAAGATTAATCTTGTCATTTTATTTTTGTAAGAGTAAGAATAAGAGAATAGAAAAAAAATATGGAGAAATTAAGGGGTCAGAAAGATAGTTATTATGCCAATTTAAGAAACCAATAAAACATCAAAGTTGGAGAACCCAACTGAGGTTTTTAACTCATGATAACACTTAGAGTTTTATTATTATTATTATTATTTTATTATTATTTATTATTTTTAATTTAATAAATCTTTATTGTTCAGATTATTACAATTGTTTCTCCTTTTTTCCCCCATAGCTCCCCTCCACCCGGTTCCCACCCCACCCTCTGCCCTTACCTCCCCCCAACTCTCCTCATCCATAGGTGTACGATTTTAGTCCAGTCTCTTCCTGCATCCCCCATACCCCTTTCCCCCTGAGAATTATCAGTCCACTCCCTTTCTATGCTTCTGATTCTATTATATTCACCAGTTTATTCTGTTCCTCAGATTTTTAATTCACTTGATTTTTAGGTTCACTTGTTGATAGATATGTATTTGTTGTTCATAATTTTTATCTTTACTTTTTTCTTCTTCCTCTTCTTAAAGAAAACCTTTCAGCATTTCATATAATACTGCTTTGTTGGTGATGAACTCCTTTAGCTTTTTCTTATCTGTGAAGCTCTTTATCTGACCTTCCATTCTGAATGAAAACTTTGCTGGGTAGAGTAATCTTGCTTGTAGGTTCTTGCTATTCATCACTTTGACTATTTCTTGCCACTCTCGTCTGGCCTGCATAGTTTCTGTTGAGAAATCAGCTGACAATCGTATGGGTGCTCCCTTGTAGGTTATTAACTGTTTTTCTCTTGCTGCTTTTAATATTCTCTTTGTCTTTTGCTCTTGGCATTTTAATTATGATGTGTCTTGGTGTGGTCCTCTTTGGATTCCTTTTGTTTGGGGTTCTGTGTGCTTCCTGGACTTGTAAGTCTGTTTCTTTCACCAGGTGGGGGAAGTTTTCGGTCATTATTTCTTCAAGTAGGTTTTCAGTATCTGCTCTCTCTTCTTCTTCTGGCACCCCCATAATTCTGATGTTGGTATGCTTGAAGTTGTCTCAGAGGCTTCTTACACTATCTTCAACTTTTTGGATTCTTTCTTCTTTTTGCTTTTCCGGTTGAGTGTTTTTTGCTTCTTTGTATTTCAAATCTTTGACTTGATTCTTGCGATCCTATAGTCTGCTGTTGGGTCTCTGTATAATATTTTTTATTTCAGTCAGTGTATGTTTAATTTCTAGTTGGTCCTTTTTCATATCCTCGAGGGTCTTGCTAAATTTATCGGCCTTTTCTAGGAAATTCTTGAAAAACCTTATAACCGTGGTTTTGAATTCTAGATCAGTCGTTTGTTCTCCTCCATTTCTTTCATTTGTGATCTGTTTCTTTGCCTCCGCATTTTCGCTGCTTCCCTGAGTTGGTAGGGTAGCTTTGCGTGCTAGGTGTCCTATATGGCTCAGTGGGTCAGCCTTCGCAGTTACCTGAGGTGGACACTCTTGGTGCACCCCTTTGTGGGCTGTGTGTACAGCCTTGTTGTAGTTAAGTCTTGATTGTTGTTGGTATAACTGGGAGGAATTGACCTCCAGGCCAATTGGCTGTGAGTATCAGCTGTGTCTACGCCGGGAGACCTTCTGTATTGGAGACAGCCTTATAGGACCAGACTTGCAAAATTGCAAAAGTCTCTGTGCTCAGCTTGGATGGGGCGGAGTCTCAGGGCTGAGCAGACAGTCTTGGCTTCCCATCAGCCCTGCCCTTGCGCACGCACCTCCAGACCTCTACCTTCCGTGGCTCTCCTGAGTTTCTGCCTGACAGTCCAGATTCCCCCTGTAAGAGCGTGGGTCCCCCAGGGGCTTGCCCAGAACTGAGTTTCAGTGCAGTCGGAACTGGGGTTCAGTGCAATCAGGAGCTTCCAACTCCCTTCCCCTAGGGAAAGCCTGTGGCAACCTCCGCAGCCAGTCTTCTCTGCACGCACTCGCGCGCACGAGTGCCTTCAGACCCCTGCCCGCCACATATCCCCCGAGTCTCTGTATGCCTTTCTCTCTACCTGACAGTCTGAACTCCTCCCATATGAGCCTGGGTCCATGGGGTTTCGGCCGGAACTGGGGTTCAGTGCAGTCGGAACTGGGGTTCAGTGCAGTCGGGGGCTTCCTTCCCTCTCCCACCAGAGAACGCCAGCCAGGCAGTCGGCCGCCCTTTCTCTCTGCGTGCGTGTCTCTGTACCTCAGGCCTTTGCAACTCCTCTGATTGTCCATGAGCTTTTCTCTTTCCTTCTAGTTGTAGAATTTCCACTCAGCCAGCTTTCCTGTGGTTCTGGATGATGTCTGTTCTGTCTTTTAGTTGTTGTTTTGAAATTGTTGTGCGAGGCAGCAGTTTAGGTGCTTACCTATGCCGCCATCTTGGTTTCTCTCCTAGAGTTGTTTTTGTTAGTGGAATTAATGATCTCATTTTGCTTTATAAAATCTTTGGTAAAAATCAATCTTCCTTATAAATGCGTTGTAAGAGTGAATATTTTGGGGGAACAACTAGAAGTGATGTTGAGTTACCTGTGGGTGGATATGGAACAACCTAGGAAATGTACCTATGGAATCAAGTTAAGAAAGTAGAGGAAGCCATGGAGAAGTAACCTTCTCTAAAGGGAGGGTTTGAACTTCACAGGTTGTGGAGTGAAAAGGAATATGGGCTACACATGGTTGTCAGACTGGCTAAAACTATGCTAAATTCTATTCTCATTCAACATTTTGTACAAAGGATATCATAAAAGATGGGATATGAGTGTTCTGCATAAATGCTATTCTCAGACTTGCTAGTCCTTCAGAAGTAAGAAATGAGATTTTATCTAACATTCTCAAAAAAACAACAAAAAACATTCCTAATTCTTAGTGATCACATCACCTTAATTGAAGGCTCAAAAACCATGTATAATAACCTGTTCTGAAAATTAAAGAGATTTCCCTGGCCTGTATGGCTCAGTGGGTTGGAGCATCATCTCGTATACCTAAAGTTTGGGGGTTTGATTCCTGATCAGGGCATACACCGAAAGGATGTGCATTTCTTGGATTTAATCATTATTAATTTTGGAAATCAGATCACTACAGTGTTCTTGATTTGGGGAAGAGCTGTTTTGGAATCTTGTGTTAAGCCAGTCTTGGCATCCTTTTTCTTGTTTCTGTGGTCTATGACTAACTAGGCTAAATTTATCACTTGTTTTTCACTTTATGGACTTTTGGAATGAACGTGGAGGATATTGTGAAGTGCCATTCAGACCCTCTCTTCAGTGAGGGACTTGTTGCCCCAGTTGCTGGCAGTCTGTATGCAGACAGCCTTCAAGCAGTCAGTCCCTTCAGGGACTGTCTCAGGTGCAGAATACTGCATAGCCAAGGTTATGCCTCCTCCCTGGGACAGCCCACTTCCTATGACTAGTAAATTCAGGAGCATAAAGACTGGGCCATGTCAGCCTAACTTGGGATGAGTTAGAAAAGCCATTTAAGCTTCAGAGCACACTGTAGGGTCAGGGAAGGGTTTAAAGGGTTTAAAGGCTTTAATTTCTCCTTCTGCCCAATCCATCTTCTTCCCCGTGTGTGGTTCCCAAGGGCACTTCTTTATAACACTATGAACTCTTACAGTCTGCTTATCAGGAAACCCAATCTACATGCCATTTCCTATTACTAAAAGTTTTTATTTAAATCAAATAAAAACTTTTAGTAATAGGAAATGTATGTAAATGAGTTGTTTTTAAAAGAAAATTACTAAAGATATCCCATTCTAGCAAAATGGTGGGCTAGTCCAATATGGAAATCCTGCTGCTACAAATATCTGAAAAAGGATACCTAAAGCATACCAAAACTTTTATCTTTTTATTTTTAATGCAGAGCTGGGCTCTGTCATTTATTTCCTTGAGTACTAGAAATGAAAAATAAGCATGTGCACTGATGTTTTAGCAAGCTATGATCAGAACTGGTAATGGGCCCTGGTCAGTGTGGCTCGGTTGGAGGATTAAAAAAAAACAAAAAACTGGTAATGGATGAGTCTTGGATTATTCTCTTTTTTAAAATATATTTTTATTGTTGATAAGTATTACAGATGTCCCCCATTTTCTCACCCTTTATCTCCCCTCCTCCCAGCCCCTAATCACCCCCTCAGGTCTTCACCACCCTATTGCCTGTATCCATGGGCTATGCATATAAGTATATAAGCTCCTTGGTTTATCTCTTCTAGTCCCCCCATCCCCACATTGAGGTATGTCAGTCTGTTCCATGCCTCCATGCTTTGGGTCTTATTTTGTTGGTCAATTCATTTTGTTCATTAGATTCCACAAATAAAGGAGATTATGTGATATTTGTCTTTCTCTGATTGGCTTATTTCACTTAGCATAATATTATCCAGGTCCATCCATGCTGTCCCAAAGGGAGATCCCTCTTTTTTACAGCTGCATAGTATTCCATCATATAAATGTCCCATAGATTTTTTATCCATTCACACACTAATGGGCACTTGGACTGTTTCCAAATCTTAGGTATGATAAATAATTCTGCTATGAATATAGGGGTGAATATATTCTTTCTGATTGGTATTTGGGGGATTTTTAAGATATATTTTATTTATTTGTGTCCTCTCTATTTCTTGATGAGTCTGGCTAGAGGTTCATCAATCTTATTTGTCTTTTTTAATAACCAGCTCTTGAATTTATTGATATTTTGTACTGTATTTTTTTTGTCTCTATGTCATTTATTTCCACTCTGATCTTTATTATTTCCTTCCTTCTACTTCCCATGAGATTTTCTTGTTGTTCTCTTTCTAATTAATTTAGCTGTAGGGTTAGATAGTTTATTAGTGCTTTTTCTTGTTTCTTGAGATAGGTCTATAATGCTATGAACTTTCCTATCAGGACTGCTTTTGCCATGTCCTGTAGGTTTTGGGTGTGTTCATTTTCATTTGTTTTCAGGAAGTTTTTAATTTCTTGGTTGATCTCATTGGTAACCCATTCATTGTTTAATAACATGCTATTTAGCATCCATGTATTTGAGTGTTTTTGAGGGGTTTTTTTTTTATTGTAGTTGATTTCTAACTTCATGTCATTGTGATCTGAGAAGATGCTTGGTATTTTATCAGTCTTCTTGAATTTATATAGACTTGTTTTGTGCCCTAATATGTGGTCTATTTTTGAGAATGTTCCATTTTTTTGTATTTATTACAAACAAGAAAGCTCCTATGCTCCCATAGTGCCTACCACATGACTATTGTAACTTTTGGTAAGCATGTCTATCTCCCCTGCCAGGATGGGGCAGTGTCTTGATCATATATGTGAACACAATATCTATCACTGTGTCTAACACATGGTAAATATTCAATTCATATTTATTGAATAAATATGTAAATGTATGAATGACAGAGAATAAGTTGTCTCCAGCTCTCCTCTTTCTCATTAGTATCTGAAACAAGCAAGTGAGCACTTTTTGTTCCAAAGATTTGCTTCTACTCATTATAAACAAGAAGAATCGGTATTAATTCCACAAGGACAAGTGATGGGGATTAAGGAATAGACTTGATTAGGGAAATTTACAGTTGAAGGGTCAACATGAGAAGGCATAGGTTCCCCGTTCTCCCTCATCCCTCAGAGAGGTGAGAGAGGTCCAGGGATTTCTGCATACATGGAAAGTCTACCTGCTACACTGCTTACTTAGAGTACAATCATAAAAAAGTACCCTTCTCAGAGGTGAGCTACTTGGGCATCTAACTGCCTGGGAAAATCAGATGTCTAGCACCTGGAGACCTTAAGGGCCCAGGGGAAATTGCAATCCCTCCTACATTCATTTAGAATGTAGCTACTGATCTGACAGAAAGTTGATTTTGGGTGCATTCTTTCCCATGGGGAAAAGGGGCAGCTTGTTTTTCACGTGATATGAAGTTGGTATCTGTATTAGTTTGCCATAACAAAATACCAGAGGCAAGGTGGTTTAAATAGCAGAAGTTTGTTTTCTCACAGTTCTGGAGGCAAAAGTCTATGATCAGCAAGGTTGGTTTCATCCTTCTCCCCTTGGCTTAAAGATGGCTATCTCAGAGGACTTCAGACTCATGAAAATCCTTTACATCAAGTTCAGGATGTTCTCAAATCATTTCCCCAAATTTGGAAATCATTAAACCATAAAAAAGAAATTAAAGTAGCATGAAGATAACTTTCTCTAATAATTGTGCTCTCATATTAAATAAAAATTGTATTTCAATATATTTGGAAAGCACAAAAAAGAGTTACTAATGAAAAAGTAAAAGCCATGGATGGAAAGCTGTAGTAGTAGTAATTTCTCTTTTGTATATGCATGGCAGAGTTAATCTTCCAAGTTATTCTCCCTCATTGAAAGCATGTTAATAGGAACATTGCTATTCCAAACACAGATTAGTAGGTTTTTTTGTTTTGTTTTGTTTTGTTTTGTGTTGTCTTTTTGTTGTTGTTGTTGTTTTTGGGGGGTTGTTTTTTTTATTATTATTGATTAAGGTATTACATATGTGTCCTTAGGATTTTCCCCATTATCTATACTCCTTAATTATGAGTATGGATAACATATAACTCAAAGCAGCAATTACATGCTAAAATGTCTGATATTACTAAATTGATTAGATAACTTGAAACATTCAAAATAATTATGAATTAGTTTTAAATTTAGACATTAGTTTAAAATGTTTACATTTTTAAAAGAAAGTGAACAATTCCGATAGCTTATCAAGGAGAAGAAAAACAAGAGGCACTTAAGTCTTTGTAGTCTTGTTAATGAAGCATCAAATCCCAGAATGCCTTCCTTTAAAATGGCTTCAGAAGGGGTTCATCTAATTAGAGGTTTCACTGAGTGCTTTAATGGACTTTAAGATGCACTGTGAATTTGTGTGTGTGTGAGTGTATGTGTGTGTGTGTATGTTGTGGTGGTGGGGTGAAGGACTCTAAAGCTAGCCAGATTTTCCTATCTGTAAACTGGTGATAATGTGAGGTGTTATATACATTTGAGAAATATCATGATTGCAGCAGGTTAAATTCTGTTTCTTTATTTTCATTAAATCCTATTAAATTTACTCTACGTCCCCATCCCACAAGGCAAGTTATTATTGATACTCTTTCTGTGTGTCTTCCCTAAGGTCCTAAAGGTGGCACACTTACTCAGCCCTCTTTTATTTCTGATACTCATTTCCAACAGTTCTCAGATAGTCTAGAAAGATCTCAGAAAGATTCTAGGAGAGGAGTGGGGAGCCTTGGGCAAAGCTAAATTTTTACCTCCAATCTTATGTGTACACCAGTCATCTTGGAGATGCCCATTGCCTATGTCCTTCCTTATGTCCTCTTGGGATCTTATGGCTCTGAGGTTTATGGTCCATGCTTAATTAAGGGAGTCTGGGAACTGGGAGCCTGATGTCTAAGAGCTGGCCTCCAGGTATACCAGGCAAACCCTTCTCTTGGAGGCCTTGCTTTCTGCCTTCTGCTTTAGGACTTTGTATCCCCTTTCCAGACTTGGAACATCTCTTTCCCTTTTACCATCAAAAGCATCTCAGTGTCTCCTCCATCTTCCAGACCCTTTCACAAAAGGCAGGACAAATGTACTTTTGTAAGCAGTTTCTACCTTCTGACCAAATGTAAGGTGATTTTCTTGAAATGCAGAGATTAAAAAATAAGGAGAACAAAAGTTAAGCTTATATGCCAGCACATTATTTTTAAAATATAAAACACAAAACTAATGTTACTTTTCCTTGTTTTTTTAATATACAGCAAAAAAGCGATCAAAGAAAAATTTCACAGCTGAAGGCGAACAGCTATTTAAGATGGGCATCAAGATTCTCCAGCAGTCTAAGGGCCAAAGACAAAAAGCACAGTAAGTCTTTATCCAGTGACATAAGCCAAGTTAAATTTCCAGGTTGAGAAAAAGAACAATTCAAAATCTAGTTTCAATGTCATTAAAATGTCATTGAAATAACAAATAAACATATTTACCCGTAAGTTTTTATTTTTAATAGGATCAAATCATGTTTAAGGAATCCCACATATTATCAGCATAATAAATAGAACCATATGTGAAATTGTGGTTCCTATACTTTAAGTGAAATTTAGAATTAAGGCACTTATCTGAACATTCAGGTAAAAATATTCTCTGTTGACTTTTTATTAGATACTAGAGGCCTGGTGCACAAATTCGTGCACTAGTGGGGTCCCTAAGCCTGGCCTGCAGGATCAGGCCAAAACTGGCTCTCCGACATCTCCCAAGGTGTCCCAGATTGCAAGAGGGCACAGGCCAGGCCGAGGGACCCCACAGGTGCATGATTGGGGTCGGGGAGAGATTCAGGAAGTTGGCCAGCCCTGGAGGGAGTGCAGGAGGGCTCCAGGGCATGTCTGGCCTGTCTCACTCAGTTCCGATCGGCCGGACCCCAGCAGCAAGCTAACCTAGTGGTCGGAGCATCTGCCTCCGGGTGGTCAGTGCATGTCACCTCGAGCGGTTGAGCGGCCTTAGCATATCATTAGCATATTAATCTTTGATTGGTTGAATGACCAACTGGATGATTGGACACTTAGCATATTAAGCTTTTATAATATAGGATTCCAAATAAAATTAAATGTGCTATTTAAATTAGTGTAGTTGTTTTAGAATGCTTTATTCTCCTATGTATTCATTCAGTACTTTCTGGTTTTAAAGCACTTTCATGTATGTGATCCCATTTTATCCCCAGACTTATGAGTTAAGAAGAGCATCATTCTTCCACATTAAAAAGTTAAGAACAGAATTGAGGATGTTAAACTGAGGTGATCACAAACACACAGCTGGGAAATGACTAAGCTGTGCACGTCTGTTTTTTCACTTGTTTACTTTGTCTTCAAGAGAGTCAGAAATATCTCCTCCCCTCAGCAGAGGGCACAATATGAGGTCACCCTTCAAGTCTGTAGTTAAAGCTTTTGGAGCAAATCCTAGCTCTACCATTTATTGGCTATGTGATCCCAGCCAAGTTACTTAAACTCCTTTTGCCCTGAAAAATACAGTCAAGCTCTTAGAACAATGCCTGACACATAGTAACCAGGATTATGATAGGCATTTGTTATTTTTATCTCTCATCCTCTAACCAATAAGTGGAAGGTGTGGGATAAAAAAAAGCAAGTGTATTGTACCAATAGTAGAAAGAATGGGCTCAGAACTCCCAACAAGGAGACATCTTTTTTTTCTCACAAATTAAGCATACTTAATTAGCCCTGAGGAAGCATCCCAGAGCTGTATTGGCCAACCTGAGACAGGACAACAGCAGAATTTTTCTTAAAACTCAAAGTGATACGAGTGTAAGAGTATAAAAGATGAGGGGGGACACTCAACTATGAACATGATTATTACAACACCAGCAATTCCCATCTATACCAGTAAGCACCTATTCTGTGTTAATTAATGTTCTAGGCATTTATGTGTAATATTATTCATTGTTTACTATTATATTGATAGACATAGATTTTTATCCCCAATTGACAGAGGATGAAATGGAAGGTCAAAAGGATTCTGTAATTCTTTCAAAGTCAAAAAGAAAAAAGTAAGGGAGTTGGTCCTCTCCTTCAGTCATTCAGCCTCTTTGTATGTATGAGAGGCAAATGGTTAAACAAGTCAGTGCTATTAGAATTGCAGATGTTAAGCAAGCATGTCAGGGAAATACAAATTTGTCTGAAGGAGTCAAGAAGCCTCTGTGACAGCCAGGGTTAGCTGCCATTAAGAATTATTCCACATCAACAAAGAAGGTTGGGAACTATGCTACTGCCCCACACCAAGTTTCTGATGTGTTCTAGAGATGCATTTAGCCTTCCCCTCTCCCTGCACCCACCTTAGCATCTAATACCAGATACCTAATTGAACTTTCCTTTTGCCCCTGCTGCCCAGTTTCTCCTCTTGGGGATTGTAGCCCAGATCTTAATCCTATTTAATTTACCAACAACTTTCTCCAGCCCTAGGTCCTGCTTCTAGTATTCCTTATATCACCTTGGACCTTCCTGATAGGGGGACCTAAATACCCATCTCTCTCTCTCAAAATCAAAGACACATAGAAAGATTGGTTTTGCAACCCATTGCTGCACCCAGCACCAGTGAATGGATATACTGCTGGATCCGAAATCCAAGGTTTTTCTGCCCTGATCCATGTCAATGCCCTTCTGGTCTGAGCATCCCAGCAGGCTATGCAGTTGCAGCAGTAAGAAGAAGAGCTTTAGAGAGTCTATATCCTGATGTCAAATCTATCCCTGGATGCCAGACATATGCATTTATTCACCTTTGAGACCTTCTAGCTTACTTGCTTTCTGTTTCTCAGGTTCTCAACTTGCTCTGACAATTTCTTGCTTAACCTCCTGGCTTTTTTTTTTCCACTGGAGTCTACTCTCTGTTTTGCCATCCAGGACCCTAATGCCTACCTGGATATCACTAGCCCATCCTTTTTTGTCTGGTCATTCTATCCCAGCCTTTTACCAAGAGCAGGCTATGTTAGCATCAGCCTGGAGAGGTGGTAAATAAAGCTGAGTCTCCTGATCCTTCTAAACTGGTAGCAGTGGCAGATATGTGTGTTTGTTCCAGCATTTGAGTCAAGGTCACAGGTAAAGGTTAATGCTTTCATGTCTTACCACTACCCTAAAGGAAGTTATAGTAGTAAAAATCAATCCCAAAAGTACTCTCTGTCTCTGACACAAGTTTTGACCTTGCAAGTCTCTCCATCACTGCTGTCATACAGATCCGTTACACAGATCTGTTACTGCTGTACAGAAGGTGGCTTCTGACCCCTCAGAAAATGCAATGTGAAGCAATCCTATGGCATCTATATTTGCAATCACTAAGCTTTCCCATCATTTACCCACTAATTACAGGAGAAAATTACAATGCCATAAAACTTTAGAATCTATGCAAAAATGATGATAATGATGATGATGATGATGATGATGATGATGGTAGCTAAATTTATTGAGTACTTACTCTGTACCAGGTCTATACCAATTACGTCCTATGGATTATTTAATTGAATCTTCCCAGCAACCCTATGAAATAGGTTTTATTATTATCTCTATTCCATAGGCGAAAGAGCCCGAGGGAAGTTAAAAAACTTGCCCAAAGATCTGAACTAATAAATGGTAGAGCCAGGATTTGAACTGAGGCAGTCAGAATCTAGAGCCCTTATAATCATTAGGTTTTGTTTGGTTATTGTTTTTCTGTATAGTCCTAGCTTTGATCTGATAAGAATATGTTGTGTTTTAAAAAACTATTTCAGAATATTAAGGGACTGTTGTTCTCATGATAGTAACTTCCTAGAAGTGACACTTTGATTATATTCAATTTATTTTTTATTATATTGTTATATATTTCAGAGTTTACTTTATAAAACAAATATTCATAGTGAACTTGGAGTTCACTGTTTTAGGACAAGTGCCTCAATTTTTCACTTCACTTGGTATATAAGCTTGGTATATATAATGTATTTTATGTATTTCTCCTTTTTATCAGCTTCCCTATTTGTCATATATATTGAAATTATAATCTTAGACTAATCTAAGGATAAAAGAATCTATTAGTCTAGAGATGCAATGAACTTTAGCTAAACCATATTGTTAAGAGCAATGACAACTGGGTCCTAGAGAGAAGTAATATGAAAGAAGGAACAGAAAATTTCATTTTTTATTATCAAACTTCTAACCTGATATTCTTGAAACAGAGCCTACATATTCTTTGCCAAAGCAGCTGACCTGGGAAATTTGAAAGCTATGGAGAAAATGGCTGATGCTTTGCTATTTGGAAATTTTGGCATGCAAAACATAACAGCAGCTATCCAGTTATATGAATTGTTGGCCAAAGAAGGATCATATAAAGCCCAAAATGTGAGTTTTGGAAAAAAATAAATCTTAAATAACTACATCCTGAAATAACTATAACATGTAAGAGGAATTGGGCAATAGTATTCCCACTCTACTTCATGAATCCAGACCTAGGGAAGTTACTGCAATGCACAGAATAGTTTAGTGTCAGGGCAGGGACCCAGCAGCAGCCCTGGGCAAATCCTTAGCTACATTAGTGACCCTCAGGAATGGAACAGAACTGCTCTCTACTCCATTTTCCATGTCCATGTGTGTTCTGAGAAAATTTGAGAACTCTGAATTCCTAACATACATTTTATACATAAAGTATATTCACCTATACAAAGAAATATAGAACTAAATCTATTACCTTAGGAGGATGTTTTTCTGTTTTTTACGTTTGAAATACTTTATAAGCTATATACATTTCCTTTTCTATTTAAAAAATGCATTTCATTTTATTCCAAGAATAACATAAGCATTTCACAGAAAATTTGAAAAACTTAAAAAAAGACCTTCATAAACCAACTACCCTGACTCGACTATTGCATTTTCCCTTGGTTTCTTCCTCTCTGCATCTTCCTTTTTACACCATTCTAATCACAATACAAGTGCATATATAATTTTGTTTCTGGCTACTTAATGCTATAGCAAAATCATATTTTCATGTTTCTAGTCTTTTTATTGAAAATATTTCTTCCTAATTACAAAAGAAATTAATGCTCATTACAAAAAGAAATCTGAGAATTCAGAAAATATGAAGAAGAAAGTCAAAGTTGTCTAAAAACTTTCCTCCCAGATATTTTTGTGTTTGTGTTTTTGTGTTTTTTTTTAACCATCCAGTAAATTTCAGAAACTATGCTTTGGAATCAGAAAAACTTAAGTTTGAATCTATACTGCCACTTGCTTATTGTGTAGCTATGTAAGAAAATTTTTTTCTCTTCTGCATGACAATTTGACCTTCCGTTCACTCTAGCTCTGTTTCCCTGGTAATTTGATAGAAGCAAAATGTTAACTGTGTTTCTAGGAAGCATTGCTTATGATTGAAATGATCTCTGATTGGCAAACTTCCTTTGGACTGGGAGGAACCATAATGAACTATAAATACCTGATAGTCATAGTGATTCTTACCGTGGACAATCTATGGAGTTGTTACATGGGGCATGACATTTTTATGTTAGGGTGGCTCCCACACCCACCCAGTCTTGATATAAGCCTTTGGATCTGAGCCATCATCTAAGGGACCAAAGATAGCTGTTGGAATATTGTGCAAACTGCTGGGAAGACTCCCACAGACAAGAGGGCCTGGTGTTGCCTTCTGAAACTGTGGTTCCTGTGCTATATCCAACTGAATAGACTGTTGGTAAATGTAGCCTATGGGAATCTTGTGAGTCTTTATGTTTAGTTGAACCAGAAATTGGTCCATAAGACTGTGGTGCAACCTCTCTAATTTTTATCTGTATTTAGGATAATGATAAAACACTGGGAACTATCAGTCTGTCTCTGTGTCTATGAGTCTGTTTCTATTTTGTTTGTCCATTTATATTGTTCTTTAGATTCCACATGTAAGTGAAATTATATGATATTTGTCTTTCTCTGATTGACATTTCACTTACATAAAATCCTTTAGGTCTATCCATGCTGTTGCAAATGGTAAGATTTCATTTTTTGTGTATGGATGAGTAATATTCCATTGTATAAATGTAAAGCTTTACAAACTAGTCATGGGGATGTAAAGTATAGCATAGAAAATATAGTCAATAATATTGTAATAACTACATATGATTCCAGGTGGATACTATAAATATCAGGGGGAACAATTTGTAAAGTATATGGTTGTCTAACCACTATGGCTATACACCTAAATATAATACAAAATAATAGTGAATGTAAATTATAATTTAAAAAAAACTTCACTGGGTATTGTGTCTGTCTGTTTCACTGCTGTATCTCTAGCATTTAGCACAATACCTGGGACAAAAAATATAATTAATTAATTAATTATAAATTATATAAATAATTATATGTTTATATAATTAATTATATATTTATATGTAATTAACTATATAACAATTAATGATGAATTAGTCAATGGAGTTATTGTAAGGATTAAAATAATATGTGAAGCTACTTAATTCCAACCTGGAACTTTGTAATCATTCATTATAAAGAAAGAATATAAATATTATTCCCACTATTATTCTTCTAAAATTTTACCTATAACTATGTAGAATTTATTTTTGAAAATGAGATCATACTTTAATTCCTGTTTCCTAATCTGCTCTTTATTCACTTACCAATATATTATAGACATCTTCCCATATAAGTATATACAGATTACATCATAATTTTAAATAGCCATATAATTTTAATTAATGTGAGTTGTTGAATACTATTTTTACCCTAAGCAATGTTTTGTAGTTAAGTATAATATAATTATATTTACAAAACAGTAAACAGATTTATAAATGTTGTAATAAAATATGAGTTATCAAACCTTCTTTCTCAATATTTCGATAATCAAAAATATAAAGTTTCAAGACAGACCAAATTTTATCATCATGTCCACCACTAAAATGATACCACCGAGCCCTTCCAGTCAAGATGGTAGTATACGTAAATGCGGTACTCAGTTCCTCCCACAACTACATCAAAATTACAACTAAACTATAGAACAACCATCATTCAGATTTTCCTAAAAGCTAGCTGAACAGATGTGCTATAACTAAGGATATAAAGAAGAAGCCACATTGAGACTGGTAGGAGGGATGAGATGCAGAATGGGCTAGTCCCACACCCATGTGTGTTGGATAAAAATTAGGAGGGCTATCTCAAATGCAGTGGTGCCCCCTGAGAATCAAGGGGTCTTAGCCTCACACCAGGGCCCCAGCTGGGAAGAGAAGTCCCAATAACTTCTGGCTGGTAAAGCCAGTGAACTTTGTGGCTGAGTGAGATGGAGGGCTGCGGAAGTCCTAAGAAGTTCCTCTTTAAGGGCTGACACACAGAGTCACTCACTCTGAGTTTAGCACTGGGCACCAGGGACATACAGGACGGAAGGAAGTTGTCTAGCTTTGGGGCAAGAGTTGGTGCGGGGGCAGCTTTCTCCCAGACAGAAATGGGAGCACAGGCCATTGTTTCTTGTCTGGGCTCTCCCCTCACAGAGCCAGCAGGCAGGCACCATATCTGAATTTCCATCAACCTCGCTAACACAGTTTGCCCCACCTTGGTGATTCCCCAAGAGCCCACCCTACCCAACTTGCAGGCCCAACCCAAGCAATTTTCAGTAGCTTTTCCATACAAACAACCTATCATGGCTCATGCTAAAGACAACATTCCTAAAATCTTTCAAACAAGTAGCATCTGGCCTCAGCATACAGCGTACCTCTTTCTAAGTGGTCAGGCCCAGCAGTAGTGGTATCTGGCCTTCGTTAACCACTTGGCCTCTCCTAGCCCCATCTCCAGATCACATTGTAGCTCATGCTAGGTAGCCCCAGGGCAGGACTCAGGTGGCAGCTAACCTTGGCCTGTACCTCCTGGGAGCAAGCACACTTAGTAGACAGCTTCAGATCATGTCAAAGCACCACCCTACCTCCTCCACAGAGACACACTACTTGGGCAGACTGAGTAGAGCCTCACTGAAGTGGGTCCTGCTCAGTGGGGTCAGTCCCTGCACAGCTGATTCTCCTCAGTGATCACAGCCAGCCCTTGCAACCAATCGGCCTGGGGGTAAATCCCTCCCATTGATGTACCAACAGCAATCAAGGCTCAACTACAACAGGAGGGTATACATATTCCACCCAGGGGGCAAACCAGGACCTACAGGACACCTGTTACACAAGGCCACTCTACCAAACCCAGGAGATATAGCACCTTGGATACACAGAAACAAACACAGAGAGGCAGCCAAAATAAGTAAACAAAGAAACATGTCCCAAATGAAAGAACAGAACAAAACTCCAGAAAAAGAACTAACCTAAATGGAGAGAGTTCAAAACACTTGTTATAAGGATGCTTAATGAATTTAAGGGAATAGTAGTTGAACTTAGTGAGAACTTAGAGAGATAAAAAACATAAAAACAGAAATAGAAAACATGAAAAGAACCAGTCAGAAATGAAGAATGTACCAGCTGAGATGAAGAATACATTAGAGGGAATCAGTAGTGGAGCAGATGAAGCAGAAAATCCAAGTAGAGATTGGAAGATAAGGAAGCAGAAAACACCCTCAGAACAACAGAAATAAGAATTTTTTAAAAATGAGAATAGTATAAGGGGCTTCTGAGAAAATTTTAAGCATACCAACATTCAAATCATGAGGGTTCCAGAAAGAGAAGAGAGAGAACAAGAAATTGAAAACCTATGTAAAAAGTAATGATTAAAAACATCCCTAATCTAGTGAAGGAAATATATATGTTCAGGAAGCTCAGAGACTTCCAAACTAGATAAACCCAAAGAGGCCCACCTCAAGACATGTCATAATTAAAATGTCAAAGGTTAAAGACAAAGAGAATCTTAAAAGCAGCAAGAGAAAAGCAGTTAGTTATCTACAAGGGAGGTCCCATAAGATTGTCAGTTTACACTGAGTGGCCAGATTATTATAATCTCTGAATGCATAATAATCTGGCCACTCAGTGTGTTTGTGGCATGGGGGAGGGGATGTGAGAGGTTGGCCGCTGGCCCCGCTCCCTGGTCAAACTCCTGTAGAAGGGACAATTTGTATATCAGCCTTTTATTATATAGGATTAACGGAACTTCTTTTTTTTGATTGATTTTTTGCAGAGAGGAAGAGAGAGGGATAGAGAGTTAGAAACATCGATGAGAGAGAAACATCGATCAGCTGCCTCTTGCACACCCCCTACTGGGGATGTGCCCGCAACCAAGGTACATGCCCTTGACCGGAATCGAACGTGGGACCCTTGAGTCCACAGGCTGACGCTCTATCCACTGAGCCAAACCGGTTTTGGCTAAAGGAACTTCTTTAAGAAAAAGAGCAAAATGTGAATAATAAAATGGCATACCTATCAACAATTACTTTAAATGCAAATGGGTTAAACACTCCAATCAAAAGACATATAGAGACTGAATGGCTAACAAACAAAACCTTTACATATGCTCTCCATAAGAAATTCACTTCAGATTGAAAGACATACACAGACTGAAAATAAAGGGATGGGAAAAGATATTTCATGAAAATGGAAACAAATAAAGGCTGGAGTAGTGATACTTACATCAGATAAAATAGATTTTAAAAAAACAAAATGAAAAAGCAGAACAGAAACAGACCCATACAGAGAACATTTTGCCAGATGGGAAGGGGGAGGGATGATGAGTGATAAGGTGAAGTGATTAAGAAGTACAAATAGTCACAGAGATAATCGCTTTGACAGCACATATACTAAAAACCAGAATAGTCATACTATGCAAAGTACAGCATAGGGAATATAATCAATAATATTGTAATAAGTATGTATGGTGTCAGATGGATACTAGATTTTTTAAGTGATCACTTATTAAAGTATATAATGTCTAATCATTGAATTATACACCTGAAACTAATATACTATTGTACATCAACTGTAATTGAAAAAATATATATTTAAAGTAAAAAAAAAAACTCACCTATCCTTTCCAAACTAGTGGACATGTACTTTATTTTTCAATGGGTATATTAATTAGTTAAGTCAATAATTTTTCTTGGACACTTATTATCTGCTAAACATAATCTAGTTGATGAGAGAAAAAGATTAATAGATTAAAGTCTTTATTTTACATTGACAACCCAGTCTTGAATATTGGATATAGATAATATAAAACATTTATTTGTATTTAAATAAAGTATTTGATTTAATGTCAAAATAACTCTCTCAGAAAAGAAATTTCAAATTAATATAAATGGCACATTAAAACACATGGATTTTAGAGCTGAACTCCAAGTTTCACTCTACTTACTGTAGTTAGTGTGGTTCTGTTACATGGTTGCAAATCACTCTCTACTCCTAGTTAATTGACCATCAATTGTTTGCCTTTGATTTTAAGGAGAATCAGGTAGGGGAATGTAATTGGCTGAGTGCTAACTCAATGCCCGAAAAAATAAAAAATAAAACTCGAAATATATACCATTGGCCATGTGTTATGAAAGCCATCTTTGTAGAGAAGAGCAGGCATTGGGGGGACAGTGTTCTTGGAAATGTATAATTACAGACATCAGGATGTCATTGTGTAGTAGCAGAGCAGAGGTTCTGGAATCAGAAAGTTTGACAGTGTGTGAATCCAGATTCTAGATCCTAATGATGTTCATTCTTTTGTTCATTATTTTAGTATTCCTGAAATAGTTACTTATCGAAACCTCAGGTTTCCCACACCTGAAAAGGTGATTGTTAATAAGGTTCACACTATGATATTTCACTAGGTTACTACAAGAGCTAAATAATATCCAAAAGATCTCTTAGCAAGAGATCCTGGACACCCTTATTCTTCACTTCAGATTCCCCCTCTTCCCATGAATTCCCTAGTGATCAAATCTTTAACATCTCAATGAGCATGGAGCCAATAGGACCCTGGTCTAGTGCTGCAGCCAGATTATATTCTGAAATTTTGACTATTGTCCCTGTCATCCCTATAGGAAAATCTGTTTCCAATATCCAGTCCTCTTGTAGTTGATTTATCTCCTGGTACAAAGCACAACTAGACAAAGAGATTCTGTGCTACCAACAATGCTTGGCTGCTGGGACCAGGATGGTCACATGCCATATATATACTTTTAATCCTCATCCGAGGATATGCTCTTATTGATCTTTAGAGAGAAAGAAAGGGAGAGTTATGGAAACATAGATGTAAGAGAGAAACATTGATCAGCTTTCTCGAATATGTGCCCTGACTGGTGGACTGAACCGCAACCTAGGTATGTGCCCTGATCAGGAATCAAACCCGAAACCTTTTGGTGTACAGGATGACACTCCAACCATCTGAACCACCCAGCCAGGATTGGTCACAAGGCATATAGATCACAGCTCTCTAGTAGGGCTGGCCAGATAACCATCTTTCTTCTCAAGCTGTTTGTGCCAGCCTGCACTTGTAAGTAATGTTTGCTGGAAACTGAGGACAACATAACAGAAATGTGGCTAAATAAGCTGAAAATGACAATAAAAGAATATGAGAGGAATAGAGACAGAGAGAAAGGGAATGAAAAGAATTAAAACACCTACCTCTGGGGAGAAAGGGGCAGAATAATCAGAAATACTGAAATGTAATACTAAATGGGAGAAACCTGGAGTGCCAGAGGTCTAGGAGAGACCAGAATTAACAAAGAAAAAAGAGGTATGAATTCATATTATAAAGTGGCACTGAGGGGGTGGAAGAAATGCAATTTCAAGCTATGTATAAAGGGCAGCTGATGGTAGAAAAGGCATAATTATTTATTTTCATGCACCTTGAAGGCTTCATCTCACAAAATTCAAAATCAACTAAAATAAATCCCAATAAAAGCATTTAAAGTTATGAACAGAGTTCATTTAATTGATTTTCAAAGAATCTATACCTTTGAAATAATGAGAACTATTAATTAATGGAGTAATCTTCATAATAATGGTGGAAATTGAGAAAATAGCAAACAAAAAACAGTCATATCCTGGAAGATGTCCTATAAGATGTTGTATTATACTAGCTGGAGGTAGATAAATTATTTACCTTTTATTTCTCTGATTCTCGCTCAGGAAGCAAAAATTCAGAATTAGAAAGATGAACTCTTTTCTTGATGAGCTGTTTCAATGGGATTTTGTCTGTTAATTTGCCAAATAAGAACGTAGGGTTAAATCTCATGTGCTTTAAGAACCAAATTGCCTGGCCACTGTAGCTCAATGGTTGAGCGTCGACCTATGATCGATTCCCGGTCAGGGCATATGCCCAGGTTGCAGGCTCCATCCCCATGTGGGGTGCGCAAGAGGTAGCCAATCAGTGATTCTCTCTCATGATTGATGTTTCTATCTCTTTCTCCCTCTCCCTTCCTCTCTGAAATCAATAAAAATATATTTTTAAAAAAGAACCAATAAATGAATCATCCACATCGTACCACCTAAAACTTAATCACTGTAATCTCTAAGTGGTGGTATTATTTGTAGCTATTTTCTTTTTAAAAATATTTCTATGGTGTTTTTTTTCTAAATTTTCTATTCATGGATATGTACTACTTTGATACCAGAAAAAGTTACTTAACTTAGATGCATCTACTCTCTTGGTTACACAGTTCAAAATAGTTTTAATATGAATTATAAGGAAATCCATTTTACAATGTAAAAATAACTATTAGTATATAAGTGAGAACTATTTTACCATGGTTTTTGATTCTAGAATAATTCTATCACAATGGTGGATTATACATATTCTTCATTTATTTCAGATTTGAATTACAGATGTGTTTTATAGAGGGACTATAATTATTAGCACCGTGCTACTACTGAAAAAATATTTTAGTATCAATCGAATAATCACTTTGATAATTCTAGGATTGCTTTGTAAAGCATTTCATCTTGATGTGACTGCTCTTTTTGTAGTAAGACTATAGACCAGATCTAAGTTGCTCATTAAGGTTGATTCACACTTTTGTTTGGTAGCAATTTGAGCTAAAAGTAATGATTTCAGCCTTGTACAACAATTAATGGAAACTTGTTTAATATTTTTTCTTTTTTAACAATAATGTCTTATGTAACAAATAAAAGGAGGAATATTTAATTTTTAAATTCTTATTATAGAACCTGTGTAATTTGTTTTGAAATATAATAAAATATTCCCTATGCTTAACTCCTTCCATTCAAATTCCAGATGCTTTAACAGATCCTTAAAAAGCACAGTACAACGGTTGAATTCAGAATCCAGTATTATAAACAAATCTAATTTGCAGAGTTCGACCTTTAAAAGCCACTGAAAGTGTCATTGATGTCATCACTATTATGTAGCTTCTCTTTCAACTCAAAGCATTTTTATCTGGATTAAGATTTTATCATTCTATAATCCATCTCATTTCATCTCAGTCCTTATCTCAGAAAAAGATCAAATACCAAAACTTGATTATTGTAAATTGTTAGGAGACAATGCCCAGGTGTAAAGGAATAGGGCAAAACTGACTATAATCAGCATATCTACTACAAAAGAGCCCATAACATCTTTTGTCTTCCTCTAGTGCCTGCCATGCTTTAAGGAATGTAAAAAAGAAAGAAAGTTGAACCCTCAAAAATTAATTCAAAATCACCCATGGTTACTTTTCTGCTGAAGAGAGAGGAAGTGTGTCTCTGGGATGGTTCTTTGCAGCTGGTAAAATGATGGTTTTAGTTCTTTCTTTCAAGAGTGAGCTTTATACAGAGGTGAGCTCTTCTCCACAGTCACAGGATGGAAATTTAACTTCTACACAACTCACTTCACAATTTCAGGACCTCACAAATTTCTCAGAGGGATCAAGCCAAAAAGTATAGTAGGCTTTGCACAAAATAAAACACTGTTGGTGAAGCATATTTAAAAATGCAAGCTCAACTGAATAGCACAGTATCTTAATTTTCTTATAGAAAACAATCTGACATTAGCCATTCAACTTAATAGTTGATGAAATATTTCTTTACTATCAAAATTTCTACATAAGTAAACCAGATTCTAAATTAAGCTGAGTCAAAAATTTCAAGTATTTCAAGAAAAATAAGAATCTAATATTGACTCCTTAAAAGGAGCCAATTAAATCATCCTATATAATAAAAGGCTAATATGCAAATTGTCCCCTCAACAAGGAGTTCAACAGGGAGTTCGACCAGGGTGTGGGGCCAGCCAGCCAACCACCAATGGCCCCTCCCCCCAGCTGGCCTGATCAGGGCGGGCCGGCTGCACCCCACCCATGCACGAATTCGTGCACCAGGCCTCTAGCTTTAAATATAAACTTTAAAGGGTTACAGGAGTGCCAGGATTCCAGATGCCTTCCATTACTAATAACAGCCTTTGTGCTCAACTATTCTAAAAAAGGGAGCCTTGGAGACGAAAAAAGAATTGGCTGAATCATAGAATATTTTTTTCAGTTTATAGATTAACTAGATTATACAAATTATACTTATAAACCACATGTTAGAGCTATAAGCTTTGGGGGAACTGAACTCTGTAGTCAATTCCCTACTTTAAAAAGTAGCATAGTTCTTTGTTCTTGCATGATGTTCTCGTGAACTAGATGAAAAAATAAAAATGTGGGCTTTGATGAAGGTAGATAAAGCGTGTAGACTAATGGATCAATGCCAATGTAAAATCAAGTCTCTGGCAGTCCGCCAAAGAATTCTGCCTATGACCCTGTGCTCTTCAAATATTTCATCAACTATTGAGTTGAATGGCTAATATCAGATTGTTTTTAATATAAAGCATGGAAAGAAAGGCATATTACCAATGATATACATAAAAATGTGAGACAAGCTTGTAAAAATGCTGACAGGAATGATAAAGCTCCAAATGATAGAACCTTGAAAAGATTAGAAACACCAAAACAAATTTTATAATTATATTCTGACAAAATACAGTGTTGTGACCCTATTAAGAAGAGGAGGGAGGAGAAAAAAATGAGAAAGTGATATAGATGACCAAAATAAATATCTATCAGATAGATAATGTGCGAAATATATAAATTAACAGCAAGTAGTAGCAGCTTATCAGGTGTTACAACAGTGGTAATTATCAGAAGAAAAATGCTAAAATAATCAAAAATTGTTGTTTATGAAGAGAATAAGGAGTGACTTATAAAGGAGCATGGTATTGATGTTTATATTATAAGCCCTCAGAAGTATTAGAATTTTAATTTTTTATATACATATGCATCCATTAGTTTGATGAAGTTATATAAAATATTAAATTTATATATTAACTTTACCCTCAATATAAATTGTGTTTAAAATAAAACAAGGGTACTTATATTAAGTAATAAAAGCTTAGAATGTACTTTTCTCGCAAGCACCTAAAGCAGAGTGCAGCGAACATCTGTTTGCAGTGAGTTCAAGTCTCTTGACCCAATTCAGTTTCATCCTTGGATACTGAGAGAATTTGTAAATGTCACTGCCAACTTGTCAAAGACTAACAAGGGCAGGAAAGAAGCCACAAACCCTGGAGGCTGGTTGCCAAATTCGTCCAAATCACACAGTGTTGGTGAGTTTAATGGAAGACTCCCCATCATATTTTCATGATGTTTGTTTATGAAAATCCCATAAAATGAAGCTGTACTATTTGTCAAGCAGCATGGATTCATTAAGAACAATTTGTATTAAGCAATTGCTAAATTGAGAAATGGGAAACTTGCAGTAGAGATGATAATTCCATATTTTATCTATTATAAGACACCATTGACTATAAATTATATACTTTTTAAATGTCAGTTATATACTTGTATCATATAAAAGTTGTCAATTAAAGCATAAATCAGTGTTTTCTTATTAGAATTTATGTTTTATTTCTATTAAAAGTTTTGTTTTAGACATTTTAGACACAGATTTTTATCATAGGCCAGTATTTGGTTATATAAAAAAGGTAAATACTCTAAGTTAAATAAATTAAGGTGTTCCAAAATTCTTCTCATTCAGAGTCCAATTGAATCAGTTTAAACTTAGAAAACTTAGTTGGTAACTATCTTTGTCCAACATGATATCATTCTCTGTACATTAAGAATATCATTAGAGCCCACCCAGCATAGCTTAGTGGTTGAGCATTGACCTATGAACCAGGCACATGTCTGGGTTGTGGTCTCAATCCCCAGCAGAGGGCATGCAGGAAGGAGCCAATCAGTGATTCTCTCTCATCATTGATGTTTCTATCTCTCTCTCCCTTCATCTCTGAAATAAATAAAATACATATATTTTAAAAGTTTTTAAGAAAAGAATATCTTTAGGGAGTGTTCCTCGATTACCTCCAGAATTTCTTCCAAACTACTGACTCATTCTGCACCTGTTAGTGCTGACTCTTTCCAATTTGACTAAACATACAGTACTTATTTTTTTTCTTCAGTTGAATCACATGTTTCTGGAAGTTCAGTTCAAAGTCAGCAAGAAGTATCTGACAATGTTCAATATTGAACACCCTAATCCTTATATATCATGTTAAATAAATTGGTCACCACAGCTTCTCATTGTTTAACAGTTTTCATCTATTCCTTGGGATTTGGCAATTTCTCCTGCCTTGAGTTTCAAGGCTTGGCTTGCAGCCATACATTTTGCACATAAATTAGTAATAGAAAGTAACACAGTTTCATCCACTTTGGGATATCTTCCCTTTTTTAGGAACTTGTAACTACTCTGTTTGGACAAGGTCATGATAGAAATATGGCATCCACAATGTAGTCCAGATTCAGAGAACACAGAGGATGGTGATTATAACCCAAAATATATTATGTGAGGAAGGCAGAATGGGGAATCTTTGTAGAAGAGAACAATTGAGGTACCAGACAGCTGACCTCAAGTGTCTAAAAGGCAGAGAGTGTTGCAAAAAAGGAAGTGATTTGTAGAGCACCAAATTATTATACAGTTTAAGGCAACTAAGTACTAAGGCAACAACTACTATATAGAGATTAATTTTGCTTAAGTATCTATTAACTTAATAAACTTCCCACCAACAGAGATGTCCAATTGTATCAGTTGGGATTCTCTGAGTTTCAAGTACAGAGAATACAACCTAACTGGCTTAAGCAAAAGTGGGATTTATTGGCTCATGTAATGGTGAAGTCCAAGTTGTAGCTGCCTTAATAACCTGGTTAAAGAGGAAAGAATGAAGATATCAAGACATACTTTTTTGAGCTCTTTGCTTTCTTTTTTTCTATTATGGCTTTATTTTGAGCCAGCTGACCCCATATGGAAGCAAAGATGGCCAACAACAGCTGTAGATATCCTTCTCCCTTATATCTGAAAGTCTCTGTGAGAGAAGCCAGCTTCTTTCCCAATGGTTTCATCAAAAGCACTGGGTTAGATCACAAGCCAACCCTGAGTCAATCATTGCATCCAGGGACCTAGAGGGTAGTATGCTGAAATGGGTCAGTCAGAGAAAGATTAATACCATATAATTTCACTTATATGTGGAATCTAAAGAACAAACAAAATAGAAACAGACTCATAGATAGAGAACAGAGTGATGATTGCCAGAAGGGGGGTAGAGGGGATTGGGAGACTGGGTGAAAAGTTGAAGGGGTTGATAAGTACAGATTGGTAGTTACAAAGTAGTCCTGAGGATGTAAAGTACAGCATAGGAAATATAGTCAATAATTTTGAAACAACTATGTATAGTATCATGTCTAATCACTATGCTGTATACTGAAACTAAAGCAAAACTGTAATTGAAAAAATATATATTGAAAAAAGTGCAAAAAAATTTCACTACATCCAAGATTGGTTGAGCCAATGTCAGATGACCTCCTCTGGATTCAGAAAAGAGTGAGAAGCCCATTAGTTCATTGAACAAATGAACAGAGAATTGAAGGTGGTTTCACAAAGAGAATCCAGAAAGACAAAAAAGTATACACTGACGACATCTACATGCAAAATACAAACAAAATTAAAAAGTTAAAATTGAAAAAGTATTTTCAAAATATAATCACACAAGGAAAAATGTTAATTATATATATATATATATATATATATATATATATATATATATATATATATATATATGTGCTAGAGGCCCAGTGCACGAAATTTGTGCACGGGTAGGGTCCCTAGGCCTGGCCAGCAATCAGGGCCGATCTGTGGGATGACCGGTGGGGTGATAAGGGCCCCTGCTCACACCCGCCTTGGCCTGACACTGCCCACTAGCCAGCCCAGCCCCACACTGTCGCTGGCCGCCATCTGTGGGGCAACCAGCAGGGCAATTGGGGCCCCCACTTGCACCCATCTTGGCCTGGTGCCACCCACTCACCTGCTCCACCATCCCATCGCGGTCCTGCACTTATCAAGGCCCATCAGTCCCACCATGTTCCACACCACCATCTTCTGCGCCGTCCTCTAGTGGTCAACACACATCTAACTCCCGGTCAGTCCAACTCCTGCCCATGGGGGCAATTTTCATAGTAGCCTTTTATTATATAGGATTTTTATTGATTTCAGAGAGTAAGGGAGAGGAAGAGAGAGAGATAAACATCAGTGATGAGAGAGAGAATCATTGATTGGCTGCCTCCTGCATGCCCCACACTGGGGATCAAGCCTGCAACCCAGGCATGTGCCGTGACTGGGCATCAAACCGTGACCTTCTGGTTCATAGGTCAAAGCTCAACCACTGAGCCATACCAGCCAGATGTGAATTTATTTTTTAAAGTATAAATGATACTACATTCTTTGACTAGAAGCAATAGAACTAAAACTTAATGACAAAAATATAGCTTAAAATTTAGCCTCTTATAAATTCTAAGTCTCCTAGTTTTTAGCAAATAGAGATAAAATAGAAACTGAAATGACATATTAAAACTCAACAATGATAATAACACTACATATAAAAGTTATGGAATATAGCTAAAGCCATATGCAGAGGAAAATACACAGCTTTAAATGTTTTAATAAACAAGAAACACAAATTTATATCTCAAAAAGCTAAAAGAAAAAAACAGTAAAATAACAGTACAAAAGAAAACAGTATTTTAGTAACTTTTTCAGATAATTGTATATATTCTTCTTTAGTTCCTCACCAAACTTCAACAGTGATTGATAACTTTTTAAAGGTCAGCTGCAATGTGGAATCTGAAATCCTATCAATGATCTTTTCCTACTCCTTACATTTAAATTGACTGGTCTGTCTTGCATTTTGAATGGAAATTTTTTACTCATATATGATTTTATATCATCATACAGTGGTCATTTAGAAAATATTGGTTCTCCAAGTTATGCAAATCTTCCAAATTTGACAAATTTCATTATATGGTATCAAAAAATCATGTATGCTAATATTGCCATTGAGCTCATCAAAAGTCTTTAATGGGGTATCAAGCTCATAGTATCAGATACAAGTTTTCCAAATTTCAGGGTTTTTTTTCTTAAAAGCTTAAATTTATTATTGGCAAGTACATTTAATTGTTTTGTTGACGTGACCAGCTTGCTTTATTCATTTCCAGGAAAATGTCTGCCAATCTAAATGAACATAATCAGTTCATTGTTCTTTTAAGGAAAGATGGTGTTCCATGAAAAAAGTGGCTAGTTCAGCTTGCAACTCAAACAAGCACTTCAAGAATTTATTTGAAATACTCAGCATATTTTACTATCAGAAGTGCTTTATGCCTACTTCATACCTGCTCATGCAGAATATTAAAGAAACATGTATTTAAAAGTTGAGACAATAAAAATAATGCTCTTACTGCCTCATCACAAACATTCTAAAATGAAACTAGCATATTTTCCTGTGAGTGTCATGTATGAAGAATAATAATATAAATGGAGGCTTGGGGCACTTCCTTGATTCATGCTAACATGCTACCAGTTTTACTTACCATTGCTCTTCAACATTAATGTTAATGTCACCATGAAGAGAAACACAAATACTATCTTTGAAGTATAAAAATTGTTTTGACCTTGAAGACCTGCTGAAAGGACTTGATGTTCCAAGTCATTACAAACTATACTTTGATAACTACAGAGTTAGGATATAGGTTTAGTTGAGCATGACTGAGACCCAAAATAAAATGACTTACACAAAACAGTATAGTATTTTCCCTACAGTTCAATTTGAGTAGAGAAGGTGGCTCTGCTCAGTAGTAAAGTCATCAGGAACTCAGACTCCTAATTTGTAACTTTGCCATCTTTAGGATATGCTCTCCTTTGCACTGTCCAAGTTGGCTTACCATCATGTCAGCATTCTAGCTAATAGGAAGAGGACGAGGGGAAAGGGAAGGCACACCTTTACAAACATGACGTGGAAGTTGTTTACGTCAGTGTCACTTGGTATCTATTGGTAATAACCACATGGGCACATCTGACTGCTAACTAAGGAGGCTAAGGAAAATATTAAGTTAAATCATGACATTGCTATTTATTTGACCTACAACACCATCAAATTCTTATGGTTCAACCTTAGTGTTTTGGTTGCCACATCCTCAGCTGTAAATCAAGAGTTCTTTTACTCTTGAAGGAGGGGGAATCCTAAGGTACAACCAGCAACCCCTGCCACAGGTTTTTGTTTTTTTCAGTAAGAGGAATTTATTTAATTTCATTTTTAAGAGTTTACTCTTGGTGTTGTGCATTTTATGGGTTTGGACAAATATATAATTTTTTTTGCCCACGTTTATGGTATAGTGTACTCACTGCTCTTCAAAATCCTCTGTACTTCACCTATTCATTCCTCCCTCCCCACCCCTGCAAACCACTGGTCTTTCTACTGTCTGCAGTTTGCCTTTTCCAGAATGTCATATAGTTGGAATCATGGAGAATGTAGCCTTTTCAGATTGTCTTCTTTCACTTTGTAATATTCATTTATGTTTCCTCCATGTCTTTTCATGGCTCAATAGCTCATTTCTTGTTAATACTGAATAATATTCCATTGTCGAGATATATCAGTTTGCTTACTTATTCAGCTACTGGAGGATATCTTGATAGATTCCAAGTTTTGACAATTGTGAATAAAGCTGCCATGAACATCTGTGTGCAAATTATTTTTGTGTGAACATGTTTTTATTTCATTTGGGTAAATTCCAAGGAGTGTGATTAATGGATCATATGGTAAGAGTATAGTTTTATTTTTGTTTATGTTTAGGTTTGTAAGAAACCTCCAAACTGTCTTCCAAAGTGACTATATCATTTTACATTCTTACCAATAATGAATGAGAGTTCCTGTTGCTCCACATCCTCACTAACATTTAATGTTATCACTGCTTTGGATTTGGGTCCTTAATTTCATTTTTTTAAAAAGCATTTTTGTCCACTTCTCACTCCATTGTCTCCCTCCAATGACTAATCAAGCTGAAATGCTGATCTTAGCACCTAATGTGCAAGTAAGCACTATTTTCATCCCAATACACAACAGTGGGTTAGTAATACATAATCTGAGAAGGTAACATGAAGACATGTTATATTCAATTTCACTGATGTAAAATACAGAACAAATGGCATGTGTAGATTCCAGAAAAGTCACTCTGAGGATTTATTATTAATACTAGAGGCCCAGTGCATGAAATTCGTGCACGGAGGGGGGTTGTCCCTCAGCCCAGCCTGTACCCTCTCCAATATGGGATCCCTCTCACAATCCAGGACTGCTGGCTCCCAACTGCTTGCCTGCCTGCCTTCCTGATTGCCCCTAACCGCTTCTGACTGCCAGCCTGATCACCCCCTAACCACTCTGCTGCCAGCCTGTTTGCCCCCAACTTCCCTCCTCTGCTGGCCTGGTCACCCCTAACTGCCCTCTCCTGCAGGGTTGATCACCTCCAACTGCCCTCCCTTGCAGGCCTGGTCCTTCTCAACTGCCCTCCCTTGCAGGCCGAGTGCCTCCCAACTGCCCTCTCCTGCTGGCCATCTTGTGGTGGCCATCTTGTGTCCACATGGGGGCAGGATCTTTGACCACATGGGGGCAGCTATATTGTGTGTTGCAGTGATGATCAATCTGCATAGTACTCTTTTATTAGATAGGATAGAGGCCTGGTACAGGGGTGGGGGCCAGCTGGTTTGCCCTTGAAGGGCGTCCTGGATCAGGTGGGGGTTCCCTTGGGGTGTGGGCGGCCTGAGCGAGGGGTCTGTGGTGGTTTGCAGGCCAGCCACGCCCCCTGGCAACCCAAGCAGAGGCCCTGGTATCTGGAATTTATTTTCCTTCTACAATTGAAACTTTGTAGCCTGGAGCGGAGCCAAGCCTGGGGCTCCCTCCGAGGCCCGCAGCCATTTCTGTTGGGGTTATAATTGAAACTTTGTAGCCTTAAGAGGGTGAGCCTGGCCAGGGTTGCGAAAAGCTTTGCTTCCCCTGTTGCCGCCGGCAACCCTGGCCTGCTCTCTCAAGCTCCAATCTGGCGCCATTTGTTTGAACTTGTTTACCTTCTATAATTGAAACTTTGTAGCTTGAGTGGAGGCTTAGGCCTGGCAATGGCAGGCGGAAAGCTTGGCTTCCTCTGTTACCTAGGAAACCTTGCTCTCTGTGGCTGTAGCCATCTTGGTTTGGGTTAATTTGCATGCTCGCTCTGATTGGATGGTGGGCGTGGCTTGTGGGTGTGTCAGAGGTATGGTCAATTTGCATATTTGTCTATTATTAGGTAGGATTTGTTTAGTTCTGTAAGGAAAACTTGAGAAATCTTATTTTTAAAACTTCTGTATAATTAGTATTGTTAACTTATTTCTTATACCATAACAAAGTGCACATATATATATATATATATATATATATATATATATATATCCAATAAGCACATAAAAAGATACTGAACATCACTAACCATTAGTGGTGTAATCATTATTGAAAGGCAAGCAGTAAACTAAGAGGTAATATTCACCAAAATATATAACAGACAAATGACTAATACATATAGTTTATATGAAGTTCCTACATAACAATAAGAAGAGATACATAAACCTAGTAATAATGGACAAATGATATAAACATGCAAATGACAAAAGAAATTAAATGGCTAGTAAATAAGAAAAGATAAACCCACCAGAAATTCAGAACACCCTAATTTAAATAAGATTTTTTTATACATTAGATTGGTAAAACTGAAAAATTGAAGATCAATGATATCCAGTGTTGGTGAGATTATGAGGGAATGGGTAATTCACATACTTTTGGTAAGAACGTAAATTTGTATAACACTTCGGTAGGCAATTTGGCAGTACGTATTAACATTTTCACTGCAGAAGCACTTTGACTCAGCAATTCCATTTCCAGTTATTTGTTCTAACAAATATATACCAGGCCCGGCCAGTATGGCTCAGTGGTTGAGTGTCAACCTATGAACCAACCAGGATGTCACGGTTCAATTCCCGGTCAAGGCACATGTCCAGGTTGTGGGCTCAATCCCCAGTGTGGGGTCTGCAGGAGGCAGCCAATCATTAATTCTCTCTCATCATTGATGTTTCTCTCTCTCTCTCTTTCTCTCTCTCTCTCTCTCTCTCTCTCTGAAATCAATAAAAAAAATATAATATATATAAAAATATGTATATTTTTTATATATATATACATGTACAAGAATTGCAGTGTTTTTAGTAAGAGCTGAAAATTTTAAATGCCCTAAATGGCTAACAGTAGAGAAATGGCTATGTTATGAAGTTATGGCATGTCTACCTGTAAGTATTGGCAGGAGGAAATCTCCAAAATGTATAAAAAAATTAAAAAGATATATTTATGTTATGAAAGTTTGGTGACACTTGGAATACATACACTAAAATGTATCCACAATGTTTAAGAATAGTAAACAAATTGGGAGTATAATAATGAGGGGAGACTTGCTCCATGAAGTATCAAGACATATTTTAAGCTGCAGTAATCAACATAATTGCAAACCACATTTTGTTTATCCATTCATCCTCTGATTATGGACATTTGGGTTGCTTACAACTTTAGCTATTGTAAATAATACTGCTATAAACATGGGTATACAAATATTTCTTTGAGATCCTGTTTTCAGTTCTTTTGGATATATACCCAAAAGTGGAATTACAGGATCATATTGTAATTCTGCTTAACTTTTTGAGGAATCATCATGTTGTTTTCCCCAGTAGCTGCACTTTTACATTCCCACCAATGGTGCACAAGCGTTCTTGTCTCTCCATATCCTTGTTAACACTTCCTATTTGTTATGGTATAAGAAATGTTAACAATACTAATTATTATGAAACAGATACTTAAAATATCCCTTACCAATATAGATAAGATAATTGTGAAATAAATGTATTTATTGACTTTTTCTTTTGAGCTTTAGGCATTGGGGTTTTTGTCTTCTTATGGAATAGGAATGGAATATAATCAAGCCAAGGTAAGATCATTCTATTTTTTTCTGAAACAAAACTGATTTCTTTTTAAAAGGGACATTAACATTGACTAGAGTCTATGCTTTAGTAAGGGGTGGGAACATCCTGCCCGCAGGCTGTATAAGGCTGGCAAAATCATTTGAGCTGGCCCTGCCAATGCATTAGGGGTGAGTTAACTAAGGTTTGACCAAATATAGCAGGCTAATTTTTAAGTTGATACTTTTGTATGGCATGGGAATGATGTTATAAACATCCCAATGGCCCTTGGCAGAAAAAGGTTCCCCACCCCTGCTTTAGATAAAGGGGCTCACTCTAGTACAGTGATTGAAAGCACCAGCTGAATAGTCAGAGAAGTTTAGGGTTAAAATACCATAACGTTTTTAATGTTCTGTATTTCAGTTTCTTCATTAAAGATAGATAATATCTATTTCATAGGGATTTGTGATGAGTAAATACAATCTCATGGACAATGCCCTTTTCACAGACTGCAGAGATCACTAAGACTCCCTCCATCCCTCAAAAAAAAAAAAAAAAAATGCCAACTGTCTTTACAGAGGAAGAGAATGAAATTTGGAATTTATTTCGGGTTCATTTCTGTGCTAAGAATAAGAAAAGCAATGATTAGTTTGAGTTTCAAATTTAGATTATATATATTCATTTATTTTTAACTAGGCACTGATATATTACACCTTTGGAAGTGCTGGAGGAAGCATGATGTCCCAGATGATATTGGTTTGTAAATTAAATATTCTTGGACCCAGATAGTTATGTTGTAAATACAGCATTGTCAGAATACTAAGGATATATGCCTGTGTTTTAGGGATACAGATATTTGTCAGGAATCAATGTTCTACAGAATTGTGAAGTTGCCCTATATCATTACAAGAAAGTGGCAGATTATAGTGAGTAATCCACACAGTTTATTTTAAGATAAACAGACTTGCTAAGCATTAAAAATAAATAAATCAATGCCAATTGACATATTTATGAAAGTATTAAAATACTATTCTTTTAACATCTGTTATAATACAATTATTTCAATGCAATGTAGTTTTCTGATTTCTTAACAGTTACTTTTCAAGTTTTAAATTATTGTGCTCATCTTTTATTTTTGTTAGTACATGACCCCAAACAATTCTGTTTTACTTGTTCTTGTGATGTTCTTTCCTTCTATTGAGAATTTGAATGTAGCATCAATGAATATTAACATTTATAATATGGCATGACTTGTTTAAAATTCCAGGATAAATGGATGTAAGGTACACACATTGGCGATCTCTATTACTGCACTTGAGAACAATTCAAGTAATCATTATTCTATCACCCTACCTTTATCTACAAAAAAAAAAAAGCATGAGATTAATATATGTTCCTAGAATCATTTTCTTTTTTTAAGATTTTTTTAAAATAAATCTTTATTGTTCAGATTATTACAGTTGTTCCTTTTTTTTCCACCGTAGTTCCCCTCCACCAGGTTCCCACCCAACCCTCTACCCTTACCCCCCCCCCACCGCACTGTCCTCATCCATAGGTGTATGATTTTTGTCCAGTCTCTTCCCACACCCCCACACCTCTTTCCCACCGAGAATTGTCAGTCCACTCCCTTTCTATGCCCCTGATTCTATTATATTCACCAGTTTATTCTGTTCCTAAGATTTTTAATTCACTTGATTTTTAGATTCACTTGTTGATAGATATATATTTGTTATCACTTTGTTGTTCATAATTTTTATCTTTACCTTTTTCTTCTTCTTCCTCTTCTTAAAGAATACCTTTCAGCATTTCTTATAATACTGGTTTGGCAGTGATGAACTCCTTTAGCTTTTTCTTATCTGTGAAACTCTTTAGCTGACCTTCAATTCTGAATGATAGCTTTGCTGGGTAGAGTAATCTTGCTTGTAGGTTCTTGCTATTCATCACTTTGACTATTTCTTGCCACTCCCGTCTGGCCTGCATAGTTTCTGTTGAGAAATCAGCTGACAGTCATATGGGTGCTCCCTTGTAGGTTATTAACTGTTTTTCTCTTGCTGCTTTTAATATTCTCTCTTTGTCTTTTGCTCTTGGCATTTTAATTATGATGTGTCTTGGTGTGGTCCTCTTTGAATTCCTTTTGTTTGGGGTTCTGTGCGCTTCCTGGACTTGTAAGTCTGTTTCTTTCACCAGGTGGGGGAAGTTTTCAGTCATTATTTCTTCAAATAGGTTTTCAGTATCTGCTTTCTTTCTTCTTCTGGCACCCCCATAATTCGGATGTTGGTACGCTTGAAGTTGTCCCAGAGGCTCCTTACACTATCTTCATATTTTTGGATTCTTTTTTCTTTTCTGGTTGAGTGTTTTTTGCTTCTTCGTATTTCAAATCTTTGACTTGATTCTTGCGATCCTCTAGTCTGCTGTTGGATCTCTGTATATTATTTTTTATTTCAGTCAGTGTATGCTTAATTTCTAGTTGGTCCTTTTTCATATCCTCAAGGGTCTCACTAAATTTATCGGTCTTTCTAGAAAATTCTGGAAAAACCTTATAACTGTGGTTTTGAACTCTATATCCAGTAGTTTGCTTTCCTCCATTTCTTTCATTTGTGACCTCTTTCTTTGTCTCCGCATTTTGGCTGCTTCCCTGAGTTGATAGAGTGGCTTTGTGTGCTAGGTGTCCTATAGGGCCCAGTGGCTCAGCCTCCCCAATTACCTGAGTGGACACTCTTGGTACACCCCTTTGTGGGCACAGTCTTGTTGTAGTTAAGCCTTGATTGTTGTTGGTATCGCTGGGAGGAATTGACCTCCAGGCCAATTGGCTGTGAGGATCAGCTGTGTCTATGATGGGAGAACTTCTGTGCTGGAGACACCCTTATGGGGCAAGACTTGCTTCAGTGGGGCTTTGGTGCTCACTGAGTGTGCCACCTGAGTGTGTCCCTATGGATCTGAGGAGTTGTAATCTGGATGGTCCCACTCTGATCCCTGGGTACACTGGCTCTTGGATCTCCAAGGAGGTGCTAATTTAGCCTCTGCCTGAGGCCACCCAGTAGGAGCTATGGAGAGATCTGCAGATTCCTCTTCTTTGTTTGGAGTTTGGAGGTGCCCAGATGAGGCCCAGCTGTGAAGCAATGCAAGCTGCTGTGGGGCCTTGGGCCTTCTCTTGGATGTTCTGGGGTTCTCTGACCCAGCTGCAGTTTGTTAGGTAGTTTTAGATTGCAAAGGGCCAGGCCATTCATATGCAAAAGCCTCTGCGCACAGCTTGGGTGGGGCAGAGTCTCAGGGAATCAACAGGGTGGAGCAAACCACTATGGCTGATCCTCAGGTTCCCCGGGTCTCAGTGTCCCTCGGTAATCGCTGCAAGCATCTCTGAGAGAAAGTCGCCTCAAGTTCCGCCTGATGCCAGACAGTCCAGTTTCTCCCCATATGAGTCTGGGTCCCCAGAGTCCTGCCCAGAACTGGAGTTCAGAGCAGTCGGAGCTTGTGTCTCCCTCCGGCTTGAAAAAGACAGCTGCGTACTCAGTTGCCAGCCCTCTCCGCACGCGCGCCTCCGTACCTCTGCCTTCCGCACCTCCTCTGAGGCTCAGTGTGCTTTTCTCTTTCCTTCTAGTTGTAGAATTTCCACTCAGCCAGCCTTCCTGTGGTTCTGGATGCTGTCCGTTTTGTCTTTTAGTTGTAGTTTTGAAGTGGTTGTGCGAGGCAGCAATTTCAGATGTTTACCTATGCCGCCATATTGGTTTCTCCCCTAGAATAATTTTCAAAGCTGTATATCACATTTCATCATGCAAAATCACTGAATCAGACTACATAATAGAATTTTAAATAAAAGTCTGCCAAGAAGTAAATAAGGTAAAGTCCATTTGGCTAATTTCTATAATCACAACAACATTTAAATACACATATTTGGCATTATTGGGATCTGAGAAAAAAATTAAAATAACTAATTTTGAATTTAAGATGCTATATAAAACAAGATCATTTCATATGTTTAATGAAACTAGAATCACTATATGTATAGTTCAAAGTGCATGCTTTGTTATATTTATTCAAGCATAGTTATCTTTATATTTATTTTCAGATTACCCATAGGAAGTAAGGAGCAGTTATTGCTCTTATATTGTAGTTTCAGTCTCTGAAAAAGACAGTGGTAGAAGGGGTCAGTTGCTTGTTCCTAAAATCCAAAAGAGCTGTCCTTTTTTCTCTACTTTTCTTTTCTTTTCTTTTTTCGTTTTTTTTTTTTGTTTTGTTTTAAGTTTCACTCTATCTACCAGAGTTGTTTTGTTATTAGTCATACAATAACTCTCTTTTTTTTAAGGTGTGACAGATTTTTGTTGTTGTTTTTAATATGTTTGTCATTGACTTCAGAGAGAAAGAGAGAGGGAGAGAGAAAAACATCATCAATTGGCTGCCTCCTGCATGCCCTCTATTGGGGATCGAGCTCACAACCCAGGCATGTGCCCTAACCTGGAATCAAACCAGCGACCTTCTGTTGCATGGGACTACACTCAACCAATTGAGCCACACCAGCTGGACAGCTGTCTTTTTTTCTTAAACCTACTTGGCCAAGATCTTCAGTATGGTTTGATATATGTTGATACAAGATTTGTATGGGTTGCAAAGCTTGCTTGCACTTTTCTCAGAACCGAATAAATCTAGCAAATTTATATCACCTAAGGATATTTCCTTTGTTAATAGACCAGATCTCTGTACAACATAAAGAGAATAGACCTATCAGTGTTTTCTCTAAGTTGACTGTTATCTTTTGCAAACTTGTGTATTTGGCTATTCTCTGGCTTGTTTCTACTCACAGTTGCTGACAAACTGGAAAAAAGTGAAGGTATTCCAGTGGAAAAAGTGAGACTAACTGAGAGACCTGAAAATCTGAGTTCTAACAGTGAGATTCTGGATTGGGACATATACCAATACTATAAATTTTTGGCTGAAAGAGGAGATGTTCAGATACAAGTAAAGTATACAGACAAACTTGAATTTTTAAGAACATTTAAATTACAAGGGGCTTTATTTGCTCTGAGTCTTAGAAGAGTTAACAATGCCCCATCCTAAATGAGAAAGGGAAGAGATACCCTCTCTTCTTTGTCCTACTCTTTTTTTGTCCCCTGCTACTTGCAGTTCCTATGGCCTATGGAAGAGCCAGTTGCCATAGTAATGGCAATTTTTTTTTTTACATTTACTCCTAAAAACTCATTTTTAAAAAACATAGATTTTAATTATAGAAAAAAGCACCATCCAATGTTGGTTTTAATATGAATGAACTCCTTCTTACCAGGATCCAGAAATGTTCTGTCTATGGGAGTGAGAATGGGATGGCGTTTGTGGGCCTTTCATAGCCAAGAGTTAAGGCCTCTAGGTTTATGTGCCCACGTGTTGCTATACACTAGCAGGCCACTCATTAAAGAAGCCATATGCTCAGCATCAACCAATTACCCAATTAAAGATATAGTCTGGAATGTTTTCCTGCTTTTTTTAAAGACATGCCAACTACATCAAAGTGGATCAACATACTATAGTAAAATCACCAAGTAAAATTTTTCTTTTCTTTATGTAAATTAATACAACTGCTAAAATAATTTTCAAAAATCATATTTCCTAGGTTTCTCTTGGACAATTACATCTAATTGGGAGGAAAGGTCTAGATCAGGATTACTACGTAAGTCAATCTCAAGATTCCATCATGTGGGGAGGGGAGCGTAGTAGTGAGGGAGGATGGTGAGCCAGTGAAACGGGAGGGGATGTGGAAGAGTTGCTGGGGAAAGCCCACTGCTGCTTCCTTGGTCAGATCAGTTTTCCAGCTTTTGAAGGAGAACAAAGTTCACCAGAGGGAGCGCTCTTTCTATCTGCCTCCAAGTACAAAGGGGTAGGGGCTTCTGAAGGAACCGTTGGGGCAGGGGAGTTCCCATGCTCTGAACCTAGCCTCTTTCTATCCAAACAGACTTTTGTACTGGGGAAAGGTGAGGAGGATACCCCACCTGCTGGCCTGGGACTTGCCCATTCCCCAAATCCACCTGGAAGTCTCCTACTAAGGAGCCTGAGGACCAGCCTCAGCCCCATTTAGCTAGATCAGAGGCCAGACAGCTTTCAATGTACAGTAATTAGAAGAATTATTCACCATATTTATGAATTTTCAAAGCTTCTTTCAATCACCTTGCTTAACCTTACTTTATCCCAGTGAGGTTAGAAGATTAATTAACAATTCAAATTTAGTGAAGAAAGAGCAAATCCTATACAGGATCCTCCTCAATTAGATACCAGAGCCCTGGGATGAGGTCTTGTCTAGATCCTGGCTATGATTTCAAGGCCCTAGATCCCCATAGGCCTGGGGAAGTAACTAGGATTCTTTTTAAAAGATGATTTTTTCAACCCTTGTTATTTTATAGGAGCCACGTGCTGAAAGGAGCACATACCCTATTTTAACATGGTCCCAAAAGCTAAGCAATAGAAAATATTACTTTCTAAGGCAGTTACTTAAAAGAGTAATCTACTCTTACCTTCCATATAATTTCATATTGTTATGATATGAGTATGTCATTGGTAATATAGTTTTTTTATATGAGATATATTATATATTATGTAAATTCAAAGTTCATAAAATGTGATAAAAATAGGTAGCAATGGAAATAAGCATATGTGTGCCAATGACAGTTCAATTGAAGGTCTTCAGATTAAATTATCTTAATCATTAGCCAAGGTTTTAGCTCTTTAGATGGGAATTTCTGAATTTACAATATTATTCCAATGTCAGATTTCAGCCTGCAATGAATTTCTCATGCAACCATGTGATGCATAACTAAGAAAAATTCTCCATTTTCCGCAAGCATGAAGCTTGATCATTAAGGCATTAAAGTTTCAGCTACAGAGAAAATCCACCAATCTTTGTAGAGTGCATAAAACCCCACAAAGCTAGGTACTTCTGGTCAATTCCAGCCACCTAGCTTTGTGAACACCAGATGGGAGGTAGCTGCTTCCAGGTGAGGATGAAGTGCTATCCAAGGCTGGCATTGAAGGATTTGCTTCTGTAGTGGCAACAGCCAAGCAGTTGGAATCACTCAGGAGCTCAATCTATCCCTCCCATGAGCTCAGTCACAGGGGTTTTACATCTCTATTATACAGATGTGGAACTGAGGCTGGAAAATGAAGTAAATTGCTTCAAGTCTCACTACCAGGTAGTAAGGTTATTATGAAGCAAAATTTGAACATAGGGCTTCAGCATTTAAAACCTGTGCTCTTTCCATTAAGCCTTATTTCCTTTTGACCTGGGGGGAGGGGGAATAGGGATTCTAAAATCTAGTTTCCTCTCTAATAAAGCAAAAACAAGGGATGGCATAATCTCTCAGGTTCCTTCAGATCTAACTTTCTGAAGATGGGTTAGGTCCCATGCTACCCATCCATACATCTCAAAATAGCTGGTTTAGCCCTGGCTGGTGTGGCTCAGTTGGTTGGAGCATCATCCGGAGTGCTGAAGGGTCATGGGTTTGATTCCTGGTCAGGGCATATACCCAGGTTGCAGGTTCAGTCCCTGGTAGGGGCACATATGGGAGGTAACCAGTGGAGCGCTCTCGCTCTCTCTCTCTCTCTCTCTCTCTCTCTCTCTCTCTCTCTCAATTGAGTCTCTCTCTCTCTCTCTCTCTCTCTCTCTCTCTCTCTCCTCTCCTCCCTCCCTCCCTCCCTCCCTCCCTTCCTCCACCCTCCTTTCTCTCTAAAATCAATTTTTAAAAAGCCATACAACATATTCTTGGGTGAGGATTAGGAGGGGGAAAAGCTGGTTTAATTCCACAACCACCCCCCATGGTTCAGGCACATTCTGGTGCATGCACAGGCTGGTCCTTGCTGCTTTCCTCAGCCTAATAAACTGGAATTTCCATGGGAGACTCCAGTCAAGGTCTTGGCGCTCAATAGTGATTGGTTTATAGTTAGTTTAGGCTGCATCAGAAAACACTCCCAAACTTAGGAAGCTTAAAACAACAACCACTTGTTTAATTCATGATTTTGGCAGGTCAGCAGTTTTGATTGAACTCAGCAGAGTAATTCTGGTCTGGGCCAAACTCAACTAATGTTGGCTGGGGTTGCTCATGCATCTATAGTTAGTTAGAGTATTATTGGCCAGAGCTGGTTGGCCAAGCATGTGGTTGTCAAATAAGTTGGCAATATTTCTAGAGCAAATCCTATATAATAAAAGGCTAATATGCAAATCGACCAAACAGTGGAACAAACAGTCGCTATAACACACACTGACCACCAGAGCGCAGACGCTTAATGTAGGAGCTGCCCCCTGGTTGTCAGTGCACTCCCACAGGGGGAGCGCCCCTCAGCCAGAAGCCCTGAGCTGGGCTTATGGCTGGCGAACACAGTGGCAGTGGCAGGAGCCTCTCCCACCTCTGCGGCAGCACTAAGGTTGTCTGACTGCCGGCTTAGGCCTGCTTCCTGCAGGGAGCAGGCCTAAGCTGGCAATTGGACATCCCCCGAGGTCTCCCAGACTGCGAGAGGGTACAGGCCGGGCTGAGGGACCCCTCCCCGCCCCCAAGTGCACAAATTTCGTGCACTGGGCCTCTAGTTTATATATAAAAAAACGACCCACATATTTTCCTTAAACATTCTCTCCTCTTTGTGAAGGAGCAGAGCCTTGCACATAAACTGAGTCAAGGCTGTTTAAAGAGCAGAATTGTGTCCTAATAAGACACTTTGGAGAGTTCTGAACTTCTCATTCCCGGGGCTGATTTCTTTCATTACTCCATGTGGTCTCTGAGGAAAACTTCTGGAAGTTCAGGATGAGGCTGGGGAATGAGGCAGCAAGGTACAGGGCTACCCTTATGTGTTCTAGACGGAGCCATTCATTTAATGTCATGACCTAGAGAAAATCAGAGGCTTTGCTGGGCTCCTTCAAATTGACTTAGAAAGAATTGGCTTGAAGTTCACCTCTGAAGGAAGATCTGGTCTCAGCAGGCAGCCATGTGTGTCTGGTCCTATTCACTCTGCCTTACAAACATTAGGATAAATCCTGCCAGTTGTATAAACTGTCTTATAAGTACATAGTATCAACATAGAAGCTTACTTTTTCAAAACACTAGACTGTTAGGTCTGCGGCTGGGATTCATTTGTCCTCCACTAAGCCACATGTCCATTGAGCTTTTCCCAATGTGAGAAGTCCTCACATTCTAAATATGCATATGAGATAGATATATAATCTCCAGATCTTCCTGTTTATGGTTCAAATAGCATTTGGAATAGTACCTTGAAGAAAGTGGGCGTTTCATAGATATTTTTTAATGCATGTTGAATGAAATTGTTTGCTTTGAAACACCATTTTGTAGGATATGTTCATGACTACCAATAATACTGTTCTCTTTCTCTCCAGAAAGCATTATACTACTTCTTAAAGGCAGCAAAGGCTGGGAGTGCAAATGCCATGGCATTCATAGGAAAGGTAAATGCTTCATCTTGATGAATAATTTTCATTTCTTAAATGTTATCAGCTGATTGAACCCAGCATAGGTACAATGATGCAGGTCTCTTTCACAGAAGCAGCTGAGAGAGGCATGTGGTTACAGACTGAGGGTACTCCTGAGGTGATAGTTTGGGAAGGAGCCCCACAAAACAGCAGCTTTTATCTGGGACACCAAACACAACCTTGAAAGTTCACCTGTCTTAGGGCTCTTTGACTGAATATAACTCAGAATCCCTCCCATGACCCCTTCCCCTGGCATGTAACAGGAGACCCGGGATGGTTATGCATCCAAGACTGGTACAGTCCTCAATCCAATGAGTGCCTCCTTCCTTAACTCCAAGAGTAAGACCCAGATCCAGGCTGACCAAAGTGCATAATGGGAGCCCCCTGCGGCTCCTGAGCAGCCTTTGTGGAGGGTCCCTCTAGAAGAGCATGTTCTGCTTTCTTCAAAGACCACTCGCTCTGCCAGGTGCTGCCTTTGGCTCCCGGCAGCCAGTTTGCATTTATTAGTAACCGTGGGGACAAGTGCCCAGCTTTCAGAAGTGCAATCTGCAGTAAATGTAGATACAAGGAAACATGAAAAAAAAACACAAACAGGGCTCGTGTTTTGGTTCTTGTGCAAGGTCACTCCAGAATGTATATAGTAGATTGTTTCTTTAGTTTTTCTTTTTTAAAAATTTGAAGTGAAATTCATGGAACATAAATTAGCCGTTTAAAGGTATACATTTCAGTGGCATTTACTATATTCACAGTTTTGTGTAACCATCACCTCAAATTCCTTAGTTTTTACACTCTCTTTAATTTTTTTCTAGATGTATTTAGAAGGTAATGATGCAGCACCACAAAATAATGCTACTGCTTTCAAATACTTTTCCATGGCAGCCAATAAGGTATGTACTCAGCCCATTTCTGCAAATGCATAAAAGCATTTGGCTTGTATTACATGGACTCCTAAGCCTCATGCAGGCTACTAGAGAGTAGCTACACCTGGGAGGAGTTTGGTGTCCAGGAGAAGAATATTGTTAACAATAAAACATGGGGCTTGGTTGGGTAGGAGGTATGTCTTGTCCTCTTGGTAAATGGGAAACGCCAGTGACTCCTAGCAGGAGGACAGACAGAAGTTCAGCTTTCCCCTCTCCCATGCTGTAGACGAGGCTATCTAGCTCATAAAACAAGAAATGAAAAAAGATAAGGACAGAGGAAGGGAAAATTCAATCAATAAAGCAATCCATTCAGGACAAAAACAACCAAGAAGTGCCCAGTTTTCTCCCATTCGATCTTACCCAAAAGCAGACATTCCCCTGGCCAGAGAAGGGGTTGTCAGAGAGGTAGCCAGGACAAGATGATTGAGAGCAAAGCTCTGGAGACATTTAGTTTGAATGCCAGCCCTGCTACTTACTAGCAATATAACTATGGGCAAGTACTTAACCGTTCTGTGCCTCAATTTCCCCATCTATAAAATGGGAGTATAAGAAGATTTGGCTCATGTTGTTGTTGTCAGGATTTATTGAGTTGACATTTCTGTGCCTCCTATTATAAAGTAGATAAAGCATTGCCTGGCACATTGTAAGTGGTATGTGTCTGCTATTATATTTTGCAGCCTGGGACCAGTTAGATAGAGTGAGCTTCAAAGCATATCTAAGCCAAAATGGATTGAATATGTTAGGGAATATATAAATGATGTTATTTGAATCCTGCCATTGAAGTTTTGCCTTGGTTCCTAGGTTCAGTGAGGCTGGTATCTGCCAGATAAAACTTAGTAGACTACTCTGAATCCCTTTAGTACATAAAGAGCTCCTAATCGCAACACCCATCAACCTAATGTTGGTGAGTGGCTTTAATAAACTTTCTATCCCTACACAATAAAAAACATTTTGTTGTCTATGTCATACTATAACACTAGCAGTAAAGATGTGCTCAAACTGGGGAATATTTTTAACTGTTCTTTTTTAAAAACCCACATGCTGCTTTAGGAGCCTATTTATAAATGACTAGCACTTTGGTGCTGCTGCTATTGTGGTGTAAATTACTGAGAAGGCTGGTAGGAGGCTCCTCTTCCTTGTAATTTATATGGAACTGTGGTGCAGCAAGACAGTTATCTGGAGTACCATTAGATTAGGATGACAAGGGAAAGCCAACTGAAAAAGAGGTAATGTAATGGGAAGATCTCTTATAATCTGGCAAATAATGCTGATTTGTCAGTCCAGAGGAATAATGCCAGGAAGCTGAGTGTGTAAATTAACCCAGCTCCCAAACTATCCAGGGTTGTATGACCAGCAGTGATCTGAGCTACTCGAGTTCTAAACCTAAGCTACCTTCATTTACAGAGGAAATCTGACATATATTTAAAGTAGTTGTTCTGAATGGCATTGGGTTGACATCACCAATATTCCAGGGTGGAGGCCATTTTTTCCTTTATCAGCACTAATTTCTTACTTTGGGTCACTAGTAAAGTAAAAAAGTTTCTGTCTTCCACTCTGCACATCCATACTCTTCTTTCACTAATAATTTAAAAAAAAAAAAAAAAAAACATTGCTTTTTCAATTTGTTTTTAGGTCATATCAGTACCAGGATGAAAAGATACAAACGTTATAACCTCTTTGGATTTTTATTTACTCAGAATCATGAACATTTATCCTATGTGATATTGGGCCCATATTCTTCTGGTTTTCTCTCTCATACCTCTGAACACATCAGGTCCACCCCATCTCCATACTTTTGTCCTTCCTTCTCCCTTCCCAGACTCTCCCATTCTGAATCCTACCCATCCGCCAGATGAGAGTTTAACCTCTCTTCCTGCACAAAGCCACCCTTATCCTCCTTTGCTCACATAATCTTTTTCCTCTTCTGAAATTGCCCTGCATTCGTGCTACCAACCACTGGAACTTCACTGCTTCTACCTTGTGCCGTCTCTCCTGCTGTCTGAAGTCATGTCTCCTCAATTCCAAAAGGGCTACAGTCTTAGTACAATATTTGCCAGATAAATGATCATTTGCTCACTGAGTTCATGTCAGTTAACCTAAGCAAGAGCCCTAAAGTGGAATTATATATAATGAGATTGCCTACACATGTTATATTTGGCCCAGAAAGTGTTTTTAAAATTAGAAAATTTCATATTAAAATCTCAATATCCAGATTTTTTTTTGGAAAATAGGAAGAGCTGACCTATAAGGCCACTATTCCATATAACAACAACTGCCTGGAGAGGATCCAAGATGGCAGCAGAGTAGGAACAAACTGGAATTACAACTAACATATAGAATAATCAGTCTGAATAACCAACTGAAGACCAACTGAACAGAAGGATTTACAGAAGAAGCCACATTGAAACTGGTAGGACGGGCAGAGACTTGCAAAGGCCTGGCCTGGCTCCCACACGTGGCAGCTGAAATTCCAGAGGGATATCTCATCTGCAAAGGTTCTCCCTGAGGAGCATGGGATCTCAACCCCAAACCTGGCTCCCCAACCCAGAGCACCAGAGCTAGGCTATGAGAATCAGGAGGGATTCTGTCTGCCAGGGAGAGATGAGAGTGTGCTAGAAACCCAGGCACCCTCTTAAAGGGCCAGCACACAAAATCTTGTTCACAGCCACTTACCCTGGCTCCAGCAAAGGGAGGGCAGTTCTGAGCAGACTAGAGTGTGTGAGGAGAGACTAAGTTGAGTGGCTCTCGGGGGAGAGTAAGAGGAGGGAGCTGAAGGGACAACTGCTAGGGTCCCTATGTTGTGTCCCTTTCCCCCACCGTCCACCGAGGCCATCTTTCTTGGGTTGAGCACGCCCCTCCATAGGGCATCAGCCTGGGGAAATGCAGTAGCCCCAGGAAATGCAATACCCTCCTGACTCCCTGTCACCCCATCTTGCTGAGCTCACTGCAGAGGATTCGACTGCCTGCACATGTGGTGGAGGTCTGGGTGGACTGGAGTTGTATCAGAGACTGAGTCCATTTCTCCCCTTCCTGAGAGTCTGGCTGGCATGGCCACCCCACAGCAGATCCACTAGCCCCACCCTCCTAACTCCTTGCCACCCCACACTGCTGAGCTCAGGCTCTTGAAGAAGTCTCCACAGAATTCATGGTGTCTCCAGGGTGGAGGCCATTTTTTCCTCACAATATTCCTGTGCAGAATCCTCCCTTCCCATGGCCAGACTGTTCTGTTTGGGCCCGATAAGCTCTGCAGGCCTCATGCTGATGACTCCCTGAGACCCTGTCCCACCACAAAGGTCTGCAGGGGCCTGATGGGTAGTAGTTGGCATTGGTGTACTTTGGGACTTGTGTTGAGTTGAGTCAGATCCAGCACTGGCACAGAGTTTGAATCTGTATCAGTCAGGTAAACACCACTTGCCCCTATTTGATGACTCACTGAGAACCTACCTCATGTAACTTCAGTACCACCAGAGGCTATTTCAATGACTGAGCCTAACAGGTAGCCAGCAGGTGAAGGTAGGCAGAGGCAGATATCAGGATGAATTGGGTCTTATGCTGACCTGTTCCCCAGTTTGATGCAGGAGGCAGCTGGCCTTGGTCCAGAGCTTGGCACTTTCAACACACACCCAGGCCCAGTAAGGGCAGCAACAAACTGTGGATCACTTTGTAGCTCAAAAGAGGTTGCTTAGGGACAGTCATAGGCAGCATCTGACATTGACCTGCACCAGAGTCCCTCCCAAGAGGTCCCAGAATCAGCACATCCTATGGCAGAATACAGACAATATCAGAGCAGAACCCAATTAACTCCACAAGAGTTGCATCCAAAGTGAGACTCAGCAGGCCCAAACCCTGTTGAGGCTAGTGTGGACAGTGCCTGCATAGCAGCTCACACACTATGGTTGGATTCAGTCCTCACAGTCAGCCAGCCAGAGGGACGACCTCTTGCAAAGAGGGGCAAACAGCAGTCAAAACTCATCTATAACAGGAAGGCTTACATAACCCACACAGAGACATTCCTAGAGTACTCAGCTCAGGTGATCAGGGAGACTGCTCCACGGAACACCTACTACATAAGGCCACCCTGCCAAAACAGGAAAACATAGCAGATTGACCTAATGCCCAGAAACAAACACAGAGAGGCAGCCAAAATGGAGAGACAAAGAAGCATGCCCCAAATGAAAGAACAAAAAAAAATCTCCAGAACAAGAACTAAAGGAAATGGAGGCAAGCAATCTACCAGATGTAGAATTCAAAACAATAGTTGCAAAAATGCTCAAAGAAGCAAGAATTTCAACAGCTTAAAAAAAATACATAAACCATAAAAAAGAACTACCAGTCAGAAATAAATAATATAATATCTGAAGTGAAAAAAAACACTAGAAGGAATCAACAATAGGTTAGATGAAACAGAGGACTGAATCAATGATTTGGAAGACAATGTAGCAGAAAACACCCAATCAGAACAGCAAAAATAAAAAAGAGTTTTAAAAAATGAGGATAGTTTAAGGGACCTTAAGGACAACACGAAGTGTAACAACATCTGAATCAGAGGGGTACCAGAGGGTGAAGAGAGCAATCAAGGGATTGAGAACCTATTTGAAGAAAGAATAACTGAAAACTTCCCTAATCCAGTGAAGGAAAAAGACATACAAGTCCAGAAATGCAGAGAGCCCCAAACAAGATATACCCAAAGAGGCCCACACCAAAACACATCATAATTAAAATGGCAAAGGTTAACAATAAAGAAATCTTAAAAGCAGCAAGAGAAAGAAAGTTGCCAACAAGGGAGTTCCCCTAAGAGCTGATTACTCAACAGCAACATTTCAGGCCAGAAGGGATATGCATAAAATATGCAAAGTGATGAAAAGCAAGTACCTACAACCAAGACTACCCAGCAAGGCTATCATTTTAAAATGTATGAGAAAGAGCTTCCCAGACAAGAAAAGCTAAAGAAGTTTATTACCACCACCCCAGTATTACAAGCAATGTTAAGGGGACTTCTATAAGAAGAAGAAAGAGGAAATAAAGGAACATAGTTATAAAGAATAAAGTAGCAATGAATATGTACCTATCAACAATCACTATAAATGTAAATGGTTTAAGTACTCCAATCAAAAGATATAAGGTAACTGAATGGATAAGAAAGCAAGACCAATATACTAGTATATACTGTCTATAAGAGACCCACCTCAGAATGAAAGACACACAGAGACTGAAATAAAGGGATGGAAAAAGATATTTTATGCAAATGGAAATTTAAAAAGATGGGGTAGTAATACTTAGGTAAGACAAAATATACTTTAAAACAAAGTCTATATAATAAGAGACAAAGAAGGATACTGTATAATGAAAAAGGGAACAATTCAACAAGAGGATATAACCCTTTTAAATATTTATACATCCAACATAGGAGCACTTAAATACATAAAGCAAATCTTGGTGGATATAAAGGAAGAAGAGGTCCACCATAATAGTCATACTAGGGGATTTTAACACCTCATTGATAACAAGGGATAGGTTTTCCAGATAGAAAATCAACAAGGAAACAGAAGCCTTAAATGACACACTAGATCAGATGGATTTAATTGATATTTCCAGAGCATTTTACCCAAAGCAGCAGAATATACATTCTGTTAAAAGTACAGAACATTTTCTAGGAAAGACCACATGTTATGACATAAAACAAGTTGTAATAAATATAAGAAGATTGAAACTATATCAAATATCTCCTCTGATCATAATGCTATGAAACTAGAAATCAATTATAAGACATAAACTGAAAAACACACAAACACATGGAGGCTAAATAATATGTTACTAAATAATGAATGGGTTAATAAGGAAATCAAGGAAGAAATCAAACAATGCCATGAGACAGATGAAAATGGGAACACAACAACTCAAAATCTATGGGACACAGTGAAAGCAGCACTAAGAGGGATATTTATAGCATTACAGGCCTATCTCAAGAAACAAGAAAAATCTCAAATAAATAATCTAACCTTACACCTAAAAGAACTAATGAAAGAGCAGTGAACAAAGACCAAAGTGAGTAGAAGAAAGGAAATAATAAAGATCAGAGGGGCAATAAAAGAAATAGTCTAAAAAAATGCAAAAGATCAATGAAACCAAAATCTGTTTCTTTGTAAAGATAAATGACTCATCAAGAAAAAGAGAGGACCCATATAAATAAAATTTAAAAAATGAAAGAAGTAACTGACACCATAGAAATACAAAGGATTATTTAAATATATATATTACAAACAACTACATGGCAACAAATTGGATAATATGGAAGAAATAGATAAATTCTTAGAAACATTCAATCTCTCAAAACTGAATCAGGTAGATACAGAAAATCTGAACAGACTGACTACAAATGAGAATGGAAGAAGTAAAACTGTCATTATTTGCAATGACATGATAATGTATATCAATTATTATAAAGATTCCATGGTGGGAAAAATGACTAGAATTGATAAATGAATTCAGTAAAGTAGCAGGATACAAAATAAATATTCAGAAATTGGTTACATTTTTATACTAAGTAATGAACTATTGGTAAGCAAACCTAAGAAAACAATCCCATTTACAATTACATCAAAAAATAAAATACTGTACTTAAGAAATAAATTTAACAAAGGAGGTAAAAGGCCTGTACTTAAATTATAAGACATTGAAGAAAGAAATGGAAGAAGATACAAATAAATGGAAGCATATACTATGCTCATGGATAGGAAGAATTAACATTGTTAAAATGTCCATATTACCCAAAGCAATAAACAGATTCAACCCAATTCCTAGCAAAATACCAATGGCATTTTTCATAAAACTTGAATAACCCCAAAATTTATATGGAACCACAAAAGACCCCAAATAGCCACAGCAATCTTGAGAAAAAAGAACAAAGTTGGAGGTATCATGCTACCTTATATCAAACTATACTACAAGGCTATAGTAATCAAAACAGCATGGTACTTGCATAAAACAGGCATATAAATCAATGGAATGGAATAGAGAGCTCAGAAATAAACCCACACCTATTTGGTCAATTAATGTTTGTCAGAGTTGGCAAGAATATACAATGAGATAAAGAAAATCTATATCAATAAATGATGTTGGGAAAATTGGTCAGATACATGCAAAAAATGATACTAGACCACCTTGTTACACCATATACAAGAATGAACTCAAAATGGATTAAGGACTTAAATAGAAGACTCAAAACTATAAAATTTCTATAAGAAATCATAAGCAGTGAATACTCTGATATTTTTCTTAGCAATATTTTTTTTCTCCTCAGACAAAGAAAACAAAAGAAAAAGTAAACAAATGGGTTACCCCAAACTAAAAAGGTTTTTCACAGCAAAGAATACCATCAACAAAAGAAAAGGACAACTTATTGAATGGGAGAAAATATTCACTAATGATACACTCAATAAAGGCTTAATACCCAAAATGTATAAAGAACTCATATAACTCAACCTAAAACAAACAATCCAGTTAAAAAATGATCAGAGGACCTGAATAGACACTTCTCCAAAGAGGACATACAGATAGCCAGTAGACATATGAAAAGATGGTCAACATCACTAATCATCAGAGAAATGCAAATTGAAACCACAATGAGATATCACCTCACACCCGTCAGAATGGCTATCAGCAATAAATAAGTGTGTGGATGAGAATGTGGAGAAAAGTGAACCCTTTGCACTGCTGATGGAAATGCAAATTGGTGCAGCCTCTATGAAAAACAGAATGGAGGTTCCTCAAAAAATTAAAATGGAACTACCTTATGACCCAGTAATTCCATTTCTGGATATATATCTAAGAAACCCAAAACAATAATTCAAAAAATATATGCATCCCTGTATTCACAGAATTATTTACAATAGCCAAGATATGGAAATAACCCAAGTGCACATCAGTAGATCAGTGGATAAAAAAGTGGTGGTACATATATACAATGGAATATTACTCAGCCATAAAAATGAATGAAACCTTACCATTTGTAACAGCATGGATGGACCTAGAGAGTATTATGCTAAGTGAAATAAGCCAGACAGAGAAAGACAAAAACCATATGATGTAACATATGTGGAATGTAAAGAACAATATAAATGAATAAACAAAACAGAAACAGACTCATAGATACAAAAAACACACTGATTGTTGCCAGTGGGGACAGGGGTTGGGGGACTGTGTGAAAAAGTGAATGGATTGAGAAGTACAGATTTGTAGTTACAAAGTATTCATGGAAATGTAAAGTACAGATAAGAAATATCCTATCTAATAATAGACAAATATGCAAATTGACCATACCTCTGACACACCCACAAGCCACGCCCACCGCCCAATCAGAGCGAGTATGCAAATTAACCCAAACCAAGATGGCTACAGCCACAGAGAGCAAGGTTTCCCAGGTAACAGAGGAAGCCAAGCTTTCCGCCTGCCCTTGCCAGGCCTAAGCCTCCACTCAAGCTACAAAGTTTCAATTATAGAAGGTAAACAAATTCAAACAAATGGCGGCAGAATGGAGCTTGAGAGAGCAGGCCAGGGTTGCCCCCGGCAACAGGGGAAGCAAAGCTTTCTGCACACCCTGGCCGGGCCCACCCACTTAAGGCAACAAAATTTCAATTATAACCCCAACACAAATGGCTGCCGGCCTCAGAGGGAGCAGCAGGCTTGGCTCTGCTCCAGGCTAGAAAGTTTCAATTGTAGAAGGAAAATAAATTCCAGATACCAAGGCCTCTGCTTGGGTTGCCAGGGGGCGTGGCTGGCCTGAAAACCACCACAGGCCCCTCACTCAGGCCGCCCCACCCCCCCAAGGGAACCCCAACCTGATCCGGGACACCCTTCAGGGAAAACCAGCTGGCCCCCACCCCTGTACCAGGCCTCTATCCTATCTAATAAAAGAGTACTATGCAGATTGATCATCACTGCAACACACAATATAGCTGCCCCCATGTGGTCAAAGATCCTGCCCCCATGTGGACACAAGATGGCCACCACAAGATGGCCAGCAGGAGAGGGCAGTTGGGAGGCACCCGGCCTGCAAGGGAGGGCAGTTGAGAGGGACCAAGCCTGCAAGGGAGGGCAGTTGGAGGCGATCAACCCTGCAGGGGAGGGCAGTTAGGGGTGACCAGGCCGGCAGAGGAGGGAAGTTGGGGGCAAACAGGCTGGCAGCAGAGTGGTTAGGGGGTGATCAGGCTGACAGGCAGAAGTGGTTAGGGGCAATCAGGAAGGCAGGCAGGCAAGCAGTTGGGAGCCAGCAGTCCTGGATTGTGAGAGGGATGTCTGACTGTCCGTTTAGGGATCCGACTGCCCACCGGGATCGGGCCTAAACGGGCAGTCGGACATCCCTCGAGGGGTCCCATATTGGAGAGGGTACAGGCTGGGCTGAGGGACAACCCCCCTCCGTGCACGAATTTTGTGCACCGGGCCTCTAGTAGTTAATAATATTGTAATAACTATGTATAGTGCCGGGTGGGTACTGGAAATATCAGGGGGAGCACTTTGTCAAGTATATGATTGGCTAACCACTATGCTGAACACCTAATACAAAAGAATACAGAATATAAACTGTAACTGGAAAAAAAATTTTTAATTAAAAAATAAAAAAGATAAAAACCAAAAAATTCCAGAATCTTCTTAGAAAGTGAAATTTCTCATAATCTCATCATCATAGTTAATAGTTTGATGTATATTTTCCCAGAATTTGCCAATGAAATATATATATTTTTTTAATTTATTTTTTTTTAAACTTCCTGGAGCAGAGAGCATGGACCTGCTGCTACCTTTAGACAGGACAGGCACTCTCTGGCTTTCCTCAGTCCCAGCCACCTAATAACCTGGTTTAATCTCCGTCTTACATACTTGCATGGTTACTCCTGATCTGAAAGTTCTAAAACGGTGTTGTGGGCTTAAACAGTTGGTGAGTCATCCAATGAGGCTCTGGGACTCTCTTAGAGAAATTTGTCTCCACTATTCTAACCTTTCACCTTCTCTCTTTCTCCTTTCCCTCCTCTCATTTTCCTTCCCTTCCTTTTTTCTCAACCCTTAAATGAGGATAATTAGAAGACAGACTCACTAGACTTTATCACATCTATCATACTAGGCATGACTATCCCCAGATCAGACTATTACAGTACTCCTAAGACCACAAGTAGATGTTGTCAGGGAGAAGGGAGAAGAAAGCAGACATATACCACCTGCTTTAAATACAGGTGCGCAACTCTTAAGAACTCTTACAATAGCTGGCCCTTTCATATTCATAGGCCCAAACTTTGGAATCTTCAAGTAGTCTTTTAACTGGGCCTTCTCTAGTTATGTGCTATTCCTGTATCACTGAGGGGTACTCTGGCTTCACCCACAATAATTACATTTAGATGGTAAGAATTCTGGAGAGTTTTCTATTAGAACTAGTTCCTGGGGAAAGTTCCTGAGGAAATACTATAAACCAATAAAACAATCCTACAGATATGCTGAATGAAAGCCAAATGGCCAAGTGTGGCTTTTTACTCAGTTACTACAGAATGAAATGCATGATGGCAGATAGAAAGAAAAAGTGAGTTTTCTGGTAGAGAAGTTACTTCATCAATGATTAATATGCTAAATATAAATATTTTTGAATGTGTACTAAATGCTAAAGTGCTAAGTACTCCCTTCCATAAGGTATGTTTGCATAAGGTAATATATACCAACAATGCTTGACCATTCATAATGACTTGATTGAAATTCACACACTAAAATGTTATTTGGCCATTTGTGGTAACCTCCTTTGACCAAAGCAGGTAACAAGTGTCTGGATAGATTTCTCCCTTCCTGAAAACTCCTATATATAGTCCGAGACGAAGCTCAAATGTAGCTAAGTCTGACAGCTCAAATCCCTCAGACCCTAAGCTGATCCAGGCAGTTGAGTATCCCTCTTCTAGGAACCCACCACATTCTATTATAGGACTACCACATTTGACATGATCACTTTAAGATAAGAAGAGCTACCTAGTAAGTCAGAGACCACTAACCTGTGAAGTTTCTAAGACAAGGATCATGGTTTATTCATCTTCTACCTTTCACCTCCCTCCTCTGCCCCATGACTCTTATGGAGTCATACACAGGGAGAGCAATAAATGAAATCTGAATGAAAGAATGGAGGAAGGATTTGACTTTCATTTTCCTCTTCTTTTTTTCAGTCAGAGGGAGTTATGAAGATATGAAAGGAGAAACTAGAGAGGGTCAGAATAACTTGCCAACTGCCTGATTAAACTGCCTTGATTAATCACTATGGGGTGAATTTCAAATATTTTGAATGATTTTTCAGTAATTTTCTTTACCATGAATTCTTCTAAAACTTGGATTTTTAAACCTGTTCTAGGGTAATGCAATTGGTCTTCATGGGCTTGGTCTTCTTTATTTTTATGGAAAAGGCGTTCCTGTGGTAAGTTAAATAATTCCCATTATCTTTTCAACATGTTTCTAGCAACTTATAAAGTAAAATTCATGGTCATTGATTAATTTAAAGAAATTAGTCTCTATTACCTGATATGCCAGACTATAACATCTTATAATAGAGAATAAAATAATCTAGTGAAATGTTTTCCAAAGAGACATAGAACAGCCTTGTGACAAGAATTACAAACCCTAATCATTACATAAGGAATAATAGCCAAATGTAATAGTAACCTTAGAAATCATCTAACCCCTGAGGATTTTTTTGATAGAGAAATTTTGATATCCTCTGTCTTTGAGTGACCTTCCCTAATGTCTAACAAAACTTACTATCAATGTAGGAAAAGTCATAATTTACACTGAAAATGAGATAATTATTTCCTAACATAATTTAATAATGAAACAAAATATATAATACTTCTGATACTATTTTAATTAGCCTAAATCACATAGGGCACTATCTATACTCTCTTTTAAAAGTAGAAGGCAATTGTTACCATGGAGTTATATCTATACCTCTGAATAATAGAGTATAATTATCTTGCAGAATTATGGTGAAGCACTTAAATACTTTCAGAAAGCTGCAGAGAAAGGATGGCCCAACGCACAGTTTCAATTAGGCTTCATGTACTACTGTAAGTGCTATGAATATGATTACTAACTTTGCTCCTTTTTAAACAAAAATCAAAGGACTGGTATGTGTGGTTTAGGTAAAACATTCAGGCAGCAATTTGAGTGGGAATTTAAAGAAAATGAAAAGAAAGAATACCATTGGGAGGAGGAGGCAAAGAGGTACAGAGTCAGGAAACACACCTTTGAAAAGGTTGAGTTGCCTTGTGATATCCAATACTACACATACCCAGAAGCAAGTATGAAACTCAGAAGAGCCCTAGCTGGTTTGGCTCACTGGATAGAGCATCAGTCTTTGGACTACAGGGTCCAGGACTCAATTCCAGTGAAGAGCACATGCCCCAGTTGCAGGCTTGATTTCCCATAGGGGTTGTGCAGGAGGCAGCCAATCAATGATTCTCTCTTATCATTGATGTTTCTCTCTCTCCCTCTCCCTTCCTCTCTGAAATCAATAAAAATACATATTTTTTTAAAAGAAACTCACAAGAAAGGTCAAATTTGGAGAAAAACATTTGGGACATGACAAACATCAACTTGCAGGTGTTTGTTAAGAATAACTGAGGTTGCAAATGAGAGTGTGAGGGGGAGAAGCAGTGGACCATGGTTAGAAATATGGTGATACTCAGTGCCATTAAAAAGATGAACAGAGAAGACTGGTCACAAGAAGGCTGGAAAGGCTTGGTTAGAGGAGGTGGGGGCAGAGGTGGGAGAGGATGATCTTAAGGAAGCCAAAAGATGGAACTTTCAAGAAAGAGTAAATGAGTGAGCATCCCTCTGAATGCAGCAAGAAGCCTGGTTCTCAATTTTAAAAGAGGAATTGAGTACCCATGGGACTTGTCAATATCGAGGATGTTAGTGAGGTTCTTGGACAGGTTGGTATAGAAGCCAGATACAATGGGTTGAACTGTGAGGGGAAAGTGAAGTAAAAATATTTTTGGAAGTACTGCACCTTTAAATGAAAGAAGAGAGATGTGATGGTAGCATGAAGGGGACTGAGAACCAAGAGGGAGTTGTTTTTAAGATGGTGAGAGTTATGAGTATAATTTTTGACAGAGGAAAGAAAGCCAGCCAATAGAGATGGTTAATGAATCGTGCGAGAAATGAGATAATTGATGAAAAGGGTTTTGTCAAAAGTAGGGTGGCATTAGGATCTGTATACTTCACAGAGAGGAGGGACTTCTCATCCTCAAAGATGAAGGCGGAAAGGAAAGGATGATGCATATGTAAATCTGGGGGACACAGGAAAGAGGCAAGAGGAAAGACAAAGGGAGGGTTTCCTCAGTGAGTTAGGAGGTACAAAGTTGTCTTCTGAGAAAAGAGATAGAGTGATTGGGGTAGGAGGTCTCAGAAAGCCATGAAGTTCTGTCATCATCTCTGTGGGGACTAAGAGGATGGGAGGTGGCCAAGACAAGTACCAGGCGATCTGAACAATGTTAGTCTCCCCATTAAGTCCTTCCTGTCAGAGTTGGGGCTAGCGTAGCCACAGACCACATCATCAAGGAGGTCAGATCTGGCCAAAAAGTTGGCTGGCATTTTCCACAGTAGGTGGGGCAGGGCCTATTCTGCACTGTCTTGGGGGCTTGCCTAAGATGGCCTTATTCTTCTAGTTCTTTCCAAGTCACAGGCTCAGGATCCATCAGACTCCTTAAGTTTCTAGACTAACAGTAATAGTAACAGCTAAAGTTTATTAGTCTTTACTCATTTTGTATTAACTCATTTTGAATTAACTCATTTAGTTCTCTAGTGGGTATCCCAACATTTAAAGATGAGCAAACTGAGCTACACTGTGGTTAAACATCTTGGCCAATATCTCAGTGAACCTGGGATTCAAAACCAAGCAATTTGCCTCTAGAGCCTTTGCTAGTAGCCTTTACATGACATGCTTCTGAAGGCTATTAAACGTTAATGCAGGAGAGGAATTTAAGGACCAACTAGGGAAAGCTCCTTCTTTTGCAAATGAAGTGCCTAGAGGTGCCCAGCTCATAAAAGAGAGCCAAGACAAGAATCCCAGCTGCTGGGAGTATGTTGATTCCCTTGCTCTGACGATGAGTTGAGTCCTGGCAGAGCCCCCTGGAGCTGGGATTTGCCTGCTGCAAACTCCATAGTTATGGCTGGGAGGAACTATACTGATCTCCTGATATAAAGATGGCAAGGATGCAGAGATACATCATGGTGGGGCTCTGGTCCTCAGAGACCAGCATTTGGTCTCCTTTTCATATTGAGAAGATATTTTCATGAAACTAAACAGTCCTTCAGTTTTCTGAATGGGTCAAGAACAAGAATTTCTATATTCTTACTTATAATCAAAATCACCACCACCACCACCACCCTCCCCAAAAAAAAACAACCCAGTGACACTAGAACAGCTTAACTTTGGGTTGGATTTTCCCATCCTATTTGAAATAGCAGGCATCACTATGACCATTATATCCGTAGATTATAATGTAAAAAATAAATAAGAGATAGCGGAAAATCATTTTACTTTTCAGCTGGCTCTGGAGTATGGAAGGATTATAAACTTGCCTTCAAATATTTTTACTTGGCATCTCAGAGTGGGCAGCCCCTCGCCATCTACTACCTGGCTGAGATGTATGCAACAGGAGCCGGAGTGTTAAGGTCATGCAGAACTGCTGTGGAGGTAAATAATGAGATATTTGTAAAGCACTTTTCATTTATCATACAGAAGAGGCTATACTGCCCTTAAATTGTTGGTGCCTTTGATTTTATAGATATCACCTCTTTTCTCCCAGTTGGCAACGTAAGCACTGACATTGGTTAGGGAGGGAAAGCACTGATGTAACTCAAGCTGGAAATGGAGGAAAAGAAATGATCCCTCTCCTCTTGCATTTGGCTTTTCATCAAGTTCAGAGCTCCCTCAAATGCAGTTAAGGAGCTCTGTTTCAGCCTTCAATCAAATCACCAGGACAATTTGGCACTTCTAGTGGGATTAGGCAATGCAGTTTGGGAATCAAAAGGCTTGATCTAGCCTGGAAAATGTAGTTCACTTCCTCCCAAAAAGCAGGGTCTTTAGGTATTTGATGATTTGGTTGACAAAGTGAATTGTTTCAGCCTGAGCCAGTGATGTACTTTTCAAAAGAATGCTTTTAGGACCTTAATGCCCTTCATTGATTTATTAAATACTTCAGCTGCACCAGTATAAATATATCCATGTTGCAGTCTGGCCCCTCTGAAACTCAGTTCAAAAGCTGCCAGCTAATAATCTATCTTTAGATTTGCTCCTTTGCCAACTTCCTAATGAATTATGTATGGCTAACCTCTTTTGGTTACATAAGGGCTATTCAGCTAAGTTGACATTTGTCCCCATAGAACTCGCACAGCTCCCTCGTGATTATGTCACCTACAGCCCCAGGCACTTTCTTCCCTTCATTCCCTCCTTTCCATATCAGCTGTAACCTTATAACTCACCCTTGCAGAGCAGCAGTGCCCAGAAAGGCCCTTTTAAAAAAACAGAAGTCAATGTAGTCTTGTCCTGCCAAATCACCTGTAAGTCAGGAAAGTTTATTACAAAACATAAAATGAGCCTCAGGAAGTTTCAGCTCAAGACCAAAAAATAAAAATAAAAAAAAAAATAAAAAAATGCACCTGTAATCTTTGAGTCTATGAAAGGAATTAACTCTTAACCCTAAATAATTTGCAAAAGCCATGCTTTAGACTGGAAATGCTTGCCTGACCAGCCAGCAGGAGCTGAAGACTGATGTCATTTATCTTTTACCTGGAATGAAGTATATTATCTAACTAATCTGCTTGATTTCTTTTCCCATATACAGCTTTATAAAGGTGTCTGTGAACTAGGACACTGGGCTGAGAAATTCCTGACAGCATACTTTGCCTATAAGGATGGTGATATAGATTCTTCCCTTGTTCAGTATGCACTACTTGCAGAAATGGGGTATGAAGTAGCTCAAAGCAATTCAGCATTCATTTTGGAATCTAGTAAGATAAGTTAAAATTCCCTAATCATACATATTCATATATGATTTCACTACAGGAGTATTTTAAGTCTTCCTAACGGAATATCTCCTTTTTTTTTAGAAAAGGCTAAAATTATTGAAAAAGAGAAGATGTATCCAATGGCACTTCTCCTGTGGAATCGAGCTGCCATTCAAGGTATAGAACCAGATAAAAATGAGCACCTACCTGTTCCCTGTCCACCATTATTCATCTGATTTGCTCCAGCTGAGTTCTTGGGCAATAGGCAAAGAGGTGCACAAGTAGGTGGTACTTCAGATTGTACTGGTGTTAGGATCAGCCTTTGGTTACAGGTCATTTCCAAAATTTTCTTTTCTTTGTTATTTTCCAAGTCTCAGTTTAACAAACCATATGAATGTTTCTGTGGCTCTGTCTCAATGGCACCAGAACAGTTGTTTGACACATGACAGTTTTACTCAAGAAACCAATTTTCTTGGTCTGGCTTCATTCACTCATTTGCTGAGTTTTTTTCTGAATTTAATCAAAAGTGTGGTCTATGTTATGTCTCAATGAGGTTATAGGTAAAATTATTTACAGATCTAAGACTTGCTTGACTTTTCTTTTAAAATATCACATTGATGATGGCCACAAACTTCAGATCTTTATTATAACCATTAGCATGTTAGCATCAGAGAACAAACAAACAAAAAACAACACAGAGTTAATTGGCCAGATCCTCTTTCCTTCCTGGAGCCCTGCTTATAGGGATCACATGCTCACATGCAATAAGGAATGTTAAGACAGCATTTGGTGGGGAAGCTTTGACAAGTGGCATTTGCATCACTATGTCTCATTCCATTCTTTCCCTACATTTATATTACTGAGAGCTGAGAGATACTGCAAAGCTGTCACTGTTGGCATTTGGATATGTGAGGAACTCTCTTGCAGTAAGAGAGCAATTTTGCTTCCAATTAAGTTTCTTAAAATCAAATCATGCTGAAGCCAAATCACCCTTTTCTACAAGAAGGGAATGGGATAAAAAGTGATTCTCAGCTGATGTTAATATGAGGCAGAAGAAAAAGTCACAGTGGTGCCTCCTCACACCCAGCTGAGCTGGTAATACAGCAGCAAGCCATCCAGCCAATTTTAGTGAGAAATTCCCTAAAAAAGAAGTCTATATTTTCTAAATGCAATAAAGACCTTGTTTGGAGTGGGGAAACAACACCAGCAACCTCTCAGCTATGGCAAATTAGCCCAATTTCAACAAATACTTGTTTATTCAAAGCCAGGAAATGGTGTGAAAATTGCACCAAGGAAAAGAGCCATTGAAAATGAGGGGAGAGGGAATAAATGGTGATGGACAGAAACTTGACTTGGGGTGGTGAACATACAATACAGTGTGCAGATGTGTTGTGGAATTGTGCACCTGAAACCTGTATAATTTTGTTAACCAGTGTCACCCCAATAAATTCAATAAAAAGGAAAAAAGACAGATACACATACACAAAAGAAAATGAGGGGACATTAATATTAAACAGAATTCACCAATATAAGAACGTTAGGCCGCTAAAAATAATTACCTGTCACAAGAGAGGTCAGGCATGAGTGTCCCCAAAGATGTCGCTCCCTTGAGGTTAGGAAATCTGATAATGAAAGTTTCTAATCAGTTAGGAAATCTGATAATGAAAGTTTCTAATCAGTTAGGAAATCTGATAATGAAAGTTTCTAATCAGTCACTGGTGGTGCTTCTTTCAGCAGTTACTATGTGTGAGGAGAGTGGTGAGCCATCAGTACTAAGTCACCACCACCTGTGACTATGAAATTGAAGGGGAAATCCCTACCCTTGTCAAGTGACCCCTGGGAGCCTGTCAGGATCCCCCCATGTCCCCAGTTATCTCCCTAATTAGGGTGCAGCCGAATCCTCTGGAGAACCTACTGTTCACTGCCTTCTATTCTTAGAGACCTCAGGGGTCTTGCTTACTGCTTGTACAGCTCAGAAGTACACAGAAGTCCTGTCCTTTTGGTTTATGGCCCAGAAGGAATCTTGGAGTCAAAGGAAGGCAGATTTGGGCAAAATTAGAGATTGAGTGGGTTTCTCAAAGGGCTCCTGGGGCCTCTTGCCTCTCTAGGTCCCTGCAGACCCCTCTTCTGGGCATCACTTCTGTAAGGTCTTGCTGCCAGCTACCTGTACATTTTGAAGTACCTGGGAAGCAAACCCTGATAACTAATGTCTTGGCAGCTTAAGGATTGTATGACGTTACCTCTACTCAGAAAGAGCTAAAGATGGCTTGTGGTATTACATTTTAATAGAGGATTCTGAAAGATTAAAAGAACTTCAGTACCCCAAATAATCAATTCCAAAGGATTTTAGGCATTGCACTAGGCCAAATGGAATTTGGAAGGAGTCCTGTAGCCCTTAGTGATATATGTCAGATCATACGAATGAACTCAAATGTGTTTAAGGAATATTAAGAAGGCTAGAGGAAATCAAGAAAGTAACATGTGAGAAGGCTAGCTAGTCAGAGAGGCAGAAAAGTCATGACTTGTAGGTCAGGTAAGACATCTGGAAATCATCCCGAGTGCAAACTGAAGCACTGGGTGGATTTAGCACAGGGGAATAACATGATTTAATTATATATTTTTAAAGATCATCTTGGCTGTTGTATGGAGAATAGATTAATAGAAGGACACTTTGGAAGCTATTGTAGTACTCCAGGCTTGGACTAGATGGTGGAGGAGAATATAATAGGTATGTTTTAGAGGTAGAACCAACTTGGGGATGGATTTGATCATGGAAGTCAGGGAAAAGAATTAGAAATAATTATCCTAGATTCATGCCCTGCACATTGGTGGTGCTGGCCCTGAAATAGGGAAAAAAACTGATGAGTGTGTGTGTGTGTGTGTGTGTGTGTGTGTGTGTGTGTGTGTGTGTCTTTGTGTGTGTGTGTGTTTGGGGCAAGGGGAGGGGGCCTGGTAGCAGGGTGTTAGAAATCTCTGTTGAATGTTTTAAGTTTTAGATCCAAGTAGTGAAGTCAATAAGGCAATTATAAGAGTACGGGGCTTGGGAAGAGATAAGACTGTAGATAATAAATTCAGGAATAGTAAACATAAAGATAGCCACGTAACTACATGAGATTACCTAGAGGAAGAGTTGAGATAGAGGAGAGTAGTGGAAAAAGGAGGGTTGGGGGAGAAGAGAAAAGAGAAAAGAAGGAAGAGAAGAAAGGGGAAAATGGAGTTGAATAACAAGCCCTTAATGTTCCAAAATTTAGAAGTTGAGTAGAGGAGGAGTCAGGCAAGGGTGCGAAAAGGGAGGCTTATAAGGTAGAAGTGAAATCAAGAGGATGCATGGTCACTTATGTCAAGAGAGAAAAGTGCTTGGGAACATACGTGTAGATCCAGTGACTCCAGGGCTGCTTAGAGGTCCAGCGAGATAAGGACAGGGAAGTGGCCAATGGATTTGGCTGCATGGAGGTTATTGACTACCTTGAAATTAGCCATTTCATGGAGGAGGGGCAGAATTGGATTGGGTTGAAGAGTATATGGGAGGGGAGGTGAAGTTTTAGAGATGGTTAGTATGAAGGGAATAGAAAGATGGGAGTAGTTAGAAAGAGACACCATGAAATATTTCTAAGGGTTTTTTTTTTTCATAGAAAATACCAAGTGGGTTTGAATGACTGATGGGATTGATCTAGGAAAGAGGAGGAAACTGATGATGCAGAAGAGTCGAGTTTCAGAAGTGAATCTAAGGACAGAACAGGTGGGGTCCAGTTTCTCAAAAGTGACTTATCTTCAAAAAAAAAATTAAACCCAGACAGCATGGCTCAGTGGTTGAGCGTTGACCTATGAACCAGGAGGTCATGGTTTGATTCCCATTTAGGGCACATGCCTGGGTTGTGGGCTCGGTCACAGTGTGGGGCATGCAGGAGGCAGCCAATCAATGATACTCTCTCATCATTGATGTTTCTATCTCTCTCTCATTCTCCCTTCCTCTCTGAAATTAGTAACATATATTTTGAAAAAATGAAAAAAATTAAAAGATGATATTCACAATTTTTATTCTTTTTGTTGTTGTTAATCCTCAGGATATTTTTCCATTGATTTTTAGAGAGTGGAAGGCAGGGGGAGAGACAGAAAAACATCACTGTGAGAGAGATACATGTATTAGTTACCTCCCACACGAGCCTCGACCAGGGCTGGGAATTGAATCTACAACTGAGGTAGGTGCTCTTGACCAGAATCAAACCTGGCACCTTTTAGTCCGCAGGCCAATGCTCTATCCACTGAGCCAAACCAGCTAGGGCACAATTTTTATTCTTTAAGGATATTTATACTATACCATGGGAGTTATCCCATAGTGAAGATGGCTAGCATTGAGTGTTATATTTGTGTTCCATAGATGATAACTAATCCTGATTCTTGGATCCTGAGTGTAAATTTTTTCTTTTATATATATTATAGGTTGAGTTGCTAGGAACTGAACATGAATCATTTATGTTTTATTCTAATATTTCTACCAGGCAATGCATTCGCTAGAGTGAAAATTGGAGATTACCATTACTATGGCTATGGGACTAAGAAGGACTATCAAACAGCAGCCACACATTACAGCATTGCAGCCCATAAATACCAGAGCGCACAAGCCATGTTCAATCTGGCCTACATGTATGAACACGGTTTAGGTACCGCAAAGGTAATCTTATTGGTAATAATCCAAACCTGGCTATGGCAGCTCTATGGGAAGGGGCAATTTATAATTGTTTTGCATTTCATTGATGTCATCAAAATGTAGAGAAAGGAAGGAAAAGACTTAACATTTGCTAAGTCCATCCCATGTACCAACACATATTACTTACCCTATTAAGAACCCTCTGAGGTAGAAGTTATTTCCTACATTTATGCCCAAGGACATAACTACAGAGTAGACTAAATATAGGCTTGGCCAATTTGATTTATAAATTCATGCTTCTTTCAAGAAATACTGGTGGACCTTGCCCCGACTCCCTTCTACCTAGTGACCTTTTCCATTGACTCTTAGGTTCTTAGTAACATGGAGAAAGTGGGAATGAGGTTAGAGGTGGACACTGAAGTGACATTAATCCAGAAATGTCTTCTGAAACACCTTCTGTGTATATGACACAGTGCTTAGCACTCTGGAGAGGCCCAAGAAAATAGATCTCCATCCTTCAAAGATTACATGTGACTTGAGGAGGTGAGGCATATTTATTAAGAAAAAGAGCTAACAAAACAAGGAAATACTGGGTAAATCACTTAGACAAGTAAGTGTAATTAAGGCAGAAGAGGGTTTTGGTATCTGACAGGGTGAGAAAGGTATTAAATATCAATAATGATAATAGCCAGGTATTGGTTTATTATTTAAATCACAGAACCACTCAATGAAATAAGCCCTATAATTGTCCTCAATGAATGCATCAAGAAACCAAAGTACAGGCCCAGCCAGTGTGTCTCAGTGGTTGAGCATCGACCCATGAACCAGGAAGTCACAGTTCAATTCCCAGTCAGGCCATATGCCCCAATTGTGGGCTTGATCCCCAGTGTGTGGCGTGCAGGAAGCAGCTGATCAATTATTCTCTCTCATCATTGATGTTTCTATCTCTCTCTCCCTCTCCCTTACTCTCTGAAATCAATAAAAATATATTAAAAAAAAATAAAAAGAAACTGAAGTACAGAGAGGTTAGTAGTAGTGTCAGAATTTGAACCCAGGACTGCCTGACCCCTTGCTTTTTGAGGAAAGGCTGGGCCTTGCATTTTGTCATCCTTAATGCTCAAGGATATATTTCACTTCAGTGATTATATTCTGGGCTGCATTTCCAGAGCCAAATAATGAGAGGTTATCAGCTTTTCTATGCTTTTTGTTTGTTTTTAATGCTCTCTTTTTTCTTCCAGTTATGCCAGTAATTGAGAATTAGAGGTAGGGAATTTCCTATGTGACATCGGCTAATGGTCCACACTGCAACCAAAGTACCTTCGTCGGGTCCTAACAATCCAGCAGAGAAGATCCCTGCCTTTCTGTGCTGCCCTGTGGCCTTTTGGCAGATCACTTTTTCTTGTTGTTCATCCTCATCCAGGGATATTTTTTCCACTGATTTTCAGAGAGAGTGGAAGGGAGGGTGGGAGAGAGAGACAGAGGAAAGAGTGGGTGTGGGGGAGAAAAACATCGATGTGAGACACATTAATAGGTTGCCTCCCACATGTACCCCAACTGGGGCAGTGGATTGAACCTGCAACTTAGGTACATGCCTTGACAGGAAATTAAATAGGCCACCCTTCGGTGCACGGGCCAGTGCTCTAACCACTGAGAACACCGGCCAGGCTGGCTGATCACTTTTCATCAGCCCCAGTACCCTAAGCAGTAGAAAGAATATTAACCCCAAATCTAGTCTGTTTTCCCCATTTCTAGAAGCTGAAAGCTTCCTGTGTTTATGGAAAGTGAAAGGTATTGGGATTGGATTGTATAGCTGTATTAGTTGATTTTTTGGCTGTTATTCAGCCACACCCAGTTCCCCTCTAACTGTCATCACATCTGCAAAACAGAATAGTGATACCTGTCCTGCCCCAGGCAGCTTCAGAAAGATTAAAGCTTTACTTCATCATTCCCCATGGAAAACAACCATAATGGTGAGAAGAACGTAGTTTGCATAAAAGATAAAAGTGGTCCCACCCCATAGATTAAATTCAAATTAACTCTCCTACCCCCACGCCACCCCACCCCCAGCTGTGTCAGAGGGTTTTTCTCCTTGGAGTCACTGCTGATGGCTCCCCTAGGCACTTGCTTCACAATTTAAATAACAATTGTCGAAACATACATTTCAGACATTTAGAAAAAACTCTGAAGTTTCTCTGAGTTTCTGACTTTCTGTTCTTTTTCTGTTACAGTTCCTGTTTTATCACAGGGCATTTTGATCACTCTCTCATTCACAGACATTTTTCTACAGAAAGTCTCTACATGTAAACACACACACACACACACACACACACACACACACACACAGGCGCACACAGGTGTACTCAACCTCAGGCCGGGATATGGAAATTTTAGATATAGTTAATGAGTGCCATTGCTCTTTGTTTTTATTAATTCTCTCTGTTTAACAATTAGAAAATAATAACCAAGTACTGTACAAAGGTGCCAGGTTTATTAATCTTGTTATCTCACAGTCAGGTTAACAAGGAGATCCCACCTTTCCTAATCCTCAAAATGAGTATGCTGATAATTAAAAGCCCAGAGCTTGTTCCAGGGATGGTTAATGAAAGCAAAACAACAATTAGAACAGGCTTTCACAGCACTTAAATCATCCAGTGATTACACATTTGTTCAGGAAGGCACTTCACAATCCTCTTTATTAGTTAATCCTTGTGCAAACCCGTGGGAAAGGTGAGTATAATATTATTACTAGGCTTTCTCTGAGAATCAAAACAGGTGTAGTATGGAATCAGGTTTCGTAGACTCTGTATTTAAGCCCACTGGGAGAAGAAAGTGAAATATAAATCAACTCTAAGTAAATCAGTGTAAAAATATGGGTCATGGTTCTCATCTATTTTTAGAAAAGAACATTGGGATTAGGGTGATGTAGGCGAGTTATCCTAATAGCCTCACTGAAAAGCATCTCACTCCTCAATTTCTGACTTCTGATTAAACTCAGTAAGTTTTTTACTTAAACTGTGGCCCAGAGCTGACTGCACCATTGTTCTGAGAACAAAAAATAACTATCTGGGAGAAGTTGGGAGATGACCTCCCAATTCTAAATTTAGAAATTCTACATTCTATATATAATTCTATATTCATCTCACAAGTTGTTATGAAACTACTTCTCAATTTATACTTGATTCAGAATTACTTCAGAAATTTAACCTAGGACAAAACCTGATGCCCATCCCCTCCTGCCCATTCCTTCTGCCCATATCCTGGTTCAGGCTGGAATTTCTACTCACATAGACTTCTTCTGTAAAGGCTCCTCAGGAGTCTCCCATTCTAGCATTTTCCTTTGAGTCTGTGGCAGAGATAGGTCTGTCCACCAGTTCCCTGTAATGCCCATCCACAGGGAGGTCTCACTGCTGCTGTGTGCCTCCTAGTCATAGGCTGCATCTCCAGGCCCCTGTCACATCCAAAGGAATGGGAGTGAAGGTGAAGGTGTCGCTTCTGGTCTAAGGTGGCTGAGAAGTAGATGGAGCTTCTCCCTGGTTTCCTTCCCCTTCCACTGGCTGAACGCAGAGACCCAGAGGCTTTAGGGACAGGCAGAAGCACGCGGCAGAAGGAGCTTGGGTTCCTCAATGATCACAAGAAGGAAATTCCCCACTAAACAGGAGCATCCACTTGGAATGCTAAATATGTTAAACTGCTGCTATTTGGGGGGTTGTTACAGATATAAGCATTACTTTAGTTAATCCATCTAACAAAATGCTATCAGGTTATTCTTGATAAAAAATAACTTTGGTACCATTATTTCTCTACCTTTCTCCCCTCCCCCACCCAAAACATGCACACACACACACACACACACACACACACACACACACACACACGAAAAAAATAAGCAAGCAAACCAAAAAATAAATCTTATTGACTTTCTATTGCCTAATGAAGTCCAGACTTCTTACCCTGACCTACCCTACCTTGATTATAATGGCTTGATATGCCACTATTTCTCTATATATCTTCTAGACTACTTTTCCTTCCCCCACAAAAGACCTTGAACCCTCCTGACCTTCGGTCGCATATATTTGGTTATCTGAGTGAACAAATACATATTTCTTATTAATCACAATATTGCAACATAGTAGATAACACATTTTTGGGGATCCTTCAGGGAAAACAAAAATTGTATATACTGAATAAATTATAAATAGTCCTGTCAAAAATAAAAGTAATTATGGCACAAAGCATTTTTATTTCTCACTTGTCTGGTCTGACCACCTATGGATAGTTAGAACTGTAGTCTTAAATACCAGAAAAGAATTCTTTTCTGGAAAGGACAAGTAAAAGTTAGAAATTTAAAATGATCCTCTCATGAATATGACAGGATAGAATATATACCTCTTAAATATAGTCACAGCCTTTCTTGAAATAAATATATTTCCTAATGAAATAATTAGAAACATGGAAAAAAATTGTGTACATAAAGCTTTATTACAGAAAAAAAAACCTACAAACAACCAAAATGCTCCCCAATAGAAACCCTGTACTTGAACTATTGTGTGGTAGTGTGTGGTTCCATCAGGTATTCTGTGGCCTCATTAAGTGAGCAGGCTAGAAGTCTGGATTTGAATCTCAGCTCTGCCACTTACAAGTCACATGAATTTGGGTAAGTGGTTTAACCTCTCTGTGCCTTAGTTTCTTCATCTTTAAAATGGGGTTATAATATCATCTGCCCTATAGAATTGTCATGAGATTTAACTAAATGACAGTGATGACTGGCATGTAGCATAAGTATTTAATTATTAGCCCTTGTTCTGAAACACTATGCAACCATTAAAAATAAAATGTTATAGACCAGTGGTTGGCAAACTCATTAGTCAACAGAGCAGCAAACCGCGGCTCACGAGCTGCATGTGGCTCGCGAGCTGCAGTTTGCCGACCACGGTTATAGACTAAAGGAATATCTTAGGACATGGTATAATTGTTTGAAAAGTATTGAAATATATTGAAAGCAGAAGACATAATATTACCCAAAGTGAAAAATTCCTGAATTAAAATTATATGTATAAGAATCTCTTCTAGTGTATATATATATATATAAAGCCAGGGACCGTAACGCTGGAACAATCGGAACCACCAGTCACTATGACGCCCACTGCAGCCAGCGAACCTGCCTGATCGGGGGGGGGTGGCCAGCTGGCCAACCTCCCGAGGCCCCTCCCCCTGGCTGACCTGCCCCTGATCACACCCTTCACCCCAAGACGGGGTGGGACCGGCCAGCCAACCTCCTGCAGCCCCTCCCTGTGACTGGCCCTGCCCCCGATGGCCCCCCTACCCCATGCACAAATTCATGCACTGGGCCTCTAGTATAGATATAAATGCTGGAATGCTGGAGGAATATATATAAAATAGTATCAGAACTTACCTCTTTACAGTGAAATTGTAGGTGATTTTTAAAACTTGTTCACTTCTATATTTTCAAAGTTTCCTTAAATTAGCATATACTATATTTATAGGAAAAGAATAAATTATTCAAAAATTACCTGTTCCAATATAAAAACTATTTTTATTGTTGAGAGTATTACAGATGTCCCTCCATTTCTCCCCTTTTTCCCCCTCCATCCAGCTCCCACCTGAGGCCTTCCCTACACTGTTATCTGTATCCATGGGTTATGCATAAATGCATATATGTTCTTTGGTTAATCTCTTCCTGTCCCCTCCACTCTCCTCCTCACTGAGATCTGTCATTCTGTTCCATGCATCCATGCCTCTGGACCCATTTTGTTTGTCAGTTTATTTCATTCATTAGATTCTACATATAAGTGAGATCATATGGTATTTGTCTTTCTCTAACTGGCTTATTTCACTAGCATAATAATCTACAGGTCCACCCCTGCTGTTGCACTTTGGGGCTCCTTCATCATGTAATTGAATACTTTTAATAAATCAGATCCTTTATTGCTGAAGAATTCTGTATCTTCTATACTAATAATAGAGGAATATGCAAATTGTCCAGGATGCTGTCACAGTAACAGTAACAACCGAACAGCAGGCTGTGTGGGGTGACAAGGCCGGCAGTGGGGTTAGTGAGGGACGACCAAATGACTGAACAGCAGGCTTCATGGGACAACCAGACCAGCAGGGGGGTTGGTGAGGGACGACCAAACGACTGAACAGCAGGCTGCATGGGGCGACCAGGTTGGCAGGTGGTGCAGTTAGAGGCGACCAGGCCATCGGGGGGGGGGGGGGGCAGTTAGAGGTGACCAGGCTGGCAGGGGGAGCAGTTGGGGGCGACCAGGCCAGCAGCAGGGGCAGTAAGGGTCGACCAGGCCAGTGTGGGGGGGGGCAGTTGGGGGCAACCCAGCCAGCAGGGGAGGCAGTAAGGGGCGACCAGGCCAGCGGGAGGGGGGACGGGGGCAGTAAGAGGTGACCAGGCTGGCAGGGGTGGGGGGAAGTTAGGGGTGACCAGGCCGGCAGGCAGAGGCGGTTAGGGGTGATCAGGCAGGCAGGCAGGTGAGCAGTTAGGAGCCAGTGGTCCTGGATTGTGAGAGGGATGTCCGAGGGCCCCGGATTGGAGAGGGTGCAAGCTGGGCTGAGGGGGACCCCCCCCATGCACGAATTTTATGCACCAGGCCTCTAGTTGAATTATAAGAAGCTATTTTGAACATGTGAACATTGGCACACCTGACATTTTAGTTAGAAAATGGATTCAAGAAGAATCTGTAGATTGCTTTGCATAATCTGTTGAATCACTGAAGTTAAAGCAAAATAAACACAAATGTACCACAGAAAGTTTAAGTGTTCATGGGGTAGGAGTTCAATGGACTTATTTAATGAACTCTAGTCATCATCAAAACACTATTCAGAGGAAATTTTTTAGTTGAGCCATTTGGATTTTTTATTAAATAGACTAAAGAATAGGGAGTCTTTTCTAGAATCTAGTAATAAAATTTCTTTTATATGGGTTACCCTATTAGCCACAAGTGTTCAGAAATTTCTTTCTCTGGAAATTTTAAAGAAATATTTTTCTATCCTACCCCACCCCCACTATAATCTGTGAGGCTGCCTGGGCATTAAAGGTACTTCTCACTATTTTTAGTATAAGCTAGTGACTGAATTGTGATGTTTATGCCTCAAGAAATAAGTTAATACCTATTGCCTGTCTCAAATAAGAATGATTGCCTGAGATATTGAAAAAGGCTGCCTTCCCTTGAACGATTCAAGTCAATATGCCTTTCATATGTGGGGCAGGTGACATGCCATTCTAATCTGCAGGGCACTTTCAAATGAACACCCACTGGATTTGTTGGAATTAGAGACACAAATTAGAGGAGTTTTTTTATGACATCCATTTTCTCTATTGCCAGGAAGATTTGTTCAGAACCAGTCTTCTGAATTTTAGTATTTTAAGCAAGAGTATTCTTTTTTCTCTACAAATCAATTTACTGGATCACAAAGCTTTGAGAAAACTTAAGAAATGACCAGCAGAACACAGCTGAGAGAGGACACTGCCCAATAAATGGTTTGGCACAGGTCTCAAGGATTCATAACTATTGAACTCTGTGTAATGAAGTTCTGAGAGATGGAGAGGAACAAGAAAGAGATACTGAATGGCCACAATTTGTGAAAAATCTCTCTTCTTCCCCTTCTTTTGAAAATAATCTACAGGCACCCAGCAAAGTACAATTCTGGGACTGTCCCAGGTCACTTCAATCTTGAAAAGCAACTCTGCTTAGCCTTTTCACTACATTGCTTTAGAAAACAAAGCAAACAAAAACAAGCCATAGCAGGTGAAACATTTTTTTAATGATTATGTGCCATCACATAAGTTAATGGTAAAAAAAAAAAAAAAAGAAAGTCCCTAAAAATATAGTATGTCCTTTGAGGAATCCAATTCTAGCCTGAGAACCAAAATAGTTTATTCATTCATTCTACTAGTATTATCAGAGTTTTACTATGTACTCAGCATATCATAAAACACTGGGAATTCAAAGGTAAGCAGGAGTCCAAGTCGTTGCCTTCAGGACTAAGAGACAGGCAAATGAATAAACAAATTCTATTAACATCAGCGATGATAAGCATATGAAGAAAACTAGGAATTTTAAATGCTTGTTATTATCTGTATTGTTATTTGTTTTAGGGAACTGTACTGTGTCTAGGGTTCTCCTGCCTCTTTAAAAGGAGTCATACCTAATATCGAGTCCAGAGGTATCCAAGAAAGTGTTTGGAGATTGTGTTTGTTTCCCATGGCTGCTGTAACAAATTATCACAAATTTAGTAGCTGAAAGCAACACACATTTACTATCCCACAGTTTCTGTAGGTCGGGAGTGTGGGTGAGCTGACTGGGTCCTCTGTGTAGGCTATGCTCCTTACTGGGGCTCTGGGAAGCATCCACCTTCCAGCTCATTCAGGTTGTTAGCCAAATTCAGTTTCTTGTGCTTATAGGACTAAGGGCCCCATTTCCTTGCTGGCTGTTTGCATTCCTTCTTATTTCTTCCCTGTGGCCCTCCATCAATGGTGCGTGAGTCCTTTGCATGTGTAGAATATCTGACTTCTCCTGCTAAGCTCTCCAACTTTCTCTCCTGCCTTCAGCCCTGAGAAAACTCTGTGGTTCAGAACTCAAGTAATTATATTGAGTCTATCTGGATAGACCATGATCTCTCTATCTTAAGGCCTGTAACATATTCACAGGTTCCAATGAATAGAACATAACATCTTTGGGGGAGCCATGCTGCATACCCAAGACAAATTACAATATTTTACACAATGGCTTCTGTTTACTAATGAGTATGGGCTGTTCTTCTATTTCTAGGACATTCACTTGGCCAGGAGATTATATGACATGGCTGCTCAAACAAGTCCCGACGCTCATATGCCTGTCTTCTTTGCTCTCGTGAAACTGGAGACTATGCATTTGCTCCAAGATATCCTGTTTTTTAATGTGAGTTTGTCTCAAATAGGTCCGAAATCTCTGAAAAAATCCAGTGAGCAACTCTTGGGTGGTGGAATGGAGGGATCTATTCCCCTGAATAGAGTGGGAGGCTTGGATGTTTTTTCTAACAAAACGTCTTTTCCCAGCAGTTTACAATGAGATGGAAATGGATGAAATTGGATGATACCCTTGGACAATACTGGGATTTATTTGCGATTGGCCTCATTGTTGCTATGCTGATCTACTTGCTTAGAAATCGCTACGGATAGGATCTGGATTCTAGAAAAACCTGCTCATGAGAGCCAGTTCACTCACTAAATAAAGAATTTTCTTGTCAAGCTCGAGAGTTTGCACGATTTCTCAAAAGCCTGTGATGGAAAATGGACAAAGCTTGGGACCTGTCCTCTGAGAAATCATTTCACTTCCTGCTTAGTTGAGGTGACCACTTGAGGGGTACTGGGGACTAGTCACCTAAGGCTTATCAAACTTATCATCTTAGTGATCTAGTTCTGAGTCAGGGATATAGACTCCAATTCCAAGCCAATTTTCATGCTAACAACCTTTCAAGAGAACAAATGGGTGTCTTGGCTCCTGCAGACACAGTGAGATAGGGAGAAGGCCAAGTCCGGGAAGGGCAGGAACACAGATCCCTCAGATCTGATAAATACAAAAATTACAATAGAACCTTCCTCTTGTGGGGTTGATCCTGTGAACCACATCAAAAACCTAATGAGCAAAAGCTCCTGTGGCATCTGTGCCAGGGGCCAACTCACACTCCTCACCCAGGAATTGGGTGGAATTCCCTTGGAGTACCCATAGATGGTTCCAGTCTCCTGGGATAGAAGCTAAAGGGTCCAGATTTCTATCTCCCCTGACAGGCAAAGAAGAGGAGCCCAGGCAGGGTGGGCAAGGAGAGTGAAAAAGGCCCATGACTCATCTTAAAGGTCAGGCTTGAATCTCAGCTCTGGCTAAAATATAGGAGCAAGGGCAATGTGACCCAAGTTTCCTGTCTCAGCTCATTGTTCCAAGTAAATATGAGCAAGGCCTTTGAAAATATGAGTGGTTTAGAGCATTACTGAGACCTCTCTTAGTGGCTGTTTCCTTGTAACACTAAAGTTTTGAAATTACCATTTATTTGTAAAGATCTAAGTTCTTAGAAAAGGAACTCTTTTCACCAGAGGGTCTAAGGGTGAAGGGCAGAAGGTTTATCCTCCTAGTATTCATTCATTCATGTATTCACTTACTTATTCACCGTGTTTCCCAAGAGCCTACTCAGTACAAGCCACTTGTCACTGTATATAATTTGCTTTTCACTGGTATTAAGTAAGTAATAAGTGCTACGTGTAAGCACTTAGGACAGTGTCAGGTCCACAGGAAGCACTCTGGGTTCTCTACTACTACCTTAATTCATTAATTCTAAAATTTCTTTCCAAATTTTAACATTTCCAAAATTAGGATACACTCAAAATGAATAGCACTTAGATTTGAAGAACTCCTGTATTTTTATTTGTTCTGCTCCATTTAACAGGAAGCCCCTGAATGGCTGAGGCTCTTTCATCATTACACCCTAGCACCCCAGCACCTAGCACCATGGCTAGGACCTCGCAGTGCCCAGTGAATTGGTGGAATGATTGCAAAAAGGAAAGAAGCCTTCCCCAAGGGCGCCCCCACCCCCACCGCACATAGACTGCATGTCACCTCTCTCCTCTGAACTCACGAGGCCCTTCAGTCAGACCTCTTTTCTGGAGTATCTCATGTTCTACCTTGAACTACAGTTGAGTGCCTGTTACCGGACACCATTGAAATGAAGGCAGGGTCCCCGCCCTATTTACCTGAGGATCATAGTACCCTATTTGGCACAGTGCCTTCACTAAGAGTCTCAAAGTACTTTTAGTTGTAAGAAAATACCCAATGTCAGTTTCACTGTGGTCTCCAGTGAGCCCAGCTGTGAGCTCTGTCAGGGCAGAAAGTAAGTCAGGGGTGAGGAACTTTTTTTCTGGCAAGGGCCATTTGGATATTTATAACATCACTAGAGGCCCGGTGCACAAAATTTGTGCACTGGGGGAGGTCCCTCAGCCTGGCCTGTGCCCTCTTGCAGTCCAGGACCCCTCGGGGAATGTCCAACTGCCAGGTTAGGCCCGATCCCTGGCAGGTCTAAGCTGATAGTCGGACAGCTCTCTCGCAGTCCAGGACCCCTCTCTCCTTACCACTGCCTGCTCGCTGCTCCTTACCACTTGGCTCACTGCTCCATAGCGCTGCCGCGGAGGCGGGAGAGGCTCCCGCCACTGCGCTCGCCAGCCATGAGCCCAGCTTCTGGCTGAGCCGTGTTCCCTCTGTGGGAGCACACTGACCACCAGGGGGTTGCTCCTGTGTTGAGCGTCTGCCCCCTGGTGGTCAGTGTGCATCATAGCCACCAGTCATTCCACTGTTTGGTCAATTTGCATATTAGGATTTTATTATATAGGATGAGTTATCTTAAGTTGTATTTCATTCATCAGAAAATAAAGTCTAGGTAAAGATAAAGTGTCTTTTATTAAAGGAGCATTCACTCTTAACCGAAGAGCATTAGAACAAATCTCTTACATTTGAGAGCTATTTGGATTTTGGCATAGAGGTAAAACAGCTCTCTGAGGTCTTTTGACTTATTCCTTTTAAAAGCAGTATCTGTTTACTAATCAATTTACTCGCGTAAGCAAGAGCAACTTTTACATAGGACAAATGGTAAGCTAGCATCACAACAGCAGTCACTAATTCTTGAAAGCCTCTCTAAGATTCATTCTCTCTGAATAATAACAGCTAACATATCATGCTTATTATATGCCAGGCACTGTTCTAACTAAATGTATTAACTCATTTGTTCTTTACAACTGCCTTCCTGAGAGGATACTGCATCATCTTCCCTCTTTTACAGAAGACGTTGAAACTGGGTCAAGTAGCTTTCCCAAGACCACACAGCCAGGGCAACTGGTTCAGAGTCCATTTTCTTGACCACTGCACTGAACTGCCTTGACAAATTTCCATAAACAATTTTGCAGGTGTGTGGATACTGTAATTGAATGTAGGTTTTCCTGAAACTGTTCAAATTATTCAATGTCTCTGCAATGCCTAGCATTGTGTAGAGCTAATGATTCCCAGGACTGATTCAAGATCTTGCAAGATGCTTCCTGATAGCTTGCTGGTCCTTAGGTCTGGAAGATGCCATAAAATATAGGCTCCTCCGGCAGATTCACAGCATGAGTGCCAATCCCCAAGGAACTGAACATTTAGCTGAAGAGGAAGAACTCATGGACAGGAAATGATGTAAAAATAATGCTGAAGGAAAGGGAACTAACAAAAGTTCAAGATGGTCTGGGACAAGAAAGCAAGGTGAACTTGAGCTGGACTTAAAGAATGCCTGAGCTTAGCGTAAAAGAGACAAAGACTTGGGAGGGCAGGCAGCTGCACAAGGACACATTCAAGCACAGGGCTGAGTGTGTGTGGGAGACCTTGGATGGAGTCACCTGTCTGGCTCCCACAAAAAGGTTGTGGCAGGAGGGAGAACACAGAGGAAAAGACTGGTACTTCACAGAAGGCTTTGACCTCTAGAAGAAGGCACCGTAATAAAATTGTTAATTGCACTAGCTTTGTCACATGCAGGACTGAAGTCACATGCTGGCTGACATTTATTTATGTGACTTTGGAGAACTTACCTCTCTAGGCCTGTTTCCTCATGAAAAATGGGGATAATGGTACTGTTAGCCACCTTAGAGGGAGATGTGAGGATGTGACAAAGGCTTGGCACACTGCCTGGCAAGGGTGTAGAACACGCTGAGCTTTCAAAGGAGGGCTTTACCAACTCATGACATCTTAGGAGACGTTAAATAAGCTGCATCTGAGAACAATGAGCGCTCAGCTAGCTTCTCAAGAAATGATGCAGACAACCTGTTTAGAGATCCCAAAGGACTTCCCTATCTATTTCTCCACTTGGTCCTCCAGCCACCCGAAGCCTGAGCATTTCCTTTTCAGGTGGGACTTAAGAGTCAGAACCTCGTCACCCAGAAGAGTAACTGGGAGCTTTCAGCAAAATTCAGGGACGCTTACCAAATGCTAAATGCTCGGTGCCTAGAAGAAAATGTCATCTTCCATGGAAAATGTAGAAGGCAGTCCACGCTGCATATTTTAGGTTCTAGAGCCCTTCACTATGTCCCATATACTTACAGCAGTAATGCATGCTGTACCCCTTTTGTGGACTAGGGAACCCAAGGCTAATCAGTGTTCACCTCAAACCTTATCCTCAGATGAAATTCAAGTGAACTCTGAAGGGGGAAAAAGTTTCCAAAACATCAACATGGAGTCTAAGAGCATGTAAAGATGGGAAAGGAACCCTGTCTCTTCCGTTCCAGGACCCAAGTCCTAGGATCAGACTGAATGCTGCCGAGATCATCCAGCCCAACGGCTCACACCATAACATGATAGAGGGGTGTCCCATGCTTCCCTCAGTGACAGGGACTCCCTCCCAAAGGCCATTATTAACCAAAATGGGAAGGTGGGAAAGTTTTGTTCGAAAAAGCCCCTTAGGGATTGGAAGGCAGGCCTGTGGCCTCCTTTGAGACTGAGCACCAAACCTGTAATTTTAGATGAAAACCCTGAGGCCAGAAAGATGGATTCGGCCTCAGCCTTGGGCACCAGCAGGGCCAGGACTAACCCCAGACCACCTGACTCCCAGTCCCTGCGCTGCCCTCTATTTCCAGTGTTTATTTTGGCAAATACTGGCAGATCCTGTGGAAACTTCCTCCCCAATCTCCTATTCTCAATCTAAGCGTAAACACAGTTTAGATTGGAGCTGTTCCCGATTATTTGTTTGCCAGGCTGGCTCTGTCACACCTGGAACCACGTCCTGAGCACTCACGAGATTCTTGTACGACGTGTCTGGAGATTGGACGGACTACATTTGCACTTTGAAAGTGAAGGCTGTTTACCTGTCTTGTGTCAACCATGGCTAGCAAGACAGGATCAACTCTAGTTTTTAAAAAGCCCCTCTTTAAAAAAAAATTTTTTTTAATTGATTTCAGAGAGGAAGTGAGAGGGAGAGATAGAAACATCAATGATAAGAATCATTGATCAGCTGCCTCCTGCACGCCCCACACTGGGGATCGAGCCTGTAACCTAAGCAAGCATGTGCCCTGACAGGGAATCGAACCATAACCTCCTGGTTTATAAGTTGATGCTCAACCACCGAGCCATGCCAGCAGGGCAAAAAGCCCATTTCCACAGCATCATGCACACCTGAGAGTCTGGTAACACGTGCAGTGTCAACGGTCCATCCTGACAGCCAGCTGTCAGCCACCCAAAGCTAATGCAGAGGGAAGTGACTGAGGAAACCATGCAGTTGCTTAGCTCACTGAATTTTCAAGGCCAGAGTGTTCTCAAATTCTCTGGTTTAATTTTGGACAAGCCTCATCAGGCTTCCAGAAAATTGATCCTAATATTCCTAGGAAGTGAAATTTGAGGTTTGCTAAATATACCTTGGAAGGTTAGTTCTATTTTGAAATATCATGGACTCAAACCTCAAGGTAAGAGAATCTCAGGGCCAGTATTCCCTGAAACAATGTAATATGGTAGTTAATATTGGCTTTACATAATTTCAAATAAGCAAGCTATGTTCTATACTTGAAGTACCAATGCCATACATGCTAGGCACCCAATTGTTCCCAAAGAGAGGAAATTAGTTATCTATTACTGTGTTTACAAATTACTCCAAACATAGTAGCTTAAATACAAACATTTCTTATCTCAAAAAAAATTTTTTTCTTATCTCAGTTTCTGTGAATCAGAAATTTGGGAGGTTAATCTGGGGGTTCTGGCTCAGGGTCTCTCCTGAGGTTGCCATCAAGATGTCAGCAGGGATCAGTCACCTGACAGATTGGGGTTGGAAGGTCTATGTCCAAGATGGCTCATCCCACAGCGTGGCAGTCCTCACCCCTAGGTGCGCTCCACTGTGCTGCCCGAGAGCCCTCTCAGAATGGCAGCTGGCTTTCCCCAGTGAGCAACCCCAGACAGAGCAGGGAGGCAGCAATGCCTCTTATTAACAGAAGTAACACACTTCCACTTCCATATTCTATTTGTTGGAAAGGTGTCACTAAATTCAACTCATACTCAAAGGGAGGGCAAGGAAGTTCTACCTTTTAATTAATTTATTTTTATGTTTGAAATAGTAGTTTATTTGCTTTTTTCCTTTTTATTGAATTTATTGGGGCTCCACCTTTAAGAGAGAACCATGTCAAAAAATTTGTGGATAGATTTTAGAACCACCACAGACACCAGGAACATTCTTTCCTTATCTGTTAACAACTTACCAGGGCTCAATATACCTTCCATTATTTTCAAATTAATATTTTAAATCAACAAGATAAAAATCTGTCAGATATCCAGGCAGAGAATTCAAGTATATCAATTTCTGGAAGGGCAGGTCCACTTACTGTACGTTTTCTGAAGGTAAACTTCACATTATTAATGAAACAATAATAAAACACCCCCACCTCCCAAAAGTTCATAACGTCTCTTCTTCAGCAAAAGAGGCTAAAATAACTTATCTATATATATAAAAGCCCAGTAACTGAACGGTGGAACAACCAGAATGACAGTGCGCTATGACACACACTGACCACCAAGGGGGCAGACACTCAACACAGGAGCTGCCCCCTGGTGGTCAGTGTGCTCCCACAGTGGGAGCACCGCTCAGCTGACCGGGATGAGCAGCACTCCAACAGCGGGCTGATCCCCACAGGCCACGCCCCCCACCAGCGCACAAATCCATGTACCGAGCCTCTGGTGAAGAAATAATAAACACTGCACCAAGTATCCTTCTTTCTCCCAGTTATCAATTAATATTCATTTCTTTCCAATTGGATTCCTTACTCAGAAGCCAATCCATGGTAAAATACTTTTATCCCTCCTTACTTAAGGGATACATACTGAATATAAAAACTGTACAATACAGGCCATACCAATTCCACCTAGTATATAAAAATGGTACTAAAGCCAGCCAGTGCAGGCTCAATCCCCAGTAGGGGGCATGCAGGAAGCAGCAGATCAATAATTCTCTCTTATCATTGATGTTTCTCTCTTGCTCTCTTCCTCTCCCTTCCTCTCTGAAATCAATACAAATTAAAAAATTTTTTTAAAGGTAAGCTCAGAAAAATTAATTTCCTGAAGGTTCCAAACAATTAAAGCTTAATACTTCAAGCAGACATTAACTTAATTTTACTACTTTCACCCATCCTATATAATAAAAGCCTAATATGCTAAGTGTCCAGTCAGTCATTCAACCAATCAAAGCATAATATGCTAATGATATGCTAAGGCTGCTCAACCACTCACTATGACGTGCACTGACCACCAGGGTGCAGATGCTCCTACTGGTAGGTTAGCTTGCTGCTGGGGTCCAGCCGATCGAGACTGAGCGAGATGGGCTGGACATGCCCTAGAGCCCTCCCACGGTCCCTCCCTAGCTGGCCAACCTCCCACCTCCCTCCCTGGCCCCGATCGTGCACCGGTGGGGTCCCTTGGCCTGGCTTGAGCCCTCTCGCAATCTGGGACCCCTCAGGGGATTTCAGAGAGCTGGTTTTGGCCCGATCCCGCAGGCCAGGCTGAGGGACCCCACTGGTGCATGAATTCGTGCACTGGGCCTCTAGTGTTAATAAGTGTCCTCAACTAATTGTGTTTATTTTTCATTCCTTTATTTAATTGTATTTACTTATTTTAAAGAGAAAGAGAGGGAGAGAGAGAGAAACATCAAATTGATGTTCCATGTATTTATACATTCTCTGGTTGATTCTTATACATGCCCTGACCAGGGATCAAACCTGCAACCTTAGCGAACTGGGATAACACTCTAAGCAACTGAGCTATCTGGCCAGGGCTTTCCTTTTTTAAAAAAAACAATGGAGCTTATTTTTGAAATAGCTCAGTGTAGATTCCTCTCCAGCCCCACCCCACCATCCACATGTGCAGTTGGCATGAAATAAACAAAAGTAATATCCTCAGTAAAAACTTCATGATTTATAAAGATAAGAAGTACAAGTCTCCCTCCTGGTTTCTGCCTACCAACTGCACCCCTGACAGACATTCAAACCCGATGATAGACAGTCCCTTTCCTCAGCAGTAACCACATATGTCTGCATTCTTCAAAAACAAACACGAATGCCTATAAACACATGTCCTTTAGGGAACACAGACACATGGAATTTATCTGTTCCTCAGTCACCAGTTTGCACTTTAATACACAGGGTTTTGGTGGGTGTTTTTGTTTGTTTTTGTTCTCGTCTCCCTTTAAATTCTGAAAATTAAGCTAAAAAACAAAAACAAAAAACCTTTCCCAAATTCTACTTCCTAGGTATTCTTTACCTTTGTGTTAAAAACAAAAACAAAACAAAAAGACTACCAAGAGTATCCCAACTTCTAATATTGATGAATTTCTTAACTGAAGAGAGCAAGAACAGTAATTTCTTTTCTCTTACAAAACTTTGGCTTTTTAACTTAGTCTTCCCAAGGATGTGTTTTCTGCATAATTTAATTCAAATTTAAAGGAATATCTAGGAGTACAGGGTGAGACCCAGCCCCTACCCAGGAAGAGCTTAGTGCTTGTATGTTGGAGGGAGGGAGGCGGATGGGAGAGGGGCAAGTACTGTAAGATAAATTACTAAAGCTGAAGACCTGGGACCTGGCCCGGTTACGTGAAAAGGACAGCCAAGTGCTCACCACTGACTGGTACAAACAAACTCGCACTCCTGTGTGCTTCCCAGCTTCCTCCCTGCTTCCTTCTATGACCACCTTCTTCCCCCACACTATGCTGTCTGAGCTTAAATGCTTCCAAATGATTGTGATTGCTCCTAGTGGAGTTGGATTAGAATAACAGTGCCAAAGGGCTGAAATGACAAAGGAAAGTCGAACCACAAACAGCACTTTTTATCACTGTGCAGACACTTTTATGTGTGATTTTGCCTCTTCAATTATCCTAAGGAGGGCGATGGGGGTCCTGCTCAGATCCTGGAGGTAAAAAAGAAATAAGATTCAAGTTCTGATGCTTTAAACAAGTGAGGAAGGATCCAATAAAGGTACACACTCTTCTGAAGTGAAAAACTACCTGATAGCTCTGGAGAATACATAAATCTCTGTTCTCTTCATGACAAAGCGACAGTGTGACAAATAATTTTGCCTTAAGTGTCTCACAATAGTCATTATAAAAAGTCTGTTTTTATTCTAAATAAGCCAGAACACCAGAAAATCTACCAACTTGACCTTCCCTCATTTCCATTGCTATGGTCCTCTTATAGAAACAACAGGTCAGGAGAAAAGAGGTATAAAATGTCAGCATGTGTAATGTTTTTTCATCAAGTCAGCGATTTTTATGTGAACGTATTTGTGGATTTTTTTGGAGAAATATCTTCTTGCTTTGGGGCAGAATCTGCAAATAAGGCACTCAAATCACTAGAAAAGAGAAACCATGAGAAACTGAAAAGGTTACTAAAGATAGTTTTAGGTTATTCTAAAAGTCTGTTAGTAAATAGCTAGTATATTGCTTCTTGCTTCAAACTGTAATAATTTTGGATGTGAAAGTTACCCATCTCGGATGAAAATTCTGGACCACATTAACATTGAATAGAATATTTATTGTGACTTTTTCCCCTGTGATATAACATTGTTTATTTTTCCGAGCTCTCCAAATGACACAGTTGCAGAACCTCTTTCAGCTGGTCTTGCCTGAAATTAATGAGAAAGATTAAAGACATCAGAAATAGATAAATATGTAGTCCTAATGAACCCCTTCATGCTGTCTTGTATTGAAAAACATCCCTCACCCTAAGTAAATAAACAATAAAGAGCAAATGGAAACATAAGCCCACTAAGAAAAGTGATTGGTCTTACTGTTACCTGTGAATCATGGTATTTCCATCCTATCATGTAATAGATCTGATATGTGGCAGGCACCGAACCATCCTCATTTCTGTACATTTCTATAAAGACAGACAATGGTTAAAGTCTGAAAAAATGCCAGTAGGAAAAATAATCTGCTCAACAAAAGTTGTATCCTCCAAAGAGAATGGATAGTAGGAACTTGTGGGATTCTGAAAATGCCTCCTGTGAAAAACCCTCGACACCGGAGAAGCTGACAGTAGGGGAGGAGTAAGAACTGTTTGGAAAGTGATATGGAGACATGGGGTCTGAGTTTGGAAGGGAGGACAAGAAATCTGATGGTGCCCGGCTGGGGTGGTTCAGTGGTTGAGCATTGACCTATGGACCAGGAAGTGACGGTTGATTCCCGGTCAGGTCACATGCCTGAATTGCAGGCTTGCTCCCCAGTGTGGGGTGTGCAAGAGGCAGCCAATCAATGATTCTCTCTCATCACTGATGTTTCTGTTTCTCTCTCCTCCCTTCCTCTCTGAAATCAATAAAAATATATTAAAAGAAAAAAAAAAAAGAACTCTGATGGTGCTTAACAGAAAAGGAAAAAGCATTGGCAACGTTAAGGGATAAAGATGACAGGGCACATTTCTCAGTGAGTCCCGGGTGACGGAAGGGCCGGCTCCCTTACCTTGGTACACCGCCGCAGCCGCCAGCATCGTGTCTCGGTGCAGAAGAGCTTTTCTATTCCAGGCACAGTTACTCTCACCCATTCCTAAAAATACACTATAGGCAGTTGGAGATAATACAGCAAAAACCCTGAGCAGCTCAATCAATACCACAGATTTACTCTTATCTCCTCCAACAGTATACCATCATGCTCTAACAGTCATGCAAAACATCCTAAATAATCTCATTTTTGCTTTCAGAATGTAGCAAGGCTTCTTAGTGATTCTAAGGCAAAACTACCTAGAGCGTCTGGATGTTAAGACAGTGAAGAAGTCAAATTTCAGGAGGCTCGCCCCATAGCACACTTTACTTGCCGGAAATGTTCTAAAGTGAGCCAGTAGGGCCCTTGGCCGGGGGGCTCGGTCAGAGTATCGTCCCATAAACCAAAAGGTTTCTGGTTGTGGGTTCAATCCCTGGTCTGGGCATGTATGGGAGGCAATCGATCGATGAACCCTCCTCTCTCTAAAGTCAATAAACATATCTTTGGGTGAGGAATGAATGAATGAATGAATGAATGAATGAATGAATAAATAAATAAGTAAGTAAGTAAGTAAGCAAGCAAGCCAGTTGGGCAAAAAGCAAAGTGAGTGGCCCTCCCAGTGAGCCATTAGGAGTTGCCAAGTGCCTTTCGAAGGATGCCACGTTATGCCTCTTTGAGCTGCTGTTCAAAGGAGGACAGGACACTGTTACAATGCCTCACCCCTTCAAAGCCATAAATGTAATATGATCATGAAACCTGGAAAAGGGCTCCGAGACTTGTTAGATAATACCAAAGCTAATGTGTTTTCAGATCTTACAATACTTTGCTAGTCCCGGATTAGGAAAAAATTAGGTACATTCTTTTCAGGGGCACTTTCCTTAATGTTTTAAAATTCACTTTTAGATTTCTTTCTTTCAAGTTGATAGCTAAAAGCTACATTTGATTTTTCCTAATGCATTTACTTAAATAAAATTACTTTGTAAGGCTACATTTTAAACTAGTCTCAATATTAAAAGGATTTCAAAAGCAAAATCCTTTATATTTATTCTCTATCTACTACATGACTAGAAATCAGCTTCTTGGTTTTGTTTTTCTACATTCACAAAAGAAACCAATAAACTTTTCAACATCAATGTTCTTTATTAGTTTAAAAATAATATTCCAAGTTTTCAATGCCCTTATTGAAAACAATCAACAAATTTGCTGTACTAAGTAAACCTTTTTCTTCTCTCCAACCCTAAAAGGCTCCTATTATTCCCTAAAATAATGAATCTCTAATACTAAAAGCAATGCCCCACATCCTGTGAGTATAATAGCCCAATTCATGAAGAACAACAGACAAACCAGCGGATTAATCACCAGGAAGAAAAAGGTGGATGTCAGTCTTGCAGTCATGAAGCAGCTAGATGATCTCAGAGCAATGGCTCTGGGTCTTTAAGGTAGTCAGACTAGAGGATCTCCCGGGCTTCCAATGCTGACATTTTGGACCCATTACATAATCTAATTTTTAAAACATTCTCCTACATAGTGAGTATCAACTATAGGTAAACTGGGACTCATACTGGAAGAGTCTATTGCTGATGATGGTTGTGGTTTCCATGACTGACGATTAGATAACAGGTAGCACCTGTGAAAAACAGGTTTCAGTTTTTAAATGTAAATATTTAATGCATTTCTATGAAATGCCTTCTAACTAACTGTTATTGGGATCTGCTAATTGAGATTACTAGTGATAATGCTCTTCCTGAAGGTCTGACCTAGGCATAATGCTCTTTCTGATACAGAAATTCAAGAGCACTAATACGCAGCATGGCCAGCAACTCTGCTGCCAGGGCAGCCCACCCCTCACAGGGACGTGCATAGCCACCCTGAACCTCCCTCCTTGCAGAAGCGCTGTGATGGGCGCAAAGACTGAGCGATCAGAATCCCCGTTCTGACCCTTCCGTGACCTGGAGCAAAGTCATTTAATCTCTACTAAACTCAGTTTTGTGATCTTCAAAGTGGAATGATAACACTTCCTAACACTTCCTGATGGGCCTTTACTGAAGACTACCTCGGAAACACATATGGGGACTCCTGAGCAGCTCTGCACTTTGGTATAACAGAAAAATCTGGAAGGAGGTAACTGATTAAGACTCTCACAGTGTTTTTAAGGTTAAGTTCAATTGTTTATTTTTTAAAAATCTGATTTATTCCAGTTTACTAGGAAAAATACTGAGTAATGTCTAAAAAAATAATAATAACTGAACTTACCTTAAAACTACTGTGATAGCCTCCAAAATTTTTCATGCATTCATCACTGATATACAACTTGTTTTGTAAAGTTAGGTCAACATTCTTGACTTTTTTCTGTGAATTAATAATAATGGCAGCTTGAATGAGAAACACCACAACCATCAAGAAAAAAATGTATAATGCAATGTAAAATACCAAAAAACAATTTGAAGGTAGCACCATCTTCCAGCCTGCAAAGCCGCACACCTGGAATTCTCCCACGCTTCTCTCTCCTCCATTCATCCCCTGACCACTTCTTCCTGTCTCAGCTGCCTCTGACCTCTCATCAGGAGGGTAGTCAAGAATTCAGGATCTGAATCAGGCTGCTACACTGGGTTTAAACCCTGGCTCTACCACTTACTAAATACATCACCATGAGCAAGTGACTTCTCTTTGTGCCTCAATTTCCTCAGGCAGAACAAGAGAGGTTAACTCTGGTAGCTCTAGTCTCATCTTCCTCATAAATATGCTCATGAACATAGCTGCAGGGTGAGCCCTCTGACACACTAATCTGATTGTCTTTCCTCTGTGCAAAATTCTTCCCAGACACTACCAGGCCCACCTGAGAAAATCTAGAAGCCTCTGATGGACTCTCCTGCATCATTTTCCATCATCTCCCCATTCTACATGTCCAAGCAGTACTGGATTACTGTACAGTTCCTTAGTTAGAGAAGTGTGTGCCCTCTTACATCTCTAACTTTACACAGCCCACTTTCTTGGCTTGGAATGCAATGCCCGCCACGCCCCAAGCCTGCACCCACTCCTTCATTCTCCTGGCAAGCCCATTTAGCTGAGGTGCTGCCTCTTCTGCAAAAGCATCCCTTCCCCCCTAAGAAGGTTTAGGGGCTTTTTCTCATTTTCCCTGCACTGTAACCAACAATGATCTCATTTTACAGCTAAATACAGATGTCTGTCTCTCCATAGAGCACAAGCTCCCTGACATCAGGAACTGTGTATTCCCATCACTGGCTCAGTGGTTGGCACATGGTAGATGCTCAATAAATGGTAAGTGAATGAATATAAAAATCAATCAGCTAATGTTTGTATCTACTTTGTTAGATATCATTTTTACAAGTTATCTTTTTTTTTTAATTGATTTTTTACAGAGAGGAAGGGAGAGGGATAGAGAGCTAGAAACATCGATGAGAGAGAATCATCAAAGAGCTGCCTCCTGCACACCCCCTACCAGGGATGTGCCCGCAGCCAATGTACATGCCCTTGACCGGAATCGAACCTGGGACCCTTCAGTCCACAGACTGACGCTCTATCCATTGAGCCAAACCGGTTTTGGCCTACAAGTTATCTTTAAATAATTCCTCTTAAACCTCCTAAGGACAGGAAATATCTAAGACTAAAACACATGATTTGTGTAAAAGACTATACAGTAAAAATAGGGCATTGGCCAAACCTCTTGAAGGTAAATGAAAGACAACAGTTTCCCCAAATAATGACCAATTTAAAACCCAGGTTATCAACTGGGAGGGGGTACGAGTCAACCTTCTAGTTTATAGCTTCATTTGGATGACAGTTAAAAATACAAGCCGCTGTACACTTAAGATTAGTGCATTTTACTGAACATCCATCTAACGTCAATTAAAAAAAACACCACATAGATCAAATACCCAGTATAAGAACTGGATTCAAATCATAACTCCAGACTTAATTGTGATCACAGATAAGATACTAACTTCTCAATGTCTCAATGTGCTCATCTGTAAAATTAGGATACTAGGAAATCTCAAAGAACTGCACCTGGCACAGAGTAAGTACTATATTTTCAAATCAGGAGGTTGCAACCTCTTTCAACTGATAGGTCTAATTTCTAGTCTCTCTTTTCTTTTTTGAAATGAATCATGAGCACAGCATTTACTGTATAGTAGAACAAAAATAAATGGTGTATTTGAAAAATACCCTTATCATAACCATTTGAATGATAAATTACCAGCATACCATCATCTCTCAAGCTTTCCAGTAAAAGTGATCAGGGGGAGCCAAGCGTTAGGGGCAGTGCTCAGGAGGGAGTGTGTGAGTTATTGTTGCTTCCCTGTCACGTTGGGCTGCACGCTAAGGCTGCCAGACCCTGTACTGACGTATAATAAATAAAGAATGACAATAATAGTAAGTTTTCCACTACACGTCTTTCCCCTTGTAATTCTCAAAGGAGGTTGGACAATGGCTCAAATAGACCTGTTACAAATGGGTAGTTACGAGAAGCAGTAGAATCAGGTTAGAGAATTCCAATGCAAGACTCAAGAAGGCAAGAGTTAAGAAGGCAAGAGTTTGGCACCTAATTCTTCCACTAGGAGGTAAGTGTTCTCTTTTAGGCCTCCTTTTTCTTATTTGTAATGCAGAGATGAAGTAGTTACCAGAGAGTGGTTGAGGGAAGCGAGTGCAATAACGCTTACAAAAACTATAAGTCTATAAACAAAGTACTTCTTTTTATAATCCTCTTGCTTTAAGTCACTTTAAGTTTTCAGGATCCAGATGAAGGCTCCCTGGTTTCACACAACACACTTCAATCCATACTTGTTTATGCCATTTGTGTAACAAAAGAATCAAACCTCACAAATGCTCACGGGGTTGGGGGTTAGTTGAGGCTCTCCTTTGAGAAAGTCACTTTTCCTGCAGCCCTCAGTGGTAGATGTGTATTTTTGCATACCTCGCCTCTTTCATGGCTGGGGGCAGGGTCTGTGTCCTTGTAGCTGCTCCAAGCCTCTTCCAAGCCATTACTTCTCTGCCTATTAAAACCCTAGCCCTGCTGAGACCACTACTCCTGCTGCTGTCAGATATCAGGCCCCCAGGCCCTCCTGTCGTTCACCTGGTTCAATTTCCCTCTGTAACCAAGTCCTGCCACCAGCACAGATGATTTCACTGTTAATAACCACAGCCTCTAAGATTTCTTAGTCTCCTTACCACTAATGGACTTCTCCATCACACCTGCAACATGTTCCAAAATCATTAATTCAAATATCCCATCTGCTGACCATCTCCTGTGCTCCAGCATTCTGGTATTTCAACCATAATCACTCTCTGACCACCTGGGGATCATTTGTGCATGTCTCCTCTACTTTTTGCCAATCCATTAGCTTGTTCTTTTCTTTCAAAGTACCATTCCTTCCAGCTTAGATTATTTCAATTACACTCTTGGAATTATTTTTACATTTTTCAATTACAGTGAACATTCAATGTTATATTATATTAATTTCAGGTGTACAGCACAGTGATTAGACATTTATGTAGTTTAAGAAGTGACCCGGCTGATAATTCTAGTACCCACCTGGCATCATACATAGTTATTACAATATTAATCACTGTATTTCCTAAGCTGTACTTTACCCCCTATGACTATTTTGTAACTACCAATCCGTTTTTTTTAATCCCTTCACCTTTTGCATCCATTTGTCTTTATGTCACTCTCAATTAGCAAAGTCCCAACCCAAACAAATTTAACTATCTGTTCTTTGCCTGGTGTTGTTGGAGAAAGTGTAAAAATGCTTTAAATTGCCTTACCTTGTAAATCTTCCATCAATTCAAACATTCCAGGATAGTTAACTTGAATTTCATCAGTGTCCTATTGAAAAAAAAAATATTCATTTGACATTTATCACACAAAAAATCCAGATTCAAAAGGCCACAGAGATTACCCAAATCAATCTCTTATGGTAAGTAGGATTCTTAGTTACAACATTCTTCACAGATGTCATCTGGCTTATGCTTGATTTACGATGATTTCAAATTGCAGAATAAATATTTGCCATTTTAAGAGAACGCTTCCTAAAACTCTATCAACTGGTTCTAGTTCTTTCTCTGGGAACAACACAGAATCAGTCCATTCTGTGCTCTGCAAACCATTACCCTCTTCTTCACATCTAAAAATTCTGCCAGGAGACTGTAGTGGAGCAGGATTTCACCCCAAAATATGTTTCTTTGGATTATTTTAGACTGATTCTTTTTTTAAATCAAAAGACTTCAGAAAAGCTTTTAACCTTAACCGCCTAAAAAGAAATAAAAAATGTAGAGAGAATGCGATAAATACAGAGCAGGTCACAAGTGAAAAGAAGTTTCCTCCTCCTGACTTCTGATACTCTGTCCCTCTCCCCAAAGATAACCTTTGTTAACTGTCTTATACATCCTTTCAGAACAATTTTTCCTCATAGACCCAAATATAATTATATCACTTAAAACCTACATATGCAACTATATATGTATATGTGTACATACATACATACTCTTTTGCTCTTTTTCTATATTGCACTCTTTTTTTAAAAAAAAAAATAACATCTTGGAGATCTTCCCCTATAAACATATATCTATTGCATTCCTTTTTTAACAGCTGTATACTATTTCATTAAATAGATATGCCTTAATTTATTTAACCAGTTCTCTATTAATGGACATTGAGATTGTTTCCAGTTTTTCTTTTTAATCCTCACCCGAAGGTATTTTTTTTTATTACTGATTTGAGAGAGAGAGAAAGGGAGGGAGGGAGAGAAACATCCATGTGAGAGAAAAACATAGACCGATTGCCTCCCACACGCTCCCCAACTGGGGATGGAACCAGCAACCTAGGTAAGTATTCTGACCAAGAATTAAATCTTTTGGTGTACAGGATGATGCTCCAACTAACTGAGCAGCCAGGGCTTACTTTTTTTAAAAAGAAATGCATGAATCAGTTTGTGTGTGAACTTTTTAACAAGACAGTCCCTGGGTAATTCATTTCTTCTACATATTTTTCTACATTAAGAAACTATTTTTAAAAAGAGATCCTAAGATTAAAAACAAAGTTTCTTCCAAGCTGATATGCAGCCATTAAGCAATATCCTTTGAAAACCATTCTACAATGAAACAATCTAAAAGCACTGTCTTCATCTCAATCAGAGTACCACAATAGCTTTGTCAAAGGCCTTATTGAAATCAAGATGGACCACCTGCATTTTCTCCTAATATACTAGTCTGGCACTTGATACTAAAAGGAAATGAGCTTCATTTAGAATGCCAAATGACTCTGAAAATAATTCACTAAGAGGGTCATATAAATGTAAATATAACTATTTGGCTTTAATTTAACTTGATTTCATTTAAAAATAGGAAACTATAGCAGTATAAAAGCAATATATCTAATGTTGTATGCAACATCAACCTCTATAATTGATTATATAAAAGCTTTTTTGGATGGATTTTTTAGAAAGTGAATTAGAGTGCAATGTTAATACAGCACTTTAGAGACAGTGTATATGTCTCAAGGAACAAATTTATAAATTTATTATTAAATCAGCAATTCTCTAATTTTGGAAACTATAAATAAGATTCTACACCAATACTTTTGTATTATATTAATGTTTAAGTTATTCAGTTCATGTTTGGAGAAGAACATGAAAATAATTCTGGAGAGAGAAACCAAGATGGCGGCATAGGTAAACACCTGAACTTGCTGCCTCGCACAGCAACCTCAAAACTAAAAGATAAAACGGTCATCATCCAGAACCACAGGAAGGCTGGCTAAATGGAAATTCTACAACTAGAAGGGAAGAGAAAAGCACACTGAGACTCACAGGAGCTGCGGAAATAAAGTGCAGAGGTACGGAGGCGCACGCACGGAGAGGGCTGGCAACTGAGTACATGGCTGGCTTTTTCAATCCGGAGGGAGACACAAGCTCCCGACTGCTCTGAACTCCAGTTCGGGCGAGACTCTGGGGACCCAGACTCATACAGGGAGAAACTGGACTGTCTGGCAGAGAGTGGAACTCGAGGGTGCCTTTCTCTCAGAGGTGCTTGCAGCGATTACCAAGGGACACTGAGACCCGGGGCCTCTGAGGGCAGGGCTGATGGGAAGCCATTGCTGTTTGCTCCGCCCTGAGACTCCGCCCCATCCAAGCTGTGCACAGAGGCTTTTGTATATGAATGGCCTGGTCCTTTGAAATCTAAACTTACCTAACAAACTGTAGCTGAGTCAGTGAGACCCAGAACATCCAAAAGAAGGCCCAAGGCCCCACAGCAGCTTGCATTGCTTCACACCTGGGCCTCATCTGGGCACCTCCAAAACCCAAACAAAGAAGAGGAATCTACAGATCTCTCCGTAGCTCCTGCTGGGTGGCCTCAGGCAGAGGCTAAATTAGCACCTCCTTGGAGATCCAAGAGCCAGTGTACCCAGGGATCAGAGTGGGACCATCCATATTACAACTCCTCAGATCCATAAGGGACACACTCAGGGGACAGACTCAGTGAGCACCAAAGCCCCACTGAAGCAAGTCTTGCCCCATAAGGGTGTCTCCAGCACAGAAGTTCTCCCATCGTAGACACAGCTGATCCTCACAGCCAACTGGCCTGGAGGTCAATTGCTCCCAGTGATACCAACAACAATCAAGGCTTAACTACAACAAGACTCTGCACACAGCCCACAAAGGGGTGCACCAAGAGTGTCCACCTCAGGTAACTGGGGAGGCTGAGCCACTGAGCCCTATAGGACACCTACCACACAAAGCCACTCTGTCAACTCAGGGAAGCAGCCAAAATGCAGAGACAAAGAAACAGGTCACAAATGAAAGAAATGGAGGAAAGCAAACTACTGGATATAGAGTTCAAAATCACGGTTATAAGGTTTTTCAAGAATTTTCTAGAAAAGGCTGATAAATTTAGTGAGACCCTCAAGGATATGAAAAAGGACCAACTAGAAATTAAGCATACACTGACTAAAATAAAAAAATAATATACAGAGATCCAACAGCAGACTAGAGGATCGCAAGAATCAAGTCAAAGATTTGAAATACAAAGAAGCAAAAAACACCCAACTAGAAAAGCAAAAAGCAAAAAGAATCCAAAAATATGAAGATAGTGTAAGGAGCCTCTAGGACAACTTCAAGCGTACCAACATCCAAATTATGGGGGTGCCAGAAGAAGAGAGAGCAAGATACTGAAAACCTATTTGAAGAAATAATGACAGAAAACTTCCCCCACCTGGTGAAGAAATAGACTTACAAGTCCAGGAAGTGCAGAGAACCCTAAACAAAAGGAATCCAAAGAGGACCACACCAAGACACATCATAATTAAAATGCCAAGAGCAAAAGACAAAGAGAGAATATTAAAAGCAGCAAGAGAAAAACAGTTAGTTACCTACAAGGGAGCACCCATATGACTGTCAGCTGATTTCTCAACAGAAACTATGCAGGCCAGATGGAAGTAGCAAGAAATATTCAAAGTGATGAATAGCAAGAACCTACAACCAAGATTACTCTACCCAGCAAAGCTATCATTCAGAATTGAAGGTCAGATAAAGAGCTTCACAGATAAGAAAAAGCTAAAGGAGTTCATCACTGCCAAACCAGTATTATAAGAAATGCTGAAAGGTATTCTCTAAGAAGAGGAGGAAGAAGAAAAAGGTAAAGATAAAAATTATGAACAAATACATATCTATCAACAAGTGAAATCTAAAAATCAAGTGAATAAAAAATCTGATGAACAGAATAAACTGGTGAAGATAGTAGAATCAGGGGCATAGAAAAGGAGTGGACTGACAATTCTCGGGAGGAAAGGGGTGTGGGGGGTGCAGGAAGAGACTGGACAAAAATCGTACACCTATGGATGAGGACAGCTGGCGGGGGAGGGGGTAAGGGCAGAGGGTGGGTTGGGAACCGGTTGGAGGGGAGCTATGGGGGGAAAAAAAGAGGAACAATTGTAATAATCTGAACAATAAAGATTAAAAAAAAAACAAACATGGATTGATACATATCCAAAAAAAATTTATTCTGAATTAATAGATTTCCTAATTAAGAAAAATGTAGGCTTTTATATGCTATGATTAAGCATTTTTAGTAGAAATCTTTCTAAAACACACAATCCACTTGACAACCATGGAAAACCATGTGGACTAACAGAATTTTAACAATATGGGAGGCAATTCTTAAGAGGGTGAACTACAAAGATAATCTTTAAACCAGTGGATTCTGACTTATTTCAGTGACAGTCCTCTCTCAAGATCTGATGAAATTACATACAAACAACAACAACAAAAAAACATGTTTCTTTACAACGTGGATCCTCTAGTTTACCGACAGGTCCCCTATAAATCCAAGAAAATCAGGCAGGGATTTTTGTTTTTACTGCTACATCCAAAGTACCTGGAATAGTGCCTGGCACACAGAAAGTACTCAATAAATGTTTGTCGTAATATTGAATAAATAAATAAAAACACAATACAATGATAGTCATTTCAGAATTGTTTCTATTGGCAAAAGAACCAACAACAAAAAACTGGAACAAACCTAAATGCTGTTCATTAGGGAAATCTGTAATAATAAAAGTGTAATATGCTAATTAGACCAGACGTCCTTCCGGATGAAACCGGGGCTGCGAGGGAAGCCCAGGTCCCCGGTGCCAGAGGGAAGCCGGTGCTGGCAGCTGGGGGAAGGAAGGCCTACTCTTGCACGAATTTCATGCACCAGGCCTCTAGTAGTTAAATAAAACTTCGGTATAGTCATACTAGAGAATAATACGTATAAGTTAGGGCAAATATATTCACATTGATTTGGGAAACAATTTAAAATATTCCATTAAGAATTAAAACTAAGTTTCAGAAATATATACATATATTTGCATGCATGTCTATATATAGTATGGTAGAGTATTTGTTATTTTTAAAAATCTGGAACATTACACACAAAACTGATGACAATAGCTACTTCTAGATCTCAAATGTGGTTTGGAGGCCCTTTTGATGCTTCAGGAAGTCAAACTATTTTCATAATGATACTAAAATGCTATCTGACTTCTTCATCTTCCATTCTCTCCTAAGAATACAGTGGGATTTTTCAGAAGTTACATGATGTGATATTGCAATTGATGTAAATGCACAGCAGACATGAGATTCTAGCTTTTATTATGCCATACATTAAAGAAATATGTAAAACTGCAAAGCAATGACATTCTTTTCTCCCCCCCAAAATTTTTTTTTTACTTCTGGAAAATACAGTTCTTTCTCACAAAATAATAGGTCATTTATGTTAGCATATAATTGGTATACTAGTAGCCCGTTGCAGGAAGATTCCTGCAATAGGGCTTCCTGCTGCACTCTCCCCCGCCCCACCTGCTTCCCTTCCTTCTCTGCCGGCCCCGCCTGCTTCCCTTCTTTCTCTGCCGGCCCCGCCTGCTTTCCTCCCTTCTCCGCTGGCCCCGCCTGCTTTCCTCCCTTTTCCCTGCCCTGCCTGCTTGCTTCTCTGCAGCTTTGCTCCCTTCTGCAGCACTTGGCTTCTTTCTACACTGTATGGATATACAAATTAACCGCCATCTTGGTTGGGTTAATTTGCATACTCACCCTGATTGGCTGGTGGTCATGGCTTAGGCATAATGAAGGTGTGGTCAATTTGCATATTACTCTTTTATTAGGTAGGATTATTATAGTTTTAAGTGAATAATGACTAAAATTCAGTTTTAATTTCCAGTATAGCTAATATTGATAGCTCTAACCCACATAAACAAAAGCCCTTTAAGGACCTCAATAATTATAAGTGTAGGAAGCCACCCATTGTCTTCACTATCAGAGAAGTGTAAACAAGGAGCCCAGAACGCTGGTGAACCTTGAGCCCTGGCAAGGGCCAGAGCTATGCACCGATTGTTTAGTCCAGACAATGGTGGCTCAAGCAATTTCCTGACCAAATAGTCTCAGAGTAAATCTTTCTAATATTTACTGACCTTTAAGATAGTCTGTCTGTCACCAGAATTGCCTGCCTGACTAAGGGCTATATATGTATCCAAAATTGAATAAAACATTGGCAAGGTATGGGCACCAGTGGAAGTCCTTCCCCTTGCATTGGGCTTCCTGTCTGGCCCCCAATATTTCCAAATTATTATTTCTTGTCTCATCTCTGTCATTTGTTCGCAGCCCTTCTCCAGGTCCCGAACCCTGAACCACTCAGTACGTGGCTCGCACAATAAGTGTGTAGAGGGATCATAAGACCAAATTTTTGAGAAGTGTTGATCTCAGGAGAGAACTAAAATTTTGGGGACTAAGAGGAAAATGACAGACTTTCACTTTATCTGTAGAGTACAATGTTCACAACCAATATATTTGTGTTATTACTTATATAATTAAAAATCCATTAAAATTATATAGTGATCCCTCAATGTACAATTGCCTACATTGAGAGTGTTTGCTTTAATTATAAACCAGAACCCTCACATGAAGCAGTTTTCCATTTTTTAGCTGCCCAACATGTCAGAATGCAGTTTCTATTGGCTCATGCCATTTAAGAGTTTACAAAAGACAGAACTGTGAAATCTTGAGGATTGTTATTAGTTCCTAGCCTATTGCCTCTTCCTTCCCTGAAAGCCTCTTCCACCATCAGAGGCCCTGGTCTATGCCCCTCCTTTCTATCAAAACAAGGACGGATATGACAATTCATTTTTGGTTGCCTCATTTTATGAAATATATTCACATTAAATCACCTTAAACAGATGGTTTTAAGCCTATCATCCTAATTATGTATTGAAGAGCTTTTCTTCAAGACCTATTTCATCTAATTAGTTTAGAGATGTTTCCAGGCCTTGAAGGGTTTAGAAAATGATGGAAAGTCTACTCAACCAATCTCTGAAGGCAGTAATGGCATTTTTCAGAATTACTCTGCTATTGAAAGGATTTGGAAGGGGGTAATCATTTTCTCTACACATGAACCCCTGTTGGAAGCCTTAGCCTGGAAAGTGCTAGGGGAGGATGAGGGGGAAAGAGGAAGGCAGAAGCTACTATTAATTGAGCATCTACTGAAATGCAGGCACATCACACCCTTTATCTTATTTAATCTTAACAGCCATCTAAGGTGAGTAACATTCGCATTAAAAAAATAAAAAGAAGCCCTAACCGGTTTGGCTCAGTGGATAGAGCGTCGGCCTTCAGACTCAGGGGTGCCAGGTTCGATTCCAGTCAAGGGCACGTACCTTGGTTGTGGGCACATCCCCAGTGTGGGGTGTGCAGGAGGCAGCTGATCGATGTTTCTCTCTCATCAATGTTTCTAACTCTCTATCCCTCTCCCTTCCTCTCTGTGAAAAATCAATAAAATATAAAAAAGAAAAGAAAAAGAAAAAAAGAATGCTCAGAGAGGTGAAGTAAATTCCCTAAATGCCTTTAGCTAGTAAAGGGACAAGGTAAGGATCCAAATTACACCTGTCAGACAACAATGCACCATACTAATTCCATGTTTCTTCTGCCCTGATGGCCTGTGGGTCTGCTTTCCAGATCTCTTCAGCCCTAATGGAGTACATCCCCCATCCTACCTTTTCTAACCCTGACCTAACCCTAGGCCTTGTGAATGCACTTTCTGTCATGTCTGCCTCATATGGCACTATTTCAACTGAGGGCCTGGAGGTGGAGGTAGTGCTGTAAATTCCTGTACAACCCCTTTTCCTATCTGTACGGAAGCACGGGAGACTTGGTTGGAAAGTCTGTAAGGCGGAAATTCCGAAAAGGGATGTTGGCTGAAGGCAGTCTGCCCTTGTTTCTTGGAATTCCGACATCGGGAAGTTGGCAGAAGGCTGCCACCCCTAGTTGTTCCTTGACCTTTCCAAACAAGTCTGTTCATGAGCGGACCCTTGGTGTTTACCGGAATTATTATGTTGAATCTTTAGGTGTCCTTGCCTAAAGGACACTGCAGACACATATATCCTCTAAGATTACTTACCCTACTGATTGTATCTAAAAGATAAACTTTATCTCAAAAGTTTATCTCTGAAGAGGCAGGCGATCGAGGCTGTCTGGTTCCTATAGCCAGGCTGTCCCTTAGCCCTGTCTTTCACAGCAATCGTGTGTCAGAGTAACCATTCATCCATCACTCAGGGTCTGCTGGTCAGCCCCGGCACCTATCACTGGGAATGCTTTAATGCTCACATTACACCGACCTCTGCATTTGAAGATTCTATAGAGCAGTAGTGTGTCTTAGAAAATAGCCTCCTTAACGAACCAAATAAACCGAAGATCAAAAATAGACCCAGAGACATAGAAGCATCGAACAGACCATCAAACTTCAGAGGGAAGGTGGGGGGAGGGATAAGAGATCAACCAAAGGACTTGTATTCATGCATATAAGCATAACCTCAGAGGGAAGGCAGAAGTGGGTGGATGGGAAGAGATCAATCAATGAACTTGTATGCAACTAAAAATGCATAACTCGTGGACACAGATAATGGGGTGGTGAGGGCCGGGGGCGGGGGAGGGAGGCAGCAGGCTAGAAGAGGTTAATAGGGGAAAAAGGAGGACCTATGTAATACTTTCAACAATAAAGATTTTTTTAAAAAAGAAAATAACCTCCTTGTTAACTGAGGTACATAGTTTTTGAGCTACTATTCAGATAACAAATACTAAACATTTTACATTCCTATCTTGTGTCAATCAAGATGTGTTTATACACACTAAGTTTAAAAAGAGAGAGAGCGAGCCTTGGCTGAGTGGCTCAGTTGATTGGAGCATCATCCTGTACACCAAAAGACTGTGCGTTCGATTCCCTTTTAGGGCATATACCAAAGCTGCTAGTTCAATCCCCGGTCGGGGCACATTCAGAAGGAAACCTATCGATGCTTCTCTCTCTCCTCCTTCCTCTCTCTCTAAAATCAATTTTAAGACAAACAAACAAACATATCCTTGGATGAGGATTTAAAAAACAGAACAGAGTGATAAATAAAGTGCCAAAACCTTCCCATAATGCCATTAATACCTACAGTTGTCTACCTTTAAAATGAGAAGTTGTTTCTGAACTGTGTAATTACTGGGTTACTCGAGACTCCTGATAGTTACCACAGTCAGTGTATTAAAGCCAGCTCTCCCGAGCAGATGTCCTAGGTCATTGACAGCAGTGAAAGGAGAAATGTGTGGAGAAAATCCTCCTTCCCTTTCCGTTTCTGCTAATTGTAATGAACACCGAAGTTCATAGAGGGTGTCGCCTCCAAACATCGCGCCAATAAAAACTCCATCTGGTTTTAACACATAATGAATCTGTAATAAATACAAGACAACAAAACTTTTCAAAATGTTACATATAAAAATGGTAAAAGAACAAATATGGTGTCTAAATCAATATCTTGTGATTACATTCTTATTTTGTCAAATTAATGATCAGATAATTTAATAAATAACACCTAAGGCAACAACTATCAGAAAGGCATTATACTTAACATTGTTGTAAAGATAGACAAGACATGTATTAATAGTATCAGTATCTGTAAAATGTTATATGTTTTCAAATTTTTTACTAATAGAAAACTTATTTTTATATTCAGAAAAATAACGAAAGAAAAAATATAGTGTAGAAGATTGCAAAAGTCACAATTCCCTCTGTGTCTGTGTCCTCTGAAATGCCATTCTGTAACAGCTCCCATCAAGAGATGGAGTCTACTTCCCCGCTCCTTGAATCGGGCTGGCCTCCGACTTGCTTTGGCCAAAGCAAGGCAAGTGACAGTGCATCAGTGTCAAACTGAGGTCTCAAATGGCCTTGCACGCTTCTATCTGCTCTCTTGGAGCCCCATGTAGCTACCATGTGGTGAACAAGCTAGCCTGGTGAAAGATGAGGGACATGAGGAGCAGAGATAAGCCAGGCATCCCAGCTGAGGCCATTCTTGACCAGCAAGATCCAAGACAATCTAGTCGCGGATCACAGCCACATGGGTGAGCCACATCAGAACCAGAAGTTCCTAGCCCAAATTCCCAACCCACAAAAATCACACGCTACATAAATTGTTGTTTTAAATCACTAAGCTGGGGTGGCTAGATATGCGGAAAAAGCTAATTTATAAAGAAACCATTATGACTCACAACATTAACCTGGAAACACATTAGCTTTCCTTCAGAAGAAGTAACTAACTTTCTTTCTAGTTTGAGAACAAAAACACTTTAATTGGTAACTTAAGCAAAGTAGTGGCTAGAAGGAATTCCAGAATCACCAATGTTTACTCATGACCCTCTTAGACCTACAATCTGTAACTAGCTTTAACTGGCTATTCTCTACAATGAGGAACATCACAGGAAAGGATGGATTCTGAAGTGAACCAGGACCCAAATCACAGCAGGCTCTTCTAATCAGAGTATCCATCTTGAATTTATATTAAAAACTAGAGGCCCGGTGCACGAAATTTGGGCACGTGGGGGTGTGTCCCTCAGCCCAGCCTGCACCCTCTCCAATATGGGACTCGGATCAGGCCTAAACGGGCAGTCGGACATCCCTCTCACAATCCAGGACTGCTGGCTCCCAACTGCTCGTCTGCCTGCCTTCCTGATTGCCCTTAACCATTTCTGCCTGCCAGCCTGATCACCCCCTAACCACTCCCCTGCCAGCCTGATTGATGCCTAACTGCTTCCCTGCCAGCCTGATTGCTCCTAACTGCCCTCCCCTGAAGGCCTGGTCACCCCTAACTGCCCTCCCCTGCAGGCCTGGTCCTCCTCAACTGGCTCTCCCCTGCAGGCCTGGGTCCCCCCCAACTGCCCTTCCCTGCAGGCCTGGTCACCCCTAACTTCCCTCCTCTGCCGGCCTGGTCACCTCTAACTGCCCTCCCCTGCAGGCTTGATCGCCCCCAACTGCCCTCCCTTGCAGGCCTGGTCCCTCCCAACTGCCCTCCCCTGCTGGCCTGATCACCCACAACTGCCCTCCCTTGCAGGCCTGGTCCCTCCTAACTGCCCTTCCCTGCTGGCCATCTTGTGGCGGCCATCTTGTGTGCACATGGGGGCAGGATCTTTGACCACATAGGGGCAGCCATCTTGTGTGTTGGAGTGATGGTCAATTTGCACATTATTCTTTTATTAGATAGGAGGATTAGATAGGATAGAGGCCTGATGCATGGGTGGGGGCTGGCTGGTTTGCCCTGAAGGGTGTCCCAGATCAGGGTGGGGGTTCCCTTGGGGCATGGGGCAGCCTGGGCAAAGTGCCTGTGATGGTTTGCAGGCTGGCCACGCCCCCGGCGACCCAAGTGGAGGCCCTGGTATCTGGAATTTATTTTCCTTCTACAATTGAAACTTTGTAGCCTGGAGCGGAGCCAAGCCTGGGGCTCCCTCCGAAGCCCGCAGCCATTTGTGTTGGGGTTATAATTGAAACTTTGTTGCCTTAAGCGGGCGGGCCCGGCCAGGGTGTGCAGAAAGCTTTGCTTCCCCTGTTGCCGGCGGCAACCCTGGCCTTCTCTCTCAAGCTCCATTCTGCCACCATTTGTTTGAATTTGTTTACCTTCTATAATTGAAACTTTGTAGCTTGAGTGGAGGCTTAGGCCTGGCAAGGGCAGGCGGAAAGCTTGGCTTCCTCTGTTACCTAGGAAACCTTGCTCTCTGTGGCTGTAGCCATCTTGGTTTGGGTTAATTTGCATGCTCGCTCTGATTGGATGGTGGGTGTGGATTGTGGGCGTGGCTTGTGGGTGTGTCGGAGGTATGGTTAATTTGAATATTACTCTTTTATTAGATATGATATTATTTAATTATATATTTTATATTACAAAATATAAAAACATATAATAAAATATGAAGCATTTACAAAACACTACTAGTATATAAGCAAACTACAAAATCCTTGGTTTCTTCCCTTTTGCCCTTTTAGAGTTATTTCCTTCTCTAGTCACCAGACTCTAACATAGCAAGTATCTAATATTTAGTCCTCAGCTTCTTCAGCTTCTCTCTACCTCAGAGGGCTTATCAATTCCTATGGATTTCACAAGGATTATTTTCCAAAACTTATGTTTAGCTTGTACATCTTCTTAGAACTCTAAATTCATCTTCAACTTACTGTGCCATGAACATTAGGTCTCCTGGCAAACTCACTCCCCAGAACATCCAATACATATTGGTTCTTAAACCAACTCCCCTTTACAATTGCCACAATTCTGTTAATTATCATCTTCTATTCCCTTTACCTGATCACTATCATTTTTCCCTCTACTTTTACTAATTATTCTCCCAGGTATCCAGACTCAAAACTTTAACTCCTCCCTCTCTTTGATCTTCAGATCTAACCAGCCACTAAACCATGAATTCTTCCTTTGCAGAGTCCTAAATTCCTCTCTCTTCCTTTTCACTCCTATCATTCCCACCTAGGTTTAGTTTATCTCATGCCTGGAACACTGAAACAATCTCACTTCAATTGAACCAACTTCTGGCATCAGCTTTCTAATCATCAAAAGGAAGACATCTTGCACAGTTATTTAACACATACAAAAGAACACAGTGATTGGCAAATGGTATGTGCTTCACATATGGTAGTTATTATCCAGCCATCCAGTTGTTTAATCATGTCACCTTCCTCTTCAAAATTCTCCAGTGACTCTGAACTGCTTAAAGAATAAACTCCAAATTCCTTATTCTGTCATGCAAGTCCTCCCAAATCTGGTCCCAGTATACTCATCTCCAAGCACTATGCTAATCCTCCAAAGAGGCTTCCTCTTGGTCCTTTCATGCTCCTGGCTCTTGTACCTCCCACCTATCCTGATTCTGCCTTTCTGGAATGTCTTCCCACTCCAAACCTAACCTACCCTCCAAGGCCCTGTTCAAGTAATTCCTTCCTCTTATAGCTTTCTTGGCAGAACCAAGCCAGAGTGATCTGCCTTTTACCTACCACTCAGCTATACGCTGATAAATACTAGCCAATCAATATCTACTGAGAACTCTCTAAGTATAGGCATGAGGGAGATACAAATATAAATAAATAAGTTAGTACTCACAAAAAATTTATAGGCAATTAAGGAGAAAAAAAAAACCCAATCAGAAAAAGTCTTGTAATATCAATATTACCTTGTACAAGTTATCAGAATCTTCATAAATATTTAAATATCTCCATACTAGATTTTTTGAATTGGCAGGGTGGGGGGGAAATCACCCAATGTATTTAATATGTCAAAGGGCACCAAGCATATCCAGCCCACAGAATATAATAAATACTTAACTGATTTGCTTCAATTTCCAATTGTCAGATGTATAAAATGGAAAACATCTATAAGTTTCCATGTGAAAACAGAAACATCTATAAGTTTCTAATAATAAATAGAATAACACATGCTATTGGAATCAACATTAAATTTCTTACCTGTTCAAGTGCTCGAGGAAGGTCATTCACCCAGTGCAAACTAAAGAATGAAAACACGTATTTGTTCTAGCTTAATTCATATAATGAATTAGTATAAGTATCACTAATATAAGGACAAACCATAAAAAAGGAGTTAATTTTAAGTTTAAAATTGCATATCAAAATTCACTGACTGATTTTATACAGGTTTTTAAAAATATGCCCAGGGAAAAACTTTCCTTCTGTCACACTAGAAAATGTGATCGCATTTCACTTTGTCGATATGATTTTATGTGCAATTATTCTTCGCTGAATAAAGTAAAAGTAAATTTTTCAAATAAGACAAATGGCCAACTGGTATATGAAAAGATGCTCAACAACACTAATCATTAGGAAAATGCATATCATTTGAGTTACCAACATCTTATATCTATTAGCATAGCTATTATGAAAAAAACAAGAGACAACAAATGCTGGCAAAAATGTGGAGTAAAGGGAACCCTTGTACACTATTGGTGGGAATGTAAATTGGTACAGCCACCATGTAATAGTATAGAGGTTCCTCAAACAAATTAAAAATTGAACTACCGCCGAAACCGGTTTGGCTCAGTGGATAGAGCGTCAGCCTGCGGACTGAAAGGTCCCAGGTTCGATTCTGGTCAAGGGCACGTACATTGGTTGCGGGCACATCCCCAGTGGGAGGTGTGCAGGAGGCAGCTGATCAATGTTTCTCTCTGACACATGGATGTTTCTAGCTTTCTATCCCTGTCCCTTCCTCTCTATAAAAAATCAATAAAATATATATTTTTAAAAATGCAACTACCATATAACTCAAAGAAATTCCAGGTATATATCTGAAGGAAATGAAAACACTTTTTACTTCAAAGAGATACCTGCACGTCCATGTTCAGTGCAGCATTATTGACAACCATCAAGATGTGGAAACAACATAAGTGTCTTGCAGAAAAAAGGTTCCCCACCTCTGCCTTAGATCAAGCCTCTGTAATGTTTTCCATTTCATGACAGATTCTGAATACTTTTCAAAATTTGTTCAGCAATAGAATCTGAATACTTTTCTAAGTTTGCTCAGCACCCCTCGATAAACAGGGAAGAAGTTACAAACTCACTGAAGAAAACAGCAGAGGTGCCCAGCCAGTGTGGCTCAGTACTTGAGTGTGGACCTATGAACCAGGAAGTCAGGGCACATGCCCAGGTTGCGGGCTTGAGCCCCAGTAAGGGGCATGCAGAAGGTGGCAGATCAATGATTCTCTCTCATCATTGATGTTTCTATCTCTCTCCTTTCCTCTCTGAAATCAATAAACATATATTTAAAATAAAAGGAAGGGAGGGAGGGAGGGAGGGAGGGAGGGAGGGAGGGAGGGAGGGAGGGAGGAAAAAAAGGAAACAGCAAAGGTAACCAACTCTCCCAGTTTGCCTGGGACTGAGGAGTGTTCAGGGACACAGGCTTTCTAGTGCTAACACTGGCAAAGTAATGAGCAAACTGTGATGACTGTCCACCCTATCAAAAGGGTTGTACTGAGCATGTTGAATCTTTGAAAGAAAATCTGACTATAATAATAAAGCAGGAGAAATAAGGTACCACATAGAATATTTTATTTTCTCTATTAGACAGTAAGTTCTTTAAGGACAGGATCCCTGTCTGAATTCATTTTGGTATTCCCCCAAAGCATCTAGCTCACTGACTTGCATATTATAATCTACTAGAGGCCCGGTGCACGAAATGTGTGCATGGGTAGGGTCCTTAGGCCTGGCCAGCAATCAGGGCCATTTGGGGCCTTCTGGCTGCCGGCCATGGCTTTCCTTCATTCTGCACCGCCCTCTGGTGGTCAGCGCATGTCATAGCAAGTGATCGAACTCTCAGTCTCCAGATCGAACTCCCAAGGGGACACTATGCATATTAGCCTTTTATATATATAGATTTGATAAATATTTATAATATATGTTTGTGTAATAAGTGTGGAAGGACATGGTAGAAAGAACAAAGGGGAAAAAGTAATCCTGAGGACTATATTTCTATGTAGAAAAAAGAATTAAAGTAGAAGGAAATGCTAGCTTTTCCTTATTTACCAGAATCTATATATATAAAAGCCTAAGTGACTGTCTGACTGTTCGACCAGTAGCTATGACACGCAATGATCACCAGGGGGCAGATGCTCAATGCAGGAGCTGCCAAGCTGCGGTGACTTGGCAGCTGCAGTTCTCGGGTGATGCACCTGGAACCAGAGAGGAGGGAGCCCGATTCTGGGGTGCGTCACCCAAGAACCACTTTGGGCCCAATCCTCACAGGCCAGGCAGAGGTACTCCACCTGTGCACAAATCCATGCACCGGGCCTCTAGTGAGTTTATGAAAGTTGAGGTACTATATCCTATTATCTCCACTAGGGAGCCAATATCCACAATCCTTTACCAGAGAAATCATACAGTTTATAAACAAAGAAAACCAGGTTTGTGATTTTAAGAATTTACTCCCTTATCTATTTTATTTATAACATCTATTTTTTAAAAGTACAAGTGGATTACCAACCTTAAACTGCTAACCACCAGGTTAAATGTATTTTCTCTGAAAGGAAGGAATTCTTCATCAGCTAAAACAGTGACAGTAGGAATTTCCGTTTCTAAGGTATTTTTCTAATGGTTAAAAAATAGAAGTTCAAAAACACATTTATAAAATCTCAATTATTAACACAATCACTGTTTCTTAAACCTAAGACATGTTATATTTCTTGGCAGTTTCTAGCCTTTCTGGGGGAAAACAAGGAAGCCACAAAGAAGGCACTCAAAAAATATTTCTTAAATTACACTTAAGACCAGTCAAAAAACTGGTTAGCTGGTTGGCAAAACATAAATAGGATACTTATCTCACACCGAAACAAATCTCAGAAAGCTAAAAGTTTAAGTGGAATAACTGAAGTACTAAATATTGGTGAATATTTTCTTTGATGAAAATGCATAAGCAAACACGACTCAAAAGGCAGAAACTATAAAGGAAAAGATTGATATATTTGATGATAAACTAATCAAAAACTTCTAAAAAGCAATAAATAGTGTAAACAACACACTTGGGAAAATATTTTTGAAATATATAATGAAAGATTAATATCCCTAAAAAATAAGCGAGAATAAAAACCACTTAGAATAAAAACATGTCAAGGGTAAAGTAGATAAAGGGAAGGTATAGACACAACACAAAATTATAAAATTCACAAATTAAAAAATACTAGTAGCCAAAAGACATCAACAGTGATTTGGTTGTATTAGTCATCAAAGAAATGCAAATAATGTCTTTGTCTATCAGATTGACAAAGACAAAACAATTGGACCAATGTTGCCAAAAAGGAGGAAAAAGGAGTACTGTCATTTAATATGGTTATTCAATCTTCCTAAGGTCTATCTGGAATCCATAAATTCTATTACTAGGAATTTATTGCCAGTGAGAAATAAATAAAACACACAAGGTTGCTTTATATGATTATGTTCATCACAGTGTTGGTTATTAAGAAACTAGAAATATAACTGTACTATACAATACAAACTTAGCTAAATAAACCATGAAATATTCATATATTGGAATACTATATATCCAATTTAAAAGACAGTGTGTGTATGTCATTCACTGATATAAAAGAATGATAGTCTTTGAAAACATAGCATGTTAGCATAACTGTTTGTATAAAACCGTATATTGGGGACAGTTAAACATCTACAAAGGTGGAGACCAAATGTCACCGGCAGATGTCTCTGAGTGATGGAACTAGGGTGATTTTTTTCCTTTTTGCCTTTATAGGTCCTGTATTATTTAGTTCTTTTTTGTGTTATTATTTATAATCAGAAAAAAATAGTTATTTTCATCTCAAAGGAAATAAAAATAAAGAAACAAAAAACTAAAAATCAAACCAAGAGACCAAAAACCAATAGTGTATTAAAAAGCTACTTACCAAAGCATTTTCTGCTATGTCCGCTTGGAAAAATTTTCCAACAGTTTCCTGCAATAAAATAATTACAATGTTACAAAAACAAACAAAAATCCAGTAACAATAAAACAAATGTTGAAATTTCTAAAGGAGAATGTGATAGTTACAGATTAATTTTCAGCTTTGTAAGGGTATTTTTCTGCATAAAAGCATTATGGTACAAATACCTTAATAACACATATTAAGTTACAAAGATCTATAATAATAAAAGCGTAATATGCTAATGAGACCAAACAGCCGAATGACCTTCCGGACGTCATTCCGGATGAAGCTGCAGTGGCAGGGGCCAAGGCAGAGGTGGTAGGGGCAAGCAGGCAGGCGGGAGAGTGGATAGGGGCGATCAGGCAGGCAGGCAAGCGGTTAGGGGTGATCAGGCAGGCGGGAGAGTGGATAGGGGCGATCAGGCAGGCAGGCAAGTGGTTAGGGGTGATCAGGCAGGCAGGCGAGCAGTTAGGGGTGATCAGGCAGGCAGGCAGGCGAGCAGTTAGGGGCATTAGGCAGGCAGGCAGAGTGGTTAGGGGCGATCAGGCTGGCAGGCAGAGGCGGTTAGAGGCAATCAGGCAAGCAGTTAGGGGCATTAGGCAGGCAGGTAGAGTAGTTAGGGGCGATCAGGCAGGCAGGCAAGCAGTTAGGGGTTATCAGGCAGGCAGGCAGAAGGGTTATGGGAGATCAGGCAGGCAGGCAGGCAGAGGGGTTAGGGGTGAACAGGCAGGCAGGCAGGCGAGTGGTTAAGAACCAGCAGTGCCAGATTGCGAGAGGAATGTCCGACTGCCGGTTTAGGCCTGATCCTGCATGATCAGGCCTAAACCGGCAGTCGGACATCCCCCGAGGGGTCCCAGATTGCAAGAGGGTGCAGGCTGGGCTGAGGGACACGCCCCCCCCATGCAAGAAATTTCATGCACTGGGCCTCTAGTTTAACCCTACCAGACCACTGTACCAATTTTTTGGTAATTTCCGAATCTGCCGCTATACCGCTGTACCTAATTTTCGGTACTTTGCCTAGTACGTGAAAAAAATGCGTCACAAACTAAAAATAACCAACCACTCATGGTCAAACCTCATGGTTAGGCATTGCAAATGTCTGCCCCCATGTGTTTGAATTGACTTTGTGTGGTTTGACATGAAAAAATTCTGAAAATTCACAATGAATCTATGTCAAGAAAGTGTAACATGTTTAGTTTGGCAGGTTAGAAAGCCCATCACATTTATTTCGAACTACCACGATCCAGCCCAAAATGTAGTAATAAACAGAGAAATAAAGATGGCAGTGTGCAAGAAATACAGATGCCACAGCTGGTGAAGGACTATAATAAATATATGGGTGGCTGTGACAAAAATGACCAGATGACCCGCCTTCACCGGTCTCGTAGTCATTACCGCTGGCCCCGGCGGCTTTTCATAAAATTTTTTATGTGGGCCAGTTATAATTCTTATATCTTGTATGCTTCAAAGCAGCAAGCTGCTTCAAAAAAGCCAGTTTATTTCACCAGATATATTCAGAAACTGTGCCGGCAACTTATTGGTGGATACAGGACATTAGCCCACCACCACCCACAAAAGGAACCCTGCCCTCAACGGATGACCCCAGGCAATCATTTTCCAGAGATTCCCCTGGGACATCGTCTAATCATATCTGTGTTGTGTGCATGGAAAAGCACTCCAGGTACAACAAGCAAAATCCTGGAGTGTCTTACAAAGACAATCCATGCAAGAAGGTGAAGAGCAACATCTGGTGCTCACTTTGCAAGAAGTACCTCTGTGTGAAACAAGGCTCATCCTGCTGGGTGGATTGGCACACAAAGGTGGAATATTGGCGCTAGATGAAAGGTAGACCTATTTTCTACAATGTCTCCAAGTTCCATCTTATTCTAACCACTTGTTTGCATATAACTAACGTTTTTCTATATCATGTTGATTTTTTCTCTTTAATGCTCAGAAGCCCAGGTATAGGGGACAGTTAGGTTCAGGGCCTCAGGTCTGGTAGGGTTAAATATAAGTACCCAACCTTATACTTAATATATTTAACTATATTTAATTAAATAAAGAACACAGGTGTAAATAATCAACATCTTTAATTTACTCCACTGGGTTAGGCATATGTATTGACTTTTCCAAAGCATAGTATGCCCTGAGCTAGTCCCCACTCTTGTGCCACAAAAGGCTTGCATTGGTTTTCCAGCCTTTTAGTTGTTCATTCAGAGCTTACACAGAGTAAAGAAAGACTTAAACACAGATACTGAGGGGGAAGGAGGAAGGGAGTAAGTGGCTTTCTTTTCCCTGTTTCACTTATCCTCCCTTCCTTCAAAGAGGAAAGGATACCATATTTCTTTCCAATTAACACCTTCATGTTCTCTTTTCTCTTGGATCCAGCTCCCTCCATCACTATCTCTACCAATCTTCAATCTCTATCTTCTTGAAACAGCAGATGCCTCCCAATCTTGAAAAATCTCCTTTAACCACCTTCAAGTTGTTTTGTTTGTAATCCACAATCCCACTTCTTACTAATGTCTTTCTCCTCAATTTCCACTTTCACTGCTCTATGAAGACTATTTCACTAACAACCTAAGCACCAACTACAGTCTGTCTGCTCTCAGTCCTACTTCACTTTACCTGTTAATGGTCTCCTAGAAACATCACTGCTTTCTACTCTTGTTCCCCTCCTCTGCTAGTTATGTCAATCCTTCCCACTTCACCCGCATCCATTTCTTAAAGAACTTCCCTAGAAAAAAAATTAAAAAAATAAAAAACTTCCCTTCCCACAACTTGGAAAGGTCAGCCTACAGTTACCTGGCCACCTGAGGACAACTGGTATGCAGGTGAATGTTTAACTCTAAGCTCTCCAAAAATGGAGCCCTGAGTTTGTCAATTTCCATGGTGTAACTACTCCAATAGAGGATTTAATGCTACCAACATGATGGAGCTAAATGTGGAATTGGGAAGAGATGTTACACAATAGGCTCCAGTACACTAATGCCAGGGGTGAAAATTAGGCCAACCAGACTATCTACCCCTGTCTTTCACTCAAAAATGTAAACTAAGAGACTTGGAGTCAGGGTAGAAGTCCCCAGAGTTGGAACAGCATGTAGACTTGGGGTGGAAGCAGTGGAGTGCTGGTAAATATTTAATAACTGGCTGTTGGTTGGGGACTGCTTGGTAGCATTTGCCAACTTCCATGGTGCAAATACTCCCACAATGGCTGATTTCAAACTATCAATACGATGTCACTGAACACGGAGTTGGGAAGAGATGCTAACAATCAGCTCTCATGAGCAAGTGTGAGCTAACTCCAACACACCATTGGGTGTAAGTTACCCATATCAGGACCACCTGCACTGATGAACACCAGGGATAGAAGAGGTCAAAGTGGGGGAATGGGAGGCATATGTAATACTTTCAACAATAAAGATTTTTAAACAATATTTTAAAAAGAGGAATCAATGAATAAGTCTTTTAACCTGAGCAACTAGAAGAATTGATTTGGCATGCCCACCATATCTAATCAGTCATCAAGTTTTGTGGATTCTACTAGGTCTCTCTAATACACCCCTTCCTTCATATCTTGCAGCCTCCATACAGGTGGCAGGTCTTTAACTCTCCTGTCTGCACTGCCTTTAACACAGCCCTCTAACTGGTCTATTTCTTATCATTTCCTTCTTCAATCCTTCTTGCATACCATCCTAAAATTAATCTTCCTTAAACATCACTACATCACACCCTATAGTATTCTACCTCTGTGCCTTTCCTCCATCTATGCCTTTACTTCCAATGCCTATGAACACTAGTTCAGTTTCTTTTAATTCCCAGATCAGATTCTGTACCCTTTTAGAGGTCTCTGACCACATGAACCTTACTGATTTTTTCTTTCCCTTAACTCCTGATGCAGTTTAATAACTGTACCATTTCTGTGGCATTTACTACTATCAACAACAGTGGAGCCTCACACATATCTCTACCTGTGTCCTGACCCAAGTGTATGTTTTTTTTCTACTGTAAGTAGATTTTATATAAAAATCCTACTTTAATCTGTATCCATCGGTGGCTTTTATATAGGGATTAAACCAATAAATAAATGTCTTTATGGTTGAATTAGAAAATGCAAAATAAAATGGTATAAACATTAATAAAGGATACTTATCACACTAAAATTAATATTTTTCCTAGGTAAAATATTAGCTTAATCACATTCTTTAAATGAATGTCAATCAGATTTTATTGTGAATTATTAAAAACATTTGCACAAAGTAGAAATAAAGAGCAACATATCTTATATACATTTAAAAAGCTATCATTAGGAACACTGTATAAAATAGATTCAAAGTAAAAAAAAAAAACAATTTTAAGGAAAAATACTTAAGAGGGGACACAACACAACCATTAGTTCAACCACTTTAAAAAATTAGCAATTCTGATATAATCCAAATATAACTGATTAAGAAATTCTTTCCTTAAAACCAGCCAACTTTATTCCTCAAAGTAAATTAAATAATAAATATACCTTATTCAAATTTTGTGCTATGTAACCTCTTCCACAACCGACATCCAAAGCAAGGGGAAAATCTCTAAAAAACAGACACAGAAGTTATGTTTTGTCTGTAATAATATAGTCCATTAAATAATTATTAAGATCTAATTTTGCTTATAATTCACTAAGAACTAATTTGTAAGTGAGTGTAACTTTCAAAAAGTTTTATCATCTCTCTTTTCTGCCTTGCAAGCTATAAGTACCAGAAAACATACCAGACAGAGAAAGTCTATCTGGTCCAGCCATTCATAGGATCTCACAGTCAACCGGCTTTCCATATGGTTGCTCCATGACATGGATTCAAAGAATAGATTTAGTGAGTGTATTTTAATTTGATAATATATGCAGATAAAGAGTAAAAAGAAGTTAATGTAGATTAACATGAGCCCAGCTGGTGTTGCTCAGTGGTTAAACATCGACCTATGAACCAGGACAGGAAGTCACAGTTCGATTCCCAAGTCATGGGCTCGATCCCCAGTATGGGCTGCACAGCAGGCAGCCGATCAATGATTCTCTCTTATCATTAACTAGAGGCCTGGTGCACGAAATTCGTGCACTCAGTGGGGGATCCGTCACCTGGCCTGTGCCCTCTCACAGTTCGGGAGCCCTCAGGGGATGTCCGACTGTCAGGGCACGGGCCTAAGCCAGCAGTCAAACATCCTTAGCGCTGCCGTGGAGGCTGGAGAGGCTTCCACCACCGCCACTGTGCTCACCAGCCATGAGCCTGGCTTCTGGCTGAGCGGTACTCCCCCTGTGGCAGTGGTTCTCAACCTTTTTAATGTCGCAACCCTTTAATACAGTTCCTCATGTTGTGGTGACCCCCCAACCATAAAATTATTTTCGTTGCTACTTCATAACTGAAATTTTGCTACTGTTATGAATGGTAATGTAAATATCTGTGTTTTCCGATGGTCTTAGGTGACCCTGCTAGTGGTTTTCAACCTGTGGGTTGCGACCATCGGAAAACACAGATATTTACATTACGATTAATTAACAGTAGCAAAATTACAGTTATGAAGTAGCAACGAAAATAATTTTATGGTTGGGGGTAACCACAACATGAGGAACTGTATTAAAAGGTCGCAGCATTAAAAAGGTTGAGAACCACTGCCCTGTGGGAATGCACTGACCACCAGAGGGCAATTCCTGCATTGAGTGTCTGCTTCCTGGTGGTCAGTGAGCATCATAGTGACCGGTCATTCTGCTGTCGGGCTGAAACTGGCTCTCTAACATCCCCCAAGGGGTCCTGGATTGCAAGAGGGTGAAGGCCAGGCCAAGGGACCCCACCAGTGCACAATCAAGGCCAGGGAGGGACACAGAAGTTTGGCCAGCTGGGGAGGGGCCACGGGAGGGCTCCAGGGCATGTCCAGCCTGTCTCACTTAGTCCCAATTGGTCAGACCCCAGCAGCAAGCTAACCTAGTGGTCGGAGCGTCTGCCCCCTTGTGTCAGTGCATGTCATAGTGACTGGTCAACTGGTCGACTGTCTGCCCCCTGGTGGTCATTGCATGTCATAGAGAGCGGTTGAGCAGCCTTAGCATATCATTAGCATATTACGTTTTGATTGGTTGAACGGCCGACCAGTCGACCTGACACTTAGCATATTAGGCTTTTATTATATAGGATGTTTCTATCTCTCTCTCCCTTTCCCTTTCTCTCTGAAATCAATAAAAATATATATATATTTTTAAAAAACAACAAAAATATTCCACATACCTATTAGGAACATACTAATTATTTCTACTTCTCATGACTTAGATATCACCATATGAAATACCATGAAATATCATATGTTAAACTAAAAACAAAAACACCAACTAAATAATAGCTCACTTTTATTGCAGTCTTACCAGGTTCAGAAGTATGCTAAGTGTTCAGAGTTCAGTTAACCCAGTGGTCAGCAAACTCATTAGTCAACAGAGCCAAATATCAACAGTACAACGATTGACATTTCTTTTGAGAGCCAAATTTTTTAAAATTAAACTTCTTCTAACGCCACTTCTTCAAAATAGACTCGCCCAGGCCATGGTATTTTGTGGAAGAGCCACACTCAAGGGGCCAAAGAGCCGCATGTGGCTCGTAAGCCACGGTTTGCCGACCACTGAGTTAACCCAAGGTCATCCAACTAAAAAGCAGCAGTCAAAACTTGAATTCAGTCAGTTTGAAACCTTAACCAGAACCATTATCCCCTGCACTATGCTGTCTTCTCTAAATATACCATGTCATACTAAATCAGGACACATCTAATTGTAGGACATAGGCTTATGAAAAATTTGTGACAAGAAAACTTAAAATTTTACTCATTAATAACATTTTTCCTATTGGAACCAAAAGAGTCCCTTTTCAAGTTCTGTTGAAACATATGTCAAAAATATAGAACACCAGTACACAACTGGACAATCACTGGTGAAAGAGAACCCTATCTTGATTAGGAACACAGGTAGTGTGGCACTGAGAAGTACACAGGCTTTGAAACCAGAAAGACATGAGTTAGAATTCTGGGCCTGCAATTTACTGTCTCTGTGACTAGAAACAAGTGATTTGATCTTGCTGTATCTCAGTTTACCCAAACATAAAATGGAAAAGTTATTATCTCCCTCAGAGTTGGTTTACAACTTTTAGTAAACAGTGCATGTGAAGTATTTAGGCCAGTACAATGCTCAGCAGAAATTATGAGTTATGATTAAAACAGTATTAAGTGAGCCTCAAATAATGCAAATAAGAGCTTTACTAGTAATAATCTGTGGGGTTCATGGACACAGACAATAGTGGGGTGAAGGCCTGGGGAGAGGAAGAGAGTGGAGAGGACAGAGGTCAATGGGGTGGGGGAGGGGTGAAAAGATATCTGTAATACTTTCAACAATAAAGATAAATTTTAAAAAATAATAATCAGTGGGTTAGTTTTTAAAAATCATCATCAATTTATTATTGCTGACAATATAAATTACTCTTTCTAATACCAGAACATTAGTATAAGGATATTTAGATTGGTATTTTAAACTAGTGTCCTGGTGCACAGATTTGTACACATTGAAAGGAAATTAATTAGAAGAAATATTTTAATATCGTTATTCGCATCTTGCTAATGAAAAGAAAATAGGATTCTACTGAGTCTCCTATCTACCTACTCCAGGACTTCTGTGAGGATCAAGATGAGGCATGGGAAACTGCTTCACAAACATTTGGTTAAACTGTAAAATGTTTGCACCTGGCTATAAAGCAAGTCGGGTTCCTGGGCTAAAGAAACTCCAAGGAGGCTAGTCACTAGGGAGAGGAAGTTGGGTGTTGCTATGTGATGTCATTACCTGGCACCCATAGCCACTGTTTCCAGGCTGGGCTGAGCTGTGGGCCGCATTTTGCACCATGGGGTCTTGGCAGCATTGACTGTGATTTGGTGGGGTGTCGCTCCAGGGTGGTGGCGGAGCCTGTGTCCCACCTGGGGAAAGCTGAGTGTTGATTTGTCGGCGCCAGGTCTGCAGTGCTGTTTATTTTTAAACTAGAGGCCCAGTGCACAAAGTTCATGCATGGGTAGGGTCCCTAGCAGCTGCTGGCTGGGGCCTCTCTTCCCCAGCTGCCAGCTGCCAGCCAGGGCCTTCCTTTGTTCCGCGCCACCCCCTGGTGGTCAGCACACGTCTAACTGCCAGTCAGCCAGCTCCCGCCCATGGGGACAATTTGCATATTAGCCTTTTATTATATAGGATGGCCAGTGCATGTCATGGCAGCTCCTGCATTGAGTGTCTGCCCCCTGGTGGTCAGTGCACATCATAGCTACTGGTCAAACGGACACCTAGCCTTTTATATACATAGACTAGAGGCCCGGTGCATGAAAATTCATGCACTGGAGGGGGGGGGTCCCTCAGCCTGGCCTGCTCCCCTCTCACAGTCCGGGAGCCCTCAGGGGCAGGAGGCAACTTGGCGATCAGGGGAAGGCGATGCCCCATCACACCTCTGCTGCTGCCACTGCCAGCAGTGCAAGCCTCGGCCGGCCCTGGTTACCTGAGCCTCGGCCAGCCACCATCGGAGGATTGCTTGCGCCTCGAGTGTCGGCTGGGCAGCCACCATCCAAGGCTTGCCTGCGCCTCAGGCTGGCCCTGGGCGGTTGGGGGGCTGAAGGGACTGGGTGCTGCCATCTTTGGGGGGGGCAGTCAATTAGAATATTCCCTCCTTATTGGCTGTGGGCACCACCATCTTTGAGGGCAGGGCAGTCAATTAGCATATTCTCTCCTTATTGGCTATGGGCACTGACATCTTTGCGATGGTGTGAGGGTCAATTAGCATATTCCCTCTTTATTAGATAGGATAATTTAATTCCAAAGAGTTACTATTAGTTTAAGACATGCTTTTAGCCATAATCATAGTTCTTTCCACAAACTGTGCTTCATTCAATAGTATGACTTAAAAAAATTATTAAATTCACAGATTTGGAAAATTTGTTTAATTTATTAAATCACAAATGACCTAAAGTTCAGGCAAATAAGATGACAACAGTATAGAGAATTAGATAGTTTTTAGATCTTTAAAATAATGGAACTAATGAAACAGATGAAATATGGGGCAATTATTTGTAACAATGAAGCTTTTTTTAAAAATATATATTTTATTGATATTTTACAGAGAGGACGGGAGAGGGAGAGAGAGTTAGAAACATCGATGAGAGAGAAACATCAATCAGCTGCCTCCTGCACACCCCCTACTGGGGATGTGCCCGCAACCAAGGTACATGTCCTTGACCGGAATCGAACCTGGGACCCTTGAGTCTGCAGGCCGATGCTCTATCCACTGAGCCAAACCGGTTAGGGCTGAAGCTTGTTTTTAACCTCATGAAATTAAATCATCCCAACACTATTAAGTAGCAAGGATATAGCTAAAATATAATAGAAAGAGTTTGTGATTTTACACAATTCCCTTTTTTATAGACAAATGTAATAAATTCATCCTATATTGGTCTAATTTAATGTTTTTTAAACAAACAAAAAAGCACAAAAAGTGATGTACTAACATCAGAGTAATTCTACGCAAAGCTGTGGTTTAACTGTGGTTCCCACCATCCTATATAATAAAATCCTAATATGCTAAGTGTCTGGCCATCCGTTCAACCAATCAAAGTGTAACATGCTAATGATATGCTAAGGCCGCTGAACCGCTCACTATGATGTGCACTGACCACCAGGGGCAGTCGACTGGTCAACCAGTAGCTATGATGTGCACTGACCACCAGGGGGCAGACACTTTGACTGGTAGGTTAGCTTGCTGCTGGGGTCCAGCTGATCAGGACTGAGCGAGATAGGCCAGACACGCCCTGGAGCCCTCCTGCGGTCCCTCCCCGGCTGGCCAACCTCCTGTGTCCCTCCCCGGCCCCCACTGTGTACCGGTGGGGTCCCTTGGCCTGGCCTGTGCCCTCTCACAATCTGGGACTCCTCAGGGGATGTCGGAGAGATGATTTCAGCCTGATCCCACAGGCCAGGCCAAGGGACCCCACTGGTGTACAAATTCATAAACCGGGCCTCTAGTGTAGTTATAAATTCAAATCTGTAAAGTTTTTACTATGTGTAATATAGAGCAATATCCATTGAGATTTTAATAATTACTTAAAGAAAATGTTCTTTTCTCAAATCTGCCTCTATATAATTATCATAGGACAGTTATTGCCATTAAGAATACTTAAGATAAAATGGCCAAAGTCTCTTCTATCCTGATTGGGAAACAAATCTAGGTAGACTCTCCTTTGCTTAGATGATAAAGGATTCTGTTGCTATTTTTAGTTAAACTTTTAAAGCTAGGTTTAGTAAATATTAAAAATTCAGATGCAGTCAATTCTTTTAAAATATATATATATATATTTTATTGATTTCAGAGAGAGGAAGTGAGAGAGATAGAAACATCTATACTAATAAAAGGGTAATATGCTAATTAGACCAGGTTGACCAGGTATCTTCCAGACGTCCAACTTCCTTCCGGACAAAGCCACAGTGGCAGGGCCGAGGCAGAGGCTGTTAGGGGCGATCAGGCCAGCAGGGGAGCAAGCAGTTAGGGGTGAGATCAGGCCAGTGTGGGGGAGCAAGCAGTTAGGGGCGAGATCAGGCCAGCGTGGGGAAGCAAGCAGTTAGGGGACAATCAGGCCAGCAGGGGAGAGCAGTTCGGGGAGATCAGGCAGGCAGGCAGGCGAGTGGTTAAGAGCCAGCAGTCCCAGATTGCGAGAGGAATGTCCGACTGCCATAGGGATCAGGCTTAAACCAGCAGTCAGACATCCCCTGAGGGGTCCCAGATTGGAGAGGGTGCAGGCTGGGCTGAGGGACATGCCCCTGTCCCCCGCCCCCCCTGCACTGGGCCTCTAGTCAATGATAAGAATCATTGATCAGCTGCCCCCTGCACCGCCCCCTACTGGAGATGGAGCCCGCAACCCAGGCATGTGCCCTGATTGGGAATCGAACCATGATCTCCTAGTTCATAGGTCGAGGCTCAACCACTGAGCTACACCAGCTGGCTACAGTCAATTCTTTATCTCCATTTTTGGAGCTATTTTTCCATTACTGGCTTTCGGCTAAATCAAGTGGATCAGTCATTCAGGCTCAGAGGGAAGCTAAACCTTTTGCTTCCCATTCATTCTTTCTTTAAGCAACAATGAAGAACACTTGCTCTTCCACACATGAAAAAGAAGAGACTTAGAGAGGGATTAAAATCACTAATCCTAGTAATAAATTTGTCCAGATTCTGTCATTCCAGATATCAAACCCTCATCATTTAATCTCTCAAGTCTCCAGTCAAAGTTGATTGTATTTTGTTATTCATCATCACCTACCTGGCTATGTCATATACACGGTCCGCAATCCGACTTCCAACCTGAAGGATTGAAGAGACAATGATGTATACAAGTTAAGATGAGTAGGTTTAACAGAGAAGTAACACTCTTTTTCTAGTATTTAACAATCCATAGGTTATTTATATTTCAACATGTTTGTAAGTACCTTATCCTCATTTCAATGTGACCATAGCAACTTTCTTTTCAAATTCTAAATAGGAACATAAGAAATAAAAATATCCCAGGAAACAAATTGAGGCAAATTACTTCAGAATTCAAGTTAAAGAAAATCAAGACTAAACATATTCTACATATTCTATATTCTGTGTGTGTGTGTATGTGTGCCATATAAATGTATACAGCCTTTATATTTCATATGCTATAAGAGCGCAAGAATGAAAATCAACAGGAACATAATAGAAACATTAATTACCCACTGATATTAGCATATTGTATATAAAAGTGAAAAAGTATTTAATTAGCTGGGGTGTATTCAGATCAATATGTAAACTTAATCACTCAATTAAAAACTCTATCATTTGATGACTACTAACAAATTCTGTAGAACTCCTAAATGAGTAAACAACTTCCCTGTGCAATATTTGCCAATTAGCAAAAGTCAGCCAATTCTGAAGAAACTGCAATTCCCACTCCTTCCCCAACCCCACCCTAATTTAAAAGAGGTCATAAAAAAGGTGCCTCCTTTTGCTGGGCTAGCTCCATCTGGCAGGAATGAATGCAGCAGCCTAGTATTCCCCACATTCTACTCATTCCCTCATAAACACCCCAGAGTTTCTAGTAGGACCTGAAAGTTTAGAACTTATGTGTATCTGTTTGGGGGGTAGGAGTGGAGAAGGGAGGAGGTACAGCAGAAGTCTTTTGCCAGAGTCCACTTTGGACATTATGCTCAATATGAATACCTTGTATTTATTATAAAAAGAATTATCATATACTTTGTTTCATTTATTCTAGTCCTGTACATTGGCCAGGCCTCAGTCTAATTGTAATCCAGGAGCTTTTCATGGAGAAGACTGGCTAGGAATGTCGATCTTCTAAGTACATGTCATCATGAACTCTGACAAGATAATCAATTATCAGATCAGGCCAGGGCTTGCACAGAGCTCTGACCAAAGTAGGAGCTCTGTGTTTGTTACTTGACTTCTATTTTGCTCGACCCCTAAAGAAACAACTACATAGGCTTCAGCTTTGTACTGTCTATTCAGAGAGTAGAAAACCCTCAGTCTCTAGTCTACCTGGGCTGAGAAGAGGAGGTCTCTCAAACCAGCACAGAAAAACGAGAGATCTTAATGTATTTTAATTTGATCTTCCCAAAACAAAAGTCAGATCCTACCACTCCACTGCTAAAATCCAACTGCCTCACATTCCTCTACAGCAGTGTTGGCCAATAGAAAAACAGTAAGAGCCACAGGTGTAGTTTAAATTTTCCTAGTAGCCACTTTACATGAAAAGAAACAGGAGAAATTGACTTATATTTATTTAACCCAATATATCAAAAATATAATTTCAACATAGAATCAATATAAAAAGTCATTAGTGAAATATTTTACATCGTTTTCCATAAGTCACTGAAATCCAGTGCATTTTTATGGACTAGCCATATTTGAAGTGCTCAGTAGCCACATGTGGCCAGAGATTACCATATTAAATGGGGAGCTGAGACAGAGAAGAAAACCCAAAGTGCTTACCCCTTTTGGCTCTTATAACCTGCCCTCCTCTCCCACACTCTCACTAGAGGCCTCAACAAGGTCCTTTCAGCGGCAGGGGCTCTGCATTTGTCTTTCCCTTTGCCTGCAAGGCCTTCCTCCTCAGATCTCAGGGAGGATTATTACTATTATTTAAGAGTTTTAGTTTTCTTTTTTTTAAAAAATATTTTTATTGATTTCAGAGAAGAAGCGGGGGGGGGGGGGGGTAGAGAGATAGAAACATCAATGATGAGAATCATTGATTGGCTGCCTCCTGCACGCCCCCTACTGGGGACCGGACCGAGCCCGCAATCCGGGCATGTGCCCTTGACCGAAATGGAACCTGGGACCCTTCTGTCCGCAAGCCAACGCTCTATCCATTGAGCCAAACCAGCTAGGCTCAGGGTGCTTCATCAGATCGTCTGCCTTGTCGATGGCCTTCCCTGACCATCGCAGTCACTATACCACTTCACTTTATTATCTCACCTTACTTCTTGGCTGACATCAATGTTTTGTTCACTGTCTGTCTCCTCTCGCACAAGAATGAAATCTACTGAGGGCAGCGGTCTACTTTGCCCTGGACATATCTATAATTCAAGCAATATGAATGAATGAATGAATGAATGAATGAATGTGCACCTTACAAATATCTGATGAATGAATGAATGTGCACCTTACAAATATCTGAGCCCAGCCCTTCCGCGATTAGAATAGAGCCCCGGAAAGGCAGGGCGCTCGCTGCTCAAGGTCACGCGGCGAGACGCGGTCAGCCGGGACCCGGCCAGAGCTCCGGACCTAAGCCAAGGCTCGGCGCTGCCCACCCCTGCCCCGCCCCGCAGACTCACCTCCTCCTTCAGGTACTCAAACTTCATAGGCTCGGGCTGCCGGGCCGCCCAGTTCTTCTGTTTCCTCTTCAAATCCCGATCGAAGATATTTAGGGCTCTAGGCGAGGCACTGCTCGGGGCAGAGACGCCAGAGGCGACCTTTCGGACACCAAGGTTATTCCCCGGGACCCCCGCCACCGAAGGTCGCCGCCACCGGAGCCAGAACCGGGTCAGCGGCAGCATCTCCCTGAATGGTGCCATTTGCTGGCGCGCCTGCCGCGCGCGCATGCGCCGCCGCAGCTTCGGCGACTCCTCCAGAGCGCTTCGCGAGGGAAAACGGAGGTAGTTTGGCCCAGGTCGCCTGCCATTACGGCGGAGCGTCACGCAGAGGATTGTGGGTGCGGTCCCACGTGAGGCTCAGAGAAGGCTCCTAGGAGGTGAGTCGGGTAGGGTTTTACCTGGACGGTGGAGGGGACAGGACTAGTCTGTGGCAGGAATCGTGAGGGATGCTCCCTTCTTCCTTGCTTTCCAGCCTCATTTTTCAGACTTCCTTGGTCCTTCTCAGGTCCTGTTGAGGGACCTCAGTCCAGTAGCAGCATCCTGAGGTTTGGGAGCTGGGAAGGAGACCCTGGTTCCGGGCCACCCTGGTGTTCCCCGCGTTAGAGGGAGGGTATCAGGGGAGGGTGGACCACAGAGATGAGGGTCCGTCGGAGGTGAGGTCAGGCCGCCTTCTCCTCTCTGAATATCGGAGGTTTGCCCAATGCTTTCCTTCTAAGCGTGTATATGCATTACCTCTGGTAGTTGGATGAGATGGTACCTACGTCGTAAGGCTGTTCAAAGGGATAAATGCTTTAATACATCTAAAATACGTAGAATACTACCTGGCACGCTGTTATTAATACTACTTTTAAGTGTGCACGAGGGTTATTGAAACCTATGACTTTTCTTGGCCTATAAATGTTGTTTAAAATTTTTAGGGTAAAAAATACAGCTTTATCATCAAGCTTTGCTTTTTTGGAACAAAGCACCATATCCTGTTTGGTTAGTTACTTTTTGCTCTTAATAACCAATGACTTTTGAGTCTTTACAAAACTTCAAATCTAGACATACTAAACCATTAGTGACTATTTTTAAGAAACAGTGCTAATTACAAACACACGTATTCTAATATGTTAGGGGGCGGAGCGGAATCAGCCCATTTGGGCCTTGGTCACTTCTAGAATAAGAAGTCATAGAAAGACATGATATTTATTAACTAGAGTGAGACTGTCTAGTTCTTGAAGGATGGTCGGATCTAAACAGGGAGCTTTGTGAGCTAAACCTGACTTGATTTTGGTCTGTTTTGTTATGAGACTAGCCTTGTAGAACTAAAGGCTGTTTGACATAACATGAGGTAAGGACTGACAGAGTAAGTGGGACCAGAATGTGAAGAAAAAATGAGACCAGTTGAAGCTTGGGAATCTTAATTACATTAGCTTTTAACTTGTAATGCATACCGTTATACAAACAGAAATATAGAAATTCTAAGTGAGTACAGTTAGTTGGTAAGCATTTGCCCTAAATTTATTTTTTTAAGTACTCTGTAATTGAAAGAGGATATTCTGATAGTTTTTGGTTTTCTGCATGTGACTCAGAATAAGTTTCTAAATGAAATTAGACTTTTTACTTTTATTTGCATTTAACTTAGATTATATTGTGATTTAATTTTTTTTCCCTGAAACATCTCATTTAATTATATTACTAAACCTTCATTATTGTAACATTTGTTTTATTTTTCAGTGTTTGGTTTCTTCAAGCATTTGTCCAGTCAGACATTTAAAAATGTCATCCAAACAAGAGATAATGAGTGACCAGCGGTTTAAGCGGGTTACAAAGGACCCAAGATTTTGGGAAATGCCAGAAAAGGATCGAAAAGTCAAAATTGATAAGAGATTTCGAGCAATGTTTCATGACAAAAAGTTCAAGTTGAATTATGCTGTGGATAAAAGAGGACGCCCCATCACCCACAGCACTACAGAGGACTTGAAACGTTTTTACGATCTTTCAGATTCTGATTCAGATCTCTCAGATGAAGATAACAAAGCATTAAACCAAAAGAAAATAAAGAAGAAAAAACCCCAGAAAAATGAAATTGAATCAGATCTAGTTGAGAAAAAGAAAGAAACCAAGAAAATTAACCAAAAGGATTCTGGAAATAAAAATGATTTGGATAACTCTGACAAAATTCAGAAAATGAAAAACTCATGCAAATATCAGAAGGTAGATTCAAAACTAAGTCCCAAGAAAGATAGTGAAGAATTTATACCAAAAAGTACAAAAGGGGAAAAAAGTAATGTTCAACATAATACAGACTTGTGTCCCAAAGGAAGACTAAGGACGGTAGACTCGGGCACTTCTGGAATTGTGAAATCTCCCAAGATCAAGTATTCTGAAACAAGAAGAGAAATGCAGTCAGGTTTGTTGGAATAAATTAAGGATTCTTTGGTATTACATTATTTATATTTATTCTAATCTTTTTTAAATGTAAGCATATTCAATAAGTATATTTACAGTATAATGGGGTTTATCAAGTGCTTATTTAAAAGTATAAAGGTACGAAAGAAAGAAAAACATCTAATCATTATTAATATTTGATTTAGTACTATAATGGCTAGAAGAGATATAAAAAATTGAGTCCTGAGGTTAAACAATAAATTGGATTTGTGGTGAGCGCTAGTTAGAGCTGTATTCTCTAATCAGATAAAGTGTTATTATGTTCTCATCAAATGATAAGAGTTGTGCCTGAAGAAGATAATGGAGTTGGGTACTCATTCATTTCTTCATTCAACTACTGTAAGTGATTAGTATTTAGCAGATAGACCATGAGTAAGACATGGTTCCCCTCTCAGGGATACTGTTAGCTTATATAATGTCTGTGAAAATTAGAAAAAGGTATGCCCTTCTGAACACACAGAACTCACAGTTTGGTGAGGGACAACATATTTAAGTGAAGCAACAGATTCTGTTAACATGAGTAGACATAGCTTTTCTGCACAGTGCGTTGCTTAGTGTGTGGAGTTTGCCTTGATTTCAGCCTATCTTGCCCTTTTGCAGATCCTCTATTGCAAAAGACAGCTCTCTAAACTATGCTGGAGCCCTGGTCGAAAGCAGCACTTTCCAGTCACCCCAATAAATTTAATAAACATTTTTTTTAAAGTAGCACTGTCTAATAGAAATATCTAGTTTTGAATGTCCTAGTGAACATGTTAAAAAGTAAAAAACAGATGAAATTAATTATGTTAATATATTTAACCCAGTATATAAAACATCATTTCAATGTGTAATCAATATAAAAAATTGAGCCAGGCTGGTATAGTTCAGTGGTTGAGTGTCAACCTGGAACCAAAAGGTCATGGTTCGATTCCTGGGCAGGGCACATGCGCACGTTGCGAGTTCGATTCCCAATAGGGGCATACAGGAGGCAGCCGATTGATGTATCTATCTCATTGATATTTCTGTCTCCTTCTCCCTTACCTCTGAAATCAATATATATATATTTTTAAATGGTAACATTAATCATATTTTTAAATGGTAACATTAATCGATTAATAAGTAAGTTATGGTACATCCAAGTGTGATTATGATATATGCAGTTTTAAAAATAGGCTACAAAATAGCATAAATGGTATGATTAGCTACTTAAAAATAAATTAGTGGATATATCATAGAAAACAAATTTAGGGAGTTATGTACCAAAATAACCATCCAATTATCTCTGAATGAAAAATTACTAGTCATCTTTTCTTTCTTTAACTATATTTCCTTAATTTTTTTGAAATGAGCAATTTTATAATTAGGTGGAAAATGATAAAACTTTTTTTTAAAGAACTGGGTAAGTAGTAGTGTTTACAATCGCAATAGAGCAGTACCATTTAAGAATAGAGGCAATCCCACATTATCTAGCATAAAGCTTTGTAGGTGGTGGGCTCTGAGCAAAAATTGAATACTCCAAATATATCTGATATTGTCAAAAATATTAAAATACCATATCTCTTTAAATCTCCCATTTATCATTCCAAAAGTGTGATATGTAGTATTACTGTCATGTGAAAAGATGTCATATGTGAGATATGCAAAACTTTTTTTATGTTAATAGTTACATATTTACTTCAGCATCTTAGGAAAAAATGTAACCACCACATTTCAGGGATTTTATTTAGAACAAAGCTAATATTTAAAATTTAATTTTTAAATATTCAATTTAATGAAAAATATTGGTGATATGCAAAAACCATGAAAATGGTATGAAATGTCTAATGCTTGATAAATATTGCAATAGTTGTTAGTCATAGGCCCCCCACATGTTATTTTTGAGTATGTTGATTAAAAGAGAATTCTGATGCTTATCTTACAGTAAAATTCTTTCACCATTATGATGGTGTCTTTCTAATCCTATATACAGAGCTTATAATACTGCCTTCTTTTTATTCTTTCATATCTACTGCCTAATTATTTTTTATTACTCCCACTCTTTTTTGGTACTAAAATAAAAGCCTATTTCCTACTTTTCCTCTTTAAAAAATCCTTTCCACTTAGTTTCAGATCAAATGGCAACTTTGTGAAGCCTTCCTTATTATAAATACCTCTCTGCAGGCAAATTTAGATGTGTCTCTCTCTGTGGTGCTTTAGAATATAGCTTCATAAATCACCAAACAATTACTTTTTGTTTATGAACTCATCAAAAGCATTGGATCACCTTACAAATCATCTCTCTTTTCCCTTTCCCTAGCTCAATGCTTTATACATAGTAAATACTTAATAAGTATTTGATCAATGAATGACTATTATAAGACTGCTAGTGGCCCGCTGCACAAATAAAGATTCATGCAAGAACGGGCCTTAGTTCCTCTGGCTTCAGGCACCGCCTTTGCTCTGGCGGAGCCGCCTTTCTGCCTTCCCACGCTGCCCAGAGGCTCCGAGCGGCTGGGGTGGTGTGGAACGCCTGCATTGTCGCCATGGCGACGACACAAGTGTCCCGCCCCGTCCCTGGTCGCTCAGCACCTGTGTATGCAAATTAACCCGCCATATTTGTTGGGTTAATTTGCATACTCCTGATTGGCTGGTGGGCATCGCATAGGTATGGTCAATTAGCATGTTACTCTTTTATTAGGTAGATAGGACCACCCTGGCCTGGTAGCTCAGTTGGTTGGAGTGTCATCCCGTACACCAAAAGGTTGCAGGTTCAATTCCTGGTCAGGTCACATACCTAGGTTGTAGGTTCAATCCCTGGGGTATGGGAGGCAACCAATCAACATTTCTTTCTCATATTGATGACTCTCTCTCTCTCTAAAATTAAATATATATATATATACACAGGCAGTACTTGGGTTACGTCAGAAATCCGTTCCTACGGCGCGACGTAACACGATTTTCACCGTAAGTCAGAACCCACCTACATAAGCACCTACATCACTCACATGGAGCACATACATAGCACTAATGAAGTGAAACAGTAAAAATAATTTAAAAGGAAGATAACAATTTCTGACCTTTACTTGTGGTAAATAAATAATAAAAAAACGTAAAGCACATATGTACATACATCAAAATAACGAAACTTTTTTTTATAAATACTGTAAATGGGAGATGGCGACGTAACCACGAAATGACGTAAGTTCGACGTAACCCGAGGACTGCTTGTATATGGTATGTGTGTGTGTGTGTGTGTTCATACACACACACACACACACACACACACACACACACGTATATCCATCCTCGAGTGAGGATTTAAAAAAAGAAATTATAGGACCAAGAGCTAAGTTCCAGTTTCATTCCTAGTCTTAAACTAAGTTCCAACTTAAAGATTAACAAAATATGTAAGATTTATCTATATATACACACACAGTAGATAGAAGCACATGATTGTTTTAGAAATAGAAAATGAGCCCTTTCAGAATTGTGAGGGATGAAAATATCTAATTTAACCCTTTGCACTCACTTGCTTTTTTCTCTATTCCTTTATTCTAATGCTAACCGTATCGAGTCACACTCGACATCTGAGTGCAAAAGGTTAAGTGAAATCAGTCTTTCACTCTTCATAATTGCTAACTAAGTTTGTTACAAAGCACAAGATTTAGCAGGAAAGTTAAAATTATTATTTCACTCATTTCAGAGGTGATGTTAGTCACATCACAACTCCTGTTATCACTACACATGAATGAGTCAAAAATTTTATTTAGTCTACAGCTACAAGCCAGCAGTCTTCTTGCTATGTCTTCTTAGATGACTCAAAGGTACTTGTAATTCAACATATCCAAAAGTTAACTCATAATCTGCCTCTACCAAACAAATTGGTTCTTTTCCAACATTGGAAAAGTAGATCTGCAAGCCAAAAAGCTAGGACTGCAAGCCAAAAAGCTAGGACTCATCTTTGACACTTCCAAAACTACTAAACCCGTCACTGATCACTATTAGTTTTACTTCTTAATTGACTCTGAAGTCAGAAGTGATTCTCTTTACATTTCTGCTGCCACCAACTTAGTGCTATCTTCATTTCTTGCCATGAGTGCTAACTACACTTGTCTATTCACATATACTTTGGACTCCCTCCAGTCAGTTTTCTATAGCGTAGTCAAGGTGATCTTTTCAATATGCAAATCTCATGTCTTTCTTTCTGAAAGCATGTGGCTTCTCATTACTTTACAACAAAGTCCAAACCTTCTACATGGTTTTTGGATAGTGGTAACACTTTAGTTTAATTATTGCTTGGCTCCTAGCTATCTGCAATCTAGACATGCTTCCCAGCTTCTTTCTATTAGTAGATTTTTCCATATACTTTTCTTGGCCGTTTGGAACATATCCCTAATCTATTTGTCAAGTCCTTTTACTTAATCCCTCTTCATCCTTCAAGTAGCAACTCATAACATTATATAACATTCCTACTTGGTACCTATCCTAGTTGTAATTATATTTTTTAGTGTGTAGTTTAAATTTTTTATTGATTGATTGATTGATTGATTGATTGATTATTTTAGAGAGAGAAAAACACCAATTTGTTGTTCCACTTAGTTATGCATTTATTGGTTGTTTCTTCTGTGGTGCCCTGACCAGGGGTTGAACCTGCAACCTTAGTGTATTGGGACAGTGCTCTAATCAATTGAGCTACCCAGCCAGGGCCTAAATGTGTATTGATATGATTGATTTTATTTGATCAGTATCTGTCCATCTATCTTCTTCACTCAACTGGAAGTTAATTGAGAGCATTGATTGCTTCTCTTTTGCCAATGATTCCATATTAAGCACCTACCACATAGCAGGCACTTCATAAATATTGAATGAATCTATGAATCTACTTATATCGCCTGGTATATACAGGGTGTCCCCAAAAAATGAGTACACGCCTTAACAGCTGATAGCTCAATTTTGAAAATGAAATTTATTTTAATAAACACTGCCTTTGTAATTATTCAAAGTATATGTATACATTTTTTAAAGAAAAATGTCATATTCTTATTAGCATCAGAAATATACAAAGTCCTTGGGAGTTGCCTTAAACATGACCTATATGAAGTAAACTATAACACTGGATAACTTTGAAAAACCTTAATTTTGAGATATCATATTATCTATATACTAGAGGCCCGGTGCACGAAATTCGTTCATGGGGTGTGAGGGATGTCCCTCAGCCCGACCTATACCCTCTCCAATCTGGGACCCCTCAAAGGATGTCCTACTGCTGGTTTACAGGGATCGGGCCTAAACCGGCAGTCGGACATCCCTCTCGCAATCCGGGACTGCTGGCTCCTAACTGCTCACCTGCCTGCCTGTTTGCCCCTAACCACTCTGCCTGCCAGCCTGCTCGCCCCCAAATACCACCCCCCGCCAGCCTGATCACCCCCAACTGCCCCCCGTGTCAGTGTGCTCACCCCCAACTGCCTCCTCTGCCAAGCTGCTCACCCCCAACTGCCCTCCTGCTGGCCTGCTCACTCCAAACTCCCCTCCTCCCCCCCCCCTCCCACCCCCGCTGTCCTGATCACCTCCAACTGAACCCCACTGACGGAGTGAAGGACTGAGGGCTGTTTTCAGGCTGGCCACACCCCCTTCAGGGTGGGGGTCCCCACTGGGGTGCCTGGCCAGCCTGGGTGAGGGCTAATGGCTGTTTGCAGGCTGGCCAAGCCCCCCAGCGGGGACCCTCACCCCATGGGAGTGTGGCCAGCCTGGGTGAGAAGCTGAGGGCTGTTTTCAGGCTGGCCATGCCCCCCCCGGCGATCCAGGCTCCCAGCCCCTCCTTTTTTTCTTTTCTTTCTATTTTTTCAGCACCTCCTTGAGTGGAGGCCAGGGCCGGCTGGAAACAGGTATCTGGGATTTATTTATCTTCTATAATTGAAACTTTGTAGCCTTGAGCGGAGGCCAGACCGACCAGGGCGGGCGGGAAGCTTGGCTTCCTCCATTGCCGGGGCAACCCAAGCCTCCTGCTTGCTCCAGCTCCGTGACTGCCGCCAACTTGGTTGGGCTAATTTGCATACTTGCTCCTAATTGGCTGTGGGTGTAGCAGAATGATGGTTAATTTGCATGTTTCTCTTTTATTAGCGTAGATATATATAAAAGCCCAGCGACCTGAACGGTGGAACAACCAGAACGACCGGTGACTATAATGCGCACTGCAGCAGCCAACTGGCCTGATCCAGGCCCTAATTGACCCAGCCCCTATTGGCCCCCAACACCCCTATCAGGAGTGGGGCCGGCTGGGTGGAGGGGCCATGGGCGGTTGGCTGGCTGGCCCCACCCCTGATCAGCCCCTATCGGGGCGGGCTGGCCATAACCCACCTGTGCACGAATTTGTGCACTGGGCCTCTAGTTATTAATAATCTTAATGTTAAGATTTCTATTAAATAACCTGGTTAGGCATGAATTTTCCTGAATTTATATTTCCCTCTAGTCTCTTTTATAGAAATTATATTTTTACTGGCTTTGAGGTTGAAATAACTTGAATTCAATTTAATTCATGTTTATATTAATTTTCCCTCCTTTAATCTTTTTGCAGGGGTTCCACTCTCAGTGGCAAAACACAGTGGTGGTTATGAAAACTCTCCGGGTAAAAAAATGTTTGATAAAGATGTTCTGGAGGAGGATTTAGAAAGCGATAGTGAAATAGGAAGTGATGAAGAATTTGAAGATGGTATTACAGGCATTGGTAGAGCTTCAGCTGATGACGATAACAGTGATGAAAATGAGGAAGATGAGGATGAAAATGATGATAGTGAGGATGATGATGAAAGTGACAGTGGCCCTGATCTTGCAAGAGGTAAAGGAAATATAGAAACTAGTTCCGAAGATGAAGAAGATATGGCAGATTTACTTCCAGAGGAATCTGGTTTTGAGCATGCTTGGAGAGAACTAGATAAAGATGCTCCTCGGAGTGATGAGGTAATGTTTTGAATAAATAAGATAATTTGTGAAGAACATACAAGTAGCTTTTATGGATGGTGGGACTGATGTCATTAAATTAAGTGGGAAATGCTTTATTGCTAAATAATAACTATGATTCTGATGAAAAACTCTTGGTGTCTGTCTAAGCAAATAAGGAAGTTCTACATAAATAATTTAATATTACATGAAATTATTAGAAAGATAATTTGGTTTTAGATCCCATTGCATCTATTAGAAATGCTACAGGGTACCATACTCAACTTTCTTGTTTATGCATGAGTGGCAAAATAGCAAACTTGGTAGTGAAAAAATCAGATCATTATCATGTTCTTATTCAAGAACTATCAAAGGAAATGTTTATCTGTTGCAGTTTTACTATTGTGTGAGCTGAAGTTCTCTTTTTTTATTTCTTAGATTACACGTCGATTAGCAGTTTGCAACATGGACTGGGATAGATTAAAGGCAAAAGATTTGCTGGCTCTGTTCAATTCATTTAAACCTAAAGGAGGTGTTATATTTTCTGTCAAGGTGAGAATTGTTTTTATATGGAAGTAAATATTTCTAAGCGTTTAAATTCATTCTCATTTTTTTAAATCATAGTTTTCCTTTTAAAGGAAATAATTTATTTGGAAGTTTGATACAGTTAGGCATGAAACTGATATAGCAAGGTATAATAAAAGTTAGAAACAAAGAGGTGAAATTGTTACTATTGATGGGTTATGTGATGGTCTATGATTAAAAAACTCAAACAAATCAATAAAGACGTTATCATAAGCTCAGTAAAGGGGTGGGGTATAAGATAAATATCCTATATAATAAAGAGGTAATATGCAAATTGACCATCACTCCAAAACACAAGATGGCCACCCCCATGTGGTCAAAGATGGGTGCCCCCATGTGAACACAAGATGGCCACCACAAGATGGCCAGCAGGGGAGGGCAGTTGTGGGCGATCAGGACAGCAGGGGAGGGCAGTTGGGAGGGACCAGGCCTGCAAGGGAGGGCAGTTAGGGGAAACCAGGCTGGCAAGGGAGGGAAGTTAGGGGTGACCAGGCTGGCAGGGGAGGGCAGTTGGGGGCGACCAGGCCAGCAGGGGAGGGCAGTTAGGGGTGACCAGGCTGGCAGGGTAGTGGTTAGAGGGTGATCAGGCTGGCAGGCAAAAGTGGTTAGGAACAATTAGGCAGGCAGGAAGGCGAGCAGTTGGGAGCCAGCAGTCCTGGATTGTGAGAGGGATGTCCGACTGCCTAAACAGGTAGTCGGACATCCCTTGAGGGGTCCCAGATTTAAGAGGGTACAGGCTGGGCTGAGGACACCACCACCACCCCCCATGCACGAATTTCGTGCACCGGGCCTCTAGTTTTAGAAATAAATTGCATTCTTCATTATCAGCATTAACCCTTTGCACTCGCTTGCTTTTTTCTCGATTCCTTTATTCTACTCAGGATTTAATTTTTTAAATACCCCAGATTTTACAAAGCGCGGCAGTAGAATAAAAAACTGGAGTTTCTTTTCATACAAACTTATTTATTTGGATTTTTTTATATTTCAAATTATTGATACATTGAAAGATTAATTTTAATCTCGACATCCAAGTGCAAAAGGTTAACCAATTAAGAAAAAATCTACCTTAGCATCAGAAACATACAAAATCCTTGAAAATTACCTTAAACACATGACCTATATGAAATAAGCTATAACACTGGATACATTTGAAAAACCTAAATTTTGAAATACCATATTTTTAGAGAGCCAGCATTATGATTAAGAATCTAGGCTTTGCATTTATCACAGACCTATATTCAAATCTTTTCATTTGTTTGTTGCTTTTTTGTTGTTCACATCTTGATTCTGATAAATGCTATGTGACCTTGGGCATTTTATTAATCAGATGTGTTTTCTCATCTGACAAGTAGATAAAATAATACTATTTTCTAGTGTAGTTGTAACGATCGATTGAAAAGGATCTCACACTGAGTATTTAGTACAGTGCCTGAAGCAGCTCTAAATAATTATTATATTTAATTATTTAAGATGTTCTACAGTTTTAGTGTAGTTTCGATCAAAATCTCATTTCAAGATAAAGTTAAGAAAAAGGATACCAGTATCATATAAAACAGTGGTTCTCAACCTTTCTAATGCTGTGACCCTTTAATACAGTTCCTCATGTTGTGGTGACCCCCAACCATAAAATAATTTTCGTTGCTATTTCATAACTGTAATTTTGCTACTGTTAATGAATCGTAATGTAAATATCTGTGTTTTCCGAAGGTCTTAGGCGACCCTGCTAGAGGTTCTCAACCTGTGGGTCGCAACCGCCGCTATAGAGCCTAAGACCACAATATGAGGAACTGTATTAAAGGGTCACGGCATTAGAAAGGTTGAGAACCACTGATATAAAAGAATAAACAAGTAAGGATGACTAATAAATTTTTGAGAAATCATACCAGAATTAAAGGACCCTACCAGTTATAATTTCTATACATTTTATAATGCTATGAGTATTAACAGGTTTGGGTAAAAATAAGGGGACAAGTAAATGGAATGGTATAGATAAAAAGAGTTTAAATAATGAGGTAGATCATGTCATTGAGACAAGTCTTTGCATAGAGAACTTAGTTCAGATCCCCACCTTATGAGAGCCCCAAATAAACTCCAGATAAAGTAAAGGAAAAAAATTAAAAACCAAACTACAGAAATAGAATTGTGTTTTTGTTAAATCTTGAGTTTTAGGAGATAGTTAGTAGAAATTTCTACACTTAGAAAAGGAAAACAAAAACACACAAAAAGAATCAACAGATGTGATTACATAAGTATTTTTAAATTCTACATCAAATCCTATTATATGCAACTCAAAATAGTAAGAAAAACTCACCCCCAGTTGATAATTTGCATATTTCACACAATTCCAAAAAATATGCATTAGTTAAATGTATATTAAGCCTAGTAGTGTCAAGACAATGCAAATTAATATAGTTATATTTTCTTTTTAATCTTCATTGTTGAAAGTATTATATAGGTCCTCCTTTTTCCCCCATTAACCTCCTCCAGCCCAGTCCCGGCCCCTCTTACACTCCTCCCCATACATACAGTTATATTTGTTGACTCAAAAATAGTCAAAATATGAAAATACCAAATCCTAGTGAGGATGAATCCTTTTTCTTATACCAAGACTATATATATCTAATGTACATGATAAGACTGTCACGTAAGAGTGCCTTTCTATTAAAAGGAATGTCTTTAAAAAAAGCATTGAATCAATTATGTGACTTAGAGATAAGGTAGGTATTACAAAATTGTTTTTCTTCATTATGTTTTATACTAGAGGCCCAGTGCATGAATTTGTGCATGGGTGGGGTCCTTTAGGGTGGCCTGTGGAGATCGGGCCCCAGCTCACGCCCCCAGCCTCACAGCCCCAGCTTGCGCCCCCAGCCTTGCAGCCCCTCAGCCCTGGGCCTGGCACCCCACCTTGGCCTGGGGCTGCCTGCTCAGTCATCCCGCCGAGGTCCAGCTCTTATCAGGGCTCATCAGGGCTGGCAGTGCCTCTACTGCTGCCCCCTGCCAATGCCGTGTCACCAACGCCTGCCATGTTCCATGCTGCCCCCTGGTGGTCAGTGCACGTCATAGCGAGTGGTCAAACTCTTGGTCTCTGGGTCGAAAGACTGCCTGAGGGGACAATTTGCATATTAGGCTTTTATTATATAGGACTAGAGGCCAATGCACGAAATTCATGCACGGTGGGTGGGGTGTCCCTCAGCCCGGCCTGCAACCTCTCCAATCCAGGATCTCTCGGGGGATATCCGGCAGTCGGATATCCCTATCGCAACCCAGGACCACTGGCTCCTAACCACTCGCCTGCCTGCCTGCCTGATCACCCCTAACCATTCTACCTGCCTGCCTCATCGCCCCTAACTGCCTCTGCTTGCCAGCCTCATCGCCCCCTAACTGGTCCCCTGCCAGCCTGGTAACCCCCTAACTGCCCCCCTGCCAGCCTGGCCATCCCCTAACAGCCCCCCTGCTAGCCTGGTCGCCCCCTAACTGTCCAGAAGGAAGTCAGACGTCCAGAAGATGTCTAGTCAACCTGGTCTAATTAGCATATTACCTTTTTATTAGTATAGGTATTTCTTTAATCATTTTTTGTTTATTTACCAGTTAGGGGGCGATCAGGCTGGCAGGGGACCAGTTAGGGGGTGATCAGGCCAGCAAGCAGAGGCAGTTAGGGGTGATCAGGCAGTCAGGTCAGTGGTTAGGGGCCATCAGGCAGGCAGGTAGAGTGTTTAGGGGCGATCAGGCAGGCAGGCAGATGAGCGGTTACATAAAATATACAGTCATTTTTCATGTGTATGTTTACATTGAGTTCCTTTAGAATCTTGTTTTTGGTGGTGGTGTTTTTTTAATTTTTCCATTGGAGCCCTGAACCATCTTGTCCCAGTTGATAAATAGAGGAGATATTCTATTTTTGTTCTCAAGTCCCACATCAGTTACTCTCCAGCCAAAATGATCATTTTTAAGGAGATTCCTCAGGATGCTTTAGCTTCCTATAGTGGGTTTGGAAGTGAGGCAACTTTGCTGTGTTCATTGAGTCCAATTGTAAATTGGAGTTACTGACCTTAATAGGTCTGGATGTTGAAAGAAAAGGAAAGTATAAATTGCATTGATTTTATTTTTTCTATATTTAGATATATTTTTCAGAGTTTGGAAAAGAAAGGATGAAGGAAGAGCAAGTTCAAGGACCAGTCGAGTTATTAAGTATTCCTGAAGATGCCCCTGAAAAGGACTGGTATTAAATTACTGTAGATAATAAAACTAAACCTTATAAGTTGTGTTACTAATTCAGAATTCTGGTCACTTTGAAAATTAGGACTAAAGTTTACACATGCCATTTATAGTTAAAACAACTTGCAAAGCAGATTAAAATCTGTCAGAAGTGGCATACTATTCCAACAATATTTTGTGTGTGTATTCCTGTTTTTGTATTCATTAAAATAATTATTGCTTTTTCTGGGATGTATCTTTCCACATAAGTGGCATTGAAACTATTTGTCTTCAAGCTATGTAATTTTCCTAATTTGAGTATTAAATACAAAAATAAAAGATAGATAACTTTGTCACATTAATGTTATATAGAAAAAAATTAAGTTTTGAAACCACTAGGTGGAGCTATGTGTGCGCTTAATAAAAATGGTGGTTAAGTACTACATTATTGGTGGCAGAAGAGAGCAGATGGAGACTATAACTAGAACTAATGCTTTCCTAGTATATTTTATAATACAGTGCTTGTCCATCAGTTTTATTTGAAAAGGGTATTTGAGGTACCAAAACAAAAACTAAATTAACAGGTAAGCCCTTGCAATTCTTATACTCTCCTTTTCTAGATACCAAATTCCAAACAAAATACCTAGTTTGTACCTTGTCAGAATAATAAGTTGAACTTAAGTGTTTAATGTTCATAAAGGCAAAGTCATGGAGGAAGAAGATTGGTATGAAGGTTATAACATATTTTTCTTGAAACAATTGCATTTATTTCTTAAATGTCGATAGGTATTTGTGTTCCTGTATAAGTAAGCTTAATGAGTTTTTCCCTTTTTAGGACCTCTAGAGAAAAATTGAGAGATTATCAATTCAAACGACTAAAATACTATTATGCAGTAGTAGACTGTGATTCTCCTGAAACAGCTGCTAAACTTTATGAGGATTGTGATGGCCTGGAATTCGAAAGTAGTTGTTCCTTTGTAGATCTGAGGTAATCCTGAGTGTCTCTTATCAATTTAATCTTGTAGTAAATGTGATTATAAGAAATAAAATATTAAAACTGATAGTGCTCTGTATTGCTTCATGCTCTTTTTTTACATGTTTTTTATTGATTTTAGAGAGAAAGGGAGAGGGAGAGAGAGAAACATAAATGATGAGAGAGAATCATTGACTGGCTGCCTCCTGCACACCCCCTACTGGGGATCAAGCCCGAAACCCGGGCATGTGCCCTTGACTGGAATCGAACCTGGGACCCTTCAGTCTCCAGGCCAACGCTCTACCCACTGAGCCAAACGGGCTAGGGCCATATTCTCTTTTTTAAAAATATATATATTTTTATTGATTTTAGAGAAGAAGGGAAAGGTAGAGAGAGAAACATCAATGGTGAGAGAGAATCATTTCTCGGCTGCCTCCTGCACTCCCCACCAGCCTGCAACCGGACATGTGCCCTGACCAGGAATCGAACCATGATCTCCTGATTCATAGGTTGATGCTCAACCACTGCGCCATACCAGTTTGGCTATTTCATATTCTAAAAGAGGATTTTTTTCTTTTGGAAGAACTCTGTCCTGTGGAACATCACTCTTAAGAAAGAAAACTACACTCGGCCAGTGTGGCTCAATAGTTGAGCATCAGTCTATGAACCAGGAGGTCACAGTTTGGGCATATGCCCAGGTTGCACACCCGAGCCCCATGGGGGACAATGCAGGAGGCAGTCGATCAGTGATTCTCTGTCATCATTGATGTTTCTATCATTCCCTCTCCCTTCCTCTCTGAAATCAATAAAAATATGTTATATATTTTATAAAAAAAGAAACTGGAATAAGAAAATGCTAAAGTATTTTGTATGAGCCACCCCACATTTGTATCCTTTCAAATATGTTGGCTATGTTTTTAGGATGATGGGTTATATATAGTGATATTTCTTGGCAACTGTGTTTTAGAATTAGGAACAAGATGAATTACTTTTAAAAAAGCGTTGAAGTGGGGGCAAAGGAATTGGCTAATAAACTGGTACTTCTAGATCTGTGTTATCTAGTACAGTAGCCACTAATCGCATCTGGCTATTTAAATGTATTTAATTAAAATTTTAAAAATACTCCCCTGGCCAGTTTCTCTCAGTAGTTAGAGCACCAACGTGAGGACCAAAGGGGCGTGGATTCAATTTCCAGCCTAGGGCACGTAGCTCGGTTGCAGGTTCCACCCCCAACCCTGGTCGGGGTGTGTGTGGGAGCCCCAAAAGTTGATGTGTCTGTCTCTGTTTCTCTCTCTCTTTCCCTCCCCCCGTCCTCCCTCCCTTCCACACTCTCTCTTCTAAAGATCAATGGAAAAAATGGGTAAAGATTTTTTTTAAAAAAGTTTAAATACTTACCTGGGCAGGGGAGATACCATCATTATGAAGGTGGTTTTCCCAAGGCAAGGTTTATCCATTCCATTCTGGATGTGCTGACCCCTGCAATTTCTCCAAATGTGTGAGAAACTCATTTGCATAATTTGTGGTAGTGGAGGACTGAGAAAAAAACATTTCTTTTCAACTTAAAATTTATTTGCTTAGATACAGAACATTGCCATCATCACAGAAAATTCTGTTTAATAACATTGCTCTTAGTGCTGCTCAGTGGAAGAGTGGATGGAATTGCTGGTATTGTCTTTAGACTTGGGCATTATTTTCACCATGTGCTCAGGCTTCACTGACCCAGAGGTGAAAAACCTTAGGTGGTTGTGAGTGTCATTTCTAAGGAAATGGGAAGCTGAACTACTGTACCATTTTGTCATTATCCTAGTCCTTTGGAACCTAATAAACCATTCTACTATGACACTTTTCAATAGAAACTATTTCTTTGTATGCAAATTTGTTAGAGGCTTTGTTCTCAAAATGAAATATTTTAAGGGGAAAATATCAGTTCTTAGTCACTATGATTTTCATACTTTAAAGCAGCAGTAGCCAACCTTTCGGACCTCATGGACCGCCAGTGGTCCGCGGACTACTGGTTGGTGACAGCTGCTCCAAAGGTTTCCTTAAACCAGCGGTTGCCAATCTTTCAGACCTCATGGACCACCAGTGGTCTGCGGAACACCGGTTGGCAACCGCTATTTGAAAGGCATTCCAACTGGTAGAAAAATACAAATAAAATTTGGAATTGGTATTTGTGGTAAGATTTTAGCATGCTTAAATATATAGCAAGAAGGGCAAATCTCATAAGGCAAGCTATTTCCTTCTCTTATCTGTTAACAATTTCAATAGGAGGTGCTTGTTTTGAATGTTTAAATAGTAGTTACCAAACATTTGTTAGAATGTCAAACTCTGGGTATCATGAATTAATGTTAAGATGTTCTTTTCAGGGTTGTTCTGTCTTTCTGTTTCCTTTTTGGGACATTCCTATGCAGTCTTAGAATAAGCTCTGGCAGTGCCTAGAAAGTCAAATCAATGACCGTGGGAAAACTTTACATTCACTGTTTTATTTTGTCATATGTAAAAGAAAATAGAGTTTTCTGCTGCAATTCTATTATCTAGGGAAAACTCTCTTCATCTGCTCCAAAATATGAAAGCATGCTTATTAATAACAGTTAAGTATATTAGTCTCAAAAATGTATTTGTTTTTCTTCTAAGTGTGTGCAAAAGTATAGCTGGAGAAGGATGTTATGTAGATGTAATAAACCTCAATTATCCACTCCTCACCCCCAAAAATTATTTTTATGGAATATACAGCATATGCTTTTCTTGTGGAATTAAAATCTCCTATATAAATTACAAAAGCTAAATACTGTAACCATGGATTATTTAACTCTACTTCTCCCGCGCCCCCAATTCCTTAGCCTGATGCCTAAGAATTGTGTAACAGTTATTTACATTTAACAGCTATCTACTTGTAGAAAAAATTGCAAGGTCAGATTGTTAGGATTTTTTAGTCTTGAAGAATTAACTTGAAGCTTTTCCTTATTTTCAGTGACACCTCATGTATATGATACTTTATATTCAGAACATTTAACCATTAATAATTCTATTTGATCTTCAAAATATTATGTAGCAAGCCAATGACTGTGCTTTCAGGAGTCTAGTTCTTTTTGAAACATGAGGGACCCATGTGTGTTTGCACCTGACTCATATTAGCTGACTCCTAATTCAGGGTTTCTACCTACACAGAGTTCACTTAAATTTAATAGAATTACAGATTTATAGCTTATGAATTTCAGAAGTTTTGTGCCAAGGTTATTTCTAACATTGTTTGCCTCATCTACATGTGTGTTCTGTAGAAACTTTTATATGGTATGTATGTATAAACTACAACTAATTAGAAGAGATTCTAAACTCTGGTTGTTTATTACTGTAGCATATGTTTAAGTACATTTATTTTCTCTTTGTTTCTTAGGTTTATACCAGATGATATTACTTTTGATGATGAGCCCAAGGACGTAGCCTTAGAAGTGGATTTAACAGCATATAAACCAAAATATTTCACATCTGCTGCAATGGGAACATCAACGGTATTTCTTAACTTTTAAAAATGTGTAGCTGGACTCTATTGTTTTAAGAAAAGACTTCATGTACTATTTACTATAGAATCTTTAGAAATGGACAGTATTCAAAATTTTAATGCACAAGTATAAATAGAAATGAGACAAAAGTGTATTTGTATTTTTATCTACCACGTTTGTCTGAACTTATTTACAGACTTTTGTTATGCTTTTAAGCCCGAGTTAATTACCTGTGAATGTTTCTTTTTTTTTTTCTTCTCTCTTTCCCACACACTCTTAATCAACTAGATTCTTTAATAAGTAATATGTCAGTTATTAATATCCTAGGGAATAGTGGGAAGGAGGTAGTGTAAAGATTACCTCAAATTCTAGTTAAAAGAAGACTAGTGGAAATTTAAAATAGAAACACATTTTTTTCTGCAAATATGATCCAAAATTGTAAAAAATAATTGAAGAAGAATAATTCGGGACTACTAGATGTCACATTAATGCTTAATAACACACAGCCAAAAGATTTCTGTTGAATTAGTTTATTATTTTGCTACATACCCTCTTTTCTCTTCCCCCCATTAACTTTCTATCCTCAGCTGGACCCCCACAGAAGGCATATAGGCTTCTCATTGCGTTTCTTGTGACAAACCACCATGCTCTTCTAAGAACAGGCTGGTAGCAGAGAGAGAGGCTTCTGTATCTGTCAGGTGCATGTCATGCATGCTGTGATGATCACTGCATGGCCTTGATTAGTATAACCCCACCATTATGAATAAGTGAAGACTAAAAGATTCAGTCACATAAAAGGTAGAGTCATGTTATTTTAAGACTAAAATGTGACCAGAGCAAGCCTGTACAGTCAGCCAGTCTGGAGTTCCTAGGGTCTGGCTGTATTATCTATATCTGTCCCAGTTCCAGCAGTAGTTTTGTGGTCATCAGCTCAATCTTAATTATCAGAATAGGGATAATTCTGAATCTTATAACTAATTAGAACCAAGGCAGTGCCAGCTATTTTAAGGATCAGATTCCTTGGTTAATTGGTGCCCATTTTGTTGTCCTGATCTGGGGATATTAGTCTGAGGAAAGAAAACAATGATGTAGAACCCATCCTGTTATGAAGATAAAACCATTACGACCCCATCTGGGAATGGGAGCTGCATAGAGGACAGGAGCCACCAGTTCCTGTAATGAACTTACTACCTGTAATAAGTTAATGATAAATATTCTCTCTGTTTTATTGTTATTGATTAGAGAGAGAAACATCAATTTCTTGTTCTACCTATTTTTGCACTCATTGGTTGCTTCTTGTATATGCCCTGACCAGGGTTTGAACCCTGCAATCTTGGCATATTGGGACAATGTTCTAACCAATTGAGCTACCTGGCCAGGGCAATGACAAATAGTCTTTAACAAGTTTGGGTGGCTGACATTTCATTTTTACTTGTTTTTCTTTTTCATTGGTGAAAGGTGGAGATCACTTGGGATGAAACTGATCATGAAAGAATTACAACACTCAACAGGAAGTTTAAAAAGGAAGAGCTTTTGGACATGGATTTTCAAGCCTATTTAGCTTCCTCTAGTGAAGATGAAGAGGACATAGAAGATGGACTACAAGGTACTTACTTGTTAATTTTCTGGTGTTCTACATTTGTAAGCATTTATATGCCTAATCTAGACTTGTGAATGGAAATATATCTTTGGCAGTAGCTTAAAAGGGAATACCAAACTAATTCTTAAACTGTCGGCAACAAAAAGTTTAGTAATCGGAATTTTTATTAAAAAGTATTTTCTTGGTTGTAAATGCTTTAACCTTAAACATTTCCTTTAAAACTTGAACAAAATAGATCCATAGACATAGAAGCATGGAACAGACTGTGGAACCTCAGAGGGAAGGTTGGGGAAGATGCATGGGTGGGAAGAGATCAACCAAAGAACTTGGATGCATATATGCATAACCCATAGACACGGACAATAGGGTGGTGAAGGCCTAGGGGGGGCGGGTGATCTATAGGAGGTCAGTGGAGGGGGGAAGGAGGATATATGTAATACTTTCAACAATAAAGATTAAAAAAATTTTTTGACCTAACCAAAAAAGCTTGGTTGGTAGACTTGTCATGGTTCATATAGTTATGCAATCTCTTAATAAATTAGTAAAATACTTTAATACCCCGTTTTTTTTTAAATAAGAGCTTCTTTTGGATTGATTGAATATTTTTTACATTTTATTCCTCAACTGATTTAGAAAGTAGACTCTGTTTTTGTTTATTTAGCGATTGTCCTAGAAATCATGACTTACATCCCTAACTTAGAAAAGTTTACTGGTAATTAATATTTTTACTGCCCTATATTATACAAGAAATCTTAAAGCAACTTTTATGGTATCCTGTGTATTGTAATTCTGTTTTGTTTTGTTTTTTCATTCCCATAGACATTAATATTACTATTTTATACTACCTTTGTTTAAATTTACCCATATTTCCTCCTCTTTTTCCCTCTGTATTCTTTTCTAAATCTTATACTTCTGTCTGGGATCATTTTTCTTCTGCCTTAAGTAAATCCTTGGTAATTTCCAATAGTATCATCTGGTATCAAACTCTCTTGAGTTTTAGTCTAAAAGTGTCTTTATTTTGCCTTCACTTGTATTTTTACCAGTGAAGGTATTTTCACTGGTAAAACATTCTAAATGGACAGCCCTTTGCAACTGCATTCTGGCTTCATTATTGTTTTTGAGAAGTCAGCTATCAGCTTAGCTTTTTCAGTCTTTTGAAGGTTGTCTGGATTTTTTTCTTGAACTGCTTTTAATGTCTTTCTTTTGTCCTACAGTTTTACTGTAAACTAAGAGTAGGTTTTATTTATTGTGTGTGGAGTTTGTTGGCATTTCTTGGCGTGGTATCTTTCATCAGTTTTGGAATATTCTTAGCCATTATCTATTGAGATATTTTTTCTTCCCTCTCCCTCTTGGATTCCAGTTAAATATTTGGTAGATCTTTTCACTGTAACTTCCATGTTTCTATTCTAATATATATATATTTTTTAAATATATTTTTATTGATTTCAGAGATGAAGGGAGAGGGAAAGATAGAAACATCAATGATGAGAGAGAATCATCAATTGACTGCCTCTTACACGCTCCCCCCACTCCCACGGGGACTGAGCCCACAACCTGGGCAAATGTGCCCTGACCGGGAATTGAACCATGACTCCCTGGTTCATAGGTCAGTGCTCAACCACTCCAGCTGGGCTACTCTCCTATATTTTTATCTATTGTCTCTCTGTGTTGGATTCTGGGTATTTTCTTCAGACCTGTATTCCAGTTCACTAATTTTCTTTTCAACAGTGTTGAAAATGCTGATAGATCTATGCATTGAATTCTTAATTTTGGTTATAGTATTCTTTAGTTGTAAAGGTCCTATTTAGCTATTTTCCAAATCAACAATATCTTTTTATAGTTTTCTTCTCACTGCAGATACTTTTAACACTTTTATTCCTGTAAACAGAGTAAGCATGTTTTATAGTCTTGTCTGTTAACTTCAGTATTTCAAATCTTTGGGGGTTGATTTCTGTTTACAAGATAATTCTGTTTATTTGTGTGCCTGGTTAACTTTGTGAGCTGATTTGATATTTTAGGTGAGAGTACCTCATCAAAGAGAACCTTCATTTACTCTGGTCATTCTGGGGCCACATCACTGCATTTTAAGGCTTGAGGTTCCTTGGATTTTGTGGGTGATACAAGCCTTCATGAGGGCTGGTTTATTTCTGTTTGGCCCTTGCTATGAGAATACATTTCTCATAGCAAGGGCCCTGCTTAATTCAGGGGTACTAGTTGAAATCCCCTCCTTTATGGTCATTAACTTTTGTCTTCATGGCACTGCCAGGCTGCCCAAACTGTAGTTTAGTCCCACAGCTGTTTCTTTTGTGGATCAGTAAATGCTCTCAGGTTAAAATAGGTCTAATTTTTTTAAAACCTCTTTGAAGTTTTTAAAAAGATTTTTAAAATATTTAATCCAACTGGATACTCAGTGAAAGGGCTGGTCTGAAGTACCTAGCTCTCCATTAATGGAAGCAAAAATTCTGATTATCTATATCTTTATTTTTAAAATTTTTTGATGATTGAAATGATTAAGGGTATATTTTAAAATTGTATATGCTATTTGCTTAAAGTAACTCATTTTTTAAAAATAGATTCAAAACATCCTTTTTCCCTATACTGGATCAGGCTCTGTTTAGAAATTTGGTTGCTTGATTGTCATTTCTAATCAGTTTTTGGTTGACACTATCTCCCCGATCTCTTCACATCTTCATTCTTCTTATCTAATAGAAGAATTCCCAATCATGCAAAATTATGAGTAAGAGATTTGGTGCTGAGGAACTACAACTGTGAAACAAAGATATAAATGTTCTAAAATAACAGGAATAAGTATTATTTTACTTGTAGCTTAACTTTTTCATAGCTATCCTTTTGGCTTTCCTTTACATGTCTATTGTTTTTATAACCTAAATGTGAATTTAATTAAATCCTAAAGTGTTTTTTAGGATTATTATAGGTCCTTTAAACATTAACTTTCCTAAGAAAGATCCTATGATTGGGCTATCACCATACTTTTAGCCTACTGCAGATATTGCTTCATTTTGCTAAGTGTTTCATAAAGTACTACTTTTGCACTGTGTTCCATACATGAAATGGAAAGTCATATTTAATTATTCTAGTTTCTTTGTTCAGACATTTCATATTAATAAAATCGCATAATTGCTTGGGTATTTAATAGTCATTGAAAAGATATATGATTCACAATGAGTTATGTTGGTCACAAAAGCCTTCACATTTTTTAAATGCTAATTTCTTTGGCATTCCAAACAATTGAGTATCCATTTTATTTCTAGTGTACACAGAACAGCCAAGTCCTTTTTCAAATCTCCTTTGTCTTTTCTGCCCCCAGATATACTAATGTATTTACATTTTCTTTTTATTTGTATGCCTAAGTGGTCATTTAGCACTTTACTGAAAATTCTCGATAGGTTTGTTTTTTTTTCACTAGCAGTTCTGAGATAAAGAAATAAAGAGGACATTCCGTGTACACTTGTGAAGATTGGGTGCAAGTTTTTCAAATAGCTTTCTTTGATTGGTTTGAGAGAACTAAAGTAGATTTTTTAAATGACCTTATTATTAGGACAGCTAGTATTGTGGGAAAAGAAGCATTAATTTGTCAGTATATTCTTATTTAGATACTAGAGGCCCAGTGCATGGATTCGTGCACTGGTGGAGTCCCTCGGCCTGGCCTGCAGGGATCAGACCAAAACTGGCTCTCCAACATCCCCCAAGAGGTCCCAGATTGCAAGAGGGGGCAGGCCAGGCTGAGGGACCCCACTGGTGCACGATTGGGGCCAGGGAGAGATCGTGGGAGGGCTCCAGGGCCTGTCCAGCCCGTCTCGCTCAGTCCCGATCGGCTATACCCCAGCAGCAAGCTAACCTACCAGTCAGAGCGTCTGTCCCCTGGTGGTCAGCGCATGTCATAGCAACCAGTCGAACAAACGGTTGGACACTTAGTATATTAGCTTTTATTATATAGGATTGGGCTCTGCTGGTTTCAAGTAGTGTCTTTACAACATAGTGAAACTATTATATGTTTTCTTAGCCTCTGCCTTTTTTTCCATAGCTATAAGATGAGAGTCATAATAGTACCTGGCTCATGGTTGGAAAGATTGCAATAATATACATATAGTGCTTAGCATACTACCTCATGTCATATTTTTTTACTTCTAAAACTTTAAGGATTAATGGCTTTTTGTGTGAAATATACTACTCATTAAGTTATTTAAAGCATGCATTTTTCTTCAGTATTTGAATTGATTGCAAGCTTACTTGAATCTGTAATTTAGTACCTCTGTTAGATACAATAGTATATTTGAATGCCTTAAACTTATTAGATATTCCTGGTGTTGTTTGTAAGAGATCATAGGAGGGCTTCTTACTGTTACAATTAATTTGTTCACTCATTATATAGTATTAAGGCTTTCACAAAGTATTGTCCTTGAATTGGAGAAAAACAGACCTACATAAATTATCCCACATTCTAGGGCTTCAGAAAGTAAATTTTAGTACTGGAAAAAATCAATTTAAAGTAGGCCATCAGAGACTTACCACTAAAATTTCAACCTGGAAGGAGCTTGCTTCTAATTATGTTTTCAGAAGTAAGCTTTTAATAGAAAGAAATACATTGCCATTTTGTTAATGTGTTCCTGATGTTTTATCCATTGAATTACGGGATACATGACAGAATTCAATCCAACATTATTATTGTGGCACAAAGCACAAACAGGAAAAAAATGAATTTCAGCTGTTTGAGTGAAAATGTAAAAGTGTGATAGGATGGAAAGAATGTCCTGGACTATTTTTTATTCATTTAGAGAAAAAAACTGTAAAAACATTTACTTTACCAATCTTTTTTCCATATCACCTTTTTAAAGATGTAAGGACAGTATGTTAACATTGATGTTTCACAGCTAAGTGCTTAGTAATGTCAGGCATTTTTAGTTACCATTTAGTCATAGCTCATAGAAAAGATGGTCTTCTTTTTGCTACTTCTAAATTTTTCTTTACTGGGACATTTAGTCCATTCAGTAAGTCTATATGTTTTGCATTAAAACCCAGGTTCTTAATTTATGGTTTTGCCTTGGAGAATTACAGTGGAAATGTAGAGCAAACAAACTTTTCACGTATTGGTTTTCTTTGGTGTTGGTTGCCCATGAGTTTTATACTGTTCCTTTGTATTCTAATTATTTTTATAAATTCGGGAAATGGAAATGTGAATGTTTTTTCCACATAGGGAAATTGAGTAAACTTCTAACATTCATTTTTGTTAATGTATTAATGAGATCCTGAGAATCTTCATATTTGCTCACCATCAAATCGAAAGGTCTCATTATTCTTTGTTTTGGATTATAAGCAACTTTATCTGTCTCTTCAGCCTGCACAGCTAAGTCCATGTATCAAATGTATCCCAAAAATATTTAGCCTTCTTTTATTGACGATAACATTTTGGTGGATGGTGGAGAACATAAAAGAAAGATAAAATGCCATCCCTGCTGTTTTGCTTATAGGGAACATAAATTTGAGGATGTTACATGACTACAGAATTATTTTTAGATATGAATTTTAATAAAAAGTGATATTCCCACGTGCTATGACAGTGCTAACTTATATTGCAACTGATTTTTATTATAAATAAGACATAAGTTTTTAATTCAGTTCATTTAATATTAAGAAGATTAAGTCTGTCATGGCTGGTATAGTTCAGTGCTTGAGCATCAACCCATGTACCAGGAGGTCATGGTTCGATTCCCTCAGGGCACATTCCCCGGATTATGGGCTCAATCCCCAGTAGGGGGCTTGCAGGAGGCAGCTGATCAATGGTTCTCTTTCATTATTGATGTTTCTATCTCTCTTCCTCTCCTTTCCTCTCTCTGGATCAATAAAGAAAAAAAAAAGTTTGTCTAGTTTTGATATTCTATTATTACAGTATGTCTGATAGCATTTTACCTGAGGGTGCTGAATTGACTGAGATTTAAACTTTGGAGTTAGATGTGAATTATTTCTGTACTAGAGGCCTGGTGCACAAATTTGTGCACAGGTGGGGTCCCTTGGCCTGGCCAGTGATCTGGGCCATTGGGGACCATCTCACCCAGTCCCAAACAGGGCCGGCTGCGGGGAGGGCCCGTGAGGGTTGGCCGGCCATGGGAGGTTGGCTGTGGGAGCGCACTGAGCACCAGGGGGCCGCTCCTGCATTGAGGTTCTGCCCCCTGGTGGTCAGTGCCCATCATAGCTACTGGCTGGTCATCCAGTTGTCCGGTCATAACGGTTGCTTAGGCTTTTATATATATAGATATTAAATGAAATTGATTATTTTTTGTTAGGTGATGATGAAGTCAATGTAGAAGAAGATGGGAAAACAAAAAAACATCAGAAAGATGATGAAGAACAAATTGCTAAATATAGGCAACTCTTGCAAGTTATTCAAGAAAAAGAAAAGAAAAGAAAAGAAAATGATATGGAAATGGAAATTAAGTGGGTTCCAGGTAAGAATTAGATACTAACTAAATGTTGGCTTGTTTTTCTTCATTTTAGGATGTTGAAAGCATTTTAGATGTGACAGAGAAAAAGATTAACTCCTCTTTGGAAGCATAAACTTTAAAAATCTTATTTTTTAGGAATGTTTTAGTAGGAAGTTAACATGGCATTTGCATACATCATTTAATTCTTAATTACTTAGGGACTAGTGTTTTGACTCTTGCCAGGTTATTTTGATTTTACTAACTACAAATTATTCCTGTTTATTTATGAAAGTAAACCTTCCTAGGTTTGATTCCAGTAGTCTCAGTATATAGAAACTTGAATCCAGGTACCATGTGTTCTAAAGTCATTAAACTTTGCCCTAGCTGGTTTGGCTCAGTAGATAGAGTGTCTTCCTGTGGACTGAAGGGTCCCGGGTGCGATTCTGGTCAAGGGCACATGACTGAGTTGTGGGCTCATTCCCCAGCAGGGGGCATGCGGGAGGCAGCCTATCAATGATTCTCATCATTGATGTTTCTCTCTCTCTCTCCCTCTCCCTTCCCCTCTGAAATCAATAAAAAATATTTTTAATAAATAAATAAAGTCATTAAACTTCTTTCAAAATAAACCTTTTTCAAAATTCATAAGTGGACTCTTCACCCATAACTCCACTAGACCTCAGTTAATTAGTTTAGGTTTCACTATTACAAAATATGAAATACTTAGTTTTCCATCTCAGTTTTGCTGTGAATAGTCAAAAAAGTATGGTATAGTAAGTGATTTTTATAATTGTCTTGAACCATTCAACTTTTTTTAGAGTAGTACAGTACTAATTAAAACCATGTCAGAGCTAAACAAAGATAAAAGCTAGGATAAATGAGGATTGTTTTCCAGTGTATGCAGGTTTTCAATAATCCTGGGTAAATCAGCAAGTACCTTTGCAAACAATGTTGATTTTGCAGATTACTGCTTTTTACATACATGTATATCTTTTTTTTTTTTTCCCCAACAAGTATAACTTGTTACTCCCACTCTCCCCAGTGGAGGAGGATTTACTATTGCCCCTCCTTACCGGACCCACCCCCAGTTCCTCAGGGACTTGAGATAGAAGGAAGCATTGGAAACATTCAGGCTTGAGCTCAGAGTCCCTTGAGGACGACATTTCTCTCAAGCGGAAGCTCTTTGGTTCTTATTTTTCTACTTCTGTCCAATTTCTCAGGCCAGACCCCAAAAGCTAAAGTCTGATTGAGGTTGTGGGCAGATATTTGCATCTCTTCCCCAATCCTATATGTTAAAAGTATATTTCAAAATCCTAATTATAAATTAAGAAATAATTATTCACATTTCAAAGAATGACTAGTTTTATTTAAAATTGTTAATGGCCCAGGTTTCTCATAATGTGCTTTAAAAACATTTTGAATTAAACTTTGTTTTTGCAAAATGAGATGCTCTCTTTATTAAATGAAAACCTAAGGTAATTTTAATTAGTTAGAAAGTGTCCCTCCCTTGTCTCCATCCAGACTCCCATTAATTTTCAGAAGGCCATGACTCACTGACCCTTTGAACACTACCACACACTGTTTTACCAGTAGTTAGAACACAGGGTAGAGGAAAAAAAATAGAAGAGCAGTAGTTTAGTCAGTAACACAACGTATTGTTGAAAGTTAAAGGAGCCAAATGTGTATCTTTTAAAGTTAGGTATAATTTTAGACAAGGATTCAGCTCTTTCAGCCTCTAGAATGGGAGAATACTAACTAATAACACTATTTCTTAAAATTAAATATTCTATATTCAGTTTTTTCAGTTTCTTCTAGCTAGTATATTTTTGCATTGAGAGTGCATGGGTTCTTTTCATTTGGGAAAAAACTTAGCATATGTTTTAATGTTTGAGAATTGAGTGACAGTTGTAGTTAAAATATTAGGATGGATGTGTCTGCTGCATAGTCCTGTAGGAAAGTGGTGCTGTGTTGTAACCCATTTCTTTTCCATGTTTGGCTTTTGAAGGAAGTGATGGTAAGAAAAAATAAAGTTTGGTAGTATTATCATATGAACAATGGTTGAGAGAATTCAGTTAAGTTAGCCTGAATAAGAAAAGCCTAAAAAGTGACTTAATAGTTATTTTCAAGTGATTGAGGGATGAATATGTAAATGGAGATTTAATCTCTCTTATTATCTCAGAAGTCATTGCTTTTGCCAGTGGATAAAAGCTGAAGGAAAGTAGATTTCAAAGTAATATAAAGAGGAATTCTCTATATTTTTAGAATTGTCCAGCAAAAGAGCGCAAAGCCTGCTCTAAGGGGTTGAGCACACTTTGTCAGTAAGTCTCACAATAGGCAATACAACCATACTGCTTGGGATGTTTGTGAAGAAATTTTTTACTTGACGGTCTTGACTTGATTATTCTAAGAAATGTTGAATTCTATCTTTCAAGTAAAATATGTTGTAATTATAGCTTAATTCTAATCTTTGAACTTACTAAATGAAGATATTTTAAATGAACAGATTTTTAATTGAGGTATTCGGTTGACTGAGAAAGATTTAAAATTAACTTGATTGAGAAGTTTTATAGCAATATGTCAGAGTTAAATTGAATGGACCAGATCTAACCTTTGTCGTTACTAACATGGTTATGTAGTGCAAATACCAAAAAGTGATATTTACACTTAGGTCTGTAACTGGAAAATTTAAGCAATAGTTTTCCTGGGATAACCTCCCTTGGTCATGATGTATGTATTTCTAGACTCAGTTTAGTAATGTTTTGTTAAAAGATTTTGCACCTGTGTTAATGAGGAATATTTGCCTGCAGTTTTCATTTCTTATAGAGTTGTTAGTTTTTGATATCAGGATAATGCTGACTTCATGATATGAATTAAGATCTGTTCCCCCTTCTATTTAATGTCATATAAAATGTTTTGAATTGCAAAAAAATTATAATTCCATTACCCTGATTCAGCCACTGAGTGATTAGATAGGTTATGGTTTAATTGATCATTTCTCTATTGTTGAATATTTAATCATATTTCTAACCTTTCACTACAGTAGAACTATGGCATTGAAAAGAAATGTGACCTAAGGCCATTACCGATTCCAAACCCACAAGTATCAGTACTTTCTTAGATCTCTTCGCTTTCATTACCAGCCAAATAATTGGCTTACTATTTTAGGGATTTTTACTTTTAAAAACAAGTTTTTAACAAAGACGCTTTTCTTTTTCTCCCCCGTTTTAAAAATGCCTCTGCTTGGAGAACTAGTAGAGACCACAAAGAGAAGCTAATGCTGGCAGTCAGGCTCACTTACTAGTTAGTTATGTGACTTCCTCGCTCACATAGCAACTTTGCATATGCTGTGGATCAACCTGTGGTTCTCTCACAAGCTGTTAAAACTACCAGTGTCAAAACCCAAATTTTAAATCTCAGATGCCAAGCATCTAAGATGTTATAATCTATAGCTTTTTCCGTATTTTGAAGTATTTTCATAGGATACCTTCCCAGAAATGGAATTGGATTGTACCAGTTTATAAAGCCTTCAACAATGAGTAAAAGTGCCAATTCCATGGAATTGTCATCAACATTGTGTATATATTTTTTACTGTTAGGTGAATAGGGGAAAATTGATGTTCTGCTGTACACTGCATTTTTAAGTCTTTAACCGGAATACTTGTGGTTTTTTTTTAATCCTTGAGCCCAAGGACATGCTCATTGATTTTAGATATAGGGAAAAGGAGGGGGGGAAGGAGGGAGGGAGGGAGGTGGGGGAAGGGTGGTAGGAGAGAGGGAGGGAGGGAGGGGGGCGAAGGGAGGGAGGGAGGGTGGCAGGGAAGGGAGGGAGGGAGGGTGGCAGGGAAGGAGGGAGGGAGAAGTCGATGTGAGAAACATCCATCTCTTGCCTCCCATGCCAGAAATTGAACCTGCAACACAGGTATGTGCCCTGACCAGGAATTGAACCCCAACCTTTTGGTGTACAATATGATGCTCCAACCAATTGAGCCACACCGGCCTGAGCTAACTGTAGTATTTTTGAAGGCCCCATATAGGGTATTATTGTTACCTGTGAGTCTTTGGCATATACTTACATGCATCTGTGTTTGTAAATGTAAAGTGTCTGTTACATATTAGACTTGTTAGTTGAGATAAATGAGCTAATCTTGCAGGACCTCAGTTTACTTATTTGGAAAGTGGGACTAATACCTTTCTTAATTTGAGTATTTATAAAGGTACCTTATAAGCTACAGAGTATTATTCACATCATATGTATATTTTGTTGGAATTATGTCTTAGTACATGTTCCCAGTAATACCATAATTACCCTGAACCTCAACGACTTTTTTGTGATGTTACACTTCAGTAAGTCACACAATGTCAGTGTGAGATTACACTGTATCATTTATTGGTTTTTCTGAAGCTTGAATTTCCAAAATATTAAACTCTTCAGAAAAATAAGTGCTCTTAATCACTAACACTTGCTGGAATATGGTTTGTTGGTTTCGTTTTTAAGAGGAATTTTAGTTTAGCCAGGGGTGGGGAACCTTTTTTCTGCCAAGGGCCATTTGGATATTGTTATAACATCATTTGCAGGCCATACAAAATTATCAACTAAAAAATTAGCCTGCTATATTTGCTCAAACATTTAACTCACCTCTAGTGACTTGGTAGGGCCTGACCAAATGATTTGAGGGCCTTATAGTTGTATAGCCTATCTTTTTACATTAGGCTATACAAGTATAGTAACATCAGAAGTTTCATTCCTTAAGGGTAAATATTCAGGGAGGCAGATAACAGGTATATGGGTGTAACAACCAGAATGAAGTACAGTACTCTTTCTATTGATAGTCTAGTTATGAAAATGTGATAATACAACCTTATTAATTGGGATTGTAAATAAGTAATAATATTGAATTATAAGATTTTTAAAGAAAGTGTAATTCATTATTTTAATGTGGAATAATACTTTACATCTCAATGTATTGTTAAAAAGGTATCCTTCCTGACTCACTTTGATGAGTAGAGAAGGTGATGCATGCAATTAGCATAATGGCCTTTATCAGTGATGTGCCTCATTAGGGAATTTGTAATTCTATATAATAAAAGGCTAATATGCAAATCAACTGAACGGCCGAAAGACCGATCGCTATAATGCGCACTGACCACCAGGGGGCAGACGCTCAATGCAGGAGCTGTCCCTCAGCTGCCCCCTGGTGGTCATTGCACTCCCACAAGGGGACTGCTGCTCAGCCAGAAGCCAGGCTCATGGCTGGCGAGCGCAGCAGTGGTGGCAGGAGCCTCTCCCACCTCTGCAGCAGCACTAAGGATGACCAACTGACGGGGAGTAGGCCTAAGCCGTCAGTTCGACATCCCCCCGAGGGCTCCCGGACTGAGGGACCCCCTCTACCACCCCCCGAGTGATGATTTTCGTTCACCAGGCCTCTAGTATACATATAAATTAAGCTTAATCAGTTTTATCTTATATACTAAATAACCTCCCCTATATTAATAGTTCAATTAGTCTATGTAATAATTTTTTGTTATAGATAGTGAAAGCGGTATCCACAATATGAACAAATAATATTTCTTTGTTTATAATCTTAAAAGAGTTTAGAAACGATAAAAAATCCTCTTTTTTTCTTATTTAATGCACACTGGTGAAAAGGATAGCTGGTCTTTTTTCTATTCAACATTCTTCAGTACCCCAACTTTAAATATTTATTGAGCACCTACTGTATGCCAGGAACTATTCTAGATAACATGTAAATAGAACGTACAAACCCTTGACCTCATAAATCCTATATTCTGGTGTAGAAGAAGACATGAGTCTCTCATAAGAAAAATACTTGAGCAAAGAGTAAAGGAAGTAGAGGTCAGGGAGTGAGCCCTGCAGAGGAAAGTGTGTGAGCAGAGGAAATAGCAAGTGAGTGTCCTTGAAACTGTAGCTTGCTTATCATGTTTGAAGAATAGCAAAGAGAACAGTATGACTGGAGTGAGTGAAGGTGAGAACAATCGATGAGGTCATAGAACTAACATGGGGCCAGATCATGAAGACCTTGTAGGCCATTTTAAGGGTTCAAATTTGTTCTGTGAGTGGGAGCAAAGCTGTTGTGGTGTCTCAGCTGGCAAGTGATAAGATCTGACTTTTTTTTAATCCTCACTTGAGAATATATTGGGGTTTTTTCTTTAATCCTCGATGATATGTATCTGTTTTTAAATTGATTTTTAGAGAAAGAGGAAGGGAGAGAGATAGAACATCGATAGGAGAGAGAAACATTGTTTGGTTGTCTCCTGTATGTGCCCCAATCAGGATTAAACCTCCAACCTAGGTATGTGCCCTGCCTTGGAATCAAACCCACAACCCTTTGATGTATGGAATGAAGCTCCACCTGGCCTGGGCTATTTTTTTTTTCCAGTTTTATTGAGATGTAATTTATATACATCACTGTATGAGTTTAAGTTGTACAGCATAATGGTTCTACTTAATATAGTATGATGTGATTACTGCAGTAAGTTTAGTGAGCATCCATCATCTCATATAGATATACTTATTCTTAACAGTATCACTCTGGCTGCTATCTTGAGAATAAATCAAAGTAGGAGGCAAGGACAAAGTTGGGGAGATCAGTCAAGACGCTATCGCAATCCTGAGATAATGAAGATTGTGGGTTTGCAAGGGAACCTCAAAAGTTTTCTTTTGGTCACATGTTAAGTTTAAGATACCTATTAGATGTGGAAATAGACATACCGAGGAGGCTGATATACAGTTTAGAGTTCAGGGAAGAGATCAGAGCCAGAGAGGTCAGGGCTGGAGATATAAATTTGGGAATCTTTATTATATAGATCTCTGAAAGTGAAGAACACCAAGGGAATGGTTATAGGAAGGGGAAAAAAAAAAAAAAAGGTTCAAAACCAGATCCCTGGAGCATTCCAGCATTTAGAGGTTGAGGAAGTGAGCAGGGACCATTAAAAGGTAGCTGGGAAGAAACTACCAGAAATGCACGAGGGAGTTTAGGGTTGCAGGGTATCAAGTCAGCCAAGTGAAGACAGCATTTCAATGAGAAATGGGTCAATAATATACAAGCTAAGAATGACCATTTGATTTAGCAATACATAGAAATCATCAGTGATATTGAACAGTTTGGTTGGAATGGGGAGGATAAGATTGGTATGGGATCAAGAGAGAATGAGCAGTGAAATTGGAGACAGCAAGTACAGATAAGTCCTTTTTCTAAGATATTTGACTATTAGAAAACTGTAGGTATCATGACACTTCACCCCTAAAAAAAACTTCAGTGTGTAACTTCCAAAAACAAAAACATTCTTCTACATGAGCACTATGCCCTTACCACACTAACATAATTTAATATTGATTAAGTCAGATTTCTCACTCATTCCAACAGTATTTTTTATAATTGTTTCCTGATGCAGGATCACTCACTTCTAAAATATCTACAGTAGTTGGCTTACAGAATACCCAACAATCTGGATTTCTCTAATTGTTACCTCACAATTCATGTAGAAACTTTTTGGCAAGAATTCTGCACAAATGATGTTGTATACTTCCCATTGCATCATATCAGGAGGCATTTAAAGTCCATTATCCCATTATTTGTGCTGTTAACTCTGCTCACTCCATTAAGGTAGTGTTCGACTGATTTTTCCATTGTAAAGGCACATTTTTTCCCTTTGTAATGATAGTAAAATGTGGGGTGTGTGAATATTCTGTTTCCCAACATTTTACCTGGTTAGCCTTCATTGGTGATCTCCTGCTTGACTCTATTATATTGTTTGTCGCAAAATGCTGATTTTCTACTTCTATCATTCCTTCTGCATTTATTAGCTAGCATTTCTAACTAGTGCTGGTAGAGCTTCCTCTAGCTAATGGAGCTTTCTTCCCACTCCTTTTAAGTTATTATAGACTCATAGATTGACAGATGTTGAGTTTTTCTATAATGGATCACAGAGGAATAGAAAGGAAGCTGGAGGGGAAAGTGAGATCAAGAGAGCATTTTTCTTTAATATGGGAAAAATAATGGCATGCTGTGTGCTCTGGGAATGATCCACCAGAGACAGGGCGGGAAATGATGCAGAGAACTGCATTCTGAAGTAGGCAAAAAGAGTTGAAATATTTTTGCACAGGTGGAGGAATTGGCCTTCAGTTAGATGTGCATGGACATTTCATCCATTGTAACAGTAGAGAAGTCAGATAATGTGGTCACAGAGGGCAATGGGTAGAAATGATGGTGGGAGCTTGTGGTACTCTTACTTGTATTTTCTTAGTGAAATAGCAAGTAAGGTCATCAGCTGAGAGTAGGGATAAAGGAGGAGGAAAAGGTTTGAAAAAAGTAGGTGAGATAATTGTCTAAGAGAGTGGCAAAGAGGGAAATTTAATAGTATTGCTGAAGAGCAATAAGGGTGCACTTGAAATTCATGGTCATGTAAAGTAAGATGAATCAACATAATTATCTTTTTTTAGCCACATTACTGGGGTAGTGCAAGCATGGAGTAAGGAGAGAGTTAGATTAAACCAGACTAGAAGTTTTGTCAACCAAGAATGACCAAGCAAGAGAGGGACAAGGGAGTTGAGGACAAGGGAGCTATTGTAATGATGGTCCATCGTATCTGTGTTGGGTTAGGAGGGAAATGAGTTTTGCTGAGGGCGAGGGATGGGGGGAAAGTGAGAGGATTGATGGATTGTAGATCCCTAGAATTGTTAGCCTTGGGGTATGAGAGAGAATAAAATAGAAAGATTGGAGATAGTAGTTGAAGAGTAGGATACAAATTAAGATTATGGTGAAAAAGTTTGCAATTTTTGGTAATGACATGTTCTAGATATGATTCCAAGAGTGAGTTTCTGAGGATGAGGTGAGTATAGAATAAAATAAGTCAGTGAACTGTGAGGCCCAGAGTGTTGGAAGGGTCATCTGTGTAGGTATTGAAATCACCAAGAATTATGACAGGGTTAGTATTGGAGAGAGCAAGCAATGAGCCAAAGCTTAGCACTTCAGTAAATGATATCTGCAATAAAGAGGGATAGACGGTAGTATAGTTTTCTACATGATGTTCAAAGTTGCAGACTTTGGGGAGGAGGGCAAGCAAGTGAACTGGAGTTGGCAATGAGTAGCAAGAAGGACAGACTATGGGAGGGAAAAATTCACCACCTTAAAGGGGTACAGGAGAAGCAGTGTCCCCAGAGGAGAACCAGGTTTCAGTGTGACTCAGATTAGCAGGCAAATGGATATAGAGGATTTTGTTAATGGCTACTGATGACTGCTTATGACTGATTAATGTGTAGAAAAGTTTCATTGTTGAGGAAGGGTGGGAAATGTTCAGTATTTTTTAGGAGAAGGGAAATGATTTGGAAGTTGTAGACTTTTTCTGGTGACACATTTAAATATGGATAAAGGGTATAATGAAATTGGTACTGATGGTCTTTGGAGAGATCTTGTCAGCAACACCCAGTGCTGTGGATACTTAACTCATTCAAAGGAGGCCTGGAAGCGAGGTTTCTTGTCTCACTCTGCAAGAGGAGTGCTTTCTTGGCTCCCACTTGTTGAGGCAGGAAGTGGGGGTGCAGCTCTTCCTTGCTCTACTAACTTACTCTTTCCTCCACTCTTTACAGTTGTAATTCTATTTTTATTCTGGTGTCTGCTCTTATCCTTTGTCCATCCTTTTCCCCTCCTTTATTCCTTCTCCATTTCTCTGTCCAGTGTCTCATCAAGAAGCTTAAACACAGACATCAGTGACATTATCTCTGGCCATTGTATTCAGAAATAAAATATTTTTGATTCAGTCATGCATTCATTTTTCTAGGCAGCCCAGTTTTAAACATTTTAATGTCAAACATCTCAAAACCTGTTCACTATTTACTTTTGGCTATATCTCTATTTCCATTTATTGCCAATGTGCCCATTATTTGAAATATATTCAAAAAAATGTTTTTTTGGTTAGAACTTTTAAAATAACCAGATGTTTAAAATTTTGAGTTGAATGTAGAGAAAAGCATTAAATGGAAAACCTGAACTTGAAATAGTCTAGAAGGATTTGCAATTTGGTGATGGGGAGGAAACCAGTTTACAATGCCCTATCATAACTTATATACAGCTAATTTGGTAGCTAGAATTTTAAAACTTAGGTTTGCACTCTTTCCTTAAATCATCTGTAAACATGTTAACTATAAGGACTTTGTAATGTAACAAGTTGAAATTTACTATGCAAAAAAAATTTTTTTTTAATCACTTGTGGAATGTGTACTAAAATACTGGAAGCAGCTAGGGTTATCTAAAGACGCTGGTAGCACGTTTTCTCAGTGCCAGTAAATTTCTCAGAATTTCCTGGGTTATTTTAAAGATTATATTCTCTCATTAATACTAAGATTTCATTTAAAACAAGTTTTTCCAAGAAGGCTTTTTTTTAAAGATCTAAAGAAAAATAGGATATCTTTATATTAGTAGTAGTTTCAAAAAGTCTTAACACTTCCATACTTAGGAAGTTTCAGGTTAATTGGTCTGCTGTTTTAGGATCCAAATTAAATATGTAAATCATAAGAGATTCCCGGTTGAAGCATCTAGGATGATTCTGTTCACATTGTCCTGTCCTGCCTTCTCTGCACATGTATCACATCAGTTGTATTGTTTGCATCTGTTGCCACTATTTCCAGACAGTAGTGCTTTTTTGACTTTGCCTTAGATTTACAATCTGCCTGAAGTCAGTTCAAGAAGAGAAATTGTTTCATGTATTGTTTCCCACAGCCCACAGCTATGCTGATTTGTTTGAAGTTGTGAATTCTTTTGTCTTTAAAGCAGAAATTTTGCCTATTCTATTTGAGGTTGTTCCATGTCATTATTCTATATACTAACTGCCTGACTAGCAAACCGTCATTTTTCTCACACTTGTTCCATATGTTATTGTGACAGAATTCACTCAGCCTACTTAACTTTCAACAGTTTCATTATTGCTATTGTTTATTTTCCCAAACTGGAAAGTCTTATAATCTCAAATTTACTACCTTAACACATTCATTTTTCCCTAAATTTTTTCATTGTATTAACATACACCTAAAATTTACCATCTTAACCATTTTTGGTGTACAGTATTCAATATATTCATATTGTTGGACAACCATCACCACCATCCATCCATCTCTAGAATTCTTTTCATCTTTGCAAAACTGAATCTCTGTATCCATTAAATAATAACTCTTCATTTTCCATTCCCCCAGCCCATTGCAACCACCATTCTTCTTTCTGTCTCTATAATTTTGTACCTCATGTAAGTGGAATCATACATTGTCTTTTGGTGACTGGCTTATTTCAGTTAGCAAAATGTCCTCAAGGTTCATTCATGTTATAGCATGTCAGAATTTCCTTTTTCAGGTTAAATAATATTCCATTGTTTATATGTCATATTTTGCTTATCAACCCAGCCATTGATAGGTTGCTTTTATGTTTTAGCTATATAAAACACTCTTTTTTACACATTCTCTTATACAGGTACACAGTTGATTATATTATATCCCCATTTTTCATTCTCATTTTTTGGTTTCATTTCTCATATTTATTTTTACATGTTTCTAAATAATCTTTATAATCAAACTAGGGGCCCAGTGCACGAATTCGTGCACCTTGAAAGGAACTGTGTGCTGCGAAGCTGCGGTGGGCACAGGGGCGGGTCTTGGCCCATCCTCCGCACCCCCCGTCCGGCCCCTCCCACTGCGGCCCCCAGTCCTCTGTCTGCCGGCAGCCCCATTCCCGCTCGCACCTGCTGACAGTGTGGAGCGATTGGGCCAGCACCAGCAGCAGGTGCAAGTGGGGCCAGTGCCGTCATCGGACCAGGCAGAACTGCAGCACACGGGAGCAAAGAATTTTCAGTAATCACCAGAGGTTTGCCCGATGACAGCAAATGGTGCCCCGCCTTGGTCTGGCACCCCCACTCACCTGCTCCACCATCCCACCACGGCCAACGCCCGCCATGTTCCACATACACCCCCTGGTGGTCAGCTCACGTCATAGCAACCGGTTGTTCAGTTGCTCCACCATTTAGTCTATTTGCATATTAGCCTATTATTATATAGGATGCCTACATCACATTCCATTGTGTTTCTAATTTATAAGTTATGAATCACTCCCTAATATTATATTTTAGGCTCTTTCTGATGTTTTGCCATTGTGGATAACATAGTCTTATATTGAATTTCTAGTTTTAAAAATCTATTTTTTATTGATATCAGAGAGAGAAAGGGAGAGGGAGAGAGGGATAGAAATGCCAATGATGAGAATCATTGATTGACTGCCTCCTGCACCCCCTGTATCTGGGATCAAGCCCACAACCTGGGCATGTGCTCTGACCAGGCATCACACCATGACCTCCTGGTTCATGGTTCAATCCTTAACCACTGAGCATACCAGCTGTGCCTATTGTATATATTTTCATCTCATTTATAGTATTTCTAAAAAGTATAGTTTCATAAAAAAGGAATAAAGTACTGATATATGCTACAAAGTGGATGAACCTTGAAAATATTGTGCTAAGTTTAAGGAGCCAGTCACTAAGACCACATTTTTTATATAAAATATCCAGAACAGGGAAATCTATAGAGACAGGAAATAGGTTGGTAGTTGTAGGGGAGGAGGTATATTTTGGACTATCCTGTTGGGGAGAGAAATAAGGTTTCTTTTATGAAAAGATGAAAATGTTCTAAAAATAGCCCTAGCCAATTTGGCTCAGTAGATAGAGTGTCAGCCTGCGGACAGAAGGGTCCCAGGTTCGATTCCAGTCAAGGGCATGTGCCTGGGTTGCGGGCTTGATCCCCAGTAAGGGTTATGCAGAGGGTGGCCGATCAGTGATTCTCTCTCATCGTTGATGTTTCTATCTCTCTCTCCCTCTCCCTTCCTCTCTGAAATCAATAAAAATATGTTTTTAAAAAATGTTCTAAAAATAGACTTTGGTGATGTTTACACATCTAAATGTACTAAAAACCATTGAATTGTATACTTTAAATAGATGGATTATATTAGACTGATTTTTGGGACTGATTTTTTTCACTCAACATCTTATTGCTGAGATTTATCTGTATTTTTTGTATCTGTAGCTCATTCATTTGACTGCTGTATACCAGTTTGTATATGCATATTGTTGGATACACATCTGGGATGTTCTTTAGTGTTTACTATGGTGATTTATGCTGCTATGAACATTTCTATACATCTTCTGATATGTGTTTCAGTATTTCTGGGTATTTATCAAGGAGTGTAATTGCTGGGTCATAGGGTATGTGAATGTTCAGCTTTACAAGATGAAAACTAAATTCTTCTCCAGTATGATGGTATCAGTTTACATTCCCACAAGCAGCACACTTGATTTGCATTTCTGTTATCACTAACTAGAGGCCCAGTGCATGAAAACTCATGCACTGGGGGGGGGGGGAAGTCCCTCAGCCTGGCCTGCCCCCTCTCACAGTCCGGGAGCCCTCAGGGGCGGGAGGCGACCCGGCGATCAGAGGAAGGCGATGCCCCAATCACACCTCTGCTGCTGCCACTGCCGGCAGTGCAACCCTCAGCCAACCCTGTTTACCCGAGGCTCGGGTGGCCCTGGGCGACTGGGCAGCTGCCATTCGAGGCTTGCCTGTGCTTTGGGCCTGCCCTGGGCAGCTGGGCAGCTGCCATCCAAGGCTTGCCTGCGCCTCGGGCGTCAGCTGGGCAGCTGGGGGACTCCGGAGGCAGGCGCGCGGAGCTGCCAGACCCGCCTCGGGGCGGGCTTGGCCATGCCTCATGTCTGCCACCCTGGCAGGGCTGAGGGGACTGGGCGCTGCCATCTTGTGGCTGTGGGCGCCACCATCTTTGAGGGTGTGGCAGTCAATTAGCATATTCCCTCTTTATTAGATAGGATGAGTTAAAACATCTCTTCATATATATATTGGCCATAATGTTTCCTCCTCAGTAAAATACTCAGATATCTATCTTTTGGCCATTTTTCTGTTACATTATTTGTTCTTTTTCTACTGATTTTTAGGAATTCTTTATCTTTGATACAACTCCTTTGTCTTTTATAGGCTAGCATGTCTCTTCTATATGTAACTACACACACACACACACACACACACACAGTTTCTTGGACATGTTGTCTAATGAAAAATGTTCTTGATTTTAATATTATCAAATAATCTTTTTTTAAATAGTTAATACTTTATGTGTTTCCTCTAAGAAATCATTGATGAGACCAATATTCACCTTTGTTTTCTATTAAAGGTAGAATGATGTAAGGTTTTGGACATTTAAATCCTTGATCCATCAGGAGTTGATTTTTTTAAATATTATATAAGGGATCCAATTTCATCTTCTTCTACATGGAAAAATTTTTATATTCTGTTCCATTTATTGAATATCCTTTCCCCCAATAATCTGGCATGTCAACTCTGTCATGTACCAAAGTTTCAAAACTGCATGGATCTGTTGCTTGCCTCTCTTTAGTCTGCTTGTCTGTCCCTGAGCACAAAAGAGGTCCGAGCGTCTATCACTACTTGAGCCAAATTAAGCAGAGACCAGGTTGAATCATATATGAATGTTTATTCCAATAATGCTGGCAGTATGGAGAGAACATCAGGTCATCCTGTAGATTCTGCTCTAATACCCCCCTACTAGCCAGGTGGTTATACAGTATATGTTGAAGGAAGAAAGGCTTACATGCAAGGGGGAAGTGGGGTGAGGGGAGGGCAAGGTAATGGCCGCAGGGTCTATGGTCTGTGTGTCTCCTTCCAGGATCTTGAAATCCAATAACAAGGTACTGTAGTTAATTTTCAGTGATGTTAAAACCCAGCTCTTCCAGTTCCTGGGACTGGAGAATGGTCAGCATTCCATAGGCAAACTCCAGGAGCGGGTGTGGGTCCAGGGTCTGTAAGAAAACCTCTTATCTGTAGTTTAATAAGGTGAATCATCTTTAAAGAACTGTGGTCCTATTCTTGTTGCATGCCCTTCCCCCATTAGTACCACACTTCTTAAAACTGGATGAAGAGCACTAATGATACACACACATCCCTATCTGCACTCTGGGCCAGTTTATATGAGGGCTCTGTGAAAAAAACAAACACCACTCCCACTAGCAACAACAACAGAATTTGAAAGAGCTGTATATCCTCAGGAGAGAGCCGGGTTTTACTTAGAGCAAGAACATAATGTTCAGAATTATATAATTGGGTTTTTACTGATGATGTATTGTGAATTCCAGAGAATTTAGCAGTAGAGAATTAAAGAGGGAAGGGAGATGGCGGCAAAAGAGTGGATATGCCGTTAACTTCAGAGGATTAGAACATTTAGGGGGAACTTGATGATTAGGGGCTTTTTGTGGTGACCAAAATAAATAGGGATAAAAGGCACAAAGAGATTATTCCTGGTGGGTTCCAGGCAGATTTTGATGGTGAGGCTGTTAATGTTGAGGATTAGGGAGGGAAAGGTATCTGCTGGTGCCATGGATGTGCCAAGCCAGTTCCCTTCTTAACCCCTTCCGGGGGAGGATCAAGTTTACGGTGAGCGCTAGAGACTTCCCCTTGACTCCTGTTGACAGAGTTACAAGTGAGGAAGCCAGGTAACTAAAGAACACACTACATGAATCCCAGGGCCCACGGGCTCACTCTTGGACCCTGTCAGGAAGGGGTTAGCCTTGCTCCTCAGTGCTGCCTTTCGTTCCTACATCTTAAAATAGTTTACTGTTCTGAGTTTCACTATGATGTATCTAGGTCATTTTTTGCTTAATGTTTTTATATTGCTTAGAATTAATTGGGTACTAAAGATGAGTATCTTTCATCAGTTTTGAAAACGTCTCAGCATTTTCTCTTAAAATACTACCTTTTCTTCATCTTCTCTACTTTCTCCTTCTGGAAATCCTATTTTATATGTGTGGTACCTTCTCATTCTCTATGTGATAACTCATATTTTCCATACCTTTCAATTTATGTAGCATAGTGGGTAATTTCTTCAGTTCTGTCTTTCAGTTCATTAATTTTTTTTCTTTACCTCATTATAGTCTGCTGTTAACTTGGTCATTGCCTGTAATTTCAGTTATGGTTTTTACTTCAGGAAGTTTTTCCCCCCCAAGCCTGTCTCATACTTTTCATAATCTTATTTTTTAATTTCCTCTTTTGTTTTTTTAATGTGCTGATTTTATATTCTGTATCTGAATAATTCCAGAATCTATACTCTTTATAGGTCTGACTTATATTATTTTGTTTCTGCTTACTCTGGTTCATATTGAATTTTGATTGTGATCTCATTGTTTTTGGATCTTTACCTATGGGAATTCTTTAAGGCCTGGGTCAAAAGTGCCTCTTTTAGAGAGTATTTGCCAGGTGCCTAAGGGCAGTTCCAAAACCAATTGAAACCAAATTTTTGGATTGGGGTGTTTTGGCCCACACAGATAGTGAGAATTCCAGCCACAAACCCCTGGATTTGTGGGCTTGTACTTATAAATTCTCTTGGGGGGGGGGGGGGGTGTATTTTTACTTTCCTTGTTCTGCCCATAGCTGAAGCCCAAATAGGCATTATTCCCTCTCAGTTGTCAGAGGATGAGCAGCACCCACTTGAAGGCACCCTTTAGGATCCTGGCTTCATGGTCGTGGTCTCTGATGGGACATTCCACCATGATGTGGCTCTCAACATTGTCTCCTGTCTCCTGGGCTAGCAGCCCACTAAAACCCAGATCTATACTCTTCTATAGCAGTTTAGTGTGTGTCCCCAGGGAAAACTTCCTGCTCTGAGCTAGTTTCACATTTCTATCTGAGCTTTCTTGTTGTGGCTGGACTCTTAAAAATTCCCCTTTTTTTCTTATTTCTTAGCCATTCATTTAAAAGTTTTCATATATTTTCTACCTTGTCTGTAAACGTTATGTGTGAAAAATAACAGAACAAGTAGTTCTCCAGTCCTGTTTGCCATAAATTAAATAGAATGGCTTCACCAGACCTGGCCAGGATTTTCTTCTGTTAGTATTAGGACAGCTTGATATTATGTACAATGTGATAACAAACTACTTGAAAGGCAAAGAAAACATACAAATAAAGTTACAGATAAATACAGGAAACAATGATTCCCTAATGGGGCCCAAATGTCTTGTACTTAAAGTCAGCTTTTTAAGAATATTTGATTCTAAGAAGCAGGGACAACTTGAATTACAGTTAAGTTCTCACTCAATGTCTTTGATAGGTTTTGTGACTTTAAGTGAAACCAATGTATAATGAAAGTAAGTTTTTTCATAGGCTAATTGATATAAACAAGAGTTAAGTCCTGTATGGCATTTCACGAACCTTGTAACAAAATGATGTTGAGTGAAATATTATTTGAGGACCTTCTTGTACTTGCAAATGGAAGGCTTCATTTTAAGGGAGAATAAAAGGAGATTTAGAAGAAGTTTGAGTATGATAAGGTCAAATTAAAGACAAATGTAAAACAGTTCCTACATATTGAAATAGCTTTTAGGCAACAACATAAAGCATTTACATTTATTCATTCAGCATATAGTATCTTCTCTGGATACGTAATTGAATGCTATATGAGAACCATTTCCCAAACTAGCGTGCCGATACCCTGTTAATCTTATTATTTGTACTATAGCTGTCTGTGTTGTTTCCATGTAGTAGATATATAACAGTATTACCTGCATACAAAGGACATATGTTGGTTCTGCCTGATTAGTAATTTTTGCTGTTTACTATTGTTCCCAAGGCTAGTTGTTACTTTACTTTTTAATTTCATGCATTGTTGCTCCCTGTCCATGAGGTTGGGAACAAATTTGACGAATTTATGCTTTCATTTTCACTTTCATTCAACAGACATTTAGTATACCAGGTCCTCCACTAGACACTAGTTACCTTTGGTGGGGGGAGGAGCTATGGCCTCTACCCTCATGGAGCTTGCAACCTAGTAAGGGAGGCAGCCATTAATAATAATAATTCTTAAAAATCACACAAATAAATATAAAGTTCCAACTGTGAAAAATGGTACAGAGTAAAAGAATATAGTTTAGCTTATTCAATATGCTTTAATGATAACCCTGCATGCGTAATCACTGGATTACCATGGAGGGAAAAAAAAACCGCCACTGATAAAAATCCTCATTACTCATGGACCTATTATCCCTGTGACCTTTGTTAATTATATAAGTAAATATGCTTTTCCATCTCCTGGCCATTGGGGGTAACTGGCCATTTTGAAGGGGTGCCTTTGATGCCAGTGTTCCTCAGGGCATGATTGGTAGTTTTCTCTTATACCCAGAGTGAATTCTATCCAAGTTGGGAGTTTGGGTGGTAGTGGTTAGTTACATTTCAAAAGCTACTTTTGAAAAACTGAGTGTTGATATATATTGTCTGATTTAAACATACCACCGTAAATAAAGTTTGAGCTGTAAGTGTTCGTAAATATTCTCTGGATCCTAAGTCTTCGTAAAATATACAGTGCCAGTTTCAGCCTGTATCAGAAATCTTAAAGCATGCATTTTGTTTTTTATAAATAAAACCCATTATGCTACTTGGAAGTCATTCATGTCCTGCCCCTTGAAGACCTTTTGAATATTTCAAATGAGTAGAGTCAAGAGAAATGTATAGTCTTATTTTAGTTTATTTTCAAAGGATATTCTAAAGTATTTTTCTATGTATGCAAATTACCAAAATAATTCTGAATGGATTGCACTTAAATTAATTGAGTCATCTGTGTTCATGGTTGGCTTTGAAAGAGTCGTTTTACCCCTTATTTGTAGGATTATTGATGCTATTTTTAACTAATCTGGCAGTCCTTGCGTATACATTAAAAATTTCTTAAAACAAATCTGTGCAAAACTTAAAACATAGTTGTTTTACATTCACATAGTGGCTGCTCTCAGATGAAGCTAAAACTCTCTGAAGAATGTTCTTGTGTGTATGCCAAGAGGCTTCTGGGATGGGCATATTTTTGAGAATTTAGAACATAAACAACTGTGATCTGTGGCAAGAGATTTAAATGACCTCATAATGACAATGAGAACAAAGCATTTTTAAGTTATCGTGGGGCTGTTAATCCATGGCAATGTATTTGTCATTCTACTATTTTGGTGTATTATGTGAAAGCCCAGCAAAAAATAATACAGACATCATTTAACTGAAGATGCTATTTACTGTTGTAAACAAACTAAATGCCAGAAAAATATAAAATATTTCCTGGGAATAAATATTTCATGAATTATTCTAGAGCTATAGGACCTTTAAAAACCACATGAATTGCTTTGGGATAAAGGCCATTTATTTAGATGTTAAAGTTTTGATTCATTTTCTGTTGGAGAGAACATGTTCCAAACATCAAAGATCAAACATTTGGCTTGAAATAAGAATCCTTCCTTCAAGACAGATCAGTTAAGTGCTTAAGTACTTAGTCTGTGTCTGGCACTGTCCTAAATATTATGGAATACAAAAGAAGGTGACTTAAGTTGCCTTTGGTCTAGTTGGAAGAAAAAGCATACTCAGATGAAACTTCTAAAGTGGAAAAGACATTATATAATCAAATACCAAAAGAACCTCATATCATTTATAATACAAATAATGAAATAGCCTTTGTTTTCAGAAATGTCTTTTAATAATTGTCTAGAACAGTGGTTCTCAATGAGGGGTGATTTTGCCCCCCAAGGGGACATGTGCTAATGTCTGGAGACAATTTGTATTTCACAACTGGGGCTACTGGCTTCTAGTGGGTAGGCCAGAGATATTGCTAAAAACTCCTACAGTGCACAGGATTATCCTTCACAACAAAGAATATATCTGGTCCTAAATGATAATGCTGAAATGAATAACCCTGATGTAAAACCTACAAATGTCTGTGTTGATCAGTTTTGAAGTTGTTGAATATGAACTCCCATCTTCCCTTAGACCTCTACAGCCCCTATAAATGTTCTTTACCTGAGGCCCTGGGATCCTTACATACAGATGAACATTGGGTATCTGTAAACTCCCTGAACATAATATGCAAGTTTTTCCAGTGCATTGTTTCAGGGAGGGATTCCACACCTTTTATCAAATTCTCAAGTTATGTCCCAAGAAAAGCCAAAACAGCTCCATGCCTGTTATTGCCCCTAAAGATCTTCCAGTAGAATAAGATGTGGAGGTTTGGAAGACAATGATATTGGTGATTCTGACACTATGTAGGCCTATGTGTGTTTGTGTTTTAGTTATTAACAACAGCATCAAAAACTTAAAAGTTTTTAAAAATTAAAAGCTTTAACCCTTTGCACTCGCTTGCTTTTTCTCGATTCCTTTATTCTACTCGGGATTTAATTTTTTAAATACCCCAGATTTTACAAAGCACGGCAGTCGAATAAAAAACTGGAGTTTCTTTTCATACAAACTTATTTATTTGGATTTTTTTATATTTCAAATTATTGATACATTCAAAGAGTAATTTTAATCTCGACATCCGAGTGCAAAAGGTTAAAAATAGAAAACTTGTAGAATAAGGATATTAAGAAAGAAAATATTTTTGTGTAACTGGTTTTAAGATAAATCCTATCTAATAAAAGTAATGTGCAAATTAATCATCACTCCACTACACCCACAAGGCACGCCCACCAGTCAATCAGGAGCGAATTTGCAAATTAACCCAACCAAGATGGCTACCGCCACGGAGAGAGCAAGAGGAGTCTTGGGTTTCCCCGGCGATGGAGGAAGCCAAGCTTTTCGCACACCCGGGCCAACTCAGGCCTCCGTTTAAGGCTACAAAGTTTCAATTATAGAAGATAAATAAATCCCAACAGAAATGGCTGCGGCCACGGAGCAAGCAGGAGGCTTGGCTTCGCTCCAGGCTACAAAGTTTCAATTGTAGAAGATAAATAAATCCCAGATACCAGGGCCTCTGCTTGGGTCACCAGGGGGCGTGGCCGGCCTGCAAATCACCACAGGCCCCTCGCCCAGACTGCCCCATGCCCCAAGGGAACCCCCACCCTGATCTGGAACACCCTTCAGGTCAAACCAGCTGGCCCCCACCCATGCACCAGGCATCTATCCTATGTAATAAAAGAGTAATATGCAAATTGACCATCACTCCAACACACAAGATGGCTGCCCCCATATGGACACAAGATGGGCAGCAGGGGAGGGCAGTTGGGAGGGAGCAGGCCTGCAAGGGAGGGCAGTTGGGGGCTATCAAGCCTGCAGGGGAGGGCAGTTAGAGGTGACCAGGCCAGCAGAGGAGGGAAGTTGAGGGCAAACAGGCTGGCAGGGGAGCAGTTAGACATCAATCAGGCTGGCAGGGGAGTGGTTAGGGGGTGATCAGATTGGCAGGCAGAAGCAGTTAGGGGCGATTAGGAAGGCAGGCATACGAGCAGTTGGGAGCCAGCAGTCCTGGATTGTGAGAGGGGTCCCAGATTGGAGAGGGTGCAGGCTGGGCTGAGGGACACCCTTTCTCTCCCCCCCCCCCCCCCGTGCATGAATTTCGTGCACTGGGCCTCTAGTGTTAGTATAAAAGAGTCAAAGTAAAAAAAAAAAAAATTAATGCCCTGCTGGCTCAGTGGGTTGGAGCATCATCTCGCACACCAGAAGGTTGCAGGTTCGATTCTAGGTTGTGGAGTCAATCCTGGTCAGGGCACAGATGGACGGCAACAGATCGATGTTTCTCTCTCACATCCATGTTTCCCTCCCTTCCTCCCTCTCTCTTTCTCTCTAAAATCAATGAAAACATATTCTTGGGTGAGGATTAAAAAAATATTTGTAAGTTTATAAAGTAAAAATGTTACAGTAAGCTAACGTTAATTTATTATTGAAGCAAAAGATTTTTTAATAAATGTAATGTACCCTAAGTGCACAGTATTTATAAAGTCTACAATTTTATATAGCAGTAATTTTCAAACTTTTTCATCTCATTGCACACATAAACTAATTAATAAATTTCTGCAGCACACCAAAAATATATTTTTTGTCAATCTGACAAAAATAGGTATTATTTTGATTCATTCACACTGGACAGCTGTTGTTGTGGTGGCTGTTGTCACTTTTTTATTTGACACTCTAAGGGAAAAGAGGTCAGTGCCCCTGACTGAATAGACAGGTATGCATGTTTTAAAAATTCTTGTGGCACACCAGTGTGCCATAGCATACCAGTTGAAAAAACACTGGTGTATAGTATTGTCCTCACCCTTCACATTCACTTACCACTCACTCACTGACTCACCAGAACAACTTCCCAGTCCTGTATGTACCATTTTTAATTTTGTATATCGTATTTTTATTTTATACCATACTAGAGGCCTGGTCCACAGAATCGTGCACTGGTGGGGTCCCTCGGCCTGGCCTGCGGGGATTGGGTTGAAACCGGCTCTCCGACATCCCCCGAGGAGTCCTGGATTGCGAGAGGGCACAGGCCAGGCTGAGGGCCCCCACCGGTGCACGATTGGGCCAGGGAGGGACTGCAGGAGGGCTCCAGGGTGTCTCCAGCCCATCTCACCCAGTCCCGATCAGCCGGACCCCAGCAGCAAGCTAACCTACTGGTCAGAGCGTCTGCCCCCTGATGGTCAGTGCACATCATGGTGACTGGCCAAGCGACCGAATAGTCAAACGGTCAGACACTTAGCATATTAGGCTTTTATTAAATAGGACTTTCTATGTTTAGATATGTTGAGATACACAAATACTTATCATTGTGTTACAGTTGCCTACAGTATTCAGTTCAATAACATGCTATACAGGTTTGTAGCCTAGGAGCAATAAGCTATACAATAAGCCTAGGTGTGAGTAGGCTATACCATCCAGGTTTGTGTAAGGGCATTCTACGATGTTCACACAACAAAACTGCCCAACATGAATTCTCAGAAAGTATCCTTGTCATTATGCGATGCATGATTATAATCAGAGAATACATTTGTTGAAAAAAATATCTAAACAATACTTAATATTTTGGAGTAATAAAATCTTTCTTAATTTTGGAAATTATACAGTAGTAGAATACCTTAAAGATTATTATTTAACATGTGTAATAATATAATACTGTACATTTAGAATGTGAAACTCGCTTATGTCCTGACCCTTTGGCATAATATATGTTATTTCATTTTGTTATTTGAAATCAACTTATTTTGTCAGGATTTGCTGCTTTCTCTCAAATGGAGATCCCAGTTTATATTTCCTAGGTGCTGTGTATCTCTTGATTCGGTCAGAGATTTGGACCTAGGTGTTGTGTATCTCTTGATTCAGTTAGAGATCTGGACATGGTTTTATACACTTCACATTTCTCCTAAAATCTGCTCAGTAAAGGAAATTGTGTTTTTCTTATAAGCAGCATTTTAAAATTGAGAGTTATGTTTCTGATTTGGCATCCAATGAATCAGAGATCATACCAGCAGTATGTCATAAAAACAAATCTATATAACCTTGAGTATACATACAATATAATACTTTTCTAAGTCATAGAAATTTGGAGATTAAATCTGGGTTTAAAAGTCATGAAAGGGACCATAGAGATCATCTATTATACTTGTTTTATGCTGCCCTTCGGGGCTCAAGATTCAAAGCACTACTTTTAGTTGTATATATTTGAATTTCTACCAAATATGTTCTTTGAGGGAGGAAAATGGTGTATTTGGGAGGGGCAGTTGCATGCTTGTGATCTAGACCAACCTCATTTTGCAGGTGATAAACCTGAGGCCCAAAGCTTTAGATTTTACTCATGGGCTATACATTTCTTTATTCTAAGTCAAACCAGCTTTCCAGATGTATCTGGTAATGGTATTTAGGATAATCAGGAATTCACATTTCATCTGTTTAGCTTCCTAGCTGCATGTTCTTAGGCAAGTTACTAAACTCTCAATCAGGAAAAATGGGAATTATTATATCTTTAAGATTGCTTTCATTGTCTTAGAATTTAAAATGTATCTGGGAAGATTATCTGGATCGACCATGTCAGCATTTTGAATCATTCTATTATTGTTTTTTAAAGGGATTTTGTATCATATAAATATGAAACCTCTTCTTCCCCAAGCCCAACCATGACCTCCAAAGAAATACTACAAAGTAAAACAAACATCTTTATTATTAAAGGGGACCACACAGTGGTCATATTTTCTGTACTTTGGCAATAATGAGGGTCTCCATGGACTGATATTATCAGCCTTGGGGCTTTTTTTTTTTTTTTTTTTACCTTCTCATGCACTCCAGCTATTACATAAGCCACCTAGAAACATTCAGGAGCTGCAGAATACAAGAAACAAAGACCTTTAGAGTCTAATGAAATACAAGAGCAAATAACAACATTGAAAGAGTTAAACCATACAAAGTGGAATGTGAACTTAGTGGTCCTTTTGATCTTAAAGATGTGGCCTCACAGAGTGCTTGAGGAGTGATTATGAGGATGCTTTCTTCCTGGGGTATTGCAACAGGGGTTGCCTTACTAATCAGCTTTTGTTAATGACCTGTTCCAGGATTACTAGAATCTCAAAGCAATTAGTATAGAGAAATGAAATTTGAGGCTAAATAAAGGATTTTTCTTCAGTGGCTTGATCATATATTAACCTTTTGCACTCGGATGTCGAGTGTGACTCGACACGGTTAGCATCGGTAGCAGCTCGTATGTCGAGCCACACTCGACACGTAGTTTCACCGCGGGGGGGGGGGGGGGAGGGGGGATTTTTGTCTATTTTTCCAGTATCTTTTCTTGTTTTCATTAGCATGAAAGGACAAGTAAAATGTAAATGCCGTCTCAACTGATGCCAAAAAAGAAAAAATGAAAAACCGATAACGCATGTAAAATTTATTAGGAAACTAGTACATGATCTTGTTTGAGAATTCAGAGATGGTACACTAACTTCCAGGGGTAGATTATTATCCACTAACTTAGAGCAACGTTTAGATGGAAAGCTCCATATAATCACACCTCACCCTAACAAAAAACACAAAGATTGTGTTGTTTGTTCTAACAGAAAAATCAAAGGAGGAAGAAGAGAGACGATTTATATTTGCGAAACATGTGAATGTAAACCAGGCCTTCATGTGGGTGAATGTTTCAAAAATATCACACCATGAAAAATTATAGAGATTAAAATTACTCTTTGAATGTATCAATAATTGAAAATATAAAAAATCCAAATAAATAAGTTTGTATGAAAAGAAACTCCAGTTTTTTATTCTACTGCCATGCTTTGTAAAATCTGGGGTATTTAAAAAATTAAATCCCGAGTAGAATAAAGGAATCGAGAAAAAAAGCAAGCGAGTGCAAAGGGTTAAGTTGATGGGTTTATTTATTTTGGTTTGGTTAGGTTTATTGTTGTTTGCTACTAGGAAATAGCTTTGATATAAGTCAATCCTACATTATTTTGTGATCTTGTAGTATTGCAAAATTCACTTTTGCACTTTACATTATTACTCTATTAAATATATATAAATTACCTTTTTTGTAAATTACATTTTAAATATAACTATTTTTATGTTTTTCCTTAGGTCTTAAAGAAAGCGCAGAAGAGATGGTCAAAAACAAATTGGAAGGAAAGGATAAACTGACCCCTTGGGAACAATTTTTAGAGAAGAAGAAAGAGAAAAAAAGACTGAAAAAGAAACAGAAGGTATCAAAGATAATTATGGCCAAATACTTATTGAACAACAACCATGTATGAAACAGTACCAGGTGCTTAGCACATATTATCACACAGTGTAACCACTCACTGGAGTAGGCCTTGTTACCATTGCAGTTTTAAGAAAGACGAAAAGGAAAATCCAATAGTTTAAGTGTTTTCTATGAGGTTACATAATATTATACAATGTCTGGTAAAAACCCAGAGCCACTTTAATCCACAGCCACTGTACTCTAAAATTTTGCATTTAGTTCATGTCTGGATATAAAACAGCTTGATTCTCTCTTGTTTTTGAAGAAGAGAGGTACATACAGACTTCTTTACTTGAGGATATATGCATATAAAAGTTGTCATTAAGTCATTGCAGAGCTAGCTTCTTAGTGATAGCAGAGACCACTTAAGGGTTTTGCCACAGAAAATACTCTTGTCACCAAGTGCAGCATTCTAGCAGTAAAGTCATTTTCTTAAAATGGTATCTCTAATCACAGAATTTTACAACTTGAGGAATCTTAAATGATTAGTTCTAGTCTGTCCCTGATGTTTTATAGTTGTAGAAAATTAAGGGATGTGTCTGAGCCCAAAATCTAGCTCTCTCACTCCAGTGTCTCTCTACTACACTGTGTTCTCTCTCTCTCGTACTTTCGTAAAGCTGTGACTTTCAGTGCTTATAAAGATAGAGAGCTACAGAATTGAATGATACAATGGAGTACAGTGATTTTTGTACTCCTATAGTCAGTATTTCTGGAAGTGGCTAGGGAAAGGGGTAAGACCCCTACCCCATTATTGGTATGCTACCTCTCTTCTTCCCTAGAACTTTCTTTAAAACTAAGTAGGCAGAATAATTTCACAAGTCATTAAGCCATCAGTTTATTGGAAGACTTACAAGTGGGTCTCTATAGGGTTAGTAAAGTAGTTCCTTTTTTCTGAGACCTTTAGCAGCTATTTGATTTTATTTATATAAAATAAATTATAGCTTTGATTTTTATTTGCTAGGCGCCTTCCCTTCATTAGACTAAGACTGGGCACATTTTACCAATAACATTAAAAATACACCCAGTTTGTTCCAGACTCCGTGCTCTGTACTGGACTTGGTGATACCAGCAGATACCTTCCAACTCCACAAGTTCTCCATATGTACAAGGGTTTCAAGAAATTTTTTCAAGTTATAGTTTTCCTCTTTTCTGCTCTGTGACTTTAATTTTGATATTGAGAAATGATTATTGAAGAAATGAATACATGTTTACATGCCATAGTTGATAATAAATATAGTTTAATCTAAACAGTTATACATGAATAGATATGAAGTTAGATATAAATATTCCATAATCTTTGTTAGAAACATATTATTGCTGAATCTATTATAATATTTTAGTGAAAAAATTTTTAGATGCCCGGTTCTTAAAAGGATATTAATATCATAATGAATATATTTGGGCTTGCTGGGTCTTCTTCAGCATGCAGGATGATGATTAGCAATGTGCATTCTAAATGCTTCTGTTAAAATGACTCATGTTTTAAATTCCTGGGAATAAACTCAAGTCTGATCTTGATTCCCATATGTTCTATTTATTTTATAGACTTGAATTTTTAATTAAACATACTAATTCAGTAGATAGCCTATTCACATTTGATTAGCAGAAATTTAACTAACAGATTTGCTTAAAAATAGCCCAAGAGTTTTTAGAGGTAGATTGTGGATTTAAAAAGATATTTGTTGAAATTTGGGTGATAAAAACGAACAGGGAGCTATCCTTTTTGCTTTTATATTTATTTGAATTTTCAAAATAACCATTATTTTTAATTAACCAACATACAAAGTGTTTTAAATAATAATTTAAAAGATAGCCCTATTAGTTTGGCTCAGTGGATAGGGCATCGGCCTGTGGACTGAAGGGTCCCAGGTTCGATTCTGGTCAAGGGCATGTACCTTGGTTGCGGGCACATACCCAGTAGGGGGTGTGCAGGAGGCAGCTGATCGATGTTTCTTTTCTCATTGATGTTTCTAACTCTCTATCCCTCTCCTTTCCTTTCTGTAAAAAAAAAATCAATAAAATATATATTTTTAAAAAAGATAACCCACAATGTACTACTTCATACTATTAATAGCACACTGCTATTTCTCAATTTTCTGAGAGAGAAGGCCACCTCTCTTCACTGACTAGCCATCTAAAAGTATTTTCCTCCTTTGAATATCTATCATTTTATTTTTGTCTCTTTTTGCATTTCCTATCTTGAATTATTACTACTGATGTATATGTCTGTTTGTGTCTAATTTCTCTTAATAGATTGTAAAATTTTTGAAGACATAAACTATGTATCTGATAACTTTGATTTCTCCCCATTGCCTTACATAGTTTCCTGAATTTATTAAGTGTTCCACAAATATTTGTTGAACAAACAAAAGAATAACTCATACTTTATAAACTGAACAATTAATTAACTGGTTTAATTAAATTATTTCAATTTAAATGTGATTTGAAAGAAATCGTATTATTTTCCTTCACGTATACACTAAGTGGCCAGATTATTATGATCTCTGAATGCATAATAATCTGGCCACTCAGTGTATATATATATTAGAGGCCTGGTGCATGAATTTGTACATGGGTGGGGTTGGCCAGCCTGGCCAAAGGGAGGGAACATGGGCAGTTGGCCAGCCTGCCTGCTGGTCGAGCTCCTGGTCGAGGGGACAATTTGCATATTAGCCTTTTATTATATAAGATATACACTGAGTGTCCAGATTATTATGCGTTCAGAGATCATAATAATCTGGCCACTCAGTATGTGTGTGTGTGTGTGTGTGTGTGTGTGTGTATGATGGTCCTTGTAATAAACTATATGTGTTTTACATTCAACCTTAGGCTCTTGCTGAAGAGTCCAGTGAAGATGAACTTCCTTCTGATGTTGATATGAATGACCCATACTTTGCTGAAGAAGTTAAAAAAATTGGTAAGCCAGCACACATTTGTAGTTTTCAATTGGAATCTAAAGAAAAAAGGTAACATTGGTTGAAACAATATAAGCTACCCATTCTTTTAAATTTTCTAGTATTTGTATACCTCCCTTAGGGCCTTATAAGTAGGTCTGTCTTGTAGGGCATAACGATTGACCAGATTAAGAAGGATTGGCCTGCTCCCTGTACATGCAAAGAATAATGTCATTGCAGGAGGTTTTGGGTAACATGATTAATTTAACAGTTTACTGGGGAATCCTTTCTGGGAAATATACTTATAGACAGGTTGACTATAAAAGACTGAAAGAAAATGGAATAGTCATCTTCTTGTGTGCTTTCACTGCTTTTTTTATAACGCATCCACTCTAGGTCTCTTTGCAAAGGCTATGAAGAATTGAAAGTATGAAATAAATTTGTTTGTTTAGTGGATATGTTTATAAATTTAAAATATTTACACGGTGTTATGTGAAAGTTTTTCTGCTCAAATATACCAAAACATCCATGTTTCATATTCTTTTTGCATTTATCCTGCTTCATTATAACTGAAAAGCAACTTCCTCCCCTTTTTTCTTGAATTCCCTAAACCAGTGGTCGGCAAACCGCAGCTCGCGAGCCACATGCGGCTCTTTGGCCCCTTGAGTGTGGCTCTTCCACAAAATCCCACATGCAGGCGCGCACATACAGTGCGATTGAAACTTCCTGGCCCATGCACAGAAGTCAGTTTTCGGCCTGGGCGAGTCTATTTTGAAGAAGTGGCATTAGAACACTCAAGGGGCCAAAGAGCCGCATGTGGCTCGCGAGCCGCGGTTTGCCCACCACTGCCCTAAACTATCTGGTATTTGATTTCCTATATCCACGGAGTCTTATTTCCATTGCATATGCACCACTCATTCTTTTCTAAATGCTTTTATTCTTACCTTTTTGGTATGTATAAATGTGTGTGGTAAGGTTCAGGCCAGAGTTGGACAAGTCAGTGCAGAGACCACTATAAGCATTTTCCATTCCCTCTCATGCATTTTGCTTTGCCCTGATCTGAATACCACACACATGAACCCCAAAGGCTTGCTCCTGGAACAACCCCAAGCTGGCATTGTAAAGAGAAGGATTTTATGAAGTTTTCCTGCTTCTTGTCCCTCGTGACTAGTGGGCCAGAATAGTTCTCAACAGGAAAGTCAAAATTGCTCAAAATTATTTCCTGGTTGTTACAGCCTTTTAGCACTGACATTTTATTGATGAAAAGGAGATCAAAATGAATAAAGTCTATTATAGGATGTGAGATTCTTAGGAATTGGAAAGGGAAATGGAAACTTAGCATGTTCTGCTTTTTATCATACCTGAGCGGTCATTTCTAGATGATGATGGATTTTAGTCTTATCCTCTGATTTCAGGAAACCAAGTTTATTATATGGAGAAATGCAAAGCATTATAGTTTCCTTGTTCTCATTCCAAAGTGCTTCATTTGGCATGTGAAATCTGGTCTGATTGCAGAACTCAGGACAGGATTCAAAGAGTAAGTTAAATGATTTGATGGCTTGGAGTAGCTTATTTCTTGGAATCAGCACATTTCAATTGTGAATAAGCTTTTTCTAAAGTTACTGTCAGAAGTTCCAAGTGAAAGTATAGATAAAATTTGCTTACTTTCAATATACTTTTGATTTCAGAATACTGCATAGGAGTAATTATTTATATATGGGCTTAAGTTGTTTTTTTAAAGCAAAAAGAATAATAGAAAGGCTGAGAACTTTTTAATATAAAACCTAGCACTAAAAAATGGTATCTTGCCATGTTTGTTTACTCAGTCTATCAGTAAATACTTTTGAGTGCCTACCAGGTGCTGGGCACTCTGCTAGGCTAGACATACAACAGTAGTAATATAGGCAAGGTTACATCCCTGGAGTCTATAGTTTTAGGGAAAATATGCTAAACTGGTAAACCAATAAGAATATTTGAGAATATGGTCAGTGTTTTAAAGGAAATAAATACAGTAATATAGATGATAAAATGGGGAGGAATAAGGAGAGTAGCTTACTTTACATAGGGTAGGCCAAAAAAAAAAGGCTTCTCTAAGGTGGTGACAATAAAGCTAACACCTATAGAATAAGAAGGAATCAGGCATAAAGAGCTGGGGGAAGAGCATTGCCAATGAGAGAAAAAGTGGGTAGAAAGGCTATGAGATGAGAAAGAACTTGTGGTGGTGGAGAAATTGAGACAGCAGTATAGCTGGAGCATGGCCAGGCTGGGATGCAGGACTGACCCTGCAGGGCCTTGTCCTGGCAATAAATTTGGATGCTATTCTTTTGACAGTGGGAAGTCACTGAAGGGTCTTTAAGCAAGTATGTGACATGGTCTGGTGTATATTTTAACATTACTCTGGTTCCTGTGCAGAGAACAGATTAAAGAAAGGCATTGGTAAAAGCTGGGAGATCGGGATTTTGCAGAGGTCTAGACAGGAGATGATGGCTGGTTTTGATGGCATATCAGTAACGGAACTGGAAGGAAAAAACTGAGTGGGATTTGATATATGTTTGGCAGGTAGGCTTGCTAATTTAGTTGGATAAGGAAGAAATTTAGCATAACTCCTAGATCTTTGGTTTGAGTCTCTGGAAGAATGCTCTTCCACTTACTGAGGAAGGAATGTAGGAACAAAAAGTTTGGGTGGAAAGTAAGGTCTGTAGGTTCATTTTGGATATAATTGCTTTGAGATATCAATTAGATATCCAAATGTAAATATTAGTGTAGGAGATATGCTGAGTAGTCAAAGTATAAATATAGATTACAAATCAGTAAAATAGTCTTTCAAACTATGGGACTGGAGGTAGGAAGCATTGATTAGAGAGGAGAATGCAGGATTGGACTGTCACTCTGTTATACTAGAGAAGGTACTACATGGAAGGTAGCGGGAAAGCCTAAGAAACTTTCGAGGAGCAGCATTAATGTTTGGAAGGATATATATATATTTCAAATCCCATGGTTGAAGACATATATTTTAAACCAGATGGACTTAGCAATTTATGATATCTTTGCCCTAGGAAAGCCCATAGAACTGAACTTAAACTCTTCAAATTAGGGAGGAACTGAGTTCATTGATTGATGCCAGACATGGTGTTTGGCTTGGGTTAGGAGCCAGTTTGAATGCCAGAAATCTTTTCGAATTTTTCCTTCTCTTTTCCGCCCTTACACTATAAACTTGCTATAATTTTTCTATTTTTTGTAAACTTCAAACTTGACATCAAATGAGAATTTCGAAAATGTAATGTACTTAATAGAATGAAGTAAAAGTTCTTGTTTACTAATTGCATAAGCTCCTTATTAAGATTGTTTTTTATGAAGTAGGAGTGAAATAAAGTACATCACATGTAAATATACCCCATTAAAATGTATCCTTTGTCTTGACAACTTAAGATATTTGATAAACCTGCTTGAAAATTTAGTAATATGGTACACATATTTTATTCATCCGGTATGTGAAATGCTTATTGTGTACTGCTCATATCTTGTTTTACAGTTTGCAAATGCTTTTATATTTATTCTGTCCTCTAATCAAACGTCAGCCCACTTTATAGATGAGTAAACTGAAGCTCAAGAAACATAGTTGAATTGTGTAGGACCAGTGGTTGATGGAAGAACCTGAACCCTAATGGGTTCCCTTTACATTTTGTAATTCTCCAAGTATATTGTGTAGATAAGTGGTCGGTAAACTGCAGCTCGCCAGGCACATGCGGCTCTTTGGCCCCTTGAGTGTGGCTCTTCCACAAAATCCCACGTGCGGGCGGGCACGTACAGTGCGATTGAAACTTTGTGGCCCATGCGCAGAAGTCGGTTTTCGGCCTGGGCGAGCTTATTTTGAAGAAGTGGCGTTAGAACACTCAAGGGGCCAAAGAGCCGCATGTGGCTCGCGAGCCGAGGTTTGCCGACCACTGGTGTAGATCAAAGCCAGAGCTAGGACCCATATGTATGAGAGCTGGACATGAGGAATTCCTGGATTTCCAAGCAAAGCCAGCATGCCCAGGTCCAGAGAAAAATTGACAGACTGCATCTGATTATGGGAAAGTGATTTTGAATGCAGGAATTTGCTGCAAAAAGTGAATTGGTAGGGGGTTTACCACTCCTGTCTGGTCAGTACTGAGACCATGTCTGCCCTCCACTGAATTCTCTTAACTAGTCTCTCATAAGAAGTGCTTAACTAAACCCTCTGGAGGAAGGTTTTTATGGGAACAGTTCTATGACATTACAAGTAATGAAAAATAGAATTTCTTTTATAGATAGTCATTTTACAGATCAATTTATTGCAGCACATTTTTTTCCATAGATGTGCTGTGTTACATTTTTTGCTTAAAGGGATAGCAGCCTCAGTAAGGATTTTTTTTAGATTTACTTTTTTTAACTATAAAACTCTTAATACCTGATTTCCAGTCTCTGTTAGTATTCATCTTATTAGAGTCAATCCATATGTACTTTTTGCAGCAGTCCTAAGAGGTGTGTGTGGTTTCTAACTTGCCAAATAATTCACTAAAAAATAAAGATAACTGCAGAATAGGACTTTTATTTCCATCATACTCTTCATTTAACTTAAGTCTGAAAACTTTCCAAAGGGAAAAAGATAAATTAAGATGTGCCCTCTTAATACGGTCTTGTTAACAGTGCAGAAAGGATCTCTACACATTATTTATCTTTTGGCTAAACAGTTCAGTCTAGCACACAGTAAATTCTTTGTGAGCAAAGACATTTTCATCACGCTAAAATGGGATATCATTTTTAACCCTGACCATCTTGGAGCTTCTTTTTTTCCTCCCTTGCTGCAGTCTTCCTTTCAAGTTTATTTTTATGACTTTTCACCAGGTTGTTATAAAATCCGGAACAGTTCATTGTGGGCTCTTTGAAATTATTTCCCACAGCTGTATGTGAAGATCTTTATCTCTGTTATGTATTAATCAGATACAGCCTGATTTTTTTTCCCTCCCACAGAATGATCTTCTATATTTGTCACTTGTCCATTCACTTCAAAAGGAGCTCTTGCCTTGAGAGCATAGGAACTTAGGGTGTGGGAGTCAAACCGAAAGAAAGTGAAACCTTGATGATATATATATACATATACACATATAAAACAGAGAAAAAGGTAAAAATCTTAAAGTGGATACATCATTCCCTGAAAAACATTTGAAATAGGAGCAAGAAAGATTTTCATCCTAGGGAAAAAGGCTGCATACAATAGTATTTCTTCTTAGAAGTGCAGGCAGATGCCTTGGTAGTGTGCACAGTGAACCAGTAGCACTTTCATGCTGGCATGCTCTCGACGGCACGGCTACGTAAGTACAGCAGGGACCTAATGCACACAAAGCAGTTCTTAAAGTCTCTCTACTTTAGGCTTTGAATTTTACTTTGTTACTTCACATCAAAATGCACTTTAAATGGAAAGGGTGTTACAGGGAGAATATTTGATAGCAGAGGAGGGTAGTGTGGTTAACATGTGAGAGCCTGAGCCACAATGCTTGGATGTGAATTATGGTTCTTTCACTTACCAAACTTGAGAAGGAATTATTTAACCTCTCTCTGCTTCAGTTTTCTCATCCACAGAATGGGGATCATAATAAATAATAGAACCTATCTCATGTTATGAGGATTAAATTAGTTAATATAGCCGAAACCAGTTTGGCTCAGTGGATAGAGCGTCGACCTGCAGACTGAAAGGTCCCAGGTTCGATTCCGGTCAAGGGCATGTACCTTGGTTGCGGGCACATCCCCAGTCGGGGGTGTGCAAGAGGCAGCTGATCAATGTTTCTCTTTCATTGATGTTTCTAACTCTCTATCCCTCTCTCTTCCTCTCTGTAAAAAATCAATAAAATATAAAATTTAAAAAAATTAGTTAATATATGTAAAGACTAGAGGTCCGGTGCACAAATTCGTGCATCAGTGGGGTCCCTCAGCCTGGCCTGAGGGATCGGGCTGAAACTGGCTCTCCAACATCCCCCTAGGGGTCCCAGATTGCGAGAGGGCGCAGGCCAGGTGGAGGGACCCCACCAGTGCACGATCGGGGCCGGGAGGGATGCGGGAGGTTGGCCAGCTGGGGAGGAACCATGGGAGGGCTCCAGGGCATGTCCAGCCCATCTTGCTCAGTCCCAATTGACCAGACTCCAGCAGCAAGCTAACCTAATGGTCAGAGCATCTGCCCCATGGTGGTCAGTGCACGTCATAGCGACTGGTCAACCAGTTGACTGTCTGCCCCCTGGTGGTCAGTGTATGTCATAGTGACTGGTTGACCGGTCGACTGTCTGCCCCATGGTGGTCAGTGCACATCATACTGAGCGGTTGAGCGGCCTTAGCATATCCTATTTAATAAAAGAGTAATATGCAAATTAACCATCACTCTGCTACACCCACAAGGCACGCCCATCCACCAATCAGGAGCGAGTATGAAAATTAACCCAACTGGCTGCAGTCACGGAGAGAGCAGGAGGCTTGGGTTTCCCCAGCAATGGAGGAAGCCAAGCTTTCTGTACATCCTGGCCAGCCCAGGCCTCCACTTAAGGCTACAAAGTTTCAATTATAGAAGATAAATAAATCCCAACAAAAAGGGCAGCAGCCACAGAGCTGGAGAGAGCAGGAGGCTTGAGTTGCCCCCGGCGATGGAGGAAGCCAAGCTCCCGCAGCCCTGGCCTGCCTTGGTCTCCACTCAAGGCTACAAAGTTTCAATTATAGAAGATAAATAAATCCCAACAAAAATGACTGCGGCCACGGAGCAAGCAGGAGGCTTGGCTCCGCTCAAGGCTACAAAGTTTCAATTATAGAAGATAAATAAATCCCAGATACCAGGGCCTCCGCTTAGGTAGCTGGGGGGCGTGGCTGGCCTGCAACTCACCACAGGTCCCTCGCCCAGGCCACCCCACGCCCCAAGGGAACCCCCACCCTGATCCAGGACACCCTTCAGGGAAAACCAGCTGGCCCCCACCCATGCACCAGGCCTCTATCCTATCTAATAAAAGAGTAATATGCAAATTGACCATCACTCCAACACACAAGATGGCTGTCCCCGTGTGGTCAAAGATGGCTGCCCCCATGTGGACACAAGATGGCCGCCACAAGATGGGCAGAAGGGGAAGGCAGTTGGGAGGGACCAGGCCTGCAAGGGAGGGCAGTTGGGGGCGATCAAGCCTGCAGGGGAGGGAAGTTGGGGGCAACCGGGCCTGCAGAGAAGGGCAGTTGGGGGGGACCCAGGCCTGCAGGGGAGAGCAGTTGGGGGGGACCAGGCCTGCAGGGGAGGGCAGTTAGGGGGGAACAGGCCTGTAGGGGAGGGCAGTTAGGGGTGACCAGGCCTGCAGAGGAGGGCAGTTAGGGTCAAAGAGGCTGGCAGGGGAGCAGTTAGGCATCATTCAGGCTGGCAGGGGAGTGGTTAGGGGGTGATCAGGCTGGCAGGCAGAAGCAGTTAGGGGTGATCAGGAAGGCAGGCAGACGAGCAGTTGGGAGCCAGCAGTCCTGGATTGTGAGAGGGATGTCCGACTGCCCGTTTAGGCCCGATCCCACTGGATTGTGAGAGGGATGTCCAACTGCCCGTTTAGGCCCGATCCTACGGGATTGTGAGAGGGATGTCCGATTGCCCGTTTAGGCTCACTGGGATCGGGCCTAAACGGGCAGTCGGACATCCCTCGAGGGACACACACACACACACACACACACACACACACCCATGCACGAATTTTGTGCATCGGGCCTCTAGTCATTAGCATATTACACTATGATTGGTTGAATGGATGACCGGACACTTAGCATATTAGGTTTTTATTATATAGGATACTAGAACACTACTACTCCCTGACATAGTAAGTGCTGTGTAAACATTAACCATAAAATTCAGAGACTGTTGTTTCTTTGCTTTGGAAAGACAGAACACAGCTTATTCAAAAAGACAGGGTCCAGCAGTTCAGAGAAGACTGGCATTGTGCGTTAATGCTCTAGAGTAGCACAACATGGCTTTGTAGATTCTGAACCCTCTCTCTTTTCAGACTAGTCTTTCACACCTTAGCACCCTGAAACCAACTCCCTTTGAATTCCTTTCACTCCAATAGCCACAAAATAGGAAGAAAAAATAAGGCATGAGCCTGATCATCAAAGACCCTAGTCAGATTATCTTAACAGTAGCAGCAAACACTTTATAGCAGGCGTCCTCAAACTATGGCCCACAGGCCACATGCGGCCCGCCGAGGACATTTATCCGGCCCGCCGGGTGTTTTTGCCGTTTTGTTTTTTTTACTTCAAAATAAGATATGTGCAGTGTGCATAGGAATTTGTTCATAGTTGTTTTTTTTAAACTATAGTCCGGCCCTCCAAGGGTCTGAGGGATAGTGAACTGGCCCCCTGTTTAAAAAGTTTGAGGACCCCTGCTTTATAGCACCATGTGGCAGGCATTAACTAAGCTCTTAACATGTAATAATTTACTTAGTCCTCACAACACCCTATGAGGTAGGTGCTATTATTATAATCCCCATTTTACAGATAAGGACACAGGTACAAACTACCACAGCTAAAACCCGATGGTAGAGCCAGAATTTAAAGCCAAGTCACCGCTCCAGAGTCCAGTGCCCTTACCTGCTGCACATTCTCCCTCCCATTAGGATAAGGACATCTCAACTGACACCCTGTGGTCTCTAGAAGTCCTGGAGCCCCTGAAAATACAAGCAGTTTTCCAGTCAGGACCAGCTCTTACCATAAGTGATTTTGCCTCATAATTGAGTAGGAAGTTAACCAAAGGTCAAATTTGTCTTGAGACAAGGGGAAGGGTTTTGTTAAACTATTACTTACAGGTAATTACTGTCAAATTGTTATTATAAGGATGAAGTTTTCATTTTGTAGATGAGTTTAAGTAGCTATACCCCTGTATTTTCTCATAAAGTTTTTTTCTTAATGTTTAACTCATTAACCTATCTGCATTTCATTTGCCTGTACATTATGGGGTAAGACAATAACTTGATTTTTTTTTTCAGTAATATCTGATGCTACATCTTATATCCTAAGCTATACTATTGTTTTTCTGTATTATACAGTACAGTATTTTTTGTAGTACATTTTAGTAAACTGTATCACTAGTATATCAAATCTATCTTGTTAATCTTTGTAAAGATTTCCTTGAATGGAATTTTATCTAGAATTTCGTTAAATGTATATATCTTATCATGAATGGATATAGAATTTTATCAAATGCTTATTCTATATGTATTGAAATGATCTTACGGTTTTTCTTCCTCAATTGATAATATTGATATATCACTTTCAAGAGAAATTGCTTTTTTATAATATTCAGTCATCCCATCCAGAAGTATTATATTTATTCCATTCTCAGTAATCTCTCAGTAATATTTTTTTACGTCCTCTAGTTTCTACACATTTATTGATAATATTATTCCTAGATATCTTACATTTTTGTTCCTACTGTTCCTATTGTTGCTGATAGTCTTGTAATTTTTAACCCTCCAATTTTGTTTGGTATAAAAGAAAAGAAGAAATCTGTGAAATCTGCAACAGATGGCCCATCTCCAGAGGAGGAGGCTGAAATAGAGAAACAAAAGGTAAGCGATCATTCATAAGTAATTTAAATGAAGTTCATCTGAATCCCATAATACAGACTTTGCTTTTTATGGTTTATAAAATCCCTAATTTCTCTCATTATTATTGTAAAAATCCTAAGTTTAATGTACAAAAGTAAAGTCTTTTCTTTGAAGTGCAGTGAACCTTTTCTTCAGTGACTCCAAAGACCCGTGGCTGCCAAAACCGGTTTGGCTCAGTGGATAGAGCGTCAGCCTGTGGACTGAAAGGTCTCAGGTTCGATTCCGGTCAAGGGCATGTACCTTGGTTGCTGGCACAACCCCATTAGGGGGCGTGCAAGAGGCAGCTGATCGATGTTTCTCTCTCATCGATGTTTCTAACTCTCTCTTTCTCTCTCTCCCTTCCTCTCTGTAAAAAATAAATATATATATATTTTAAAAAAAACAAAGACCCGTGGCTCAGAGTAATAGGTATTTTTGCTGAGGCAGGAATTGGAGCCAACAACATCCCTATGACTGACATTCACATCTGTATCTGGAGTGATCCTGGCTGGTCACTTAAACTCTGCATTTTAATGGATCTTTTCTGTTCTCCATTTATTGCATATACAGGAATACTCATAGAGTTAAGGAGCACAAAGATGATCTCTCTTATGGAAAATGGCTCGAAAAAGAAAGCCAACTGTAGGTGCCAATGATGAAAGTAAGAGGAAATTAAAGCAGTCTAAAGTAGTAATATTGGAAGATTCACAAAAGTCTGACAGTATACTCTGTATTTTCTCTAGTATACATTATTGATTACTTGGTTCTTTAGGGTTCACATTTAATCCCATCATGTGTCGGTAGAAAATACCTATTTAGTGGACAAGATAATATAGTTCAGAAGCAAAAATTAAGATATATCACTTCATAGAAACATATCAATATTGAAACAATAAAGGCAAAAAAGGCAAAAGAAAAATAAATTTCTTGTTATTAATATACATGTTTAAAGAGTAGTTTGTACCACAAAATACTACGTTTGCTATATTTAGTATCACTGCATTAAAAGACCAAAGTGAAAATGATAAATTTTTATTTGGGTGACTTGGGGACTCATTCCTACAGCCTGCTACCCAGTTACACTAACATGGAATGTGGTCTGGTTTTTAAATACAGACTTTCTCCCGTCTCCTGCTGTCAGTGATGTTGCTTCTGAAGCTTTTACCTGTTGCTTACAGCAGTACAAAGGTCTCTGGGTTTCTTTGTGAGTTTCAGTAATCCACAATCAGTTTACAGATAACAGATGTTATCCTGGATCATTGGTGACTGAGTTCTTCTTTCCTGGAGGGCATTTCATACTCCATATTCCTGTTTGGGGAAGAAAAACATCGTTGTACATTTGAACTTTTTTTCTCTTTATAGGCTGAAATGGCTTTGCTCATGATGGATGAGGAAGAAGAGAACAAGAAACACTTCAATTACAACAAGATTGTGGAGCACCAGAATCTAAGCAAAAAGAAGAAAAAACAGCTTATGAAAAAGAAGGAATTATTAGAGGATGACTTTGAGGTAACTAGGGACAAATGCCATTAGCCTCTTTAAGCTGGTGTTGACTCTAGAGTCAGGTCTGGAGATAAAAATTAAACATAGTGAAAGTCAGCCTTGAGATGTCTTAGGAAGGACCATGAAGCCAAAATTACCATCTTAGTCCTACACAGCCAGTTGAGCACCGGGTGAAATAGCCGGCTTGTATTTTGGTAGCCATGTTGCACTACATTAGGTAGCTTTCAGTGTTAGAATCACATGCAGTGTGATGCTCGTTTGGGAAGGATATGCTGATTGAGCCTAACTGAGAAATAGCAGGCTCATGTCACAGTGTCACTCACTGTGGCCAGTGCAGTAAGCCATGCTTTTTTAATTGCTATATTTTTTGTTTCCATTGCTCTCTCTCTTTTTCTTCTTTTTGCTAAATACATATTCCTAATGACCACATATCCTTATGCATGAGTTTGAGCCCTATGCAGAAAACCTACAAACAGCTGCCAGGAACTAATTAATGACTTCCACCCATTAACGTGGAAGACTAGACCCAGAGAACATGGGGAAATTTTGATTTATTCAGAGAATGGAGAGGAACATACAGATAATTTCTAAGTAGCATGTAGAGGGACTTTGAGGCCATTCTGTAGTGCCCGTTTCTATACTAGTAAGTCACTTCTATGTATGTTGCTTGCACTTTTCAGTGAATGGTTTTCTTATGAAAAGTTAAAGTCAAAAAGAGATTTTCAGTCAAATCTTATTCTGAAAACTGTCTTCACACTTTAATAATCATGCATAAAAACATTTTTGTGAGTGTTTTGTTGGTAAAGGTGGTGATAGTATCACATCTGTTGTCCTTACTATATGTAATGCTACATCCATCTCTAGGTGGACTCATCTGGTCCATGGCGGTGAGTCATGCTCCCTTTCTGCTGGTCACCCCTGTGCCTGGCAGCACTAGAAAGCCTGGCTGGGGTTAAGAGTGTACTCTTAAGTGTGAAACCATGGTGGTTTGGTAGAAAGATAGAAGATAAATTTGGGACTTGTATCTGACCAGACCTTGGTTTCAGGGGTGCCTCCTTTTCCATAGTAGTCTCTCAAATCTTTTGATCTATGAATCACCCTCAGTAGCTACTTTTTTTGGCTCTAAGGTTAAAAATGTTTTAATGTACTTCCAATACAGTGACTTTGCATAAAATTCCAACAGGAGATACCATCTCTGGCTGACTTATCTCAGCCAGAAACAGATTTCACACTGTAAGCGTGGGGCACCACGCCTCAGGAACCACTTCGACAGTCCTTTGTCTATGTGGCCAGTGTACTTACAGGCACATATGTATAGACCACTACAGTTCCCTTCCAAGGAGATTGTCGCACAATTGGAACAGTGTGTTCTGCACATTGTGATCTAAGAGTAGGCCCTAAAAGTCCATTAAAGATCCTGTGGGAAAACAACTTTCTAATGAAGCTATACAAATTATTCACATTTATATTTTATACAGTTAACCACTCACTGACCTTTTTTTTCCAATTACAGTTGACATTCAACATTGTATTAGTTTCAGTGTACACCATTGTGGTTAAACATTTATATAACTTACTAGTGGCCCAATGCACGAATGAAGATTCCTGTGAGAATGGGCCTTCGTTCCCCTGGCTGCCGGCACCGCCTTCGCTCTGGCCGGAGCCACCTTTCCGCTCCAGCCCAGAGCCACCTTTCTGCCTTCCCACGCTGCCCAGAGGCCCCGAGCGGCTGGGGTGACGATGCAAGCGTCCCACCCTGTCCCCGCCGCTCGGAGCCTGTGTATGCAAATTAACTCGCCATACTTATTGGGTTAATTTGCATACTTGCTCCTGCTTGGCTGGTGGGCGTCGCGAAGGTACGGTCAATTAGCATGTTACTCTTTTATTAGGTAGATGAAGTGATCCCCTCGCCCCCCAATAACAACTCATTGACTTAAAATTTGGCCCCATTTCTGGGCCTTTTGGTTTAGTAATTTAATTTCTTTTTATTTTCCTTTGGATTTACAGGTAAACGTTAAGGACGCACGGTTTCAGGCAATGTATACTTCCCACTTATTCAATTTGGATCCTTCGGATCCTAACTTCAAGAAAACAAAAGCTATGGAGAAAATTCTTGAGGAGAAAGCCCGGCAAAGAGAACAAAAAGAACAAGAACTAACTCAGGCAATAAAGAAAAAAGAGAGTGAAATTCAAAAGGAATCACAAAAGAGGTCCATTGATCCTGCCTTGTCGATGTTGATTAAATCGGTAAAAAACAAAACAGAGCAGTTTCAAGCAAGAAAAAAACAAAAAGTCAAATAACTGTATGTTGTTTCTTTTTAGGTTAGGAATGTGATCTCCCTAAAGTTTACAGAAGTGTGGTAGAAAGAATATTTATTGGGAACAAAGCTACCTTTCAAGAATATGAATAAAGTCTTACTCTGACATTGAAAAATGTCTCTTGTATATAATGGTTAGACCTAATTGTGGATGATTGACATATTTGTACTCTGTATTTCCACAGATTAATCGTAGCTAATTCAATTAATCTAAATTATAGTATTTATAAAATACTAAATTTTATATTTTATGAAATTCATACTAGAAGATTATTCTAAAGTAGCTTCTTTTAAAGACTTTACAATTCTATGTGAAAAAATAGAACACAGTGCTGAATTTATTTTTCTAGCCCTAATGGATGGAAGCCAGTAACTTTCTTTGTTGATTGGACATGCTTATTATAGTTGGATTATGAAATTAATTTGTAAATAAAAAGTACTAAGTATTTTTATTATTTTATATATCAGTGATTTATTTTATTTTAAGCATCTCAAACTACTCTCTGGAAAATATCCGAAAAACTTTCTTCTTTAAGGGGACAACTCCATGAAGAAGCAGTTCTAAGTTTTCATTGCTCTGAAATTTTGATGAGCTCTACAATAATTTTTTTTTTTTTTTTTTTAGTAACAAAATTCTTACATCTACCCTTCAGATTTTTGGAATGTTTCGAGAATGGATTTGCTGCTATAGAGTTTAAGGAATCTTAATTTTTTTTTTTAAATTAAAACACACCTTCAAGGCCTGGATCTCATCTAGTCTCGGTTTTATAAACTATTCACTGTCCACTTAGAAGAATTAGGTGTGCTATATAAATAAATGAAAATAGAAACCAAAATGGTCACATGGAACAAATGATAAATATAGTAGCTTTTGAAAGACATAGGAATTGAGCCAGCTTTGTGGTTAATAGTAAATTTGACATTTTTTGGTATAAAAATTCAAGTCTACCAATGTAGTATTGCCCTGACTTGGGATCAAACCCACAACCTTGGTGTATCAGGACAACACTAACCAACTGAGTTACCTGGCCAAAGCAATGTAGTAGTTTTTTTAAGAATATAATTATGTAGCCCTAGCCGATTTGGCTCAGTGGATAGAGCTTCGGCCTGCGGACTGAAGGGTCCCAGATTTGACTTCCGTCAGGGCACGTACTTTGGGCTGGGAAGTAGGCTTCTCCCTGGCCTGAGCCCTGGTCAGGGCACATGCAGGAGGCAACCAATCAATGTGTTTCTCTCACATCAATATTTCTCTCGGTCTTTTGCCCTCTCTTCCACTCTCTCTAAAAATCAATAGAAAATGTCTTTCGGGTGAGGATTTAAAAAAAAAAAAATGTACGTATATAAAATTGTTATCAATGCCCTAGCCGGTTTGGCTCAGTGGATAGAGCGTCGGCCTGGGGACTGAAGGGGCCCAGGTTCAATTCCGGTCAAGGGTGCATGCCTGGGTTGCGGGCTCAGTCCAACGTGCAGGAGGCAGCCAATCAATGATTCCCTCTCATCATTGATGTTTCTATCTCTTTCTTCCTTTCCCTTCCTCTCTGAAATCAATAAAAATATATTTTAAAAAATGATATCAAGATAATAGGTGTAGCCCAGCCAGTGTTGCTAAGTGGTTAGAGCATCGGCCTTCACACGAAAGGGTCTCAGGTTCAATTCCTAGTCAAGGGCACATACCTGGGTTGCAGGTTTTTTTTAAATATATTTTTATTGATTTCAGAAAGGGAGAGAAAGGTAGAAATATCAATGATGAGAGAGAATCATTGATTGGCTGCCTCTTGCACACCCCATACTGGGGATCAAGCCGGCAACCTGGGCATGTGCCCTGACCAAGAATTTAACTGTAACCTCCTGTTTCATAGGTCAAGGCTCAACTACTGAGCCATGCTGGCAGGGTTTGCAGATTTGATCCCCTGAGGCAACCAATGTGTCTCTCACATCAGTGCTCTTTCTTTCACTCTTTGCCTTTCCTTCCACTGTCTCTAAAAAATCAATGGAAAAAATATCCTCAAGTGAGGATTAACAACAACAAACAAAAGATAATAGGTATATATATATAGGCTGTGAAAGAGAAAGGAAAAAAGAAGACATTTAAATTACTCATTATAATAAAAATGCAGAGTATTGTACAGGGAATTGGGTTTTTCTACCATAAACAACTGATAATTCAACCAAATAAAGCATTGTTCCTGTTTATCAATGTGAACTTCCTGATATTTATTCACTTGTCATTGAAAGATCATGAATCTTAATGTGTTTATGAATTTAGTCTGTGAACAGTTATGTAATTTTTTTATATTTCATTTATGCAAGGAAAAAGACTTGTTTCTTCTAAACTGTTTATAGTATTGGGATTACTCAGTTTGACTTCAAGGTTTCTGGGAAACTAAGCCTTTTGGTTTTTAATTGTTTTGGTTTGAGTTTTTGTTTTTGAGCCCCCTTTTTTTAAGTCACTGTATTTAATTATAAATCTCATTTTCTTAGGCACATAATTGATTATAACAGGTAAGTTGAGCATGTAACTTATGCATAGCCCTAGTTCCTTTTCTCAAAGAGGTGATATTTTTTAGGTAGAAAAAAAACCAGAATAGTATTATGAGGTATTGAATTAAATAAACATTCTACATCAAGAATGTTAGGCTCTCAATAAATAATTGCTGGTAGTAACACTCTGGATAAAAAATGGCCACTGTTACAATTCAAACAACTGGAGGATAGTTTGGGTGACTTCAGATTTTTTAATGGATTTTTAGAGAGAGAAGGACGGAAAGGGAGGGAGAAACATCTATGTGAGAGCACAACATCAATTGGCTGCCTACTGCATGCCCCCCACCAGGGATTGAGCCCACAACTTAGTATGTGCCCCAATTGGGGATTGAATGGGCAACCCCTCAGTGCACTGGGACGATGCCAAACCAACTGAGTCACACCCGACAGGGCTGGGCTACTCTTAGTGTCACATTTATTTGGATTTTTTTTTTACTGTTGTTGGGACCATAAGTAAGCATTATAGCATCCAGAGTCATATGTGACTCAAGACCAGTGAAGCTCCGGTTTCTCAGACTTCTTTTATTTATATCTATAACTAGAGGCCTGGTGCACAAATTCATGCACACTGAAAGGAAATTAATTAGAAGAAATATTTTAATATCGCTATTCACCCTTTATAATAGCAGTGTCAACCAAATTCATGATCAACAATGACATTGAAGCACACACGTGCAGTTGGCACCAGCTGGAGCTTTATATGTATCATGCATGCACGAGTCAACTTAGCCTTTTATATGTATATGTCCTATGTAATAGCCTAATATGCTAAGTGTCCAGTTGTTCGGTCATCCATTCAACCAATCATAGCATAATATGCTAATGATAATGCTAAGGCCGCTCAACCACTCACTATGACGGGCACTGACCACCAGGGAGTAGGCGCTCCAACCGGTAGGTTAGCTTGCTGCTGGGGTCCAGCTGATCGGGACTCAGCGAGATGGGCCAGACACGCCCTGGAGTCCTCCCACGGCCCCTTCCCCCGGCTGGCCCTGCCCCCAATGGGCACCCATTGGGGAAGGCCGACCGGACCCCACCTGTGCATGAATTCGTGCACCAGGCCTCTAGTATAGAATAAACTTGCTTAATTAGACCTACTTTCTGATTTAGCTAAACTTTTTCCAGTCCAGTGAAGCACCCCAACTTCTCTTTCAGGTAATTGTCAGCAACACAACATAAATATCAACACGAAGCAGATTATTATTGTAGATCATGCAGTAAGAACAAAGGGTAAAACATTTAACTGTAGCAGTGTTTGACTATATTCTGCACAGTGAGAAAACCTGAAGTCATTTTCAAGGTCCACCATTCTTTTCAGTCGGGCCAAGTTTCTACTTTCTAAATCTCCATTTTCCAGCTAATGAAAAGAAAAAAGGATTCCACATAGTCTCCTATCTACCTACCTCAGGACTTCTGTGAGGATCAAATGAGATGAGGCACAGGAAAATGCTTCACAGACATTTGGTTAAAGTGTGAAATGTTTGCACCTGGCTATAAAGCAAGTCGTGTTCCTGGGCTGAAGAAACTAGACAAGGAGGCTAGTCATTGCTAGAGAGAGGAAGATGGGTGTTGCTACGTGATGTCATTACCCGGTGCCCACAGCAACCGTTTCTGGGCTGTAGGCTGCATTTCGCGCCATGGTGTCTCAGCAGCGTCAGCTGCGATTTGGTGGGCTGTCGCTCCAGGGTGGTGGCGGGGCCTGTGTCCCACTTGGGGGAAGCTGAGTGTTACTTTGTGGGTGCCAGGTCCGTGGTGCCAGTGTGCGTCACAGCAGCTCCTGCATTGAGCGTCTGCCCCCTGGTGGTCAGTGTGCATCAGAGCAACTGGTTGGACAGTGAGACACTTAGCATATTAGCCTTTTATTATATAGGATACATACATACACACACACACATATATACACACATATGTGCATATGTATGTGTATATGTATATGTATATTTTTTAGTTGATTTCAGAGAGGAAGAAGAGAGAGAGAGAGAAACATCAATGATGAGAGAGATAGAAACATCAATGATGAGAGAGAATCAACCATCGGCTGCCTCCTGCATGCCCCCTTCTGGAGATTGAGCCCACAACCCAGGCATGTGCCCTTGACCAGAATCAAACCCTGGATCCTTCATTCTGCAGGCCAACGCTCTATACACTGAGCCAAACCAGCAAGGGCTGGTTTCTCAGTCTTTCATTTATCAGTCTTGGGGACCAGCTTGGTACCCACTGTCATTACTACTTACTGTCTCCAAGGGAGATGGGTTAGAGACACAGGCAGAATAGTAATGATTGCACTCATTCCATATTCTTTACTGACTAGGCCAACATTAGGTAACATCATGACCTTTTTTGCTCATTAATATCATTTGGTATAATTTTTAAAATTCCAATGGCCAGTCTACATCCTAGACCTATTAAATTGTACCTATGGGATAGGATCTAGTCATCCTATCTAATAAAAGAGTAATATGCAAATTGACTGTCACTCCAACACACAAGATGGCTGCCCCCATGTGGTCAAAGATGGCCGCCCCCATGTGGACACAAGATAGCCGGCAGGGGAGGGCAGTTGTGGGCAATCAGGCCAGCAGGCGAGGGCAATTGGGAGGGACCAGGCCTGCAAGGGAGGGTAGTTGGGGGCGATCAGGCCTGTAAGGGAGGGCAGTTAGGGGTGACCAGGCCAGCAGAGGAGGGCAGTTGGGGGAGACCAGGCCTGAAGGTGAGGGCAGTTGTGTGGGAGACCAGGCCTGCAGGGGAGGAGTTGGGGGGGACCAGACCTTCAGGGGAGGGCAGTTGGGGGGACCAGACCTTCAGGGGAGGGCAGTTGCAGGGGACCAGGCCTGAGAGGAGGGCGGTTGGGAGGGACCCAGGCCTGAGGGGAGGGCAGTTAGGGGACCAGGCCTGCAGGGGGGGAGTTGGGGGGGACCACGCCTGCAGGGGAGGGCAGTGGGGAGACCAGGCCTGCAGGGGAGGGCAGTTGGGATGACCAGGCCTGCAGGGGAGGGCCAGCCTGCAGGGGAGGGCAGTGGGGAGACCAGGCCTGCAGAGGGCAGTTGGGGGCAACCAGGCCTGCAGGGGAGGGTAGTTGGGGGCAACCGGGCTGGCAGGGAGGGCAGTTAGGGGCTACCGGGCTGGCAGGGGAGGGAAGTTAGGGGCAACCAGGCCAGCAGGGAAGGGCAGTAAGGGGAGACCAGGCCAGCAGGGGAGGGCAGTTAGGGGCAATCAGGCCAGCAGGGGAGCAGTTAGGCATCAATCAGGCTGGCAGGGTAGTGGTTAGGGGGTGATCAGGTTGGCAGGCAGAAGTGGTTAGGGGCAATCAGGCAGGCAGGCAGGTGAGTGGTTGGGAACCAGCAGTCCTGGATTGTGAGAGGGATGTCCCAGATTGGAGAGGGTGCAGGCTGGGCTGAGGGACACTCCCCCTCCCCCCCCCCCCCCCACCCGTGCATGAATTTCGTGCACAGGGCCTCTAGTTATTTTATAAAACTCCATTGGTAATTTCAATATGCAGCCAAGATTGAGGACCATTGTAGAAGGAAAAAGAAAGCCCATTTTCTGTTTGGTCCACCAGATCAGAAACAAATGAACTCAATATCAATTTGATTTATTAGCTCTTACTGCTTTATAAACCACCCAAATATAGTGGCTTAAAACAGCAAACATTTCTTGTTTCTTATGAATCTACTAGGGGCCCAGTGCATGAATTCGTGCACCTTGAAAAGAACTGTGGGCCATGAGGCCCATATTCTGCATCCCTGACTGGCCCCTCCCACTGTGGCCCCTGGTCCCCTGTCTGCCGGCAGACCCACTCCCACTGCCACCGCTCCCATGCGCTGATGGCACCAGCCCTGCTCACACCCACTGACAGCGCAGAGCAATTGGGGCGGGGCCGGCACCGTCAGCAGGTGCAAGTGGTGGCTGCTGCCCCTCATGATCAGGGTGAGGTGGAGAAGCCTTGAGGGGTGATCAGGGCTGGCAGCTGCTTGCACCCGCTGAAGGTGCCGAGTGATCGGAGTCAGCGCTGGGCACCAGCAGCGGGTGCGAGTGGCGGCTCTGGCACAGGCAGCAGGTGCAAGCGCTGGGTGGGACTGTGGCATGTGGGAGCAAAGAATTTTTAGTAACCACCAGAGGCTCGCCCTGATGACAGCAACCAGCGTCCTGCCTTGGTCTGGTTGCCCCCCCACCCCCACCCCACGCTCACCTGCTCCACCATCCCGCCACAGCCAACACCTGCCATGTTCCATGTGTGCCCCCTGGTGGTCAGTGCACGTCATAGTGACCAGTTGTTCAGTTGTTTGGTTGTTCCATCATTGGGTCTATTTGCATATTAGGGTTTTATATATATAGATGACTTGGCTAGGCAGTTAGGATCTAGGCCAGCTCAGCTGCTGAGTTGCAGCTTGTTGGGACTCCACATTAGATTCTTCACATGGTGACAGAAGGGTTCCCAACTGCAAGAGAGGGTAAGTCCCAAAGAGACAGGCCAGTAAGCCAGGACAAGCAGAATAGGGAAACTGAGATATAGTTAAACAGCAGTTTGCAGCCACCTAGTAAATCCTATCTTCCCTAAACCAGGGACGCTTAGAGTAAATGATTTGCACTTCTCCCCAACCAGAAGGTAAATAGCGTAAATCACCCTACTCAGGGAGATAGCAGAAATCCAATTAGTGTCATTTGCCAACCACACTCAAGGACAGATGAAGTTAAGAGAATAAATTTCATTTTGGTACATCAGCATAAAGCTGATGAATATTCTATTAATCCTCCCCTAAGATCTCCCCTAAATGCCTAGCTCTGTGGTCAGCAAACTGCCTGCTCGCGAGCTACATGCAGCTCTTTGGCCCCTTGAGTGTGGCTCGTCCACAAAATACCACGGCCTGGGCGAGTCTATTTGGAAGAAGTGGCGTTAGAAGAAGTTAAGTTTAAAAAATTTGGCTCTCAAAAGAAATTTCAATCATTGTACTGTTGATATTTGGCTCTGTTGACTAATGAGTTTGCCGACCACTGGGCTAAAGCTAAGGCTCTGTGGCAGGTTATGGAGTCCCACGAGAAGAAGAGACAATTCACAGCGCTATCACTATTTTGCCTCCTGTCTTCAGAGGTATTTGTGAGACATTCTGGAAAGGCCGGGGTTGGGGGAGGTAGCGGGACTGGGATGGAGGGGGGTCAATGGGAGATAAAAAGGGGATATCTGCAATGCTTTCAACAAAAAGATAATTTAAAAAAAAACAAAAACATGTTTTATTGATTTTAGAAAGAGGAAGGGAGAGAAAGAGAAACATCAATGGGAGAGAAACATCAATGGACTGCCTCCTGCACACCCCCATGTGCCCTGACTGGGAATCCAACCGAAACCTCCTGGTTCATAGGTTGATGCTCAACCACTGAACAACACTGACTGGGCACAAAAATATAAGTCTTTTAAAAATTGCATTAAGCATACAGATCAATTTTGGGGGAAATCAACATCTTTACTATGTTGTTGTCCAATCCATAAACATGAAATGTCTCTTCATTTATTTAAGTCTGTCATTTCTTTCATCAGCATTTTGAAATTTTCAGCATATAAGTTTTGTATGTTTTGGTAAATTTTTACCTAAGTATTGTATTTTCTTTGAAACAATGTTTTTAATTTTAGTTTCCACATGTTTATTGTTAGTATGTAGAAGCATGATTGATTCTTGTGTGTTGACATTGTATCCTGTAATCTGGCTGCACTCACTTATTAGTTTTTACTTTTTGTTTTGTCTTTGTTTTCTTTTTCTTGTAGATTCTTTGGAATTTTTTATGTAGATAATCATGTCATCTTCAAATGGGGCAGTTTTATTTTTTCTTTTCCAATCTGTATGCTTTTAAAATTTCCACCCCCACCCCCCCCCCCCACCCCCAGCAGCTGGAACTTCCAGTATTGTGTTGCATAATTGTGTGGTCCCTAGTTGTCTGGTGCCTGGCCCTAGGGTGATTAGGGCAGGGTAATAATGGCCCAGGTGTGGGAGTCCAATTAGCTCTGTCTTAGTTGGTTTGCATTTGAAAGGCATGGTTGCCTGCAAGTTATTTCCTAGAGTCAGGTAGGCCAGAGCGAAGCATCAGAATACAGAAAACAAAAGACCTGATTACAGACAGCCTTACCTTTATTCAGTCTTTCACTAGTATGTTAACTGTGGGTTATTTGTAAATGCTCTTTATCAAGTTAGATAGTTCCCTAATATTCCAAACTTGTTGTGTGTGTGTGTGTGTGTGTGTGTGTGTGTGTGTGTGTGTGTTTATCATGAATAGATGCTGGATTTTGTCAAATACTTGTTCTCATAATTGATATGATGATATAATTTTTCTTCTTTATCCTGTTGATATAGTGGTTTACATTGATTTTCAATGTTGAGTCAACTTTGCATACCTGGAATTAAACTCCATTGGTCATGGTGTATAATTCTTTTTATACATTGTTGGATTCAATTTTGTTGAGGATTTTTATGCTTGAATTCTTGAGGCAGACTGATTCTCCACAACCAATCATAAGTCCATAACAATGAATATCAGTCTGCAGTTTTATTTGTACCGTCTTTGGTTTTAATATCAAGGATATACTGGTCTTATAGAATAACTTGAAAACTGTTTTCTATTTTCTGCAAGAAATTGTGTACAGTTGGTGCTAATTATTCTGTAAATATTTGGTAAAAATTCTTCCTTAAAGTTTGGGCCTGCGAATTTCTCTTTTTGCAAACTTTTAAATTACAAATTTAATTCCTTTAACACTAACAGTATTATTCAGGTTATCTATTTCATCTTGATTGAGTTGTGGTAGTTCACCAACTGATTTTTGGTGAAAAATACAAAGACAATTCAATGGAGAAAGACTGTCTTTTTAATGAACTGTCCCGGGGTAGTTGGACAGCCATACTTAAAAAATAAAATAATTATTTAAAAAAACATCAACTGAAACTTCACACCTTACCCCAAAATTATTTTAAATGTAGTATGTGCTTAAATGTAAAACATAAAATTGTAAGGCTTTTAAAAGTAAACAGAGGGGGAAAAAATCCGTAACTTAGGGTTAGTAAAAGTATTCTTAGATATGACACCAAAGATAGTCCATAAAAGAAAAGAAAAAACGATGAGTAAATTAGACTTCATAAAAATTAAAAACTTTGTTCTACGAAAGACTGTTAAAAGGATGAAAAGACAAGCAAAGGCAGGAGAAAATATCTGAAAATCATACATACAACCAAGTTCTTGTATCTAGATGAATAAACTCTTAAAATTCAATGACAGGAAAAAAAGTAATCCAATTTTTTTAAATGGTCATAAAATATGAACACTTTGCCAAAGAATGTATGTGGATGAGAAATAAGTTTATGAAAAGATGATATAGGGAAATGCAAATTTAAAAAACTACGAGACACCAGTTCACACCAGCTTGGCAACAACAAAACACAAACTGACCATTTTAAATGCTTCTGGATGAAGACGTGGAGCAAGTGAAACTCATATATTCTTGGTGGGAATACAAAATAATTCAACTACTATGGTAACTAATTTTTTGCAGTTTACTATAAAGTTAAACATATACTTCTTGTAGGAGCCAGGATTCCACTCCTAATATCTGCCCAAGAGAAACCTGTGTTTCACACAAACTCCTACCCATGAATAGCAGCTTTGTAATTGCCCCAAATTGGAGAACCCTAACACTGAATCCCTTTCCACAGAAGAAGAAACCTATGTGTATTGTTTTAATAATGGACCCCAACTTGTTCATGTCTCTTTGTGACTTTTTGAATTGTGGCATTGCCACCTGTTGATTTCGGTTTTGCCAATGGACAACAACCTCTGATAGTGTACTTGCGCATTGGAGTTACCGGAAAGGGGACCTGGCCCTGGCGGGTCTGCTTAGGGCCAGCCTGTAGTATATGGGTTCTCAACTTCAAGCAGGAAAAAAATCGCAACAGGAGCCCAGGAGAATTTTAGAGGACGTTTATTAAAGCTAAGGGGGCAGTAAAACAAGGAAGAGCTGGGGAATGATCCTAGGCTGTCTGCTTTGGCTCACTAAGAATTCAGAGAACAGGAGGCCTTGGGGACAGATTCAGGGGGTTTGCCTGGTACGAACTGCCACTGCCTTTTGCTGCCTTGGTTGCAAGGCTTGTGGGGGGGTCCCTTAAAGTTTAGGAGATGCATGCCTGTGTGTAAAGAAGGTGGGGAGGGTTGGGGGGGCGGGCACAGGCATGCTTCTGTGAGGGAGAGCAGGCACTGGGACTTTCATTTTGAGGAGTTTTAAAGGCTAGCCGATTTGGCTCAGTGGATAGAGCATTGGCCTGAGGAAGGGTTCCGATTTGATTCCAGTCAAGGGCACATACCTCAGTTGCAGATTCGATCCCAGGCCCTGGCCAGGATGTGTGTGGGAGGCAACCAATCAATGTGTCTCTCTCACATCAATGTTACTGTCTCTTCCTCTCCCTTTTACTCTCTCCAAAAATCAATGGTTCTGTTTCTCTAGAGAATCCTGACTATTAAAAAGAATCTGGGTGATGCCCCATAATGGAGGATAGAACACACACAGTGTGTAATCTTGCTTTGTAAGTTTTAAATATTCAGATTTATTTTGAGGAATTTATTCATGTGATTATGCAGATTGGCAAGTCCAAACTCTATAACGGGAGCATCAGGCTGGAGACACAAGGAAGAGCAAATGCTACAGATCAAGTCCAAAAGTTGTTTGCTGGGGTAATCAGCCTTTTGTTTCACTCAGGCTTTCAGCTAATTGGACGAGGCCCACCCACAGTATGGAGGACCCTCTGCTTTACTCAGAGTTCACTGATTTACATGTTAACATCCTCATGTAGTTCAAACATCCAGAGCTACGTTTGACCAAATGACTGAGCAACATGGCCCAGCCACGTTGACACATACTGGTATTAACCATCATATCCCTCCCTACGATGGAGGCATTTGTGCCTCAGCAGCTGGGTGGTTCAGGTGCTTGCTGACAGCTGACAGCTGGGTTCTTCTCCAGGCACCCTCTGTTGAAGGGAGCTTGCCTTATCCAAGACCACACATCCACCCTCCCTATCCAGGTCATTGTGAGGTATAAAAGCGAAGCCCCTTTGCCTCAACTTGGGACAATATGTAGTAAAGAGCCACCCCTGGTGCCGAGCTCCCAGTAAGATCAGCTGTTCAGCTTCTCTTTCTGCATAACCCTACTGTCCCTACAGCTCTCCCCTGGCAGTAGTCCCCAATAAACTTCCTGCATGCAAATTTCAGTTTCAGAGTCTTTTCCACTGACAAGGGATCAGCAAACTATAGCCTGCTGGCCAAATCAAGCCCACTGCCTATTTTTTAAAAAGTAAATTTAATGGAACAGAACTATGCCCATTCGTTTATATATTGTTTATGGCTGCTTTCACACTTCACTCAATATAAGTTATAACAGAAACTGTCTGGCTCACTATGTCTAAAATATTTACTATCTGGCTCTTAACAAAAAAGTTTGCAAACCCTTGCCTCAAGACAACAAATACATTTTTATAACCTAAAATTGAAAAATATATGTAAAACTGTGATTTTTTTTATTAAAGAGAACTACATTTAATTATTATTACAAATGATTACTTAGCAGGGTTTGGATGAGAAATAAAATAAAGACATAATAAATGTATAAATTTACTCTCTATATATTCCACTCATGTATTTCATAAAATTAAAATTTTTAAATATATATTTATGGATTTCAGAGAAGAAGGGAGAGAGAGAGAGAGAGAGAGAGAGAGAGAGAGAGAGAGAGAGAGAGAGGGAGAGAGAGAGAAACATTAATCATGATAGAGAATCATTTATTGGCTGTCTCCTGCACACCCCACACCAGGAATCAAGCCCACAACGCAGGCATGTGTGCCAACCCAGAAATCAAACCCTGACCTCCTGGTTCATAGGTTGATGCTCAACCACTGAGCGATGCTGGCTGGGCCATAAAATTAATTTTTGTCTTAATTTCAGTACTTTGTTTTATAATCTATATTTCACATAATTTGTTTTGTTGATAGTAAAGATTAAAGGATTAAATATAAAATATAATTGTACTTAAAGCATTCAATATTTCAATAGAATTTCATAAAATTTTCAATATAAATGTAAAAAATAAAAATTTTATTTTTATATTTTGCTTCAAATTTCTTCTAAAATATTCAAAATACATTAAATTGTTTAATATGAACAAATTATTAATTAATTTCAAATTTAAATTAACACTATTTATATAGGTCAAATTTGTATTTGATTTTTAAATTGAATAAAACCTTTAAAATATTTTCATAATATAAATATTTTCACAGTTTATCATGTGGTGTCCGTCCAGTTGCCAAGAATCAGTATCATGTTTCACTCAAGTGGTATTTACACCGCATTTACACAACATGTACTATTCCTCAGCCACCGTGTGGAACTGTTGTAAATACCATCCTAAAGAGTGAGTACTTCTGGAGCATAAATTGGAGCATCCAAAGAGAAGCAAGAAAATGGATACCCAGCAATGCCAGAAAACAATACTTCATTATTCAAATACCTATTGCATTTCTGCAGAGGGAAAGGATTTAGCAGTTCATTAATATGCCTTTTTAAAATTATTATTATTTTAAGAGCTCTGCCATCAAATTCTCCAACACTCCAAGCATTGTCTGCTCTGAAGATAGTGCTCTCCCAAGTGACAGAGATGCCATGTGTCCTTTCATCCATTGTTTTGCACGTGTCTATGACATGTGATACTCGCTAAAGTATCTGGTCCAGAGTGGGCCCCTATTGTCTGGGTCTAAAGGCAATACTACCAGTGGCTCCCATTGGCAAAACCCAACAAGGAGCTCTGGTCAACAGGGTCAGGCTCACAGGCATAAAGCATGGAAGGGAAGGATGAAGAATGGATGGAAATAGGGCAGGGCGAGGTGGGGTATGGTCACAGAATAGTCTTACAGCTATTTACCCTGTAGAGCTAGTCTGTGGGCCAGTGGAAATTGTCACATATGTCATCTCTGGAACATGGACTGAAGGTCGCTGACCTCATCCCATTTTATGCTTCCATAGTAACCCACCTCTCATCACAAGAAAGTTAACCATTTAAACTATATGCATCTTCAATTCACTTCCAATCAAAGACTTAGACTCTCATTTATAGTAGAATTAACTCAAAGGGCAATCAAAGCCCTCACCCCAAGGTTGAGGGTTGAATACTTTTTATTAGTCTTTCTTTTACCATATAAAGGTCATAAATTACAACTTTTGGGATATGAAAATAAAAATCTCTCATGGACACAAGAGTATGCTGATTTAAGAAATACTAGTAATTATGACCTGGCTTAATCTTGTAGATTTGCCAAATTGGCATGAGAATTACTGAAGTCTTCCTAGAAGTGTGCCTCACCCAACTGGAAGTGTTTTCTTCTACCTTACATATGTGGAGGGCAGGGGGAAAATATAATCAAATAAAAAGGTTTTTTCTAGTCAAATCATATTAATTCTGTAAAGGGGAAAGGAAAATTAATATTTACTAGGTGTCTACTGAGTGATTAATGGAAATTTATTTCTAATGAGTGTCCATCAAGTAAATTAATGTTTATTCAGTGTCTACAAAGTAGCTCCTGGGAGAGAGCAAACAAGTCAATCAGCCCGGCTAGAGAGCCCAAGCCATTGTTTGAGGTTCATTGATGACATGCTGGCTGATAAAGCATTGAAGAGAGTCAGACATCACAGAGAAAGGAGATGAAACAGTCAGGTAGAAAGATGCAGAAATGAGCCACCATGAAACCCTGAAGACAGAGAGAGAAAGTGGCTGTCAAGTTGTATTTCCCATAACTGAGACCTCAAGGGTCCCTGGTAGCCTTACATATGTCCATCTTTACTTACATTAGCCTGGGAAGAGTTCTGTTCCTTCATAGTCATCATTTTCTGAGACAACCAAATGGGGTCAGTTCTTAACGACTTTGCTGGTAATGTTACTCAGGGCACAAGATTCAAGTTTATTGAAAACGCTACATTTTCACACACAAAACAATTGTGTAAAAGCTTTCCCTTTAACTGAATTCTCAGTCACTCTGCTTGGGTTCTATACAACTAGTCTCATTTCCTATAGTTTTATTCATAAAATAATCCTATATAATAAAGAGGTAATATGCAAATTGACCCTCATGCTATAACACTGTCACAAGATGGCAGCGCACACAGCGGGGGCGGGGCAGTGGGGGCAGGGCTGGCGGCCGCTCCGTGTGACTTCGGCCAAGGTTCCGAAGAAATTACATAACTTTCCTTCGGCCCTGTGGGGGTGCGGGGGTCCCAACAGCCACTTCACGTGGCTTCTGCCAGGGTTTCCGTGGCCCCGTGTGTGCGCGCCACAGGGGCGAGGCCTGGCGGCCGTTCAGCACAGCCTGGAGACGGGGCATCGGGGCGGCACTCCAGGACTCGGGCCATCCCACAACATGTCGGCTACACAGGGCAGGACTCCAGGACTTGAGGCAGTCCCATAGCATGGGGAGGGAGGTGTGGGGGAAGGGGAGGAGGGGGGGGAGTGGTCCTGGGTCTCGCTCAATTTCGCGTGATGGGTCACTAGTAGTAAATAAAGCTGAAGCATTAAATACCTACGTGTTTTGACTTGGGGAGTAATACAAATAGCACTGCTATAAACATTCTCGATGTGTCTGTGGTGGACATACTCGCCATTTTGCTAGGCACATAACAAGAAAGGAATTACTGGGTTTCTGGAGATACTAGTACATATTTTTAGCTACATCCCTCAGAACAATGGGATGTGATAAGAGCGGTCCCTTTAATGGACAAAGAACAGGTGCCTTGTCGGACTCTTGAGAGAGGCACATGGCTACCTGAGGACAGGATTTAGGCTGATGCAGAAAAGATATACATTTTTAACTTTTATGTTGTAAAACAACTTCACCAGAAGAAGTTCAGTAACCCCATAACTAAGGTCTGCCTGGTACAATCTAAGCTTCATTCCACTTCACTGCATTACAAAATTCAAATTCACCATAAGCAGGTCCCATTATACTTCCTTTTCTGCTTGGAAAATTTACGGCTGGGTGGCTGGCTCCCAGTGTCTCTTTCATTGTTTGATTTAGCATTAGGCTTTGCTCTGGAAAGCAGAGACTATTTTTCATAATTTATACCTTTCTTGGGATTTTTGGGTCAAAGATCATAAGCTGGGAGCTGGCAACACAGCACAGAAATAGCATCTCCATTAGGATTGTTGTGTGATTCTGGATAACTGTGCTTACTATTGGGTTGGATTTTTGTACTTGGCTCTATCTTAACATCCAAGGGTACATTAAGCAGGATAATCTATCCATGGAATATCTCTGGAGGCACTGACATCTTTTTCCATCTGAGTATTTTTCCTTCTGTATAGCGTTCATTCTGCCCTAAAAGACAGCGAGCAGTTACCCAAGAGAACACTGGTTTTTAATAACTCTGAAAAACGAGTAAGCATTTTTCTTCTCATTTCACCAGGGGGGAAACCTGACACAGAGAAAGTACATAACTTTCCCAGATCACACACATAGTTCATAGCAGAAGTGGTATTAGAGGTCAGGACACCTCTCTCTCTGCCCACTAAACCACCGTAAAATGTCCCCCAAAGCATGCTGGGTCCAGATTATCTCACCGAGATTTATCAATGGGCATGACTATTTTGCCTAAATCAGCCATATTCATTTCAGCATATTTATTAAGTACTAAACCTGTGTAAAGTGCTAAGACTCATTTTTTAAATTAATTTGAGAGAGAGAGAGACATCAGCCCATTGTTCCACTTATTTATGCATTCATTGGCCAATTCCTGTATGTGCTTTCACCGAGGATCAAACCTTGGGATGACACTCCAACCAAATGAGCTACCTGGCCAGGGCCTCCGACTCATTTTAATAATTGTCCAATATGGACCAAACCATCAAACTGGTCATGTTCACAGAGACAGTGATGTCCTGCTCCTCCCACTGATCAGCTTCGTTAGCTTCACAGGGGTTATAGTTATCTGTCTAGTATGATGGAGTCCTATTTAATAATTCATCACTATTTCCCTCAAAAGTGTTTTAGAAAAATGCTCCTTGAAAAGTCTTTTAGGAGAGTTACCTTTGAAAGTCCTCCAGAAATATGCCACATTGGCGACTAACATAATAAGTACTGCTGGGTCAGTTCTTCCTTCAGCTATTTCTGTTCCTTTTGTTGACTAATGGTTAAAACTGCAGCTGGTGTAGAGTCATCTTGAATGAAATGCATTCTTGAATCATATTATGCTTGGCAACATGCTCACACCCTGGGCGGAAAGACAGAGCCCAGGAGGGCTGAGGGAAGAGCTACTCACATCTGCCATCCCAGAAAGTGGAACGGACGGTGGGCAGAGCCACCCAAGCAGTTAAAACTGCTCCTGTCCTTTTTGTATAAGCTGCGCGCCCATGTGATGCAGCCCCACTATGATCGACCTCTCCCTGAAACTCAGGCTACCATTAGTTTTTCTCTCTGCACTCTTCTAGAAAGATATCTTAGTTAGCACACTTCGGCTTTAAGTTTCAGAAGCCAATATAGACTAAAAAGGAGGAATTATAAAGGTATGGAAGTAACTGGCCAAATCAGAAGATGAACCTTAATTGGTTCCCTTCCCAGTGTCCATGTCCCCCCTGTCCCCTTGCCAATAGTGCCAGGTTTCTCCTTGGGGATCTGTGTGGATCTGGGGGTACTGACTCCAGCTCTAACGCTAGGGGTGAGACATGTGACCTAGACTCATCCAATCAACAGAGTTCAGTCCACTTACCACAGTGATTCATGCAGATATGGGCATGTGACCTACAAACATCCAATAAGCATGGCTCATGGGACTTTAGTGGGAATTCTGAATATCTTTCCTTCTGAAAGAAAGAAAAAAATATACTCTGAGGGCTTGTCATAGTGAAGAGATGCAAAAAAGCCAGGTCCTTGGAGATATCATTGATCCACTTGATCAAGTCATACTTGAAATGAGCTTCCTCCATCTTTTCAGTTATATAAGCTAAGGAAATATTCCCCTTCTCTTTCCTTTCTTCCTCTTCTCTCCCTGTTCCTCCCTCTCTTTTTTGTCCTCTCCTATCCTCTTGCCTTTCACTCGTTGGCCATATAGCTAAATGTGGTTCCCCCAAATAAATGATAGTTCCTAGATTTACCTCAGTTCAAGTAAACAGGCCAGATTGAATTAGAACGTCTTGCACCAATATCACATTTCTGGAAATCAGGGATTTTAGTGGCTCAATCCACAGTAGCCCCAAGGCAAGAGTTGGAGAGAAAAGAGATTCAAGAGGCAGAAGGCAATACAAACTCCATTGTTGATCCACCACATCAGTTACATGGAGGGAAGCTGGAGATAACTCAGATCAAATTTGTTTCCTAATAAACTGGGTGAGTCATGGACCCCAAGATCAAAATAAACTGGAGGTGATGAAATATTATTTTAAGTGGAAGATAGGTTGTCAGCAGATAAATTCTCCAATTACTTTGGTTTTTCTTCAACAGAAATCAGATGAAACAATATCCTTTTGAAGAAGTATATGTGGTGCAAGATTTCATCAAGTAAACCAAAGGCAATTCCTAGAAGCCTTTTGAAAAGAAAATACTAAAATTCCTATGACCACAAGAGATGAAAGATGGATGGCAGGAAGCAAATGGTGAAAGAAGAAATAAAGAGCAGCATTTGTGTTTGGGAACTTCTGTTCAGAAGAGTTGCTAAAAATGATTGCCCATTGATTTAGAAAAGTTCTGGTTTCCAGAATTATAATTCTTTCACAAATAAAGTACTATGAATGTCTTCAAACCTGGCACACACAAAAAGCGTTTGGTTCAAGACTTTGTGTTATGATTATCCTGTTGTGATGGTAGACACAGCTCAGGAATGTTCTGTGCTTAGCTGAGCTCATTCTTCTGGTTCAGAAATGTTGCAGTTTCTTATTCATTTCAAGTTTCTTAAGGACAAGAGACCTTTGAACTTCAGAAAAGTTTACTTGGCCTTGTTTCATAAAGGTGTTCTTCAGCCCTGGTTGGTGTGGCTCAGCTGGTTGGGCATCGTCCCGTGCACCAAAAGGTTGCCGGTTACATTCCCAGTCAGGGCACATGCCCAGGTTGCCCAGGTTGTGGGCTCAATCCCAGTAGGGGGCATGCAGTAGACAGCCTATCAATGTTGCACTCTCATTTCAACGTTTCTCTCTCTCCCTCTCCTTTTCTCTCTCTCTAAAAATCAATTTTTAAAATCTGAAAAAAACAAAACAAAACACAAAGAGGTGTTCTTTGTGAGCAGATTTTTTCCCCCCCATAGATCCCCAAAACTGCATTTTGAAAGGTAATTAAAAAGTTTGTAGTAGTCAGGCTTCTTTCAAGTTGACAGAAATGCAATCCAAACTAGTTCTAGCACAAAAGAGAATTTGCTTATGTTTCTGAGAAGTCTAAACATGGGTATGCTTCAGGCATATGTTTATATTTTAAGTCATCAATAGACTTTAACAAACATCAAGATTTCAGATGTTCTAATACATGTACACCTATGTTCATAGCAGCATTATTTGTAATTGCCACAAGGAGGAAACAGCCCAAAGATCTATCAACAGATGAATGAATAAATAAATTGTCATGTATCTACACAATGGAATATTATCCAGCCATAAAAAGGAATGAAGTACTGATACATGCCACGACATGGATGACCTTTGAAAACATTATACTAAATGAAGTAAGCCAGGCAGGAAAGAGCAAATATTGAATGATATGAAGTACCAAAATAGGCAAATTCATAAAGACAGAATAAGATCGCCAAAGGCTTGGAGAAGGAGGAGATGAGAAGTAACTGCTTAATGGGTATGGAATTTCCTGTTGGGGTGATGAAATGTCTTGAACTAGATAAAGGTGGGGGTTGCACAATACTGTCAAAGTACTGAATTATTCACTTTAAAATGGTTATTTTTGGGTTATGTAAATCTCACTTCAGTAAAAAGGAAAAGTAAGCCGAGACTGGTTTGGCTCGGTGGATAGAGCGTCGGCCTGCGGACTGAAGGGTCCTGGGTTCAATTCCGGTCAAGGGCATGTGCCTTGGTTGCGGGCGCATCCCCAGTGGGGGGTGTGCGGGAGGCAGCTGATCGATGTTTCTCTCTCATCGATGTTTCTAACTCTCTATCCCTCTCCCTTCCTCTCTGTAAAAAATCAATAAAATATATATTTTTTAAAAAAAGGAAAAGTAAAGGGGAAAAACTGTTAAAAAATGTAGGTGTTTTGCCCTTAAAGATAGGTTTTTAATAATTAAAAAAATACTTCCAACTATGGTCATAATTATAGTTGTGCTCTTATGGTGGATTTGTCCCTTGTTTTAATTTTTAATTTTGAAGAAACTTCAAACTCAAAGTTGCAAGAATAGTATAAAAATGTTCCATATACACGTCACCTACATTCCTTAAATGTTAAAATTTTACTGCATTTGCAAATTCATAGAAAAGAGAGAGTACAGTAATGGTTGCCAGAGGCTGGGATGGGGAGATGTTGTTCAAAGGGTACAAACTTGTCATTGTAAGAAGAATAAGTTCTGGAGATCTTTGTAAGGATGGTGATTATAGTTAATAATACTGTATTATGTAGTTGAAAGTTGCTAAGAGAGTAGATCTTAAACCTTCTCACCACAAAAAAGAAATGGTAATATGTGATGTGGTGGAGGTGTTAATTGATGCTATGTGGTCACCATTTTGCAGTATATAACTGTTTAAAATCAATAGCTTGTACACCTTAATTTACACAACGTTACATGTCAATTATATCTCAACGAAGCTGGAAAAATAAAAATAAAATGCACTGCATTTCCTTGATGATCTGTCATCTATCTAGCTATCTAGGATGGATATGTATTTGTTTATATATATATATTTATATATATATATATTTATTGATTTTTTTACAGAGAGGAAGAGAGAGGGATAGAGAGTCAGAAACATCGATGATAGAGAAACATCGATCAGCTGCCTCCTGCACAACCCCTACTAGGGATGTGCCCGCAACCAAGGTACATGCCCTTGACCTGGAATCGAACCTGGGACCCTTTCAGTCCGCAGGCCAATGCTCTATCCACTGAGCCAAACCGGTTTTGGCTATTTGTTTATATATTTACATTATTTTGTTTTTAAGGAGGCCTGCAGCTCTGATTTTATGTAGTTCTCCTATAAACAATAGTAGAAATTGAGGTCGAGGAGCAAGTACGTTTGAGAACATCTGTAAATTATAACCCAGAGGCCACTGCCTTAAGTGGACCCTCGATGCTGTCGTTATGGGTCAGAATGGTGGAGCGGGGGAGGGGTGAGAAGGTGGTGGTGGGAGAGGAGGTTTCTGGCCCTCTGAGATAACTTGGCAAGTGATGGCTTTCTGCCACGATGAGTGCTGGGGACCACCAGCACAGGAAACAGAGTCCATGATGGCCCCTGTCCAGCTCCCTAAGTATGGGGACCTGCTAATCAAGCCACCAGCCCCATCTGCCCACATGTCTGGTTTTTCTTTGAATTGTGTTTGCCGTCCTCTGCTTTTGAAGATGACACTGCCAGTAATGCTCCCCAGCTGGGAGAGCAGGTGTCACTGATAAGACCAGCGGGGCCCAGCGGTCTTCCCACACTGGAAGCAGATGGTGTTTCCTCTTTGTTTGGGAGCTGTGGTTGCCACTCACGGTCTCGTGTGAGGAGCAGTTGGTTTTTAGACTTGTGGACCGGCTCGTTAAGAGGCGCCTCGTTTCTCATCCTCCCATGTGCAAGAGCCTCCCTAAACCACAGTAAATACTTTTCTTCCCAACACAGCGCTGTGGGACTCTCAGTCATAATGTGGGAAGTATATTCCAGCTTCATTCATATTAATGCTGTTCATGTCATTGATTTTATAAATCAATTACACACTCTTTTAGCTGTTTTATGAGGTTCTTTATGAAGGATAAAGGATATCAAAGCATAGCTGCAGAATCCACTGAAGAGAATATTTTTGGAGAGTTATCTTTAAAATAAATGCCAGCCCAGCTGGCGTGGCTAAGTGGTTGAGTGTCGACCTATGATCCTATCACCATTTGATTCCCCGTCAGGGCACATGCCCGGATTTCGGGCTTGATCTCCATTAGAGGGTGTGCAGGAGACAGCCCATCAATGATTTTCTCTCATCGTTGATGTTTCTATATCTCTCTCTCTCTCTCCCTCTCCTTCTCCCTCTCCCTCCCTTCCTCTCTCTGAAATAAATAAAAACATTTAAAAAAACCCTCAAATTGGAACAAACAGAATATAGAATGTATTGGCTCCTGTAACTAAAAAGCTCAGGGATAGGTCTTCTGGTTCAGCTGGATCCAGGAACTCAAACCATGATAACAGCACTATACTCAGGCCATCCTCTTCTCTACATATTTACTCATTAAATATTTATTTCCAGAAACTACACCAAAGAAGTAGTTGACAGGATACCTTATGAATAATATAACTCAACTGAGAAAGTAAATTACCTGTGGACAAATTATAAGTTAATTTAAGATAATGAAATATTAGTAAGTAAATAAATAACAATAAATTTATACATATATTGGGGAACTGTGACAAGCTCTAAAATTTGAATAAACCTATGTAAAAAGCAGCTAATTAAAAAAAAACACACACCCAGAACCATGTATCTTATTTCTTATTCAAGTTCCATCTGAGACTTCACTAATTCTATATCACTCTTGCTGGTATTTCATCAATGGCTCAGTAGTTCAAAATCTCATTCAGAGAATTTCAAGTGGTGCCTGTATACATAAGTGACATGCCACATCTTCCCTGTTGGATTGTGGTTACTCCACTTCAGCAGACCCAATGACTATTTGGTATATTACCTACATAAATTCTTTCTGTTCATCTAACCCTGACAAAGGGCGTGGTCCTCACCCTGTCCCAAAATGCTGATGTCAGACCCCCCCAAAATAGAGCCCAGGTTAATAGGATTTAGCAGGTGACTGGAGAGGGACTGTTTCCTGGTGGTGAGTTCAGCAGAGAATGGCTGGAGTGGCAGGTTGTGGAAAATCCTGAATGGAAGAAAAGCTGTTGTTAGTTTTAGGGAAAGTAGGAGCAGGTGCCATCCGGATGCCAGGAAACAGGGAACCCAGGAGCATAGCTGAAACAAGAATGAGATGAGGGAGCATTCTGCAAGTTGGATTCCCTGGGAAGCAGACTCTGAGATAAAGTTTGATGTGTCGGATGTTTATTGAGGAGTGTCCTTGGGAACAACGCCCAAGGAGAAGAGGGGAAGGAAGCAAGAGCGGAGAGAGGGAGAAGTTGAGCTGCATGGAGTTAACGACAGACTCAGCCAGTTCCTGGGGAGCTCAGAAGTCAGAATGGGTCTTCAGAGTTGTCCTGAGTCAAACTGAGATGGTGCTCCAGCATTGACTAGTCATCGGATGGGAGCTGTTCCAGGAAGGGGGTGGCCTTGGATGAGGCAGCTCCCCCAAGTTGAGGCAATCCCTCAGGCATAAATGACTTAAAAGTCCATCTTCTGAGCTTCAGATCTCTGTAACTGCCGACTTGAGAGATGGAGGAAGAGGTTGAGAGCCAGGAGTGGGAACAGAGAGAGCAAGATGATGAAGGTGCCTGCAGAAAAATCACAGAAGACTGATGCCAGGCTACCAAAGCTTGTGTCACCACTCTCACAATTTTACCAAGGACGGATCATTATCCTAGGAATGGCTCCATGAGAAGTGTACCCCAGAACTTCTAATGCTCCTGTGACCTCCATTCTTTCGCCCAACAGCCCTCCCCATTAATGTACTCCTCACATTTCATACAGTTGTGTGAATGTGTTTCTTCCTTTTGCTTTGAAAGTTGATTTTCTTCGTCTTCTTTTATTTCATAGTTCAGTGTTTATGGAAAGATGTTTAGGAATTAATACAAAACCAATGCAATTTAAAGATCTCAGAGCCAAAAGACTTTGGAAGAGTTTTAAGCCTTCAAAGTATAGATGGCAGCCAAACAGCTTCAGCTATTGAGATATTTTTGGGCAGGAAAACGCTGGAATACTAGAATGAGACTTTCTTCCTCTCTGTTTCCCTCTCCTGTCTCCAAATTGTTCCATAGGTCACATATTGAAATGAAGAAGACTTCCAAATCTGATCCCCCAAACTATGCTTTACCTCCAAAAATTTAGAGGAAGGAAAAACAAAGAGAAAAACTTCAGAAGAATGAAATTGTACATTTGTGGTGTTGGAAAGAGTACGGGATTGGAAGCCAGGAGACTTGGGTTTCTGGTCCTAACTTTGCCACTGAACGTAGCTGAGTGACCTTGAACAAAACACTGACATTTCCTTGGCCTCTTTTCTAAAAGGAAGGGGCCTGGGCATGGTTATCTATACATCCCCCCACCCACACACTGCTGTTTCTTTTCTTTTTTAACTTTTAAAGCAGTTTTATTCTTGGTTCTCCTTCTTCCCATTAAGTTTTCTCTGTGGGGCAAGGTTGTTTTCTGTCCCTGGATAAAAACTTGGACAGCTGGAATAACTTTTCTGGTAACTTGTAAGTCTAACTTTCCCTTAAATGCTGAGATTCTATTATTGACATAATTAGGAGTAACAATAACACACATTTGCAGAGTTATGTTAAAGTCAGCAACTTACCACATGTAGTAATTCATCTGATCCTCACAAATGTTGACAGTCCTATGAAGTAGGGTAGGCACCTAGTAATAGTTTTCCATTTTGCTGCTTGGGAAAGAAGATTAGATACATTTAGTTACATAGTGTATTAGGGCTCTTTCAATCACAAGTGCTTCCTAAAAAACCAACTTAAACCGGCCCAATCAGGCAGGTCTTCAGGTTCAACTGGATCCAGAATCTCAAACTATGAAATTAGCACCTTATCTATTCTCCATAATCTAGTCATTCTCTTCTGTGTATGTTTTTTCATTAAATTAACAAGTATTTATTTGAAAACCTGCTAAGTGTTAGTTATTGTTGTAGGCCCAGGGGATACAATGAATAAAACATTGTATTTAGAACAGTGACTAAAACATGGCTATTTTAATATTCATGGAACCTATATTCTTACATTCATGGAAGTTTTCATAACATGTACATTCAAGTGGAAGGAGAGGACATAAACAACAAATAATGTGTATTATGTCAGATCGTGATAAGGACTATGAAGACAACTAAATCAGGAAAAGTGTGAGGAGATGGGTATCTACTCTTTTTTAAAAAAATGAACTAATTGTTTTTTAAAATATATTTTATTGATTTTTTTACAGAGAGGAAGGGAGAGGGATAGAGAGTTAGAGACATCGGATGAGAGAGAAACATCGATCAGCTGCCTCCTGCACGCCCCTGACCGGGGATGTGCCTGCAACCAGGGCATGTGCCCGCAACCAGGGCATGTGCCCGCAACCAATGTACATGCCTTTGACTGGAATCAAACCCGGGACCCTTCAGTCTGCAGGCCGACTCTCTATCCACTGAGCCAAACCGATTAGGACAACTAATTGCTTTTAATCCTTCCCTCAAACCTGCCTCTTCCCCTCTAAATATCACATTACACTTCCCTTTAATTCTTTTTTTTTAATCCTCACCCAAGGATATTTATTCCATTGATTTTTAGAGAGAGTGGATAGGAGGGAGGAAGGGAAGAGAGAGAGAGAGAGAGAGAGAGAGAGAGAGGTGAAAGAGACATTGATTGGTTGCCTCCTGCATGTGTTCCTGGGGATTGAACCTGTAACCGAAGTATGTGTCATTGACCAGGAATTGAACCCTCAACCCTTTGGGCCACTCTTTCTGTTATCTATTTCAATATAACAAACCACTTCAAAACTCATTGGCTGAAATCAACAAACATTTTATCATCTTCATGCTTTTCTATAGGTTGACTGGCATTAGCCGGGCAGTTGTTCTCTAGTCTTACTTGGATTACAGTCAGATGGTGGCTGAGGATGGTCATCTGGGATTCACCTGGGATGCTGGGACAGCTGGGTATCTTTACCTCTCTGTGTGATGACAAGGCCTTCCTCTTCACATGGCATCTTATATGATCTCTCAAGCAAACTAGCCCACCTTCTTAAATGGCAGTTCAAGGCTCCCAAAGCTAATTGTTCCAAGAGGGAAAAGTAGAAGATAGGAGTCCTCTTAAAGACCAGATCTGCAGGGTTATTTCTGCTCAGTCTATTGTCTGACACAAGTCCCAGGCCAGCCCTGATTCAATGTGGGAATAGGGAATGTAGGCTAACCTTGCCCCAGACGGTAGGTTTGGCACAGCAGTGGCTGGAGTAAAACAAGGAGCTGAGAAGTTACTAAATAAGACATGAGGCTATGTTTGATATAGGTTACATTTCTTAAACTTATCTGCCAAAAGACCCATTTTTCAGATGGATAAAAGTGCCTTCCATTACCCTATACTGCCAAAGTTATTCAGGACAGACTTAGGGGTGCATAGGTCTAAATAGACACTAAAGACACTGTTATACTGAAGCAATAAAAACCACCATCTCTCAGTTATGACTGATTTCTTAGACTGTGTTCTTTCTGACATTATGGCAGAGTCCATCTTAGCATTGATTGAGCATCACCCATGGGAACACACCTGCACAGAATCTCCTTCCCCTTGTATACTCAGGATTCTGGTTTGTGGTGGACATAAGTTAATTGCCCACATAGCCCAATTTTCCTTCTACTTTCCTAACAGCACCCCTCTTGGGGATTGGGTGACATTGGCGCTACTGTCAGCTCAAGAGGTGAGCTATGTTGGGTTTAAGGTAATCCGTTCGTTCCATATGCTAACACTAGGGACTGGGTTGGAGACAACGCTCAGTGATTTTCTGAATGCAGATGAGGGAGTGTGTCACCTCAGTTACTATTGGTAGCCACCTTGTAACCACAGAGAGAGCCAGCTTTGGGAAGAAGCCAACATGCGGGCAGTAGAGTTGAGGTAGAAGGACTCTGAAGAGCCTTGGATCAGTTCTGAGTTCAACGTAAATCCAGATTTCTCAGTTGCCATGTGCCAATAAGTCTTCTCCCTAGCTTAAATCAGTTTGAGTTTGCTTTTCTGTTGTTTGTAACTGATTGCACTCTACCTTATTGCTCCTTGGAAAAAGATGACCAAACAGACTCAATTAACCACATAAGCTTTATGAGATTAATTGCACGAGGCTTTATTTTTTATTTGGCATAATTTCACCATTTCCCCCCTAGCACACATTTGCTCACAAGAGTAGAACTCTGGCTCCCTTCAAAAATCTTGGTTGGAGGAATATGAACAGAGAGGCCATTCTTTAAGAATAGATTTCCCATTTAGAGGAGCATTCTATAAAATAACTAGTAGCCCATTTGCATGAAGATTCGTGCAATAGACCTTCATTCACCTGGCTGCCTGCACCAGTTTTCTACCGGCACTGGGGACCCAGGCCTTGGCTGTGGCCACCGCCTTCTGCCTTCTTTCAGGGTCAGGGCTTGGCCCCAGGCGGTGAGCTTGGGCTCGGCCGCACCCAGCGTCCCTGCTACCGATCGCAGGAGCCGACCCCCAGTGGTTTCCTGCGATCCGTGCAGGCTCCCCACTGGTGCCCAAGGCCGGGAAAGCCTCCACCTGAGGCTTTCCCAGCCTTGGGCTCTGCCACACCCCAACGTCCCTGCAACAGTTTCCTGGTGGGCATGGTTGGTAGGCGTGGCTTGGTTGGTGGGCGTGGCTTGGGTGTAGCGAAGGTGTGGTCAATTTGCATATTTGTCTATTATAAGGTAAGATTGGCCCCAAATAACTGACCCTTCAAAACTGTTAAGGTCATGAAAAATGAAGGAAGATCAAGTAACTATTCCAAATTTAAGGAGGCTGAGGAGACCGGACAATTGAATGCTACGTGGAATCCTGGATTGGATTAGTGATTAGAAATAGATTAGTGAGGCAATTAGCAAAATTTGAATAGGCCTGAAGATTAGCTAATAGTATTGAGTCAATGTCAATTTTCTGACGATAATAGATCTGTGGTTACATAGGTTGTCAACATTTGAGAAAGCTGGATGAGGTCATACAAGCATATTTGTACTATTTTTGCAATGTTTTTTGAAAGTTGGAAATTATTTCAAAATAAAAAGTTGAAAAAAAATTTTAAATTAAAAAATAAAGAACAGGTTTGGAGTGATCCTTTTTTAATGCATTGATTAGAATTTCCATTGCCATGACATTTGGTGAATATAGAGAGGATATGAGTCTACAAAACTGCCTGGAAACACATGCATTTGCAAGACTTGGAATTCACAGTTGTACCCTGAAAAACGCCAAGCTGAAGGCAAATCTATTTCTTTTATGAGGCCTTATTAAGGGTCTCTGACCTGGTCTTGGAAGAATGCAAAAAATGTTTTGGTTTGAGAGTAAGACAGATGTCAATCCAGAAAATTTTAAAAACAGGCAATTGTTCAAATAAGACTTTCAGCCTCAGGTTGGAGAGCAAAAACTATGTGACAGAGAAATGCAGAAGAGGCTCATCTGAGCGGGTTGTTTTGGCACCCGTGAGTGAGCTGTAAGCCAGCATTTAGAATGGGCGAGCCTGGAAAATAGATTTGGTGGAAAAAGATGATTCACTCACCAATAATAATAGTGATAAATACTGCTGACAAGAAACTTTTAATTAGCAAATGGAAAATAAGCCCAAGACACATATGCCGAGTCCCTTAGAAGTGAGGTCAGAACAAATTCTTTTCAAAAATGGGAACATTTGCAGTAGCTCCTGCCCTGGAGTCTATTGGTCCTTTTTTTTTTTTTTTTTTCATGTTGGAAATATGTTCTCCTCTCTTTCAGAGGAAATCTAATTACTTTCCTGCTGAGTTAACATGAAGATTATTCTAAAATGCATCAGAAAAATCACTCACAGAGCATTTATTCCTTTCTCCAAGTACAAAGAAGTATCTTAAGTTTTATTTTTCAGAATCATTAACTATGATTCTGATTCATATTCTGCAATTGGAAAGGAGGCCAGGACCAAATTCTGGGAAGTGAGTTCAATCAAAACTTGCAGACTTGTTTTGAGGACTTCCTCTTCTAGAATGAGGCACTGGCTGGGGTGGAAGAGATGGAACCCTCAGGGCTTTCGGGGGTGGGGAGGGGCGCAATGTTAAAGTTCTGTGCATAACACCTTTGCCTGAATGTCTACCTCAGAGGTGGGCCACCCTTCGTTAAATACGATCATCTCTGATTTTACCCTTTTTTTTTTTCCTACCTTCTGACAGCAAATTTCCTTAAAAATCTCCTATACTCTTAGTTTCTCCCTTTCCCTTTCTCTTCTTCCCTTGTCTTTTTACTCCTCAGGTCGATGACCACAGTCTTTTTTTCCATTATCTGGAGAGTTTAATTTTGCATGATTCTAGGGACTACAGTGTTGAGGAAAGGAAAAAAGTGACAGCCAATATGCATTATAAGTCTTCCTCCCATGCAGGCTTTCTGGGCCCTCCAACTCCAACTTCAGGTCCCATCCAGGGATGGTTTAACCCAGTGGTCGGCAAACCGCAGCTCGCGAGCCACATGCCGCTCTTTGGCCCCTTGAGTGTGGCTCTTCCACAAAATACCACGTGTGGGTGCACACGTACAGTGCCATTGAAACTTCGTGGCCCATGCGCAGAAGTCAGTTTTCGGCCTGGGCGAGTCTATTTCGAAGAAGTGGCGTTAGAAGAAGTGGGGGTGTCTGTCAGTTGGGCGACGGGAGACTTGGTGCATGTGGCTGGCGAGCCGCGGTTTGCCGACCACTGGTTTAACCAAACAAACAAACAAAAAAAATTATCATTTGTATCATTCCCTTGAGGGCCAATGCTGATTTACAACCTGGCCTCACCCCTTGCTTAAGTCTAAGCCCCATTTACCAACATCTTTGATCCTTCTTTTATACCCTGGAGGGCCAGGAGTTGGTTGCAATATTATTATTATTATTATTTGTTAATCTCACCCAAGGAAGATTAGTTTTTAGAGAAAGTGGAAGTCGGAGGGAGGGACGGGGGGGGGGGGGGAGAGAAATATTAATGTGAGAGAGACACATCGATTGGTTGCCTCCTGCATGTGCCTCAACCAGGGCTAGGGATTGAATCTGCAATCCAAGTATGTGCCCTTGACCGGGATCAAACCAGAGACTCTTCAATGTATGGGTCCAGTTTCCTCCTGTGTAAAATGGACATAAAAAGGTTTTTGAACCCAATACAGCTATACAGAAGGAAGTTGCTGTTGTTGCCTTCTGATTATAGAGTTCCCTACCTATCTCCTCAATGAGAAAGAAAAAGAAAAGGAAAAAAAAAAAAACTTTATAGAAAGATTGATGGCTAGTGGCCATTTCTGGCAAGCAATGAACATTGCAATAGGAACGGAAAAAAAAGTACAAGGTTTAGGCTTCTTGAGGTTTTTGGCTCAGCCCCCAGGTAGTCATGATTCCAAAGGTTGGCCAGCAACACAACACAATCACATTTAGTTAGGCTTTGTTGAGATGTTATGGAACATGCATTGGAAAGAGCGAGCTGGCTGTGATGCACCTGGGACTCCCAAGAATGCTGCAGAAGCTCAGCCAGGAGAGGCCGCGGAGGCGTTCCAATCATGTAAACTGAGTGATTATGTGAACCAAGTGTTCCTATTTGACTGGACATCAGAAAAATGGCCCAGCTAGTATGGAGGTGTAGGCAGCATGTGTACAGAGTTGGGCTTATCCTGAGCGACTTCTCCTCAGAAGTACTGCCAGGCTCTTGGTAAGTCATACAGTCTAACACAGAGATTGGCTCTGTTCCCAGTTTTTGTCTTCTTGACTGCACCTTTCCAAAACAAACCCTCCTGTATAAGTACTTTAATGAATGAATCTGTTACTACAGATTAATGGATGACTCCTATTTAGAGTCAACAACCTCCTTCCTGAAAAAAAAAAAAACAGTAGTTCCCAAAGTGTGGCACCCAAACCAGCATCAGCATCAGCAATTATCTGGGAACTTAGAAATGCAAATTCTCAGGTTCCATCTCAGACCCATGGAATCAGAAACCCTGGGAGTGGGGCCCAGCAATCCGTGTTTTGACAGGCCCTCTAGGGGATTCTGAGTCACACTAAAGCTGCCCTATGCCATCTTCTTTGGCCCATTCAAAATCGGAGCTCTAACAATTCTTCCCTCTGCTCTGCCATTATCAATTTCTCCTCTATTGGATCATTTCCATCAGCACACTCATTCATGCTGCTACTTTTCCCACTGTAAAGCAAACATTCTCTTTTTTTAGAAAAATATATATTTTTATTGATTTCAGAGAGGCAGGGAGAGAGAGATAGAAACATCAATGATGAGAGAGAAAATTATTGATCGGCTGTCTCCTGCATGCCCCACTCTGGGGATTGAGTCCACAACCTGGCATATGCCATTGACTGGAATCAAACCTGGGGCCCTATGGTTTGCAGGCCAACGCTCTATCCACTGAACCAAACCAGCTAGGGCCTGACTTATATCCTGTTATAATAAACCAGTAAGTAAAATGTTTGTAAGCCATTGTAATAAATTAATCAAACCCAAGGGAGGGTGCGGTGTTGGAACCTCCAATCTATAGCTAGAGGATCAGAAGTACAGCTGACAACCTAGACTTCTGATTGGCTTTGAGGCTGGGGCGGGGCGGGGGCGGGGGGCGGGGGGGCAGTCTTGTGGGACTGAGCCCTTAACCATTCAGATGTGACACTAACTTCAGGTAGATAGAGTCAGAACTGAGGTGAATTGTAAGACACCAGGCTGGTATTTGAGAATTGATTGCTGTGGGGGAAAACCCCACACATTGTAATTGGGTGCAGGATCCTAGCTCCCTCTTTTGTTCAAGGTCAAAGTCCTTCTCCTCAGTTGCCTCTCTGCCTCATCTCCTAACTCTCTCCCCTTGCTCCTGCTCCAGCTACACGAACCTTGCTGTTTCTTGAACCCTTCAGGCTTGCTCTTGCCTTATAGCCATTGAACTGGTGTTTCCTTCATTTGAAGTGGCTGGGTCCCTCCATTTCTTTAAGTCTTTTCACAAATGTCACTTTTTAAAGTGAAGCTTACCGTGTCCACCCAAATTAAATCACAGCACCACCACTCCATCATACATACCTGCTCTTTTTTTTTTTCTCATTTCACTTACCATCTTTAACACAGTATATGACTTACCTATCTAGTTTTTTTTTTTTTTTTGCCTGCCTCCCTGCACCAGAATATAAGTTTCACAAGGGTAGAGATCTGTCACAATGAATCCCCAGCTCCTAGAGCAGTTCCTGGCACATGGTCAGCACTCAGTAAGTATTTGTTAATGTTCAATTGAATGAATACGTGAATAAATTACTCCATGAGTAAATGCATGTGGAGTTATTTGGGGCCTCAGTGATACTGACGTCATCACTCTGTGTCTTTGATCTTAACGTATCTTGTCCAGAGGAGCTGGAAGTTTTCCTCCCGTTGTCATAAACCCATATGGATTTCATTTTTTATTGCTATCATCACTGAACATCATAGCTCCGAAATCTCAAATTAAAAAGAATATAAAAGTGGAAAGGGAAACAGAAAAGGAAGCTGAACACTCCAAACTGAAAATTGCAAGGGGAGCTAGCACTTCTAAGCTTGAAAATATTCACTGTTGTTGGTGTTAGTTTTGTACTGAGGCCAGAAGAAACGGATGGGACTTGAAACATGACAGCAGTCAAGTTCAGTATACAGAGGGTGGGGAAACATACAGAAGACCCTGGTGACAGCCAAAAGGAATGGCAGGACATTTCAAATACAGATCTTGGGAATCAAAACTGAGTGAATAACAAATGCATTATGACTGTAACAACATGAGCAGGTTTTGCAGTTTCTTCAGAAGCAGCATTGGACCTAGAAAGCAAATGGTATCAGTTTCCTTATTGTTGCTGTAACAAATTATCACAAACTTGCCTTTTTCAGCTTCTGGTGGCTGCTCACATGCTTTGGCGCATGGCCTTACTTCCATCTTCAAAGCCAGCTATGGCGATTCAAGTCTTTCTTACTTTCTCACGGAAGCTTCTGGTTTCCTCTTCCACAATTATTTATACTGTGCCCATCTGGGAAATCTAGGATAATCTTCTATTTTAAAATCAGCTGATTAGCCACCTCAATTCCATCTGCAACTGTAATTCCCCTTTGCCCTGTATAATAACATATTCAACAATTCTAGAGATTAGTACATAAGCATCTTTGGGGGAGGCATTATTTTGCTTACTACAAACCTGAATCACAACAGTTTCTTGTTTATTTGTTTAGAAATGGGTTCTAGAAAAAAAAAAAAAAAAAAAAAACAGGACCAGCCCCTACAGTCTCCCTTTATCCCTGTTTCTCACTGGCAATTCAAAGTGTTGAGTACCCAGAAGCTGTGAAAAAATTTAATATGACTGATGGAAAACTAGGAAGTATCCCTGGCTGACACTCAGAAAATATTTATTGAATGGAGGATTAAAAAGTAGAGTGGGATTAGAGGTGCTTTTACTGGCACCTTCCCGCATGAGCATTTAGGATCCCTTGGGGGCAAATAAGATTACCTTCTACAATTTCCTATCTGTCATTATGTCTGTTTGTTTGTTTTTAAATATACTTTTATTGATTTCAGAGAAGGGAGAGGGTGAGAGAGATAGAAACATCCATGATGAGAGAGAATCATTGATTGGTTGCCTCCTGCACACCCCCAACTTGGGATCTAGCTTGCAACCCAGGCATGTGCTCTGACCGGGAATCGAACTGTGACCTCCCTGGTCCATATAGGTGGATGCTCAACCACTGAGCCACACCAGCCTGGCAATATATTGTGAACCTTGGAGATAAGAATAGAGACTAGAAGAAAATTATACTATGAATCAAATAATAATGTTTCAGAGTTTCTCAGTGAATGATTTTGGACTTGGGTAAATCTATAGATATTTTTCTACTTGCCTGCTTTCCAGTGGTGTAGATGATTTTTGTAACTTTCCAATCGATCTTCATTCGGTGTCTCTCTTTCCCAGCTTCCATGAGTTAATAATGTATAAATAAGCACTGTATGAATAATGCATGAATTCGTGCATTTGTCATCAGTAACACCCTCCCCGGGACTCTTGAACTGACCCTGACAGAAGATAATGTGCACCCTGCATCAGGAGACTGGTTTTCCCTTTCCTAGAGATGCACTTCTTGATGCCTCGCTGTGCCCAGCACATAGTGGGCCTCAATAGATATGTGTGGGTTTATAGATTGGGTTAATCATCTGTAAAATGAGTGGATTGGAGCAGAGGCACTTCCTCTCAGGCCTTACATGGGGCTCTTCAGAAGCAGGCCCTGAAACAAGGATTTGTGTGCATGTCATATGTTAAGGCAGGACTTCTGAGGAGACAGGTACAGGAGGAGGGGGACAAGATGATGGGGAAGAGGAAGAAGCCAGGCAGAGGAATGACTTAGGGCAGAGCACCAGCCTCCTCTTGGTCCCATGGGGAGGCTCTAGGGTCTAAGCTATACCTTAGAATTTGTACTTTCTCAAGGAAAGGGACCTGGGGCTCTTACATTCCAGTACCAAAGGCCACCCCAGGGGGACATGAACTCCTAAGTACTTGCAGCTCTCAGCAAAGTGGACCAAGTGGCTGCAACAGCCCAAAGGATGGCCTCCAAATAGAGCCACAGGGCTGGCTGTTATAAGCAAAAAACACAGAAGCCAAGAGGGGGGGGGGGGGCACCGAAATGGGCAAAGAAATCAGGGGAACTAGGTGGAGCCCCAACAGTGTTCACTACAGCTTCTCCCAGCTCTACAATTGTAGAAATAGGCTGTAAAGTGACACCATGCGTCCATGTCGGTATGTGCAAAAATTCACATTTTGAGAATTCTAAGAGACATTTCTTTACTTGAGATGCATTTGTCTTTAATAAATATGGCTTTCTGGGGCGGGGGGGGGGGAAAGGGGGACATCTGTAATACTTTCAACAATAAAGATAAATTTTTAAAACCATAAAATAAATGTGGCTTTGCTCCCAGGAAATAAAATTTTCCAGTTGTAAATATGGCTTTAAAAGACCATGGTCTATATAATTTCTGCATTTAAAAAAATTCCATTTGGTTGTTTCTAGGGATATTTTGGACTTTTCTAGTCCAATCTATTATACTTGTAGAATTGGACTAGAAAAATACAGTTGACCACATACCAGATCCAAATGTTCTCCTCATTGGTTATGGTATTAATTTGGTTTAATATTGATGTTTTGGACATTATTCATGGCATGGTTAGGAAACCATAAAAGTAAAACTTGAAGCATATGTCTCCGGCTCATTTCTGAACAAATATCTCAACAATTAAAGTAGAAAATAACTGAAAATAAAAGAAAGTGAAGAGGCCCATCTCCTTACGATCCTGGAACCACAGAAGGTAGAATGGCCCCTCAGAAGATTAAGACATTTCACTTATAAAGTTTTAAATTAATCTGGTTTCCACCGAGGGCAGGTCAAAAAGGCACTAGAAAGCAATGCAAAGTGTTGGTTTTGGATCATTTTAATGTTAAAACACATATTTAAGCCATTTACACAAGATAAACTAACAATTTTTTTGGCCAAGGGCCTGCCAATTACAATGTTAAAAGAGCAGCATAAGAAACCATGAGTTGTTTGGGATGTAACTTGAGCCTGTTCTTTGGGCCAGCAAAATTGTGAAAGACCAACATGTTCCTGGTTTAGACCAGCTTGTTTCTGTAGGCTTATGGGCTTCTGTGTGTCAAAATACTCTTGGAGCTGTTTATCTCTTTGTCTAAAAAGTGACTGGCAGGGTTACTAAGATACCATTTGGCCCACAGAGTTACAAACAAGACACAATAACTCAAGTCACCTAGAAGCCGCAGTAACTGGTTATTAAGTATACCGCATGTACTTCCTGTCAGCCTGGGGATGTTGGTGATGGTGGTGAGGAGGAGATGGAGGGGACTTTGCCAAGCTCCCTTTTGATGCTAGAGCACCCGGGGGCTTTCGCACTGGCCTTTCCTCTTCCTGGATCTTGTTCTTCCAGATCTTGGCTCCTTTCTTCACTGAGGTATAATCCAAGTCACCTCTTCTACGAGGCTTTCCTAGGGCAAATCTAATATTGTTTTCCCTGACATACAGACATGCATGATGACATGACTCCGCTTTATTTTCTTCAGAACACTCAACACCAACACAAGTTATTTGTTCACTTATGTTTTTACTTATTTATTGTGGGCCTCTTCTAGGCTCACCACTCATTTATGGAGCCTCCTGACTCCCAGTCCAACTGCCTTTCCTTCCCTTCCCTGGGTCCATCCTGTACCATGAGGGGCCCCCATACATGCACAAGCCCCATCCAACACACCACCACGCCTCTAAAGGCTGAGGTATGGCAAACAAAAAGAGAACTGGTTGCAATTTATCTTGAATTTCATTTTTAAAAATTATATAGGTTTATGCCTGGATAGAAAAATGGTAGATATTTTAATGAATGTCGTAACATTCATTTAAATGTACTTATAGAAGGTAGAATCTAAGTGGTAGATAAACGGGTGCTTGCTTTTTAATTTTTTTAAGTTTTCTGTATTTGAAAATTTTCATCACAAAGATTGGAAGAAATACACAAAAAGAGGAAAGAATTGGTTTGGAAGTTAGGAGATCTATAATTGGGTCACAGCTTTGCTACTCATTGACCATGTAACCTTGGACAAATCCCAAACACTGTGAGAATTGTATTTAAAAAATAGCTTGACTATTTATTAGTCAGTCAGGACTCTTGACTGGAAGTGACAGAAAGCCATCTCAAACTAGGAGAGAGAGAGAGAGAGAGAGAGAGAGAGAGAGAGAGAGAGAGAGAGAGAGAGAGAGATTGGCACCCGTAACCAGAGGGAGGGGGCTTCAAACCAGACCATTTGAAATTTCTCCCATTTCTTGCTTCTCTTCATGTGTTAGTCTTAGTTTTTCTAACTTCAGATGGACTTTCTCCATGCAACAGGACAGAAGAATGGCCACAGATTATACCTCGTTCCAATTTAGTAAACCCACCTTCTCTCTCCAAAAATCCAGGGGAAAACTTGGATTGGCCTGGAATGAGTCATGAGATTAGATTTACCCCCAGGGATGGTATGTAATTAGCTAGGTGTGGATCATATGCTCATACCTGGGCCAGTCGGCCAGGACACTTTGACTGAAAGGTCCAGCAAAGCCACATGAAATGGAGGGCGGTGGGGACCAGTCTCCATAGTCCAAGGGACATTATTACCAGGGTGCTGGGGTTGGGAAGGGATGACGGAGAGAGAAAAGAAAACAGATGCCTACCACGGCCTGGGCTCTGTAAGGAATCTTCTAGTGGTGATATTTTGTAAGTGCTGATCAGACTCCTGCGTACCTAACAGATGCTCAGAAAATGTTTTTCAAATGAAAGGATATAGTAAAAAGCCATGAAAATAACGAATTGTTTAAAATGTTAGTAATGGGAAAGCTCTTTAGAGATCAGCTAGTCTAACTCCTTCATTTCACAGATGAAGGAAAATGAGGCCCCAAAAGGGTAAGTTATATTCTCAAGGACATGCGGTTACAGCTAGAACCCAAACATTCTGATTCCCCACACTGCCTCTCATCCTCTCTTTCAAGCCTTCTTATTTCAAACAGATTCCCTTTGCCCTCAACTCTCAATAGATTAACCATCAGCTAATACCACCCAGGCTAATCCAGACCAGCTAATAGCAAAGAAAATAGAGGCTAGAAATTACAAAGAAAGGAAAAGAAAAAATAATCCACTTTTGTTTAATTGTTATTCTAATGAGTTAAGCCTTGGATTCAACATAGGCAGGCTCTTCTAACAGAAAAGAAGACGGAGCAGTTGGCTGCCCCCACAGTCAGCTTGTGGATAAAAGTGTGTTTATACAGCTGGGTTGGTCCAGAAGGAGCCAGGGCTGCAAACAGTTGGTGAGCAGGCCGATGGCAGGCGACAGCTGGGAGCATCTGTTTTCCATTAGAGACACTAGTGCTGTCCTCTGACCCTTGGGCCCAGCTTCCCTGGGGGCCTGGGAGTGCTCCCAGGTCTCAAGGTGCTGACAGCCAACTCACTTGCTAACACATCCTAAGGGTACTCATGGGTTAGAAAGCTCTAGGCTGGGATTTGGAAGTAAAGCTCAGAATTCAGATAGGGCTGGTGAAGTTATTTAAGATCAGCGCCTAAAGCACACTTTAATTCTGTAGTAAAATCTGTCAGAAAGAAAAGGTCTTCTATTTCCTCTCCCTTCCCTTCCCCTTCTCTCCCCTCCCCCTCCCTCCCTCCCTCCCTCCCTCCCTTCCTCCCTTTCTTCCTTTCCTCCCTCCCTTCCTCCCTTTCTTCCTTCCTTCCTTCCTCCTCCCTTCCTCCCTCCCTCTCTCCCTTCCTTCCTTCCTTCCTTCCTTCCTTCCTTCCTCCTTTTTAGCTAAGCAAGGATATTGGAAGAGAAAGCTACTCTTAATTTTTTATAGTGTTAACGAAAAAAAACATTGAAACCTGTAAAGAATTTTAGTGAGTTTATTTGAGCCAAACTGTCGACATTTGCCGGGAAGCAGAACCTCAATGAATTGAGATAATGCTCCGGAGAATGCAGGGTTACATCTATATTTATACATTGAAATCAAAGGAAAGGGACGTAGGTGAGTTACATGAAATCCATTGGTGATAGATTAGGGAGGTGGGACAAAGCAAAGCGGGGAAACCTCTGGGATTGGGTGAAAAGTGAAATGATGGACATGTGCTTCTCTTACAGAGATGGATACAGGATAGTTTAATGTAATTAACAGTTGACAATTAACTTGATAACAATAACAATGAGGGAATGTCCCGGTGCCATTTGTTGTGCCCTGAGGGGTCCGGGGTAAAAAGGAAGTTACAAGTTACCCAGACATCTCACAGATATGTTATCTTAGAGGCAAAAAGGCAAATGGGCTCAGTAAAGAAGATCTAAGTTGATCTTTGTCAGGGAAGATATCGGACTAGGACAGGACTACCCACTATAACCTGTTTGTAGTTAAATATTTAATTTTCAAACCATCCTTTGTGGTTATTTCAGGTCTCTGAGTTTGCAAGACTGCCACGCAGGCCTCCCCTGAGCTTGTCAGGTTAGCATGTGGCTCCTTTCGTCCACAATAGAAAAACAGAATTATGCTGCTCCTAATTTCTCCACAGCCATTAGCCACATCGTTCAGCATCTTGAAAAACATTTTTTGAGTCCTGTCTGTAAAATGAGCCTCATGTAAATGAATATTCAACTTTGATAGTGTGAACAAAAGAAGCCACCCGCTAACCTGACAAGCTCAGGGGAGGCCTGTGTGGCAGTCGTGAAAACTCAGAGACCTAAAGTAACCACAAAAGATGGTCTGAAAATTAAATATTTAACTACAAACAGGTTATAGTGGGCAGTCATGTCCTAGGCCGATATTTTCCCTGACAAAGATCAACTTAGATCTTTCCTGAGCCCATTTGCCTTTTTGCCTCTAAGATAACATATCTGTGAGATGTCTGGGTAACTTGTAACTTCCTTCTTTTGCTGGAGACCCTGGGGCACAACCAAATGTGGTGGGCGCCAGGATAGATACTTCAAATTCCTTCATTATCATGTTAATTGTTCCTGTACTCACCTAAGTATGTGTCCATCATTTTGCTTTTTATCCAATCCCAGGGGTTTCCCACCGGTTGACTTTATCCCACCTCCTTAATCCATCACCAATGAATTCCATGTAGCCGACCTATGTCCCTCCTTTGATGGCAATCCTACCTAATAATAGACAAATATGCAAATTGACCATACCTTCGCTATGCCCACGATTGGCCAGGAGGCGCAGGGGGGCGGGACTCGGGGTGGCCAGGGTAGCTGATTGGACCAGCGGGACGCTGAGCTCGCCTTGCCAGCGGCGGCTCGAGCTCAGCGTCTGCGCCATGGCTGTGCTGCGGCACAGAAGGGGCCTCTGGGGCAGCGAGCTCACGTCCCACCGTGGACCATCAAAAGCGGGGGAGCTGGGTGCCTGTCCACTCAGGCACCAGGCCTTTCAGAAGCCTCCACCCTGCCGGAGGCTTCTGAAAGGCCTGGTGCACCAGCAGACAGGAACCCAGCTCCCCCCCTAAACATGCATGATTCAATCATGCACTGGGCCTCTAGTGTATAAATACAGATGTAACCCACCATTTCTTCGGAGCATTATCTCAATTCATTGAGGTTCTGCTTCCCGGCATATGTCGACAGTTTGGCTCAAATAAACTCACAAAATTCTTTACAGGTTTCAATGGTTTTTTTTCGTTAACATTACTAATCAAAAGATATGACTGAATAAAGTATGCCAGTCTTAGTTTGGATCCCCCTGAATACAGACCCTGAGACAGGAACTTAGGTGCAGGAAGCTTTAAAAAAACAAAACAAAACTTTTCTGTTGAAGGTATTAGATATGTCCCCCTTCTCCCCGCCCCCATTGACTCCTTCTAGCCTGCCCCTGACCCCACCCCAGATCTTCACTATCTTATGAAGCTTTTTTTTTTTTAATCCTCACCTTTTTTTTTTTTTTTTAATTGATTTTTTTTCAGGGGAGGGAAGAGAAACATTGATTGATCAGTTGCCTCCTGTGTGTGCCCTGACTGTGAGCGAATCTGCAGCCTACTAGGTATGTATGTGCCCTGACCAGGAATTGAACCTGCAGCCTTTTGGTGTACGGGACAATACTCCAACCTACTGAGCCACCTGGCCAGGGCACTGCAGGAAGCTTTTTGAAAGGTGGTTGTAGACAACAAAGTGTGTGTGTGTGTGGGGGGGGGGGGTTGGGGGGGACAATGAAGAACAAAGTAGGGAGGAGGAAAAGCCAATGTGTAGTAGCTTCATCAATTGCTGCTGCAGGCAACTCAGGACTTAGTACCCCAGGAACACCAAGAAGTTTAAAAGATGCCTTTCAGAAATGGCCTGCAGGACAGAAGGCTGGAACACTTACACCCTTCTTCGGTTGCAGGTTGCTCCTGGGGTGTGTATTAACTTCCAGGCTATGCTTCTTGGGCATTAAGGTTGAGTAAGCTACTGCAGCATTTCTACCTGGGCCAGAAAGAAGAACACAGGGAAGCTGCCGGCCAGAGATGAAAGCAGCGATAGCCATGGAGATGTAGCAGGGATACCAGAGATATCTGATAGCAAAGTGTGAGTAGCCAGAATAAACCCAGGTAAACTAGATTAACTGACGATTTGCATAAGGAATTCCATTATACTATCCTCTCTACTTTTGTATATCTTCGAAAATTTCCTTAATAAGAAGTAAAAAAACTTCTGTAGCTTAATACTGTATGCAAATTTCTTTAGTGTCATCTTCATGCTTAAAAGAAACATTGTTCTTCCCAATACTGTCAGGTGCACTCTTCTTTGTAAACATTATAAAGGATGGAGAAATGATTTTGGTTCTAAACTGCATAAAATAATAAGCGTTAATAATTCCAAATAATGGATATGCTTTAGGTTTGCTAAGACTGCATTAAATTCACAGAAACAGACAATGTAATATAGGCAGATATTAAGAAAAGTATAGAGGGGGGCAGGATCCTGACTGGTCCTTTTATTTTAGGCAAACTTACACCCAAAGCACCCTAGACCAAGCACGTTAAACCCAAAGGCTAACACAGGCCAAATAAACGAGGCATGCGGCCCGTGGGCGGGGGCTTGACATGCTTGCCCTAGACCCATGGTCGGCAAACTGCGGCTCGCGAGCCACATGCGGCTCTTTGGCCCCTTGAGTGCGGCTCTTCCACAAAATACCATGGCCTGGGCGAGCCTATTTTGAAGAAGTGGCGTTAGAAGAAGTTTTAAGTTTAAAAAATTTGGCTCTCAAAAGAAATTTCAATCGTTGTACTGTTGATATTTGGCTCTGTTGACTAATGAGTTTGCCCTAGACAATGGCATCTGTTGTGTGTGCAGCCTAGCTTTCATGTCCCCTACTCTTAGGAAAGTTTCCCAATTTCCTTCTTCCATTTTATGCAGTTTAGTGGGATTATGAGTTCAAGAAGTCCAACTGATTCAGGTTGTTTTCCTGAGCAGGATGCAAGGGTGATTTCTTTCCTGAGTCCTTGTCCAGATGGATTCAGAGAATGAAGCCAGGGACAAAAGGTGGTAGATGAAAAGGGTGGAAATTTATTGGAAGCAAATACAAACTCCCACGTAAGGAGGGGGTCTCAAGGGAGTAACCCACAAAGCCCCCTTTTCTAAGGTTTATAAAGGCTGTAGTTCTTTGTTTCTTGATACTCCCTTCTATTTGGTCATTCTTTTTGCAGAATATCAGCTTCAAAGCAAAAACCCGATGTGGTGACCCCCCCCCCTCTTTCTCTACCCCTTATCTTGTAACATTTCTCTATCTCCTGTGAAAATCGGTTTTCCTTTTCCTCCCATTTGTCAGCATCTCCCTATCCTCTATGAAAGTTTGTTTCCTTTTCCCCCCTACCCCGTGGCTTTTCCTTATCTTCTGTGAATTGATGTCTTCCTCTCCCCTTATCCTGTAGCACCTTTTTTTTTTTCTTTCTCTGTGAGTGTATGCCTTCTGGCGGCTCCAAGCCCTCACCTATGCATTCCTCCCCCATGGACCCTCTTTATTCCTAAAACTCCCTAAACCTGCCTATTTTATCCCCAAAATTCCTTTCACAACTATACTGTGACCTCCATGCTGTGAGGAAGCTCAGGTTGCATGGAGAGGCTTCATGGAGAGAGAAAGGTGCCCAATTATTGTCCAGCTGTTCCAGCTATACCAGCCCAGGTATCACACATGTGAGCGCAGAAGCCTTCAGGTGACTCTAGCCCCAGCTGCCATGTAGCTACAACTACACGAGTGAAAACTGCTCAGCTGAGTTCAGTCAACCTTAGAACTGTCAGCGTAAAAAAATGTGTGCATGGATATAGCAAAAGACATGTACTAAACGGGTCATAGAAGTACAATCTGTAATGGCCCTGGATTCGTTTCTTAGGATTGCCTTAATAAAGTACGACAAAATGGGTGGTTAAAAAAAAGAGAAACCTATTCTCTCACAGCTCTGGAGAAAGATCATCTTTTTTGTTGTTGTTAATCCTCACCCTTTGGATATTTTTTTTTCATTGATTTTTAGATAGAATGAAAGGAAGGGATGGGGAGAGGGAGAAAAACATCACTGTAAGAGAGATACATAGATTGTGTTGCCTCCCGCATGAGCCCCGCCCGACCCAGGCTGGGGGTCGAACCTGCAACCCAGGTATGTGCCCTTGACTGGAAATCGAATCCAAGACTCTCTGTTGTGTGAGCAGATGCTCTAACCACTGAGCAGCACAGTCAGGACTAGAGGAAGTTCAAAATCAAAGTGTCAGCAGGGTCATGCTCACTCTCAGGCTTCAGGCCTCGTCCTCTCCTAGCCTCTGGTGGTGGCCTTTGACTGCGTCACTCTAATCTCTGCCCCTGTCCTCAAATGGTGTTTTCTCTTTGTGTGTCTGTCTGTACCTATGTCCAAACTTCCTTCTTCTTATAAGGACACCAGTCATATTGGACTAGGGCTCACCCTAGTGACCTTATCTTGGCTTGATTACATCTGCAAAGACCCTGTTTCCAAATAAGATCACATTCACTGGTGCCAGTGGTTAGTGTTTCAATGTACCGTATTTTCCGGCGTATAAGACGACTGGGCATATAAGATTTTCCTGGGTTAAAAAGTCATCTTATACGGTAATAGTAAATAGGCTTTTTGCCCAAGTCTCTCTCATGAATAGAGTGTCAGGTACCGTATTTTCCGGTGTATAAGATGACTTTTTAACCCAGGAAAATCTTATATGCCCAGTCGTCTTATATGCCGGAAAATACGGTATCTTTTTTGGGAACACAATTCAACCCATAACAAGCACAAGTGGAAAGAGCCCAAATGACTATCAACAGTGGAATGGATAAATAAATGGTCACGTACTGAAATACCACAGAGCAGTGAGAATAAACATACAATATGGACTAATCTCAAAGCATGATGTTGATGGACATAATAGAGTTCATACTGTAAAATCCCCTTTACATAAAGTTCAAAACCTTGGGGAGAGGTCGTGATTTCTTTCAACATGGTCTGAGTGATTATGCAGTATATTCACTTTGTAGAGCCACCAATCTATGCTTTTATGTTAAATATCAATAAAATGTTTTTTTTCTTTTAAAGTCCCTTTACTCATGAAGCTGACCATTGAGGAGAGATGGTCAATAATCAACATAAATAGGAAAAAATTATAGAGTATTAGTTGGAGCTATGTGCTGCAGACAGAGATAAAGCAAGGAGGGGCCCAGTGAGGACTAGAAGGGGAATGTGATGATCCAGCAATCCCATTCCTGAATATTTATCCAAAAGTATTAAAATTAAGATCTGGAAGAGATAGCTTCATTCCCATGTTCATTGCAGAATTATTCACAATAGCCAAGATATGGAAACAATGTAACTATCCACTGACAGATGAATGGGTAAAGAAAATGTGGTATACTAGTATACATATGAGAGAATATTATTCAAACTTAAAAAAAGGAAAGCCCTTGAAGGTGTGGCTCAGTGATTGAACCAGGAGGTCTCCTTATGATTCCTGGTCAGGGCATATGCCCTGGTTGCGGACTCAATCCCCAGTAGGGGGCGTGCAGGAGGCAGCTGATCAATGATTCTCATCATTGATATTCCTCTCTCTTCCTCTCTGAAATCAGTTTAATATATATATATGAAGGAAACCCTGACCTTTGTGATATAGAGAACATTATGCTAAGTGAAATAAACCAGTAATAGAAGGACAAATACTGTATGATTCCACTTATATGAGGCATTAAAATAGTTAAACTCACAGAATCAGATAATAGAATGGTGGTTTCCAGGGTTGAGAAGAGAGGAAATGGGGAAGTGTTGTTCAATAAATATAAGTTATAGTCATACAAAATGTGTGCACTTAAAATTTTGTTGAGAAGGTGGATCTCATGTTAAGTTTCCTTACCTTCCCCCATCCCCTTCAAATAAATAACAAAGGGACACAAGAAATCTTTTGCAGGTGATGGATATTTTTATTACCTTGTGAAAACAGTATCAAAGGTGTATGCATGTGTCAAACTCAGCAAAATGTATACATTAAATATGTGCATTTTTTTGTGTACTACATATACCTGAATAAAGCTGAAAAAAAGTAAAACAGTGGTCAGAGAAAGGCAGTTGAGATGCTAACACTGGTTTGATTCAGTAAGTTTCATTTAATCTTCACAACAAGCTTATGAGTAAGGGATTGTTACATATTAAAATAAGTTACGGTAGGCAAATGTGGAGAAAGGCACTAAATTAAACAGCCACAAATAGGTAAGACAGTTTGCTGCTCAGGAAACATATTTTTATTGCCATATGAATCAGGGATGACAACATAGATGGCCAGATAATTCATAGAGAGACAGATAGATGGACAGACAGACAACATGTATAAAAACAGAGATGGCTACTGAGCTTTCTATAATCTTGCTAGTCCTTGTCAGGGCTCAGAAGACAATGTGTTTGTTGTCATCAGAGCTTGAAATGAGAGTCAAGTAATATTTGATTTGTTTGTCTTGCCCAAGTTTAAAAACTGTGAAAGAAAAAAGAATGTGATATTTATCACATTACATAATTATAGTACAATATTATTGCCTATATTGATTATACTGTGGATTAGCTCTCTATGGCTTATTTACTAGTCTTTACAAATTTGCACCCTTGAACACCATTAATTTTATTTCTCTCATCCCCTGGCAACCGCCATTTTACTGTTGTTGTTTTTTTCAGATTTAACTTTCTATATTCCATACTAGAGGCCCGGGGCACGAATTCGTGTACCAGTGGGGTCCCTTGGCCTGGCTTGCGGGATCGGGCTGAAACCAGCTCTCCAACATCCCCCGAGGGGTCCTAGATTGCGAGAGGGTGCAGGCCAGGCTGAGGGACCACACTGGTGCAAAATCGGGGCTGGGGAGGGACACGGGTGGTTGGGCAGCCAGGGAGGGACTGCGGGAGGGCTCCAGGGTGTATCCAGTCTGTCTCGCTCAGTCTTGATAAGCTGGATCCCAGGAGCAAGCTAACCTACTGGTGGAAGCATCTACCCCCTGGTGGTCAGTGCACATCATAGCGAGTGGTTGAACGGCCTTAGCATATCATTAGTATATTAAGCTTTGATTGGTTGAACAGCTGACCAGACGACCAGACACTTAGTATATTAGGCTTTTATTATCCTATATAATAAAACCTTAATATGCAAATCAACCAAACGATGGAATGACCAGTTGCTATGATACATACTGACCACCAGGGGGCAGATGCTAAACGCAGGAGCTGCCCCCTGGTGGTCAGTACACTCCCATAGGGGGAGCACTGCTCAGCCAGAAGCTGGGCTCACGGCTGGCAAGTTCAGTGGCAGTGGCTGGAGCCTCTCCTGCCTCTGCTGCAGGCGGGTGGTAAGGAGCGAGGGGTCCGGAACTGTGAGAGGAATGTCTGACAGGAGGATATTCCCTGAGGGGTCGTGGACTGCGAGAGGGCGCAGGCCGGGCTGAGGGAACTCCCCCAGTGCACGAAATTTCATGCACCGGGCCTCTAGTATAGGATATAAATGATATCATTAAGTTCTGTCTTTCCCTGTCTGACTTACCTCATTTAGCATAATGTGCTTAAGGTCCATCTATGTTGTCACAAATGGAAGGAAATTCTCCTTTCTCAAGGCTGAATAATATTCCATTGTGTATATTCCACATCTTTTAAAAAAAATCTATTCATCTAATGATGAGGATTTGGGTAGTTTCTATATCTTGGTTATTGTGAATAATGCTGTGATAAACATGGGAGTGCATATATCTCATCAAAATCCTATTTTCATTTTCTTGGGTATATACCCAGAAGTGGAATTGCTGGATTATATGATAGATCTATTTTTAATTCTTTGAGGAAACTCCATATTGTTTTCTACCCCTTTACTTTTGACCACAGAGAAGAATATTAGCAGAAAAATACATTGGAAAATACAAAAGTTATCAAAATGAATTTGAGATTATTAGTAGTTGAGAAATCTTTCCCATATAATTTACACACATTTTTTATCTAGGAATTCTCATTCCCATACTTGTTCAAAACTGCCTTTCTGACTTTTTTCTTGATTGTTGGAGGCACAAATTCTTCATTGCTCTTCTCTCTTCTGAGGAGCTCCTTCCACCATCCTCCCCATCCCACCTCTACAAGTAGGCTACAGAGAAAGTCCCTCGAGTTCTGTGGTCCTTAAATTTCAGAAGCACCAGAACCACTTAGAGGGCTTATTAAAACATATTGTCGGGGTTGCTCAATGGTTAGAACGTCAGCCCACACACTGAAGGGTTGCGGGTTGGATACCCAGTCAAGGGCAGGTATCTGGGTTGCAGGTTCAGTCCCCTAGCCTGGTCTGGGAGCATGTGGGAGGCAACTGATCCATGTGTCTCTCTCACATCAATGTTTCTCTCTTCCCCTTCCTTCCACGCTATCTAAAATCAATGGAAAAAACTCCTCCAGTGAGGATTAACAACAACAAAATAAAACAACACAACACATTGTTGGGTCTCAAACCCAAAGTTTCTGATTTATTAAGTCTGAAGAGAGGCTTAAGTATTTGAGCCCAGGTAACGCTGAAGTTGCTGGTCTGGGGACCATACCTGGAGAACTTATTCCTTTCAATCTGCTTCCCAAGGCAGGTTTACAAGTGGTTATGTAGGATTCTTGTTAATGGTTACAAGGAAACATTAAAGGGATTACATTATGTTACTAGATGGTAAAAGAAAGGCCACCCACACTTTCAGTCTCTCCAGGGCAAGGCTGGTTCCCACCTTCCACATGCAATCCAGGGAGAACCCCAGTTTTCCCTACTGTATATTGCAAGAATTTAATAAAATTAAGCTCCTAAGAGACAGTTCTCTAAATGGTGGCTACTTTAATTTTGTTTCCTCTCACATCGCTAGTCATCCAACCACTCGAATCGGATGCAGTCACATCCTGCCGGCTCATTAAGGGGTGGGTTGAAGAGATGCAGGCAATGGCGCCACTGAGGACACAACGAGGACCCAGGTGCCGTCCCCATGGCACCTAGGCGGCCAGGTGCAATGCTCTGGAGCAGAGGGTGCAGTTAGAGCCGCGCGGGAGCGTACGCTTCCGGCCACGTGATAACGTCCAGCGCCAATGGGAGGGCTGGACGTCACCCCCGCTTCCTCACCGTGGCAACGGGCTGGTAACTATTTCCGGTGCGGTGAGGGCTCGGGGCTGATGCGGGTGAGTGTCCTTCTTCTCACGCTGTCCGCGCGGCTGCCGCTGCCGCGCCGTTTCCTCGCCCCGGCCCGTGCGCTCGCCGGGACCTTCCTCTCCAGGGCCGGGAGGGGGCGGTGCGCCGGATGCCCCTTGCCCGGGCGGGGGTGACGGAGCGGACCCGGGACGCTCCTCGTTCCCTCGGTCGCGCGTGGGGCCCGCGCCGGCCCCCTTTCCCAGCCGTGGCTCCAGCGTGGCGGCCGCACTCCCTCGCCGGGGAAGGGAGTGTCTGTTTGTGGGAGTCCTCGCTGCCCTTCGCCCACTTTGCAGTCTGCGGCTGTGGGTTTCTCCAAGTCTGAGGCTCGCAGGAGAGCCGAGGGTGCGCGCCCTGGCCCCGCGTGTGATCGAGGCCTGGTTAGAGTCCGCGGGACGTTAGCATTGACTCCTCAGTCGGAGGAAGAGGACCGGGAAAGGACCGAGAAGAAGGAGGAGCAGCTTTTGGAGAGGAGGGTGGAGACCTGGAGCTGGAGGTGCCCTGGAAGGAGAGGGCATCGTGTTTCCGGAAGGAGGGAGTTCAACTGGACTGGCCTCTGTAGGGGAGGGAAGGAAAGGTATTTTGGGGACCATGTGACCGAAATCCTTCAATATTTAGCTAAGGGATTTTTATACGCTCAGGAGTTTAATAATTTCCTTCTTTGCTTGTTTTAAATAAAGCTCTCCCCCCCCCCCAACTTCTAAGAAACGGTGCATGCTTATTAAAGAAAATCTGGGAAATGCAGAACTATTTTAAGAGATCACCTATAGTTCCACCAACCCAGCTTTTTTTTTTTTTTAAATCATTCTTTGTAATTTCCATAGCATATTCTTAACTTACTTATGATCATAGTGTATGCATATAAAATAGGATTACAGTTGGCCGTGTGTATCCACGGATTCATGCAGATTCAGCCAACCACAGATCCAAAATATTTGGGAAAGAAAAAAGCTACATTGTAAAGGACTTAGCATCCTTGGATTTATCCAGCGGGGAGGTCTTGCAATTAATCTCTTATTCCTAGGAAGGACTTTGTAACTAGAAAGCGTAATTTTTGTACATTGCATCCATGATATGGATAGATGTGTTTTTTTCTGAGATACAATTCACATGCCATAACATCCATTCTTTTAAGTTGTAAATTTGATTTTTCCAGCACTCGTCACCACTATCTAATTCCAGAAAATTTTTATCGCCTCTAAAAGAAACTGTACCTGTTATAGACACTCCTTTTGCTTCTTCAGTCCCTGGCATCCATTAATCTACCTTTTGTGTCTGTGGATTTTTCTATTCTGGATATTTCATGTAAATGGAAGCATAAAATATGTGTCCTTTTGTGTCTGGCTTCTTTCACTTAGCTTAATGTTTTCAAGGTTAATCAGTGTGTTATGTATTATTCCTACATTCCTTTTTATAGCTGAATAATATTCCATTATATGAATATGCCACATTTTGTTGATGGACATGGGTTGTTTCCACTTTTTGACTCTTATGAATACTTTTACTTTATAAACATCCATGCACAAGCTTTTGTGTGGACGAATGTTTTCAGTTCTCTTGGGTGTATACCTAGAAACAGTTTCTGTGTCATACAGTAATTCTTTTTGAGGAACTGCCATATGTTTTCCAAAGTGGCCTGCACCAGCAGGATGTGAGGGTTCAGATTTCTCTTTATCCTTGTCAACACTTATCTTTTTGATTGCTGCCATTGGTTGTGAAATGGCATGTCATTGTGGTTTTGATTTGCATTTTCTGGATGGCTGAAAATGTTGAGCATCTTTTTCCTTCTTGGCCTTTTGCAAATCTTTGGAGAAATGTCAGTTTAATTACTTTGCCCTTTTTAAAATGAAATTTTTAAAAACTTATTTTAAAGTTGTATGGGCTCTTTACATAGTCCAGGTTAAGTCCTTATCAGATACACAATTTGTAATCTTTTCTCTCCCATTTTCTCCATTTTGGGGAGTTTCTTTTCACCTTCTTGAATGGTGTCCTTGAAGTGCAAAAGTTTAAAATTTTGGTGAAGTTCACTTTATAGTTTTTTGGTTGCTTGTGCTTTTGGTGTCATATCTGAAACCACTGCCAAATTTAAGGTCATGAAGACATCTCTTTTTTTACCTAAGAGTTTTATAGTTTCACCTTTTGCATTTAGGTCTTGATATATGTAGAGTTAAGGTCTATATATGGTGTGAGTTAGGCATCCAAATTCATCCTTTTGCATGTAGCTATCTAACTGTCCCAGCACTATTTATTGAATACTCTGTCCTTTCCCCATTGAATGGCCTTGGTACCCTTGCCAAAACCAACTGACCATAATATACACTGAGTGGCCAAATTATTATGATCTCTGAACGCATAATAATCTGGCCACTCAGTGTGTGTGTGTGTGTGTGTGTGTGTGTGTGTGTGTGTATCAGAGGCCCGGTGGATGAATTCGTGGATGGGTGGGGTCCGGCCAGCCTGGCCAGGGGGAGGGGACATGGGCGGTTGACCGGCTTGCCTGCTGGTCGAACTCCTGATCGAGGGGACAATTTGCATATTAGCCTTTTATTATATAGGATATACACTGACTGGCCAGATTATTATGCATTCAGAGATCATAATAATCTGTCCACTCAGTGTATAGGTTATTCTTATTTTAGGCATTTCTCTATGTTGGACATTTAGCTCACTCTCTTTTTTTAATTATCCTGTGTTAAACAAAACATTAAAGACATAAAACATTTTCTGTATTTGAAGTTATTTTGGTAGAAAGTGTTCTCAGAAGTGGAATTACTGGGTCAAAGATGAAATAAGTATGTTTTGGAGCTTACTTAATGGGGTATTAAACCTTCAGTGTCATCATGATGGTAAGAGCAACAAAACTTTTCTTTATTCAGCTATAGCTTCAGGGCTGGATTTCTGTAAAAGCTTTTTTCTGTAAGATGGATTTCACAATTTCCTCTTTCAACTGCTTCTAAAAGACTAAGTAAATCTAGAGCAAAAACTTCAACATAAGGGGCAAACAGAACATGTGGTAGTTTTCTAAATGGGTTAAAGGGGAAAAAAATAGTGTCATCACATGCAGTAAGAAAATAAAACAATCTTTGAGAGAAATGGGGTCAAAATTTAGACCTTAAATCAATGCCATGAATGTCCTTGGAGCAAAAACAATGTTTTATTCTGAGTTTCTCTCCTGGCCTTGATAATCAGGTTAATTACATTCATTGTGGTCTCAGAAACGGCTAATTACATATTCTCTTTGTAGTATAGTACCTAGTTAAAAAAACGTTCAAATACAAAATGTTATTAGGAAAAAAATTAAGTTTCCCTTTTACCCTTTCCTCTCAATCTCCCAGTTCTCCTTAGATGTATCCATGGTACTGTTACTTGTGCATGTTTAGACTAGTTTATGCATAGAGTATCTCTGGAAAGATAGTATATACAAATTATACATTTTAAGGTTCTTGATACAGACAAATGCTTTTTAAAAATGGTTACATCAGTTTATGGTGGCAGTTACAGTGCTAGTTAGAAATATTTCATTTTTGTTTGTATTTCCTTGACCATTCTTTCCTTAATATTGGGATCTAGTTTATATTTCCTCTTTTATGAATTGTCTGCTCATGTCTTTTGGCATGCTATTTGTTTTTATTGGAGCTGTTCTTTATGAGATTTATTTTTGCAGCTTTTTGTGGATGGATGTTTTATGTTAGCCTGGACTTGAGAAAAGTTAAAATGCTTTTTGTAACATTTTTGCTAAGAGGTATGTGAGCTGAACAAGTTGTCAAGGCAGTAAGGAAAATTAAATGCTTGAGGGAGAAATCAGTAGGATTTGGAAACTGGGTGCAGTTGAAGATGACTTCAAGTTGATTTAGAAAAGGATGGTGCTATTAAGAAAAATAAGGAGTAATGTGGAAAGACCTAGGTTTCTGGGGAGAGATGAATTTGTTTAGGGCAGGCTAAGAGTGAGGATGATCCAGGTTGAACTATCCAGACTTGTGGCTAGAGCTCAAGAAACAGAAGATAAAGAGTTAGGAATCATCTGGCTTACTAAGAGAATAGTTTGAAAGGTTGGTGGTGGATAAAATTGCTGAAGGAGACATTTGAGAATAGGTCCATCTGCCAGTCATGTGAAAGGACAAAGTTGGGAGGCATCAGGGGGCCTTGAAGAGTTAGCTAGCACAGTAGATTGGTGTGCTTGCCAAGAAGAGCAGGGTATCTAGAAAATCAGAGGTTACAAGCAGAGGATTATAAAAAGGCTATGAGGTTTGGTAATTTGGAAAATATACATTTTACGGATAAGGAAATAATTTATGGGAAGCAAGAAGTTTTTCTTTATTCCCAAACAGCTTTATTAAGATAGAATTTATTTGTCATATAATTTACCCACTTAGAGTGTATAATTCAGTGGTATTTAGAATATTTAGAATTGTGCAGCTATTGCCACAATCAATTTTGGAACACTTTATTGCCCCCAAGGGAAACCGTGCCCCTGTTAGCAGTCCTTTCCTAATCCACTCCATCCTTCCAGTTCTAGGCAACCACTAATCTACTTACTGTCTCTTTATATTTGCCTATGGTAGACATTTCATGTAAATGAAAACATACAACATGTGGCCTTTTGTGTCTGATTTTTTTCATTGTTTCCAAAGTTTATAATGCCATAGTATGTATCAACACTTCATTCCTTTTAATGGCTGAATAATGTTCCATTGTATGAATATATCATTTTTAATTATCACCAGTTCATGCACATTTGAGTTGTTTTCACTTTTTGCCTTTTATGAATAATTCTGCTCTAAACATCCATGTACAAGATTTTGTGTGGATATGTTTTCAGTTCTCTTGGGTCTATACCTAGGAGTGTAATGGCTGGGTCATACGCTAACTTTATGTTTAACTTTTCAAGCAACTGTTGCAGAGGATGGACAAGTTACTAGTGTTTTTTAGAAATAATAAAACTAATTTTAATGTCATCATTGGTAGGAAGTTGCAAAATGTCTATATTAAGACATATTCAGAAATAAAGGCATGATAAAAATGGGTCTATAAAATTGTTTGTTTTTTTGTTCTATGAAACTGTAACATGTTTATGCATCTCCTTACATTGGAAACCTTTTTGTGATGGGTTGTTACCTAAAAAAGTTTGCAGAATTGTTAGGTATTTTTCTTGTGACTATATTGATGTATGCTTCATTTAGTTTTAAATAGTGATTTGTAATAATGACTACAAATGTGATAAAAACATCACAGGGATTTTTGATGTTAATCTATGGTCATGATTTAATATTTACTCTTTAGTCTTAACTGTAGAGACCAAATACTGTGATTCATTTTTTAATTTGAATTACCTATAGTTTGTACGGCCCCAAAAGTTCAAGATCCAGGGAAACAAACAAACAAAAAAGACCTATTGGGCCAGTAGTATTGTTGATTGGCCATGTTATTTTTTTTTTTTGTTCCCTATGTAGGAAAAATGTTGAGGAGTTTTCCCTCTTACTGCTGTTTTTAGTGGGATCTCATAGGCTCGTCCTATTTTTGAACTTGGACTTAATTACCTTGTGTTCCTATAAATAAATAAATTTCTTCACTATATTCAGATTGTTTAAAATTGAAAGGTACAAAATGATGAACAGTAGCATTTTTATATTACCTCTATCAGTCATCCAAATATACTGGTAAATACTATTATACTATTTTTTGGTATATTCTTCCAGATTTGTACTTTGTGTATATATATTTAGCCATATTATTTTTCTCCCCTCCCTCAGAATATTGTACGGCATATAATTCTGTTATATATATATATATATATATATATATATATATATATATATATATATATATATATATTTATTTTTTTACCAAAACATCTTTAAGATCTGACATTCCATATTTATATATTAAGAACATTCTCTTTTTTTCCAATGGCTGCTTTTATTTTTAACCATTTCCACTGAGACATATTGTTGGTTTATGTCTTTCCTATTATAGATAGTCCTTCAGTATACATTTGTAATTTTGTTCAATTTTGCCAAATTGTCCTTGTTGAATTGTATTATTTTATTTTATTTATTAACTAGAGGCCTGGTGCATGAAAATTCATACACTGGAGGGGGGGTCCCTCAGCCCGGCCTGCCCCCTCTCACAGTCCGGGAGCCCTCAGGGGTGGGAGGCGACCCAGTGATCAGGGGAAGGCAATGCCCCCATCACACCTCTGCTGCTGCCACTGCCAGCAGTGCAAGCCTCGGCCAGCCCTGGTTACCTGAGCCTTGGGCTACCCTGGGCAGCTGGGCAGCAGCCATCTGAGGCTTGCCTGCACCTCGGCTGGCTCTGGGCGGCTGGGCAGCTGCCATCCGAACCTTGCCTGTGCCTTGGGCTGCCCCTGGGTGGCTGGGGGGCCGAGGGGACTGGGGGACTCCAGAGGCAGGCATGTGGAGCGGCCAGACCTGCCTGGGGGCAGGCCTGGCCATGCCACGTGCCTGCTGCCCCAGCAGGGCTGAGGGGACTGGGCACCACCATCTTGTAGCTGTGGGCACCGCTATCTTTGAGGGTGTGGCAGTAAGTTAGCATATTTCCTCCTTATTGGCTGTGGGTGCCACCATCTTTGTGAGGGCGTGATGGTCAATTAGCATATTCCCTCTTTATTAGATAGGATTCCTTTTTTAAAATATTTTTTTATTGATTTCAGAGAGGAAGGGAGAGGGAGAAAAAAACATCAATGATGAGAGAGAATCGTTGATCAGCTGCCTCCTGCATGCCCCCCACTGGGAATTGAGCCCGCAATCTAGGCATGTGTCCTTGACTGAAATCGAACCTGGGATTCTTTAGTTGGCAAGCTGACACTCGGCTAGGGTGTGGTCGGCAAACTCATTAGTCAACAGAGCCAAATATCAACAGTACAATGATTGAAATTTCTTTTGAGAGCCAAATTTTTAAAACTTAAACTATATAGGTAGGTACATTGTCATTACCTTAATTAGGGTCCTCCTAAGCTGGCCTTTGCTAAAAACGTCCTCAATCTGATTGAGGTACACTCAAGGGGCCAAAGAGCCGCATGTGGCTTGCGAGCCGTGGTTTGCCGACCACTGGGCTAGGGCAGTAATCGGCAAACTCATTAGTCAACAGAGCAAAATATCAACAGTACGATTGAAATTTCTTTTGGGAGCCAAATTTTTTAAACTTCTAACGCCACTTCTTCAAAATAGACTCGCCCAGGCCATGGTATTTTGTGGAAGAGCCACACTCAAGGGACCAAAGAGCCGCATGTGGCTCGTGAGCCACAGTTTGCTGACCACTGGGCTAGGGCAAGTTGTATTATTTTACTAGAGGCCCAGTGCACAAATTCGTGCATGGGTAGGGTCCCTCGGGGTGGCCTGCGGTGATCAGGTCCCAGCTCACGCCCCTAGCCTTGCACCCCTGCAGCTCTGCAGCCCTGCCTGGCACCCTTCCTTGGCCTGGCACTGTCCCCTCACCTGCTCCACCATCCCACCTACGGGGTGATTGATCAGGGCTGGGCCCCCTGCCTGGCTCCCTCAGCACCTGGGAGCTGGGCGGTGGCCACGCCCCCCGCCACCGCCTCTGGTTGCCATCTGCAGGGTGATTGGCGGGGTGATTGGGCCCCCGCTCATACCCGCCTTTGCCTGGCGCCACCAGCTCACCTGCACCATCCTGCCGCAATCCTGCTCTCGTCGGAGCCCATCAGGGCTGGCATCGCCTCCACTGCCACCCGCTGCCAGCGTTGTGTCGCCCGCCATATTCTGTGCTGCCCCCTGGTGGTCAGTGCATGTCATAGCAGGTGGTCAAACTCCCGGTCTCTCGGTCGAACGACCCCCCGAGGGGAAAATTTGCCTATTAGGCTTTTATTATATAGGATGCTGCCACTAGTAATGTGTGAGAACTCCTGTTTCTCATACCCTCAAAACAAAGATGGTATCTTACTTTTTGATATTTGCCAATCTAAGTTAAAAAATGGTATTTCAGTGTAGTTTTATTATGCATCTTTCTTTTGAGTGAGTTTTAGCATCTTTTGATCTGTTTAAACTGTTGTGTAATTTTTCTGTTAACTGGCAGTTGCCCATTAGCTCTTTTTTGTCTTTTTTTAGTCATTTGTTGGAACTCTTTATTTATTAGGTAGGTCAGACCTTTAATGGGTTTTGAGTTAAACAAAAACTGATGTTGGAGTAGAAGTTGCTTCATTTCTAATTGAATTAAAAACATTCCAGTAACCATTGTGAGCTAAAGGCCAGAGTTGTGTGCTGGATAGCCTGTATCCTTGAGTTCTTTTCCCAGTCCAGCAGAACATTGAGGCCAGCATTTTTGGAGGAGTTTATTGAGATGACATGGTTTGCAAAATAAATATATTTCAGAGAATCTCCGAGGGATGGTAGGTTGCTCAGGAAATAACATTAATTCATCTTCTACATTTTAATTTTTTCAGACAAGCTTGAGAAGCAGTGTTTTAAAATCTTTCATAGATGTATGTTAAAAAGCCTATTACTGCAAACTTGACTCATTATAAAATGTTAATGTTCTAATTTTTCATTTATGAAAAAATGCATCTGATGACAGAGTAGCTTGAAGATTAATAACCCATACTACTTGGATGTGTTTGTGTTTTAACTGAAGCTTTTAGTTTGCCAAAGCCTGAGTTTCTACTCAACCTGTTTTTGTGGGGACTGGTTGGCCCACGCTCATTTCATGGCTAGGTCAGACATGACGGCCTGTATAGGCTGGCAGATGAACCATGATCATTTAAATTCAACTGACACATGAATAAATAGAAACCTATCTCAGAGAAATAACCAGAGTCAGTAAAGATAATTGAGGCAGATCCTTGTGAAGTCTTTGGAAGAAAATCCATCCTTAGAAGGACAGGCACCACCACAAAGCAAAAACAAAAACAGGCATTTAAATTCACTGTTTATTTAATCAGCTCAGTACTCGTTTGTAAAATAAAAATATTCTCTGTGTTTATGAATATATGTAAACATTTTAATATAACAGCATATACCATTTGTCCTTTAAATAAAATGTCATATAATAAAATTTAAATTGACTCTTTAACGAAGAATTAAAGCAAGTTAAAATACAATATTGCAGGGCTTCTCAGACTATCTCTGGTATAAAAGACCAGCTTACAAAATGTTCAGTTCATTTGTGACCATTTCTTTTATAATATACAAAACCAAAACCAAAAAGCAAAACCCAAACAAAACTGAAATATGGAAATGTGAATGAAAGATATAAATAAAAGCTCACGTTTTTATTAGATTTAGCAGATAAAATTGTATCAAAAACATAAGTATAAAAAATCATGAGGAAATAGAAAAATTCAAAGCTGTACATTATGTATTGAAAATGTACATATAAAGCAATTAATATATTAATAAAATAATTTAATTCAGGCTGGTAACAAACCCTGGTATACAGACTACACTTTGTGTACACTGCTTTTTTGGACTAGGCAACTAAATCACTTTAAAAATACAAATTATATTGTTGACAGTATTACAGATGTCACCCACTTTCTCTACTTTGACCCCCTCTACCCACGCCCCACCCCACACCCAGGCCTTCATCACACTATTGTATGTCCATGGGCTAGGCATATCCTATCTAATAAAAGAGTAATATGCAAATTGACCATCACCCCAACACACAAGATGGCTGCCCCCATGTGGTCAAAGATGGCTGCCCCCATGTGGACACAAGATGGCTGCCACAAGATAGCCAACAGGGGAGGGCAGTTGGGAGGGACCAGGCCTGCAAGGGAGGGCAGTTGTGGGCGATCTGGCCAGCAGGGGAGGTCAGTTGGGAGGGACCAGGCCTGCAAGGGAGGGCAGTTTGGGGCGATCAAGCCTGCAGGGGAGGACAGTTGGGGAGGACCAGGCTGGCAGAGGAGGGAAGTTGGGGGCGACCAGGCCTGCAGGGAAGGGCAGTTGGAGGAGACCCAGGCCTGCAGGGGAGAGCAGTTGGGAGGGACCAGGCCTGCAGGGGAGGGCAGTTCGGGGTGACCAGGCCTACAGGGGAGGGCAGTTAGGGGCAAACAGACTGTCAGGGGAGTGGTTAGGGGGTGATCAGGCTGGCAGGCAGAAGCAGTTAGGGGCAGTCAGGAAGGCAGGAAGGCGAGCAGTTGGGAGCCAGCAGTCCTGGATTGTGAGAGGGATGTCCAACAGGCAGTCGGACATCCCTCAAGGGGTCCCAAATTGGAGAGGGTGCAGGCTGGGCTGAGGGACAACCCCCCCCCCATGCATGAATTTCATGCACCGGGCCTCTAGTATGCATATAAGTTCTTTGGTTAATCTTTCCCTAACCTCACTCCACCCTCCTTCCCTCTGAGATCTGCCAGGTCTGTTCCATGCAGCCATATCTCTGGACCTATTTTCTTTGTCAGTTTATTTTGTTCATTAGATTCCACATATAAGTGATGTCATGTGATATTTGTCTCACTCTGACTGGCTTATTTCGTTTGGCATAACAATCTCCACGTTTATCCATGCTGTCATAGAGGGTAAGAGATCCTTCCTTTTTACAGCTGCAAAGTATTCCATGGTGTAAATGTACCACAGCTTTTTTATCCACTTATTTACTGACTAGAGACCTGGTGCACGAAAATTCGTGCACTCATGGGGGGGAGGGTCCCTCAGCCTGGCCTGCGTCTGAAACCCCTTGGGGGATTTCCATCTGCTGGCTTAGGCCCGCTCCCCGGGGGATCAGGCCTAAGCTGTCAGACATCCCTCTGGCAGCCCGGGAGCCCTTGGGGGGTGTCTACCTGCCGGCTTAGGCCTGCTCCTGGGGGTATTGGGCCAAAGCTGGCAGTCAGACATCCCTCTGGCAGCCTGAGAGCCCTTGGAGGATGTCCAACTAACGGCTTAGGCCTGCTCCCCTGGGGGAACGGGCCTAAGCCATTAGTCGGACATCTTTAGTGCTGCTGCAGAGGCAGGAGAGGGTCCTGCCACCGCCGCTGCACTGGCCAGCCATGAGCCAGATTCTGGCTGAGTGGGGCTCCCCCTGTGGAAGCTCACTGACCACCAGGGGGCAGATCCTGTGTTGAGCATCAGCCCTCTGGTGGTCATTGCTCATCATAGCAACCGGTCATTCCCTATTGTTCCGCTGTTAAGGTCAATTTGCATATTACCCTTTTATTATATAGGATAGGCACTTGGGCTATTTGCAGATCTCAGCTAGAGTAAGTAACGCTGCTATGAACATGGGGATGCATATATTCTTTATGATTGGTATTTCGGGTTTCTTAGGATATATTCCCAGATTCCCAGAAGTGGGGTAACTGGGTCAAACAACAGTTCCATTTTTAATTTTTTGAGGAAACTCCGTACTGTTTTCCACAGTGGCTGCACCAGTCTGCATACCCACCAGCAGTGATGGTAGCCATTCTGGCAGGTGTGAGGTGATACCTCATTTTAATTTTTATCTCTCTGATGAATAGTGATGTTGAGCATTTTTTCATATGTCTCTTGGCAATCTGTATGTCCTCTTTGGAGAAGTGTCTATTCAGGTCCTTTGCCTATTTTTTAACTGGATTGTTTATGTTTCTTTTGTTGAGTTATATGATATATTTGGAATTAACTCTTGATATATTTTGGAATTAACTCCTTATGAGATGTATCATTGGTTAATATGTTCTCTCATACAGTGGGTTCTCTTTTCATTTTAATGCTGATTTCCTTTGCTGTGTAGCAGCTTTTCAGTTTGATGTGGTCCCATTTGTTTATTTATTTTTTCTTTGTTTCTCTTGTCCTAGGAGATGTATCAGTGGAAATTCTGCTATGTGAGATGACTGAGATTTAACTGCCTATGTTTTCTTCTAGGATTTTTATGGTTTTGCAACTTACATTTAAGTCTTTTATCCATTTTGATTTTTTTATTGTGTATGGTGCAAGTTGGTGGTCTAGTTTCATATTTTTGCATGTACCTGTTCAGTTTTCCCCACACCATTTATTGAAGAGACTGTCTTTACTCCATTGTATGTTCTTGTGTCATTTGTCAAATATTAATTGACCATAATGGTGTGGGTCATTTTCTGGGATCTTTATTCTGTTCCATTGATCTACTATATACCTGTTCTTATGCCACTACCAGACTGTTTTGATTACAATGGCTTTGTAGTTTAGTTTAATATCCTTGATTGTGATCCCTCTGATTTTATTCTTCTTTTGCAAGATTGCTGCGGCTGTTCAGGATCTTATTTTTTTATTCCATGTATATTTTTGGAATATTTATTCTAGCTCTGTGAAATATGCTGATAGTATTTTAATAGGGGTTGTGTTGAATCTAGTTTAATAGGGATTGCATTTAATATAGATTGCTTTGGGTAGTATGGACATTTTAATGATTTTAATTCTTTGAATCCATGAACACAGTATATGATTCTACTTGTTTGTATCTTTATTTCTTATTTTAATGTAGTGTAGTTTTCCAAGTACAGGTCTTTTACCTCCTTGCTTAATTTTATTCCTAGGTATCTTATTTTTTTGTTTTGATGGTAAATGGTGTTCTTTTTTAGTTTCTCTTTCTGAGAGTTCATTATTGGAGTACAATAATGCCACTGATTTCTGGGTGTTAATTTTGTATCTTGCTACTTTGCCGAATTCATTTATGAAATCTAATAGTTTTTTGGTGCAATTTTTAGGGTTTTCTATATATAATATCATTTCACCTGCCAGTAATGCGAGTTTTACTTCTTCCTTTCAAATTTGGATGCCTTTTATTTTTTGTCTTGTCTGATCACTGTGGCTTGGACTTCCAGTACTGTGTTGAATAAAGATGGTGAAAGTGGACAACCCTGTCTTGTTCCAGTTCTTAAGGGAAACGCTTTTATTTTTTGCCCATGGAGTATGATGTTGGTTGTAGGTTGTCATATATGGCTTTTATTATGTGAGATATGTGTCCTCTGTTTCCATTTTGCTGAGATTTTTTAAATTAAAAATTGGGTGCTAGAGCGCTGGCTCACATGGCTCAGTGGTTAGAACTCTGGCCTGTGCACCAAAGGGTGTTGGGTTTGATTCCTGGTAAAGGGCAGGTACCTGGGTTGCAGGTTGGATCCCTCCCCCAGGTCAGGGTGTCTGGGGGAGGCAACCAATCAATGTGTTTCACATTGGTGTTTTTCTCCCTCTCTCCTTTCCATGCCCTTCCACTCTCTCTAAAAAAACAACAATAAAACAAACAAACAAAAAAAAAACAGGAAAAAATATCCACAATCATTAGGTGCGAATTAAAAAAAAAAGTTGGGTGCTGAATTTTGTTGAATGCTTTTCCTGCATCTATTGATATGATCATGTGATTTTCATCTTTCATTTTATTTATGTGATGTATCAAATTTATTGATTTGGGAATATTGTACCAGCCTTGCATCCCCAGAGTAAATCCCATCTGGGCATGGTGTATGATCTTTCTAATGTATTGCTAGATCTTATTTGGTAATATTTTGTTGAGGATTTTAGCATCTGTGTTCATCAGGGATATTGGCCTATAATTTTCTTTGTTGTGTCTTTATCTGGTTTTGGAATTAGGATAATGCAGATCTTGTAAAAAGAGCTTGCAAGTCTTCCCTCCACTTGAATTATTTGGAATAGTTTGAGGAGGATATGTGTTCATTTTTCTTTGAATGTTTGCTAAAACTCACCTGTGAATCCATTTGTTTGCTGGGAGTTTTTTGCTGGGAGTTTTTTTGATTACTGCTTCAATTTCATTAGTTGTTATTGGCCTATTCAGATTTTCTGATTCCTCCTGATCGATTTTTAGAAGATTGTATGTTTCCATGGATTTGACCATTTTATCGAAGTTGTCCAGTTTGTTGGCATATAGATGTTCATAGTATTTTCTTACAATCCTTTTTATTTTTGTGTTGTCAGTTCTTACTTTGCCTTTTTCATTTCTGATTTTATTTATTTGGGTCCTCTCTCTTTGTTTCTTGATAAGTCTTGCGGAAGATTCATCAATCTTGTTTATCTTTTCAAAGAACCAGCTCTTGGTTTCATTGATCTTTTATATTGTTACTAGAAGCCCGGTGCATGAAATTTGTGCATGGCGGGGGGTTGTCCCTCAGCCCAGCCTGTACCCTCTCCAATCTGGGACTCCTGGAGGGATGTCCGACTGCCCGTTTAGGCCCGATCCTGATGGGATTGGGCCTAAACGGGCAGTCGGACATCCCTCTCACAATCCAGGACTGCTGGCTCCCAACTACTTGCCTGCCTGCCTTCCTGATTGCCCCTAACCGCTTCTGCCTGCCAGCCTGATCACCCCCTAACCACTCCGCTGCCAGCCTGGTTGATGCTTAACTACTCCCCTGCCAGCCTGTTTGCCCCCAACTTCCCTCCTCTGCCAGCCTGGTCACCCCTAACTGCCCTCTCCTGCAGGGTTGATCACCTCCAACTGCCCTCCCTTGCAAGCCTGGTCCCTCTCAACTGCCCTCCCTTGCAGGCCTGGTCCCTCACAACTGCTCTCCCTTGCAGGCCGGGTGCCTCCCAACTGCCCTCCCCTGCTGGCCATCTTGTAGTGACCATCTTGTGTCCACATGGGGGCAGGATCTTTGACCACATGGGGGCAGCTATATTGTGTGTTGCAGTGATGATCAATCTGTATATTACTCTTTTATTTGATAGGATAGAGGCCTGGTGCATGGGTGGGGGCCAGCTGGTTTGCCCTGAAGGGTGTCCCGGATCAGGGTGGGGTTCCCTTGGGGCGTGGGGCGGCTTGAGCGATGGGCCTGTGGTGGTTTGCAGGCCGGCCACGCCCCCTGGCAACCCAAGCAGAGGCCCTGGTATCTGGAATTTATTTTCCTTCTACAATTGAAACTTTGTAGCCTGGAGCAGAGCCAAGCCTGCTGCTCCCTCCGGGGCGGCAGCCATTTCTGTGGCAGTTAATTCACCTTCTACAATTGAAACTTTGTTGCATTAAGCCGGTGAGCCCTGCCAGGGTGTGCGGAAAGCTTTGCTTCCCCTGTTGCCGCCGGCAACCCTGGCCTGCTCTCTCAAGCTCCATTCTGCCGCCATTTGTTTGAATTTGTTTACCTTCTATAATTGAAACTTTGTTGCTTGAGTGGAGGCTTAGGCCTGCAACGGCTATTGGAAAGCTTGGCTTGCTCTGTTACCTGGGAAACCTTGCTCTCTGTGGCTGTAGCCATCTTGGATGGGGTTAATTTGCATACTCGCCCTGATTGGCGGGTGGGCGTGGCTTATGTAGCGGAGTGATGGTTAATTTGCATATTACCATTTTATTAGAGAGGATTTTAGTCTCTATCATTTATTTCCACTCTGATCTTTATTATTTCCTTCTTTCTACTTCCTCTGAGCTTTTCTTGTTCTCTAATTCTTAGTTGTAGGGTTCTATTGTTTATTTGAACTTTTCTTGTTTCTTCAAGTAGATCTGTAATGTTATGAAATTCCTCTCAAGACTACTCTTGCTGTATCCCATAGATTTGGGGTTGTTGTGTTTTCATTTTCATTTGTTTCCAGGAAATTTTTGATTTCTTCCTTGATTTCATTGTTACCCGTTCATCCTATATAATAAAACCCTAATATGCAAATCGACCAAAAGGTGAAACAACTGGTCGCTATGACATGCACTGACCACCAGGGGGCAGATGCTCAACGCAGGAGCTGCCCCCTGGTGGTCAGTGCACTCCCACAGGGGAGCACTGCTCAGCCAGAAGTCGGGCTCACAGCTGGGGAGCGCAGCGGCGCTGGCGGGAGCCTCTTCCACCTCTGCAGCAGCACTAAGGACCCCTTGGGGGTCCCGGACTGCGATAGGCCTCTGGCCAGGCTGAGGGACTCCCCCCAATGCATGAATGTCATGCACCAGGCCTCTAGTTGTTTAATAACCTGCTATTTAATCTTCGTGTGTCCTAATGTTTTTGAGTTTTTTTAATTGTAGTTGATGTCTAGTTTCATGCCATTGTAATCTGAGAAGATACTTGGTATGATTTCAATCTTGAACTTGTAAATACTTATTTTGTGTCCTCACATGTAATCTATCTTTGAGAATGTTCCATGCGCACTTGAGAAGAATGTGTATTCTGCAACTTTGGGATGAAATGTTCTGTAAATATCAATTAAATCCATCTGATCTAGTGTGTCATTTAAGGTCGCTGGTTCCTTGTTGATTTTTTGTCTGGAAATTCTATCCAGTGATGTCAGTGGAGTGTTTAAGTCTCCTACTATGACAGTTTTGCTGTCTATCTTTCCCTTCAAGTCTTCCAGGAGTTTTAACAAAAGTGTATTTAGGTGCTCCTATATTGGGTGCATGTATGTTTACCAGGGTTATATAGCCTTGTTGGATTGAGACCATTATTATGTAGTAAGTTCCTTTGTCTCTTTTATAGCCTTTGTTTTGAAGTCTATTTTGTCAGGTGTAAGTATTGCTACCCCAGCTTTTTTTTCATTTCCATTTGTTTGGAAAAAAATTTTTCCATCCCTTTACTTTCTTCCTGTGTGAGTCTTTTGTTCTGAGGTAGATTTCTTGTGAACAGGATATATTTGGTTATGTTTTCTCATTCATTCAGCTACCCTATGTCTTTTGATTGGGTATTTAATGCATTTACACTTAAGGTTATTATTGATAGGTACTTATTTATTGCCACTTTTATTCTTTATGCCTATGTTCCTCTCTATTTCTATTTCTTCTTCTTATAACAGTTTCTTTAGCATTTCTTGCAATGCTGATTTGGTTGTAGTAAACTCCTTTAGCCTTTTTTTTTTGGTCTGGGAAGCTCATTATTTCACATTCAGTTTTGAATGATAGCCTTGATGGACAGAGTAGTCTTGGTTTCGGATCCTTACTTTTCATTACTTTGAATACTTCATGCCTTCCCTTCTGGCCTGTAGTGTTTCTGTTGAGAAATCAGCTGACAGCCTTATGGGAGCTCCCTTGTAGATAACTATCCATTTCTGTCTTGCTGCCCTTAAGATTCTCTCTTTGTCATTAACATTTGCAGTTTTAATTATGATGTGTCTTGGTGGGTGGCATTTTGTGTTCCTCTTGGTTGGGACTTTCTGTGCTTCCTGAACTTGTGTGACTTTTTCCTTCACCAGCTAAGGAAAATTTCTGTCATTATTTCTTCAAACTAGTTCTCTATTGCTTGCTCACTCTCTTCTCCCTCTGGAACCCCAGTAATGTGGATGTTTCCCAAAGTTCCCTTAATCTTGCCTCATGCTTTTTAAGTGTCGCTGATTTGATCCTCTGCTTTATCACTTTTAATTCCTTCTAGTGTATTATTTTTTAAAAGTATGTTTTTATTGATTTTTAGAGAGATAGGAAGGGAGTGGGATGGAGAGAGAGAAATATTGATAAGAGAGAAGCATCAACAGTCTGCTGCCTCCTGCACACCCCCTACTGGAGATTGAGCCCACAAGCCGGGCATGTGCCCTGACTGGGAATTGAACTGGTGACTTCTTGGTTCATGGGTTAATGCTCAACCGCTAAGCCACACTGGCTGGGCTCCAGTGTATTCTTGATGTCAGATATAGTATTTTTCATTTCTGACTGGTTCTTTAAAAAAATTTTTTTTTATTGATTTCAGAGAGGAAGGGAGAGGGAGAGAGTGACAGAAACATCACTGATGAGAGAGAATCATTGGTTGCTGCCTCCTGTATGCCCCCCTTTGGGGATTGAGCCAGTAACTCTGGGCATGTGCCCTGACTGGGAATCGAACTGTGACCTCCTGATTCATAGGTTGACGCTCAAGTACAGAGCCACGCCAGCCCGGGCGTGACTGGGCCTTATTCTTGGTTTTTATGTTTTTTTTGTTTTGTTTGTTTGTTTTTCATGCTGATGTAGTTCCCACTAAGTTCCTTGTATTTCTCACTAAGTTCCTTGAGCATCCTTATAACCCTTCCTCTGAACTCTATATCTATAAATTGCTTTCCTCCGTATCATTTAGGTCTTTTTCTCAAGATTCCTTCTTTTCTTTTCTTTTCTTTTCTTTTCTTTTCTTTTCTTTTCTTTTCTTTTCTTTTCTTTTTTTTTTTAAAAGAGAAGCATTTTTAAAAAAACACATCTTTTTATTGGATTTCAGAGAGAAAGGGAGAGGGAGAGAGACATAGAAACATCAATGATGAGAGAGAATCATTGATTGGCTGCCTCCTGCACGCCCCCCACTGGGGATCAAGCCCGCAACCTGCGCATATGTCCTGACCAGGAATCGAACTGGTGACCTCTTGGTTCCTGGGTCGACGCTCAACCGCTGAGCTACACCCGGCTGGGCAAGATTCCTTCTTTTCTTTGGAGGTTATTTCATGTCTCCCCACTTTAGTTGTCTGTTTGTGTTTGTTTCTATGTATTAGCTATACGTGCTATGACTCCCAGTCTTCATGGGGTGGCCTTTTGTAGTAAACGTTGTGTGGGACCCATTGGTACAATTTCCTTGAACTTCTGAGCTATATGCTCTAGGAGAGACCCTTTTGTTTATTATTTGGGCCTTCCTGTTGTAATTGGATCATGATTGTTTTTGTCCCATTCATGGGTGGGATCTTCTGTCAGGCTGGTTGACTGTGAGGCTCAATGCCAACCAAATTGTATGAGCTGTTATACAGGTGCAGTCTCGAGGTAGTTTTTACACTTCCTTGTTTAAAAGTCTTCTCCTCAGCAAGTCTTCAGCTGGTAATTCAGGGTGAATCCAGACTCCCCTTTCTTACCTTCTTATATGTATCCAGGCTGTACGCAGCAGCTCTAGGCAGTCATCTAGCTCAGTGCTTATATTACTATTTATATTGGAAAAAATAAATTCTGTCTCTTCTCATTTCTCACTTTCGAATAAGGTACAGATTTTACTTAACAGTGTGAATCTAGGTTTAAGTAGTTTCAATCACCTTACTCTCAGACATATCTGTTGATTTTTAAATGTTCAGTTTTTCTTTAATATAAAATGTGTTCTGCCATTTTTATTATTAAGCCAAGATTGCTAAAAACTTCTGAGAAAAAATTAGAAACTTTGTGGTATAAGTTGCTTGTAATTCATTTTATATTTTATTATTTATCTGTTGAGAATCTCAGGAATAATGCTTTCATAAAAATTAACAAGTATTTGCACAAGTGTTACTTGAATTTCCTGGTTCAGTCATATAATTTTGTTTGCATTTTTGTTTTACATTGTGCTATGGAGCATTAGGTTTTTCTTAAGTGTTTCTTCATAGACAGTGTGAAAATATATGTTGCTTTATTTGTTTAAGCAGCAATCTATAGATCTTAAATGTTCTTATGGCACACAAAAATTTGTAATTATGTTGAGGTGCTAGATGTGTAAACTAACCTTATTGTGGTAATCATTTTTCAGTAAGTATGAGTATCAAATCATCGTGTTTTGCACCTTAAACTTACATAATATTGCATGTCAATTATATCGCAATAAAGCTGAAAAAAAAGTAAGCAACAATCTAAGTTTGGTGATGTAGCCAGCATTGCCCGTGATTCTAAAATGTCCCACAGATTATTAGCATTTGGTTTGCTGACAGTAGAAAGTAGTATTTAAGTTATATTGAGGTTTTCTTTAATGTAGATAAAATGAAAGATAAAATATATTTGGACTTGGTATGAAGTGTATTTACAACAGTTCTTTTGTTTATATTACTTCAGGCAAGTACTGTTAGTGGACAGGAAGATTTAAATTCTAGTCTTTTTATAGTCTTTGTATTACTAAGTTAAATAACTTTAAAATTTGTTTTTTTTTTTGAAAGCTATCTTTGCACTAATTTGTATAAGTTACATGGGTGCTAGTACAAAGGAATGCATACCATCTTTGTCTGTTTTCTTTTAGGGTAATTCCTCTCCTGCAATTACTTTTGGATGGAAATATGCTTTTTTTTCCAGTAGAAGATGGTAAACTTGGAGAATGACCATGGAGAAGGGGATGAGTTCTGGAGAAGGGCTGCCTTCCAGATCATCTCAGGTTTCGGCTGTTAAAATAACAGCCAAAGAGTTGGAAACAAAGCAGCCCCATAAAGAGAAGCGAGGGGGCTTTGTGTTGGTACATGCAGGTAAGCTCTATGTGAGTGAGTCAAAAGATGAAAATAATGTTGATTTTTTTCTTGCCTTTAAGTACACTGAGAATTGAATTTCACCTTAGGAGAAGGCACAGTACCAGAAAGGAATTGGAACCAAAGAGATTGACTTTGATATAGTGAGGGCCTCCCCTAATTACCCACTTGGAAGATCTTGAAATGACAGCTCTTCTTATGTCTTCTTCACTCCCCTACCCTATTATTTACTTTTACTATCTATCTATCTATCTATCTATCTCTATCTCTTTATCTATCTCTTTATCTATCATCTATCTTATCTATCTATATAAGCCTGATATGCAAATTATCTATCTATCTATCTATCTATCTATCTATCTATCTTATCTATCTATCTAAGCCTGATATGCAAATTGGGAGTTTGACCGGGAGACTGGGAGTTCGATCGCTCACTATGATGTGTGCTGACCACCAGGGGGTGGTGCAGAACAAAGGAAGGCCCCGGCCAGCAGCCGGCAGCCAGCAGCTGGCAGCTGGGGAAGGGAGGCCCCAGCCGGCAGCTGGAAGGAAGGCCCTGGCTGGCAGCTGGAAGGCCTCGATTGGCCCTGATCACTGGCCAGGCTTAGGGACCCTACCCGTGCATGAATTTCGTGCACCAGGCCTCTAGTATAGATATATTTAGGTAGTATTGAAACCAGACAAAGTATTTTTTTATACTTTGGTTTGTAGTTACAAAAATAATTCTGTTGAAAAAAAATTATGACCTCCATATTTGAGTTTGGCCATCTTAGAGTCCATTTACACAGTCTTAGAACTAGTTTGCCTTTTTAGTATGATATGTGATGAATGTTAAAACCAGAGAAATTCAGTGGCTTCAGCCACATGGCTAGTTCCTGCTAAAGCCAGGTTGACAAACCCTTAAATGTGTCCTTAAGTCCCAATCTAGTGTGCTTGGCAATATATCAGCCTATAATCTCTACTTCAAAGGACAGCACAGACACATACTGTGAAATATATCCCTTGGGTCCCTTATCATTGAAGAGTCTTGAGTTACAGAGCTGTGCACCTCTGCAAGGTCTGTTCAATAGGCTATTTTTTTTTCTTTCTTTCTTTAGTCATTTCTTATTTTCCTGTATTCAGTTTCTAAAGTTTATGACTTCCCTGAAAGAAGAAGGAATGGCTGGGTCTCCTTTTAACTTTGCTCAGACAGTCAAAGAGTATAAGAGCAAGGTTAGCTTTGACCTGGGATTGAGGAGTGGAATTATTTCTTCTTGTCAAACTGGTAGACTTCTGGGAAGTCTTATAGAATCTAATCCAGAAGAATTAACAAAAAAGCAGATATGTTTTCATTTTCTTTCAAATGGTTGAGAAAATATAGGTTAAGTTTGTGTCAATCTTCAGCCTCACACGAGGACCCAGGAGGCTTAGAGGTGTAGTTCTTAACCTTCCTTAGGCTGTACTCCTATAGGGCTTTGGGGCCTGGGTGGGGTTGGGGGTTCAGAACTTTGATTAGAAGCCTAATTATCACAACAGTTTAAGGACTCTTGTCTTGGTTTCTTTCTTATTTACTAAACAATTAACCTTTTTTAGGGAAACAAATTTCTGAGCCATTCTCTTGAGGAAGTTGCTGGGTGTTTAGTAAGCGCCAGGGACCAATAGAATTTCTAATAGGCAAGTCATGAATACACCATCAGTGTGGTTTCAGCGACACCCTGGGCTTAAATTCTAGAGGATGTAAACATTTGGGTAGGAGTGGTATTATTGGTGGTGCTTGTGGTAGTATAGGTATGCTGTAACACCCCTCAGCTTAAAATGCTAGTTAGAAACTAACTAGTTTTGTAAAGTTACTTTTAAGAATTCTGGATTCCCAAATAGCAGGTGCTTTCTGTTGGTCAACTGAGAAGAACTTGATGGGACTCTTTTCCCTGACACTACTTGGGCTATCAACTCCAGACCAAAAAACTCTTGACTTTGGAGACAGGTTTTTCAAAAGGAGGAGAGGTGACCTTGATGAAACTTCTTTGGGGACATGAGCTATTTCTAGTGCCTCTCCCCAGAGAATAGTTTTTGAAAAAGAAGATAAGGCATGGTATTAAAAAGGCTTCTGGTGGAGAAAGAAGCAGCTATTAGACTTTTAAAACCACGTTCAGTTAACCCTTTGCACTCGCTTGCTTTTTTCTCGATTCCTTTATTCTAATGCTAACCTGTCGAGTCACACTCAACATCCAAGTACAAAAGGTTAAGACAATAGTTTTATTGTTACTAGGAGAGCATCAGTTTGTAAGAACTATTTATCCTATATAATAAAAGGGTAATATGCAAATTGACCCTTATGGCGGAACGACTGGTTGCTATGACATGCACTGACTACCAGGGGGCAGACGCTCAATGCAGGAGCTGCCCCCTGGTGGTCAGTATGCTTCCACAGGGGGAGCTCTGCTCAGCCAGAAGCCAGCTCAAAACTGGCCAGCACAGCTGCAGTGGCGGGAACCTCTCCCACCTCTGCAGCAGTGTTAAGGATATCCGACTAATGGCTTAGGCCCACTAAGCCGTTATTTGGACATTCGCCAAGGGCTCCTGGGCTGCCAGAGGGATATCTGACTGCCAGCTTAGGCCTGATCCCCCAGGGAGTGGACGTAAGCCATCAGTTGGACATCCCCTGAGCGGTTCCGGACTGCAAGAGGGCACAGGCTGGGCTGAGGGGACCCCCACCCCCACAAGTGCACGAATTTTCGTGCACTGGGCCTCTAGTATAATATAAACAAGGTTTGTGACATTTTAATGAATACTAATAATTGGTTGGTTTGTTCCACTACAGGTGCAGGTTATCATTCGGAATCCAAAGCCAAGGAATATAAACATGTATGCAAACGAGCTTGTCAGAAGGTATAATAAAAACATTTCAGTTTTGACCATAAAGGAGCTTTACCTTGAAATTCAAAATTTTAAGGGTTGGTGTATAAAATCATCCTTGGTTGGACCATCAAATAATTTAGCTCATTGTGAAGTCTTTTATTTTGTGTTGTTTTATTCTCCAAATCATGCTTAGATCTTTCCCTTCCTTTCCCAGATTAAAATCTGTATTTTTGGAATTATGGACACATAATCATATATCTTTTAGTCTTTGCAAAAGCATTGAGCTCTGTAGAAAACAGCTCAAAGGCAGCCAATATGTCTTTCTGTGAAGGTAAAAAAAAAAAAAAAAATACTAACAAATGAAAATGGGTGCTTTTCATCCTGTACGTTTTCCTTCTGTTTTTCATCATGTAGTTAGTATCATGGAAATTCATTGTCATTCTTGAGTTAGCTTTGCCCTTGTACTGAGTTGTGTTTTTTTTCTCTTTGGTTTTTGAGGTTTTGCTAAATCGTTGAATACTTAATGTGGAATCAGGAATGGAATCAGAAGAAATATTGTTTGTTTTTATTTTGATCCTGACTAAATACTCTTATAGGGAAACCCTTCATTTACTTTTACTTAAATAGAATGTTAATTGCATATTGTATATCAAGTAAATGAATCTTTCAACCCTTTTTATTTCTATTTACATACCATTTAAAAGAAAGATTATACTTTGTTAGAGATCCAGGCTTTCTGTTATGAATGAAATCCCATAAATAAATAAGAATATTTTCTTATAGAGATTTTTAAAAAAATTTATATTAAAGCGAAAAGTTCTCAAAGTGCTTTTACATTTTTTGTCCTTAATTTCCAAAGTGTTAAACCTTTTCATTATCTAAAAAGAAAGGTTTTTCTTATGTAGAACAACTATAGTCCTAGAAACCTAATACATTTGGAGTATATACTCAGCCTCCTCAATTTATACAATGAATGAACTTCTTAAAAGTTTAATGCAATTCTGACTGATCAGTGATTTTCTCTCATCATTGATGTTTCTTTCTCTCTCTCCTCTCTTCTTCTCTGAAATCAATAAAAAATATATTAAAAGTTTAATGCAGTTCTGTTTTTGAGTTTTCTCTTTATTGACTAATTTGGAGCTTTAATAGTTCATTTAGTAATCAGTCTTCCTTTTTCTTTCCTCTCTTAATTTATACTCAAGAAGCAAGGAAGCAAGGTGATTTTATAGACCTTTACTCTCTGTAATTTATATTACAAAAGAATATGATTTGTGCCTGGCCAGTGTGGCTCAGTGGTTGAGTGTCTACCTATGAACCCGGAAGTCACGGTTTGATTCCTGGTCAGGGCACATGCCCGGGTTGTAGGAAGTATGGAGGAGACAGCCAATCAATGATTCTCTTTCATTATTGGTGTTTCTCTCTCTTTTTATCTCTCTACTTTCCTCTCTGAAATCAATAAAAATATATAAAAAACAAAAAGAACCATGATTTGTTCATCTCACTATAAAATATGTAATAGTATAAAAAATGCTTTTGTTATATGTAGGTTTCCACCTAAGAATTCTGAAATGCCTTTGTAATTTGGAGTTGCTGCCTTCTTAGTTAGGGATGGGGAGAGTAGTAACAGTAAGAAGAGAAATTATTAGCTTAGTCTGACACAAACTGAATTAATGTAATATGTATGGCCATTTGAATTGCCTTGTGATGAATGAAGTCCTTTCACATACTAAATTCTTAGCCACTTTGTATTTAGTGGCTAGATTTTTTTCCCTTTGTCTTAATTTGAATAATATTAAGTGAGCTATATCAAACATTAACTGAATATAAACACTTACTTGTTTTAAATCCAAATAGTTTATATTGTGAAGTATGGAATGGAAATAGTGATCATTTTTTATTAACTCTAAAAGTATCCTATACTTCTTTAAGCCTTTGGGTATGTTTGAGAAGTTGTGGTTTTACTCCCCCTGCACCCCCCTGTCTATTGAGTTTATTGGGGTGACACTAGTTAACAAATGTATACATATTTCAGGTGCAAGTTCTACAACACATTATCTGTGCAATGTTTTGTGTGTTTACTACCCCAGCTCAAGTCTCCATCCATTACTATTTATCCCCCTCTTAACCTCCTCCACTTCCCCAACATGCCCCCCACAACTGTTGTCCGTGTTCATGAGTCCTTTTTTTTGCTTAATTTCTCCATCCCCCCACCTCCTTACCCCTTGACAGCTGTAAGCCTGCTTTCTACCTATGAATCTGTCTCTATTTTGCTTGTTAGCTCATTTTGTTCATTAGATTCCACATATAAGTGAAATCATATGGTACTTGTCCTTTTCTGACTGGCTAATTTCACTTAGCATAGTACTCTACAGGTCCATCCATGCTGTCACAAAGGGTAAGATTTCCTTCTTTTTTACGGCTAAGTAGTATTCCATTGTGTAAATGTAACATAGCTTTTTTATCCATTCATCTTCTGATGGGCAGTTGGGCTGCTTCCAAATCTTGGCTGCTGTAAATGACACTGGAGTGAACTTAGTGGTGCATATATTCTTTCAAATTAGTGTTGTGTGTTTTTTTGGATATATTCTCCAAAGTGGAATTGCTGAGTCCTAAGGCAGTTCCATTTCTAATTTACTTTCCACAGTGGGTGCACCAATCTGTATTCCCACAAATAGTGTATAAGGGTTCCCTTTTCTTCACATTCTTGCCAACACTTGTTTTTTGATTTATTGATGATAGCCATTCTGACAGGTGTGAGGGGATATCAGAGGAATTTTCATTTTTCTGATGTTTAGTGATGTTGAGCATCTTTTCATATGTCTATTGGCCATCTGTATGTTCTCTTTGGACAAGTGTCTATTCAGGTCCTTTGCCCTTTTTAAAATTGGATTGTTTGTTTTTTATGTGTTGAGTTTTATAAGTTATTTTTAAATTTTGCATATTAGCCCCTTATCAAATGTATCATTAGTGAATACATTCTCCCATTCAGTGGGTTCTCTTTTCAATTTGTTCATAGTTTTCTTTACTGTGAAAAACTTTAGTTTGAGGCCAGTAGTGTGGCTCAGTGGTTGAGCGTCAACCTATGAATGAGAAGGTCATGGTTAGATTCCCAGTCAGGGCACATGCTTGGGTTTCAGGCTCGATCCCCAGTAGGGGACATGCAGGAGGCAGCTAATTAGTGATTCTCTCTCATCATTGATGTTTCTATCTATCTCTTCCTCTCTGAAATCAATAAAAATATATTAAAACAAAACAAAACAAACCCCTAAAAACTTTAGTTTGATGTAGTCCTATTTGTTTATTTTTCCTTTTGTTTTCGTTGTCTGAGGAGATATATGAGAAAAAATATTGCTGTGAGAAATGTCTGATATTTTACTGCCTATGTTTTCAAGAAGTTGTGGTTTTACTCTGAATAATCTCTCCCCTTGGTTTCATAGGCAATTGAAAAGCTACAGTCTGGTGCTCTTGCAACGGATGCAGTGACTGCAGCTCTGGTGGAACTTGAGGTATTTCTTTTCTTTACATTTTATTTAAAATACTTGTGAGTATGTTTGTTATTCTTAAATGACATGAAACTGCTGAGTTAGTCAACCAGCAATTATATGACCAGTGTTTACCAACAATATTAACTAAGTTGTGAAGAAGCCTGTTAGATTGTTTTTATTGGGGACTTCTCTGAGTAATATAAGAAAGTTGGTTAAGTTCCTTTTCCCCATTTTGTGAGATTCATGAATATAAAAGTTACTAGTTACTTAATGTTACTGGATACTTCCATTTCCTCCATATTTTTAGTAGGAAAATTCCTGAAGTTAACTCCCCCAAAAGTAATATGTTTAGAAAACAAAAATTTCCAACTATTTGTAAGTGTCTTAAGTGGAAGGGAAAGTTTCCTTACCAACCTAATGGTTCAGTATATATTCTGAAGCTATGCTCTGTGAAGCATGTCTTGTCCAACGTGGTTGTTAGGTTGGTCTCCAGTTAACTGCAGATGTTGAGGAATTCCGTGGGGAGGTGCTCAAGTTTGCTGTAATTCTTTGTACTCCAGATTGAGGGTCTCTGAGCTCTCTTAGTGTGGAACCGTGACTACGAGTTTGTCCAGGGGATGTGAGGCCTTCAGAAGACCAACTTCTTCTGCTTACACTTAGAGAAGATAGATTTGTGTTAGTGAGTTTAGAGGATTAGAGAGAACAAATAGTTTGTTGGTTGAGAAGACTACTTGGGGAATCAAATAAGATAGGAAGATAAAATAGTGATGAGTTTGAGGGAGAAGGGGATGGTTAGAGTAGATCTTCCCAAGTTGACTAGATTGTGGCCCTTGTGTTTAGGCTCTCATGTCAGGGCACCTACTCTGTCATGTCTTGCTTTTCCCTGTGAAAATTGCTCAGGAGTTTGCCTAAAGTCATAGCCCTGTTTTCTGTATATTCCCTTGCTACAATCTGCACGGCTATGGTTCAGGATCTGAAGAAGGGGCCACGCTCAAATGAAAATACTATACAAGAAATGTGAATTTAGAAGGCATTGGAGGCCAGGGGTGTCTCTTTCGTGAAGAGCACACCAAAACTGGGTCCCTTCTTCTTTTATTCACTTGAATACACATTTGCCCTTTAGTAATGCATACAGGCATATCAGGTTAGGGAATTGCCTTCAGCCATTGAGCCCACAGCAGGGCAATATGCTGATTTTCAGCCCTGCTGAATATCAAAGTCCATTGGCTGTCCAATGGGTCTTTTTGCATTAATATGCTAACTACTGTTGATTTTAGCCTCTGCAATCTCTGATCTGCACTTTTGATCATGCTTTATATATTTTAATCTCTCCTGTTAACACTTTCAGCTTGGTTTTAGCCAAGGAAGGTAAACATACATGGTGGGCACCAGTTCTATTATAGTTTGGTCCCAGAGGCATCTGACTTGGGGATATGTGGTCCTTTCCTATTGTGACTGATACCAGTTCTACCATACATTAGCCATATGTCTGTGGGAACCTCACACCTCTCCTTGATCCAGTTTTTTCATTATAATATGGGGATAATAATGCCTGCTTTACAGAGCTGTGAAGATGAACTGAATTAATATGACAGTCACTTAGAACAATGTGTGGTACATAGAAGCAGTTCATAACTGTTAGCAATTATTACTATTATGAGGTGTTTTAGAAATGATATATATGAGGTGAATATTTATAGTAACTATTAATAGCAAGTTTTATAATGTCAAAGAAAGCCTAATTATATATAGTGGATAAGAGGAGAAAAGAAATGCAAGAAAGAAGATTGATGTATACTTATCACCAAATCTTACCTTTACTCAGTACATACACACAAGGAGAGCTTCATCTAATTTAATTCAGTTGTTAATTGCAAATTACTCTCCTTTGTGCAGAAGGTGATGTTCTGAGATTATCTGAGATTACTGGTGTATAGAGTGACTGTGTGTCTGGGGAATGAAGGTTAATGAATAGCTAGGGATATACTGTAATGGCAACTATGAATACAAAATTGAGTAAAATGAAATTTTCCTTTTTCTTTCATTTTAGAATAACTTTAATTTCCCCAAGTCATACTTATATCATATTGACTATTTAATTACATTCCTCCCCACTGAAGTATCAATCATATTTTAAAAATTTACTTATTTATACTTAAAATGATTTAAATTACATTTGGAATAATGTGTTACACATAAGTAAATGAGCTTTATAATTTTGAATGATGACCTGTGTTTTTTAAGAGTATGGGCATGTGAAGTTTTTTTTTGAAACATGTTCTATTATTTTTAATTGTTATAGAATACTGTTCTGAGTGAGATTAGTGTACTTTACCCCATTAATTTATTAAATTTTGGGAAGAATTACCTTTGAAAATTCATCCTTAATGTGGAATCTTTGATTAAAATATATGTTAGTAGCTTAAAGACTAAGGCTAACCTGGAAGAATCCTTCTGAATCTTAAAAATTATGTTGGACTGGCTGGCATGGCTTAGTGGTTGATTGTTGACCTATGAACCAGAAGGTCATGGTTTGAGGTGCATGCCTGGGTTGCAGCTAGATCCCCAGAGGGGAGGAGAAGGAGCATGCAGGAGGCAGTTGATCAATGATTCTCTCTCATCATTGATGTTTCTATCTATCTCTCCCTCTCCCATCCTCTCTGAAATAAATAAAAATAAATTAAAAAAAAAAGAATTATGTTGGAAGTCATGTTATACTAGTAGTATCTCCTACAGTTTCAGTCACCTTGCATAATTGTGATTTGTAACCTTTAAACAGGGTGAAGTTTTCTATCTTTAAAAATTTTTTATTTATTTATTGATTTGAGAGAGAGAGAGAAAGAAAGATTGATTTGTTCTTCCACTTATGTATGCAGTCATGGGTTGATTCTTATATATGCCCCCACTGGGGATGGAATTTGCAACCTGGATGTATTGGGACAACACTCTTAACAAACTGAGCTACTTGGCCAGGGCTAAGTAGACTGAGGTTTTCAAATAAAGAGTTGAAGTATTGTAATAGTTTGGGTCAATGGGAAGACATATGAAAATCAGATTCTAATATTTTCAGTACTTCAAGAAATATAAACAATAATGTTGAGTCCTCTCACTCTACTGAAAAGTCCCAGAGGGTCTGATTTATACTGTTATGTTTATTGAACATAGTTACTTATCTTTAGTTTTGATCAATCTATTCAGTAGAGTTTTAATTCAATCTTTTCAGTCTTGTCCTACTTATTGACTAGATATGGACAGTCATACCTTTTCTTTTGGACTTTGGGATATACTTTTTGACTAAAACAAAACTGTACTTTTAAAACTTGCCTGTTACATTATTACTTAGGCAAATAATGAAAATCAATTTGAATTTCTTGAACACTTTACTAATTATAAATTGATATGACTGAAATGCTTTATTGTTCCATATTGGCTAGAAGGGGTTTCTGGCTTTGTATTTTGAAAAATATGAAAATTTGCACTTAACCCAAGTAATAAAAAGTTCTCTGATCTCAATTCAATGTCATACAGGAAGAAGAGACAAAGTGAAAGGAAAGAAAGTTTATATATATATGTATGTATGATATACAACCAAAAAATGATGTGTCTAAGTGACCTACATTTAATATACAGTAGGTCCTTGGATTACGTCGGAGATCCGTTCCTACGGCGCAACGTAACGAGATTTTGCCGTAAGTCGGAACCCACCTACGTGAGCACCTATGTCATTCACATGGAGCACAATACACAGCAGTAATGAAGTGAAACAGTAAAAAAAATGTAAAAGAAAGATAACAATTCCTGACCTTTACTTGTGGTAAATAAATAATAAAAAACATAAAGCACATATGTACATATGTTGAAATGACGGAACTTTTTTTTTTTTTTTTTAATAAATAAACTAGTGGCCCGGTGCATGAAATTCGTGCATGGGGGGTGGGGGTGGGGGCTTCAGCCCAGCCTGCACCCTCTTCAATCCGGGACCCCTCAGGGGACGTCAGACTGCCGGTTTAGGCCTGACCCGGGGCCTAAACCGGCAGTTGGACATCCCTCTCACAATCCGGGACCACTGGCTACTAACTGCTCGCCTGCCTGACTGATCGCCTGTAACTGCCCCCCCCCTGCTGGCCTGGTCACCCCCAACTGCCCCCCCTACCCGCCAGCCTGGTCACCCCTAACTCGCCCCCCCACCAGCCTGGTCGCCCCTTACTGCCCCCGCTGCCGGCCTGGTCACCCCCAACTGCCCCTACCCCCCACTGGCCAGATCACCCCTAACTGCCCCCCCACCGGCCTGGTCGCCCGTTATTGCCCCCCCCCCCGCCAGCCTGGTTGCCCCCAACTGCCCCCCCCCTCCACTGGCCTGGTTGCCCCTTACTGCCCCCCCTACTGGCCTAGTAACCCTGTGCAGCCTGCTGCTCGGTTGTTTGGTCGCCCCCCACTAATCCCCCTGCCGGCCTGGTTGCCCCATGCAGCTTGCTGCTAGGTCGTTTCATTGCCCCTCACTGATCCCCCTGCTGGCCTAGTTGCCCCACGCAGCCTGTTCGGTCGTCCGTTCGGTTGCGATGGTTGCTTAGGCTTTTATATATATAGATGGGAGATGGCAATGTAACCACAAAACGATATACATGGAGTCCGACGTAACCCGAGGACTGTCTGTAGTCCATCTAGACTCATTATTGTACAGCTTTTCTTGAAACCTATTACCTTGTGTCATTTCCTATATCTCATCTACCAGTGCAGACAAGTGGTGTTTCCTAAGATTATCACTTCTGGGCACTAGATTGGGTGTTTCTTACATTTAAATAAGGGAGGTGGGCTGAGCTCATAAGTTCCTACCTATTAAACTGATTAGCTTCTCTCTTCAGGGTTTTGGGAGGGAAGTGGCCACTCTGTAGGAGAGGTGTTATGTAGTGTGGAAGTGAAAATGATATGACACCAAGTACAATTTGTTTATCTTCAAAATATGGGGAAGGAAATAGATCAGTATATAGATCATATTTTAATAATTATTAAATTTATTTGGTCCCATTGCTTTATTTAGCTATATATAGCTTTTTTGAGATTATCTTTATAACTAATGGGACTTATATCCATTGGATAGTACAACTCTGATTTCACTCACAATAGAGAAGATAAATATTGTGAAACAATTTGATCTTTATAGCTAGGGCTATGCATTTGGAAGACAGTTGCTTTCATGGCTGCTTTTACAATAGTTTTGGTTCAGGTAGTGACAGTGAATTTTAAATTCTAAAGATAATTTTACACATTTTACATGGTACAGCTTCTGATATGAATTTTTTCTTTGAGAAAATGGGATATAGATCTGGGTGAGTCATGATGCCACTGCTAAAGTAGAAAGTGTTTTATAGATTCAGATAAAAATGAGCTAGTACTCATAAAATAATTATGGAAGCTCCCTTTGCACATAGATTTTTAAAATAATATACTTTTATTGATTTCAGAGAGGGAGAGAGAAACATCCTATATAATAAAGCATAGTATGCAAATTGTCCCCTCGACCAGGAGTTCATCTGGGAGTTCGACCTGGATGTGGGGTTGGCTGGGGGAAGGGAGGGAGGCCCCAGCTGGTGGTGGTGGCAGGCGGCCGGGGGAGGGGAGGGAGTACCCAGCCGGCAGCCGGCAGCTGCTAGGGACCCTACCAGTGCATGAATTTCGCTCACTGGGCCTCTACTCAATGATGAGAGAGAATCATTGATCAGCTGCCTCCTGCATGCTTCCTACTGGGGTTTGATCCCACAACCCGGATATGTGCCCTTGACTGTAATCGAACCCAGGACCCTTCAGTCCACAGGCTGATGCTCTATGCACTGAGCCAAACCAGCCAGGGCTTGATTTTTTCTTTTTTTTTAAGTACTAAGGCCTGGTTATAAAATTCTAATAAGAAATAATAGATGAAATTTGAGTGACAAACTTTTGAGAAATTATTTGTGGTTGTGTGTGTGAAAACTGATGAAACTGAGATTTTGAAGCTCTTGATGTAGCTAGCCTTTAGGAGATTTTGGTTAATTCATTTTAAAATCTGGTTATTTTGGTAGGTAGAATACTCTGCGTTGAAAGTAGTATATAGCTTTTGATGTGGATAGCTTTTACATTTCATATAGTGAAAGGCAAATTGCATAGGCTCCTTTATTAAAAATATTTTGTTGAGTTTATGTTATTCTAGTGCACCCTGCAGTTATTTCATTCATCCTTAAAGGCTCCCTATGGTCAGGGGAGATGGTAATTAATAGTTGAAACTAGTTTATTGTCCAAATGCTTCAGCATTTAAAGAGCAGATTCTATTGGGCACAAGTTTTTATATCTGTCTGCTAAAAATAGTCCATTGTCTTTGTATCTCTATATAATCTAATATAATGCTTACTTATAAACTCTAGGAAAATACTTTAAGAAGTAGCTTTTTATCCAGATGGCTAGTAATTTGGGATATGAGATAAAAATAAACCTCTTGCATTGTTATGTATTTTTATTATTATATATAATACTAGATGCCCGGTGCATGACATTCATGTACTGGGGCGGGGGCCGGGGGCGGGGGGAAGGCGTTGGTTCCTCAGTCCAGCCTGTGCCCTTTCGCAATCTGGGAGCCTGTGGGGAGCCGGCCTAAGCTGCAGTCAGATATCCTTAGTGCTGCCACGGAGGTGGGCTGCTGTGCTGCTGTGCTATGTGGGAGCGCACTGACCACCAGGGGGCAGCTCCTGCATTGAGCGTCTGCTCCCTGGTGGTCAGTGTGCATCATAGTGACCAGTCGTTCTGCCTTTCAGTCGATTTGCATATTACACTTTTATTATATAGGATTGTTATACATTTATCTCTGCATCCTCTTATACCCACAGCATGCATTTCTCTAAAACAGGAATCTTCAGAATGTCATCACTGTTGAATAGTCAGTTGTTGGTGGACCATTGCCAGGCACCTCTGTGCAGCTACGGGATTAGGCCACACCCTCTTCCTTTGGCTGGAATTATTTGTGTGCCCCAGAGGGAGAGGGAGAGCACCTAAGGACTGCTAGTCATTGAAATGCTTAGTGGTTATGGAATTGATGTGACTTGCTGCTGGCATATCTAGGTTGGAAGGGAACATTGGGAAGGAATGATCTGACCCCTTTTCTCTCACCAAACCTGTAGCAGGTTTACTTGTGGGATTTCTTTGTGAGTAGATGCTTAACCACAAGCTGCTCCCTATCCCACTTAATGTTTGCATTTTATTGCAAAAAAAATGAGGGTATCTGCTTTGCAGTCATTTCTGTTTATTTGGTAGGTTAAAAATTACTTAAATTAATGAGCATCTTCACTTGGCTGCATATTTTCTTTTCTTTTGCAGAAATTATCTTTTCATAAGCAGAGGGTAGCTGAGTATTTCCGTGGATCCTTCTTTCCTCCTTCCCTTCCCTTCCCTTCCCTTCCCCATAGGGCTGACCACATTGGAAAGACAGCTTGATGCATTTAGCTCACAAGTGCCCATTAACTGTAGTGTGACTGATGAGTCTAATTTTAGACCTACTATCTTTGAAAGTTCCATTTTTCTCTTCTATTGATAATATCCTTTATTCTCTGTAATGGGAAGAGGTCCTGTTTTTATATATGTGAAGCAAGGAGTTTTACCCTTTTTCTTTTTTAGTACTTAAAATGTTTTTATTACATGAAATTTGAGTTTTGACTTTAGATGCTCTTTTTCCTCTTCTTCAACTTAGTGTCATTGATATTTTAGTCAAATCCCTATTTTGCCTGTCTGTTTAGCAGTGTTTCCAGTGGTGCTTCAGTATTTCTGTGTATTCTGCCTGTTTATAGAGTCTTTATGTTTCTCTGCATTTTTTGTTTTATTTTTTGAGGTGTACACACACAGTTACACTTCATGGAGTTGCATCCAGCCAAGTATCCATGTTCTTCTTGTGAAGAGGCAGAGAAAATCACCTCTCCCAAGAATTTCCACCTTCTGACCAAGGGAAATGTGTCGTGAAGAGCTATACGCAGATGGAGGCAACTTGTTTGCTTGTTCTGATGCTAGAGCATTGATTTAATTAGAAGACAGGCTGTGGGTGGCCATGTGCAGACAAAGAAGCACCAGACAAGAGCCCAGTTAGCCTGGGACAGTAAAAGTAAGTTACGCTCTTTTAAGAACACTTCTGAGTACTGATGCTGATTCTTGCCTTTCATACTAAGGGGCAACTTGTAACTTACTGTTTGTGCTTACACATTAGGTACATCTGTTCTTTTTCTGAGACCCTAGAAATGAAACTACTCTCTAGCACAGAGTACCTGCTTAATGGAAAAGCAGTGCTCTTTTTCCTTTCAGTTTTCTTTAGACTAAAAAGAACCCTGAATGAATTACTACACTCTATATTAATTTTACCCGGCATCAACACCGTGTGTCAGTTTTTAACTAGGTCAAACCCTTAAGTACAGAACTTGTTATGTTTTACTTTGTACTGATGGTTCCCCTTTCTAGACATTTCTTAATGAGCTGTATTCATCTCGGCTGAGTCTGTTAGAAGATGTGGTCCAAGACCTGTTCCCGGGGAACACGTAGCTTTGTATGTGAACCCTTATTTTGCTTTGGGAATTGTTACTCTTTGAGAATATATTACATTTTGGAATTCAGTTTTGAGCTACTTTAAGCTACATTTGGTAGTGTCATGGAGTTGGTAGTAATCCTGTGTTTTAGCTGTGGGGAAGCAATTTAGACTTTTGGATTAAGTGTAACATGTCTTCTTGTCCTGTGTTAATAGAGGTATTAGATTCATTGACTGGATTTATAGTGTGCATGTTGAATCGTGTGTGTGTGTGTGTGTGTGTGTGTGTGTGTGTGTGTGTGTGTGTTTGGATCTATATCATTTGGGCATCAATTTTATAATCGGATTTTATTTATTTATTTTGTGCTTTTGGTAATGAAGCAACTAGGCTAAGAAGAGTTTTCTGTGTTCAGCAAATCACAGGCTGATGCCATGATGTCAAGCTGAAAGACTGCCTTTAGATTTTACATTTTTGTCCATCTCTCAAACCCAGGCCCTTATTCAGAATCTGGAAAGGAATGAGAAAGTGATATAATTTTTCAGAATCCCATCAAGATAACCTGATCCAAAGCAGAATAAACTATTTTTTTAAATTTATTTTCTCTATCATCTAATTTTTATATGGGTAGTAGGCTTTATCTAAGTGTTAAAATAATGAAGGCTGCATCTCACTATAGGAAAACAAAGAGCTTAAGGTTGAATTCTAGGCATCTTTGTGCTTTGGCCATTCCAGCTGCCAGGGAGTTTGTGCTGGCAGCCATTCTCACTCATGGTAGACACGCTTACTGACAGTTCATGACATGTATATACTGTAACAAGGGCGTCAACACTACAACACTTATTAGACTTCTCAGAAAATTCAGAGTGAAGAGCTTATGTTTTCCTCTTTTGGAATATGTGCAGATGTTAACATTTTCTAGTGGGTTGGAAGTCTTTTTAATAAAAAGCACAGTTATAAGCTTCTACTCATAAGTTAGCAACCCCCTCCCCATTCTGACCATGTCCTCACCTCATGATAGAAGGATGGTTTAAGTTATTATAATTCCATGGTCTGTTGGGATTTTTTTGAGTGATATTTTCATATTATTGTCAGCATGGTTAAAAGGTGTAATTATTTAGGTTGAAGGGAAGTGAAAGTGGATGCCAAATTTAGCTTTACTAGAGCAGCAGCTACATTTGTCTTTTCCATTGTAGCTCATGTGGAAAAGACAATTCCAGGTACCACGTGTGCTAAGCTCTTCCTGGACATCATAAAGAATCCAACTAAAATAAAGTTTAAAACTATTTCAGATGTGCAAGTCTGCTGAAGCCAATACTTTATTTTAGAGATTTGTGTTATATTTGACAAGTAACTCTTTGTACTGTGATTCTGTGGCTTTCAATTAAAAAAATAAAAAAATAAGCTGCTGTGATGTCATTTTTCTGCATAATTATATATGTTTATGTGAAAATTAGGCAGATTACTAATAGAAATGAGGTAAGGACTGATGTGCAGTGCTTTTTTATTAAAATATTTTATATAATAAATTAGAGAAAAATATGGTGCCATTTTTGACAGACTATTGTATGCTAGATTAACATGTATTCTAGTGAACAAATATCAACATTTGTGGCATTTATTCTGACTTTTCCTGAAGAGCTTGATGCTTCAAGAAGATCATAAAATGTCCTAGTTTCTAATACATATGCTGTTGCATGTGAGGTTTTTTTTTTTTTAAACAAACTGTTTTCTTTTGTATAATTGAATAGTTAAAAAAATTAACTGTCACAGATACTAAAATTGCATATTCAACATACTGTATTTGACTCAAGTGTTCACAGTGTGATGCAAACAAACGTTCTCTCAACTTGCTTCCAGGATGGCTAAAATATTACTTTAACACACGTTTAAAGCAGAGCACTATAATGATTTGGCTAGATGTAATTCTGGGCTGTCTAAGTTGAGTAATTTCCTCAGGCATTCCAACTTTGATCAACCACAGCAAGAACTTTCAGCTTGTCTGTAAAGCAGCCAGTGGATCTGTAAATATGTCCTGAGGTAGAGAGAAAAGAGAGAATGCCAGAAACGAAAGAACACTTTCTATCCTAAGAAGCAGCTACAGAATGAAAATGGAAAGTTTTTTGTTTGCCTAGGAACTCTTTTTAGGTAATTGAGCCTCTGATGCCTAACTATGCCCTATGGTTCTGTACTAATGAATGAAAGATACTTCATTTGGGCCTAATAAAAATGTTTTCTGGCTAACTCTGCTGAAATTTATTGGTTAAAGTTCATTAATTGTTAAATTTTTCATTCTTTATTAATATAATATTAATTGACTAAAAACCTAAACATAAACAGTAGTATATATCTCAGTAAAGCATGTCTTAATTGTTTTTAATTGGCTAATATTTGGGTGAAAATATTCTTACATGACCCTGTTTTGGATAATAACTCGAAGAACAGGCAGTACCACTAAATAAATAATCTCATGTACCTTTTTGTTTTTAACACATGGATGAAAATAGATTGTCTGGTTCTTATTTTCAGTCCCCTGAAAATGAATTTGCAAACGTCTACAGGTTTCTGTATGGAAGCATTAACTAAGAATATTTATAGTGGTAAATCAGTCTCTGCTATATGGGAAATGCAAGTTTCCTGTAGTTTTAGACACAACATGTTCATATCACATGAAGATAACTTCCCCTTGAAATCATTTAAGGTGCAGTTAACAACTGCCTGCAAACTGGATTTAAATTGGATAATCTGTCTAATTTCTTTCTGATCCTGTTTTTGTAGTCCCATGATTTCAGATACCATGACTCCCAGTTAGCTTCCATTGTGAAAATTCTACTTTTTTAGGTCAACGTGTACCAAACATTAGGAGGAATCCATAATCTTGTGATTTTCATGTTGCAGATATCTATTCTCCAATTAGTTAGTCATGGAAAACAAGGCTAACATAGTTAAAGAAAATTTACTACTAATGAAAAGAAGACTTTATCATGTTTCTCTTTCATTTCATTGAGCATTTTTTTCAGCACTGGACAAAGGGCAGTATAATTGGTAAATTTACACCCTTTAAGCTTTTACCCTGTATCCTAAGAGAGGTGCAGAGAAATGAAGAATGGGCAAGTTGAGGGGAAGATGGAAGGGCAAGGCCTGGATAAGCCAATTGTGATGTTCATAGGCAGGATACTTGAGTGGATTTCTGAGTTGGTTACCGTGTTACTGTTTCTTTGTTTACCCCCCCACTTTTTCTTCCTCTAAATATTGTCCATCTGAGTGGCATAATTTCTTTAAAATTTAATACTTCTTTAATTTCATGTGGTTATTGTCTTGATCTCGAAATTAAAATTTGCAGTAAGAATGTAAGAGCTAACTTTTATAAAAACTACCTGGGATCTGGTATCTAATTTATAGATTGATTCTCATTATTCTTTAACTATTTTACTTGATTATCTCTTTGTCATATTTTGCATGTTATTTGAATGTTTATTTTCTCCCTCCCATGTAACTATGTAAGTTTTGCATGCGGGTTAAAATTCTTTTAAAAAGAATTTTACTCCAAACTACTAGCTCCAAAGAAGAATACTATCTGTTAACATCTTGATAATTGCAGTTTACCATTGTATAAAGTTGTAGGCGAAGTTGTGTATACTAATGGTAATCAAGGTATTGAACCTGGGACCCTTAGGTGCATAGGTGCTGACGCTCTAACCATGTGGCAACACTATCCCGGGCTGAATCCACTACTTCTTAATGAAAAACATAACCGCCCCCCCCCCAAAAAAAAAATCATTGATTTGCACATAATGTTTGTGGTTGCCTCTATGATGGTTATCGAGAAAGCTCTGTATGTCCTTTTACTAGTGATTCTTTCACATTTTATTAATGTTTTTTCAATTCATCTACTTTTTCTCCAGTAAAAGTTGAATTCTGGCTTTCAGAGTGGTTAATTTTTATAGCTCTCATGGCTTATTTTGTGCTTTCTTATTCTCCACCTCTTCTGTGCTGTTGCTGATAGATGCCTTTATAAGCATCCTCATGAATGGGGTTTGCAGAGAAAGGGAAGGTAAACAGCTTATGAAGTTCATTTACTAGTAGGTCGGAGTTTCTCAAGATGAGAGCCATGGTCCCCCTGGATCAGGATCACTTGAGGCAGCTTGTTCAGAAAGATGAAGGTTCCCTATCTTCACCTCACATGACCTAAATCACAGTCTTTGGGGATGGCAGTCTGGAAATTTTCATTGCTGATTATTTTTTAAAAACCTTTTAATTTTTAGATAACTGTAGATTCACATGCAATTGTAAGAAATAATACAGAGAGAACCCTTGGAACTTGACCCCACAATGGTAACAGTTTTTTAAAAATTTGCAGTTAATCTTTTATTTAAAAAAAATTACATGATAGTTTAAAAACTTTTGTCGAAGCCGAGTATACATATGCAAAAGTATACACATTTATTGTAAAGAGACAATTTCTTGAAATATTCAGAGTGAACATAGCTGTGTGTAATCAGCCCTCAGATCAGGAAACAGAATATTGTCAGCCCCTAGAAGGTCCCTCATGTCCCCTCCACTCCCTCCAGTGTCATGCCTGTTCCGAAATGGAGTCATGGAGTATGTAATCTTTTGTGTCTGCCTTTTTTGTTCATTAATTGAGGGGAAATTTATAGAACACAAAATTAACCATTTTAAAGTAAGTAATTCAGTGGCATTTAAACATTTCTAATGTTATTCCACATCTACCTCTGTCTTGTTCTAAAACATTTTTACCTCTTCAAAGGCAACCCTGTACCTATTAAGCAGTTGCTCTCTATTCATTCCTCCTCCACCCCTTGGTGACCACCAATCTGCTTTCTCTCCCTATGGGTTTACCCATTCTGGAGATTTCATGCAAATTAAATCACACAATATGTGATCTTTTGTGTCTCTGGTTTCTTTCAGTTAGCATGATGTTTTCAAGGTTCATCCACTTATTCCTTTTTGTGGGATATTATTCAACACTAGAGGCCTGGTTCATGAAAATTCATGCACTGGAGGGGGATCCCTCAGCCCAGCCTGCCCCCTCTCACAGTCTGGGAGCCCTCAGGGGCAGGAGGCTACCTGGCGATCAGGGGAAGGCGATACCCCCATCACACCTCGACCGGCCCTGGTTACTTGAGCCTCGGGTGGCTCTGGGTGGCTGGGCAGCCGCCATCCAACGCTTGCCTGTGCCTAGGGCATCGGCTGGGCAGCCGCCATCTGAGGCTTGCCTGCACCTCAGGCTGGCTTTGGGTGGATGGGGGGCTGAAGGGACTCGGGGACTCCAGAGACAGGCAAGTGGAGCAGCCGGACCCGCCCTGTGGGCGGGCCCAGCCATACCGCGCGCCTGCCACCCCGGTGGGCCTGAGAGGACTGGGCACCGCCATCTTGTGGCTGTGGGCACCGCCATCTTTGAGGGTGTGATGGTCAATTAGCATACTCCATCTTTATTAGATAGGATTTTTTCATGAATAAACTATAATTTTCTTCATCCATTCATCTATTGGAGGACATTTGAGTTGTTTCCACTCTTGCTATCAGGAACAGTGTTGCTGTGAACATTCCAGTACAAGTACTAGTATTTGTTTGAGTCAGATTTGTTGGGTCATATGCTAATTCTGTGTTTAACCTTTTTTTTGAACAACCATACTTTCTACAGGAGCTCAACCATTTTGCATTACCAACAGCAATGTACAAGGGTTACAGTTTCTCCACATTCTGCTAGCACTTGTTATTTTTGTGATTATAGCCAACCTCATGCGGTTATGATTTTAATTTTTCTAATGACTAATGATGTGGAGCATCTTTTCCTGTGCTTGTTGTCCATTTGTATATCTTCAGAGTATTGTTGAAGTCTATTCAAGTCCACCTATTTTTTAAATTGGGTTGTTGTTATCTTAAGTTGTAGGAATTCTTCATATATTCCAGATACCATATTACTATTGAATTTCCCCGTATTTCTGAAATTGTGTCAAAGTACACACTTAAAAGGGAAAATAAATGGTAACTAACCCTGTGATCTTTTTATCTCTCCCTTATAGTCCTTTGACCATGCCCAGTACAAGAATGGTTTTTACTTTTTTAAATGGTTGAAAACCTGAAGTATTTACTTTGAAAAAAATTAGAATGTTCAAAGTAGGTTCAGAAAAAAATGGTTGAAAAATTTCAAAAGAATAATATTTCATGACACTTGAAAGTTATATGAAATTCAAATTTCAGTGTTTATAAATGAAGTTTTATTGGAACATAGCCATGATCATTCATTTATGTATTTTTTCTGGCAGCTTTTACACTAAAATAGCAGAATTGAGTAGTTGTAGAATTTTCTGTGTGGCCTGCAAAGCCTGAACTATATAATATATCTGGCTCTTTACAGAAAAGACTTGCCTGGCACATAGATGTCTAATAAATATTTTTTGAATGAATGAATCTTAACCTATACCACCACAGAAGACTCTTAATTGGAAATCTTTCAACAATCCAGTTCTTGAAAATTTGAGCTTAATTGGCTACTAAACAAAAAAAATCCCTCAATGAGTTTTTGGCAGTACATTTTCATTGGCCTTTGTTCATCCTGTAAATATTGAGAATTGATGATGAAAAACCAGGGAATTTGTAATTCTTGGGATAGTATCAGGTAAGATAGCTGTATTGTACAAGTTTTACTAGTGTTAGTTTGAAAAAGACTATAGCAACAGTGGAGTGTACATCCCGTTTTTATTCTCTGTTGTAAAAAAAATAAAAAAGATAGTTTGTTTCAAAGCTATTTGTTTTTTTCCCTTTCCCATTAGCTTTATATCACTAAAGGTACCTGCTTATTAATAAAGAGAGTAATTTCAATTACATTTTGATATTTTAGCCTACTTAATTTTGGATAAGAGGTATATTAACACAAAGTTTTATTCTTCTATATTTCAATCACCTAGTGATGTTTTTGTTGAATTTGTACTTGAAAAACAGTGTGAATACTAATATATTAGTAATTTTCTATAAATGTCTAACTTAAAAAAAGATTGTAAATTGGACAGACATAAATCTTTTTATATAAAAATAACTTTATAGTGTGCCAGTCTAGTTTTTCTACATTTGAAAACTAAATTGGTTGCATCTGTAAGAGCTGTTAATAGAGGTCTCATAATAGATCTGCACCCCAGAGGTACAGTGTACCTCATACTCATAGCCTTGCAAATAGTTCTTTTATGTTAGGCTTTCAGCAATGAACATAAAATGGATAATACAGATTGTGCTTTACAGTGCAAGAGCAATGCTTTGCAGATCTTTGCCTTGGCCTGGTGTTTCCAGATTTCATTAATAGGCAAGGGTTTCCATGTTATGGTGGGCATGTAGCTCCTGACTTGTGTCTTTGCCTTCCTGCCTTCTCTGTGCTGGGTTAAGCAGTCAAAAGGATCTTACTTTTTATAAGCGTTGTATCTTCTGAAAGGTATGAATAAGCTTAAACAAGATTTTACTTTTAATAAAAACTAAAGATACTGCCCTAGCTGGTTTGGCTCAATGAATAGAGCATCGGCCTGCAGACTGAAGGGTCCCAACTTCGATTCCGGCCAAGGGCACATGGCCGGGTTGCGAGCTTGCCCAGTAAGGGGCATGCAGGAGGCAGCCGATCAATGATTCTCTCTCATTATTGATGTTTCTATCTCTCTCTCCGTCTCCCTTCCTCTCTGAAATCAATAAAGAAATGTATTAAAAAACAAACAAACTAAAGATACTATTGCCTGAATTTATTTTATTTCTCTTGTTTTAATTGTGAAAATATTGGATACTTAACACTCTATTACATTTTCCTGGCAGGCATTTCTCTATAGGAATAACCTGTAAGAATCAGTAAGTATCTGTTTGCTTAAAGGATTATTGTTCACAATGATTAATCTATTTATATCTAATTGCAATGAACTCCTATTCATTCATTCATTCTGCAAATATTTATCGAGTACCTACTGTGTGCCAAGTATTACTTTAGACATGGGGATATAGCACTTACACTTATAGAATTTACAGTCTATGGAGAGAGTCAGACATACCAAATATATGTAATTTCATGTAGTAAAACGTGCTAGAAAGAATACTATCTAATAAAAGAGTAATATGCAAATTGACCGTACCTCTGCTACACCCACAAGCCACACCCACCAGCCAATCAGGAGCGAGTATGCAAATTAACCCAACCAAGATGGCTGCAGCCACAGAGAGAGCAGGAGGCTTGGGTTTCCCCGGCAATGGAGGAAGCCACGTTTCTGCAGCTCTGGCCTGCCTTGGCCTCCACTTAAGGCTACTAAGTTTCTATTATAGAAGATAAATAAATCCCAACAAAAATGGCTGCGGCCACAGAGCAAGCAGGAGTCTTGTCTCTGCTCAAGGCTACAAAGTTCAATTATAGAAGATAAATAAATCCCAGATACCAGGGCCTCTGCTTGGGTCTCCGGGGGGCGTGGCCAGCCTGAAAACCACCATAGGCCCCTCACCCAGGCCGCCCAATGCCTCAAGGGAATCCCCACCCTGATCTGGGACACCCTTCAGGGCAAATCAGACGGCCCCCACCTGGGCACCAGGCCTCTATCCTATCTAATAAAAGAATAATATACAAATTGTCACTCCAACACACAAGGTGGCTGCCCCCATGTGGTCAAAGATGACTGCCCCCATGTGGACACAAGATGGCTACCACAAGATGGCCAGCAGGGGAGGGCAGTTGGGAGGGGCCAGGTCTGCAAGGGAGGGCAGTTGTGGGCGATCAGTCCAGCAGGGGAGGGCAGTTGGGAGGGACCAGGCCTGAAAGAGAGGGCAGTTAGGGGCGATCAAGCCTGCAGGGGAGGGCAGTTAGGGGTGACCAGGCCGGCAGAGGAGGGAAGTTGGGGGTGACTGGGCTTGCAGGGAAGGACAGTTGGGGGGACCCGGGCCTGCAGGGAAGAGCAGTTGGAGGTGACCAGGCCTGCAGGGGAGGGCAGTTAGGGGTGACCAGGCCTGCAGGGGAGGGGAGTTAGGGGTGACCAGGCCTGCAGGGGAGGGCAGTTAGGGGTGACCAGGCCTTCAGGGAAGGGTAGTTAGGGGCAAACAGGCTGGCAGGGGAGCAGTTAGGCATCAATCAGGCTGGCAGGTGAGTGGTTAGGGGGTGGTCAAGCTGGCAGGCAGAAGCGGTTAGGGGCAATCAGGAAGGCAGGCAGGCAAGCAGTTGGGAGACAGCGGTCCTGGATTGTGAGAGGGATGTCCGACTGCCCATTTAGGCCCGATCCTACCTGGACAGTTAGACATCTCTCGAGGGGTCCCAGATTGGAGAGGATGCAGGCTGGGCTGAGGGACACACACCCCCATGCACGAATTTTGTGCACTGGGCCTCTAGTAATAAAATAGTAGAGAAAAGAAATTGGTTGGGGAAATGCTAAGTCAGTAAGGGGAGGGCCCTCTGATAAGATGTCACTTGAGCAGAGACAGGAACAGCACAAGGAAAAAAGCCATGGTCAGATGTTGGGGAAGGGAGTTTTTGGTTAGAGGGAAAAGTATCCCAATGTCCCTTCTTATTGCACTTGATTCTTTATAATACTTACCTTCATTGGACAGCAGCTGTTTATATATACATGTGTTTCTATACACATACACAATCTATATTTATTGACTCTTTTCCCTACTAGAATCATGCACTAAACTTAGCATTTCAAAGGAATGAATGAACAAATGTGAAGGCCCTGAATTGGGTATGTTCTTGCCGTGCTCAGGAAATTGCAAGGAGCTCAGTATTGCTGGTGCATAGTAAAGGAGAGGGAAAATGGGAGGAAATAAGTTGGGAAAGGAATGGAGGGGCCAGATCACATAGGGCCTTGTAAACTTTGGTAATTAGCACTTTGGAATTTATTCTAAGTATGATGGGAAACTGGTAGGTTTTTGAATGAGAGTAATAGTGTCCAACAGATTTTTAAAGTATTGTTGGCTTCTGATTGGGCATAGTGATTACTAATTGTATAAAATGATTTGGGTCAGAAGATAACTATAAATGAACATTTGAAAAGCTTATGCATATTACTTATAAGAGTAAAGTTAGTATATAGAGTGACCAGTTTATAGCAAGTGATAGATATACTTTTTGTCAACTTTATTGAAGTACAATTTATATACAACAAACTTGCCAATTTTAAGTGAGAGTGTAATGAGTTTTGACAAATGTATATAATCATGTTACCACCAATACAGTCATGATGCATATAACATTTAATCACCCCCAAAATTCCCTCATATGCCTATCTGCCATTAATTCCCTTTTCTCACTGGCCCCTGGTAACCTGCTTTTTATAATAATTTGGCCTTTTCTAGAATTTGGTATAAATGAAATCATACAATATGTGGTCTTTTGTGACTGGCTTCTTTTACTTAGTGTAATGATTTTGAAATTCATCCACACTGTTGGGTATATTTGTTAGAATTTTGTTCCCTTTAATCCTGAGTAGTGTTTCATTATATTGTTACATCACAATTCGTTTATCTGTATACCAGTTGATGGGCATTTGGATTGTTTCCAATGTTTGGCTGTTCGGATTAAAACTGATAGGAGGAAAACTGTGGTACATCTACACAATGGAATACTATGCAGCCATAAAAAAGAAGGAATTCTCATCATTTGCAGCAACCTGGATGGAATTGGAGAACATTATGCTAAGTGAAATAAGCCAGTCAATGAAAGAAAAATACCACATGATCTCACTCATTTAGGGATAGTAAAGAACATTATAAAGTGATGAACAAAAAGATAGATACAGAGACAGTAAAGCATCAAACAGACTTTCAAATTACAGGGGAAAGTTAGGGAGAGGTGGGGGAGTTATGAAATCAAACGAAGGACTTGTATGCATGCATATAAGTATAAACAATGGACGCAAAACTCGGGGGGGTGAGGGCATGTATGGGTGTGGGGTGGGGGAGTAATGGTAAGATATGTACACATATAATACCTCAATAAAAAAAAAAGTAAAAAAACAAACAAAAAACTGATAGGAGCATTTGAATACAAGTCTTTATGCATAGAAATATACGTTCATTTTTCTTAGATAAATATTTAGGAGTACAATTGGTGGATCTATGGTAAGTGTATGCTTAACTTTAAAGAAAACTGTCAAACTCTTTGCCATTTTCATTCTCACCAACAATGTAGGCTGAAGTTCCTTCACATTCTTGCCAATACTCAGTATTGTCAGTCTTTTTAATTTTAGCTGTTTTAGTGGTTATGTAGTAGTATCTTGTGGTAATAATTTGCATATCCCTAATGACTAATGGTATTATGCATCTTTTCATGTGTTATTTGCAATCTGTACATAAAATTGCCCATTAAAAACTTTGGATTGTTTGCTTTAATGAGTTGTATGGACTTTTAATATATATGTATATATTCTGGATACAAGTCCTTTATGTTTTGTTAAAATTTTCTTCTAGGCTTTGGTTTGATTTTTTTAAAATAAACTTTTTATTTTAGAAAAGTTTTAGAAAATAGTGAAACCAAAATTGTTTTGAGTCTGAAAAAATCGAAGAATGAAGTCGCAGACAAAAACAACTAACGGAATCGAAGTTTATTGGGAGAAGCCAGTCCTGGAAAAGGTGTAACTGGAACAGACTCGTGTCCAGAGCTTTCTTTTCATGTTATAGTCAGGAGTAGTTTAGCATCCAGGCTAATTAAAATCTACTAGTCCATGTGGGAAGGCCCACATGGCCATAAGCCACGTGGGCACAGGGGATGTCCTCCCCCCCAACAGGAATTTCAGGTATCCATTGTGTGCTGCTCTGGGAGAGAAAGGGATGGAGGGTGTGCTTTTTTTTGGTATATATGCTTGCCTCACTGCCTTGTGATTGGTTATCTGCACGCTGTCTGTCTTAGTATTATCCATACATTTTAAAGCTCATGTCCCCCACACATGCCCTTCCTTCCCAGTCCAGTTGGGGTGCCTTAATAACTCCTAGTTGGGTTCCGATTCTATTTCCCTGCCCCCATGGTCCTAATTCTTGACTACCTAGCTTCCTTTTGTCTCCTAAATAGTACAGAGAATTCCCATGTACCTAACACCTAATTTCCTGTTATTAACATTTTACATTAGTATGTAAATTGTTCATAATTAATGAATCTATATTGACACATTAGTATTAAAGTCCATACTTCATTCAGATTTCCTTAGTTTTTACCTAATGTAAAAGTCTTTTTTTTGGTTCCAAAGTGTTTTTCATCTTAGATTATTTTATTTTTCATTTCTAGAAGTTCAGTTTATTTGTTTAATACCTTTTCTTTCCTCCTTATCTTTATTTTTTCTTATATCTCCTTAAATATGTAGAGTATGATCATATGAAAACTAGTTTAACATTGTTAGTTAACATTGTAATTGTTTGCTAATTCTATCTGTGTCATTTCTGGGTCTCTCTTCATTGTTTGATCATTCTGGTTATGGGCCATATGTTTCTGATTATTTGCATGTCTCATTATCTTTGGTTTTATACTAAAATAGAGGCCCTGCACACGAAATCGTGCGTGGGTAGGGTCCTGAGGCCTAGCCTGCGATCAGGGCCATCTTCTGCCCGCTCGCCAGTCCCCAGTCCCGCCCTACCGCTGCCCACCCTGGTTCCCCATGGTTCCCCGTTTGCCATCTAGCAATAGGAGCCTGCGGGCTGGGGGGTGCGGGGAACCGAGAGGTGGTCAATGTACCTCATAGCGACTGGTCAAGTAGTCATTCTGGTCGTTATGCCGTTATGGTCACTGGGCTTTTATTATATAGGATGTTGTGAATCTTATATTTTGGGGAGTTGGATATTGTAGTATTTCTTCAAATATTGTTGGACTTTGATCTAGAACACTGTTGTTAATTTAAATCACTTCAATCCTTTTGAAGCCTTGCTTTAAATTCTTGTTAGTGCAGGTTTAGAGTAGCCTTCTTTTGGGCCCAACTCTTGAGGCATTATCTCCTAAGACTTTTCTGATACCCTCATTCTGGCTGATGGGACCACGACCTATTCTCACCTCTGTGTGAGCTCCAGAAATTATTTAGCTTATTAAAGTGCTGTAGATGTTCTTTCCTTGACCTTGTTAGTTTTCTTACAAGTATAATACTTTATTTAAAGACTAAGGGTCTCTGGAGCTCTCACCATGTAGCTTTCTTTTCTTTGTACCCTGTACTGCATATTCTAGTGTTCCTGGCCTCCTTGAACTCATAATGGTCTCCTCAGTTCTAGAAGAATATTGGCTCATTTTTGGATTCCTCCTTCCTGTGCTATGGCCTAGAAAGTATCTCTGGGAATTAAGTGGAGGTGTTTGATTTGTGTCTCTTCTCACATGATCAGAGTCCTGTGCTAGCAATTGAATGAAGTCCGTTTGTCTCATATATTTTGTCTGATTTTCTAGTTAGGAGAACAAATATGATCCTTATTATGCCTTTAGTGTCAGAAGTAGGTTTAGTAGACATACCTTGAAGTTATAAATATATTTTGAAGTAGAAGAAATGTTTTTGAAAAAAATTGCTTCTAAGATATTCAATTTTCTTGCATACTTTTTCCTTATGTTTTATAAAAATGTCAAATTTAAACCATCATGCAAGAACCATTTTCAGAATAACTTAGTTCAGCTTGTGATTTCTAATTGTATATTATGTTGAATTTAATTTTTAGAATCCTATTTCAAAGATTGTTGAGATAGTATATATAGTGTGATATTGTTTGTGTATTTTAGGAATTATTAAATATGATACTTCACATTTTTCTCACATTTCAACTCCTTTATTATATACTTTGAAGATATACATGATTAGGCAAAAGAGGTTATATAGATGGAATTAAAAAGACCTTTGGTAATTTACTAGGTGTACCAGTTAATAATGCGGATTTTTTTCAATAGATGGAGTTACACATATGTTGATATATATGCCATTTGATATGTATGCTATTTTGTTGTATTGACAGCAAGCTTCAAAACTTCATATGTCAAATTTTCTGAAGGTGTTGACATCATAGATATTTTTACGCTTAAAAATGTCTAATTTCAGCCCTAACCGGTTTGGCTCAGTGAATAGAGCGTCGGCCTACGGACTGAAGGGTCCCAGGTTCGATTCCGGTCAAGGGCATGTACCTTGGTTGCGGGCACATCCCCAGTAGGGGGTGTGCAGGAGGCAGCTGATCGATGTTTCTAACTCTCTATCCCTCTCCCTTCCTCTCTGTAATCTTATTGATTTTTCTTACAGAGAGGAAGGGAGAGGGATAGAGAGTTAGAAACATCGATCAGCTGCCTCCTCCACACCCCCTACTGGGGATGTGCCCGCAACCAAGGTACATGCCCTTGACCGGAATCGAACCTGGGACCCTTGAGTCCGCAGGCCGACGCTCTATCCACTGAGCCAAACTGGTTAGGGCCAATAAAATATATTTAAAAAAAATTGTCGAATTTCCTGCCAAAAATAGCATTTGCAGGAAGTTTTAATTCATTACTTTATTTTGAAGAAAAAGTTATCATATACTTTGGGAAGCTTATGGTGAACATGTTCCATCTCATGATACTTGTGAACGCTGGTTTAAATGCTTTAAAAGTGATGATTTCGATGTGAAAGACAAAGAACGTCCAGGTCAACTGGAAAAGTTTGAAGACCAACAATGACAAGCATTATTGGATGAAGATGCATGTCAAACTCAAAAACAACTTGCAGAAAGATTAAACGTTGCTCAGCAAACAATTTTCGATCGTTTACAAGCAATCAGAAAGATTTTAAAGGAAGGAAAATGGGTGCCACATCAAATGAACAAAAGACAAATGGAAAACCGAAAAGTCATCAGTAAAATATTGCTTCAACGGCACGAAAGAAAGTCTCTTTTTTGCATCGAATTGTGACTGGCGATGAAAAGTGGATTTATTTTGAGAATCCCAAATGCACAAAATCATGTGTTGATCCAGGTCAACCATCAACATTGACTGCAAGGCCAAATCGCTTCGGAAAGAAGATAAATGCTCTGCGTTTGGTGGGATCAGGAAGGTGTGGTGTATTATGAGCTTCTAAAACTAGGTGAAACCATTAATACTGATTGCTGTCGACAACAAATAATTAATTTGAACCACGCTTTGATTGTGAAATGACCAGAATGTGCCAGAAGACACGGCAAAGTGATTTTGCTTCATGATAACGCACCATCACACACTTCAAAACCAGTTAAAGACAGGTTAAAAGATCTTGCCTGGGAAGTATTAACCCACCCACCGTATTCACCAGACCTTGCTCCTTCAGATTACCACTTGTTCCAGTTGATGGCACACACACTTTCTGAACAGCACTTCAAAACGTACAAAGAAGTGGAAAATTGGGTCTCTGAATGGAATGGTTTGCCTCAAAACAAGAAGAGTTCTATTGGGATGGTATCTACAAATTACCTGAAAGATGGGGAAAATGTGTAGCTAGCAATGGACATTACTTTGAATAAAGCACTTTTGATGTTTCTCTTGAAATAATCGTGTTTTCTTTGATTACAAAATCTGCATTATTAACTGTTATACCTACATAGTACTTTGCTTACAATCTGTTATATGCCTATAGAGGCTTCTGATCTGGATTTTTATACTTTCCAAAATATGAAATAATCCAGGCAAGAATATAGTCTTCATCTATTTTAAACCATAATTTTTCTTTAGTTGTGATCTCTTTCCCAAGATTTATAATTGATTTAGCTGGAAATATTCACTTGGGAAGCCTTATTAGAAGTCATTATGCCTAGTTATGCACAGTCTTCCCTCCATCTTATAAAATGCCTTTTCTTACTAATGATTTTATTTTATTTGTCTCTGAAATTTGTAAGTTCTGATTATTTCATCTCCTTTCTGTTCTCCCTGCTATCATTCCATACCAAGTCTCCTCCATTTCGTTTTCATACAATATATGCACATCAGTTTATATTTCTTTGACCAATATACTCATCTTGTCTTTTGTATAGAAAGCTTGATTGGCTTCTCGATGTTTTCCCAAATAACTCCAGATTCTCATGAGTGGCATAGGGCAATGTCCATATTTGGCTCCATCCAACCCTTTTTGCTGAGTAGTATCTTCTGTAGTTCTGACACTTTCCCATTGCTTCCATGTTGCTCATCTCATTTCCACCAACTGGAATTTTCTAGCCTCCTGGCTACTATTTGCTTTTGTTTAACATCCTTCTGTTAAACAAAAGTCTGCTGTTAACTTCTCTATCTTATAGTGGGCTATTTCCTTTTGAGTACTGAAAATATTGATCATTGGTATCATTCATTTTCTATTTACTTATACAGCCCTCTTGTTATGTTCTACTCTGTTATCTTTTAAAATTCTGTGGACAATTAAATTGTCTAACTGCATTAGGACAAAAATCCTGGTCTTAAATCTCTGACCCCTTTGCTCAAATTATAGGCGTATATTAGGAAGGTTTTAATGTTGTCAGTTTTTCTTAGATTTGGCAGAAGTCCAGGAAACTGGAAACATTTGAAGATGACTTGGGGCATTTGGTGATCTTTAGGTTGATCCAAATTGCCCTGGTGACACCAGTCTTACCTCAGAACAGTTAATTTTCTGGATTGACTCCCGATTTCTGGAATGTGAGGTAGAGTTGTTCGTATGTTATGTTGGAGTAGGCCCTTCATTTATGCAGTGATTCTCTAAGTGTCAGTCTAATGTCTTTCCCCTCCTCTTCCCTCCTCTTTGTAAAAAATGGAGTGTTTTGGGACTTTGTCACCATGACATTTATTTTTATTTTAAGATTTTATATTATTAGCTTTTTCACATATTCTCTTGTTGGAGATCATGTGATATGGTCTTTATATAACAAGACTAGTGGTATATATTTTTTAAAAACTGAATTCACTGTATTAGAAAAACAAGGTAGTGGGGTTTTTTGTAACTTTATTGAATTTTTAAACTTTATTTTTATCGTTGACACTATTACAAATGTCCCCATTCCGTGCCTCCCCAACCCTCCACCTGCCTTTTGCCCAGCTCCAGCACCCCCTTCCCTCTGACCATCATTGCACTGTTGTCTGTGTCTATGTGTCTATTTATGTATAGGTTTTGTGTAGACAATTCATTTCTCTTGGATACATACCTAGAAGTAGAATTGGTGGGTCAAGTGGTAACTCTAACTTTTTGAGGAACTTCCAGATGTTTTCCAAAGTGGCTAAGCCATTTTACATTCCTACCAGCAATGTATGAGCGTTCTAGTTTCTTCATATCCTTGCCAACACATCTGTCTTTGTGTTTCTTTTTGATGTTATTGTAAGTGGAATTGTGGGTGTGAAAAGTATTTTATTATGGTTTTGATGTGCCTTTCACTGATGACTAATGTTGTCAAGCATCTTTTTATGTGCTTATTGGCTATTTACATAGCTTCTTTGGAGAAATGTCTGTTTACATCTTTTGCCCATTTAAAAATTCAGATATCTCTTTATCTTAGAGTTGTAGACTTTTAAAAATACAACCTGGATACAAATATCTTATGAGATAAATGATTTGGAGTTTTTTCCACCTTCTTTATGGTGTACTTTGAAACACGAAGTTGTTAATGTTGATAGTCCAGTTTACTTAATTTTTCCTTTGTTTCTTGTGCTTTTGGTGCCATGTAACATTTGCTCTTTATTTTCTTTGAAGGATTTTATAGTTTTAGCTCTTTCATTTAGGTCTTTGATCTCTTTGATTTAATTTTTGTATATGGTGTGAGATAGTCTAACTTTATTCTCTTGCATATGGATATCTAGTTATCTGAGTACCATTTATGGAGAAAACTATCCTTTATTGAATTGTTGTGGTATCCTGTTGAATTGACCATAAATGGGAGGCTTGTGTCTGGGCTCTCAGTTCTATTGCATCGATCTATCTGTTTATCCTTAGTGGTATGTCTGTATCATAACTGTCTTGATTACTGTAGTTATGTAGCAAGTTATAAAATCTAGCAGTGTGTTAGCCCTCCCGTTTTGTTTTTCTTCTCAAGATTGCTTTGCCTATTCTGAATCTCTTGCATTTCCATATGAATTTTAGGATTAGTTTGTCAATTTCTGCAAATAATAAAGGCTGCTAGGATTTGATAAGGGATTGTTTTGATTCAGATCCATTTGGGGACTATTACATCTTTAAGATATTAAGCCTTCTTGTCTATGTACATGGCTGTCCTTCCATTCGCTTAGGTCTTCAACTTTTTTTAATCCTCATCTGAGGATATATTTATATTGATTTTTAGAGAGAGGAAGGGACAGAGAGAGAGAGAAGGACATTGATGTGAGAAAGAAACATCAATCCATTGCTTCCTGTACTTGCCACGACCAGGGATTGAACCCACAACCTAGGTATGTGCCCTGACCAGGAATTGAACCCACAATTTTTTGGTGAATGGGGCACTCCAACTAACTAAGCCATCCACCAAGGCAGGTCTTTAATTTTTTTCAACATGCTGTGTAGTTCTCAGTTTATAGGTCTTATACTTCTTTTGTTAAATTTATTCATAAATATTCTTTTTGCTGTTATTAAGTGGAATTGTTAATTTCATTTTTGGATTTTTCATTACTAGTGTGTAGAAATAAAATTGAGTTTTGTATGTTGATCTTATATCTTGCAGCCTTGTTGAACTTGTTTATCAGTTCTAATAGTTTTTGTAGTGGAGTCCTGAGAATTTTTTTGTATACAAGATCATGTCCTCTTCAAATAGAGGTAGATAACATTACTTCTTCCATTCCAATATAGATTCTCTTTATTTCTTTTCTTTTTTTTTTTGCTTAGAGTCCTGTCCAGAATATCCAGTATATGTAATATTGAATAGAAGTGGTGAGAGTGAACATTGTTGTACTGTATGTATTGTTCCTGATCTTAGAGGAAAGCATTCTGTCTTTCACTATTAATTATGCTGTTAGTGCTCCAGTTTTTGTAGGTATCCTTTATTATAGTAAGGAAGTTCCCTTCTATTTCTACTTTGTTGAATGGTTTGTTTTTTCATGAAAGGATGTTGGATTTTGTCAAATTCTTTTTCTGTGTTGAGATGATCATGGTGTTTTGTTTTTGGTTTTTGTTCCTTTATTAATATGGTGAATTATATTGATATTAAACCAAACTTGCTTTCTGGGACCCCTCTTTTTCATGGTATGTAATCCTTTTATGTTTTGTTGCAATTGGTTTGCTAGTATTTCCTTGAGGATTTTTGGTGACAATATTCATAAGGTATATTGGTCTGTAGTTTTCTTTCTTATGATGTATTTGTTTTGTTTTGTAATCACAGTAGTATTGCTATCATGTAATGAGTTGGGAAGCGTTCTTTCCCTTTCTAGTTCATGGAACAGTTTATGAAGGATTGATATTAAATCTTCAAGACTAAAGGTATTGTAATTTTTGTTTTTATCTTTTAGGATTCTCCTTTTACAAATGCAGGAATGGGATCTAATCTAAATCTCCTGGGTGAAATTGAATGTGATGCCAGCATAATGGATGGAAAATCCTTAAATTTTGGAGCTGTTGGAGCACTGAGTGGTATGTGAACACTGTAACACACTATCTCTGTTCTTTATAAAATATGAATATTACCATTCCATGGCATCTAAAGACCTACTCCAGTTTTTTCCACCATTTTTAATTGGAATAGTTTTGAAAACAAGCTTTTAAAAATTTTTTACTAAATTTAAGACATGAAATTTTAGCTGTGTATAGTCTTTGTTAGAGTTTGATCATTCTCCATCCCCTTGAGATTATAGACATTTCAGATGTGTTAGCATATTTTCTTAATTTTATAATGATTGGAAATCATAATTTTATAATTACTTGAAATAATCTATTTTTGTTGTTAAAAAATTCCAATGACATACAAGCATACCTAGGAAATATTGTGGGTTCTGTTCCAGACCACCTCTATAAAGTGAATATCCCAAAAATGTATCACATGAAGCTTTTGGTTTCCTAGTGCATATTAGAGTTTAAAAAAAAATAGGTCCCCTTGGAATTTCTGTACACGCAATTATATCACGTGTGAATCATGGCAGTTTTGCTTTTTTCTTTCCAATGTTTAAATGTTTATTTTTTTTCTTGCATTATTATACTGGCTATGACATCTAGGACAATGTTGAATATAAGTGGTAATCCTTGCTTTTTTCTTGATTTTAGAGCGAGAACATTAAATATTTCACCATTTTTGTATGCTGCTAGTAGGATTTTCATAGATGCTCTTTATCATATTGAGAAAGTTCCCTTCTAATCTTAGATTGCTAATAGTTTTTATTATGAATGGGTATTGAATATCATTAAGTGCTATTCTGCACCTACTGAGATATGAAATTTCTCCTTTATTTTGTTAAAGGAAATTTATGTTCCCTTCTTGGCATAAATCTTCTTGGTCATAAGTTTTTATTTTTTATATTTTGCTGATGTTCAAGATTTTTGACATTTATGTTCGCATAATAGGCTTTAATTTTTCTTTCTTATAATATTCTTTTCAGGTTTTGGAATCATGGTATGGCTGGCCTCATAAAATGAGCTAAGGATTTTTTTTCTTTCTGATCTTTGAAAGAGTTTGTGTATGATTGGAATGATTTCTTTTTAATTGTTTGGAGGAATTCATTAATTATTCTAAATTAGTAGTAGAGTTTTTGTGGGAAGTTTTTAAAAAAGGGATCCAATTTCTTTAACAGTTATAAGACTATATTTTCTTTTTCTCCTGTGTGTTTTTCAAGGAATTTGTCTTTCTTTTATAAGTGTTCAAATTTCTTATTCTAAAGACTTTTTTGTTAGTTTTCATTATTTATTTCTAGTCTTTAATTTCACTGTGGTCTGAAAACATACGCTATACGATTCCAAGCCCTTAAAGCCTTTTGAGACTTGCTTTATGGCTCAGATTATGATGTGTTTTTGATAAATGGTCCATGTGAACTTGAAAAGAGTATGTATCTTATAGTTGTTGGGTACATGTTCTACATGTCATGTCTATTTGATTATTCATTTATTCCAGTATTCTATATTCTTTCTGATTTGTGTGATAGGTAAGAAATGGTATTTCAGTTAGTTTTTATTTTCTTTTATTGTAAAATTTTATTGGTATTTAATGAAGTTTCACATGTTTAAAGGCCATTTACATTTTTCTGTGAACTGTTTATACCTCTTGTGTGGCTTGCCTTGTAAAACTCTATAATGTGCTTTATCGTATTGGAATTTAAAATTTTTATTTGTCAAACTTATTTCTCTTTTGTGGCTTTTGTATTTTGCATTTGTAAGGTTTCTCTCATAATTATGAGTTTGGTCACCTATATTTTTTGCTAATATGTGTATAATATATTTTTATTTAACTCTTAAATGGATTATTTATTTTTCTGAAATGACCAACACATTGTCCCTACATAATTTATTGAATAACAACAGTAATAATTACCATTTATTAGATAACTATTGCATAATATGCATTTTTCTCCAGTAGTTTATGCAGTATATATTAAATCATTTATTTCTCATAATAACATGAGGTCAGTACTTTTTCCCCTATTTTTCAGATGAGAAAACTGAGTCACAGGAGAGGTTTAGTAATTTGTCCATGGCAGTGGTCGGCAAACTCATTAGTCAACAGAGCCAAATATCAACAGTACAACAATTGAAATTTCTTTTGAGAGCCAGATTTTTTAAACTTAAACTTCTTCTAACGCCACTGCTTCAAAATAGACTCACCCAGGCTGTGGTATTTTGTGGAAGAGCCACACTCAAGGGGCCAAAGAGCCGCATGTGGCTCGTGAGCCGCAGTTTGCCGACCACGGGTCCATTGTTCCTGTATCAGTCTGGGTTCAACTAGGAGACAGAAACCACCCAGTAGTATAACAGGAGAGGTTTAATATAAAGAATTATTAAATAGTGATAAGAGAGTAACTATATGAAATGGAAAGAAAACTCAAAGTGTATTCTAGGGCAGAAGAATACTGAAGTAGGGATTAACTTGGAAGGGAATTCAGACCTTGTTATAGAAGGTATGGTTGCAGCCCACTGTCAGGCAGAGAAGTTGCTGGGGTACCTAGGCCATTGTCACTGTGAGAACAGGAACAACCTTGCGTGGCTCAGGTGAGCTTGGCCTGGTAGGTGGGCACACAGAAGTCAGGAAGCCATGGTAACTAAACCTCTGTTGCACAGGATAGCAATTGGGCTTTTGGTTCGTTAGACAGTCAACCAGGTGGAGCATTTTGCCATGTGTGCCTGTCAGGCTGAGGAGAAGATGGGGGGATCAGTGACTTGAGCTGGGTGCAGTCCTATTCTTTCTGGGGCTGTCAGCTATGCTGCCATGGCCTGATCAAGAGCTGGGGAAAACATGTGGTGGCCAAATGCTGGAGAAAACTGGACCCTGCAGTCACTTAGCACTGGAGACTACCATGTGGGCCAAATAGTGGAGAAAAACTGGTATTCTCCAGGAGCTGGATAGCAAGCCTAAGCCACCTTTTCCTCCTGCAGTGTGTCTCCAGTGCCCTCTACTGACAAAGTATATCAGTGTGCCAGCTGGCAAAGGAAACATTTAAAGGGCCCTTTTCCATTTTTACAGATCAGGCAACAAAGGATGAATTTGTAGCTGAGAACCAATAAATTGATAGCTGGTACAGTAGTAAAATAGTCAGATCCCCAGCACTCTATGTGTTCTTTCTGCCGGTCATATGTACCCTATCTGTGCCCTACTCATTTGAAAACTATCTGTATCACATATTAAATATCCAAATTCATGTGTGTCTGTGTCTGAAGTTTAGCTTTATTCTATTCAATTGATATATTTGTTTATTTTGTACTCAAACCACACTCTTTTCATTAGAATAGTTTTTAATGAAAATGATCTTATTGGGTGAAGTCTTAATTTTTTTTCAAAGTTTTCTCTTTCTAATGAATTTAAGAGTCAGCTTGGCATACTTCAGAAATTTTTTGAAATTTTGAATTAATAGATTTGAATTTATAAGTTACTTTGGTAATTGATAGTGTCTACAATATTGAATCATTTATCCAGAAATATATTTAAGAGCTCAGAGACCTGAGCTTTTCCATCCTTTGGTATTTTATACATTTTTTTGTGTGACAGTTTTTTTAAATGTCAATATGGTGGTCTTAATTGTAATTTTTATAGCCGCTTTATATCCCACTGCTGATTTTTTATTTGCATTAGTAGTGTCCTGAGAGGCATCATAGCTTAGTGGTTAAGGGCATGGTCTCTGGCATTAGCTGCCTCTGTTAAAATCTCAGCACTAATCTTGGGCAGGTGAGTTAACCTTCTGTGAAAATGTTTCCTCAGTAATGAGATAGGGTTCATAAGAGTATTTATGTGGAAGACTGAAGGGATCAATTAAGTAATCTGATTACATTTAAGGGATTGGCACTGGGCCTGACACATCCTATCTAATAAAGAGGGAATATGCTAATTGACCATCACTCCATCACAAAGATGGCTGCACCCACAGCTGAGGCCAAGTTCCCATAAGGAGTCTTAACAAGCAATCAGCAGGGACCTGAAGCTACACCCTCCCCCGCCCCCGTGGGGCTTGACAGGGGACCTCAGGCCACGTCCCCCACCTTGCAGGGCTTGACAGGGGACCTCAGGCCACGCCCTCCACCCCGGCACCAGGCCGGGGGACCTCAGACTGTCCCCCCTGCCCAGTGGGGCTTCACATTGGACCTCAGGCCATGCCCCTGCCCCATCACCGGGCCAGGAGACCTGAGGCTGCACCCCCCTGCCTGGCTGGCCTTGACAGGGGACCTCAGGCCGTGACCCCTACCCAGTGGGGCTTGACGGGGACCTCAAGGTGCACCCCCAGTGCTGGGTCGGGGGAACTCAGGCCGCGCCCCCACCCAGCGGGGCTTGGCGGGGGGACCTGAGGCTGTGACAGGGGACCTCAGGCTATGCCCCCCACCCAGCAGGGCTTGACAGGGGATCTCAGGCCATGTCCCCCACCTGGCAGGGCTTGATGGAGGACCTCAAGGCATGCCCCCCGCCCCGGTCTGGGCTGGGGGACTTCAGGCCACGTCCCCTGTCCTAGCACCGGGCCAGGGGACCTGAGGCTATGCCCTCTGCCCGGCAGGGCTTGACAAGGGTGGGACTGGCTGGGTCTGGATCTAGCCCAATCGGGGGGGGGGGGGTGGGGGGTCGGCCAGGTCTGGGTCTCACGCAATTTTGAGGTGCATGTGGGTGGGTGGGGACTTGACTCTGGGTCTCGTGGTGTGCCCCAGACTCTGACAGGAGGAAGGTTTTCATATACATTTTACTAATTTTCTGTCATCTCTGACACTTCTATTATAGAGAAAGGGCAAATAGCAACATTAAATTATTTCCTCTAATTAATCCCCTTTTAATGTGCACGAATTTCGTGCACCGGGTCACTAGTATTAGATACTAAGTTACTGTCACTGTCTTCTGTCCTTATTATTGTCATATTTGTCGTTGTCATTGTCATCCTGATATAATGCTTTCACATTAATACTGACTGCTGTCATTCTTCCCAGATAAGTGCCCATTTTTCAGTTTTCACATTCTGTTTTCCCTCCTGGAAACAATCTGAACCATACTTTAGGTTACAATCTGAACTATACTTTAGATAACAATCTTGTATATACTTGGTCTATTCTCCCTACCCTTACCTAGTTTGAAGGACTTCCTCTATATTCAGTCCTTCTTACAGGTGAGATTTTAAATATTTGGCCATTAATTTTCCTCCTCAATTAAATTTGAAGCTGTTTGTAATCATGCTCATTTTTTTTATTTTAAAAATATTTTTATTGATTTTCAGAGAGAGGGAGAGAGAGAGAAACATTGATGTGAGGGCACAAAATCAGTTGGCTGCCTCCTGCAGGCCCTCCATCAGTACCAAGCCCACAACCCGGCTATGTGCCCAGATGGGAAACAGAACTGGCAACCTTTTGGTGCATGGGACGATGTCTAACCATCAAGCCAAGCCAGCCAGGGCATTTCTTTAGAGTAAATATATGGTTTTGATTGTAGATGTCACATTTTCAGTTTATTTTTCTATTCTATTATTCTGAAATCTATTAAAAAGGAACCGAATTTAAATATGTATTATTTCAAATTCAGTTTTTGCTGTTGTAGCATATGACAAAACACGAGAAGGTATGTTTTATATTTGTTCTTTTCTGGAATTTACTAGGTATTCATGTATTTGTTGATTTGTTCTGTATTGTTTATGATAATTAAGGGTTTTTATTAGTATATAAAAGAAGAGTTTTCCAAGATATTTAAAACTTGTGTTTATTGAAATTGCCACAAAACTGAGTGGGAAAATTGAAGACGTTTTTACTTCATTTTCTGCTAATTTTATTTTATAGGAATCAAGAACCCAGTCTCAGTTGCGAACAGACTCTTGTGTGAAGGGCAGAAGGGCAAGCTCTCTGCTGGCCGGATTCCTCCCTGGTAACCGCTTTGTTCTGCCTGACTTTCCCTGGGTCTTTGGTCTTTGGTGCATGCAGTGTTTGAAGGCTATTTTTATCCACAGAAGGTTGATGCTGCTGGTTGTACACTAGTGGTAGCTTGCCTTTGAGTTGAAGACTCACTTTGTTCTGTGATCTTTGTACACTTGATAGAACTCCGGATGAAATAGAATATTGTGTATTAAAGCAGAAAAGAGATCAGAGTTATTTTGGGTTTTGTAGTTGATTATAGGGATGTTTTTGCTGTTACTAAGTACTCAACTGGGGTCTTTTTATTATGAAACTTTAAAAGTATCTTGCACATTCTAGTCCAGAGTCTAAACTAATTGTTAATCTTGAGGAGTTCTTAGAATAAAAGTACTTAATTTTTCTCATCTGCAGAAACACATTGTGACACTAAGATTAGTCAGATCACATCTCTTCTCCAGCATTAACATACACTTCTCATTAAAAACACTTTGAACTTTTCAAATAGTTCTAAGAGTAGAGAGAATGTTGTAAAGAGCCCTCATGAACCTGTCATCCAGCTCCAATAATTAACAATGCTTTTGCTCTTCATCTCTTCCATGCATATCTTTTTTCTCCTGGCATTTTAAAGCAAATCCTCGACATCCTGTTTTACCCTCAAATAGTTCTGTAAATTTGTCTGTTTGCAAAGCATAACCACCATCCTGTTAGCATGCCTAACATTATTAACAAATATGCCTCAATACTGTCTCATACTCAGTATGTGTTCAGCCTGGCTGTGAAGGTTACATTAGTGTTCTGTGTGAAAGTTATTACAGTAGTACTGTAGGAATCACTTTATTTGACTGTTATGATTTTAAGTCATAGAAAATAAATTTATTAATAGTTTGGAAAAATCTTGAAACCTTTTACCTAAATAAATTAAAGTTATTCTTTTAATCATATACTTCTTAGGTTTTTAATCATGGTATTAGAAAGGCTGATTATACAAAATTTTCAAAGAAATATTAATTTTTAATATTTGTTTTCAATAAAACAAGGGTAAGGAAAAGCAATCTCTAATATGTATTTCATTATTTCCATCATGTTTAAGAAGTATAAAGTAGTGATAAGAAAAAGACAACCAAAATTCTAAAAATTAATAAAGGATACAAATAGACAACTTATAGAAAAGAAAATATTGATGGTATATGAATACATGAAAAGGTGCTCAATCATAATATTAATCAAAGAATTGTGAATTAAAATGATATGATATTTCACCTTATTTAAAGTAGTAAAATTAACTAATAAGACTAATTAGACTAATTATAAGACTAATATCCAGTCTTGTTGAGGGTGTGGAAAATAGGTTTTTTGTGTTACTAGTGCTGGTGGGAACATTCATTGATATAGCTAGTTGAGAGACATTTTTACATTATTGATTAATGTAAAAAATGACAATGCACATGCTGCTTGCTCCAGCAATTACACCTTAAGACAGAACACCTTCACATGTACACAGGAAGGCTTGTGCAGTAAAAGAGGGCTACAGCAGTGTGGCTTGTATATAAAACTGTATACAACCTAGATGTCCATCAATGGCTAAGTAAACTATTTTCTGGTTGTATTATTAACTACTCTGCAGCATAAATGAAAGAGAGAAACACTTACATAGAGTAACATACATAGATCTCTAAGTTGCTGAATGTGTTCAGTTTAGCTTACATTTCCTTAAAAAGTTACAAAATAATGTAATGAATACCTGTTTCCTACCACCCAGCTTCGGAAATAAAATATTACCAAAGATTTGAAGCTGAACCCTTTCTAATGGGATCCTTATCCTTCCCTCTGTCTGTCCTGTACCTTTACCCTGACCCCATCTCTGCCCCTGCTCCTGTCCCTAGATGATGAACTCCTTTAGCCTTCCTTGTCTTGAATGAAGCTTTTCTCTTTCTAATTTGTTTCTTCATAGTATCACATTACATATTATATTATAATTTTCTAAGGATATACACACACACACACACACACACACACACACACACACACACACACACACTAGAGACTCGGTGCATGAAATTCGTGCATTGGGGGGGGCGTCCCTCAGCCCGGCCTGCGCCCTCTCGTAGTCTAGGAGTGCTTGGGGGATGTCCGACTGCCGGCTTAGGCCTGCTCCCCATGGGATCTACCGCTTCCATTTTTCAGGGGGCATCTCTACATCCTTAGTGCTGCCATGGAGGTGGGAGAGGTTCCTGCCACTGCTGCTGTGCTCACCAGCCATGAGCCCAGCTTCTGGCTGAGCAGCGCTCCAACTGTGGGAGTGTACTGACCACCAAGGGGCAGCTCCTGCGTCAAGCGCCTGCCCCCTGGTGGTCAGTGCGCATCATTGTGACTGGTCATTTCGCATTTTGGTCGATTTGCATATTAGCCTTTTATTATATAGGACACACACACACACACACACACACACACACACACACACACAAGGTCTGGAAAGAAAGTTACCAAACTCACTGTGATTATTTTTGGGAAGTAGGAAGAAGGGAACAAGATGAGGTAATTATCAAAAAGGACGTGTAATATTTTTATATTTTCCAAACATAAAATATGTGGGGAAAAAGTGATGGCCATTTTTCTATTAAAATGATGTCATATAGTAATCCTACACTTGTTTGGAACTAGCTATCTGATTTTCTCATGTACATAGTTTTTCTGCTTTGTTCTTTGTTTTCAAATTGTTTTGACTATTTTAGGCATTTTACATTTCCATATGAATTTTAGAATCAGCCTGTCAATTTCTATAAATAGCTGCTGGAGTTTTGATTAGGATTGCAACATATCCATTTACTAAGAATTTCTTTAACTTCTCTGGACAGTGTTTTATAGTTTTCACTGTACAGGTCTTTCAAAGCTTTTATCCAATTTATACTTAAGTACTTCATTCTTTTTTAATGCTATGATAAATTGCATATTTTAAAAATGTTAATTTTCAATAGTTTGTTGGCAATATATAAATATATGAATGATTTTTATTATAGTGATGTTCTGTCCTAGGAATTTGCTATACTCATTTGTTCTAGTACCACATTTATAGATTCCATAAAATTTTCTACATGGATAGTCATGTCTTCTGGGGATCTAATTTCACTTTTACTGTTATAATCTGGATTCCTTTAATTAATTTATTTTTCTTTATTACAGTGGGTAGGACCTCTGAAGCAATATAGACTAGAAGTGTGAGAGTGGACATTCTTGCCTTGTTGTGATCTTAGGGAAGTAGCATTTGGTCTTTTACTGTTAAGTCTGATGGTTGCTATAGATTGTTATAGATGTTCTTTTTTATGTTGAGAAAGTCCACCTTCTTTTTTTTTTTTCACTTCTTCATTTATTTTGTTTTTTTTTTTAAAGATTCATTTTGATAGATATATGTTCATTGCCATTTTGTTCATATTTTTTATTTTTATTTTTCTTCTTATTTTTCTTAAAGAAGACCCTTTAACATTTCATGTAATATTGGTTGTGATGAACTCCTTTAGCCTTTCCTTGTCTGGGAAGCTCTTTATATGTACTTTGGTTCTAAATGATAGCTTTGCTGAATAGAGTAATCTTGGTTATAGGTCCTTGCTTTTCATCACTCTAAATATTTCTTGCCAATTCCTTCTGGCTTGCAAAGTTTCTGTTATGGGAGTTCTCTTCTAGGTAACTAACTGCTTTTTTCTTGCTGCTTTTAAGATTCTCTCTTTTTCTTTAACCTTTGGAATTTTAATTATGATGTGTCTTCATGTGGGCCCCTTTGGGTTCATCTTGTTTGGGACTCTGCACTTTCTGGACTTGTATGTCTATTTTCTTCACCAGGTTTTGGAAGTTTTCCATCATTATTTTTCAAATAGGTTTTCAGTCTCTTGCTATTTTTCTTCTCCTTCTGGTACCTCAGTGATACAAATGTTAGTATGCTTGATGTTGTCTCAGAGGTTCCTTACACTGTCTTCATTTTTATAGTTTCTTTTTTCTTTTTGCTATTTTGATTGGGTAGTTTTTACTTTCTTATGTTTCAAATAGTTGATTTGATTCTCTGCTTCATCTACTCTACTGTTGATTCCCTGTAAATTATTCTTCATTTCAGTTGGTGTATCCTTCATTTCTAACTTTTTTTAAGGTTTCAATGTCTTTCTTTTTTTATGGTTCCTATGTCCTTTTTTTATGCTGCTGAAGAACTCTCTCAAGTTCTCCTAAGTTCATTGACCATCCTTGTAACCAGTGTTTTGAACTCTGTATCTAGTAGATTGCTTGTCTCTATTTAGTTTAGTTTTTTTTTCTGGAATTTTCTTCTTCTTCTTCTTTTTTTTTTTTTAATTTGGGACGTGTTTCTTTGTCTCCTCATTTTGGCAGCCTCCCTGTGTTTGGTTCTGTGTATTAGGTAGAGCTGCTACATCTCCCAGGCCTAATGTAGTAGGTGTCCTGTAGGGTCCAGTGGCATAACTTCCTCCATCACCCAAGTTGGGCACTCTAGGTGTGCCACTAACCCGCCCCCCCCCCCCGCCCCCTGGGTATGCTTTCTACACCCTCCTGTTATAACTGAGCCTTGATTGCTGTTGACACATCAATTGGAGGGATATACCCCCAGGTCAATTGGCTGCAAGGACTGGTTGCGACCACTGACTACCATGGAAGATCAGCTGTGCAGGGTCCTGCCTCACAAAACAGGACTTAACTTTAGCGGGGATCTGGTGCCTGCCAAGTCTGCCCCTTGAGTGTGTCACTGTGGAGATGGTTGGATGGTGCTTTGATGTGGTCTGAAGCTGTCTAGTGGGTGCACTGGCTATGGGGCCTCCTGAGCCGCCACCTGTATTCTGCCCAGGGTCACCCAATTTGAGCTACAAAGTGATCTACAGATGGATGCTACTTGTGCTAGGCTTGGAGGTACCCAGGAGAGGCAAAGCTGCGAACCATGGCCGCTTGCTGCTAGTGCTGAGTCTGGGACCACTTAGTGAAAAGTATGGGGTACACTGAGGCCAGATGCTGTTTGTTTGAGAGATTTTATAAAAGTCTGAAGTGTGAGTCAAGACAGACCATTCATATGGAAAAGTGACTGGAAACAGCTTGGGTAGGCATGCAAGTTTGTTGGCATGGGGTCTCAGGGAATCACTAGGACAGGCAAACAGTGATAGTCAGGTTGATGGAGACTCAGATATGGTGCCTGCCTGCTAGCTTTGTAATGGGAGGGCTCAGAAAGGGAACAATGGGCTCTGCCAGCACTTTTGTCTAGCAGAAAGCTGCCCCTCCAGCTGTTGTCCTGATGCCAAACAATATCCCCAGTACCTTTCGAGCTGTTGTCCCAGCACTGGATCTCAGAGGGAGTACGTCCAAGTAAGTTCATGCATGGGCCCTTTAAGAGGAACTGTGTGGAATTCCAGCAGCTTTCTGTCTCTCTCAGCCACAGTCCCCACTGGTTTTTACAACCAGAAGTTATGGGGATCTCTCTTCCTAGCAATAGAACCCTGGGCTGGGATCCCTCATTCCTCAGGGCGGATCTCCACAGCCGAGATATGCCTCCCAATTTTTATCTGCTACACGTGTGTGTGGGACTGGTCCTTATCACATCTCCATCCTCCTACCAGTCTCTTCATGGTTTATTCTTTAATTCCTTAGTTGTAGGACTTCCTTTTAGATAGGTTTCAGGCAGTTCTGAATGACGGCTGTTCTGTTGTTTGGTTGTCGTTTTGGTGTGGTTGTGGGAGGATGTGAGTACTATGTTTACCTATGCCTCCATCTTGACCTGAAGTCTATCTGAGGAAGTCTCTTTTTTGCATAATGTACTGAGAGTTTTTAATAAAAATGGGTGTTGCACCTTTTCAAATGTTTTTCTGCATTTATTGAGATGATCTTACAATTTTTTTTCTTGGTCAATATATTGATTGGTTGATTTTTGACTGTTAATTCAACAGTTGCATTTCTGGGATAAATTCTATTTGGTCATAATGTATAAGACTTTGTAAAGAATTTTTGTACCTATATTAATGAGAGATATTGGCTTGTTTTGTTTTTTGGGTATATAGGGATATATTTCTGTGTTTCATCAAATTTGGGAAATTTTTGCCTATCATTTCTTCAGATATTTTTGCTGATAATCCCCTTCTCTTCTATTCTTTAGGACTTCAATTACACATCTATTTGACTTCTTTTTTTTGTTTTTTTAAAAATATGTTTTTACTAATGTTAGAGAGAGAGGAAGGGAGAGGGATAGATAGAAACATCGATGAGAGAGAAACATTGATCAGCTATTTCCTGCACGTTCCCTACTGGGGATTGAGCCCACAACCTGAGCATGTGCCCTGGCCAGGAATCGAACCAATGACCTCTTGGTTCATAGGTTGACGCTCAACCACTGAGGTGCACTGGCCAGGCTCTATTTGACTTCTTGTAATAGTCCTATAGATCACTGATAATTTGTTTACTTTTTCCATTTTCTGTTTTATTTTGAATAGTTTTCATTGCTGTTTTCAAGTTTAGTAATTATTTTTCTGAATATGTAATCACCTGTTAATTCTATCTAATTTATTTTTCATTTCTGACATTGTAGTTTTTTTATCTTTCAGAAGTTTGATTTGCATCTTTAAGAAACTATCTTCCATGTATCTACTTACTATGTTTAATCTTTCCTATAGCTTCTTGAACATATGAATAGAGTTATACTGTTTTAATATCTTTGTATACTAATTCTATCATGTTTACTATTTTGGGGTTGTTTTCAGTTGAATGATTTCTCTCTTCATTATAGATTACATTTTCATGCTTCTTTGCATGCTTGGTAATTTTCATTAGATTCCAGACATTGTTTTATTTGGTGCTGAATATTCTTTTATTTTAATAAATATCTTCAGCTTTATTCTAGGATATGGTTAACATATTGAGAGGCAGTTTCATCTTTTCAGGTCTTGCTTTATACTTTGTTACATGCGACTAGGGAAGCATTTAGCTTTGAGTTGATTTTGCTTTGCTATCCAGGCCAAACCCTTCTAAGTACTATAGCAGATGCACCTAGAGTGATGTTTTTTTTACTTTGACTGGTGGGAACAGGAGCTGTCTCTGGCTTTGTGTGAACTTGGGGATTGTTTCCTCTACAACTTTCACATTATTCTTTCCCATGCTCTGGTTAATTTCCTTTTACACACACTGATCTCTACTCACCTGAAGACTAGTAGAGGACTCTGCCTCCTCTCTGGTACTTTGCCTTCTGAACTCTGGCTACCTTGGCTAGCTTCTTTGGATGTCCAACTCAGAGAGACTGCCAGGCTCTTCCTGAATTAACCTTATGTGCTGAGGCCTGGAAACTCCAGGCAGTAAGCTGGGACAGTCAGAGGGTTTACCTTATTTGTTTCCTTTCCCTCAAGGATCACTGTCCTACGTTGCCTACTAACGTCTAAAAACTGTTGTTTTCTATATTTTGTCTGACTGTTTTTTCATTGGTTCAGGCAAGAGTGTAAATTTCTTCCTTGTTACTCCCTCTTGTTCAGAAGAAGAAATCTTTCACAAAAGTTCACTGTATACCTGCAGTAGTTTACAGAAGCCCAGTTCCCTGAGTATCCTAGTGTATTGTTTCTTAAAAATACTATTTTATCTATTGTAGTTTATAATTTTTATTAAATTTTTGAATATACTACTTTTGTTGTATGAACTTTAAAAGAAAATTTGAAACCTAAAGATTAAAAGAAACATAAGAGACCTATCAAACGATATAGATTTAGTTGAATTTCCATTCAAACCAAACAGTTTAACAAACAAAATAAAAACAGTAGCAAAATTTTATACGACAATCAGGGATATGTGAACATCTATTGACTATATTTTGAGTCTAAGGATTTATTGTTAATTGTTTTTTGGTGTCATTTGGTTATGTTGTGGTTATCTGTTAAAAATAATTTTTTGAGATGTATGCAAAATACTTATATTTGAAATTCAATATTTGGGATTTGCTTCAAAATAATTTGAGTGGGGGTATAAATGAATGAGATTAGCAATCTGTATATATAAAAGGCTAATATGCTAAGAGTCTGACTGTCTGACCAGTCGCTATGACGTGCACTGACCACCAGGGGGCAGATGCTAAATTCAGGAGCTGCCGTGACTGCACTGGTCATTTACAGAGAAACGGCACTGCGGACCTGGCGCCCACAAAGCAACACTCAGCTTCCCCGATGTGGCACACAGGCACCGCCACCACTCTGGAGCCATAGTCCACCAAATCGCAGCTGATGCTGCCAAGACCCAATGGTGCAAAATGTGGCCCACAGCCCAGCCCAGCCCAGCCTAGCCCAGAAACTGTGGCTGTGGGCACTGGGTAATGACAACACACAGCAACGCCCAGCTTCCTCTCCCTAGTGACAGGCCATCCTATCTAATAAAAGAGTAATATGCAAATTGACCATCACTCCAACACACAAGATGGCTGCCCCCATATGGTCAAAAGATGGCTGACCCCATGTGGACACAAGATGGCTGCCACAAGATGGCCAGCTGGGGAGGGCAGTTGGGAGGGACCAGGCCTGCAAGGAAGGGCAGTTGTGGGCAATCAGGCAAGCAGGGGAGGGCAGTTGGGAGGGACCAGGCCTGCAAGGGAGGGCAGTTGGGGGTGATCAAGCCTGCAGGGAAGGGCAGTTAGGGGTGACCAGGCTGGCAGAGGAGGGAAGTTGGGGGCATCTGGGCCTGCAGGGAAGGGCAGTTGCGGGGGACCCAGGCCTGCAGGGGAGGGCAGTTGAGGGTGACCAGGCCTGTAGGGGAGGGCAGTTAGGGGTGACCAGGCCTGCAGGGGAGGGCAGTTGGGGGTGACCAGGCCTGTAGGGGAGGGCAGTTAGGGTCAAAGAGGCTGGCAGGGGAGCAGTTAGGCATCCATCAGTCTGGCAGGGGAGTGGTTAGGGGGTGATCAGGCTGGCAGGCAGAAGCGGTTAGGGGCAATCAGGAAGGCAGGCAGGTGAGCAGTTGGGAGCCAGCAGTCCTGGATTGTGAGAGGGCAGTTGGGGGCGATCAAGCCTACCGGGATCGGGCCTAAATGGGTGGTCGGACATCCCTCGAGGGGTCCCAGATTGGAGAGGATGCAGGCTGGGCTGAGGGACACCCCCCCCCGTGCACGAATTTCATGCACCGGGCCTCTAGTTTAACAATAAATGGCACTGTGGACCTGGCACCCACAAAGCAACACTTGGCTTCCCCCAAGTGGGACACAGGCCCCGCCACTACCCAGAGAGATACCTCACCAAATTGCAGCCGATGTTGCCAAGACCCCATAGCGCAAAATGCAGCCCACTGCCCAGCCCAGCCTGGAAACGGTGGCTGTGGGCACTGGGTAATGACGTACTGTAGCAACACCTGGCTTCCTCTCCCTAGCGACTAGGCTCCTTGGAGTTTCTTCAGCCCAGGAACATGACTTGCTTTATAGCCATTGGAAACATTTTATACTTTAACCAAATGTCTGTGAAGCGTTTTCCTGTGCCTCATCTCATTTGATCCTCACAGAAGTCCTGGAGTAGGTAGATAGGAGACTCGGTGGAATCCTTTTTTTTTTTTTTCATTAGCTGGAAAACGGAGATTTAGAAAGCTTAGAAACTTGACCCAACTGAAAAGAAGTAAGAAATGGTGGACCTTGAAAATGACTTCAGGTTTTCTCACCACACAGAATATAGTCAAACACTGCTACAGTTAAATATTTTACCCCTTGTTCTCCCTGCATGATCTACAATAATAATCTGCTTCGTGTTGATATTTACTGCTGTGTTGCTGACAATTACCTGAAAGAGAAATTGGGGTGCTTCACTGGGCTGGAAAAAGTTTAGCTACATCAGAAAGCACGTCTAGTTAAGCAAGTTTATTCTCTCTCTATATATATAAAAGGCTAAGTTGACTTGAGCACGCACAATACATATAAAGCTCTCGCTGGCACCAATTGCACGCATGTGTTTCGATCTGTCATTGTCAATTGTGAATTTGGTTGACACTTCTATTATAGAGAAAGGGCAAACAGCGATATTAAAATATTTCTTCTAATTAATTTCCTTTCAATGTGCATGAATTTGTGCACTGGGCCACTAGTGTATTAATAATTGATGAAATAGGTTGATGATCCATTTAGTTCATTACACTATTCTCTAAAATGTATGTTTGAAAATTTCTGTAATACATTTTTTAAAAAAGAGTTACATTCTTATTTTTAAAATTTGTTTGTTGTGTTATTTCCAAATATAGCAAGTTCTTCTTTATTTGTACTTTATGTCTGTAAGCTTTACTTAATAGCTACTAATTTGCCTGCCCTCAATTTTGTATATTTGTGATGAACAAAGAAGTGATAGATAAAATAAATAAAAATCAGTTTTTAAGTCCAAAGCAGAAGCTATCATTTTCTCCTATATCTTTTTCATCTAATAAAGAATTTGATTATTGGGGTCCAGGAGCATTCTTAAGAGTTTTCTAAATCACTAAGTTACACAATTTTAGATTCTTGGTTCTTTGCAAATGGGTGGTTCTCATCCATAAGATTGTAAGTCTTGTCACTGTGTTTGTCCAGATAGCCCTTCTTGGGACCTTTGGCTGTGTTAGGCTTGAAGCAGCACCTACAACTCAGCTTCCTGAGGTGTTAATCGTTCCACCTCAGGGCTGGCCTCCCTAGAGTGCTACTGCATTTTGTTTTATATCACTTTAGATTTGTCTTAATGTAAGTTAAGGTGGGTATAACAGAAGGAAAATATTGTCCTTCAGGGTTTTTTGACACCCTACTTTATTTTTAATATCTTGTCAATGTTTATTTAGTGCTTACTGTGCTTTAGATACTATTCTAAATGCTTGGGATTATCAAAGGAAACACAAAGATTCCCATTCTTATGAAGCTTATAGTTTATTTAGGGAAGACAGAAATAAACTATATAATATGTAAATTATAAAGTATATGGTATGGTATAAGGTGGAAAAAAGAAAAAAATGTAAAAGCAGAATGTGGGGTTGGGAGTATTGGATAAGGGAGTGCAGTGTGTTAGGGTGCAGTTTTAAGTAGGTCTTGTCAAGCACATATACTGGAGCAGATGAGGGAAATCGGCCTCTGGGAGAGCCTGATAGAGAGTAGTTAGGATGAAGGCCCTGAGGCAGGAGCCTCCATGGCATGTTTGAGTTTTTACAAGAGGCTGGAGTAAAATTAGCAAGGGGGCAACAGAAATAAGAGATAAGGTGAGGGTCATCAAGGATCAGATCACTTGGGAGAATTTGTAGATTCTTGTGAAAACTCCAGTTTTTACACTAGAGTGCTTGCTCATGAAAGGTTTTGCAGTTTTTGAGAAGAGGAATGTTATCTGACGTGCTTTGCAAGGATGTCAGTGGCTGGTGAGAATATACTGGGGCGGAGGTAGAGCAAGGCAAGTATGAAAATAGGCCTTTGCAACAATCCAGGTAGCAGGTGATTGTGGCTCAGACCAAGGTGTTAGTAGTGGAGGTGGTGAGAAGTGGTCAGATTTTGGGTAAATTGTAAAGGTAGTGTTCAGTAGGTGTGTTTTTTAAAACTTGATTGAGGTAAAACTTTTCTAAAAGCTTTCTTCTTAGAGAGTCAGAAGACAGAGAAATTTGAATTGGTACTGCATTTAATATTCTGGAAAAAAAATTTTTTTGACATGTATAGTTTGTTTTTTTTTTTTGGCAAAAGGTTATGTAGCTTTACAGGATCTTTTAGTGATTTCAGAAGCAGTTATTCCATTTTGTGTGATGATGCACTATTAGACAAGTAATTTTTATAGTAATTTAAGGTCTGATATTCAGTAATCTTATTAATAAGATGGCATCCAAATATTCACTTCCTGTGAATATTATAAAATACCCAAATTACTTAAAAACTTGCATAGCAGACAATGGCAGGTGGATTTTATTTAGAAGCAAATCTATGAATGACTAAGAAACGAAAGATAAAACTAAGAGTATTTTGTAAAATGCCATTGATTTCAGATACTGGGATTGAACCCAAAATGATCAGTTGGCCTACTGAGAATACTAGATTCAGCTCCAAATGTCTGTCCTGATAATTTAGTTTAATATTTCAGCATCTCTTTTACATCTTTGCATGAAGAGAAGTCATTTCTTATATCCAAATTCTGTTTCTAGTAGAAGGAAGTACTAAAAATGCTGTCAAGACAGCTCAACTCACATCCAAGTTCCTATTTCAGTTATTCTTCCATTTGAACTCTATGTGGCAGCTTTTCTTTGCAGTTTCTTTGCTGTGTTTTTCATCTGATACAAGAATTGGAGAAACTGTTTTATATTTTCAGAATCCTTTAGAATTTTTTTTAAAGTGAGAGTTTGAAGAGGTAATGTTGTTTATTCCAGTTGGCCCTTCCTCCTCTCTTTTTTCAGTGCCCCCTCCATCCCCACCTTTATGTACATTGGAAAACAGTTATTGGGCTTAACCGTTTAGTTTTTCGTTGGAACCATTTGGGTATGTTTCTGAGTGTCTACTTAGATTTTGTTTTGCCAGTCTGTCACCGATCTTCTTACTAACAATCAAATCTAAAGACTTCAATATGTATTGCTTTGAGTTTTCAGTGTTGGAATGATTAGAAGAATAGAAACAAAAAACAGGGAACAGCAAACTAATGAGTAGGCACTTGTTCAAGGAATCCATTACTAGCTGGCTGAGATCTTTAAGGAGTTGGCTATGGAAGGAGATGAAGTGACTGATTATAATGGTAACTGCTTGCTATTATGTGTTAGAAAATGGGGTGGTTAATTATCCTGCATGCTATTTGAAACCTTTGAAAATAAGTCTTTTAGAGCTGGCTAATAGTATTCCTTTATTTACTTTCTTATGTTCAAATGTGCAGTTTGAGGCTTAAAAATTACTTTTGGGACATCACAGTACTTTACTTCCCACAGTAAAAATGATCCTGTGGGTCAGGTATATATTTTTGTTGCATCAAGGCTTAGAAATGTAAGCACATCTCATTGTTTTAGGACTTTTCTAGATGTACACACTCATTTTGAGTTATGCCAGGTGTTGTGTTAGGTAAGAATACCATATCTGAAGACATTCACTTAAACTTTGACTCTTAATCAGATTAGTAAATAGATCTTGCGATGTCAGCTGAGAACCATGTTGATCCAAGGTAAATCTTAATATTTTCCACTGGGAAATCAACTACTTATGTTGGGTTTTACTTATTAGTTATTACAAATGAAATAACATTTCTTTCTCTAACTTGGAAAACATTTTAAAGAATTTTTATGGCATATAGCCATATTATTATTTCAAAGAAGTCTAGAATTATATCTCTATGCAAAACTTTTTTTTTCAGTTGCCTTACTATATTACTTAATTGAATATGTAGGAGAAGATGACACTGGGAAGTTTTAAAAGAATAATTTTTCTGTTGTTAGCTTTTTAGTTGGAGAAGGAGCCTACAGATGGGCAGTAGATCATGGAATACCTTCTTGCCCTCCTAACATCATGACCACAAGTGAGTAAAAACTTTTCAAAATTAAGCTATATTAGCATATATACCTGAGAGTGTTACATTGCTTTTGACCCAGATAGTACTGATATTTAAGGAAGAAAGCTTATATGTTGAAATATTTCTAGTTAAAAGACACATAGAAAATTATTTGCTTTTAAGCTATGTTTATATTCCTGAGGTCCCTGCATTGCTTCTTCTTCTTCTTCTTCTTCTTCTTTTTTATTTTTTAAATACTTTTATTTATTTTTAGAGAGAGAGGAAGGGAGGAGGAGAGAGAAAGAGAAACATTGATGTGAGAGCAGAACATCGATCGGCTGCCTCCTGCATGCCCCCTATCCGGGATCTAGCCTGTGACCTGGGCAAGTACCCTGACCGGAATTGAACCAGCAAACTTTTGGTGCATGGGACAACGCCCAATCAACTGAGCCAAACTGGTCTGGGCCCTGCATTGCTTTCTCAGGTTTTCATAGAAGTATTGCTAAAAGGATTTCTTTTAGGTTACTTAAAATAATTACTAACAATAAAACCATAATACCGCCCCCTCAGAGAGTGAGAAGAAAACAGATCATCATTTAGCTGTCCCTAAGTTGAGGAAGGCCTTTCTATGTACCAAGTGCAAGAAAAGGAAAAACAAAAGTGACTGTGGGAGTTAAGACTGAAAAAACACTTATCATAAATATGACAAAAGGATACATATTCTTAATCTGTGAAAAGGTTTACCTAATTAAGAACCACACAAAAACATGTAATACCCCAGTAGAAAAATGGTCAAAAGTCCTAAGTAGGTAATTTAACTAATACGAAAATTTATATCAAAATTAGTACATGTTAAATTTGTTCTCTTAATTTGTGAGAGTTAAAAAATATTACATTATTACTGGTAGATGTGTGGTGAACTGAACATCATATATTGTAGCTACAAATGTAAATTGGCAGAAATTTTGGAGGATAGCTAAGTAGTATAGATCAAGAGCCTTAAACATATTCTGCTTCTAGGAACTTGTCATTAGAGATACAAAGGTTTACATAGAAGGGTGCAGTGCTCCACCTAACTTAGCCACACCGGCCAGGGCAATTTTGTTTTTCTTGGAGACACCTCACCTGGTACCTTAAGTCTAGAGTGGATGCTTACTAGGCCTGCTGTGTATTTGTCATTGCTGGTCTTCACCTCACCGTCATGGGATTTCCTTTTCCTCTCTCCAAAATCACATTATGTGTTTCCTGAATCTCCTTAGTTTTTTTTTTCTTTTTCTTTCTTATTTTGCTGCAAGACTAGAAATAATTTTTTCGTAGGCTTTTGAAGAAATTGTTTTTATTTTTAAATTTTCAGCCATGCTATTCAGTCCTTTGGCATTTTTTTCCTTTTTTAAAAATTTTAAAAGTATTACATATAGTAGTACATATATCTCCTTTTTTTCCCCCATTGACCTTCCCCAGCCTCCCCTACCCCTGTCGCATGCCCTCATCCCCCCCCCCCCAGTGTCTTGTGTCCATTTGTGTGCTTATATGCATGCATACATGTCCTTTGATTGATCTCTTTCCCCCTCTCCCCAACACTCCCCAGCCTTCCTGCTGTAATTTGACAGTCTGTTCGGTGCTTTACTGCCTCTGTATCTATCTTTTTGTTCATCAGGTTATAATGTTCTTTATTTTCCATAAATGAGTGAGATCATGTGGTATTTTTCTTTCATTGCCTGGCTTATTTCACTTAACATAGTGCTCTCCAGGTCCATCCATGCTGCTGCAAATGGTAAGAATTCTTTCTTTTTTATAGCAGCGTAGTATTCCATTGTGTAGATGTACCATAGTTTTCTAATCCACTCATCTGCGGATGGGCATTTAGGCTGTTTCCAAATCTTAGCTATGGTGAATTGTGCTGCTATGAACATAGGGGTGCATATGTCCTTTCTGATTGGTGTTTCTAGTTTCTTGGGATATATTCCTAGAAGTGGGATTACTGGGTCAAATGGCAGTTCCATTACTCCTTTGGCATTTTGATTCCCAGTTTTTTGTGGTGTATTCCTTCTCTTTGAAAGTAAACTCCCAGGTTCTTATTAACACAATGAAGCATCTTGGGATGGGTCTTTTTTATTCAGCATTCTGGGTACTCATTTTGTACTTTCAGTGTGGAGAGTCATATGCTTCAGTTTTGGGGAAATTAAAAAAATAGTATACTAATCTCTTCCTCTATCCTTCTTCAATTTTATTTTTCTAATTTCTATAAATTAAATGGTAGATTTTGCTCCAATTCTTTGAGTCTTTTTAAAAAATCAATTAATTTTTTAAAAATTTCTGTTTTTTATCCTACTGTCTTGGAAGTTTCTTTAATTTTATCTCCTAAATCTTTTAATTGTGATGAATTTATAATTTTGGTTTTCATAGTTTTTGTTGTTAATCCTCACATGAGGATATTTTTTCCTTTGACTTTTAGAAAGAGTGGAAAGGAGGGAAGGAGGGAAGGTGGGAGAGAGGGAGAGAGAGAAACAGATATGAAAGAGACACATTGATTGGTTGCCTCCAGAATGTGCCTTGACAAGGCCAGGGATCGAACCTGCAATTCAGGTATGTGCCCTTGACTGGGAGTTGAACCCGTGAGCATTTGAATGTGTGGGGCAATGCTCTAACCATTTAGGAACACTGGCCAGGGCTGGTTTTCATAGTTTCAATTTCTCGAGATTCATCTGAGATTAATACTTTTAAAAGTAGTGTCCTGTTCTCGGTTCATGAACTTAATATGTATTTTGGCTTATCTCTTAGGATATAATTCTTTAAATTTTGTTCTTACCTGATGTTTTTCTTTTTGCTGTCTTATTTTTTTGTTTCAGACCCCCATACATGTTAGCCAATTTCCTCAACCATATAGTGACCCTCTGCTGTTTTCATACTCATGAGTGTGGCACTTAAAAGCCATTTGGAAGCTTTGTTTGTGAGGACAGGTCTGGGTGACCTCAAGGGGGATGGTGTGATCATGCTTTTTTTGCTGTGGGAATTCCCAGTTGTTCCCCCAACAAAACCAAATGTCTATATGTTTTTCTTTTGTATTAGAAATCTTCCCAGCTCTGGCAGGGCAATAGCCAGTATTCTGGTTTAGATCAAGGGAAGGGGCTAAAGGACTTATCTTTTTTTCCCCAGACTTTTTATATAAATCCCAGTTTTAAGTAGAACCCTGATACCTGCCCCCAGGCTGTACTCGATGTCTGCTTATTTGGGGCCCTCTGGTTCAGCCTCTCCAGTGTTAACCTCATGTTTCCTGCAAACAGGAGGAGGGGATTAGGTATCTATCTGTTCCTTATTATAGCTTCTGCCATTTTTTCCGTTTTCAGTTTCAACCTGGCTTTCAGAGGTAACAGGTGCTTTCTGTTTGGAGCTCTTCTGATGGTTTTTGGTCAGAAATTAGTTTACTTTGGAAGAGATTAGTTTGATTAGTGATGTCTTGGCTACTAGTCATTGGGGTTTGTCTTCCTCTACTCAGTTACTGTGTATTCATCCATTTGCTTTCTGCTTTCTAGCATTAGGTTGGTCTTGCCCTCCTTGTTGTTATCATCTCAATATATGTCAGTCTTTTGTCCCTTTAAATTTCTTCTTGGTAAGGTTTTAGTAGAGTGGAGATGAACTTGCTCTTGTGCTCAGTTAGCCAGTTTTAATTATTTTGTACTTCTTAATAATTCAGAACATTTATATAAAAAGGTGTTATAAAACAGCTATTACTAGATATTTTGCAGATGACAAAATATTTTGACTATACATTAGTGTTTTGTGCTTATAACAAGAAATATATGTATACACCCTCCAACCCCCCCACATATTGCTATAGATTTCTTGTGACTTACATAAGCAACTAACGAGAATAAATAAGGTATTTGAAAATTAAGTGATATATTCATCTATTTCTTGCAAAAAAGAATAGTGTTGATCTGTAGTGAATTTAGGAGTAGAAATTATGCTCTTCCATTGCTTTCAGAATCACATCAACCATCCTTGGCCTCCAAAATCAGCCAGCACCATTTTTGAGCTTAGCTCCTTCTTGCTGAGCAACAATGTGCTCCCAAACTTATCAGAATTATTCCACTGAGGTGGAGGCCACCATCAACTGCCTGGTCTACATGCATCTGAAGGCCTCCTACATCTGCTTCTCTCTGGGCTTCTGTTTTAACCACGAGGATGTGGCTCTGAGGAGCCTGGGCCACTTCTTCTGCCAGTTGGTGGAGGAGAAGTGGGAGGGTGCCTATTGTCTCTTGATGCAAAACAAGTGTGGTGGCTGTGCCCTCTTCCACGATGTACAGAAACCTCCCTAAATGAGTGGGGCAAAACTCAGGACACCATGGAAGCTGCTAAGGTCCTGCAGAGGAACCTGAGCCAGGCCCTTTTGGATCTGAATTCCCTAGGTCCTACCCACAGTTTTCATTATCTGAAAAATCTTTATTTTTGCCTTGAATTTTAAAATACATTTTTTTGTTGAATGTAGTCTTCTAGGTTGGCGGGAGTTTTCTTTTGTACTTCTTATTCATTATTTTTTTTATTGTGGTAAAATATACATAACTTAAAATTTACTAGTTTAACAGTTTTAATTCAGTGGTACTAGGCACATTCCCAGTGTTGCATAACCATCATGGATTTCTACAACGTATTCATCCCAAACAGAAATTTTGTACCTGTCAAACAAGTACTCATTCTCCTTGTTTGTGACCCCCTAGTAACCTCTAGTCTATTTTTTCCTCTCTGAATTTGTCTATTTTAGGGCCCTCCTATAAGTGGAATCATACTGTTAACTGTCATTGGGGTTCTTGGGTTCCCCAAGATAGAAATCGAGAGGAAATCCCTGAGAAATCCCCAATCAGATTTTATTAAGCTTATGATCAAGCACAAGGGAGATAGCACAGAGGAAAGGAAGGTCCTCTGAACTGGCTTGTGGAAGGGGGTGTGGGGGAGACTGGCTCTGCTTGGCTTGCTTTTATATGCTGGGGACAAAGTGGGCGTGTGCGAAAAGGCTGGTGTTTTGAAAAAGGCAGGCTTGCAGAATTTTCCATTCCAGGGTTGGTTGACTTCCATTTCCAGCTGCATTGCCTGGCACTGTTGGAGCAAGATGGCAGACTGCTCAATGCTGCCACCCTAGGAAGGTCCTATAGTGGTCAAACCTTAATCAATTGCACCTGCAGGTCAGTAGTTTAAGCAGGTATTTAGAAGGGAGATAAAATTAGATACTGCATTTTTGAATGGGAGTGAAGGGGTGGTGACATTTTTGTGGTCAGCTTACCTCAAGTTTCTTTTGATCACCTGGTCTTCACTTCGCTTCCCGGGCACCTGGTATTTTCTCTTTTCAGGCCCAATTTCCTATGCTGTCTCAATACAATGTTTGTCCTTTTGTGTCTGCCTTTTTCACTTAGCATAATGTTTTCAGGGTTCACCCATATTGTAGCATGTTTCAGAATTTTGTTCTGTCTTATAACTGAATGTAGGAAGGAAGAGGGAGAGAGTGATAGAAACATCAATGATGAGAGAGAATCATTGATTGGCTGCCTCCTGCATGTCCCCCACTGGGGACCAAGCCCACAACTTGGGCATGTGCCCTGACTGGGAATCGAACTATGACCTCCTGGTTTATAGGTCGATGCTCAACCACTGAGCCACATCAGCTAGGTATCTTTTAGCACTTTTGATGATGCCAGTACATTATCTTCTAGACTAGTGGCCCAGTGCATGAAATTCGTGCACAGGAGGGTGTGTCCCTCAGCCTGGCCTGCACCCTCTCCAATCTGGGACCCCTCGGAGGATGTCCGACAGTTGAACATCCCTCTTGCAATCCGGGACCACTGGCTCCTAACCACTCACCTGCCTGTCTGCCTGATTGCCCCTAACTACTCTGCCTGCCGGCTTGCTCGCCCCCAACTGCCCCCCCCCCATGCCGGCCTGCTCGCCCCCAACTGTCCCCCCCCCATGCTGGCCTGCTTGCCCCCAACTGTCCCCCCTGCTGGCCTGCTTGCCCCCAACCCCCAACTGCCCCTCCCCCTTGCCAGCCTGATCACCCCCAACTGCCCTCCCCTCCTGGCCTGATCGCCCCTAATTGCCTCTGCCTCAACTCTGCCACCATGGCTTTGTCCGGAAGGACGTCTGAAAGGTCTCCCGGAAGGTTTCTCGGTCTAATTAGCATATTGCCCTTTTATTAGTATAGAATACTTTGTTTCTGATTGGAAGTCAGACATTATCATTGTTACCCTGTATGCGATGTGTTTTCTTTTTTCTCTTAACTGCTTTTAAGAGTTATTCATTTATCTTTGGTTTTCAGTATTTTAAACATGATATGCCTAGGTGTGGTTTCTTTGTGCCTAGTTTTTACTGTGCCTGTTGAATCTGTGGGTTACAGTATTTAATCAAATTAGGAAAAACTTCTCAGACTTTATTGTTTGTTTGTTAGTGTTTTCTCTCATTTGTTTCTAGGATTTCAGTTCTACTTACATAAAATATTTTATGCTGCCACTTGTTATTGAAGCTCTTACTTTTTCATCCTGTTTTCTCTGTGTTTTCTGGATTCTCCATAGAAATAGAACCAGTAGAAGATCTATCTATCTGTTTGTCTGTCTGCCTGTCTATTTACTCATCTTAAAAGATTTATTATAAACAATTAGTAGTTATGGAGGCTTACAAGTCCCAGGATCTTCAGGGTCAATCAGGAAGCTGGATTTTCAATCCAAGTCCAAAGGCCTGAGAACCAGGAGGGCCAGTCATGTAGTTCCACTATGAAGGCTGGCGGGTTCGAGACCCAGGAGAAGTTGATGTTTTAGCTCAAGGACAGAGGCAAATAAAAGTCCACGTTCCAGTATGAAGATAGTCAGGCAAAAGGAATTCTCTCTTACTTAGCGGAGAGTCTACATTTTAGTTCTATGAATGCTTTCAACTGATTGGATAAGGTCCACCTACATTAGGTAGGGCAATCTGCTTTACTCAGGCTACCAATTTAAATGTTAATCTCACTCTCATCAAACACACCTTTACAGACATATCTAGAATAATATTTGACCAGATATCTGGATACCTGCTGCCCACTCAGGTTGACAGAAAATTAACCATTACACTTTCATTTTTATGAATTCTGTTGAATTGTCTTAAAGTTCACTAATCTTTTCTTCATCAGTGTCTAATGTTAATCTTATGTAATGATTTTAAAAAATATAAAATATAGCTTTCAGTTATAAAGTTCCATTTTTTTAAAAAAAATTTCCATCTCTCTCTTGAAATTCCCATGTCTTCACTCATTATACTCATTGTTAACATATTTGTTATTGTTATTTTAAAATCCCTGACTACTAATTCTGAAATCTAGATCATCTGGGTCAATTTCTTTTTAAAAAAAATTAAATTTTTGGGGTGACATTGTTCAACATGAACATATAGGTTTCAGGTGTGAGTTTCTATTATTACAAGATCTGTACATTGTACCTTGTGTCCACCACCCAAAGTCAAATCTCCTGTGGGTCAGTTTTCATTGATAGATTTTTTTTTTCCCTCTTCTTGACTCTGGATCATATCTTCCTGTTTAGTTGCAGATCTCTTAATTATTTATATTGCAACTCAGGCATTGTGGATGATACATTTTAGTTACTATGGATTTGTTATCTTTCTTTGAATGATGTTGAGTTTTATCTTAGCATGTAATTAAATTATTTGCAGATAACCTTGATGTTGTCACAGCCTGGTTTTAGGCTTTGTTAAACTGAGTCTATTTTAGTTTTGTTCTTAATCCTAGACTTGTTTTCTTTCCAAGCTTTTATTTATTTTACCCTTATTTTAAAAATTTATCTTTATTATTGAAAGTTTTATGTATGTCCCCCTTTTCTTCCCCATTGACCCCTCCACCATCCCCCCCCCAACCCATCCCCTAGGCCACATGCGGCTTGCGAGCCACGGTTTGCTGCTCTGTTGACTAATGAGTTTGCCGATCACTGGTAGACTAAATGTTACCGTGTAGTTGGAAGCTGTGAGGATTAGGCAATTGTGGCATATTGTGTGCAAAGAGGTAAAGGATAGTATATGACAGTGGTCGGCAAACTCATTAGTCAATAGAGCCGCAGTTTGCCGACCACTGCCCTAGGCCTTCACCACATTATTGTCTGTTTCCATGGGTATTTATTTATTTATTCCTAAGATATATGTATAAGCCTTTCTGGGGTTTCCGTGGAAAGTCTCAAACTTTAAACTTTGTCTCTTCTATGGTGAGCATTTACCAAAACTCTGTCAGCATTTTTGCTGTTGTTTTCCTCACTCTACTCTAGGGAACCCTGTAGCCATTTTCCATTCTTTTATCTTCACCTCTGAAATTCTGATCTATATGTATAAAAGCCTAAGCGACTCTTTGGTCAACCAGTAACCAGTAGCTATGATGCTCACTGACCACCAGGGGGCAGACGCTCAACGCAGAAGCTGCCCCCTGGTGGTCAGTGGGCTCCCACAGCCAACCTCCCGCAGCCAGCCAACCTCCCTCGGTCCCTCCCCTTGGCCGGCCCGCTCATCAGCCCCAATCACCAGCCAGGCTGAGGAACCCTACCTGTGCACTCGGCCTCTAGTTAAATATATAATAGACCTTTTTACATTATCTTCCCTGTTTCTTAATCTTCTGTGTTTTTCATCATTTTATCTTTTAGGCACATTCTGGATAACTTTTTTCTGCTCAGGCTTTTAATTCACCAATTTATTTTTTTATATCCTGTCAACTACCAAGCACATACATTGAGATTTTAAGTTTGGTTATCTGCTTTTTCATTTCTAGAAGTTCTATTTTTTTAAGAATCTGTAATTTAATTAACTTTATAGTATGTAATATAGATGTTTTCATGTTTTTTGTTTACTCTTTAATCATTATAAGGATACTCGTTTTATATTGTGCCTGATAATTCCATTATATGTGGTACACATTGGCATTTTTTTCTTCTTCTTATTATTATTCATGGTGCCTTATTTCCTTGGCTCCTGATTATTTTTGACTGTATGGTTATTATTGCCCTTAAATAATTATTTGTGTAGACTTACCTATGGCCTAGGATGAAGGTGTCTTTTTCCAGATGTTATTTTTTGCTTTTACTTTTGCCAAATGTGTGTGCACTGTGAATGGAATAAATGCTTTTTTTTCTCTCTCTTACTTGCATAGTACTGTCACACTCACAACTCCCTATATCACTTCTGATATAACATGTGGGGGTTTTCTACACCAATCAATTCTCTCTACCATCCAGGTGTCCTGCAATTCAATTTAATTCTGACACTAACTGGAGTTAGTACAAACCTCACAGGTTAAGGGCTCAGTCCCATAAGATTGCACTTCCCCTTTAGATGCCAATCTCAAGCCCGGGTTGTCACCTGTGCTTCCAACTGACTGGCTATACATTAGAAGTTCCCATGGCTCCCTTTTTGGGGTTTGATTAATTTGCTAGAGTGGCTCAGAAAACTCTGGAAAACAGTTTACTTACTAGATTAACAGTTTATTACAAAGCATATTAGAGGATATGAATGAACTGCCAGAGTTAGAGATAGATACATAGGGCAAAGTCTGGAAGGGTCCTGAGTGCAGGACCTTCTGTCCTTGTGGAGTTGGCATGTTCCACCTTCCCAACACATAGATGTATTCAGCCACCTGGAGGCTCTCCAGGATTTGTAATTTAGGGATTTTTATGGAGGTTTCATCATGTAGGCATGATTGTACATTAACTCAATAGCCAGTCCCTATCTCCTTCCCAGAGGATGGGATAAGGCTGGATGAAAGTTCTAAGCTTTTAATTATGGCTTTGTCTTTCTGGTGATCCATCCCCATCCTGAAGCTATTCAGAAGCCCACCAAGAGTTGCTTCATCAGAACGAAAGACATATCATCCTGGAAATTCCAAGAGAGTTAGGAGCTTTCAGGAACTGGGGTCAAAGACCCAGTGTTAGGATAAAAGGTGATCGTAGTGCTCTTATCACCTAGGAAATTATAAAGGTTTTAAGAGCTCTGTGCCAGGAATCGGGACAAAGACCACTATATATTTTCTATTTCACACACTATTAATCAGAATCTACTTAAACTTAGTTAAAAGTTTATTATTTCCTGACCTACCCAAGTCACATGTTTGCAAACCTATGCAAAGGACCCAGTCAATCCAAAATTTCTTTCCAATATTCCCCATCCCTTTTTTCTTCCTCCTCTTTCTACTCTCCCCCTCCTCCCCATTATTCCATTATCTAAGAATGCCTGAATGTACTTGGTATTGGGATAGAGAGTAGGTGCAGAGTTGCATAGTTCTGGCCAACCTTAGCAGTGTGTTAGCTCTTCCAATGCCCAGTTTCCAGCTAGGAAGTGTCTCCACTTTCAGTGATAGAACTGCTACTTTTAATGGGCTCTGGGCTTGATTTACGTCTCTCCTTGATGCCATTATCAGAAAACTTTGGTAATATCTGCAGTGTTATATTCTACTTTGTAATTTATCATTTATCATTATCCTCTAATATGAATCTAATTGGTTTTTTATATCTGTATATCGTTTTATATTTTTAATTATTATTTTTTTACTTTTAGAAGCTCTATTTGGTTCTACTTCAAGTCTTCCTGATCACTTTATCATCTTTTGTTCCTTATTTATATTTTCAGTATATCCCTTTCTTTCCATGAGCATAAACATGTTTTATAGTCTGTATTTGATTATTTCAGTATCTGAGGTCTTTGTAGGTTTAAGTTGAATTATGCTTGCTGATATTTGGCAAAATTTTATTCTTAATGGTTTATTTCTCATGTGTTTTGTGAATTATTTTAAAACTATGGGCTCATTTGTTTCAGTTAATTGAAATGTAGGAATTCTCTGAAGTGTGGTAAGTTAAGGTTTTTTTCCAGGGAGTATTTGCATTTGTGTTTTATGGGTTGTTGAGGCACTAGCACATTGAGATTTTTGAGTTTTTATTTTTTTTTATTTTTAATTTTAGGTCACTAAAATGAATTCTTCTCTACACCTATCTGAAAGTCCTTGGTCATGAATTATCTAGGGAGACTTTTCCTCCCTTACATATACATCTAAGCCTGAGACTCGCACGTTTCCTGTTTCTTTGTATATGGTGGCCTTTTCTGATTTTCCCTTTTACTGGGCATAGCACCTTTAGGGGTTTGTTTCTTTTTTGTGTGGATAATCTCCAATATGTTTCCTTGAGTTGCATTGTCCCCAGGTTTCATCTCTTGTCCTTTATGCACAGAGACTTTCAAAACTAAAGTTGGTGGTGGTATGCATTGGCAGATACCTCTGGGTAGCATATATATACCCTCAGGACTTATGTCTCTGGATTTGACCTTTTTCTTACTTCTTTAACGTAAGGGTATTTGTCTTATTTTCCTACCACTTTAGCATGCATTGAAAAGACTTTTTAAACCTTTTATCCAACATTCTTAAGGATTTGTCTGGAAAAGGCTCTTCAGGATACGGCATCTGCCTCATAGCCCTAATATTTATCACATGTCATTTTTAATGTTTCTTTTATAGGATTCAGTTTAGCTGCATTTAAAAGAAACAAGAGGAAACTAGAGCTGGCAGAAAGGGTGGAAACAGATTTCATTCAACTAAAGAAGAAAAGACAATCAAATGAAAAGGTCAGGAGGTATTTGAAATATTAATCATTAATGTATCATAATGATATCTTTAATTTGCATTTAGATATATAAGCTTTAAAGTAGTATGATCCAGTAAAAATATTATGTATGCCACATACATCCTTCTAAATTTTCCAATAGTTACATTAAAAAAGTAAAAGTAGGTAGGTGGAATGAATTTTAATAATTTATTTAAACCAGTGTATCCAAAAATCACTTAAAAATGTAACCAATGAAAAAATTATTAGTGAGCTATTAAACTTCTTTTTTTAAGTCTTCCAAGCCAGTGTGTATTTTACTCTTTTAGCACATTAATTAGACACTGAATTTTCATTGTAAATATTTGGTCTGTACTTATATTTCATAATTGAAATACAAATTGAAATACACAATTGAAAAAGTAGTTTACTTAACAAGTTATTCCAAACACACTTAAAATTTTCCCATAATATAACTGAGTATGTTTTAAAATTAAAATTAATTAAAATGTAATCAAATTAAAAATTCAGTATTTCATTTGCCCTTACCGCATTTTAAGTGTTCAATAGCTATATGTGGCTGATGGCTACTGATTTGGGCCTTGCAGCTTTAGATAGTGACTCTTAACATGGCTGTTCGGGGGGTAGAGTATGTTATAAAGAAATGTATATGTTGGGTTCATGTAGGGTTTTTTATACATTCTAATTGCAGGTTTCTGTTTCTCATTGTTACACATTCTTTGTTTGCATTTCATGCATTTGTGTACCATCATGAGTCCATGTGTGGCATTTCTTAGGTGTTTGGGGGATGGAAGTTGAAAACCAAAATGTTCTTGTTCAGTCTACGGCTGGGGGGTTCATTAGCACATAGTTCGTGATGGGTGTCTCACATCACAGTCATTTGATGTGCTTTGGCATCTTATTAATACTGGTTCATGCTTCCTTGTCATACTTTTATATGGTTTACATATATATGCATAATAAATCATCTTTCATAGTGGCAGATGTTTTTCCAGTGTGTTTCCACATTGGACAATTAATAAAAAATTTTGGTTCAAATCTCCTTAGTTTTTTGCTAGAGAAAATTAGGAATTTAGGAGGAAAATGAACATTTTAATAAGTAGATCTTGGTGAAAGTGGATAACAGTGTGGTTGTGTTTCTTGGGTTTTTTGCATCCCCTGTGCTGTCTGAGTGAGAAAATTTAGGACTTTCGTTCCTTTAAAAATGTGTAATAAAATTTGCATACAATGAGCTATTTAATCATTTCTAGAAATGTATACTACCATAAAACCCATACACCTATCCAGCTAGTAGAAAATTCTGGTTCCTCTATACTGCTTCTCAGCCAATCATAATTTGCCTACTTCTATTCTTACCTCCCCTTTCAATGCATTCTCCACACTGGAGCCCAAGAGAACTTTGTAAATGTGGATGAGATAACATTGCATCTCTTCCTTTAACTCCTCCATGGCTACTCAGTATAGTGTGTTACAGAGTAGCTTAGATGTCAGAGATGGAAGTAAGTCTCAAAGAACTAGTTCTTCAGATAGAATGATCGATAGAGATCTCTCTGAGGGTGTATAACATTTGAGGTGACATCTGAAAAATAAGAAGTGAGCTTATGCAGAGTCAGTGGAATAGTGTTCCAGGCAGAATGAACTGCACGTGTAGTGGCCCTGGTGGGGATTTGGCATATTAGAGGAATGGGGAAGAGGGTCAGTGTGCCTAAAGCAGGGTAGGCAGGGGAGAGTGGTGAGATGAAGTGGGAGAGGAAGGTATGTGCTAGCTCCTTTAAAATCCAGTAGATCATGGCAGGTAGATATCAGCTGGGAGATGACAACTTGGACTGTGGGCAATGGGGATGGAGATGGAAAGAGGTGAACATATCTAAGATATATCTTGAGAGTTCCTGGAAAGACAGGAATTACTGATGCCTTAGATATTGGTAAGGAAGAGAGAGAAATTAAAGCTTTTAGCTTTAGCAGTTGAGTGTTGTTGTCATTTACTGGCGTGAGGAGAGCTGGAGAAGGTATGGCTTCATTATGATAGAGGTGGGAAGTGGAAATCAAGAACTTTCTTAGCCCATATCTCCTTAATGGACTTGGAATACCAGTGCTTTCCATTTTTACCATAAAATATGTTACCTGATGTCAGCAGTACCCTAAATACCCAAGCTAATAGCCCATCTTTTAGTGTGCCATGTTTCTTTACTCCTTCCAATTGAATTATATGCCATCAAGGGCCTCATTATGCTCATTATTTTTATCATTGTAATTGCGTAACTCATTGTCTCATACACACCAATGAATATTGAGTTTAAAATAGTTATCTGTTTAAAAACTAAGAGAGTTGTTTGTTTGAAAACTAACTTGAAAAAATAGAGTTGGTTTATAAAGAAGATGCTATAGAATTAAATATGAGCAAGCCAGCTGTAAAAGGTTGAAAAAAGTCATAAAAATCTAGAGGCATTCTGCATTCAGAATGCATGTTAGTGTTCTTATGTCCTTGTTCTATGTTAGATAAAATGAAACTTGAAATCATAGGACAATTCAGTGTGTTGTAGATTATACAAGAAAGATGATATAGAACATTTATTTGTGGGCCCACATTCCAAGAAAATACTTTAGTCTCATATGAAGAGGTTGACTAATGAATGAACCTTTGTGTTTTAAATAAAATAAAATATTTAAGGAATGTGGGTGTTTTTTTTATTTCCTGCTTCACCCAGAGAATTTTCAACTTTTAAAAATTTCAACCAGTCGCTCATCATACTGTTTAAGAGGATTTCCCATAAAACACTTGGTATGGCATGAGGAATGATTAATTGTTGAGTTTGTTATATGGGTCTGAAGCTTATGCAAAGGTCAGGAGGGAGATTCCCATTTGGCAATTATTGGCATCGAAAGGAATATAAATAAATACATGTGGCTGGATGAGCTCACTTCTGAGTGAGGAGAGATAGAGTTCTGAAAACTGAACCTTAGGCCAGTTCAACATGTACAAGTGGGAGGAGAAACTAGCAAAGGAGAAAGAAGAGATAGTCAGTGAGGCAGAGATACAAACAGGAGAGTATCTACTAGGAAGCCAAGAGAGGAATGTTTCCGTCAGTCAACACCTGGTTCAAATGCTGCTGAGAAAACAGTGAAAAGGACAGAGAACTGGCCATTGAATTTAGCACCTCAGTCTGTGGGCCTGGATAAGGAGTTTCTATGACAGAGTGGATTGTAGAATAGTGTGGGCTGGTCAGGGAGAAGAAGGATAATGATAACTCTTTTTTTTTTTTTAAAGAAATATATATATATATATATATATATATATATATATATATGTATATATTTATTGATTTCAGAGAGGAAGAGAGAGGGAGAGAGAGAAACATCCATGATGAGGGAGAGAGAGAAACATCCATGATGAGAGAATCATTGATCGGCTGCCTCCTGCACGCCCCCTACTGGGGATCGAGCCCGCAACCGTGGCATGTGCCCTTGATTGGAATCAAGCCTGGGATCTTTCAATCTGCAGGCCAACACTCTATCCACTGAGCAACACCAGTCAGGGCAATGATAACTCTTTTGAGAATTTTTGACGTGAAGTGGAGAGAGAGAGATAGAGATAGAGAGAGAGAGAGAGAGAGAGAGAGAGAGAGAGAGAGAGAGAGGAGTCGAGAGAGAGAGAGAGAGAGAGAAAGGAGTCAAGAGTTCAGACCATTGCCAGAATTCAGTGAATATTTAGACATGTAGAGTTTCAGTTTTCTTACTTTGGAATGGAATTAGTGATATTCTGCTCTCTAGCAGGGCTGTTATAAGGAGCAAAAATGATAAGGATGTTCAAAGGCTTGGTGGCTGTCATTGCCTTAGCCAGATGCAATAGTCTTTGCTATTGTAGCCTTCATTTTTAATGTCACTCAGCCTAAAAGGAAGAAAATTGCTGCCTAGTTATTTACACTGGGTGGAATCTTGTAAAGGAGAAAGAGTGGTAAGGGAGGTAGGTAGAGGTGGGTTGAAAGGTTAAATTAGTTATGATTCAGATGGAGTTGCTGGCGACCAAACAGTATCAGGTGTTAGACTGGTGGAGTCATACTGAATCTTGGTTCAGCAACCTCGGTACTTGAGTTCTGGCTAAGAAATAATTCAGATCCAAAACTCAGACTATAAGAGAAAATTTATTTAGAAAGTCACAGAGTTAGAAGAAGTGAGTGGGAGAAGAAATGGGCTCAGGAAACAAGTTACAGAGGCAAAAGAAGGGCCCTTGGAACTTAGGAGAGAGGAAGGTAAAGGTAACACACCTAGGGGTGAAGAAGAGGAAAAGGAGAAAGGCAAGCTCATGCTCTCAAGAGTGATTGCCCCACTGGGTCCTCTAGTCTTGAGGGTATGTATCTGGAGGTCTCAGGGGAGAATCCCAACAGAATATTCATCAGCTTTCTAGGTGTTTCCTTTCAGAGTTGTGGTCTCCACTGATTGGTCAGCACAGGATAAGTGGGTCATTAGTCAATGCAGCTGGACCTGAGGTCAGCATGGCATCGCTTGTCTGCTTTTGCTACTTTTCTGGGCCTGGAGCTGAAACACAACTGAGCCTGGATGTTATCCCGCGGGGTTAATGCTTAAGGGAGTGGTTTGTGCAAGGGACCAAATGGGAGTTGCATGAGGCCACTCTTTGAACTCTTGTTTCTCCTCTTAGGGGAGAAAAGGTCATGGGATGGTCCAAACCAGCGGTCGCCAACCTTTCAGACCTCACGGACCACCAGTGGTCTGTGGACCACCGGTTGGCGACTGCTGGTCCAAACTGTATGACCATCGATATGCTAGGGGAGGAAAGGTCACCTTGGGGGTAATTCCTTGTTTTTCCAGTTTTGCCCCTTGGTAGGTACCTGCGGCTTTTCGCCCTAGTGACCTTCTGTACCTGGCCCATCATCCTTGCTCTGCTCATGTCTGTCTAACTGCCTACCACAGAGTATTTCAGATATCTTAAGTGAAAGAAAAATATTTTTAATATTCAGAATAAATGAACTGTAATGCATACAAAACTAGGTGTGTGACATTGGCCTACAAAAATAACTGGGGCCTAGCCTCTGCCTTTAGGGAAGGGTGCTGGCCAGAGGCTTTGCTTTATAGGTGTGTATGTTACCTTGGCAGGTCTTGTCTCATAGTGAAGATAATAAGACAGGCTCCCAGAAAGAAATGACCACCTGATATAAACCACTTGGGCAAAAATAGAGATATGGCAGGAAAGGACAAATAGCTGTTTTCTAAATCAACCTGTATTTAGTTTATTTCTCCCTGTCCTGTCTGTGTAGTTTCAGTATAGTTTTGGTTAGCCAGCATTGACTAAGTCTGGTACTACTGTTTGTTGTGGCTACATAAAAGAAGCTGTGAGTTGGATATGTAAATATAATAAAAGGAATACAGTGTTTGGTAACTTTCCTAATGTTCAAATTTTATTAGTGTTGAAGGAGATAAATACTGTCTTGAAAATATTTACTCAACATTTTAAATTTTTGTTGCATTTTCTTTAAAAAAATAATTGGACATCATAATGGTACTAATAGAAATAAAAATAATCCAAGAAAATGATTTAATCAGCTTAGTACCTCAATAAATTAGAGTGCTTTTGTTTCCTTCCTCTGTGACATTGACATTTTATTTGACTTAGTTTAAAGTACAGGTGGTTAATTTATTGAATGCTTTTAGCTGCAAACAATAAAAAACCTGACTGGCTTAGAAATGCACATTGTCCCCCTACTTCCTGGCCCTCTGCCACACAATAGAAAGTTTGGTGGTGGGTTGGTTGCTGGCATTAGCTTAGATTTCCAATGATTCTAGGACCAACATATCTGGGATTCACTTGGGCCTTTCTCTCATGCCTTTTGCTTTATGGACATGATATGGCTCCTTAACTTTTAGATGTCACATTTGCATTCTAGGTGAGAAGGAGAGAGTGGAGGGTGGGAGTGGGGAAACTAGTTAGTGCCAGATGTATCTGTCACTTTTTATCTGGGATGCAAGTTTTTCAGAATCTCCCTCAATAGGCTTCTCCTTATTTTTGGTAAGGTAGTGGAAAAGGGGCACAATTCTATCACATGCATATTCTTGGCTGCAAGGGAGCCTAGGAAATGGAGTGGATTGTTTTAAGTACTATTTCATAGTCATGACTTGTTGCTGAACACATTGTCTTCCCAAGCAAAATAGTTTTGTTGTCAAAAGAAGAGGAGGGGGGAAAAAAAAGAGGAGGAGGAGATTATTAGGTAGGCAATTTGTAGTGTGTAGCATAAATGGAAACATTCTCCTTCATCTCCCTCCCCACAATTAATATGCCTCTTTTTACTACAAACCTATATTGGGTTAAGCAGCTAATGTAAATATCTATAATAATAAAAGCATAATATGCTAATTAGAATGGACAGCCAAATGACCTACTGGATGTCCTTCCGGACGAAGCCACGGTGGCGGGGGGCGGAGGCAGAGGCGGTTAGGGGTGATGAGGCAGGCAGGTGAGTGGTTAGGGCCAATGAGGCAGGCAGGCAGAGTGGTTAGGGGCAGGCAGGCGATTCGTTAGGAGCCAGCAGTCCCGGATTACGAGAGGGATGTCCAACTGCCAGTTTAGGCCCGATCCTGTCTGGCCTAAACCGGCAGTCGGACATCCCCTGAGGGGTCCTGGATTGTGAGAGGGTGCAGGCTGGGCTAAGGGACAACTCTCCCCCCTCCCTCCCCGTGCACAAATTTTGTGCACTGGGCCTCTAGTAAATGAAATAAAAACATATTTTGTCTTGACTTTTAGGATATATGAATTTTAAGACATAATATTAAAAAATGAGGAATATAAATATTTTGCATTTGTCTGTTCTTAGTCATTGGCATCTCTGTTTCATCTATACTTATTTTTTGTGACTGGAAGACATGCCAGAGAAGGAAAAGATTACTATGTAACCGTACTATTGTGTACTATAAAAATAGTAGCTGTTTGCTTGCCCCTCTCTGGGCAGATCCAAGTCGTCTGGATTTTTCTTTTACCCCATTGTTTCCCTTATGATGTACAGACAGTTCATACTTTGCATGGTGGTGTCGGACCATAAAGTGAGTGGACAAGCTGCAACTGTGCAAACGTTTTTTTTTTTTTAATTTAAAATATTTTATTGCTGAAAGTATTACATATGTCTCCTTTCCCCCCTATAGCGCAAAGGGTCTTAATGGCCAAATATTACACTGTCCCATGACTTTTATTTGGTCAAAACATTAAAAACTCTCTTACTCTTGGTTATAAATGCATAGAAAAACAAACAAAAATAAGTAGGTAAAACAAATATTTATTTAGTACACTAATTTAAAACCTTAGAAGTGTTAAGAATTACAGTGTTTTACTTGTGTTATCAAGAGTAATTTGAATGGTACTTGCTTTCTTGTCATATAAGTTATGATTCGAGTGAGCATTTTTTTTTTTTTTATGTCATGGGGAATTCTCAAAGTCCTTTTTAATTTTGAATCAGCTTTCACCATTTTATCCTTTGTACTTTCCATGTTGTAAAATATCTTCCAGAGTTTTCTTAATGTCAGGCTTTTGGCCAGTGCCTCTTCCTCTGGGACCTCTTCATTTTTTTTTTTTTGGTCACAACTACATTCTTATTTATGTGGGTACATTTGTCTTCACTAAGTTCCTGTGACTGTTGGTCTAGAACCATGGTCGGCAAACTGCGGCTCGCAAGCCACATGCAGCTCTTTGGCCCCTTGAGTGTGGCTCTTCCACAAAATACCATGGCCTGGGCGAGTCTATTTTGAAGAAGTGACGTTGGAAGAAGTTTATGTTTAAAAAATTTGGCTCTCAAAAGAAATTTTAATCGTTGTACTGTTGATATTTGGCTCTGTTGACTAATGAGTTTGCCTACCACTGGTCTAGAGTCTCTTAAATGGTATAGCATGTTGAATATTCCCATGGCCATGCATTTCTTCTATAACTTCATATTTTTTTCTTTTTTCCCCCTCCTTTTTTGATTAAGGTATTACATATGTGTCCTTATCCTCTCATTGTCCCCCTGGCCCCCCACTCATGCCCTTACCCCCCTGGTGTTCGTGTCCATTGGTTAGGCTTATATGCGTACATACAAGTCCTTTGATTGATATCTTCCCCTTACCCCCACCCTCCCCTACCTTCTCTCTGAGGTTTGACAGTCTGATCGATGCTTCTCTTTCTCTGGATCTGTTTTTGTTCATCAGTTTATGTTGTTCATTATATTCCACAAATGAGTGAAATCATATGATATTTATCTTTCTCTGGCTTATTTCGCTTAGCATAATGCTCTCCAGTTCCATCCATGCTGTTGCAAATGGTAAGAATTCCTTCTGTTTTTACAGCAACATAGTATTCCATTGTGTAGATGTACCACAGTTTTTTAATCCACTCATCTGCTGATGGGCACTTAGGCTGTTTCCAAATCTTAGCTATGGTAAATTGTGCTGCTATGAGCATAGGGGTGCATGTATTCTTTCTGATTGGTGTTTCTAGTTTCTTGGGATATATTCCTAGAAGTGGGATCACTGGGTCAAATGGGAGTTCCATTTTTAGTTTTTTGAGGAAACTCCATACTGTTGTTCTCCACAGTGGCTGCACCAGTCTGCATTCCCACCAGCAAGCAGTGCATGAGGGTTCCTTTTTCTCCACATCCTCACCAGCACTTGTCGTTTGTTGATTTGTTGATGATAGCCATTCTGACAGCTGTGAGATGGTACTGCATTATAGTTTTGATTTGCATCTCTCGGATAATTAGTGACTTTGAGCATGTTTTCACATGTCTCTTGGCCTTCCTTATGTTCTCTTTCAAAAAGTATCTATTTAGGTCCTTTGTCCATTTGATTGGATTGTTTATTTTCCTTTTGTTAAGTTGTATGAGTTACCTATAAATGTTGTAGATTAAACCCTTATCGGTGATAACATTGACAAATATGTTCTCCCATGCAGTGGGCTTTCTTGTTTTGTTGATGTTTTTTCTTTAGTTTTCATTGCCCTAGGAGCTGTATCGGTGAAGATATTGCTTTGGCATATGTCTGAGATTTTGCTGCTTGTGAATTCCTCTTAATATTTTTATGGTTTCCCGTCCTACATTTAACTCTTTTATCAATTTTGAGTTTATTTTTGTGTATGGTGTAAGTTGGTGGTCTAGTTTCATTTTTTTTGCATGCATCTGTCCAATTTTCCCAACACCATTTATTAAAGAGACTGTCTTGATTCCATTGTATGTTCTTGCCTCCTTTGTCAAATTTTTTATTAAATTTTACTTCCAACATTATCACTTTTTGTTTCTGTGCTTCTCTTTCATCTTTTTTGGCCCGTTCCCTTTCTTGATATCAAGTTTTGTATGTCATGTGGATTGATCACTGGGAGACAAGGAGGTAGCACAACTACACGCTTTACTGCTGTGCACAGTGACCCATTACTGACAGACTTGGGAGGAAATGACATGATTGGTCACTGGTCATGATGAGTGGTGATCTGTGAACTGAAGAGCTAGCAGCGGAGTTTGTGCTTTATGCAATTACTCATAGTTAATATACCATGTAACTGAAATTGAGCCAGGTTGTTGAGTGACTGCTATTATTTAACTAAACGGTGGTATCTAAAATTCATATGGATTGGAATTAGGCAAAAAGGGGACTGTGTTTCTGTAAAGGAACCAGAACTATTTGTCCTGTGGTTTCCTTCAACCCAAGTGTTGCTGCTCACAGTTCAGCATGCTCCTCTGTCTTTTGTAATTCCTGCAAATTGGCCTCTGGATCTCCCCTGGCAGTATTGCCATGGGCTCTCATTGTTTTTAGAGTATTTTTATTTATTTTTTATTTCTTTATTGATTAAGGTGTCACATATTTGTCCTCATCCCCCCATTCCCATCCCCCACCCCACCCCCCTGCCCACCCCCCTGTTGTCCTTAACCATTGGTTAGGCTTGTATGCATGCACACAAGTCCTTTGGTTGATCTCTCCTCGCTACCCCCACCCTCCCCTACCCTCCCTCTGAGGCCCGACAGTCCGATCGATGCCTCCTTGTTTCTGGGTGTGTTATTGTTCATCAGTCTATGATGTTCATCATTTCCCCTAGATGAGTGAGATCATGTGTTACTAGAAATATACTTATAAGAACCGAATGTGAGACGATCAATAATAGTTATGCTGACAGGCAAATGAATCAGTCTGTAGTAAGTTTCTTTCTGGACCAACAGTTCTTTTGAGACCCATTTTCAATGTCCACCAGTTCCTTATGTGTACATGTCGGCACTGACTTTTCACCTCTGGGTGGTGGACCAATGGTGGTAATGCAGGTCTGACTCCCTCTGGTTTGGTCTCGCCCGGACCCAGGGGCGCAACTTCACCCGGACCCAGGGGCGCGTGGCCTCTCCTGGACCCAGGGGCACAGCCTCACCCGGACCCAGGACCCAGCTTCACCTGGACCCAGGGGCGCGTGGCCTCGCCCGGACCTGGGATCCAGCTTCACCCGGACCCAGGGGCGCGTGGCCTCACCTGGACCCAGGGGCGCGTGGCCTCTCCTGGACCCAGGGGTGTGGCCTCACCCGGACCCAGGACCCAGCTTCACCCGGATCCAGGGGCGCACAGCCTCACCTGGACACGGGATCCAGCTTCACCCGGACCCAGAGGTGTGTGGCCTCACACGGACCCAGGGGCGCGTGGCCTCTCCCGGACCTAGGGGCACAGCCTCACCCGGACCCAGGGACCCAGCCTCTCCCGGATCCAGGGGCACACGGCCTCACCCGGACCCGGGATCCAGCTTCACCCGGACCAAGGGGCGCGCGGCCTCTCCTGGACCCGGGATCCAGCTACACCCGGACCCAGGGGCGCATGGCCTCTCCCAGACCCAGGGGCGCGGCCTCACCCGGACCCGGGACCCAGCTACACCTGGACCCAGGGGTGTGTGGCCTCACCCGGATCCAGGGTTGCGTGACCTCTCCCGGATCCAGGGGCGTGGCCTCACCCGGACCCGGGACCCAGCCTCACCCGGATCCAGGGGCGCACGGGGATCCAGCTTCACCCGGTCCCAGGAGTTCGTGGCCTCACCCTGACCCAGGGGCGCGTGGCCTCTCCCGGGCCCAGGGGCGCGGCCTCACCTGGACCTGAGACCCAGCCTCACCTGGACCCAGGGGCGCACGGCCTCACCCGGACCCGGGGGCGCGCGGCATCACCCGGACCCGGGGGTGCACGGCCTCTCCTGGACCCAGGGGCGTGGCCTCACCCCGACCCGGGACCCAGCTTCACCCGGACCCAGGGGCACGTGGCCTCTCCTGGACCCAGGGGCACGGCCTCACTCGGACCCAGGGGCACATGGCCTCACACGGACCCAGGGGTGCGTGGCCTCCCCCGGACCCAGGGGCGCATGGCCTCACACGGACCCAGGGGCACGCAGCCTCGCCTGGACCTGGGACCCAGCCTCTCCCGGACCCAGGGGGCGTGCGGCCTCACCCGGATCCAGGGACGCGTGGCCTTGCCCGGACCCAGGGACACGCGGCCTCACCCGGACCCAGGACCCAGCGGGGCCTTATCTTCTTGATCCCAATTCCTGTTGGTCAATTCCCTCTCAGCAATTCCTTCGGCCATCCTCTCAGAGCTCCTGGGCGGCCGCCGCGGAACTCGCCAGGCGGCGGGCTCGGCGAAGCTCCGGTGCTCCCGATGCACGGCGGCGGGCCAGTCCCAGGTCGCTGCGGTGGCACTCAGGCCTGCAGCGGCGACCAGTCGCCGGGCGAGCGCACCCGGATCCGGGACCCAGTGGGGCCCCGTCTTCCCGATCCCAACTCCCATCGATCAACCCCCTCCCAGCAACTCCTCTGGCCATTGTTCCGGATGGTGTCTGCTCTGCCCTCCAGTTGCAGTCTCAAAATTGTTGTGGTAGGCAACAATCAGGCGTCTGCCCTATGCCGCCATCTCGGTCCTCCAGAAGATTCTTAAGTAACCTTATAAATGTGGTTCTGAACACTGTGTCGTCCATTAGTTTACTTTCCTTCATCCCTTCTATTCGTGACCTCCTTCGGTGTCTCCATCTTTTGGCTGCTTCCCTATGTTGATGGAGTGGCTTTGTGTGGTCAGTGACCTATAGGGGCCGGTAGCTCAGTTTCCCCAATCTCCCTAGGTGGTCGCTCTTGGTACCCCCCTTTGTGGGCTGAGTGCAAAGTCTTGGTGTTGTTAAGCCTTGATTGCTGTTGGTACACTGGGAGGGTTTGCCCTCCAGTCCAATTGGCTGTGAGGATCAGCTGTGTCTACACCGGGAGACACCCTTATTCAACTAGACTTGCAAAATTGTAAAAGCCTCTGTGCTCAGCTTGGATGGGGCGGAGTTTCAGGGTGGAGCCTACAGCCTTGGCTTCCCATCAGCCCTGCCCTATGAGGTTCCTGGGTCTCAGTGTCCCTCTGAACTCCCTGTAAACACCTCTGAGAGAAAAGCGCCCTGGAGTTTCGCCCGCTGCCAAACAGTCTAGTCTCTCCCCCAATGAATCTGGATTCCCAGATTCTCGCCCGGAACTGGGTTTCAGTGTAGTCGGAACTGGGGCTCAGCGCAGTCTGGTGCCTTTGTCTCCTTCCCACCAGGGCAATCCAGGGGCACAGTCAACAGACCATCCTCTGCGTGCATTCCCGTGCGCGCCTCCAGTGCTCGACCCTTCGCCACTCCTCTGCATCTCCGCCTCACAGCCCAGGTTCCCCCAGCATGAGCCTGGCTTCCCAGGGTCTCGCCCGGAGCCGGGGCCCAGTGCAGCCGGAACTGGGGTTCAGCACGGTCCGGAGCCCCTGTCTCCTCCCCACCAGGGCAATTCAGCTGCACACTAAACAGTCCGTCCTCTGCGCACATTCCCGTGCGTGCCTCTGGTGCTCTGCCCTTCGCCGCTCTCCTGCGTCTCCGCCTCACAGCCCAGGTTCCCACAGCATGAGGCTGGCTTCTTAGTGTCTCGCCCAGAACCGGGGCCCAGCGCAGCTGGAACTGGGGTTCAGCAGGGTCCAGAGCCCGTCTCCTCCCCGCCAGGGCAATGCAGCGGCATAGACAACAGTCCGTCCTCTGTGCGCATTCACGTGGGCGCCTCCGGAGCTCTGCCTTTCGCCGCTCCTCTGTGCCTCCGCCCCACAGCCCAGATTCCCTCAGCATGCGCCTGGCTTCCCAGGGTCTCGCCCAGGACTGGGATTCAGTGCAGTCAGAGCTGGGGTTCAGCGCAATCTGGAGCTTTTATCTCTTTCCCGCTAGAGAACGCCGTCCAGGCCGTCAGCCGCCCTGTTCTCTGCGGCTTTGTCCTCCTCGCACGCCCGTGTCTCCGCCCGTGTCTCCATACCTCAGGCTCCTATGGCTCCTCTGATTTTCCCTGTGGTTTTCTCTTTCCTTCTAGTTGTGGGCTTTCCTGTGGTTTTGGATGATGTCCGTTTTGACATTTAGTTGTATTCTTGAAATTGTTGTGCCAGGCTACAGGTTAGGTGCTTAACCTATGCCGCCATCTTGGTTTCTCCGGAGAGTATTTTTCAATAATTTTTGTGGTATATGTAATGAAATGATGACGTGTTAAGTTTATTTTTTGCTTTGGTACAATAACAAAATAGTAGTTGTGTTGGTATTTATCTTTATAATATTTGAATAAGAAAACCTGTCTTTTGGAATAAAGTAGTTAACTTATTGGCCACTTGCTATTCTTGCCTTATGCCACAGGATGGACTGAGTTGCTACAAAGAGGAGATGTTCACGTTGGTAAAACAAACAGACTCAATTCACGCTATAACCTAGATTTCATAAATATCAGTTTCAAACAGCCAGCCCTAAATATTACTGGAAGGGACTCTTTTATTCTTAGAGTATTAAAAGAGGTTGGGGGTATTGTTTGATCTCAACATTATTGATGTTTCAAGCCTTTTTTTCCCCTCTTCATTTTTCACAAGCATATTGTCAAAATAGTTTCCATGTCTTTTTCTTTAATAACAGATTTTACAGTTGAATGTACATAGAATTCTTTGCCTCCTCCCACCACTTTTATGAAGTAATTTAAGTTTTCAATTAATTTCATTGGTTTTTAGGTAAAGCAGTTCTCATATAGTGTAGTGAAATAAAAGATAATCAGACCTTTTCCATTGTGTGAACATCTTTCATTCTTTAATTTCTAATGAACAAATTAGAAAATTTAGCAGTGCTTTATATTGTGTGTTTAAAACCACTCTAAAGAGATGCTACAACTTTTAATTTTGTGTTCTTTAGCCACCATATAGAGACATCAAATTGGCCACATGTTTCAGAAAGGAAATGTTGGGCCTTGCTTTGTGTGCTTCATATAAATATATTCTATTCGTTTGAAGTATATTGTGGGTAACATTTTCCCCTTTTATCCACCATCTTGAAATTATTATGTAAACTCTTAACTGTATCATACTAAATCACTATATTTTTTGGGTGAGAGGTAGGTTAAGATCAAAGAAAATAAATGCACAAAAACAACATGTTTTCCTCAGATTGTTCTGTTTGTACATGTGTACATGTCTGTGCCTTATGTGTACAGGGAAAGAAGTAATTAGTCTTTTATAGAAATTTACTTAATCTGGAGTTTGTTGTTTCTCATGAAGGTGGTTAATGCATAGATGTACGAGAAAACAGGAGTAAAGAAATTTGACTTCTCTTACATAAAGAAATATACTTTATATATTTGTTTTTTGGTAAAACTGAAAATTCCTTGTTAAGTGATTATTTTCTATATGAAATGATTTCTTTGATTTGTAGGTAATATTATATTACATTTACCTCACCTAGGACTATCTCGATTACTGAGTAAGACTATAGAATTTACATGTAAATAGGTAGGTCAATGACTTAAATAAATGTATTATTAGCACTACCTCATGCAGTTAGATAGGTTATGGATCCAGAAGACCAGCATTAATTTGCAGTATAACTTGATGGGATTCTTTAAATGTCTATAGTTTGCTGTACTTTATGTAATTCAGTCAATTACTGGAATCTAGAACTTGCAACCCTTGAGAGCTGGACTCCCCATTTCCTCCCTTTTCAGGAAAAGTTTTCATACAAAGATTTAATAGCTAATAAGTTGGGTTTCTTCCCAAGTCTTCCTTAAAGCCATCCTAAACTATGTCTTAAATATATTCTGGGTCTGAAAGTTATAAGTGAGATAAGATTGAAGCAAGATTGAGGAGTTAACGAATCCTAACTGCTGTTTTTATTTTGTAATGAAAGTAACCTGTGGTTTTCCAGGAAGCCTGTTATAAGTTGACATCAGATATTGTCAGTCTTATTTATTTTTTTAATAAATCTTTATTGTTGAGATTATTACAATTGTTTCTCCTCCCCCCCCCCATATCTCCCCTCCTCCCGGTTCCCACCCTTCCCTCTGCCCTTACCTCCCCCCCTCTTTATCCTTATCCATAGGTGTATGATATTGTCCAGTCTCTTCCCGTACCCCCCCACACAGACACCCCCTTCCCCTGAGAATTATCAATCCACTCCCATTCTATGCCTCTGATTCTATTATGTTCATCAGTCTATTCTGTTCTTCAGATTTTTAATTCACTTAACTTTTAGATTCATTTGTTGATAGGTATGTATTTGTTGTTCATAATTTTTATCTTTACTTTTTTCTTCTTTTTCCTCCTTTTAAATGATACCTTTCAGCATTTCATGTAATACTGGTTTGGTGGTGATGAATTCCTTTAGCTTTTTCTTATCTGTGAAGCTCTTTATCTGCTCTTCAATTCTGAATGATAACTTTGCTGGGTAGAGTAGTCTTGGTTGTAGTTTCTTGCTATTCATCACTTTGAATATTTCTTGCCATTCCAGTCTGGCCTGCATAGTTTCTGTTGAGAAATCAGCTGATAATTGTATGGGTGCTCCCTTGTAAGTAACTAACTGTTTTTCTCTTGCTGCTTGTAAGATTCTCTCTTTGTCTTTTGCCATTGGGATTTTAATTATGATGTGTCTTGGTGTGGTCCTCTTTGGATTCCTTTTGTTTGGGGTTCTGTGCGCTTCCTGGACTTGTAAGTCTATTTCTTTTACCAGGTGGGGGAAGTTTTCAGTCATTATTTCTTCAAATAGGTTTTCAGCGTCTTGCTCTCTCTCTTCTTCTGGCACCCCAAAAATTTGGATGCTGGTATGCTTGAAGTTGTCCCAGAGGCTTCTTACACTATCTTATACTTTCTGAATTCTCTTCTCTTCTTGCTTTTCTGGAGGTGTGTCCTTTGCCTCTTTGTATTCCAAATCTTTGACTTGATTCTTGCATTCCTCTAGTCTGCTGCTAGGTCTCTGTATAATATTTTTTATTTCAGTCAGTGTATGTTTCATTTCTAGTTGGACCTTTTTCATATCCTCGGGTCTCATTAAATTTATCGGCTTTTTCCATGAAATTCTTGAAAAACCTTATAACCATGGTTTTGAACTCTATGTCCAGTCGTTTGTTCTCCTCCATTTCTTTTGTTTGGGATCTGTTTCCTTGCCTCCTCATTTTCGCTGCTTCCCTGAGTTGGTAGGGTAACTTTGTGTCCTATTGGTTCAGCAGGTCAGCCTCCCAGTTACCTGAGGTGGACGCTCTTGGTGCACCCCTTTTTAGACTGTGTGTACAGCCTTGTTGTAGTTAAGTCTTGATTGTTGTTGGTGTCACTGGGAGGAATTGACCTCCCGGCCAATTGGCTGTGAGGACCCGCTGTATCTATAAAGGAAGAATTGCTGTGCTGGAGACACATTTATGGGCCGGGACTTGTTCCAGTAGGGCTTTGGCACTCACTGAGTCTGCCTCTTGAATGTGTCCCTTATGCGAGTGGTTGAAATCTGGTGTCGTCTCACACCAACCACAAGATGCCCTCGTTTCTAGGTCTCCAATAGGGTGCAGGTCAGCTACTGTCTGAGGCCACTCAGCAGGAGTTACAGCAAAAGCTGCAGTTTTCTCCTCTTTGCTTGAGTGGTTTTGGAGCAGTCTGACTGGAGCTGCAGTTTATTTGGTTAAGCTGCCACAGGGCAGGGCATTTATATACAAAAGCCTCTGTGTGGAGCCTGGGCGGGTTTGTAGAATGTGTGGGGTGGGTCTCAGGGTGGGGCGGGGTCTCAGGGCGTCACTAGGCTAGGGCGTGGCAAACAGCAATGGCTGCTAGTCTGCCTTTTCTGCCTTTTCTGCCTTTCCTGTTTCCAAGTCCCTGCGTCCTGTGCTCCAGCGCAGTAAACACTGATTGCTGGGCGCACCTCTGCAATAAAGTCACTCTCACTTTCCTACGCGATGGCCGAGAGTCCAGCTTCTTCCCGTAGGTGTCTGGGTCCCCCGCGCGTCCCCAGAAACTGGATTTCAGAGTGATCGGGAGCTTATCTCCCTTCAGGTTGGAAAAAAAGCCGCACGTCCCGTCACCCGCCACCAGCCCGATTCACACGCCTCCGTACCTCAGCCCTTCCGCGTTTGTTCTTTCTTTTTTCTTCTTAGTTGTAAATCTACCATTCAGCCAGCTTTCCCGTGGTCCTGGGTGGTAGACGCTTTGTCTTTTAGTTGTATTTTTGAAATTGTTGTGCACTGCGCAGTTTAGTTGTTTAACTTTGCTGCCATCTTGGTTCTCTTCTCAGATATTGTCAGTCTTATAAATCTTCTCTCAATTTTTAGTATTCAACAGCTCTATAGAGCCTCCTTTAAATTTAGTGTTTAACAGAATCAGAGGAGGGGAAAAAGAGCTTATACTTTTCTCTTAAGACCAGCTGAAACTGACTGAAGAGTTGAAGCAGGGGCATGACAAAATCAAATTGCACTTTTAAATGATTCCTTTATTATCAATGGAATAGTCCCAGTTGATCTTGTATATAATGTAGAAATCACTAGACTGTTGCTTTTCTAAGAGGAAATACCTCCAGTGAATGGAATTTAATTGGGACTACAAATAGAGGCCTTTCCATATGGGAATTGGCTCAGACCATGGTATTAAGAACATCCAATTCTAAGTCAGAACTTTTAAATATCTCCTCATAGAGTATTACCGTGTTGAGTTGACCCATCATATAGTGATGCTGACAGTTATAGCTAATAAGACCAGTGGAATAAACCAATGCACGAAAAGACAAATGTGTGTATACACACACACACACACACACACACACACACACACACACACACAGATCAATAATAAGGATGTTTTAAGATCAGAATATAAGAACCAATATTTAATTAGGTTGAAAGAAAACTATATGTGAGTCTTTGAAGGCTTGATTGGACCATCTCTTTTCTGCCCTGGCTGGGTTGCTCATTTGGTTGGAGTATTGTCCTGTACACCAGAAGGTGTGGGTTCTTGGGTTCAATTCCTGGTCAGGGCACATGCCCAGGTTGCAGGTTCGTTTCCCATTTGGGTTCATGCAGGAGGCAGCTGATTGATGTTTCTCTCTCTCTGTCGATCTTTCTCTCTCTCTGTCGATCTTTCTCTCTCTCTAAATCAATTAAAAAAATAAAACCACAAATTCTTAGACTACTCTCAATATACTGAATCAAAATCTGTAGGGATGGGTAAGGTATTGGCCAGCATTTGAGAATCATTGCTTTGTTCTGCCTACTATGTCACAGCGGGCCTAGAAAAGCACCTGTCTAGTAATCATTGTCGAGAGGAACACAGAACATTCTAGAGGAGTTGGGAATTACACGATTGCATTCAGTTAATAACTTCATATTCACTTTAACTCAGTTCCCTCTGCTTCAGGGAGACTAGAACTCTTTTCTCCTTGCTCGTCTCCATGTCATTGTCATTGTCCACAGGCACCCAACCCATAGCACCCATTTAATGAAACTTTGCTTTTTATAGATTAATCTAAATTCATATTTCCACCCCTCTTTTCATGCCCTAAATGGTTCCAGTTGCTTATTACATAGTTTCACTTCTTAGACTCACCACACCCTAACAGCATGTCTAGATTCAAGCTTCACCATTCTCTCCATGATGACTGCAATAGCGTTCTAACCCCGTGCCCCTTCCAGTCAGTTCTATACACATCATTGGTGGAATCATTTAAAAGTGCAATTTGATTTTGTCATGCCCCTGCTTCAACTCTTCAGTCAGTTTCAGCTGGTCTTAAGAGAAAAGTATAAGCTCCTTAACAGAGCCCATAGGACTAGACAGGAGCAGGCGCCTGTCTTTCTTTCCAACACTTTGTTCTCTCACTTTCTTTCTGGGTCACATTGTTTGTAAAGATTCTTCTTGGGTCAAGGCCTTTGTTCCAGATCCGAGGAATATTGTCTCTCCCCCGATCCCATTTCTCAGTTTAAGCTGTCATGTCGCTCCAACTGCCTTTCTTAGTGTGGTTATTTGATGTCATTCTCTTTCACTAGAGTTCAGGTTCCAGGAAGACAGCATTTATATATGTTTTAGTTACCATGGTTTCTCAGCGTGGCATGTAATGAGTGCTCAGTAAACATTTGTTTAATGAGCACATGTACTGTTATTTATTTATTTTTGCTTGTTTCTTTTTGATATATTTACTAACATCAAGGCCAAACCTTTTCACTTGTGATGGCTAGATGGTGGTAGTATCTTCAGAATGGGCTTCTCTGTCTGCTTCTAACTTTTCTCTGTTTCTCTTTAATCCTGTGTATTTTCTCAAGATACATTTCCTTAAAAATACCTGCATTGGTCATGTTGTTTTCCAGGAACAAACTTTAATAGAATCTTTATTGTTTGTAGATTAAAACCTAAACTTTTTAGCCTGAATTTATGAAACCTCTTCAAACCTAGACCCAACCTACTTTTCCATTTTCTCTTTTGGAATTATCTTTTTCTCTTACTGAATGCATTTATTTATTGATTTTTTTCCATGAATTTGCTGAATGTTCTCACTCCTAAGTTTTTACCCATGTTTCTTTCCCTTCATAGAATACATAATAATAATAATAATAATAATAATAATAATAAATACCAGATACTTCTCTGACTACTGAAATTCTAACCTAAGTCCTCTTCAAGGACCAGCTCAAATGCTACCCAGATCAGAACATATTTCTCTTTTCTGCTTAGTACATGTAATGGACATGTTATACAATAAATGCTTGTTGAATTGAATTACCTATTTTATACATTTGCCATTTTGAGATTGTTGTGTTGTTATTTTACCATATTTGTGTCAACTCATGGAGATATGAACATTTTGGTTTTTTATCCTTAGCACAGTACTTTCATTCAGTGAACATTAACTTAAACGTGTACAATTGATGATTTTAATATTAATTTTTAGAGAGAAACATACCAGGTTATTTTCTTTAATTGTAAGTCTTAGGGTCTTTCAAGATAAGTTTGAATCTATTATTTATGTATTTCAAGCATATGTTAGTCTAAAACTATGCTTCACTTTAAGCAATAAGCTTATATTTGAAGATATAATGAAAAAAGTTAATCTGAAACATTACTAATAATACTATTGCACTTCCTCAATACTGTAGAGATCTAAAGATTCTATATAAGTAAGTGAGGGAAATGATTGTCAGGAAATATCTTAGACCCAGCCACAGTATCATCTGACCACTCCAAAGAGGTGAGGCAGGAAGTGCCCACAAGGGGGAGTGCCCATCTAGAGAAACTTGACCAAGCCTCTTTCCTGTTAAGCAGGTAAAATGGCTGTTTTACAAATGCACTTTTAGACCATGTCTGATGTTCTAGGAAAAAGAATGAACCTTCTAATAGCAGGAATTTCTGCCCATTTTGTAGCACCCATTTATTGTGGTTGTGGGATTTCCAAGGAGGGACTGGGGACAGAATGGAAATGGGGTTGTCTTATAAGCTAAGACAAGTTTGTGAAGCTTGTGATTGTACTTTCTTTTTTCCCTCTGTTGAGAGCATTTTCATTTTACAAGTTTTGTCATCTCTTCTGGGGTCATTTGCCTAAAGAATAGGCACTGCTTCATTTTCATTGTTCCATTGATCTGTATGCCCTGAGGTTATGAAGAACTCACCTCGCAAGTCACCTTGAGGAGTGCACAGGCTTTGAATGATGTTTGCACCAGAGGTCATGGCCTCTTGGGATTTTTGTTTTTTCTTTCTAGTACCTATTTTATCTTTGACCTGAACATTATTACCAGCAACATTTATTGAATGCTCGTCATGTGCAGGTTTTTAAAGTAGGTTTTAGGGAGTAAAAAGAGCATCCAGCATCTAGGCCCTGACCATTACATTTGGTCCAGGGGAATTAAACAGTAAAAGGAAATCATTCCATTTGATATGCACTAGAAGAATGAAACCATCAGTGAGAGCTATAGGAATGAGCAGGATGGAGAAATCATTTTAAGCTTGCTAAGTTTCTCATGCTAGGCTTTATGGGAGAGGTGGAATTTAAGCTCCTGAATAAAAGTAGGAGTTGCTATCTAGATGGAGAGAAAGTGCTAGGCTTAGAAATCTGGGAGTGGATAAGATTATTACATTACAGAGTTTCTGCAGGACAGTGGTTTCAAACTCAAATGCTCATGGGGGCCAGGCAGGTAGCCTAAATGTGTGAGCCAGTCTAGGGAGATGGAGCTGTTGGCGATATGTGCTCCATTCTAAGGTATTCAGAAACACAATGTGTAACACCAAAATACTTTGCTGCTCAAGCCAAACTCTGGTTTTAAAAGCTTATTATGTTTGTGAGGACATGGCAGTTGATATGATTCAACTGTCCACCGAATTTAGCAAAGTAAAATAGGCCACAGGAATTAAGTCCATAGCCTGAGGGGCTATGAATCACAGGGCTACTGATCAGGGATGTGAGGCTGTTGTCTGGAGTGGCTGAATGTCTGTCTACTTTTATTCATGCTAACTGTACTTAGGACAAATAAGGGGACTATTTTGAAATATGTATGCATGGGGCCTGTCCTTGTGGCTAGTAGCATTAAATACACACTTTTGAATGTTGGGAGTCTTTGAGGTTAATTTAAATGGCATTAGAATTTATAGGATATAGTGCTTTTATAATTAATTTAGATTACATTTATATTCTAGAATATACTTAGCTCCTCTCCTCTTCTTTGTAATTTTTGATATAGCATTACTTTCAAGTAAGATTTTTTTAAATTTAATTTTTTATCCTCACTAGAGGATATGTTTTATTAATTTTAGGGAAGGGAAAGAGAGAAGAGAGAGAGAACCAGACAGAGAAACATTGATGTGAGAGAGATATTGATCAGCTGCCTCCTGTTATACACCCCAACTGGGCGTTGAACCTGCAATCCAGGTATGTGCCCTGACTGGGAATGGAACCTGTGACCCTTCAGTGTATGGGAGAACCAGTTGAGCCACAGTGGCCACGGCTCTAGTAAGATTTTAAGCAATTGAGGAATAAAAGGAGAAAAAGTATTTGGGTATTTTTTTTCCTTTTTAATGTTCTTATCTTTAGTAGTTAATATATTTATGATTTTGAAATAATTTGTTTTTGTGAGTGTACTTTGAATTGTGTAGTCAAATAGATACTGCTGTACTTTAAAATCACATCAAATAAAACACCTTATTACTGTGTTATTAAAGTCAGTGTCAAATATTTGTTCTTCACTCTGGGAGAGGATGGAATTTAAATCCAGGTGAAATGACTCATTTCAATTGTCATGGTGTTTCATGGCAGGAATAGACTCCAGATTGTCCCAGTTACCTTTTAGTCCTTTATCTGTTATTCCCCACTGCTTTAAGACTCAGTTCAAAGGCCAGTGGAGCTCTGGTATTTAAAAGAAAAAGTGTAATTTTATCCAGAGAAGGTAAATGTATGCCCCCAAATGAAAGAAAGACCAGAGGTCCAGACCATGACCAGGTGTTAGTGAAAAGAGCCAAATTGGACAACTAAATTGAAAAAGGTTGTCTGCTCTTATTAAAGAGACTTTATTGCTGTCTATTTAATTAGTAAGGTCTTAGCTCATGCTTGTATGTTTTTTAATCTGCCCAGGTAATGAAGTTCATAGCCTATTAGTGAGTGTGCTGGTAGCATGTCGTGCTATCTCTGTCATTGAAGCACTATGATATAAGCGTGCCTGTGAAGTGAAACTCCCCAATAATCTTGATTCCCTCCTTCTCCCTTGAACACATTTCCCAGATGGTGATGACTGAGTTTAAGAAAGTGTAGGATGACTGGTGGAAAATGCCAAGTTAAAGTTGAAGTATAGTATGGGTATTAACTTATTTAGAGTTTTTCAGAAAGCAATTTAGAGTTCAAGAAACTGAATTGGTTAGTCATAAAGGAGAAGAACGTGATCTGATGCCAGATGATCTACGAGGATGGGAAGGCAGTAGAGAAGTGTTATCAAAAGAAATGTTGAATGGAGGACTGTGTGACCAATACCAAGACATAATTTCTTCATAGATAAAGTGAGAGGTTTGGTGGTAAGCGCCTTAGAAGTTTGTTTTGAACAGTAGACCAAAGGGCTTGCAAAGCCTCCTGAAATAAAGATCACTCCTATATTGTCAGAAATTAGTCTGGTTTTCACAGCAGTTGTTTAAGGACATACTTTTGGGAAGGAACGTATTTAGGAGTGATGTGCTAAAGCATTATGTAAGGGGAGATACCTAAATATAAAATAATCAGAGGGACACATCAAAGGTAATAGGAAAATTGCTTTAGTTAGGTTGAGTTTGGATCATGCATATAAATTGAGCAAGATGCAGTCTCAGAGGGCATGGAGTTTGATTACTGATGTTCAATTAAAAAACATTTATAACACTTTGTTAAGTTGCTCCTTATAGGTGGATGAGGAACAAGACGGCTGCAAAAGATCCTAGAACAAGCCAGAATATAAAGAGCCTTCCTGGAAAGAAGAGAACAGTATGTTTTAGGTTCTACCTTTAGGCACAAGGGTCTTCTATGTGGTTGGGAAGCCATTCAGGAAACTTCCCTGGAGTTGCTTGAGGCTGCAGGACTTGAAGAAGGGCAGTAGTTTGATGCGGGGGTGGGTTAGTGGTGTCGAGAGCCACATTTGCACGGTCAAAGCAAGAGTGAGGAAGGAATACCAGTTTCTGTTACTCCAGAGAGTCAAGGCTCATGTTGGAAGAGAAGGCAAGAGGGTTAGGTGACACAAAGAGAAAATTAATTGCTTACCAGATTTAATTCATTCAGTTCATCCATTCAATGAGTAGTTTTTTCACAGAACCAATTTTGCTCTTTATTTAATGTTTATCTCTCTCCATGAATTTTTATTATATCTGTTTTCTCCTTTCTCTTTGTGCTGATCTTATTCTCTTTCTAACTTCTTTAGTTGGACATTTATCCTATTAAATTTTTTGTCAACATTTTGGGTAAAATTTTCCTGTAAGTACCATGTTTACTGTATCCCACAAGTATATAAATGTAATATTTTTATGATCATTCATTAAGTATTTTTGCTTCTATTTAGATTACTTGTTTGGATCCATAAATTATTTAGAAGTGTTTTTTTTTCTGTGTTAATTTCCAAATTTTATTTATTTTTGACTCCTAACTTTATTGTATTATAGGCAGAGGGTATGTTCTGTTTCATATTATTTCTTGAAATTTGTTATGGTTTAGTGTATTAAATGTTATGTAAATACTAGAGGCCTGGTGCACAAAATTTGTGCATGGGGGGTGGGGGTGTCCCCTCAGCCTGGCCTGCGCCCTCTCGCAGTCCAAGAACCCTCGGGGGATATCTGACTGATAGATAAGCCATCATTCAGACATCCTTATCGCTGCCACGGAGGCGGGAGAGGCTCCCGCCACCGCCACTGTGCTTGCCAGCCATGAGCCCGGCTTCTGACCACTATGGGGCAGCTCTTGTGTTGAGCGTCTGTCCCCTGGTGGTCAGTGTGCGTCAGAGTGACTGGTCGTTCTGCCGTTCAGTTGATTTGCATATTAGGGTTTTATTATATAGGATAAATGTGTTATACTATTAGGAAAATGTTGGAAAATTTGTGTCTTGAATTCTTGGTTGTGTACTTGAAGATAAGTACATTAGCTGTTGATTTTCTTTAAGGTAAAACTTATAGTGAAATGCACACATCTTAAGTATATAGTTCAATGAATTTTGACATCTGTATACAATTATGTAACCTGCACCCCTTCTAAGATATGACATTTCCATTAGTCCAGAAAATTTCCTCACACCCCTTCTTAGTCAATACCCTCATCCCAAGACAACCACTTTTCTGTTTTATTTTTTTTTTCACCATAGAGTTTTACCTGTTCTAACACTTCATATAAATGGGATTATATGTATATTTTAAAATAATCTTGTAAATAATGAGTTATGGGATTTTTCTTTTTATTATGTGTCTGAAATATTATTCAGATTGTTGTACATATTACTAGTTCTTTTTTAAAGTTTTTATTTTTATTTTTTATTGCTGAGCAGTTCTTCACTATTGCTTATATCGTAACTTGTGTACCCATTCCCTTGTTGACAGATATTTGGTTTGTTTCTAGGTTTGGGCTATTACAGTTAAAGGTGCTACAAACATTCTTGACAAGTTTTGTCATGTATACTTTGATTTCACTTGGGTAAATACCTAGGGGTTTAATTGCTGGGTCATAGCTAAGTGTATATTTAATTTAAAATTTTTAAATTTAAAATTGTAATTAATATTTATTCCAGACAAATAAGTCACATTGGATATTCATCATTATATTTTTAAACAGATTTTTAAAGTCTTTGAGGTGTATTCTCTATTTTGCACAGATGAATACAATTTAATGATCTAGCTAAAATTATTTTAAGGCGCTTGTCAGAATTATAGTTCTTAAATTTCTTAATATTTGTTTTAATTCCAGTATATCTTAGGTTTACTGTCTTTAAACAGTGATTCTTTATGGGTATAAATTAAATAATATTAATTAAATAACATGTGACTAAGAATAAAACTGATTTAAAGTTGTATAAAAATGCTATCGTGGGGGTTTTTACTGTTCACATATGTAATAATCTAAGTCATGAGCATGTTTATCTCGTATTTATCATCACTTGTACATTCTCAACATACACACTGAGACTTTCACACTGTTTCGTTTTGAAGAGAGAAATCCCATAATTCATTATTTGAAAGATTATTTAAAAAACAAGATTAAAACCATTGCTTTTTTAACATTTAATGTTGCAAGCCCCAGGACACTGTTTAGGTATTCTGCCAGTAGAAAACATTGTCCTTTGCTATCTTTGAGGGTTTGTAATTTTTAGGTAATTCTCTGGAATTTTGTTATGGTGTGATTTTATAATTAACCCTATAACCCAGATATATGAAAGCCCCTTAAAATTATAGTTAACCCAGTTTATTTTTATTTTGAGATAAGAAAATATATTTTAAAATATATTTTTATTGATTTCAGAGAGGAAGGGAGAGGGAGAGAAAGATGGAGACATCAATGATGAGAATCATTGATCTGCTGCTTCCTAGACACCCCACACTGGGATTGAGCCTGAAACCTGGGCATGTGCCCTGATCAGGAATCGAACTGGGACCTTCTGGTTCATAGGTCAGCACTCAACCACTGAGACACACTGGCTGGGTGAGCTAAAGATATTTATGTTTACTTTTGTTGAGTGATTTAGGGAATAAGTAACAAAATTTTTATGTAATATAAATTGTGTTTGCTGCATATGTTTGGCTAATTTGTCTAGTGCTGCAAAGATATTTAATGCATATTTATTAAACAAATAAAGCATTTTTAAAGAATAGACATCTTGACTGTAGTTTTCAAGAAACCTCATTTATAGTATTGGGGATTGGAAGGGTGACTTTCTTTCCTTCTTTCTAAAAAATCAAACACCTGTGATTAGAGCTCTGTGCTTAGGTTGACAGGGTAATTCTAAAGGTTCAGAAATTTAGACATGAAACATACTAAGAAGATTAAAATATTGTAGAAAAAGACACATACAAGGATTATTTAGTCTGAGAGGAAAGGTGAAAAGGTAACCAATCTAACAAATCTAAACATTTATAACTTTTATAATTTACTAAAATTTATTTATTTTGGAGCGCATTATTTAAATTTTTATTTTTCAATTATAGATGACATTTAATATTGTATGTTATATTAGTTTCAGGTGTACAACATATTGGTTAGACTACTACATAATTTACAAAGTGATCTCCTAATAATTAAATACCTATATAGCACCATATGTAATCATTACAATATTATTATTTTTTAAAATTATTTATTTATTTAAATTTAATAAATCTTTATTGTTCACATTATTACAATTGTTCCTCTTTTTTCCCCCATAGCTCCCCTCCACCAAGTTCCTACCCCACCCTCTGCCCTTACCTCCCCCCCACTGTCCTCATCCATAGTTGTACGCTTTTTGTTCAGTCTCTTCCCGCACCCCCACTCTCCTTTCCCCCCAAGAATTGTCAGTCCATTCCCTTTCTATGCCCCTGATTCTATTATATTCACCAGTTTATTCTGTTCATCAGATTTTTTATTCCCTTGGTTTTTAGATTCACTTGTTGATAGATACGTATTTGTTGTTCATAATTTTTATCTTATCTTTTTCTTCTTCTTCCTCTTCTTAAAGAATACCTTTCAGCATTTCATATAATTCTGGTTTGGTGGTGATGAACTCCTTTAGCTTTTTCTTATCTGTGAAGCTCTTTATCTGACCTTCAATTCTGAATGATAACTTTGCTGGGTAGAGTAGTCTTGGTTGTAGTTTCTTGCTATTCATCACTTTGAATGTTTCTTGCCATTCCCGTCTGGCCTGCATAGTTTCTGTTGAGAAATCAGCTGACAATCGTATGGGTGCTCCCTTGCAGGTAACTAACTGTTTTTCTCCTGCTGCTTTTAATATTCTCTCTTTGTCTTTTGCTCTTGGCATTTTAATTATGATGTGTCTTGGTGTGGTCCTCTTTGGATTCCTTTTGTTTGGGGTTCTGTGCGCTTCCTGGACTTGTAAGTCTATTTCTTTCACCAGGTGGGGGAAATTTTCAGTCACTATTTCTTCAAATAGGTTTTCAGTATCTTGCTCTCTCTCTTCTTCTGGGACCCCCATAATTCTGATGTTGGAACACTTGAAGTTGTCCTAGAGGCAACTATCTTCTTACACTATCTTCAACTTTTTTGGATTCTTTTTTCTTTTTGCTTTCCTGGTTGAGTGTTTTTTGCTTCTTTGTATTCCAAATCTTTGACTTGTTTCTTGCAATCCTCTAGTCTGCTTTTAGGTCTCTGTATAATATTTTTTATTTCAGTCAGTGTATGCTTAATTTCTAGTTGATCCTTTTTCATATCCTCAAGGGTCTCGTTAAATTTATCGGCCTTTTCTAGGAAATTCTTGAATAACTTTATAACCGTGGTTTTGAACTCTATATCCAGTCGTTTACTTTCCTCCATTTCCTTCATTTGTGGCCTGCCTCTTTGTCTCCACATTTTGGCTGCTTCCCTGAGTTGATGGAGTGGCTTTGCGTGCTAGGTGTCCTAGCAGGGCCCAGTGGCTCAGCCTCCCCAGTTACCTGAGGTGGACACTCTTGGTGTGCCCCTTTGTGGGCTGTGTGTGCAGTCTTGTTGTAGTTAAGCCTAGATTGTTGTTAGTATCACTGGGGGGAGTTGACCTCCAGGCCAATTGGCTGTGAGGATCAGCTGTGTCTCTTCTGGGAGAGCTTCTGTGCTCAGCTTGGATGGGGCGGAGTCTCAGGGCTGAGCAGACAGCCTTGGTTTCCCGTCAGCCCCGCCCTATGAGGCCCCTGTGTCTCAGTGTCCTGCAGCAATGGCTGCACGCACCTCTGAGAGAAGGCTGCTCTCGAGTTTCGCCCGCTGCCAGACAGTCTAGTTTCTCCCCAAATGAGTCTGGGTACCCAAAAGACTCATCCGGAACTGGATTTCAGTGCAGTCGGGAGGTTTTGTTTTCCTCCTGAAGGAGAAAGCTAGCCGTGTGCTTGCTGCCCGCCCTCTCCACACGCCGTGAGTCAGCCAGCTGCGTATTCAGCCACCCGCCCTTTCAGCGCACGGGTCTCCGCACCTCTGTCCTCCACAGCTACTCTGGGTCTCAGTGTCCTTTTATCTTTCCTTCTAGTTGTAGAATTTCCACTCAGCCAGCTTTCCGGTGGTTCTGGACGATGTCCGCTCTTCCAGTTGCAGTTTTGAAATTGTTGTGTGAGGCAACAGTATAGGTGTTTACCTATGTCGCCATCTTGGTTTCTCTTCTCATTACAATATTATTGACTATATTCCATATGCTGTACTTTATGCCCTGTTACTATTTTATAACTACCAATTTGTACTTTTTAATCCCTTCACTTTTTTCACTCCGCTCCCCAACACCCTTCTCTTCTGTCAACCCTTAGTTTGTTCTTTGCATCTGCGTTTATTTGTTTTGCTTGTTTATTTTGCTCTTTATGCCATACAAGTGAAATCATATGGTATTTGTTTTTCTTTGACTGATTTATTTCACTTAGTATAATGTCCTCTAGGTCCATGCATGTTGTCTCAAATGTTAAGATTTCATTCTTTTTATGACCGAGTAATATTCCATTATATATATACTAGAGGCCCGATGCACGAAATTCGTGCAAGGGTCTTGGCCCTCGCAACAACGGCGGCTTGCCTCAGCCCTCGCAGCTGCGACGGCTAGCCCCAGCCCTCGCAGCCCCAGCTTCGTCAGGAAGGTCCAGAAGGACATCCAGAAGGTCTTTCGGCTGTCGGGTCTAATTAGCATATTATGCTTTTATATATATATATATATATATCACAACATTTTTATCCATTTGTCTTTGATGGGTACTTGGGCTGCTTCCATGTCTTGGCTTTTGTAAATAAGGCTGCAGTGGACATAGATATGCATATTTGTTTTCAGATTTGTGTTTGAGTTTTCTTCAGATATATACTCAGAAGTGGAATTGCTGGGTCCATAAGGTAATTCTATTATTAATTATTTGAAGAACTTCCATACTGTTTTTCATAGTGGTGGTACCAATCTGCCTTCCCACCAGCAGTGCAAACAGTTCCCTTTTCTCCACATCATCATCAGTTGTTTGTGGACTTATTGATGTAGCCATTCTGTGAGGTGATATCTCATTGCAGTTTTAAACTGCATTTTTCTGATTAGTGATGAGCATCTTTTTATATCTGTTGGCTATCTGTATAACCTCTTTAGAGAAGCATCTATTCAGGTCCTCTGCCCATTTTTTAAATTGGGTTGTTTCTTTGTTTTGGTGTTGAGTTGTATAAATTCTTTATAAATTTTGGATATTAACCCATTAAAAGATGAATCATTAGCGAATATCTTCTCCTGTTCAGTACAATGTCTTTTTGTTTTGTTTATCACTTTCTGTGCAAAACCTTTTTAGTTTGATATAGTCCCATTGTTTAATTTTCCCTTTGTTTTCTTTGCCTGAGGAGATATATCAGAAAAAAATATTGCTAAGAGAAATGTCAGAGAGTCTACTGCCTATATTTTCTTCTAGGATTTTTATGGTTTCAAGTTTTACATTTAAGTCTTTAATCCATTTTCAGTTTTTTCTCGTATATGGTGGAAGAATGTGGTCTAGTTTCATTTTTTTGCAAGTATCTGTCCAGTTTTCCCAGCATCATTTATTGAATAGACTGTTTTTACCCCATTGCATGTTTTTGCCTCATTTGTTATATATTATTGTCCATATAGGTGTGTGTTTATTTTTGGGTTCTTAATTCTGTTCCATTGATCTATGTGTCTTTTTATGCCAGTACCATGCTGTTTTGATTACTGTAGCTTTGTAGGATAGTTTGATCTCAGGTAGTGTTATACCTCCAACTTTATTCTTTCTCAAGATTGCTGTGGCTATGAGGGATCTTTGAGGTTCCTTATCAATTTTAGGATTATTTGTTCTAGTTCTTTGAAAAATGCCATTGATAGGAATTGCATTGAATCTATAGATTGCTTTGGGTAGTATGGACATTTTAATGATGTTAATTCTTCCTATCCATTAGCACACTCTATGCTTCTATTCATTTTGATCTTCTTCAACTTCTTTCTTCAATGTCTTATACTTTTTCGAGTACAGGTCTTTTACCTCCTTAAATTTATTAGTAGGTATTTTTTTAAAATATATTTTTATTGATTTCAGAGAGAAGGGAGAGGGAGAGAGAGTTAGAAACATCAGTGATTGAGAGAGAATCATTCATTGGCTGCCTTCTGTATGCCCCTTACTGGGGAATTGAGCCTGTAACCAGGACATGTGTTCTTGACCGGAATCGAACCTGGGACCCTTCAGTCCCCAGGCCGATGCTCTATCCACTGACCCAAACCAGCTAGGGCAGTACTAGGTATTTTTTAAATTTAGTTGTAAATAGGGTTGTTTTCTTAGTTTCTCTTTATGATAGTTCATTATTGGTGCATAAAAATGCAACTGTTATAAATATTTATTTTGCATCCTGCTACTTTATTGAATTAATTTATCGTTTCTAGTATTTTTATGGTGAAATCTTTAGAGATCTCTATACATAGTATCATGTCATCTACAAATAATGACAGTTGTACTTTCTTTTAAAAAATATTGTTGAGAGTATTATAGATGTCTCCCATTTTCTCCCATTGCCCCCCTCTACCCGGGTCCCACCCCACCCCAGACTTTTACCACACTATTGTCTGTGTCCATGGGTTATGCATATATCCATATAGGCTCTTTGATTAATCTCTATCTGCTCCTATACCCTTTCCCCTGAGATCCGTCAGTCTGTGCCATGCTTCCATGCCTCTGGACCTATTGACAGTTTTACTTTTTTCCCCCCAATTTGGATGCTTTTTATTTCTTCTTGTATGATTGATGTATTGAATAAGATTGCTAAAAGTGGACATCCTGTCTTGTTCCTGATCTTAAGGGAAACACTTCTAGTTTTTCTCCATTGAGTATAATGTTAGCTGAGGGTTTGTCATATGTAGCCTTTATTTTGTTGAGATGTGTCCTCTGTTCCCACTTTGCTGAGAGTTTTTATCATAAATAGGTGCTAGATTTTGTCAAATGTTTTTTTGTACCTATTGATATGATCATATGATTTTTATCTCTCATGTCTTTAATGTGGTATATTATGTTAATTGATTTTTGGATATTGAACTAAATTTGCATTCCAGGAATAAATCCTACTTGATCATGGTGTATAATCTTTTTAATGTATTTCTCAATTCAGCTTACTAACATTTTGTTGAGGATTTTTACATCTGTGTCATCAGGAATATTGGGCTATAATTTTCTTTTTAAAAAGAATGGATGTCTTTGTCAGGTCTTAGATTCAGGATAATGCTGCCTTGTAAAATGAGCTTGGGAGTCTTCCCTCCTCTTGAATTTTTTTGAATAGTTTGAAAAGGTTAGGTGTTAGTTTGTTTTGAATATTTGGATCTGACTTTTGTTTGTTGGGATTTTTTTGATTATTGATTCAATTTCATTTGTTATCATTGCACTGCTCAGATTTTCTGTTTCCTCATGATTCAGTATTGGAAGATTGTATGTTTCTAGGAATTTGTCCATTTTTTCCAGATTGTCCAACTTGTTGGCATATATTGTTTGTAATATTTTCTTTTCTTTTTTAAAATTTATTCTTTATTGATTAAAATATTACATGTGTCTCCTTTCCCCCCCATTGACCTCTCCCTGGCCACTCCCACGTCCCTTGTGTCTATGTTCATTGGTTATACTTATATGTATGCATACAAGTCCTTTGGTTGATCTTTTACCCTTCCCTCTGAGGTTTGACAGTCTGTTTGATGCTTCTCTGTTTCTGGATCCATTTTTGTTCATAAGTTTATGTTGTTCATTATATCCCACATATGAGTGAGATCATGTGATATTTATCTTTCTCTGACTGGATTATTTCGCTTAGCATAATGCTCTCCATGTCCATCCATGCTGTTGTGAATGGTAAGAATTTCTTCTTTTTTACAGCAGCGTAGTATTCCATTGTGTAGATGTACCACAGTTTTTTAATCCACTCATCTGCTGATGGGCACTTAGGCTGTTTCCAAATCTTAGCTATGGTAAATTGTGCTGCTATGAATATAGGGGGTGCATATATCCTTTCTGATTGGTGTTTCTGATTTCTTGGGATATATTCCTAGAAGTGGGATTACTGGGCCATTTTTAATTTTTTTGAGGAAACTCCATACTGTTTTCCACAGTGGCTGCACCAGTCTGTATTCCCACCAGCAGTGCACGAGGATTCCTTTTTCTCCGTATCTTCGCCAGCACTTTTCGTTTGTTGATTTGTGGATGATAGCCATTTTGACAGGTGTGAGATTGTACCTCATTGTCATTTTGATTTGCATCTCTTGGATAATTAGTGACTTTGAGCATGTTTTCATATGTCTCTTGGCCTTCCTTATGTCCTCTTTCAAAAAGTGTCTATTTAGGTCCTTTGCGAATTGTTTGATTGGGTTGTTTATCTTCCTTTTGTTAAGTTGTATGAGTTCACTGTAAATGTTGGAGATTAAACCCTTATCAGTGATAACATTGTCAAATATGTCCTCCCATGCAGTGGGCTTTCTTGTTGTTTTGTTGATACTTTCTTTTGCTGTGCAGAAGCTTTTTATTTTGATGTAGTCCCATTTGTTTACTACTATTTTCTCCTTAGTTTTCATTGCCCTAGGAACTGTATCGAGTAAAGATATTGCTAAGACATATGTCTGAGATTTTGCTGCCTGTGGATTCCTCTAATATTTTTATGGTTTCTAGTCTTATGTTTAAGTCCTTTATCCATTTTGAGTTTATTTTTGTGTATGGTGTAAGTTGGTGGTCTAGTTTCATTTTTTTGTATGTGTCTGTCCAATTTTCCCAACACCATTTATTGAAGAGACTGTCTTGACTCCATTGTATGCTCTTGCCTCCTTTGTCAAATATTAATTGAGCATAATGACTTAGGTAGCTTTCTGGGTTCTCTGTTCTGTTCCATTGGTCTATATGTCTGGTCTTGTGCCAGTACCAATACCAGGCAGTTTTGAGAACAGTGGCTTTGTAATATAGCCTGATATCTGGTATTGAGATCCCTCCTACTTTGTTCTTCTTTCTCAGGATTGCTATGGCTTTTTATTTTTTAAATTTTTATTCCATATGAATTTTTGGAGAGTTTGTTGTAGGTCTGTGAAATATAGCATTGGTATTTTAATGGGTATTGCATTGAATCTATAGATTGCTTTCGGTAGTATGGACATTTTAATGCTGTTGATTCTACTAATCAATGAACACGGTATATTCTTTCATTTGTTTATGTCTTCTATCTCATTTTTTAATATCCTGTAGTTTTCTGAGTACAGGTCTTTTACCTCCTTAGTAAGTTTATTCCTAGGTATCTTAATTTTTTGTTGCAATGATAAATGGGATTGTTTTTTTAAGTTTCTCTTTCTGTAAGTTTATTATTGGTGTATAAAAGAGTCATAGATTCCTGGGTGTTAATTTGTAGTGTTTTCTTATAATCCTTTATATTTCTGTGGTGTCTGTGGTCACTTCTCCTCTTTCATTTCTGATTTTATTTATTTGGGTGTTCTCTCCTTTTTTCTCAGTGAGTCTGGTTAAAGGTTTATCAATCTTGTTTATCTTTTCAAAGAACCAGCTCTTGGTTCTATTGATTTTTTTTTTTTAGACAATTTTGTTTATTTCTTCTCTGATCTTTATTACTTCTTTCCTTCTATTCACTTTGGTCTTCGTACATATTTTTCTTTAGTTCTTTCAGGTGTAAGGTTAAGTTGTTTATTTGAGAATTTTCTTGTTTACTGCTATGAATTTCCCTTTTAGGACTGCTTTTGCTGTTTCCCATAGATTTTAGGTTGTGTTTTCATTTTCATTTGCCTCAGGTATCTTTTGATTTCTTCCTTGACCTCATTGTTAATCAATCCATTGTGTAGTAACATGTTATTAACTTCCATGTGTTTGGGTGTTTTTTAGTTTTTTAGTTGTTTTTCTTATTATTGATTATTTCTAGTTTCATATCATTGGTGGTCAGAGATACGACATGTGGCATGGAGTCTCAGGGCATCACCAGTGCTTGATATGATTTCAAACTTCTTAAATTTAATGAGACTTGTTTTGTTGCCTGACATGTGGTTTGTCCTGGAAAATGTTTCATGTGCACTTGAAAAGAATGTATTCTGCTGCTTTGGGGTGAAATGATTAAAAAATATTAATTAAATCCATCTGCTCTAATGTGTCACTTAAGGCCACTGTTTCCGTTGATTTTCTGTCTGGAATATCTATCCAGTGTTGTCAGTGGTTTTTAAAAATCCCATACTATTACTGTATTACTCTCAATCTCTTCCTTATGTCCATCTATATTTACTTTATATATTTAGGTGCTCTTTGTTGGGTGCACAAATGTTGACAAGAGTTTTCTCCTCTTGTTATAGCAATCCTTTATTATTGACCTTCTTTGCCTCTTATTATAGCCTTTGTTTTAAAGTCTATTTTGTCTGATATAAATATTGCTACCCCAACTTTTTAAGCATTTCTATGATATGAAATGTCATTTACCATTGCTTTACTTTCATTTCAATCTGAAATGGGTTTCTTTCTTGTAGATAGCATGTATATGGATTTTTTTTAAAAATCCATTCAACTACCCTATATCTTTTGTTTAGAACATTTAAGACATTTACTTTTAAAGTGATTATGGTAGTTATGTAATTATTTGTAGGTCCTTGTTTTTCATTACTTTGAATATTTTATGCCAGCTCCTTCTGGTCTGATAAGTTTCTGTTGAGAAATCAGCTGACAGTCTTATGGGAGCAGCCCTGAAGTTAACTATCTTTCTCTTGCTTCTTTTAAGCTTCTCTCTTTGTCTTTATTCTTTGCCATTTTAATTATGATGCATCTTGGTGTGGGCCTCTTTGAGTTCATCTTTTTTCAGACTTTCTGCGCTTCCTGTATTTGGATGTTTTTTCCTTCACCAGGTTAGGGAAGTTTTTAGTCATTATTTCTTCAAATAGGTTCTCAATCCCTTGCTCTTTTTCTTCTCCTACTGGTACCCCTGTGACATGGATGTTGTGATGCTTGATGTTTTCCCAGAGGTCCCTTAAACTATCCTCATTAATTTTTTTTTTTCTTATTGTTGCTCTGATTGGGTGATTTCTATTATTTTGTCTTTCAATTTGCTGTTTCGTTCCTCTGCTTTATCTAATCTGTCATTGATTCCTTCCAGTGTATTCTTCATTTCCATTATTCTGTTCTTCATTTCTGCCTTTTGTTGTTGTTGTTGAAGCTCTCACTGAGTTCATCTATTCTTCTCCTAAGTTTCTTAGGCCTCCTTATAACCATTGTTTTGAACTATGTATGTGGTAGATTGCTTTCATTCATTTCATTTAGTTTTTTTTCCCTGGAGATTGTTTTGGTTCTTCCATTTGGGTCATGCTTCTTTGTCTCCCCATTTGGGCGGCCTGTCTGTGTTTGTTTCTGTATTTTAGGTAATTTATTATATAGTAGTTGTCCTGTGGGGCCCAGTGGCACAGTCTTCCTGATCACCTGAGCCAGGTGCTCCAGGTGTGTCCTTTGTGTGGGTTATGTGAGGCCCTCTGTTGTAGTTGAGCCTTGATGCTGTTGCCATGTCTGTGGGTGGGGTTGACCCTCAGGCTGGATGGCTGTGAGGTTTGGTCATGACCACAGTAAGAGCTGCTATGTGGGCGCTGATTCCATGAAAAAAAAAATTCTCCCCAGCATGGTGTGGTGCCTGCTGAGGCATTCCTTTGTTGGGCTGCTTATGGAGCTAATTGGGTGGTGCCCTTTTGTGGTCTGAAGCCAGCCCTTGGGTGTGCTGGTTCTGGGGCTTTTGGGAGGGACTCTGGTACAGGTCAATGTCTACACTGCATGTGACCAGCCCTGGGCTACCTGTTAGGAGCTACAAAGTGATCCACAGTTGGTATCTGCCTCTACTGAGCTTGGGTGCACATGGGAGGGGCCAAGCTAGATTCAAGGTCTGCTGCCACCAGTACTGGGTCTGGCGCAGATCAGCAAATGGCCCAAGGCACCCTGAGATTCTCTCACCTGCCAGCCTCCCTTTAGGCTCACTAAAAGAGCCTTGGGCAGTACTTGAGTTGTATGAGGTAGGTTCTCCGGGAGTTACCAGATAGTGGTGAGTGGTGTTCACCAGGTTAATTCAGTTTCAAATTCAGCACCTGTGCTGGGTCAGGGGCCACTCAGCAAAAGTCTCAGGGTACATTGAGGCCAGCTGCCACCTGCCTGGGGCCTTTGCAGTGGCATGGGGTCTCAGGGCATCACCAGTGTGGAGCTAGTAGAATTCAGCAGGCTAAAGCAGATTAAGATTTTGCCCTATAGAGGGAAGGCTTAACACAGGAAATGTGTTGCTTGTTGGTCATATAAGAAGATGACCCTCGCCCTAAAGCCACACAAGTCAGTTTCTCCCTGTGTGTCTCTGGCACCTTGTGAGCTTAGCTGAAATTCCTTGAGAGTTACTCAAGAATGCCGCCATGCTGGCTCAGGCTGGCTGCCACTGACAGAACCTTTAGCCATAGAAGATTGATTTTCTAAAAAGAAAATAGAAAGGTTATTGGATGTTCTTATATCCAGTTTTTCCTTAGTTTCAGCTAAGCCAGATACATGAAAGTAGAGACTTCTAGCTAAATTATACTTTATTTATGCACATCTTATATACTCTGAGCCCACAGTGGCCTCACTGAAGGGAGCCGGTTTGTGGGAAGTAGACAAGGAGCCAGATCTGGGTCTCCTGTAGCCAGAGCTATTATTCCATGTTTAGGATACTCAAAGATGGTAAAGCTTTATGCTGGCATTGTTGTGCTGTCATGGAGAGCATTAGTCATCTGCTTTCTTAAGTGGATGTTCACACCAACTTAATGTTGCCCACAAACCTAACAAAGGTGTATTAGAAAGTTTTGGTATATTTTCAAAAAAGGTATTTCATGCTTATTGTATTAAGATCATTCCAACTTACCCCGGTTTTAGGATGCACTTATATATTTGCAATTATTCTTTTAAAAAATATATTTCTATTTATTTCAGAGAGGAAGGGAGAGGGAGAGAGAGATAGAAACATCAATAATAAGAATCATTGATCAGCTGCCTCCTGCATGCCCTATACTGGGGATCAAGCCTACAACCGGGGCATGTGCCCTGACTGGGAATTGAACAGTGACCTCCTGATTTATAGGTCGACTGAGCCATACCAGCAGGGCTGAGATTATCCTTGATTTTAGCTATTTGATATCAAATAATTCTGTATAGAAGAAAAAACAAATTAATGAGGTAAGTAACAGATAGATGGTGTCTTTTGGCTAATTTCAGAATTAGAGTGAAGGTTAGAGACTTAATTTTCTGGTGGAAAATATCTGAACTTTGTTTTAAGGGATTTTTTTCTCCCTTTTAAACTAGTTTACATGTGTTATTTAATTTAATTCTTACCATAACTGTGTAATAGTCATCTCCAATTTGGAGCAGAGAAAAATAAATCTTTTGACATTAAGTCCAACAGTGATTACTAGTTTATTGGTTACTTCAAGAAAGCCTTATTTCAACGTTTTCCTTGACACATGTACTCTCTATTCTAACTTTATATAAATGTATTTATTCTAAGGGAACTATAGTTTTTATACTTGTTTTTAGTCACAATTTTGTCAAGGAAGTAATGCAAATAGTGTGTTTTAGTCAAGGACAATAGGTACATGTATATCTGTGTGGTGCATATACTTTTAAGTATTTATGGAGTGTAAGAGCATAATAGTAGTTCTATATAGTAACAGTCATTGTGTGTTTTTTAAACTTTCTACGATTTCATTTCTGTACAAACAAGTGTGAAATTATTAGGGCCAAAATACCAATGTTTGTCTTTCACTCACTGTATCTGCACTTCATAAAAATGCTTAAATATTACTTCATCATCTTTAAATTTGCTTTTCAGTATGTGAAATCTGTGAACTAATTCTTGAATATTTATGGAGCAATCCTGATTTTTGCAGGTGTTGCAAGCCCTTAGGAATATTTAGCTTAATTTAGAACAGTATTCCCTATTTTTTGCTTGGTCTTTCATTTTTAAAAACCAAGTTACAGTAAATCTATCTATGTATAATCCTTTTGAATCTTTCAACAGTAGTTTGATTAGGTATATGTGTTTTCATAGTGCATGCTATCCTAATTGAAATGCAAAGAGAATTGTTTTACAGATAGTGTATATCACTGTGTAGATGTTATGTGTCCCTGCAGTGACATTTTTGTTTTATAGAATGCTTGGATAGGGTCAGCAGTCTCAGTTAATAAAAAATGAGCTAATAAAGGATACTGTCAACTATAAAATAAAATAAAATTTAAAAAATTAGAACAGAAACAAGTAAAAGAGAAAACAAGTACAATGGGAAAAAAAACAATGAAAAAAAAGAATACTGTTTCTTAACATTTTTGTTGTCAATGATCAGAATTATTTTATAGTGTCTATTTGTATGAAAGTTGTCCATTTCTAAAAAAACACATATATAAGATCATTAATTTAAAATACTTTGCAAGAAACTAGAAACACCAATTAGTAAGGACATATGCACCCCTATGTTCATAGCAGCACAATTTACAATAGCTAAGATTTGGAAACAGCCTAAGTGCCCATCAGCAGATGAATGGATTAAAAAACTGTGGTACATCTACACAATGGAATACTACGCTGCGGTAAAAAAGAAGGAATTCTTACCATTTGCAACAGCATGGATAGAACTGGAGAGCATTATGCTAAGCGAAATAAGTCAGTCAGAGAAAGATAAATATCATATGATTTCACTCATTTATTGAATATAATGAGCAACATAAACTGATGAACAAAAATAGATCCAGAGACAGAGAAACATCGATCAGACCATTAAACCTCAGAGGGAAGGTAGGGGAGGTTGGGGGTAAGGGGGAGAGATCAACCAAAGGACTTGTATGCATGCATATAAGCCTAACCAATGGACACAGACAACAGGGGGGTGAGGGGATGAGGGGGGGATAGGGGAGGTAATGGGGGAATAAAGACACATATGTAACACCATAATCAATAAAGAAATTAAAAAAAAATAAAATAATAAAAAATAATAAAATAAAATACTTTGTAATATGTTCATGGCGGTGTGATCATGGTGATATGCTGCCAATTGAGAGTTGAACAAGGTGGAGTTTAAATCTTTTATGCTGACATATGTTAGTCTTAGGTGGTTTAAGCTTCCCGTTCAGCAGCTTTGTGCCTATAAAATTATTTGCCTCAGAATGAGTAGAGCAGGCATTTGGGTGATAATGATCCAGTAGGATGCCATCATACCTGCTTCTCAGAGTAGGGTTCATGGACCAGCAGCATCAGCATTACTGGGAGGTGGTTAGATGTACAGTCTTGACCATTCCCAGATTCTTCCATCAGAATCTGCATTTAAACAGATTCTCCAGATGGTTTGTATCCATTTGGGCACATAAAAGTTTGAAAAGTCCTCCTGTAGACAACATAAGACTTGGCATCTGGACAAGAAAACAAAATTTCTGTATCTGAGGTTGCAGGGATATAAAGATTTAGGAGTTATTTCTTAGAATAATGAAATGTAAGTCAAAAGTACATTTCTCTTTAGGGTTACTCATTTACTTTGATACTTTCATCTTATTCACCAAAAAAGATAAACTTGATTTCATCCGTACCAAGTGAGCAACCCTGGCTATTGTTAAGTCTTCCCCTAAGAAGTGGCATCCTCTGAATTTGAATGAAATTGAGTCTTGAGAAAAGGAGATGGAAGACTGTGGCCGAGGCATTAGAATGGCATAGTGTATACCATCACTCGCTAGGCTTGTTTTGTGATGTCAGGGATGCAGACATACTTTATTCCATCCTGATTAATGAATAAATATGTCCTCAATGTCTGCCATGTGCAAAATGAACAGAGTGGATCAAACCTTTCCTCAGAGAGTTTACAGTCAGGATAGGGAACTGTCCTTGAAAGTCAGGCAACCTGTCACCAGCAGAACCATGGTATTCTGGGATATGGCCTTGTGGACCCATTGGCAAGGCTTCTTCCACCTGGGAAGGGACAGTAGGAATACAGCACTCATTTCAGTCAGTTATGCCTTTTCCATCAAGGTATGAACTGTTATATCAGTATATTTAAGGGGAAGTAGAATTCAGAACAAGAACCAAAGAAATGCAAATGCCTAGATGAACCTTCTCCTAATAGACTTAATGTAATATTTGTTGTGGCATACTCTGTCTCTAAATTTTTCAGTTTGCTTTAAGGAAAAGTCTTTTGCTTGCATTCTGCTTCAGTTATTTCAAAACTCTCTTCAATTTTGCTCAACTTCTGAGGTGGCTGTAGGAACTCATTGACTTTTCTGGGGATTTTATTTCAAAACTTCTTAGCGAGGGATCCCTCCGTACAAATGAAGCCTTGCTCAGGAGTGTGAGCATAAACCACACGGAAGGAGGGGCTATTCTTGTTGAACCTGCCTATGTCTAGCTCTTTCATGTATACTTGGGGGTGGGGATGAGGGTAGAGGTCTTGGGTTCTAGGGCACAATTGGAAACCAGTGTCCTAGTGTTAAGAACACCACCAGGACTGCTATTAATATAGAAAAAATATATTTTTTCATGATACCTTCTACCTGCCTCCCTTCATTCTGATTTTTATTCTGTAATACAGTTTTTCTATCTTGCACAGGTGACTCAGAAATCTTCAAGATAGGAAGTCAGCTGGTTTTAGTCACTACATGTGAAATGCTTTCAGCATGTGGGACCTGGGACAAGACACAGAAACACAAAGATGCCTCTCAAGAACATACATTTTTCTGACATGCAATTGGCAAGCATATTGCTAGAGCAGAGATGAGGCCTTGCCATAAAGTTTCTCATAGGCAAGGAACTATAAAAGAAAATTATAGCATAGTATAGTATACTTTGAGATTATAAATGCCATTCTTTATATTTACTATGCTAACTATTACTTTTAGAAATTTGTATATAATTTCAAAATACTAACAATGGCATTTCACTTATGCCACAGATCTTTTCCTCTGCAAAATCTCAATTATGAATTTAATTCTTGAGACTAGGAAGGCACTGTGTTATATTATAAATCATATTAAAAAATTTTCCCTCCCTTAGAAAGGCATGTTAGGCTTATTATGAGAAAAAAGCTTTTGTTCAGGATTTTTCAGTGGATAAAACATATTGTCTTGAACAGAATTTAAATGGCAACTTGATAATAGATCACTTTAGGAGATTGCTAACCGTTTCACTTAAGGATTAGCTCAGATTTTATGTCACGATTTTACTAGAAATTATTATGTAGTCATATCACATTGTCACACACCATGCTTAGTGAATGCTCATTTGTTCTGCAGGAGAATGACTCAGGCACTTTGGACACAGTGGGCGCTGTGGTTGTGGACCACGAAGGGAACGTTGCTGCTGCTGTCTCCAGTGGAGGCTTGGCCTTGAAACATCCAGGGAGAGTTGGACAGGTGAGCCGTTGGGTTTTTAAACTAGCTTTACAAGTTAAAACATGGCATTTTCTAGCTCACAAATTTTAAACTGTAGAGACCTGTTTTCTTTAGAAAAAAAATATTGTTCTTTAATATTTATCCTATATAATAAATGTAATATGCAAATGGTCATTATGCCGTGAAGTGTAATGACCGACGGGGTAATGAAAGGATCACAGATCAGCAGGAGGGTGGGGCAGCGGAGAGCTACAGGAGGGGGCAGGGCAGCAAGCTACGAGGGGGGTGGTAAGGGAGACGGGGGGGGGGGGGGGGTGAGGGGGGTTGGAGGGGCGGGGGGAGGAGGGGAGAGGACGCTACAGGAGGGCGGGGCAATAGGCGGAGAGCTACTGGAGGGCAGCAACGAGCTACTGACGAGCTACTGGCACACGGATTTGTGTGCAGGGCTACTAGTGTAGCATAAATCATTAATCAAAAACTTTTTAAGATTCTTTCTAAAAAAAATTCTCATAGTAATAGGGCTCTTTCTGATTTTTACCACTGCTAATCCTACTTTGGACAGGCTGGGCATATAGTAGACATTTAATAAATGTGTGTTGATTTCCCTTTTCTTTCTTTGTAAGTGTCATTCTTTTTAGGAGCAAGCTCTACCTGACTATTATTACTGCTTGCTTGTTAGGTGGGAAAATGATTTTAGAGTTAAATTTTGTATTTCTTCCATTCAAGGAACATTTGACCCCCTAAATTGCTCCTCTGATTAAGCATTTCAGCTATTTTATAGACTAACCAGTATTTCAGGTTACCACATATGATACCATTCAAGAAATCTGTTTATAAGTAGGGTCTAATGTATATGCAACTGGCTTATTTCCAGTTCACTTGCACATCTTCGCCCTTCCCCCTCCCCTTGCCCCCTATCATCAACCTCTAGGGCTATACTGAGAATGAAATTTAACAGTCTGTTTGATCTAGGAAGCTTTCTGAGTAGTATAAACCAATTTGGCACATTGCTTATAGGCTTAATAAATATTTGTTAACTGAACAGATGAATTGGACACCATCATGGAATCTGTTAAAGTAGTTGCAAGGATATGGTTAAGCTCAGTATTTGGATCTTGTGTTACATGTAGAGCACTACTTGGCCGCTCTTTCACTTTATTTCTCATGTTTAAAGAAGAGTTGATGCCACAGTTGTTTTGGACATGGTGGTTAGTGAATGCTGGCAGCAGAGTGATCTGATTCATGGAGGACATCTTTGCAAAGCCTCAAGTGTTGTTCCCTAATCTGCCCTTTATTGTGGATAAACTACTTGTGGTCCTATGGGGGAAAAGGGAAGGGAAGAACAATTAATTTTGTGCAATTCTTTGTCTACTGTAGAAGGGGATTTATGGGGAATCATTACTCAACATGTGTACAATGCTTTGAACTCATTATAAAAGCCTTTGTCTAGTCATGGTATTTTTCCACATTATAATGTCCTGTGTATTTGTCGAGTTTGGAATAAGAAAACCAAAGTTGGCATATCAGTTTAGTTTTGGATGCCTTGGTGGAGAAGGAGAAAGAAAAACCAGCAGAGCCCCCTTCATAGCCTTGCAATTCCCATGACTTTCTCACTGTTTTTTTGTTTGTTTGTTTTGGTTAACAAAATAGCAACAACCGAACCAAGGATAGTTCTGGACTGTGTTAGCAGGATATTACATCAAATAGTCTTGAAGCCATTCTGCCACTGCAAAGAGGACTCTCCTAGATAAAGAAATACTTCCGTAAAACTTAATGTTTATTTGCTCCACTTAGCTAGTTTATGAATGCACAGTTTGTGAGAGATGAAAACTCAGGAAAGCGTGTGGAGGAGAGGAGACAAGGTACTTGTAGCAAAATACAGTTGCTTAATTGGATTATATTGCTTGGAAAAGGAGATGTAATTTGCCTAGCCTGGAAATATGTAAGCATCAGATGAGAGGTAAAGAACCGCTCTTCCTGATAATCAGGACAGAGTATGACAAAATACGCACGCAAAATTTAAATGTACTAAAACTAGATACTTTTAAATATATTTAAATGTACAAATATTTAAAAATTTTAGCATATTACCCTTCTTTAGATATATAGTAACAGTTTAAGTTTTTAAATAAATCTGCTTCTAACTAAGGAGTGGAAAATTATCAGATGTGATTTCCTTTCCAAAGGTAGAGAAGTGGTTGTGGATATTGAAGAGATGAATGCAGACATTTTGGGTGGCATTAATTGGAAACAAAATAGGAATGATTGACCCATTCTTTTATAAAATGGCAATTTGAATGAGAACTTACTTGCTTCTTCAGTTTACTGTAATAACTAGATTTAAAACTGGGACATGAGCACAAAATTTATTATATTCTTCGCCTCCCTTATCCCTCCCCGCTACTCAAATACAAATAGATAGTTGAGTTAAGTGGAGTGGTTAAGAGTATGGACCTTTAATCTAATTCCACCTTTCCATTTACCAGTCTGCTTAATATGGACAATATTCAGTTTCTTTAAGCTCTACTTTCCACCAGTCTCCTTACTATGGACAATATTCAATGTCTTTAAGCTCTACTTTCCACAACTATAAATGGGGACAAATAGCTACCTTCTACAAAGTTCTAGAAGATTAAATAACATAATGCATTAAATTACTTATCATAGTCCCTCATGATAACAGCTATAGCCGCTGTTTATGCTATGTGTGGCAGGCATGCTAATTCACATGATACTACAGCACTAGGAGGGGGGTGTTTTTATTATCCTCATTTTATAAAAGAGGAAACTAAAACTCAGAGAAGGTTAAATAATAATAATAGCAATATAATTTATATGACCTACTTTTACTGCATGATAATAGCTTTAATAAAATTTTACTACCAAAAAGAAGGAAACTTTTAAAATTGTTTATTTTAGGCCTGCTTAAGGTTGCTATATTTTATCCAAAGAAGTGGATAAGAGAGAGACAATTTCTGATTCTTATATCTTACCTGTTTTTATCTCAGCCCAACCAATTTCAGAAGGTTACAAAATAAGACAACTTTAGGTCATAAAATTGAGGAGAAGTAGCCCAAGGGAAATTTGCTTAGAAGAAAAAAGAGTAAGAATAAATGTTCTGGGTTTCTAAGAGGTATCCTTGTGCCCTTATTTATTTGGTGTGTGTGTGTGTGTGTGTGTGTGTGTGTGTGTGGTGTGTGTGTGTGTAGGGGGAATGGAAGGACAATGGGCTAATGTCCAGGGTTTTCAGTGAAGGAAGAATGGGCCCTTCTCCTGAGGTCATGTGTTCTCTGAGGCTTTGGCTGACCCAGCATCTGTCCCAGGCAGTGCCAGTTGAATGGCTTATCCTACAAGTCTGCCAGTTTTCTTATGAAATCCATGTGCCGAATTCCTCCTGTAGGCTTTCAGTTGCCACTCTGACCAGCCGTCTTATGTATTTAGGAAGCATAGTGTTTTCAACGGCAGTAATGTCTTTCTACTGTCTGCTATACTGGAAGTGTTGTGTTCAATTCTCAGTTTAACTTTTTATTTATTTATTATTAAAACAGCTTTATTGAGATATAACTCACATACCATACAATTCACCCATTTAAAGTGTATAACTCAATGGTTTTTAGTATGTTGACAAGATGTGTGCTACCATCAGCACATCCAATTTTTTATCCAAATCATCTTTTATGTTTCTACATTAAAGATTGCTTTAATGCAATTCCTATAGAGGATGCTTTTCTGATCTAGTATGAATTTTTTTTAACTTTCAGATTTTTTTCTTTATTGATTGAGGTATTACATATGTGTCCTTATCCCCCCATTGCCTCCTGCCTTCCCGCTGTGCCCTCACCCCCCTAGTGTCTGTGTCCATTGGTTAGGCTTATATGCATGCATACAAGTCCTTTGGTTGGTCTCTCCCCCTTCCCCTGACCCTCCCCTGCCTTCCCTCGGAGGTTTGAGGGTCTTGATTAGTTTTACTTTTAAGAGGGCTATATTCATGACAACTGGGAATGGCAACTGTGGGTCATAAGACTTCATCTCCAATTTTCCTTGGTTTTGTATTATTTCTCAAGGAGGGTGACTAGGAGAGTGGGGTGTGTGTGTGTACATTTTAAAGTCTTGAGGAACAATTCACAAATCTAGTATTCTTTGAGTGAGAAAAGAATAATCATGACTCTAGGATAGCTGTTTTTAAAAATTCAGAGGTCTTTAGGAGGAGGTTAGTGCATTTCCAGAGAATAGAACTAGTACTAGTGGGTGGAAGTTATGATAGAGCAGATATTCCTATGCAATTGAAGGAAGAACTTTTCGCCAATGGGAAGTGTCCAAAAGGGGGATATGTTCCCTTATGAGACAGTGAGCTTCTCAGATTCAGAAGTATCTGGGATATTTCATGGAGATTCCTGCTCTTGGTAGAATATTAGAGCAAATGAGTTCTGAAGTCCTTGTGAGAAAGAATAGAATGTTATAGAAAGCTAACGTTTGGTCACCATTGCCAGTCTTCTTCCTCCAGTCCTCAGAAGTGAGCTCCTAGAAAATAACAGTACTATTTTATGGGAATATCTTTTTCCTCCATCAGTCAATCTGGATGCTGAATGTATTGTCATGGCTTACCTCTTTCTTCTTTTTTAGGAACTAATTTAAATTTTTTAAAACTTTGCATTGAATTCCGCATATTGCTATGCCAGTTTAGCCATTTCCTTACTGATTGACATGTAGGTTGTTTTCAGTTTTTCATTCTCACCGAACATGTGCTATTTCACATTGTTGTATTTCTCTAGATAGCTATTTAAGGTTTTTATAAATCTGTTCTAACTAAGGAGTGGAAAATTATCAGATGTGATTTCCTTTCCAAAGGTAGAGAAGTGGTTGTGGATATTGAAGAGATGAATCCAGACATTTTGGGTAGCATAATTGGAAACAAAATAGGAATGATTGACCTATTCTTTTATAAAATCATTATAACTTACTGTGTTCCTAATGGTTTGAGACTTATAATTCTGCTCCAACACTTCACAAAGTTATTACCTTAAGCAATCTCTTTTTCCTCTTTTCTTTATACCTGGCAGAATCTAGCACAACGGTGAGCATGTACTGGGCCCTTTGGTACACAATTGTTTGCAGTTCCTATTGTTCCACCCAAGGGAGGCATGGGAAAGGTCCTCCTTAATGGGGTTTCCTAGAGCATGGCAGAAGGATCGCTGGCATCTCGCTTTCCAGGGCCCTGATGAATGTAGCTGATTCCTGGCCTCGTCCCCAGACCACTGACCTAGAGTATCTGGGAACCAAGGCTCCTGTCACCATGCTCCCCTCAAAATTTGATACACACCTAGTCTGAGAACCACTATTGTAAGGCAACCATAATTATTTCAAGGGGCCAGAAGAGCAATTAGCTGACAAATTACAATGGGGGAAGATTTTTCAGGTGAAGAAAAATTACTGTTGATAAAACTAAGAAACATTTTTTTGCTATTTTCTGAAAATTTTTAGATTATTGCAGTAGCTGAAAATATAGGTTTAGTAGTGTTAGAATGTTATTTGGATAGGTCTTATATAACCTCTGGTATTATTGCCTGGTTGTTATACATCATTACTAAATTTATTAGATGGGTGTGATTTTGTCCTCTGTTGAAAGCCAGTAATCCTGTATAATAAAACCCTAATATGCAAATAGACTGAACCACGGAACGGCCAGTCTCTATGACGTACACTGACCACCAAGGGGCAGATGCTCAATGCAGGAGTTGCTCCTTGGTGGGCACTGTGCTCCCACATGGGGAGCACCACTCAGCCAGAAGCTGGGCTCACAGCTGTTGAGCACAGCGGCGGTGGCGGGAGCCTCTCCCACCTCCGTGGCAGTGCTAAGGACCCCTCGGGGGATGTCCGACTGCCTCCGAGGGATCCTGGACTGTGAGAGGGCACCATCCGAGCTGAGGGACTCCTCCCCCACCCCCAGTGCACGAATGCCATGCACTGGGCCTCTAGTTACTTACAATATTTCTGTAATATTATATTTATCTATTTTCTTTTTTCCCAGGCTGCTCTTTATGGATGTGGCTGCTGGGCTGAAAATACTGGAGCTCATAATCCCTACTCCACAGCTGTGAGTACCTCAGGTATTTGCTGCTTTCATGGCCATTTTTCATAACTTCAACCAGGTTATTTGATGATTAAAAACAATATTTTTATGTAAGCATGTGTTAAGACACTGCACAGAAAAGAGCACTGATGCATAAAAAAATCTTTGATATTTGAATGCTTTTAAGGACCATTTCACAATATAAGTATCACAGTGTAAATGATTTCCTAACATTTCAACACAATTCTGGAGTTAACTATAACTTAATAATATCTTTATGGTTCTTTTTCTCTCAAATGACTCATGTTAGTGCCAAATTTAGATCACAGATATAAAAGTAGCAAGGCATTTCAAAACTAAGAGATATTCTCTTGAGTAAAATGTTGACATAAAACTTATAAGGTGTATTTCGAAATGTATAATTTATGACATGCAATCCTCTGCACTTTTAATAAAATGTACATTTTCTTTTTGTACCTGTATTTAAAAAGTCATTATCATTTAGAAATGAGTGTGTGTGTGTATATGTGTGTATGTGTGTGTTTGGGGGGTAGTGGTGAATTTTAATAGCAGAATGGTTGGTGTCTAGATCGAAGTTTTTATGTGCTTGTGCCAGATGTACCGAAGCCTTTTCTTTTAATGTGGTGATATGCATGGTTGACAAAATAATATTGGTTTATATTGACAAAATAGTATTGGTTTGCTTTTACCTATCAAGCTACAGCCGTAGGCCTTTCCCCCCATGACCTCAGGTTTTATTAGTAAGGAAGATTGATATGCCTGCCTCTCCTTCCATTCCCTCTTCAATTCAATGGCCTTCTTCTCATGATAACTCTTGACTCTTTCTGCAGTCTCTAATGTTGGTGGCTATTTTCTGTCTGTAGCATAGATTCTGGAATTTTTTGGTTTGTTCTGCTTCTCTGACCTGCTCTATCTTTGCCTTCTTCACAATTCTTCCCATTGCTGACAACTGCAGATTTGGGCTCCTGCTATCTTGCCTTCATCTCACTGTGTGCATTCTCTTGGTGATTTGATATTATTGCTGTGTTCCCATTTCAGCAGTTATCTCTTAGGGTATATTGGCTTCTACTCTGGACTTTTCCCTTGAGGCCCATGTGAGTCATTACCTACTTCCTGTTGGACATGTCCCTGTGGATGTTGTGTATACATATCAAATTCAGCAATCTCAACAAAATATCTTTTTCTTATTCCCACTCCTTGGCCATCTTTTTCCTGTATTCCCCATCTTTTTTATTGCCATCACTATTTTGTTCTTTGCTCAGACTTGAAATCTGGATACCATCCTCATATACTTTTGCTTCTTTTTATTTCTGCTTATCTGGCCCTGTCATTTCAGGTCCACGTTATTCTGCCTGCCTATTGTAGCAAGCAGTCTCCTGACCTAGATTCATTCCTTTTTTTTTATTTTTCTTGAATTCAGAGAGAAAGGGAGAGGGAGAGAAAGATAGAAACATCAATGATGAGAGAGAATCATTGATTGGCTGTCTCTTGCACGTCCCCTACTGGGGATTGAGCCCCCAACCTGGCATGTACCCCACCTGGAATTGAACCTGGGACCCTTCAGTCCGAAGGCTGTTACTCTATTCACTTAGTCAAACCAACTAGGGCTAGATTCATTCCTTGTATTAGTGGAAAAATTAGACTGTCAGCCACTGGTCTATCAGGTGAAGTCCAAATGCAAATTAATGTTGAGTCTAAACCTCAGTAATATAATTGGCAAAAAGTTGTTTTCAGTCTTTTAATTTTGAAGAGATGAGTTTAATATAATAATATAAGTTAATTTTTAATTTAATACTGGTAGCACATGGAAACCTATACACATAATATTTAAGAGTTAGCTTGTGCTCATAATTAAGTATGGCCCTATGTCTATGGAAAATAGTAGTATTTGAATAAACTAAAGTCTAAAATAGATAATTCATTATTTCATCTTTATTTTCTTAAAGAAGTATCAGTTTGTATTATGTGTCAGTTTTATTGTTGGTCAATATGTTGTTTAGTAAGTTGGTTTGTTGTTCTTTAAATGTTACTCTCATGTCTAGATGTTAGGAAACCTAGATTCTACATTTAATCTGAAATTCTGAGAGCCTGTGTGTGTCGTGTTGGAAAAGAAATTCAATTTCCTTGGGATATTGCAGTCTCCTCCTTTCTTTTTTAAATTGATGATATGGAAGTTGGGATAAAAACACATTTACTGGATTTGATTCTGTTAAGTAGATGGATAAATCGAAAATTGTAAAATTAAGGTATTTCCCTTTTTCCCATGGCTATTTCCTTCTTTGCCCAACTTGCATTAATTGAAGATAGTTTCATATGACTAAAGGTAAGTTTAGGTTTCCAGTTCATGACATCCATTGTAGCTTTTTAACTTGGATGCCCAGCTTACCTTGTTACATTCTTCCCAAGTTTAAGACTAACCATCATCAGCCCATAGAACCTGAAGATATTAGAGATGGTCTGCAGTTCCTTCCATCTGTGGGACTTTGTGTGATTTCTTTACCCGTATTTTTCCTGGGGCTGTTGCTATGAGGTTGACAATGGAAATACATGGTAGAGTTGGTGTTCAGGTCATAAGAAAGGTGGAGCACAGAATTTTGCAATTGTTTGGCCAAAATAAAAAAGACTTGTGCCGTAGGCTGTTGCAGAAAATCCAGAGACCTGGCCTACATTTTAGGTTTTTAGTTTTGGAAGGTGATACTTGAAAGGCAGAGGGAAGACAGTTAGTTATGGTCAGGGTAGGGCTCTCCCAGGGCCACACAGGACATGGTCATTAGCCTGAGGGATAAACTCCAGCATCTTGCTCTCATCACTGGGTGGGGAGCAATGAGTAGGGAGTGAGGAAGAGGTTAGGGTGGCAGGCACTGACCTTGCAAACTCTGACTAATGTTCTGGCCTCAGGGAAATTTGCCTAGCTAGGGAGGAGCAGAGTAGATACTTGGGTCCTTGTTCAGACTTTCACTCATTGGCTGTGACCAGTGCAAGGGATTATTTGTAAAACAGGAATAACATCTACCTTAATATTTGTGAAGATTTAATGAGTTGACATATGAAAGGTACCTAGCAAACTTCTTGGTCCTGAGTAGTAGCTCAATATTTAACTGTATTTTGTTGAATATAAGTCACCATCTTTTATAATATGCACCACTATTTAAAAAAAATACTAGTTGATTCTTTTTTTTTTTTTTTTTTTTACTATGGTAAAGACACGTAACATGAGATCTACCTTCTTTACAAATTGTTTTTACCATTTTAACCACTTAAAAAATCTAAGTATAGTTGGCATACAATTTTATATTAGTTTCAGGTGTACAAAATAGTGATTTGACATTTATATACCCTACTAAGTGATCACCACAATAAGTCTAGTAATCATCTGTCATCGTACAATATTCCTGACTACATTCCTTATGCTGTACACTATATCCTCATTTCTTATTTACTTTATAACTGGAACTTTGTACCTCTTAGTCCCCTTCACATTTTTCACCCATCCCCCTCCCCTTCTTCCCTCTGGCAACCATCAGTTTGTTCTCTGTGTTTGTGAGTCTGTTTTGTTTTGTCTGTTCTTTGATTTGTTTTTTAGATTTCACATATAAATGAAATCATACGTAATTGTCTTTTTCTATTTGACTTATTTCACGTAGCATAATACCCTCTAGGTCCACCCATGTTGTCACAAATGACAAGATTTTATTCTTTTTTATGGCTGAATAATATTCCACTGTGTGTATGTACCCCATCTTCCTTATCCATTCATCTATCAAAGGACACCTAGGTTGCTTCCATAGCTTGGCTATCCTATCTAATAAAAAAGGGAATATGCTAATAGACTGTCACACCCTCACAAAATGGCGACACCCACAGCCAATAAAGAGGAAATATGCTGACTGCCACGCCCTCACAAATGGCAGCACTCACAGCCACAAAATGGCGGCACCCAGTCTTCTCAGCCCCGCCTCATCCAGCTGGAGTCCCCCAGGCCCCTCATCCCCACCTCATCCAGCCTCAGTCCCCCAGTCCCCTCAGCCCTGCTCATCCAGCCAGAGTCCCCCAATCCCTCAGCCCCACCAGAGGGCGGCAGGCGCCGTGTGCCTCATCCAGCCAGAGTCCCCCAGTCACCTCAGCCCCGCCTCATCCAGCCTCAGTCCCCCAGTCCCCTCAGCCCTGCCTCATCCAGCTGGAGTCCCCCAGTTCCCTCAGCCCCGCCTCACCCAGTCCCTGCAGCATCCAGCCTCATCCAGCCTCAGTCCCCCAGTCCCCTCAGCCCTGCTCATCCAGCCGGAGTCCCCCAATCCCTCAGCCCCACCAGAGGGCGGCAGGCGCCGTGTGCCTCATCCAGCCAGAGTCCCCCAGTCACCTCAGCCCTGCCTCATCCAGCTGGAGTCCCCCAGTCCCCTCAGCCCCGCAGGGGAAGGCAGTTGGGGGTGATCGGGCTGGCAGGGTGGGCAGTTGGAGGCGATCGGGCAGCAGGGGAAGGCAGTTGGGGATGATCATGCCAGCAGGGGAGCAGTTAGGGGGCTATCAGGCTGGTGGGCAGAGTGGTTAGGGGCAATCAGGCAGGCAAGTGGTTAGAAGCCAGTAGTCCCGGATTGTGAGAGGGATGTCCGACTGCCGATTTAGGCCCGGGTCTAAACCGGCAGTCGGACATCCCCCGAAGGGTCCCAGATTGGAGAGGGTGCAGGCTGGGCTGAGGGACACCCCCCCTTGCATGAATTTCGTGCACCAGGCCTCTAGTTGTAAAAAATGCTGCAATGAACACAGGGGTGCATATCTCTTTTCCTATTAGTGTTTTTGTTTTCTTTGTATAAATGCCCCAAAGTGGAATTACTGGGTTACATGATAATTCTGTTTGCAATTTTTTAATGAATTTCCATATTATTTTCTATAGTGGCTGTACCAATTTACAATCCCACCAATAGTGCATGAGGGAAGGTTCTCTCTCTCTCTCTCTCTCTCTCTCTCTTTTTTTTTACATCCCCGCTACCACTTGTTATTTGTTCCTTTTTTTTTTTTTTTTTTGTAATAGCCATTTAGACAGGTATGAGGTGATATGTGGTTTCGATTTGCATTTTCCTGATGATTAGTGATGTTGAATATCTTTTCATGTGTCTGTTGGTCATCTGTATGTATTCTTTGGAGAAATATCTATTTAGGTCCTCATTTTTTAATCAGGTTGTTTTTTTGATGTTGAGTTTTATAAGTTCTACTTATATCTTGGATATTAACCCCTTATTGGATATATAATTTGCAAATACAGTTGTGTGCTACATAACTTTTCAGGCAATGATGGACCACATATACAGTAGTGATATATCATATAACCTAGTTATGTAGTAGGCTATTCCATATAGGTTTGTTTAAGTACACTTTATGAGGTTCACATAATGATGAAATTACCTAACATTGCAGTTTTCAGAATGTACCCTTTTCATTAAGTAGCATATGACTGTATTATCTCCCATTCACTAGGTTGCGTTTTCATTTTGTTGATGTTTTCCTTTGCTATGCAAAACTTTTTTTAGTTTGTTGTAGTCCCATTTGTTTATTTTTGCTTTTGTTGTCCTTGCCTGAGGAGACATATACAAAAAAATACTGTTAAGAGAAATGTCAGAAAGTTTACTGCCTATGTTTCTTTTATGAGTTTTACTAGAGGCCCAGTGCATGAAATTCATGCATGGGTAGGGTTCCTAGTGGCTGCTGGCTGCTGGCGGGGGCCTCCCTTCCCCAGCTGCCAGCCAGGGCCTCCCTTCCCTGGCTGCCTGCCACGGGCCGGGGCCTTCCTTCATTCTGCGCTGCCCCCTGGTGGTCAGCACACATCATAGTGAATGATTGAACTCCTGGTCGGTCGAACTCCTGAGGGTACACTTTGCATATTAGGTTTTGATATATATAGATGGCTTCAGGTCTTACATTGAAGTCTTTAATCTATTTTTGAGTTTATTTTTATATATGGCATAAGAAAGTGGTTTACTTTCATTTTTTTGCATATATCTGTCCAGTTTTCCCAGCATCATTTAGTGAAGACACTGGCTCTTCCCTCTTGAATGTTCTTGGCCTTCTTTGTTGTAGATCAAATGACCAGATAAGCATGGGGTTATTTCTAGGCTCTCTATTTTGTTCCATTGATCCAAATGTCTGTTTTTGTGCCAGCACCATACTGTTTTAATTACTACTTTGTAGGGTAGTTTGAAATCAGGGTGTGGGATACTATTAAAACCCTTTGCACTCGGATGTCGAGTGTGACTCGACATGGTTAGCAGTAGAATAAAGGAATCGAAAAAAGCAAGCGAGTGCAAAGGGTTAACTTTGCTTTGGCTATTCAGGTCTTTTGTGGTTCCATAAAAATTTTAGAATTATTTGTTATAGTTCTGTGAAAAATGCCATTAGTATTTTGATAGGGATTGCATTGAATCTGTAAATTGCTTTGGGTAGTGTGGACATTTTAATGCTAGTATTTTTTCCCCAATCCATGAGCATAGCATATCCTTTCATTTATTTGTGTTGTCTTCAATTTCTTTTATTAATTTCTTATTGTTTTCAGAGTACAGGTTTTTCACCTTCTTAATTAAATTTATTTTATTCTTTTTGATGCAGTTGTAAATGAGACTCTTTCCTTAATTTCTACTTCTGATAGTTTATTATTGTGATAGGAACACAACAGATTTCTGTATACTAGTATTAATTTTGTATCCTTACAGAATTCATTTGTTCTAATTTTTGTGTGGAGTCTTTAGGGTTTACTTATTTATTTATTTTAATTTAATAAATCTTTATTGTTCAGATTATTACAATTGTTCCTCTTTCCCCCCACATAGCTCCCCTCCACCAGGTTCCTACTCCACCCTCTGCCCTTACCTCCTCCCCACTGTCCTCATCCCATAGGTGTACGCTTTTTGTCCAGTCTCTTTCCGCACCCCCCACTCTCCTTTTTCCCCAAGAATTGTCAGTCCACTCCCTTTCTATGCCCCTGATTCTATTATATTCACCAGTTTATTCTGTTCATCAGATTTTTTATTCCCTTGGTTTTTAGATTCACTTGTTGATAGATACGTATTTGTTGTTCATAATTTTTATCTATCTTTTTCTTCTTCTTCCTCTTCTTAAAGAATACCTTTCAGCATTTCATATAATTCTGGTTTGGTGGTGATGAACTCCTTTAGCTTTTTCTTATCTGTGAAGCTCTTTATCTGACCTTCAATTCTGAATGATAGCTTTGCTGGGTAGAGTAATCTTGGTTGTAGTTTCTTGCTATTCATCACTTTGAATATTTCTTGCCACTCCCGTCTGGCCTGCATAGTTTCTGTTGAGAAATCAGCTGACAATCGTATGGGTGCTCCCTTGCAGGTAACTAACTGTTTTTCTCCTGCTGCTTTTAATATTCTCTCTTTGTCTTTTGCTCTTGGCATTTTAATTATGATGTGTCTTGGTGTGGTCCCCTTTGGATTCCTTTTGTTTGGGGTTCTGTGCGCTTCCTGGACTTGTAAGTCTATTTCTTTCACCAGGTGGGGGAAATTTTCAGTCACTATTTCTTCAACTAGGTTTTCAGTATCTTGCTCTCTCTCTTCTTCTGGGACCCCCATAATTCGGATGTTGGTACGCTTGAAGTTGTCCCAGAGGCTTCTTACACTATCTTCAACTTTTTGGATTCTTTTTTCTTTTTGCTTTTCTGGTTGAGTGTTTTTTTCTTCTTTGTATTCCAAATCTTTGACTTGTTTCTTGCAATCCTCTAGTCTGCTTTTAGGTCTCTGTATAATATTTTCTATTTCAGTCAGTGTATGCTTAATTTCTAGTTGATCCTTTTTCATATCCTCGAGGGTCTCGTTAAATTTATCGGCCTTTTCTAGGATTCTTGAAAAACCTTATAACCGTGGTTTTGAACTCTATATCCAGTCGTTTACTTTCCTCCATTTCCTTCATTTGTGGCCTGCCTCTTTGTCTCCACATTTTGGCTGCTTCCCTGAGTTGATGGAGTGGCTTCATGTGCTAGGTGTGCTAGTAGGGCCTAGTGGCTCAGCCTCCCCAGTTACCTGAGGTGGACACTCTTGGTGTGCCCCTTTGTGGGCTGTGTGTGCAGTCTTGTTGTAGTTAGGCCTCGATGTTGTTAGTATCACTGGGGGAGTTGACCTCCAGGCCAATTAGCTGTGAGGATCAGCTGTGTCTCTTCTGGGAGAGCTTCTGTGCTCAGCTTGAATGGGGCGGAGTCTCAGGGCTGAGCAGACATCCTTGGCTTCCCGTCAGCCGCACCCTACGAGACCCTTGTGTCTCAGTGTCCCGCGGCAATGGCTGCACGTACCTGTGAGAAAAGGCTGCCCTGAGTTTCGCCCGCTGCCAGACAGTCTAGTTTCTCCCCGAATGAGTCTGGGTACTCAAAGCCTCACCCGGAACTGGATTTCAGTGCAGTCGGGAGGTTTTGTTTCCCTCCTGAATGAGAAAGCTAGCCGCGTGCTTGCTGCCCGCCCTCTCTGAGCGCCGCGAGTAAGCCAGCTGCGTTTTCAGCCGCCCGCCCTTTTCGCACACGTGGGTCTCCGCACCTGTCCTCCACAGCTCCTCTGGGTCACAGTGTCCTTTTATCTTTCCTTCTAGTTGTAGAATTTCCACTCAACCAGCTTTCTGGTGGTTCTGCATGATGTCCGCTCTGTCTTCCAGTTGCAGTTTTGAAATTGTTGTGCGAGGCAGCAGTATATGTGTTTACCTATGTCGCCATCTTGGTTTCTCCCTCTTTAGGGTTTTTTATTTATAATATTACTAGAGGCCTGGTGCACAACATTTGTGCACTGGGGAGGGGTCCCTCAGCCCGGTCTGCACCCTCTTGCAGTCTGGGACCCCTTGGGGGATGTCCGACTGCTGCAGAGGTGGAAGGGGCTCCCGCCACCGCTGCTGCGCTCACCAGCTGTGAGCCTGGCGGCTGGCTGAGTGGTGTTCCCCCTGTAGGAGCGCACTGACCACAGGGGGCAGTTCCTGCATTGAGCGTCTGCCCCCTGGTGGTCAGTGCATGTCAAAGCAACCAGTTGTTCCGCCATTCAATCAGTTTATTAGCCTTTTATTATATAGGATGTCATCTGCAAATTGTGACCATTTTACTTTTCCTTTCCAATTTGGATGCCTTGTATTTCTTTTTCTTGTCTGATTGCTGTGGCTAGAGCAATACTGCGTTGAACAAAAGTGGTGAGAGTGGGCATTCATGTCTTGATTCTGATCTTAGAGGAAAAACTTACAGCTTTTTACCACTGAGTATGATGAGTGGGTTTGTCATATGTAGCCTTTATTGTGTTCAGGTATATTTCCTCTATACACACTTTGTTAAGAGGTTTTATCTTAAATAGATATTGACTATGGTCAAATGCATTTTCTATTGATACTATAATATGATTTTTGTCCTTTGTTTTGTTAATGTGGTGTATCATGTTGAGTGATTTGTGGGTATTCAACCATCCTTGCATCCCTGGAATATATCCCACTTGATCAGGTTTATGATCCTTTTAATATATTGTTGAATTCTGTTTGCTAATATTTGTTGAGGATATTGCATCTATGTTCATCAGTGATATTGGCCCATAATTTTCATTTTTTGTAGTATCTGTCTGGTTTTGGTATTGGAGTAATGCTGGCCTTTTAGAATGAATTTGGAAACATATCTTAATCTTTAAATTTTTGGAATAGTTTGAGAGGCTAGTTATTAATTCTTTTTTAAATTTTTGGTAGAATTTACCTGTAAAGCCTGATCCTGAACTTTTGTTTGTTGAGAGTTTTTGATTACTGATTCAATTTTGTTACTGTTAATTAGTCTGTTTGGATTTCAGTTTGTTCCCCAGTTAGTCTTGGAAGATTGTATGTTTATAGGAATTTATCCAGTTCTTCTATGTTATCTAATTTGTTTTGCATAATTGTTTATAATATTCTCAAGATCTTTTGTGTTTCTGTGGTGTTGGTTGTAACTTCTCTTTCATGTTTGATTTTATTTATTTGGGCCCTCTCTTTTCTTCTTGATGAGTATGACTACAGTTCTTCTCAATATTGTTTATCTTTACAAAGGACAAGCCTAATTTCATTGATCTTTTCTATTTTTTAAATTTCTATTTTGTTTATTTCCACTCTGATTGTTATTTTCTTTTTTCTACTAACTTTGAGCTTTGTTCTTTTTCTTTTTTCTATTTCTTTTAGGTGTAACCTTAGAATTTTTGAGATTTTTCTTGTTTATAGAAGTAGTCATGTATTACTATAAACTTCCCTCTTAGACCTGCTTTTGCTCTTTCCCATAGATTTTGAAACATTGTTGTTCCATTTTCAGTTGTCTCAAGGTATTGTTTACTTTCTATTTGATTTATTCATTGATCCATTGGTTGTTTAGTAGCATGTTGTTTAGCCTCCGCATGTTTGTGTTTTTCCAGTTTTCTTTTTGTATTTGATTTCTAATTTCATACTGTTGTGTTCGGAAAAGATTCTTGTTGTGATTTCAGTCTTTTTAAATTTATTGAGACCTGCTTTGTGGCCTAACATGTGCTCTATCCTGGAGAATGTTTTATGTTCACTTGAACAGAATGTGTATTCTGCTGTTCTTCTATGGACTGTTCTATTAAGACCTTCTGACCTAATGTGTCATTTAAGGCCACAGTTTCTTTTTTGGTTTTCTGTCTGGATGACCTATTCATTGATGAAAGTGGGATGTTATTGTAATATTGTATTACTTTCAATTTCTCCCATTATGTCTGTTAATGATTATTTTATATATTTAGGTACTCCTAAGTCGGTTGTTTAGATATTTACAAGCTTTATATCTTCTTTTTGGATTGATTCCTTTATCATTATGAAATGTCCTTTTTTGTTTCTTGTCTTAGTCTTTGTTTTAGTCTATTTTGTATGATATAAATATTGCTACCCCAGTTTTCGTTTTGTTTACATTTGCATTAAAAATCTTTTCTAATCACTTCACTTTCAGTGTGTGTGTGTGTGTGTGTGTGTGAATCTGAAATGAGTCTCTAATAGGCAATATATGGGTCTCACCTTTTTATTCATCCAGCCACCCTATGCCTTTTGATTGGAGCATTTAGTCCATTTACATTTAAAGTAATTATTGATAGGTATATCCTCATTGACATTTTGTTAATTGTTATCTGGTTGTTTTTTAGTCCTTTTCTTACTCTTGTGATATCATGACTTTTTTTTTTTTTTTTTTTTTTTTTTGGTGTTGTGTTTAGATTCCTTTCTCTTTACTTTTTGTGTATGTATTAGATTTTTGGTCTGTGATGATCATTATTATCAGCTTTTTGGTTTGAAAATAATTTGTTTCAAGTTTTCTTTAAGTGGTGACATAAGCTCTTGAAGAAAGGGAGGTCTGTGGGTATATTTGTGTCTACTGAATGCCTGGCACAGGGCCTTGCATTTAGTAAGTGCTTAATAGACAAATTAAATTAAGATGTGCATATGTATGGACAACAATATTGTATTATAATTATTAAACTTGCTAAGTGACTAGAATTTAATTACTCCAACCATTAAAAAGAAAGGATAATTATGTAATGTGATAGTGATGTTAATTATTGCTACAAGGCCAATCACATTATAATATATAAATGTATCAGATTAATATGTTATACACCTTAAATTTACACAATGTTATATATCAAATATATTTTAAATAAAAAAGGAAATGCATATGTGATTCCTCCCTCTTCCAAAAGGTTGCTTGTTTTTTCAAAAAGATTATTTACCATGAAATTTATTTAAATAGCATTTAAAAATTTGATTTAATTTGCCAAAACTATATTTAGACAGTTTTTCAGTAACACCTCATATGCATAATGTAAGATACATCTGTGGTCTCTCACTGGCTATGGAAAGGTAGAATAGATTGATAATTAGAAGGTCAGAAGGAGGAAAACAGAAGGAGGTTGAATTTATGCTCCAGATGACCTTAACATTGGTATTTTATTACTTGTTTTTGCAGTCTCTTTTATTTTTAAAGAGAAACAATGAGTCCAGGGGTTAAAAATGACAGCTGACTGGAGATCAGGAGAAGTAGGCTTCAGTTCCCCTTCTTGAAAGTGTACTGGCATGAAGGAAGGACTGCTACTTTGCTTCTGGTCTGAGGCCCAGTGATGTCTGATTTTCTAGGTCTTTTATTTTCCAGGTCTTGGCTCTGGGTAGTCCTAGAAACCTGAGATCTGTGAGGGTGTGGCCATGGCTTACCAGGAGCATGTTTAAAGGTGGGTGAATTAAAAGTGCCATAGAATGAGACCAGGCTTTTGCCTTAATATTTCTGAGGCAGTGATTGGGAAGTTTGTCATCCCTTCTTGGTTTTTCAACCTAACAGCCACAGGTTTTCCTCTGCCCCTCTGCGGGAGATTATCTAATAAGGCTTTGCTGCAAAACTTTTTCCCAGGGACCTTTATCAGGAGGGCGCAAAGCAGCCTTCCTTGTGGGAGTGGAGTCACGTGACAGAAGAGCCAGTGGGAGACCATTGCTGAGACATTTTCATGTGCCATGTGGTCATTGCTTTCTGGGGCCTAGAGGCAATGGGAAGGCAGGCAGGAATCCGTGTTTTTGCTTCCTTTCTAGAAGTAACTGTTTCTTCTCCTTAGTTCTCCTGTGTGTCACGAGCATTTTTGATGGCTTTGTCTCTTGAGTATTGGCTTGAATAAAGCCCTGTTCTACTCAGACTCAGTGTGTAGGTCACCTAAGTGGTTTAGCCTCCCTTTCAATTTTTTTCCCTGTTTTATAGCAACCCTTCAGAGTGAAACTTCAAGGGGTTGTCTGCACTTGAGGTTCTTTTTTTTCTCAGTTCTCTCCTCTAATTTACTCTTCCTCAGTTAGGTCTTTTCCTCCACCACTCCACCAGTCTGTTCTTGTCAAGATGAACAATAACCTTTAGAATCCAGTGCTCATTTCTTAGTCCTGTAAAGCAGCATTTGACACAGTTGCTTGAATGACTTGCTCCCCCTGGAAATACTCACCTTGATAGACTTCCAGGATACCATATTCCCTGGCTTCTTCCCACCTCACTGGCTGCTCCTTCTCAGTCTTTCTTTTCTTTTAATGTTGCTCATCTCCCTGACCTCTCAATGTTGGCCTAGTTCTTGAATTTTTCTCTTTTTGTGTACCCACATGCTTTGGTATTATCATCCAGTCTAATGGGCCAAGTACCATATACTAGTATATGCTGACTTCCACATTTTTTTCTCCAACCTGGGCCTCTCCCCTGATCTCAGTTATTCCTCTGCTTGTTCAAAGTCTGCACTTAATTGTCTAACAGACATCACATATTTAGCATGTCCAAATATGAGCACTTGATCTTCCCCGCCCTTTTCCCACCTGCTTCTCTTGCAGTCTTTCCACACAGCAAATGGCAACTCCAGCCTCCCAGTGGCTCAGGCCAAAATCTTGGAGTCATGCTTGACCTTGACACTCTTCTTTTATATCTCACCCACATCCAAAGCAACAACAAACCCAACAAAAAACAACAAGTTTTCTTCTTAGCAACTCCACTACTACCAACAGATTTAAAGTGCTATCACCTGTAATCGGGATTATTGCAGTAGACCCTAGCTGGCCTCTTGTTTTTTGACATTTGCCCTTTATTCAATTCTCAACACAGGAATTGGTGTTCAAACCTAAGTCAAATCATGTGTTATACCTCCACTTTGAACTGTCCAACTGCTTCCCACCTTACCCAAAGGAAAAGGCAAAGTCCTCATGAAGGGCCTACGAGGCCTTTTATGAAGTGCTCCTCTCCTTCCCCTTGGACTTCAGCACTTGCTTTTCTTCCTTTACTCATTCAGTTTTAGTTATATTGGCTGCTTTGATGTACTTCATACATGCCAGGCCTGCTCCCACCGTAGGATCTTTGCTTGAGTTGCTCCCTTCCCCTTTAGCTCTCTGCCCTTAGTATCTCAAGCCCCTGCCCCTGACCTCATCAACTCTTTATTCGGAAAATTCATTTGCTCACTGACATCTTCTCTGACCGCCTTACTTAAACATGTAAATCTTCTCTCAGACAACATTTCCTCCCCTCCTTCCATGTTTTATTTTTCCCCATAGCATATCTTACTGTCTAATATTTATTGCTTTTATGTATTTGTTTTTCTTTATTTTCTACCCCACTCTACTATGAAATTCCATGAGATGGAATTTTCATCAGTTTTCTTCATTGATATGTGGATGATACTCATAAGATAGCAACCCTGATGTTTATTGAATGAATTGATGTGAATGAAATATGAACAAATAAATACATTCAGGTGGTGTCTGACTCACCTCGGGCTACTATAACAAAATAGCATAGACTGTGTAGCTTAAATAACAGATGTTCTCAGCTCTAGAGGCTGGGAAGACCAAAATTATGGTGTCCACAGATTCGGTGTTTGGTTAGGGCTCTCTTCTATGGTAGGAACCTATTAAGGGTGTTGCAAAATAAGTATCTGGCAAAAAAAAAAAAACACACACACACCTTTTTTGCTGTGTCCTTACTTAGCAGGCACGGAGAGCACTCTGGTCTCTCTTTCTCTTCTTATAAGAACATTAATTCCATTATGAGGTCCCCACCCTCATGATCTCATCTTACCTTCCCCAAAATACCATCACATGGGTTTAGGGCTTTAACATAGGAATGTATTTGGGGTTGGGTTGGGGGGGCAGACATTCAGTTTATAACAGTTGGAGTGAACTAGTTCAAGTCCAGGTGAGTCAGGGCTGAGAGGAAGTTAAGGTAAGGGTTGAAAGTGGTGTGTTCTGATGAGAACAGAGGATACCTGGGACGTAATTTGGGATGTTATGTGGTGGTCTCAATGAAGTATTTAACTTTTCTTTTGTATAAAGTGGGGACTCTTTATGCTCATTCTTTGGAAGATAGATGAAGACAGATAGATAAGTCTTCCCCGAGGATGCTCTGGAATGATGAGCAATGATTCAGACAATGAGAGGCAAAAATTGGTCAAGGAGGTAAATGCATTGCTGTTAGTTCTATTGGAATCCCGACTCTTCAGGCCCATTCTGGTTCCTTTATCTGCCTCATTAGGCAGTGCTGTTTCTCACTTACATGGCTGACACGGTGGCTTCTCAGAAGCTTTCTATCCTTATGAAATAAACTTTCATAATCTTGTCACACTCAGTAAGATTCTTAGGGGGCTCAGGGTAAGGAGCAGCCACTTAAGTTGAAATAATTTGGGATATAATATATAATATATAGGGTTGGGAATAAAGGGAAATCTTTATTATTATTTGTGAATTATGATTTCTAGCTATAGAGCATAGATAAAACTGTGACATTTGTAAACATCCTCTTAATAGCACTTCACTCTTTGAACTGTTTAGTTAGTAAGGGTGGAGATGAAATATTATTTATTTACAGATAACAGAGCATATAAAGTGTCAGCACTTTTTCAAGAACTGAAGTGATTATCTGGGACAGGATTTCTATTCAGAAACTGTAGCTTACTCTAATTAGGTCATTTCATATCTATAATATATAATAATATTAATACATTATTTCCCTACTTTTTACATAACTAAAATCATTGATGGTCCAAAATAAAGTAGAATTCTGAATTATGCTAGGTAATTCCTGGGAATTCAGTTCAGTGTGACAGCTTTGGTTATCATGTATCTTAGAGATTTTATTTTTATTAACGTAGGTATAACCCTGAGTGAGGCTCTGCTGCATCCATGTACTTAGGGGTCATCTGCAGGCACCTCAGTGCATCCGATGGCTTGAGTTGTTGCAGCCATCAGTACCTCTTCCTTCTTGCCGCACACCCTGTCCCCAAAGTCCCACCCAAACTGGTGGCCTTTAAATTTAGCCCCAGCCACCAAGCTCACAGACTCACTGAAATGCCTCCAGCACCCCAGAAGAGCTCAGGGTTTCATGAGGAAAAGTAGGTCTTTCTCTGAAAGAGATTGTAGACCTGGGTTATAGTGCATCAAATGAACCCCAAGATGTTCTTTTGATGTTTGTACTTTCTCAGAATTCTTTTTTTTTTTTTTTTGCCAGATACTTATTTTGCATTGCTTTGTTGTTGTTTGGTGAAAGAACAGACTTCTAACTTAAAAACACAAGGTGAAGAGATGGTAGAAACAGAAGCATAAGGTCAAGTGATGGGTTAAAACGCCAACGCTATGATCCTTAATGTAATTCTCCCTTTGATTGTTCTCACTTGAAAGAATGCCTTTCCTCTCTATTGTCGAGCACTACCTGCTGTCAGTTGGAGAGGGAGTTAAGTTGAGCAACTTGTCAAAGACTTTCTAAGCTCCCTTCATATGGTTCACAGAAACAGAACTGGATTTTCATTTCTTCTCTCATTCAACAGGAGTCCCTTTCATGTTTGAAAATTGAAAACGCGTGTTTTTCTGTGTGGAGCGAGGATGTGAGTGCCCTGTGGCACACCTGTTTCTAATTTCCTGACTTGAAAGCAGAACCCATCAAAAGGAGCAGAAAAACAATTTCTTTCTGACACGCTGCTTCGTGTTCCTTACCGGACTGAAGGCCTTCATGGCTTTGCCATCTTAGTTCCTTCTTTAGAAGGTTCTTGTTAGAGGCAGAGTTCACTGAATACAAGCAGTGCATTTTATAGCACAGGGCTGTTCTGGGTATTATTTTGTTGTGGTGGTTCTTTTCAGCTCAGGAAATTTACTTGAAATAAGATTAAAAAACACACACATAGAAAAGTCTTAAAATATTTAAATGTAAGATTTAGTGGGGCAGTATATGTTGAAAGAGTGTATGGAAGCTGATCAGTGAGCCCATTGGCCAGGACTAGGGTTCGGTTGAGCATATGAATGTTTAAATTCCAGAGCACTGTTTAACATAAATCAAATATTTCCAATGCATTACTTCAGATTTGTGTGTACTTTAAAGTCTTGCCGGCTTAAATGACTGTGAGACACACTATGTTGACTTGGAGATTTGTAAATTGATAATTTGTTACTATGAAAGTTGTACATGGTATAACTCGTCACTTTCTGAAGGCACACAGTATACTAGTATATGATGTTGGAAGCTGTTATGAAAAAAACTGATGCCCAGGAGATTCAGGGCTTTAGCTCTCAGTGCTTGAAGTGTGGACCTTCAGTTCCTATCACAATTCTCCTGGACATTTGCTGTGTAAGGGGCATGATTCTTTATACCCAAACTTTGGTTTTGGCTTCCTATTTTTGAGACTTATTTGGGATAATAATCTTAGTGGACTATCTTCAGAAACAGTTTCTCAGGCCATTTTTTTAAAAACATGTACTTTTCTCTTATACTTTAGTATGTCAGAATCACCTGTTAAAATGTAGATCATGAGCCAGGGAATCTGGGAGGGGCCTGGGGTTCTGCATTTTTCAAAGCTCCCAGGAGGTTCCAGTGCTGCTGTTCTATAGATCACACTTTAAGTAGCAGGGCATTTCCATGGACAAAGCGGCCTGTCCTCAGCTGTGCCTTGCCTATAACACTCAGTCCATACAACTGACCAGTCTCTTCTGACATTGTGTTTTGGTGAATCTAAAGCTGAGGAAATCTGGCGTATATCCTTGACCCTAGATATTCCTGAGAGCATTAACAGATATGTTAATAAGTGACCACATGGGTAGGGACTACTGGATTATTGTGCTAGCAGAAAATATATTTATGTTTCCAGACTCTTCAGGATACACTTAGCCATCATATACATTAGACAAGGTTCTTGTTGCAAACAGAAGTGGGTAAAACAGACTGTTAACTCTAAAAGGTGTTGATAAAGGGGTTAGAAAGACATTATATTGAATAAAATATTTTATTTTAACCAGCTCTGTCCATAGTGGCTGGTAAATTTGGGCAAAATGATTTATTGGTGAATTTGTGGAGAAAAAGTGGAGGCATATAAATGTAAGATGTAGAAATTCAGTTTGCATTTTTATTAACTTGTTATTGAATACATGTCATGGTTCTCATTTGTGAATCACAGCACAATCTAGCCTACAGTGTAACACGTCATGCCCAAAGGATACCTTACATTTTTGTTTTTAGAATGTTTTGTTCATATCATGAAAATTTATTTGTATTTGTCTTTGATGAAAAAAAATTTTTTTAACAAGCACTGGCTAATAGAAAGAAAGCATGGATAGCCATTAAAAAAATATGAGTTAGACATCAAAGAATTAGAGACTTCATTAAAATTCCACAGTGGTATTTTAGGTCTACACATACCCACATTGGATGGGAGAGCAGGTGCATTCTGGGGTAGGTCATGGGCTTGGGACTCAGACTTGGGTTTGAATCATAATGGAGGGAGCAGGTTGAAAGAGTATGTCCACCTGTCCCAGGACTGGGACAGCTTTCTTTATGGAGGGAGATATACAGATATGCTAATTATCATTGATGTTATCACCGTACCATTGTACCATTGCATCTCCTTAGTTGGGACTGAGTGTTGTATGTTTTGTAATGCTGTGGAGTTCTGTTTCCTCCATCTCTTTCTCTATAGTCTAGCTCTGAATGAGAATGTTTTCCTGATTCTTCATAATTTCTTGGCAAATTATATGTGTTATAGTTCATATTAGTCATTGTTTACTAATATTGCTGATAAAATAATTAGCTCCTGATTGATTTCCACTATGAAAATGTGGTGGTTTCTTCTCAGAACTATAAAAGACTATGTGGCCCCTATACAGTAGGTCCTCGGGTTACCTCGGAGATCCATTCCTATGCAACATAACGTTATTTTCACCATAAGTCGGAACCCACCTACATAAGCACCTACATCACTCACATGGAGCACATACACAGCAGTATGTAATGAAGTAAAACAGTAAAAAAAATTTAAAAGAAAGATAACAATTCCTGATCTTTACTTGTGGTAAATAAATAATAAAAAACATAAAGCAGCCGAAGCCAGTTGGCTCAGTGGATAGAGTGTCGGCCTGCAGACTGAAAGGTCCCAGGTTCGATTCCAGTCAAGGGCATGTACTTTGGTTGCGGGCACATCCCCGGTAGGGGTTGTGCAGGAGGCAGCTGATCGATGTTTCTCTATCATCGATGTTTCTGACTCTCTATCCCTCTCTCTTCCTCTCTGTAAAAAAATCAATAAAATATATTTTTTCAAAAACAAAAACAAAACAAAACATAAAGCACATATGTATATATGTCAAAATGACGGAACTTTTTTTTTTTGTAAATAAATGGGAGATGGCAATGTAACCACGAAACGACGTACGTCGAGTCCGACGTAACCCGAGGACTGCCTGTAGCTAAAATACCTAATAAAATTCATGTCAGAGGATAGTAAGGATTTAAAATTTACTGAGCATTTGTTTCATCTGAATTCTTTCTTATCTTTAAAATTTAGATATACCTCTGCTTGTCCTGTTAAACTTTGTCATGCTAAAGTAAATTTAGTGGAATATAGAAATACTAGAGGCCCGGTGCACGCAATTTGTGCACTGGGGGAGGGGGGGCGGGCGGTCCCTTACCCTGGCCTGCATCCTCTCACAGTCTGGGACCCCTCGCTCCTTACCATCCACCTGCTCGCTGCTCCTTAGTGCTCGGCTCACTGCTCCTTAGCGCTGCTGCGGAGGCGGGAGAGGCTCCCGACACCACTGCTGCACTCGCCAGCCTTGAGCCTGGCTTTTGGCTGAGTGGTGCTCCTGCTGTGGGAGCGCACTGACCACCAGGGGGAAGCTCCTGCGTTGAGCGTCTGTCCCCTGGTGGTCAGTGCACATCATAGAGACTGGTTGTTCCACCATAATGGTAGCTTAGGCTTTTATTATACAGACTAGAAGCCCGGTGCATGAAATTCGTGCACGGAGGGGGGTTGTCCCTCAACCCAGCCTGTACCCTCTCCAATCTGGGACACCTGGAGGGATGTCCGACTGCCCGTTTAGGCCCAATCGGGATTGGGCCTAAACAGGCAGTCCGACATCCCTCTCACAATCCAGGACTGCTGGCTCACAACTGCTTGCCTGCCTGCCTTCCTGATTGCCCCTAACCGCTTCTGCCTGCCAGCCTGATCACCCCCTAACCACTCCGCTGCCAGCCTGGTTGATGCTTAACTGCTCCCCTGCCAGCCTGTTTGCCTCCAACTTCCCTCCTCTGCTGGCCTGGTCACCTCTAACTGCCCTCTCCTGCAGGGTTGATCACCTCCAACTGCCCTCCCTTGCAAGCCTAGTCCCTCTCAACTGCCCTCCCCTGCTGGCCATCTTGTAGTGGCCATCTTGTGTCCACATAGGGGCAGGATCTTTGACCACATGGGGCAGACATATTGTGTGTTGGAGTGATGGTGAATCTGCATATTACTCTTTTATTAGATAGGATAGAGGCCTGGTGCACGGGTGGGGGCCAGCTGGTTTGCCCTGAAGGGTGTCCCAGATCAGGGTGGGGGTTCCCTTGGGGCATGGGGCGGCCTGAGCGAGGGGCCTGTGGTGGTTTGCAGGCCAGCCACGCCTCCTGGCAACCCAAGCGGAGGCCCTGGTATGTGGAATTTATTTTCCTTCTACATTTGAAACTTTGTAGCCTGGAGCGGAGCCAAGCCTGCTGCTCCCTCCATGGCCGGCAGCCATTGCTGTGGCAGTTAATTCACCTTCTATAATTGAAACTTTGTAGCCTTAAGCGGAGGCTGGGCCTAGACAGGGTGTGCGGAAAGCTTTGCTTCCCCTGTTGCCGCCGGCAACCCTGGCCTGCTCTCTCAAGCTCCATTCTGCCGCCATTTCTGTTTGAATTTTTTTACCTTCTATAATTGAAACTTTGTAGCTTGAGTGGAGGCTTAGGCCTGCAACAGCTAGCGGAAAGCTTGGCTTGCTCTGTTACCTAGGAAACCTTGCTCTCTGTGGCTGTAGCCATCTTGGTTGGGTTAATTTGCATACTCGCTCTGATTGGCTTGTGGGCGTGGCTTGTGGGCATGGCTTGTGGGTGTGTCGATGGTACGGTCAATTTGCATATTACCTTTTTATTAAGTAGGATAATTTTCTTAATGGAACTGTTTTTCAAATACTTGTCTTACACTTCTTCATTTGTGTGATTTGTCTTATTTGCTTTGACTTCATTTTACATCTTAGTAGTACTTCCTTCTTTGTAGCTTTTCACATCAGAATTGTAACTCTTTGCATATTTTGACGCACCATCAAACATATTCTGGTTACTTATTCTGCATTGGTAAACCAGAGCTAGTGCTCCTGCTTGTTTAAGAGCTTTAGATATTTGTGCCGGAGGCTTTGTTCTATGGAAGATAAGGGTGGTTTTGTTGCAGTGAGAACAGCACTGGATGTTAGATACACAGAGTCAGTAACCTCAGTTCTTGAGTTTTGGCTAAGAAAGAATTCAGAGCCAAGACTCAAACTATAAAAAAATCACAGAGGTAGAAGAAATGGGCTCAAAAAACAAGTTACAGAGACAAAAGAAACGCCCTTGGAGCTTAAGAGAAAGGTAAAAGTAATATGCCTGAGTTTGGGAGGAAGAGAATAGGGAGGTTTGTAAAGGCGCAAGTGTGCTCCCAAGAAGGAGGGCTTTTAAGGGTGGGATTTTAGGAGAGGCCCCAGGGGAGGATCTCAATAGAATATTTATCAGCTTTCCAGGTGTGTCCTTTCAGGGTTGTGGTCTCTACTGATTGGTTGGCACCAGGGCAGGGGGTCATTAGTCAATGCAGCTGATCCTGATGTCAGCCGTGGCAGCACTTGTCAGGTTTTGATGCTTTTCTGGTCCTGGAGCTGAAACACAACTGAGGCCTAGGTGTATTTGATGTGGGTCAGAATTTCATTTCCCTGCAGGCTAATGCTTAAGGGCTATTCTCCAGCTCTTGTTTGTTCCCCTCTAAGGGGGTCTAGCCTGCATGACTCACCACATGTCAGGGGAGGGTCCAAGTCACATGACCAGCAAATGCTAGGGGAGGAAAGGTTATTCTGGGGTGGTGAGACCCTCATTTTTTCAGTTCTGCCCATTGCTAGGCACCTGGGGCTTTTCACCCTTGTGACCCTTCTGTACCTGGCCCATCGTCCTTGCTCTGCTTATGTCTGTCTAACTGCCTACCACAGTTTAATTTTAGTTTAGTTTTTATGAAATCCATTACAGTTTTCACACATTTCTATTACTGAAGTAATTAGAATGCTTCGGGCTGCAGATAACAGAAATCACAACTCAAACTGACTTCAACAATAAGGAATGATATGATTTCATATGAGGAAGTTCAGAGGTTGGTGGACTCCAGGATTGGCTGGTTCAGGGGCTCCTCTGATGACATAAGGATCTAGGTCTCCATGTTCTTTATATGCTCTGTTGTCATCATTGGTGACTCTTCCTCAAGCTGGTGGCAGAATGACTTCTGCACTGATAAAACAAAACAAAACAAAACAAAACAAAAAAACACCAAAAAACACTCATCACATAAACATCTAGAGAAATTAAAAAAAAATACCTTTGTAGCTCTTTTCTAGGCGTGAGGAACACTTTCCTCAGAAGCTCCCAGCAGACTTCTCATATTTTATTGATTGGCTAATGTTGGGTCACATGCCCATTCCTGAGCTAATCACTGAAAAGGGGAATTAACCATTAATTAATCATGGGCATATGCCATGCCTGTGGGTCAGATACATGACTGTGGGTGTGGAGAGTAGAAAGCAGAACAGACTCGGGATTCTATTGGCTATGAGAAGGAAATAGATATTATGCAGGTAATCACCAGTAACCTACTAAATTTGACATTTGCCATCATTTTGTGATCATAAGTATGATACAGCTATCATTTGTTGAGCATTTGCTGTGGTCAAAGACTGTACTAGGTACTTTTTTACAGAGTGACTCTCCTTTTCAAACAAGAAATCTGAGGTTTGGCCCAGCTAGTGTGGCTCAGTGGTTGAGCGTTGACCCATGAACCAAGAGGTCGCTGGTTCGATTCCCAGTCAGGGCACATGTCCAGGTTGTGAACTTGATCCCTAGTGAGAGGCGTGCAGGAGGCAGCCGAATGATGCTTCTGTCTATCTATCCTTCTCCCTTCCTCTCTAAAATCAGTAAAAACATATTTAAAAGAAAAAGAAATCTACAATTTAGAAAGGTCAAACAGTGTCTGAATGCCTAAAGAATTTAAAGAATCTTCACTCAAGGATAGTGGAGAAATGTGAAAAAGATGGACCAAATTGAAATGTAATTACCCATTGTTCTACTAGAAACATTATAGGTTAGGGATTTAGAGAGTTAAAAAATGTTTAGTTGTCATTTAAATCTGTCCTTACCAAAGCCATGCCTCTTGCCATTATTTTTGGCTAACAGAGCTGGCTGTGGAAAATGGATGTTTTATTTTGAAAAATCAAATGCACTAGATTAACTCCTCCCCCGCCCCCCCCCCCCCCAAAAAAAAAAAAAAACCACCAAAAAAGCACCACCGCAAAGTTTGTTTATATCTTCATTTCACTCAAATTGAATAGATGAAATGGGATCTGGCCTTTTTCATATTGTTTATGTTCTGCTTTGCTTCTTGGTTCTAGGGCAGGATTCCTGGTTCTATTTGAATTTATTTTCCTCTCAAGTATCATTTGCAAGATTATTATGGAAATTAATAAAGAGAAAGTATTTCTATTCAGTAAGCATTTTGATTGCCCTAATATGACATAAAACAATACTATTTTATTAGTATTATAAAATACCTCTTAAACACGAGTTTCTTTAACCTCATGTACTTTTTTTTCTTTATTGATTAAGGTATTACATATGTGTCCTTATCCCCTAATTGCCCCCCTTCCCCCAATCCCTCACTCATGCCCTCACCCCCCACCCCTGGTATCTGTGTCCATTGGTTAGGCTTATATGCATGCATACAAGTCCTTTGATTGATCTCTTCCCCCCTTACCACCATCCTCCCCTGCCGTTCCTCTGAGATTTGATGGTCTGATCCATGCTTCTCTGTCTCTGGATCTGTTTTTGTTCATCAGTTTATGTTGTTCATTATATTCCACAAATGAGTGAGATCATGTGATATTTGTCTTTCTCTGACTGGCTTATTTCACTTAGCATAATGCTCTCCAGTTCCATCCATGCTGTTGCAAATGATAAGTATTCATTCTTTTTTTCTACAGCATAGTATTCCATCATGTAGATGTACCACAGTTTTTTAATCCATTCATCTGCTGATGGGCACTTAGGCTGTTTCCAAATCTTAGCTATTGTAAATTGTGCTGCTATGAGCATAGGGGTACATATGTCCTTTCTGATTGGTGTTTCTAGTTTCTTGGGATATATTCCTAGAAGTGGGATCACTGGGTCAAATGAGAGTTTCATTTTTAGTTTTTTGAGGAAACGCCATAGTGTTCTCCACAGTGGCTGCAGCAGCCTGCATTCCCACCAGCAGTGCAAAGGGTTCCTTTTTCTCCACATTCTCGCCAGCACTTGTTATTGTTGATTTGTTGATGATAGCTATTCTGACAAGTGTGAATACTTTTTTTTTTTAAGTCTAGAGGAAAAGAAGGCGATTTACATAAGTAAATGCTGTCGTATTTCAAATGAAGGGTCTTTTAAGGGTCTCACTCCTTCTCATCTCTTTTAATATAAGGGAAAAGTTAGATGCTTGATGTATTTTTCATTTATCTGTAACAAAACGGCATCTTACCTAATAAAAGAGTAATATGCAAACTGACCGCACCTTCGCTACGCCCAAGCCACGCCCACCAGCCAAAGCCACGCCCACCAACCAATCAGGGCGAGTATGCAAACTACCCAACAAAGATGGCGGTTAATTTGCATACACCGAGGGAGGGAGGAGTGAAGACTGAAGACAACTTAGAAGGAAGAGGGAGGAAAAGCAGAAAGCAAGGTGGCTGCCAGAGGGAAAGCGCGGGTGGGGCAGGGCGGGGCAGGGCGGGACGGGGCGGGGTGGGGCGGGCGGCAAACGGCAGCGGCGCGCAGGTGTGGGCGCGGCGGCCACAATGGTGGCGGCGGCAGTGTGTGCGGCCGCAGCGGCTGCTTGCAGGAATCTTCCTGCAAATGGGCTTCTAGTATGTAAATAAGGTACATGAGATCAAAGTGACTAAAGTAGTTTTTGCTCAATGAAACTGTTATATAAATGGCATCATTAGGGGTGTCTGTGCACACACATACACTCATGGATAGAAAGGGATTACGTAGAGGACCGAGGAGTGATGTTATATCCTCTGATGAATAGCTTCTGATTTTTGTTTCAGCCATTATATTACAACATATTATGTGCTTAATTATGTGAAGTTACTCAATCTAAACCAGCAGTCTGTAACTGGTTATCTATTGCTGTTTAACAAATCACCTCCAACTTTATGGCTTAGAAGAACAACTACTTTCTTATCTTTTAGAATTATGTATGTTAACTGGGTTTTAAGGGGAGAGTTTTGTTGTTGTTGTTGCCTCTTATGCTTGGGGATTTTCATGTGGCTAAAGTCGGATGGTGGCTTAACTAGATGTCCATGATGGCTTTATCACATGGCTGGTGCCTTGTTGGGACAATCATAATGTTGGGCTCAGCTGGCATGCTTTGGCCTTGCTTTCTTTCCACATAATATCAGGGCTTCTCCTTGTCTAATGTGGCCTTGCCAGCAAGGTAGTTGGACTTCTCACCAGGTAGCTCAGGACTTTCAAAGTACAAAAGCTAAAGCTGTCAGCCTCCTTAGGGCTTAGGCTTGAGATTGGCATTATGTGTGTTAAAGTGAATCGAAGGTCTAATCTAGATATACTGTAGGAGGAGATCGCATAAGGGCATGAGTACTGGGAAGATTTATTCACTGGGGGCCTATAGTAACTACTGCAGTAACACATTTTTGGAGTAACCATTAGCCCTTTGAGAATCTGAAAACGATGGATTCTCTTCTTAGAGCCAGGCACAGTTACCAGCATGAATGTATACATAATTCTAGTAAAATTCCATGGGACTTTTAGTCATGGATTGTCCCACTTAAGCACCCCTGGTTTAACTCATAAAGTTCAAGGAATTTACTAATGTAATAGGGGGATTGTAACCCACCCCATCATTCTTTTGACATTGTACAAGGTAAATGCTAACTCTAATATGTAGCTTGTAGCTAAACAGCATGTTTGTATAAGAATCCTAGGAACTAACTTCAGAAGATATAGACTCAGTCATCCCAGTTCTGGGAGCTTTGCTGACCTTCAGCCATGGAAGCAAGATGACATAAAACCAGGATGATGTACACCAGACCATCACTTGACCGGTTTTGAGGTCTTTGTTATTGGAATGGACTGTGCTGGCATGCATGTAGAGAACTTTTGAGCTCCCTCCCCTTGATTTCTTTGTTCTGCTTTTCTTCTCCGTCATTATAAAAATCTCTGCCTGCACTGAGAGGTGGAGATGGGTTTTGTGACAAGAGTTCTTCATATTCTCAGGTGACTGGCACTTGAATAAACCTCTTTCCTTATTCACCAGCATCTGTCTTATGAGTTTGGTTTTTGTGGCAGCAGGCAGCCAAACTTGGGTTCCGGTTACTCTAACTCCTAAGTTAGTGATTTAAATAGTAACTTTATTACTTTAAAATAGCTGCATAAAATTCTATTCAGTGGTTATTTTAGTTTCTTAGAATGACCATTAGGTTGTTTATTGATTTTTGTTTTATTATTTATTTATTTGTTTATATTTCCTGTTCTAATAACAGTGATTTTCTTATACATAGCTTTTGTATATTTGTCTATTAGCATAAATTTCTGGAAATATATTTGATGACTCAAAAGGAATGGATATTTTTAAGGATTTTGATAGATATTGACTGGTTATATCTTTTTTCTTGTTAAGAACTAAGTATTTTAAAATTGAATTATTGTATTAATATAAAAGAATGTATTATATATGTAAGTTATGAAAATAAACTAAAATTAAATCCCTCAAACTTATCAGCTTAACATGAACATTAGTAATAGTATTATATACTCCTACTCTTTCCCAAACTCCTGCCTCTCCTCCAGAGATAACCATTGTCCTACATTTTGTGTATCATTTCCTTGCTTAAAAAGTGTTTAATCACATATGTATGCATCCTAAATAACATTGTTTTTTTATGATTTTTATTGAGCTATAGGAGTCTGGTATCATATGGTATATAGTTCTCTGTGACTTGCTTCTTTCACTAAATATTATGTTTTCATAGTATTTGTCCATATAGTTGCTCTCTAACTCTAGTGTACTTATTTTAACTTTTGTATAATACTCTGCTGTGTGTCTATATCCCAGAATTCTATGATTTCTCCTGAATTTATTAGCTGTAATTCTTCTAAAAAAACCTTTTTTCTTATCATCTATTTGGATATCCAGAGGTACAGTTTATACAGGAAAGGCAGAAAAAATACTCAAGCCTTTTAATTTATGCTTCAATTTTCAAAATAAGATGATACTTGGGTAATTTCCTAATATACTCAATTAGGATTTATTTATTTATTCATTTTAAATCTACATTTATTTATTTGTTCATGAGAAATTATCAACTTATGGATTTGTATATATTTGATGTGTTTCAGCTCATTGCATCTGTTATTATTCTCCCCTCTACCCTCCGAATGTAGAAACTCTTAACACTTGGAAGTATTCTAAATATAGCTCTATTTTTAGATGTTATTAGATATATCCACATTTAGGATGGTTATATCTTCTTGACAGAATGATACTTTTATCATTATAGAAGATCTTTTATTTCTAGATAATCTCTTTGTTTTGACATTTACTTTGTTTAACATTAATATAATTACATTAGCTCCACTCATTTGACTTTTGGCCTACCTTGCCTTTATATTTAAAGTATGTTTCTTATAAACAAACTGGGATTTTCAAGAAATCCACATTGATAATCTGATCCTTTTAAAATGGAGTGTTTAGTTCATTTACATTTAATATAATTATTAACATATAATTGTGTTAAATCTGCCATCGTGCTTTTTGATTTCTATTGTTCTTTCTTTGTTCCTCTGTTCTTTTCCTGTTTTCCTTTGGGTTGAGTTTTTTTTTGTTTTGTTGTTTTTTTAGTATTTTATTTTTCTCCTCTATTAATAATATTTTGTCATACTTCTGTGTATTATGTTTTTTTTTTTTTTGTGGTGGCTCTAGAGATTACAGTGTGCACCATTAATTTACCATAGTTTATTTTAAAGTAATAATATATCACTTTATAAACAATGTAAGATCCTTTTGACAGTGTAAATCCATTATTTCTTTCCGACCCTTTGAGCTCTTGGCATATATTTTAAAGTCCATGTTATATTATACTAGTAAATCCCACAATACATCATTATTGTTATTTTTGATTTAATGAGTTAATTATCTTTTAAAGAAGCACACACACACACTCACACAAGTACTCACACTTAATGGATTTTATAATTTTTTTTAAAAAAATTACATAACCAGTTCTTCTTTCTAGTACTCTTTACTCCTACTGCCAGGCTTCTTCTGGTATTGTGTCCCTTTAGCCTTTGTTATTTTATACTGCAAATCCGCTGGCAATGAATCTTCTCCTCCCCTTTGACTTCTCCCTTTTCTCCCCCTCTCCCTACTTTCTCTCCTTTACAGCCTGGCTGCCAGCTTACTGTGAAGTTTGCTATGTGGATTTTAGCCCCCAACCCCATCTCTTTCCACCTCTAAGATCTTCCTCCATCTTGCTGCTCTGCCCTCATGTTTTGAAGGACTGCTGCAGTGCACGTAGGAAAGACCCAATGTGCTTCTGAGGAATTTCTCTTAGCTCTCCTGCCTGTCTCCCCTTGTCTGGTGGCTACTGCCTTGCATTGGGTGACAGCTCTGTGCACCCAGGTTGGTGGGGGAGGCTCTCTTTTGGCTTTCTTGTTCTGTTCCCAGCCTTCAACATGCTGCTGCTTTGCACTTAGGGAAGACCTGTGTGATTGAGGGTGTGGAATGTGTTAACTCCAGGTCTTTGGAGCTCTTGGTGAAGACCTACAGGGAAAGAGTCAGTGTGTGGAATCAGATTTTCTCAGTTAATGGTACTTCTTTGGATTAGAATTCATTATGCTGGCCGATATGTGGTCATTTAAAGTTTGTTAGAGTTCAACTAGTGTCTCCTTAGCCTCATCTGTAGCATTTCTCTTTTTTTCTCACTGCTTCCTAGAGAATAAAAGTGCCATTGGCCCATTCTCTCATGGGAAAAGCCTGTCCCCTTTGGAAATTTAGTTCATTGAGATATCTTTGCGTCACCTCCCTGAGTTTCGAAAAAATCAATGTTGTAACTTACCTGGCTTGCTGCTGTTGTTAGGGTGGGTGTGATGGACTTTTGCAAATTTCTCTATCCTAAACTAGGAGTGGAAATCCAAGGGATCAGTTTTGGTGGCTTGAAAGACACATTAAAGAGTTTGGAGCCATTGTTCTTTTTGCTGGTAATATGGTTTCATCTTTTGTCAATGAAATCCCCTTTAAGTTGGCTTTTGTGGTCTTTGACATGGCTATCTTTGATAGTATCTTTGTTAGTATCTTTGTTTTTAGGTAGAACAAGATATCTCAGACTCCTCTTGGATACTTCTTTAGCCAAACCCATAACCAGCCATTTCTCCAATTTCTTTTTAATCGATAATGGTATGGTTCTAACGTGTAATTCTAGTATATGTGCTGCCGAAGTGAGCACCATGATAATCTAACTTCATTATTTTCACCAAAACTTTCATGTTAGCCTCTAGGTAATGATAGTATCACTGTTGCCTTTGTCACATAGAATTCATGGTCCCCGCAGTAAGTATTTTTATTGGAAATCAAAATGAAAATTTAGCCTACTGGTTTATAACCATATGCTTATAGATTTTTAAATAAAATAATAGCTGTGTGGGTTGTTAATTTTGGGTTTGTGGGTCCAGTGGAATCTACACATGAATTTTCTGTAAATTTCTTGAACCATTTAATTTTAGGCAATGATATAACTTTCTTTCTCTTGACCGAGGAGAATTTAGGAAGCATGATCTTAGTAACTTTGAATAAAATTGTAAATAAATTTCTTGGCTAAAATAAATGGTTTAATATAAGTGATTGTATTTCCTTCTTTTACTAGCATTATTTCTTAATATAATGTCAAATGAAAAATGCTAAATTTTATATTGCCTACTAGAGGCCTGGTGCACGAAATTTGTGCACGGGGCGGGGGGGGGTCCCCTCAGCCCAGCCGGCACCCTCTTCAATCTGGGACCCCTTGAGGGATGTCTGACCGCCCGTTTAGGCCCAATCCCATCGGACATCCCTCTCACAATCCAAGACTGCTGGCTCCCAATCGCTCACCTGCATGCCTGCCTGATTGCTCCTAACCGCTTCTACCTGCCAGCCTGATCACCCTCTAACCACTCACCTGCCAGCCTGATCAATGCCTAACTGCTCCCCTTCCAGCCCGATTGCCCCTAACTGCCCTCCCCTGCAGGCCTGGTTCCCCCCAACTGCCCTCCCCTGCTGGCCCGGTCACCCCTAACTGCCCTCCCCTGCAGGCCTGTTCCCTCCCAACTGCCCTCCCTTGCAGGTCTGGTCACCCCCAACTGCCCTCTCCTGCAGGCCTAGTCCCCCACAACTGCCCTCCCCTGCCAGCCTGGTCACCCCTAACTGCCCTCCTCTGCCGGCCCAGTCACCCCTAACTGCCCTCCCTACTTGCCTGATTGCCCACAGCTGCCCTCCCCTGCAGGCCTGGTCCCCTCAACTGCCCTCACCTGCAGGCCTGGTCTCTCCCAACTGTCCTCCACTGCAGGCCTGGTCCCCCCCAACTTCCCTCCCCTGCAGTCCTGGTCCCACCCAATTGCTCTCCCCTGCTGACCTGGTCTCCCCCAACTGCCCTCCTGTGCTGGCCCAGTGACCCCTAACTGCCCTCCCTGCTTGCCTGATCGCCCACAGCTGCCCTCCCCTGCAGGCCTGGTCCCTCCCAACTGCCCTCCCCTGCAGGCCTGGTCTCTCCCAACTGCCCTCCCTTGCAGGCCTGGTTCCCCCCAACTGCCCTCCCCTGTAGGCCTGGGTCCCCCCCAACTTCCCTCCCTTGCTGGCCTGGTCTCCCCCAACTGCCCTCCTCTGCCGGCCTGGTCACCCCCAACTTCCCACAACTGTCCTCCCCTGCAGGCCATCTTGTGGTGGCCATCTTGTGTCCACCTGGGGGCAGCCATCTTTGACAACATAGGGGCAGCCATCTTTTGTCTTGGAGTGATGGTCAATTTGCATATTACTCTTTTATTAGATAGGAGGATTTGCATTTTGCTACACTGTCTCATTTGAAGTGGCTTACCTGTTTTGCTTTTCCCTTTTATCTGCTTATATGATAGTTCTAATAGTTGTGGTAAGATAGCTTGGGACTATTTTTTCATTGTTTTTCCTTAAATTCTACTCTGATGTAGACAAATGAATATGATTACCATTTTCCCCTCCACCTTCAGAACTCTTGTGTCTTTCTTCACTCTCAGAACCACCCATGACACTGTGTTAAATAGAGAAAGGAATAAGCAGTGAGCAGATTTAAAGCTTTTCCCCATCATGCTTCATGAAACCTCTAAATACTGAGTGTTGTTTTTAAATTCTTTGAGTACAGCTTTAAAACCGATGAAATGATTTATATTGTCTCTCCTTTGTGCAGAGGAATTTATTGAGAAATAACATCAACTCATACTTCCTTTTTCAGTTTTTAAAGAGGCCCTGGACATTTGGATCACCCCTATAAATCATTTCTAAATTTTGTCATTAAGAAAGTTATTAGTTAATGTTTAATATGGCTGGCTTAGTAGTTATAGGTTAAATTTCTGGTATAGCATAATTGTTTTGCTTATGTCCTTTCTGCTTGTGGGCTTTATACTACCTATATAATCACTATGTATACTGAGTTATCTATTTTACATTACATTACATCTACATTATTGTTGATGTTTATAACTTCATCCTGACTTTTTTTTTTTTTAACCATCACCAAGGATATGTTTTTTGACTTAGAGAGGGAGAGAGGGAGGGGAGGAGGGAGGGAGGGAGGGAGGGAGGGAGCGGGGGAGAGAGAGAGGAGAGAGAGAGAGAGAGAGAGAAACATTGATAGGAGAGGAACATCAACTGGTTGCCTCCTGTATACGCCCCGACCAGGGTTCTAGCCCGCAACCCAGGTGTGTGCCCTGACCAGGAATTGAACCTGCAACTTTTTTGCATGGAATGATGCTCCAACCAACTGAACCATTCAGCCAGGGCCATCTTGTTTGTTTATTTGTTTGCTTGTTTGATTGTTTTTTCATCATAAAATGCATACTGTGGCCTTGCTGCAAAATGAAATCTCCAATTTTAACATTCCTTTGAGACCTGCTTAGTGACTGTTTCTAAGATGTTATAGTTAAATATGGGGGCTATCTACAGTCCTAAATATTGATATCAGAATTAATTGTACTACTTATTTGCAGGCAATTATTACTTTGATCTTATCTATGGATTCAGGTTTTAGAGGCTTTGGAGTTTTCTTTGCCTGTATCTTCTTTATTTGTATAATGACATTAGCCTGATTTCTGCAGTGGTGGACATCATGGAGCAAACATGTTACTTGGAGGTACAAGACTTGGATCTTAGAATCTTAGCTCTTCCAATTCACTTTTCTTATCTGTCAAATCAGGATGATGATGCTTTCATACATGTTAATTGTAATGCCTTAATGTTATGATATTTGTGAAAGCCCCAGATATATAGTAGTTCATCAATTAATGGTGACTCAGTGAGTCAATGATCTTTTCTCTTCCCCCTAAAATAAAGTTCTCTGTAGTTGAATATAATCTAAATATATTATTTCATTAATTAATAGCTTTTTAAAAGGGATTTTTCAAAATTGTTCTATTGCAAGCCTCTTAACTAAATTTTAACCAAAATGTTATTGAAGTTCTAAAAAGTACTTTTAGTTATCAGATTATGTACTATACGGAATTTAAAGCCATTTAAGCTGTTATTTATTTTTCCCAGTGAGGAATTTAAAGCCATTTAAACTAAGTAGTTTATTTTTTTTTCCAGTAAGGAAACTGAGGCACACATATCTTAGGTGACTCATTTTAGGTCCACTGGAGATGGTTCCCTTATCTGTGGTTGCTCTCTCCAATGGAACAGGAATCCAGATAGAGTTTTGAGAGCATCAAGTGGATATTACACAGTGCTGCTTCTTTCTGGCTGCTGCCCTAATGAAGTTCTCAAGTGTAGATAAGTCTTATGCTCATATATGTAGTATGCATCCCAGACAAATGCAATGGTAGTGATAGAATTTTAGGGCTCCATCATAGCTAACAACACCACTTCTACTGTGGGTGGTTGCCTCTGATTTTTTTTCCATGCTGGGACCATTTGTCCCTGGTGTCCTAATTAGAATGTTATAATTTAGATAACTAAATTGAACAGAAAGCAAGATTCTTTTTCATCATCTGTATTCCCACTCAACGTGAGTATTGGATCAGTTCCTATGTTGAGATGTGACTTTGACAAAAGGCAAGAGAAAGGACTGGCTCAAGCTTTGGGAGGGGACAACTCTGTGTTCTTAACCACAGACCCTCTGATATGACAGATTGGATAAAGGATTCTCACTACTCATTTTTGTTGAAGCTTTTTTTTTGTTTTAATTCTTTTGAAATAGGTTTTAATCTATGAAAGTATTCCCACATTTACAAAACTGGAATTCTTCCCATTTATGCAGTTACTTCTTGTTCAGATAGTTGAATCTTGTGATTTAGTTATACCTTCGCAACAAAATTGATAATAATAATAACTAATAAATATCAAGCATTTACTATATGTAGCATATGTCTACCACTGTGCTCTAGAGGATATATTTTTCTATGTTTAGTTGTAACTGTTCTAATATATATTTGTCCACATTATAAATAATTATGAAATGCTAAGTTTGCAAGAGAGGAACCTCTCTAGGAGATAATTGTAAAAACTGGTTTTTCTTTCGTCTATATATTATTTAACAAAAAATTGGAAAAGCCTGAGTTCTTTATGATAGATTACTATAAATATCCAAAGGGGTTGTGGATTAGAGAGAACGGAATATTGGGGAAACACTAAATGTGTGTTGGCGACTATAACCTTTGGACTTGACCAGATTAAACATCTTCACTACTTATTCCACCTCTTTGTAAAGCTCCTTATGTTTTCTCCTTGAATATAATAGGTTCCAGGTGTGATAACCATGGGGACACTGTGAGCACTGAAATCATGTGTGTTCCATCACTTTTCAGGCAGCCCTCTCTTTAATTTCACAAGACAGGCTTGAAAACCAGAAGTAACCCAACTCCAAAATTGGCAGTAAGTCCTCCGACAGGGAAAAGGTGACGTACTGTGTCATAAATTCCTTTGTTGAAAAAGAGATGTTGCAATACTGGAAACTGAAGTACCAAATGTTTCCTTTTAAATTTGGAAAGGGCTTTCTTCATTACTTATCTGTCCCTGTGGACTTCTAACAGGGGATGTGTTGAAAGATTTTTCAGATGCCCACGAGCCGCAGTGAGAGTGAATGGCAGCATTTATAAGATGACATAAATACTTCAAAATCATCAGTGATCCTTGGAGATGTGTGGTGTGCCAGTGGTGCTGAATGTGAGCTTTTGTTGCTGCTGATCCTGTGTTCTTGTCGTACCCAGGCTGCCTGGGAATGTGGGTTATGTCTCTCCTGTGAGTGCAACTTCACTTTGCCCCTGTGGGGGCTCTTTGTATCAGAACTGAGGTTAGTGTGGTTTAGAAGAACTAGTCTCCCAAAGGAGGGAAAGATCTGTGAGTTTAGGAGTTGTACTTAAAAATTCTAATCTCATTTTCTTGTGTATAATAGGTTCCAGGTTTGATTACCATGGGGTCACAGTGAAGACTGAACTCATGTGTGTTCATGGAGGAATTATATAAAAATCCTCTACCATTTAAATACTACCTTAAAACCATATATGTAGATACTACATTAAAAACTTGGTATTAGGGGCCTTTTAATTTCCATTTTGTAATCATTTGGCTCACAGCACCACTGCTGCCACCACAAAATGAGACAAAAATAAAAGAGATTAAAATTTATCTTGAAATGCAATGAAACTCTATGTTTAATGTCAGCCAAGAGTTGGTAAATTTTCGTGTTTCTCTATCCTCATTGCAAACACTTTTTAGTTTGTTACTTATCTTTTGGGACTAAAACATGGTTTGACAATATGATTTTATTGGGCTATTACATTACCTACTTTTAATTATCTTAATTTGAAGGATACATTTGTCACTAGAGCTGAAATAAAAATACTAAGTGTGTGATTAAGGTCAGATGAAATATAACATGTGTAACATTAATTCACGTTCACTCTTACCAACTCATGACCTCAGATATGGGAAGGGATGTGGGTGGGACCAAACCCCATTATGGGAGACCTCCCTTGCTCTTTGCTATCTTGCCTTAAGAGAAAGTGTTGTGAATATAGAAGTGTAGCATCGAAGTCAGGCAACAAATTTGTTGGGGAAAAAGAGATTTTTATTACAGAAGTTGGTTAAAAATCTGGGAATTTTGTCCATCGTTTCTTCAAATATTAGTGCCTCCTTCCCATTCTTTCTCTTCTCTCTTTCAGAATGCCTGTTAATGTGCAGGATATTCTCATTTTATACTCTAGGTTTCTTAACTCCTCATTTTCATTCTGTCTATCATTCTAGGCTGCTTTTTAGTTTTCCACTGATATATCTTATTCTCTTGCTTGAATTACATTTACACTTGTTACATGCATTGTTTTAAATATTTTTTTAATTTGAAAAGTTTTATTTAGTTTCTTGAAAAAAACTTCACACCTCTCTTGATTCCTGCTCCCAGATTGCTCTGTTTTTTTAAAAGTATGATCTCCTTTCTTTTCTTACCTTTGTGCTACCGATTGTTCTACTACAAGAATGGTCAAACTGTGATCTGTGGGTCAAATTAGGCCCATGGCCTATGCTTTTGCAGCTCATGAATTAAGAATGATTTTTAAACTTTCAAAAGTTTCTTACAAAAATAAAAAGAAGAATACTTGACAGAGATCCAATGTAGCCTGCAAATTCTAAAATAGTTACTTTATCTTTTTATTTCTTTTTTTTACAGAAACAGTTTGCCAACCTGTGTTCTATTATCACTACTTCTTGGTTTGATCATTCTGATTTTTGTATCTGTACATTCTACCTTCTGAGTGTGTGTGTGTGTTTGTATATACTAGTATGTGTTTATGGTTTGTAATTTTTTATTATGAGTTTGTCTTTAGTATGGGTCATGATATGTTAAGGATCCCCACAAGAGAGGAAGTTTATTATAATTCTGAAATCTTTGGATGTGGCACATACCAAAGTCTCAGCAACAGGAAGCACACTGGTAGAGAGTCCGCTAAGACTCGGCCAACGATTGAGATTAACAGGTCACCTGGCCCTGGACACTGGCTCTGGGAATGTTCAGGGTTCCTGCTAAGTCCTGGGTTACCATCTAATTCCCTAAGGTTGGCATGTAGGATACACAGACTGGGCTCTTGCATCTGGATTGGTCACAATGACAGTTGAGTGAGTACTAAGTAGCCAAGCAGGGTTCTGATACCTTTGGGGAGATCTGGCAATATGCAGCAGCACCCCTGCCAAATGCTGTGTATTCTGGACCAAGTAGGTGCTCAGTAACAATCTGGTGAATGAATGGGTGGGGGAAGTGAAAATCAGATCCACATTTTGGGTACTGATAAATACCAGGCAGGTATCTGCTGTGAACTTTGCCCTAGACTACTAACCAGATGGGAAGAATCTGGGGAGATATCTCTAGTAGTTGTTTTATTGATTTCCCCTGCAGTTTTCTACATAAACAATTATATTATCTGCAAGTAGGAGCAGTTTTACTTCTTCCTTTCTGATCTTTAAGCCTTTTATTTTTTTTCTTGCCCTACTGCAATGGCTGGAACCTCTAGTGTATTGTTGAATAGCAGTGATAAAAGCAGACATCATTGCATTGTTTGTGATCTTCGGGAGAAACAATTCAACCTTTCACAATTAAGTTTGATGTTAACTGTAGGTTTTTTTTTGATGCCCTTTATTTCTGCAAAGTGATCATTGAATTTGGAGGTTTCATCAGATTCAGTAATATTTTCAGTGGGGAGAGGGGGAACACTGTAAACGTGTAATTTTGTCAGATATATAGTCTCTGGTTGTATCTTTTTTGTGATATTAGCAGCCAGTTATGAGTGTTGCATTAAATATTACAAATGGCAATATTCTAATTCTGTTAATTTCTTCTTTATTTATTAGCTGAGATAATTCTGTGGAGAAAATTTTTCTTCATTAACTATTTGGTTACCCTGCTGTATAGTTCCTATAAGAACTACAGAGAAATTCATGTTGGGTTTTTACTTATTTATCAGTTTTCAGAAGAGTAAGTTGGTTCCATATTATCCTCTAAAAGTAACAAAGGCTTTTTTTATCCTCACCTGAGGATATTTTTCATTGATTCTAGAGAGAGAGGAAGGGAGATGGAGAGAGAGAAAAACATCAATTAGTTGCCTCCTGTATGCTCCCTGACTGGGGATTGATCCCACAACCTGGGTATGTGCCCTAACCAAGAATCCAATCCATGACCTTTCGGTGCATGGGATGATGCTCCAACCAACTGAGCCATCTGCTCAGGGCAACAAAAGCTTTTTAAAATGTAAGTTAGGAATTCACTATGTGTTTCAATCCATTCAGTTGTCATTTTTATTGATGCTAAATAACTTGGTATTTATTTCACTTTTCTTCTAGGTTAGGTATTAGGTCTTCATTCTATATATAATCCACTAGAGGACCAGTGCACGAAATTCATGCATGGGGTGGGTCCCCTCAGCCCAGCCTGTACCCTCCCGGGGATCAGGCCTAAACCCGCAGTCGGACATCCCTCTCACAATACTGGACCGCTGGCTCCTAATCGCTCACCTGCCTGCCTGCCTAGTCGCCCCTAACTGTCCCTGCCTGCTGGCCTGATCTCCCCTCACTGCCTCTGCGTGCAGGCCCGATTGCCCCTAACGGCTCCCCCCTGCTGGCCTGGTTGCTCCCAACTACCCCCCCCGCTGGCCTAGTTGCCCCTCACTGCCCCCCCTGCCAGTCTAATCACCCCCAACAGGCCCCCCTGCCAGCCTGGTCGCCCCCAACTACACCCCCCCTCCCCGCCAGCCTGGTCGCCTCTAACTGCCCCCACCCGTGCCAGCCTGGTTGCCCCCAACGGCCCCCCTGCTGGTCTGGTCACCCCTCACGGCCCCCCTGCCGGCCTGGTCACCCCTAACTGCCTCCCCCCCGCTGGTCTGGTTGCCCCTCACGCCCCGCCCCCCGCTGGTCTGGTTGCCCCTAACTGCTCCCCCCTGCCAGCCTGGTCGCCCCCAACTGCCCCCCGCTGCTCGTCTGGTCACCCCTTATGGCTCCCCCGCCGGCCTGGTCGCCCCATGCAGCCTGCTGTTCAGTCGTTTGGTCGTCCCTCACTAACCCCCCTGCTGGCTGGTCGCCCCACACAGCCTTCTTGTTCAGTCGTTTGGTCGTCCCTCACTAACCCCCCTGCTGGCTGGTCACCCTACGCAGCCTGCTTGTTCAGTCATTTGGTCATCCCTCACTAACCCCCCTGCTGGCTGGTCACCCCACGCAGCCTGCTGTTCAGTTGTTTGGTCGTCCCTTACTAACCCCCCTGCCGGCCTGGTCGCCCCACGCAGCCTGCTTGTTCAGTTGTTTGATCGCCCCTCACTAACCCTGCCGGCCTGGTCGTAGGCAGCCATCTTGTGAGGGCGTGAGTGTTAATTTGCATATTACCTCTTTAATATATAGGATATTTCTTGCTGAGATCTGAGAACATAAATACACTCTTACTTGCATGAGTTAGGACAAAAGGAGAATGTAATGAAAGGCTTATTTCTAATATTTTTGAATAAAGAGTGAAACTGTTTTCCATTGAATTACACTTCAGCTACATGGCATCATGTTTAAGAAACCTTGGAATTCTGTGGGTAAAACCACAGAAGTCAAATTTTTCTTTGATTGGAACCTGCAGGAGAACAAGCTTTTGGTGTCAAGGCTCTTATGTTGGAGGTGATATATGTCAGAATAGTAGGCATAATTTTTAAAGTTCCTTGGTAAAGTCAATCACAGGGAAACCCTGCTTGCTATTCCTGTAGAACAACAGAGGGAAAAGTCTCTCTGACATATATTGTGTATTTTTGATGTAATGTTAACTTCATGTGGTTTAGCTGTTTGACTCGAGGTGTGTGTACATAACCTTCTGAACACTCATTTAGCTTATAATATGCCAATTTCCTAACAATTATTATTGTTCTAAAGTATAACATTTCACTGCTCAACATCAGATATGTACACAAAGGGAATTAAAATTTATGGAGTTTCATGAGCTTAGTATAGTAAATGTCAAAAATGGTTTCTATTTGCTTTATTGTCATTTTTTCCTGATTATAAAAATAATATTGCAAAAATTTAACCAAACAGGGATCACTATAATCATGCCTACAAAGTTACATATTAAATTGCATACCTAGGTCTTCCCGTAAGTGTAGATATTCACAAAGACATATTTAGATCTTAAAAGGTATTTACATTTCCACTTTACCCAAAGTATATGGGAATTCTTTCAGGCAAAATATCAGATGTTTTTTTTTTTTTAAACTTAGTATTTTTTGAACAGTTCGTACTTTTGGCAATGAGCCTATATTGTATGTGTATATGTAATATACACATGTGTGTTTATATGTGCATGTATGTATGGAGGGGGGAAGAGGGTGAGAGAGAGAAAGGAGAAGTCTATATATGAAAATACTTCTGAAATGAAAGGTACCAGCATGGTTCAATAATTACAGCTTGTATCTTTAGCGAGATTTGTTGATAGTGCCTAATGTCTGTCATAATACATACTAGCTGAACAGAGAACTGTATGTCATATGTTTGTGTTGGTTAAGTTTCATGAATTTAAGAATTTTAAGGCATTAATTAAAAGAGGTTATTTCATTTAATAATCTCAGTCCACATTTCTTTGGGACTGCTAATTACCAGCCCTCTCCATTTACCAGTGTAGTGTGTGTGCATGCACATATCTGTGAGCAAATTAATGACATGAAACAAAGTTATTGTGTCCCTGGTACATTGGAGAAACTGAGTGGATCCTGGAGATGCTTATTTTTTTGCTGTGATTGTATTTGACATCAGGGTTGAGTCATATTTTAGTCTCAGTAGATGCTTAGATCATTTGATACCCTTTCCCTGTTATGTAAATTAATGGAGGACTTGATTTTCTAATGAACTAACAGAACACCTTTGACAGGATTTTTTTTTTTTTTTAAGAGATGGGAACTTCTGTTCCATTGGGGAGAGGAATCATTTTGAATGGAAAAAAGTTTTTAAGGAAAACCTTATAAAGATCTTTTGTATCTACCCTTCTCACTTGAATAAGAGAACCCTGTAATTTTAATAGTGAAATTGATTTTATATATAAAAAGCATTTCAAATATCATCCTATCTAATAAAGAGGAAATATACTAATTGACCCTCACGCCATCGCAAAGATGTTGGCACCCACAGCCAATAAGGAGGGAATATGCTAATTGACTGCCCCGCCCTCAAGGATGGTGGCACCCACAGCCACAAGATGGTGGCACCCAGTCTTCTCAGCCCCGCTGGGGTGCCTGCCTCCGGAGTCCCCCAGTCCCCTTAGCCTCCCAGCCCCCCAGGGCCGGCCTGAGGCACAGGCAAGCCTCGGATGGTGGCTGCCCAGCTGCCCAGGGCCGCCCAAGGCTCAGGTAACCAGAGCCAGCCGAGGCTTGCGCTGCTGGCAGTGGCAGCAGCAGAGGTGTGATGGGGGAGTTGCCTTCCCCTGATCGCTGGGTTGTCTCCTGCCCCTGAGGGCTCCCGGACTGTGAGAGGGGGTAGGCCGGGCTGAAGGACCCCCCCACTCCAGTGCATGAATTTTCATGCACCAGGCCTCTAGTTTACTATATTTTTAAAAAGGCTTACCTCTCCAATGTCTGTCAAAGTAGCTTTTTTACATTTTTTATTTCTAAGAAAAAAATCAGGCTCTTTCTTTAGCAATCTTTCATTTGAACTTACCAGCCTATAAATTAAATTTCCTTTGTCTCTACTTTTGTAGGCAGTTTCTACTTTTAACAGGTAGAGACTGTCATCAGATTCTAGGCAGTGCCCATCACCACCATGCCTACCCTTTTTAAAGTGGATCTGAAGGGTCAAATTCAACTCGGGGTTAAAACGCATTCCTTCTTTAGAACTACAGAGAGTATTCACTCTTGAAAGCTATATAAATTGCCAAAAGAAGATGAGAAAGGTGCTGTTTTATTAAGTCCACTTTATAGCTGTTGATGTATGGTGAACATTTCAGTGAAAAGTAGGGAGGGGGATATTCAGATTGGCCCTGGCTGATTCGTATTCCCCCAGGCTACCAGGTGTGTGGGGAACCAGAGGGAAATGGGAGACCAGGGTCAATGGAATGTAAATAGATAAAGAAATTATAGAGCAGAGTTTTTTTCTATAGTTACCCAACCATGGAAATGTAACAGACCCTAGGAGAGTCCTAGGTAGAGAATCTAAATTCTTGTATTGTGTAAATCATTCCTATGAAAAAGAGTTTTGCTGGTTTTTTGTGTGTTTGTTTCCTTTTGAGATTAGACAGTCATGTGTTTCTCTAGTTTCTGCCAAATCTCATTACTAAAATTACTAGATTGCTCATAGAAATCATTTCATCCATCACTGAATTATTCTTCAGCACAACTACTTCTTAAGAAGTGCATAAGAGTGTTTTAATTCTCGTAACACAAGACAGATGCTTACTACTGCTTTTCCTCAACATTTTTTGGTTTTCTTCACTTTTTAGGATGTGGGGAGCATCTTGTACGCACCATACTGGCTAGAGAATGTTCACACGCTTTACAGGCTGAGGATGCTCACCAAGCTCTGCTGGAGACTATGCAAAACAAGTTTATCAGTAAGTATTACATCAAGAAAATGTTCCTTCTAAATATAGTTTTCTTTACTGTGCTATATGCTTTGTGAGTCAGGTACCTTATTTTTATCCCTAGACCTAGGTCCAGCGCCTGGCATAGACTTAGACCCTCAATTAATATCGGTTGTGAAAATAATTCCATCACAGTAGCTATAATTCCATCACTCTCCTTTTTAAAACTCTTCTCTTTAAAACTATTCTCTTCTTTAAAACTATTCAGAGTTTGACAGCATGAAATTTGTCACATAACTAATTTAATGCCCAAGCTGTGAGATATTGTCTAGCATTTGAGTGATATACAATAGAATAAAATTCTACTAAAATAAAGTTCAAGGTATAACTTTCTTTAAAAGTTTTAAAATATTTGAATTTAAAAAGTCAGCATTTTTATTTATTTAATATACATATCTAAATTGTTGACATTATTGCAGATGTCTCCCATTCCCACCCCACCCACCTTTACTCCCTTCTGCCCAGCCCCTACTCCCTGTCCCCCTCACCCCAGGTCTTCACCACCCCATTGCTTGTGTTCATGGGCTGTGCATATAAGTATAGAAATTCTTTGGTTTATCTCTTCTCATCCCCCCATCCCCACATTGAGGTATGTCATTCTGTTTCATGCCTCCATGCTTTAGGTCTTATTTTGCTGGTCAATTCATTTTGTTCATTAGATTCCACAAATAAGTGAGATCATGTCATATTTGTCTTTCTCAGATTGGCTTATTTCACTTAGCATAGTGGTCTTCCAGGTCCATCCATAAATTCAGTATTTATGGGTCCAGTGCTGCCACATACAGTTGTATAGGGTTATGTTGAAATCCTTCTTGGGCTCCATGTGGCAAGCCATATAAGGGTTAAAACTGTTTGACTTAGTCCAGTTTTCCCTTCATTTAATATTGAACTTATCACTATGCCAAGATTTGTAAAGAATTATAGGAAATATAAAGCATTAAATATATTAGGGTAATTAGCCATGAACACATAAATTAGAGAAAGAGTATCACTGGGTTAATGGGAAAGGTGGTGTATGTCTACTTAGAGAATTAAGACAAAAGGATGTACCACGGTGTTAACTGTATAGTGAAGGCAACACAGACAAGTAGGAATAAGTCACTCCAAAAGGACTAATGGATGATGGGCCCTTAGGGCTGGCTCCAGAAGGCTCTGGGATTAATGGGAAAGGAGGGGGAAGAAGAGAACATGAACACAGACATGACATTAGGATTAGGCATGGTGAGGGCTAGACACCTGCATGACTCTTACCTGGAGGAAAGTATTCCCAATGTGTGGTGGGGCTGGACTGGCCAGGTAAGGCCAGGTCTCAGAGTCTTTAAAATCTCAATGTAGACATTCACGTTTGATGTGATAGGATATGTGTTCTGAAGTTGACAAATAGGATGGTATTTGTGGGGAGGGTTATAGAGTAGAGCTCTATAGACCATCTCTATAAGAGAGAGATATTAGGGGCTGGGGATGCTCCAGGGATTGGAGAGGAAATGCTGATTTTGAGGGAGGCATCATGAGAGAAAGAGGAAATGTTAACAGGCTTTGATTTTGACATTAGGAGGTAGTGTAGCCCTCTGGGTCCATTTAGGAGATAGAAACCATACATTAGGTTAATCAGGGGAAGTTTGAGATGAAGAATTATTAACTACTAGAGGCCCGGTGCATGAAATTTGTGCACGGGGGTGTGTGTGTCCCTCAGCCCAGCCTGCACCCTCTCCAATCTGGAGCCCCTTGAGGGATGTCCAACTGCCCGTTTAGGCCCTCTCACAATCCGGGACTGCTGGCTCCCAACCTTTCACCTGCCTGCCTGCCTGATTGCCCCTAACCGCTTCTGCCTGCCAGTCTGATCACCCCCTAACCACTCCCCTGCCGGCCCGATTGCCCCTAACTGCCCTCCCCTGCCAGGCTGGTGACCTCTAATTGCCCTCCCCTGCAGGCCTGGTCCCCCTCAACTGCCCTCCCCTGCAGGCCTGGTCCCTCCAACTGCCCTCCCCTGCAGGCCTGGTCACCCCCAACTGCCCTCCCCTGCAGGCCTGGTCCCCCCCAACTGTCCTCCCCTGCTGGCTTGGTCCCCCCCAACTGCCCTCCCCTGCTGGCCTGGTCCCTCCCAACTGCCCTCCCCTGCAAGGTTGCAGATGGACCATGTATGGGTCTGTGGCTGGGGCAGACTTTACCAGATTTCTGACACCACGCAGCCTCTCCTGAGCACATGCTGGGAATTGCAGGAAGGGTGGTGCCTGTTTTTAACTCTGTTTATGTTCTCTAACTCAGATTTATGCAACTCCTTGCCTGTATTCTGCTAGTCCCCTAGTCTGTCTTTACATGGCACTTTATATTTGTCTGTCCCCTCTTCCATCTCCACTTGGTGATGACTGGATTCCAGGGAGCTTCTTTGTCGTTGTGGGAGGGACTATCTGGTTCACGGTCATCCTCTTCCCACTGTTGGCTTCTGCTGGGATGGGACTTGCCCTCTACCTACGTGTGAGTTACTGACCTCTGTCACTGTGGAATTCAGTATGGCATTTTCAGCTTCTTCAGTCCTGACAGCAGATGCTAGTGGTAGTGGAGTCAGGTTTTCTGAAAACTTGAAATAATCAGTGGAATTGCCAGTCCTCATGCATAGCAGGCTACTTTTTCTACTTTACTCTTACTGGCCTGAGGGTGGCATGAGAATGGGCATGGGCCGCGAGTTTGACATGCTTAAGCTAGGGCCTACCTCTCCAGATTTGGGTCCCTGCTAAGGATTCTCTGAACTCCACTCCTTTCTCTTCTATTGGTTTGTTGCACTCTCCTTTTTAAAACTCTTCTCTTTAAAACTATTCTCTTCTTTAAAACTATTCAGAGTTTGACTGCAGTATTTCATTTTGCCACTGGATCCCATGACGTAGTGCACATTGAACCCAGCCCTAAGAATTCCAGATTCAAACTTTTAAAACATACCCAAAATAATGTATTTAAAAAATGGTTTCCAGTTTTATTCTCTCTTTTCTTGATGAGTGAGGTCAAGCATCTTTTCATCTATAACTTGGCCTTTTCCATGAATCTGTGAATTATCTGCTCATAATTTTTGACAGTTTGTATGTTGTACTGTTTGGGTGATATACTTTTCAATTGACAATTAATGGTAAAATTACCTTAAATCTAAGATTCTAAAAGGTCATAGTGGAATTTTAAAATAACCCTGTCTTTTCCTGAGTGGTGGTATGTTTGATATCTGTGACCCTCTGCCCAAATACGGGATTTTTAAAAAACGTAATTTTACACTCAGATATTATTACGATAAAATAATATTTGTATGTATTTCTTCTAAAGTACTCAGTGACATTAAAATAAAGATTTTTTCATTTTTTTGCAATTTGAAACAAACTGCAATGATCATATTTTTCATTAATGAGACTTTAATGTGATAAAATGAATAGAGTACAATTGAAAGACACTTCGAAGATTGAACTCTTTTTGTTTCTACTTGCATTACCATTATGCCAAGCTCCAGAGCTTTGGTTTGACTTAATATAGGAAGCATAAAAGAGAGTAACCAATTCATGCATTTTTTTTAAAAACCACTGTTTGTGTAACATACAAAACCCATAAAAATGGGTACTGTAAAAATAGTGCCTTAATAATACGTCATGCTAGCCAGCTGATTATAGACTGAGTGCTTAGTTAGGTAAGGAAAAATAAATAGATGTCCTTTTTAGTTGTGTTTTTTAAGTGATTACACACACACACACACACACCCTTACAATGATTCAGATGTTACTTTTCCTATTCATGGTTATTTTTGAACAAACTTGGTTTCATGAATTATTCCTTTATCATGCAAACTGTGGCTGCATGTGTGGTATATGAACACTTCAGGGTGGCATTATAGTTTCCTGCTCAGATCTCAGCAAGTAATGTCACAGAACATTTTTTAGTTGCTTCTGCTCACTAATAAATATACTGGCTGATAAAATGTTATCTACAAAACTCAAATGTCTCTCTTCTTCGTTTTGAATTTCTAAGCTATTATTATTATGAACCTACAGTCTGTGTAAACATTGTTGAAAAATTCTATGTGGTATATATATTATAATTTTTAAAAAGTGGTTTTGCACTATGTTCTTTTATTTTATTACTTTGGGATATGTTCTTAGAATACTAGTGATTTCATAGGTTTATTGTCAAATACAGAATGCTATCAACAGTTGAGGTTGAAGGTAGTCTACTCTTGTGGTTTTCTGCCAAATTGAAGTTATATAATAAAGAGGTAATATGCAAATTAAACCTCATGCCCTCACAAGATGGCTGCCTACGACAGGCCGGCAGAGGGATCAGTGAGGGACGTCCAAATGACTGAACAAGCAGGCTGCAAGGGGGTTAGTGAGGGACAACCAAATGACTGAACAAGCAGGCTGCAGAGGGATTAGTGAGGGACGACCAGGCCAGCAGTCTGTGTGGGGCTACCAGGCCAGCGGAGGGGTGTGTGTGAGGGGTGACCAGGCCAGCAGGGGGTACAGTTGGGGGCAACCAGGCCAGCAGGGGGGGGGCAGTGGGGGGCGAGCAATTAGGGGCAACCAGACTGGCAGGAGGGTGTGCAGTTGGGGGCAACCAGGCCAGCAGGGGGGGCAGTTGGGGGCAATTAGGCTGGCAGGGAGGCATTGAGGGGTGACTAGGCTGGCATGGGGGGTAGTTGGGGGTGACCAGGCTGGCAGGGAGGAGGCAGTTGGGGGCAACCAGGACGGCAGGAGGGGCAGTTAGGGGCGGCCAGGCAGGCAACTATCTGGAGCTTGAGGGACTCCTAGAAGAATTTATTATTTTTATTACTAATTCTTGGGCCCTGGGCTCTTATACTCTCAGAATTTTTACCATCTTCTTATTTACAAACTACAGGCCCAGTGCACAAAATTTGTGCATGGGGGGTGTGTGTCCCTCAGCCCAGCCTGTACCCTCTTCAATCTGGGACCCCTCGAGAGATGTCCGACATCCCTCTCACAGTCCAGGACTGCTGGCTCCCAACCGCTCACCTGCCTGCCTGCCTGATTGCCCCTAACCACTTCTGTCTGCCAGCCTGATCACCCCCTAAGCACTCCCCTGCCAGCCTGATCGACGCCTAACTGCTCCCCTGCTGGCCCTATTACCCCTAACTGCCCTCCCCTGCTGGCCTTGTCCCTCCCAACTGTCCTCCCCTGCAGGCCTGGTTCCCTCCAACTACTCTCCCCTGCAGGCCTGGTTCCCCCAACTACTCTCCCCTGCAGGCCTGGGTCTCCCCCAACTGTCCTCCCCTGCAGGCCTGGTCACCCCCAACTTCCCTCCTCTACCAACCTGGTCACCCCTAACTGCCCTCCCCTGCAGACCTGATCGCCCCAACTGCCCTCCCTTGCATGCCTTGTCCCAACGGCCCTCCCCTGCAGGCCTGGTCCCTCCCAACTGCCCTCCCTTGCTGGCCTGATCGCCCACAACTGCCCTCCCCTGCCGGCCATCTTGTGGTGGCCATCTTGTGTCCACATGGGGGCGGCCATCTTTGACCACATAGGGGTGGCCATCTTGTGTGTTGGAGTGGTGGTCAATTTGCATATTACCTCTTTATTATATAGGATATTCATTGAAAGCCATGCATGTACTTTGCAGCTATAGGGTGAAGGCCAGGAGAATTAGAGAAGCAGAATTATTGTTGATAGAAAGGAGAGTCAGGTACCAGAGAGCCTCAAAGAGAGAACCTCTGGGGTTTGGTGGTTATTTGAATGTGACAGATACAGTCAAAAAGACATAAAAAAAAACTAGAGTTTTGACTCTGATTGATTTGAAAGTGCATGCTAATAAGAGATTATGAGAATGTCATGTATAGAACATTGGACATGCAGAGAGAATGGGATGGACTTTGACCATTTTGGCATAGAGGTATTTGTAAGCAAGGCAGTGAGTGGGATATATGGGGCTGGAGTTTGTGAGGGAAGTTGAGACTTTGGGCTTATCATCATACTTTATGGTATCATCCACAGAATGATGATTCAGCTCTGAAGGCTGAATCTGCTTGCATGACATGCTATCAAAGAGTTCTTCCCTAACCACCGGACTTAAAATTCTTTCTCATTTCCCTACTCTCCTATTCTGGTTTATGTTTTTTTGTTAGCACTTCCTGATTTATTCTATACATATTTGTTTATTATTGTCTATCTCCCTTCAGCAAGCCATAACCTGTATGAGAGCAGAGATTTCACTCTTATTTCCCCATCATTATATCCCTAACAGCTAGAACAGTTTCTAACAATTAAAATACTTGTTGAATGAATTGAGAATAGAGCTGTAGGTGAAAACCTTAGGATATCTGCCTTTGAGGGGGTGGAGAAGTATCCTGTGAAGGAGATAAAAGAGAGAGGGTCAGTGGATGCAGCCAAGGACACTGATCTGGAAACCAGAGGCCGAAGGAATTGTTTTGACATAACCAAAGGATATCCATGAGCCTAGAGATGTAAATGACTATCAAGAAAAAGCTTTTGGGTTTAGGCTTTGGAGGGTCTGAGTTCAAGCTTGTGCAATGGCTGGGTCAAAAATAACTCCTCTGAGCAGCTGGGAAAGAAGGAGGACCAGAAATGGTGAAGATGGTTTTTGAGTCAAGGTCTTTGGTGACAAGCTAGATGGTTTAGAGTTTGATAGATGACTGGCATCTACAACTTTGCATTTAAACTGTGTCCTAATACACAAACTTATTGAAGATTGTACTGTACTTTTCATATTTTTCTTTTTTAATTGGAGTACATCTCATAGAGGGTCACAGAGTTGCAAAATAAATCATGTTTTTCTTCATACATGACATAAGATACTTATGTAGAATCCCAGAATATTTTTAAGTGTGCAGAAGTTTTATAAATCAGAAAAAATGTAAGTGACTAGGTGGAATGGGGACCAAAGGAAACAAGAAAAGATAGCAAAAGGCTACAAGGATGACATTCATTTTAGAAATAAATGTGGTTTTCTAAGGGCCTTCAAGAATGTTCTTTAGGAAGCTAATAGCAAAATGGAATACTTTTGCTTTTCTCTTTCTGGAGAGTTGTTACAGCCTTTTAGAGTGGCTTCCTTTTTTTTTTTAAATAGAAACTTAAGAAATAATGTTCCCAGAAATGTATCTTATTTAAAACAAGATGCAGAAAGCTTATGTGGGAAGGCTAGAAGGTTTGATAATAGTAAGAGTGGTTACATAATAATCAGAATTGTTGAAAGAAGTAAAAATTTGATACATTATTACTATTATTATTATTATTTGGCTAGAGTGAATGGTTAAAAATCACATTTATTGATCCAGACAATCATCATTTAAAAATACATAGTTCATCTACTTACTAAGTTGAGTAATACCTAAATTTGATTTTTCAGTGCATGTTGAGTGTAAGAAACAGAATTATCAATTTCCAAGAAACCCAGAAGTTACCTTTTGTGACGTGACTGATGCATTGTTTCTGAAGGAGAACCTTGGAATAAAACTGGGTCAAGTCTGTTCAGGGCAGTCTCAATCATTTTTCAGTTTTTCCTCTACTCTTGCAAATAAGAAAAAAGAAAATCTTGTTATGGTATTAAATTACTAACAGCATTGATCAGCAGCTGACTAACAAGTTGGACTTATCAGAATAAATGGAAATGGGTAAACAGCCACATAAGTGTAACTTGCTAGGGCTTTGGGCATTCACAGCTGAAGTTGATTTTCTCCCTGTGGCTTAGGTTCCCTGTTTACACAATTAGCCTTCTCTCATAGCCTGGAAATCCCATATAGTATTTTGGACACTTGGAGCTTTCTAAATAGCAGAGGATGATTATGTTAACCACAGACGTGTTAGCTTTCAAATTTTGATAACTGGAAATAAATTGGTAATATTATTTGATTGGAAAGCAAATAATAAGTACAGTACTAAAAAGTAAAAAACAACAACTCTGTAAACAGTGTCATATTACTTTAAAAAGAGCCATGGTTTTGTTGCGTGTCCGTTTGATTTTTAGGGACCATGGACTTGATTATAAAGGTTGGTGCCATCACAGAATTGGGAGCTGCTTAACTATTTCACAATAAGTACTTTATTTTGAATTTTATATTAAAAGATATTTATGAAATATTAGGACGTAATTAAAACCACACAAGGAATTTGTTTTATCCCATACAGAAAAAAAAAGAAAAAGAAAAATGAAGATCTTTGTTTCCACATTAGCAATATTTTTTTCTCCTAAGGGTACTGATTAGGTGATCAAAAAGCTTTTTTGTCTGTTGCTTTAATTGAGCATGTGGAGAAACCACTAATATTAGTTACAGTAAACTCAGAGCACATAATTATAATGTTGCAAGAAGGAAAGGAAAATTAAATCATATGAAGCTGAAGGCTGAGTTGTGCAGTATATTGAGTGATTAGTTTGAATAGGGTTTAAGTTACACTTCGTGGATGTGGCTAAATAAATAAATTCATAATTATTATAATGCTCAGAATAGATTTTAGAATTGCTTCTAAGGTTGTAAAGTTGCTTCCCCTCATTCTAACCTAATTTTCTTTTTCAGTCATCAGATATTTTAGAGTAACTGATTTTTGAGCTGTGAAGACCATATATTCATGAGGGAAGAATAGAGTATATGTAAACAACTTATTCTTAACCTTTTATGAATGTGGTAAAACCCAGTCCATTCATTAGCATTAATCATGGGCAGTTTATGTGGAGTGCCTCTCACATAGTCCATCTAAGGTTCAATGACACTGATGATTTTCTGCTACTTACCTCTCTTCTGGGTTGATTTTCAGTTTCAAATTGGGTAAGCTCAGAGTGTCTTCTTGTTTAAATCTTTTTAAGTAGCAGATTTGTATTTATTTAAAACACTTAAGCCAAGTTGCTGTCTCCACTTACTTGAATTTGTGATTAGGAATGCTGTAATTATTGAGGGGGAGGAGTAAATTTTGAATGTGTTTGCTGTAAGTCTGTGTGTGGGGGCATGAATATGTTTTAGAAGTTTCTTCAAAGGTTGAAAATAATTTTGCCCATCTTCCTTACCCTCTTCCGTATTTTCCTGTAAAATATAATGTTCAAAAAAGCTCCTTTTATATTCTGTAACTATTTAGATACAAAGATGCAAAACAAGTGGCCAAAGAATCCAACTCAAATACTAATTGACAACAATAAAAATGATATGGGTGAAAATTGACTCCTTTTGTTTGAATGATTTTGAAGCAACACACTTAAAGCACAAGTATTTGGGAGTGATTAGCCTTTGATTAAAAATAAATACTTTTTAAGACTATTAAGTAAATTTTAATAAATTAAATTATAATTAGTACTTATTTATAAATATTAATCATTAATAGCCATATTAAATTAGAATTATTAATAGTATTAGACATGATAATGTTGTGGTTGGATAAGAGAATGTCCTTGTTCTTAAGAGATTTCTTCTGAATTATTTATGATGAGGGGTTATTAATATTTGAAACTGACATTCAAATGGCACAGAAAAACATTATTTATATGTGTAATGCTTTTGTTCTTTAGGCTGATGGTGACTCTGTGAAGTTACTGACTTTCTTTGTAGGAAGATTTCAATTGTAGGCTTCTTATGGTGTTTATCATAGTTACAGATGTTTTAAAGATTTTATAGGTTTGAATGAGGTAGGAAAGAATCTCTTTCCGATTGCCTTTTATATCATTTGCATTTATCCACTTATTATAATAATTCCACATAATTATATGGCACTTTATACTTCTCAAATATTTTCAAATGTCCTTCTTAAGTCTATCTTTTAAAACTAATGTTGGATTAATCATCTCCTTTTGGTAAATGATTGGAAAACTCAGATCCAAATTAAGTATAAACCTAATGACCTGCAGGTCTAAGTCTGTAACTCTTAATTTCCTAGGATAGGCACTCAAAAAAAAAGTGTGTTTGTGTGTGTGTGTGTGTGTGTGTGTGTGTGTGCACGTGCACACACTTCAACACTCTTCTCCCATGTCGTCTAGTAACAGGGAATGTCACCAGAATGTTGGACCTTGCTTCAGCAGCCTCAGTTCTTGAGTTCGGCTTGGAAAGAATTCAGAGCCAAGGAACTCAAATTATAAGAGAAAGCTTATTTAGAAAGTCACAGAAGTGGAGGAAGTGAGCCAGCTTGGCTGCATGGACTCAGGAAAAAGTTACAGAGGCAAAAAGAAGGGTCCTTGGAGCTTATGAAAAACAAAGTCAGAGAGAATGCACCTGGGGGAAGGAGAAGGGGAAAGGTTAACCATGCTCCAGAGAGAGCTGCTGGATCAGGGAGGTGTCAAAGGAGGATCTCAATAGAATAGTCATCAGCTGTCCAGACGTGTCCCCAATGATTGGTTGGCACCAGGGCAGGAGGTCATTAGTCATTGCAGCTGGTCCTGATGTCAGCCATCATGTCACCCCACCTGGCCTTCCTGCTTTTCTGGGCCTGGGGCTGAAACACACTGAGGCCAAATGTTATCCTGAGGGCTTAATGCTTAAGGGAGTGGTCATGCAAAGGTTTGTATGGGAGTCCTATGAGGCTATTCTTTGCCCCTCTTGTTCCAGAATTCCTAGTTATTTCAGCCCGTCAAGTGATCTGTTTTGGATAGAAGCAAGGCTTGTCTAATTCACATGCTGCCTACTTTGTATGAATAACATATTATGTCTTTTATTCTGTCTTTGAGAGGGGAGTGGCATGAGAGAACGGCTACTGACGTGGAAGTCACAGGATGAGTTTAAGTCTCTGTTCTGCCACTTGCTGGCTTTTAGGATCTTGGATGATTCATTTTTCTCTTTAAAGGCTGCTTATAGTGACTTAACCAAAGATTTATTTTCTCTCTTTAAAAACCTCGCTTGAAGAACCACTTCTCATGGTTTAACCAGAGATTAATTTCTACTCTCATTATAAGACATCCAGAGGACCTGTGCCTCAGCTCCACAGTCTCCAATATTCTCGCCTCCTCCTCTCCTCTGCTCTCCTGGGGTGTGGCTCTCACCACTCCCTGGGCATCACATTGGCATTTCAAACAGGAAGAGAGGGATGGGTAAAGAACAAAAGGAACGTGTGTGCCACATGTCAACCCTCTTTAAAGGACTTTTTCAACAGCCCCTGCAAATGACTTCTCTTTGTGTCTCATTGGCCAGATCTGTGTCCTATGGTCACCTCTACCTATAGAGAGGCTGAGAAATATAGTTTCTTAGTTGAGCTTACTGCTGTCCCATCAACAGTGGGCTTCTTTTAGTTAGGAAGAAAGAGAGATTGGATGCTAGGTAAGCATCTGCTGTCTGCCATAGGGGTTGGGTTAGATGATCCTTGGTCTAGGTGGCCCTGTCTAGTTCCAGAAGTCATGAACTCTGTTTAATAAGTTCTCGGGGAATTGGTGATGAAGACGTTAATGCTCTGGGTGGCAGAATAACCTAGATAGGGTTTGACAAATTGTGTTGCAAAAGTCAAACCCTGCTACCCACCCAATTTTGTAAATAAAATTTTATTAAAGCATAGCCACACTGATTTATTTACACACTGTCTAGACTGCTTTTGCATTACAGGGATAGCATTGAATAATTGTGACATAGACTGGATGGCCTGCAAAGTTGAAAATATTTACTATCTGGTTTTTTACAGAAAAAGTTTACCAGTCCCTGGCTTAGATGATCCAGAAGAGCCCTCCCATTTTGGGGTTTCAGAACAAGCATTTGTTCATTTGTTCAATTTGTATTTGAGCATCCATTACATTTCAGGCTTCAGACCATGCACTGGGGGTGGGGGAGGGGCGGGCGGGAGAGCAGTGAGCTTCCATTTTATAAAGTCAGGCAGACAGTAGGCAAATAAGTAAAACTTATAGTCTATCACATAGTAGTAAGAGCTACAGAGAAGAATGAAGCAAGAGAGATGGAGAGTAAGAGCAGGAGAGGAGCCTGCAGTTTATGAGCATGGTCAGGAAAGGCCTCCCTTAGAAGATGACATTTGAACAAAAATCCCAAGGTGAGGGACAGAAGCCAGGTGGCCCATGGAGGGAAGAACATTCCAGAAAAGCATGTGCAAAGGCGGTAGCAATGTGTCTGGAGAAGCTGAGAAATAGCAGGGAGGCCATTGTTGCTGGAGCAGAGTGAGCAGCGGAGAGGATGGTTAGGGCTGTCATGTAGGGCCTTACAAGCCATTGTAACTTCTCAAGCCATGGAGAACCTTGAGAAGAGGAATAACATGACTTACATTTTAACATGGTCATTCTGGTACAGTGCTGACAATAGGCTGGGCAGGGGGGCTTGGAGAGGGGAACCTGGGAGACCAGTCTGGATGCTATCAGGTTAGGAGGTAGTAGATAATAGTGGCTCAGATTCGGGTGATGGTGGCAGGACAGAAAGAAGTAGTTTGAGTCTGAATAGTTTTTGAAGGTAGAGCTAACATGATTTGCTAATCAATTGACATAGGGTGAGAGATAAAGTCAAAGATGACTTGGATTTTGGCGTGGGCAACTGGAAGAATGAAGTTTCTACTTATTGATGTGGGGAAGCTTCCAGGAAGAATACGTTTTATGGGAAAGATTGATCAGTGTTCCAGTCAGTGCTTCTTAAATGCTCAAGTACAATATTAATTAGGCAATTGCATATTCAGATCTCTCATTTGGGGGAAGGCCTGGGATACAATAAATTTGAGAATCAAGCGTGTGCTGATGATATTTTAAAGTGATGGACTGTATGAGTTCACCAGGAAAATGAATGTAGATAAAAGAAGATGTTGAAGGACCCCGGAACATCCCAAAACTAAGATCAAAGAGATGAAGATTAACCAACATTGAGTTGATGAAAGATAGTCAGTGCTCCTCCTGGATAACATCCAGAGCTTGTGAATTCCTGCAAGTCTGTGGAGCAGAGTGATCAGCAGGTCTAATGTTGCCGACAAGTAGTTAGGAAGATGAAGACCAGCTGATCGATTGATCATTGACTTGCGCACTCTGTAGAGGTCATGGGTAACCTTGCAAAGAGGGTTTGGTTGGAGCGATGGGGATAAAAATCCCACTTTGAGTGGGTACAGGAAGAGAATGAGAGGAGAGAAATAGCAGAAGGTGAGTATAGACAAGTCTTTCAAGGAACCCTTCCTTATAAGGATGAAGAGATGGGGTGATAACTGGAAAGGAAGTTGTGGGTTTTTTGTTGTTGTTTGTTTTGTTTTCATCTATATAGCAGACAAACAATATAGGAGAAATTAGAGCAAACAATACAGGAGAGAGGCAAATGACTGCTATGTGTATGTGGGGTGGGGTAATGTGAGGAATGAGCTGCCGTTGTGAGGTCTTTGATGGGTGAGAACAAACTGGACCATGCACAGGAATCAAGAAGATGTGGTGGAGACCCATGGAGATTGTCTCTGATTGCTGCTGTTTTTCTCAGGGAATTAGGAAGAAAGGTCAGCTGCAGAGTTAGGGTGAAGAAGGAGGTACTAGATTTGAGGAGGAATGAGAAAGTAAAGATCCATACTTGGGAAATGTATGATTGCTGAGCAGCATCAAGGACTGACACTGAGGATAGTGGTGCTAAATTTAAAGAGCGTGGTTAGCCATGTTAGTGCCATTCTCCAGCCAACTTCAGCTTATGGGTCCAGGCATGGAGTAGGATTTAACTGTGCTTGGAGTTTTGCTAGGTGAATAAGGTGGCCAAGACCAGGCAAAAAAATTGATAGTTTCTGCAGGGAATCTATACTAATAGAAGAGTACTATGCTAATTAGACTGGGTCAACCGGACATCTTCCGGACGTCCAACTTCCTTCCAGACAAAGCCACGGTGGCGGGGGCTGAGGCAGAGGCAGTTAGGGGTGATCAGGCTGGCAGGGAAGCAAGCAGTTAGGGGCGATCAGGCTGGCGGGGGAGCAAGGAGTTAGGGGCGAGATCAGGCTGGCGAGGGGAGGGCAGTTAGGGGGCGATCAGGCCGGCAGGGGAGCGGTTAGTTGGCGATCAGGCCAGCAGGGGAGTGGTTAGGGGGCAATCAGGCTGGCAGGCAGAGGCAGTTAGGGGCGATCAGGCAGGCAGGCAGAAGTGGTTATAGGCGATCAGCAGGCAGGCAGAGGCTGTTAGGGGCAATCAGGCAGGCAGGCGAGCAAGTAGGAGCCAGTGGTCCTGGATTGTGAGAGGGATGTCCGACTGCCGGTTTAGGCCCGATCCCTGCAGGATCGGGCCTAAACCGGCAGTCGGACATCCCCCGAGAGGTCCCAGATTGGAGAGGGTGCAGGCCAGGCTGAGGGACAACCCCCCCTTCACAAATTTTGTGCACCAGGCCTCTAGTTAATTATAATGATGGGCCATGGACTTGAACTCACTTAAGGACCAAAGTATGGACTTGAGGGGGATGCAGGACAGGTTGAAGAATTGTTGGGAATGGGTACTAGAGGGTGCTCACTGGAAAGTTAGAGGCACTGCTAGTGAGATGCTTGCAAGCAAGATCTATGAAGGAAGCGGAATTTATTAGTGAACACAAGGACTAGGGTGTGGTAATGGGACTGAGTGGCTGACATAGAGTATGGACAAGATTCTTGGGCGAGAAGAGGTCAAGGAATTGAGAGGTCAGGGAGTTGAAAATGTAAATCTTCATACCTGTAATCACTAGGAATTATGTCTGGGCAGATGTCAGAGAAACTGATCCAGGAGCATAAAATTGAGGAGTGATAGGGAGTGACCTCTGGGGGCCAGTAGATGAACTGCCACACAGACAAGTCTGTGATAGAACACACAAATCTGGTTAAAGGTATGTGGGCAGCCCCGGGGAGGAAGAGACTACCCAGCCAGACATGACATAAATATTTTATTGTTTCCACAGAACTTATTTACATTAGCATGAATTTTAAACCTGTGTACCCATAACGAGTGTAGAAATGCCAACTGTTTGTTACAATTGAAATGGAAAGAAAAATGCACGGTTCTCTGAACCCACAAGCACTAACATTGTATGTTGGCACATGGACCTGCACGTCCACAAATCTGCTGTTTTTTTTTTTTTTTTTTTTTCTGGGCTGTGGCATTAATTGACATGAACATGAAACAGCCACAGGGCTCAGGAGTCCTGGGGTGGAGCCCAGCCAGATGGGTACAGAAAGTGAGTGATTCTTCTTTTCTTTAGCCCAGAAGTTGATGCATCAACTTAAGTCTGAAATGAAAAATTTGAATTACTGACACTCCCCTTTTTCCTTCATGGTGCGCGCCATCAAAACAACATTGTTCACTCAACTGTCTACATAGATCGTGCTCTTATTAAAAATGGCTAAAATATGTGCGCTGTTTTGAAATGTTTCGGATTGAACGGTATTTCTAATGTTAACCTTTTTGGTTGCACACTAGATTAAGGTTTTATGTGCCACCACTGACTGGGCTATATTTAGTTGTCTTTCTTGGTGGATATGCATAATTGAAAACGTGCAAATGAAAACATCCCTCTGTCCCCTCTTCAAATTAAGACCTTTTTATGAGTCTCACAGTAGTGCTTCACTTGATTTCTATGTTTCTGACAATTTTGTGGGTGGAGGACCTTTTTGCTCTTTAGTAATTATCCCTTTTTGGGAGACAGGTCCAAAATAGACCTTGCTTATATGGAATTCCTCAGATTCTCAGAGTGACATTTCAATGTTTATCTCAGCTTATTAACATAAAAACTCTCTTGATGAAATTCTGTGTATGTATCTGTGTATCTGAATAAACTTGCAAACCTGTAGAATTCCCAGAATTTTTATTTATTTTTCCCCTTCCTTCCCTCCTTCTCATTCCTTCCCTCCCTCCCTCTCCTCCTCCTCCTCCTCCTCCTCCTTCTCCTCCTCCTCCTCCTCCTTCTCCTCCTCCTCCTCCTTCTCTCTCTTTCCTCCCTCCCTCTCTTCCTCCCTCCCTCTCTCTCTCTCTCCCTCTCCCTCTCTCTCTCTCTCTCTCTCTCTCTCTCTCCCTCCCCTCCCCTCCCCTCCCCTCCCCTCTCCTCTCCTCTTATTCACACCCCCAAGGACATGCTTAGAAAGAGGAATGGGGAGAGAGAGAATATATGTCCTGACTGGTAATTGAACCTTTTGGTTTTTCATGATACCACTCAACCAGTTGGGCTACTCCAGCTGGGCCCAGAGTTTTTAAGAGTGATATTTTAGCTTTATCCCAGATATTATTTTTTCCTTAGAGTTGCTTGAGTTTGGTGGGGTCTACTGCTTATTATTCAATAAATTAAAGGTAACTGACACATTAATTTGGTCTTTCAATGCCATTGATATCATAGTAATTCTAGTAGAGATACTTCCTATATAATAATAGACAAATATGCAAATTGACCATACCTCCGACACACCCACAAGCCACGCCCACCATCCAATCAGAGCTAGTATGCAAATTAACCCAAACCAAGATGGCTACAGCCACAGAGAGCAAGGTTCCCTAGGTAACAGAGGAAGCCAAGCTTTCTGCCAGCCGTTGCAGGCCTAAGCCTCCACTCAAGCTACAAAGTTTCAATTATAGAAGGTAAACAAATTCAAACAAATGGCAGCAGAATGGAGCTTGAGAGAGCAGGCCAGGGTTGCCACTGGCAACAGGGGAAGCAAAGCTTTCTGCACACCCTGGCCGGGCCCACCCACTTAAGGCAACAAAGTTTCAATTATAACCCCAACACAAATGGATTCGGGCCTCGGAGGGAGCCCCAGGCTTGGCTCTGCTCCAGGCTACAAAGTTTCAGTTGTAGAAGGAAAATAAATTCCAGATACTAGGGTCTCCGCTTGCGTCCCAGGGGGCGTGGCCCACCTGCAAACCATCACAGGCCCCTCGCTCAGGCCGCCCCATGCCCCAAGAGAACCCCACCCTGATCAGGGACACCCTTCAGGGCAAACCAGCTGGCCCCCACCCCTGTACCAGGCCTCTATCCTATCTAATAAAAGAGAACTATGCAGATTGATCATCACTGCAACACACAATATAGCTGCCCCCATGTGGTCAAAGATCCTGCCCCCATGTGGACACAAGATGGCCACCACAAGATGGCCAGCAGGAGAGGGCAGTTGGGAGGCACACGGCCTGCAAGGGAGGGCAGTTGGGAGGCACCCGGTCTGCAAGGGAGGGCAGTTGAGAGGGACCAGGCTTGCAAGGGAAGGCAGTTGAGAGGGATCAGGCCTGCAAGGAAAGGCAGTTGGAGGTGATCAACCCTGCAGGAGAGGGCAGTTAGGAGTGACCAGGCCAGCAGGAGAGGGAAGTTGGGGGCAAACAGGCTGGCATGGGAGTGATTAGGGGGTGATCAGGCTGGCAGGCAGAAGCGGTTAGGGGCAATCAGGAAGGCAGGCAGGCAAGCAGTTGGGAGCCAGCAGTCCTGGATTATGAGAGGGATGTCTGACTGCCCGTTTAGGCCCCTGGGATCGGGCCTAAACGGGCAGTCGGACATCCTTTGAGGGGTCCGAGATTGGAGAGGGTACAGGTTGGGCTGAGGGACAACCCCCCCTCCGTGCACGAATTTCGTGCACCAGGCCTCTAGTTTACAAATACAAATGAAGAAATGAAATTAAATTATTTGGTTACTGTTGCTTTCTTTCTGGTTGTTCTGTAATGACCAGATCTCTCTCCAATAATGTTTAAAATTTTTAAAAAGTCATAACTTTCATTTTTGCCTATCAGGTAGTTTTTAAGATATTTATGGTTTACCTCTGCAGATCTTTTTGTTGTTGTTGTTGTTTATTTATTAGACATAGTCAATGATTACCCACAGCCCAAGGCTTCTAGGCATGTAGACTGTAAAAATCCACAATTAAACAAGGCAGCTAAAATTGCACAATGAAGGTGAAAAAAAGTTCAGGGCTTTATTTAGTAAAGAATGACAAGCTGAAATATAGATCCTGCTCAGCACCTAAGGTTAACAAATTAGAGCTCTACTGAATGAGGACAGGGCGGGAATTGCAGAGATGAACAAGGCCTGTGATGGACTGATGAAGGGAAGGAAGTTGGAGCCTTCAGCTAGGGATAGAATTTCACAGGCAACAGTAGATCTATCTGTGCCCAGGATGACTGTGCTGGAGGCACTGCAGCTGATCTTACATGATGATGGCAGGACATGTAATAACTTGATTAAAATGACAGATTGAGGTCAGTGACCCCTTGCACACTTTCCGGCGTGGTACACGGAGAGCAGTGATCCAAATGCTCTTCTTGGTAGAGCACCTGCCTTCAGTCCCCAGTGGAATTTCTTTTGGTCCCACGTCTACTCTTAAGCAGCATTTGCTGCCCTATGGACTCAGTATGATGGGATGGGTCTGGTTTGTTCAGCCATGCTGGGCCATCTCACTGGGCCCAGGGAAAGGGAAGCCACAGGGCACATGGGAGTATCTCTCCGATTCACTGAGGAAATCTTACCTGGACTACCACAGAAGCCTCCTCAGCAGTCTACCTCCCTCTTCTCTTGACAGCTATTCCCAGTCCCATCTACTGTTGACATAGCAGCTGTTCTAATTCCTTTTCTATGCCTTTGATGGTCCTCCACTATAAAGAGGATAAAATACAGACATTACCTCATGGTCTCTGTAATCCCTGTCACTCTCCTCCCTTGCTCGGCATGCTGGCCTCCTTGGTCATCTTCTTGATTTTCTAAATTCCCAGGTTCTGTCACACCTCAGGACATTGACATGTCCTGTTTCCTCCTCCTGGAACGTTCCTGTTTTCAATCTTCATCTGGTTCTTTTTTCCTTATCTTTTAATCACAATAAAAATGCTACCTTCTCAGAAAGGCCTGTCAGCAGTGAGTTCTGCCAGCCCCCATTCATCTTCATCTCAGCCCCTCGTTGGTTTCCTCTGTGAGGCTGTCACAATTATAAGTAACATTTGTGCATTTGCTCCTTTGGCCATCTCTCCCATCAGAAGGTAACCTCTCTGAGAGCTAGGACCTCTCATGTCTTGTTACCATTGCAATCCCAGAATAGCATTAAGTATGCCATTAATAGACACTCAAATAGTTATAGAATAAATGAAGGAAAAGTAACAGTGATATACATACACTGTTACAATTGATGGGTCGCTTTTTTGTTGTCCCTCCCTCCCCTTTCAGTATATAGGCTTCGTTACTTTCCTTAACCCAGCTTAGGTGTGCCACTCCCAGAAGGAAGTCAAGAGCTCACTCTGGGAGCTTTGGGTCTAGCGGTGCTTGCTTGATGTTTTGAGACAATTAAAAATATTGTTGGAGCTTTAATAGCAAGTTAAGTCCCTAGTTATTATGACCGCCGTCATCAGCTTGCTAAGCAGAAGATCTTGGAAATGATACCACCTTTTTTACTTTCTGCAGCACCAGTTGCCATCTTTCAAAGCTGTCATCTCATCCTTCTCTTTTGCCACAAGATGCCCCCAGTCTGTTCCTTCCTCTGCTGTTACCATTTCCGCAAGTCGACCAGTTCTGGATCGTGGTTCCTTGCCATTCCCCGTGATATTTTCGATTTAGTCAGTTTGATCTGTTTCTTGTGTTGTTTCTCCCACTGCATAGTCGTAGACATTTCTTACACTGTTGTTCCTTGGATCTCCAGACTCCGCTGTCCTTTTCCTTCTTGGCTCCTCTCACTAATTCTTATCTTCTTGTGATGACAAACTGCCCTCTATGCCAAAACCCAGTCGCCTCTTTTTCCAGTGATGCCTATGCCAGAATGGCATGGCTCTCCACATGAATGGCCAAGCAGCCTTTAGCCCTTCTCCAGGCCCAGGTCATTTATTCGAGCTCTCTGCACTTTTCTTTATGACCTTTCTCAAGGTTCACCTTGGAAAATTGTCAAGAGCAGTGACTGCTCATTCTAATGCTTGCTTGGTGCCATGACATGGACCCCAGTTCAACTTACTGTCTAAGGGCAGACTTTCCCTTTGCTCCACCTGGAAGCCTGTGTCAAATAAAGTGACTTTGCCCTTATTAAGTCCTAAAACACTTAACACAGGCCCACTATTGGGCTATCTATTAATTCAGCAACAAATATTTATTGATCACCTGTTTGCGTCAGACACTGTTCTACATGGCAGTTGGTGAGCAAGACATTGAAACTGTCCATACATTCTAGTGGGCACATGCACGTATTTACAGTGTGTGCATAGTATAAGTATTTGTATATGTATTAACTAAATATGTTATTATACACTGTTATGTAAGTAAATTGTGTCTTGCCAACAGGGCTATAAGTTTTTCAGAAACTTTTTTTACTTTGCATACTGTACTGCTTGGGAGAATGCTGAGTACAGAGCAGGTATTTCAATAAGTTCAATGACTACATTAAAAATAAAATACAAAATAGAGAATTGTTGTCAGAGAAAAACATGCCATGTCTTTCCCTGTTGTATGTTGGAGTAGGGTTTTTGGGGTACTGTTGAAAGAAGCATTTCTGGAGGATGAGATATGGTAGAAAGTTTATTTTTATGGAATTATACCCCTGAGTTTCCAACCATTTCCCTTAGTGCAGTAATAGAAGAAATGTAGTAAAGCTAAAATCAGAGTCAGTGTCCAGAGTTTCCTTTCCATGTTGGAGCAGGGTCCAGCACAGCATCAGGCTAGCTACAGTCCATTAGTCGAGTGTGTGTGTGGGGTGTCCGCATGGCAGTGGGCTACACGGGAGAATGCCAGGAAGCCAAGCATGAGTGGAACTTGCAGTGGCCATGCCCATTTTGGCCAATGACCTTGGTTCCCAGGTGTGACTAACAGGAAGCACCTTCCCAAGATAGCATGTGGCTATCTTCCCTTTGTCCTCAGTGTTTTGCAGGGAACATACCTATAATGTCTGGCCTTGCATTTATTCCTTTCCTATTATTAATATAGCTAATTACTCTGTATCAGAAGTACATTCAAGTGAGATACAACACTCCACATATAATTGCCTTGATGCAATGTCTAATTGCAGTCTAGCGCTCCTGCATTAGTGGGTGTTTCCCTGTGATGGGTTCACGATATGCTAGCTCACTATATCTGAATATAAAACAGTTTCACTTAAAGTTCACATTGTAAGCAGGGCAATGTTTATAGATCTAGAGTTGTAATTTCAAGCACTGGTAGATAATATTACTACATAATAATCTATTTATCGACTCAGTAAAATAACAAATGTAAGAAATACTGAAGCATCCACTGTGTGCTAAGGAAAACCACACTCCTGTATGTCTCCTCCACTTTCAGTACTTCAGTTTTGATGCTCCTGGTCACCAGACATGTGAGGGTTTCCCCGCACCAGATACAAGTTGGATGTGCTACAGTCTAACTCAATTCTGACACTGTTTACCTGGGGATCCCATCATATCCCACAGGGTAAGGGCTTAGTTCCGCAAGACTATATCCACTTCAGATGCCAATCACAAAACCAGATTGGCACCTGTTCTTCTGACCTACAGCTTTAAATTGGAGGTTCTTGTGTCCCTCTTCTTGAGATCAATTTGCTAGAGCAACTCACAGAAACACAGTTTCCTTTTACTAGATTACTGGTTTATTATAAAAGAAACTAGAGGCCTGGTGCATGAAATTCAGGCACCGGGGTGGGGGGACCCCTCAGCCCAGCCTGCACCCTCTCCAATCTGGGACCCCTTGGGGGATGTCTGACTGGGGGCGCAGTGAGGGGCAGTGAGGGTCGATCAGGCCGAAAGAGGGGGACAGTTGGGCATCTCTCTCACAATCCGGGATTGCTGGCTCCTAACAGCTCACTTGCCTGCCTGCCTGATCGCCCCTAACCGCCTCTCCCTGCTGGCCTGATTGCCCTTAACTGCCCCCCCCTGCTGGCCTGGTTGTCACCAACTGCCCCCCCCCCTGCTGGCCTGGTCACCCCTTACTGCCCCCCCCCCTTCCGCTGGCCTCGTCGCTCCTTACTGCCCCCCTGCCAACCTGGTTGCCCTCAACTGCCCCTCTGCCAGCCTGGTTTCCCCACGCAGCCTGCTGTTCAGTTGTTTGGTCATCTCTCACTAATCCCCCTGCCGGCCTTGTCGCCCCATGTAGCCTGCTGTTCGGTCGTTTGTCCGGTTGTTTCGGTCATGACGGCCCCTGGCTTTTTATATATATTAAGATAGTGACCCAGTGCACTGATTTGTGCACATTGAAAGGAAATTAATTAGAAGGTGGCTGGCAGGGCAGGACTGGGCGAGATGGGCTGGACACACCCTGGAGCCAACCTTCCGCAGTCCGGCTTCTGCAGAGTGAGCAGGGTCCCTCCGGCAGGTGGGGTCCCTCGGCCTGGACTGTGGGGATCGGGCCAAAACCGGCTCTCTGACATCCCCCGAGGGGTCCCGGAGTGTGAGAGGGAACTCTGCAAAGTTGCTGTCATGCAGGGTGTGGAACGCAAACACAATTGTGCAGTAAACCAGATTTGTGGCCGACAGTGCCCCAGCAACAACATAAACCACAGCCAAAGGTGGAATCGCTCGGCCCTGCGAGGAATTGGGCTCCCATAAGACATTCTATAAAGATACATACTTGATTCTTTTAAACTATGTAGAGCTGTGCTTGCAAATTATATTTTAGGGGTACCGTATCACATTTCCTTGCCTAAAAATCCACATGGTTCCAGCATTTGGAGGTGTCAAGAATGTAATTGACTCCATCCTTAGTTTTTCCTGGGTAAAACTGACCAGGATAGCTTGACTCTTATGCAAAATACAAGTTATTTATTTATTTATTTATTTATTTATTTATTTATTTTTAAATACATTTTATTGATTTTCTACAGAGAGGAAGGGAGAGGAATAGAGAGTTAGAAATATCGATGGGAGAGAAACATGGATCAGCTGCCTCCTGCACACTTCCTACTGGGGACGTGCCCGCAACCAAGGTACATGCCCTTGACCGGAATCGAGCCTGGGACCTTTCAGTCCGCAGGCTGACGCTCTGTCCACTGAGCCAAACCGGTTAGGGCAAAATACAGTCTTATTAAATTATGTTCATATGAAAATTCCAGTGAGAGGGAGGCAGGAGTACTAAGCAAGCCTATTTTAAAAATAATATGGAAAAATCATATGAAAGTAACAAAGAATATTGTGAAAAAAATGAATAATGAGAGGAAACTGGCCCGATTAGATAGAATATAATGTCAAGCTATCATAATTAAAGCCATTCTGTATCTGTGGGAATAGTTTCATCAGTGAAACAGGATAATGTAGGTATAAATGCAAATACATGTGGGAATGTAATATGTAATAAAAATGAATTTCACATCAGTGGGTAAGAGATGAATTTGCCAACAGATTTATGTTAGGCAATTTGCTGACCATTTAGGAAAAAAGTAGTAGAGCAGGCCCTCCCCTGTAGTCCTTACACCAGAAGTAGTTCCTGATGGACTAAAGTTTTAAATGTAAAAACTGAGATTATAAAAGTACTAACAGAAAACATGGACATCTTATTTTGTAATTTTGGATTATGGAAGGCCTTTCAGTAAAACGTCCAATACAGAAACTCTAAGGAAAAAAGAATGATAAATTTGACACATAAGCATTAAAAGCTTATCTATTACAAAAAAAAAAAAAACTCATAGAAAAAATTAAAAGATATATGACAAACTGGGAAACATATTTGCAAAGATGTGACCACGACTTATTGACTGAGTATGTTAAGGTTCTGATTATAGTTTGATGGAATGGAATGGAATTCTATGTCCTGAAACAAGTTAACTTTTCCTGTCTTTCACATTTTGGTAGATAAGGGATTTCAAAAGGGTCATTGGCTTCACTCAACTCTCCTCTTTAAAGGGTTAAATTATAGTGTTTAACACACTGCTTATTACCAGCAAACTGCACATACTGTGGTACTGTGTAGAGATGGGTTTTGAGGAACAGGTGTAGATCTCAGGGTTTGTAGTGAGAGGATCTGGGGCAGTGGTTTTGTTTTCTGCTCCCCCTCCCCCTTCCTCTGCATGTTTCTATAGGCCTGTCATTCACCTCCCTGTGCCTCAGCTTCTTTCTTCCCTTCCTTTGGTTTCTCACCTACCAAATGAATCTAGTAATAATCATTCCATTGGGATTTTTGTGAGGGCAGGAAATGATAGAATGCAGGTAAGTTTATACAAGTCTAATAGGATAATGGCAGCAATCTGTAGATTTTTCTTCCAGGGCTGAATATAGTGGCACTTTATGAAGGAGCCAGTGCTTTGAACTTAGTGATGGGCTCCTCTCATTGTGTTATGAGGTCTTCACATCATTGTGCTCATACTTCATGTCTATGAAAGACATGTAAACTAACAAAGGCATTTTTAGAGGAGAGGTCCTTGGTCTTTCAGGAAGTATAAACTGTTACCCTGCTTCTGTGTTTAAAGAATATTTGTAATCTTTATCATTCTTTTGGAGTTAGAGGTATGTGTTTTCATTAGAAAACATTAATTATTTCCCAATTGGTCATTTTCTTGCTCACCTGACCACCCAACTATCTGTCTCTGTGTGTATCAGTATATTTATTTTTCCCAAAGTATGTGTAATTCCTCCAAGAGAAAATGGCATTCAAGTGATTTGGCATATAGACATTAAAAAGAAGAAAGAAATCCCCAGAAATGTGTTAGAAAGACAGAGGTTCTTTGTTCAGTGTGATTGGAAGATGGAACACTAGCAGCTGCTGTCCAACTACAGAATCACTCTCTTGATAAGTTCTCACATGTTGAAGAGGAAGCGTTGTATCAGGTTTTGCAAAAGGTGCTTGCTGGCATCAGGTAATGGCTGGTTGCTGCTTATGGGTAGGCATTGAGTCTCTAAAGCTGACAGTACCCCTAGGACTATGCCTGTTAGAACTGGTGGAAACACCAAGGACTATTAATCCAGTCTCCTAATTTTTCAAATGAGGGACTAATGCAAGGCTCAGAGAGGTGAAGTGGATTGTCTAAGTTCAAGTAGGATCCTGGGTGCCTGGCTCCATACCCCAGTGTTGTCTCCATTTGTGTTTTGTGTCTATCTGGGAATTTGTCTGTTTGTCTGTGACCCCACCCCACGGCCTCTTGGTCACAATTGATTGTTCTAGGCTTGATTCCTGACCAAAACCAGGCCAGTCCGTTTCCCTATCTTTCTGAGTCTGATTGATGGCCCCAAGAATGGTAAATCTGATAAAGAGAGGAAGTCTCTCTGGTGGATTAATGTCAGGTATACAGCTATGGGCTGTGATGGGCATTGCCATCCCTAGTAAAAGAAGCTGTTTTTGGCTGTTCTTGAAACCCATCACATCCTTACCCTTCCAGAAGTTTGGATATTTTTCTCTTGGATTTTATGAGTCAGCAATCATTCTTTTTACTTAAAATCCTTCCTATTGCAATTCTCGCACTAGCAATCAAAAGAATATCGATTAATATTTCCATTGACATATTTATTTTAATACTTAGTGTGATTCTCCTTTTCATTTCTTCAGATTCTTCATACTTAAAGATTATGGCACAAAATTCAATAAGTAGTTGTCTCATTTGTTTATAGTCTGAGTTTACAATCTAAGAGAATAACCAGATTATACACATTTGATCACAGTGAATGTGTTTCTTACCATCTGTAATTATAATTTCATTCCAGAGCAGTTATAGACTGGGGCATTTAAATAATCTATTTGAGACATTTTATTAGGGTGAAGGAGGCTTAATTATTATTATTTCTTTAATCTTCTTCACTTATTTTAAGCAACTCTTTGCACATATATTAATATTTTTCCAGTGATTTTTAGAGAGAGTGGAAGGAGAGAGAGAGAGAGAGAAAGAGAGAGAGAGAGAGGGAAACATCAATGTGAGAGACATCAATTGATTGCCTCCTGTATGCACCCCGACTGAGGCCAGGGATTGAACCTGCAACCCAGTTACCTGCCCTTGTCTGGAAATTGAACCCATGAACCTTTGGTGGGCAGGCTGATGCTCTGTCCACTGAGAAACACCAGCCAGGGAAGACACCAGTTTTCTGTATGGATACAGAAAGCATCTACCATGGTGCCCAACATGTCACTCCATGTTAATTTTTCTTTTCTTACTGGGAACAGTAAGAAATAGCGTTTCCTTGTATACAGATACTAGAGGCCCGGTGCACAAAATCTGTGCACTGGGAGGGCGGGGTCCCTCAGCCTGGCCTGTGCCCTCTCGCAGTCCAGGACCTTGCTCCTTACTGCCCACCTGCTCACTGCTCCTTAGCACTGCTGTAGCCTGGCTTCTGGCTGAACAGCGCTCCCCCTGTGGGAGCTCACTGACCACCAGGGGGCAGCTCATGCATTGAGCGTCTGCCCCCTGGTGGTCAGTGTGCATCATAGGGACCTGTCATTTTGCCCTTCCATCAATTTGCATATTAGGCTTTTATTATATTGGACTATTTAACATTTTAACTGGGAAATTGATACCCTATCACCACCCCTCCTAATTGCTGAATGTCAGCTGAGCACTGGTTCCAGCTGTTGTAGAAGGTTATCCAGGTAGGTACTTAATAGATTTTGTTCAACATGATAATCTTTGAGAACCAGCAAAATGCTATAAAGTGTCTTCCTACCATCAGTATTGCTATCACCAAATGTTTAGTACCTTAGAGGTTACAAAGTTCACGTACATAAAATCAATCCTCATAATAACCCAGAAAGATATCTTTTAATTAAAGAAGCTGAAGCATGGGTTGTTTTTAAATATATCTTGCTTAAGAACACAATTCTGACCCTGGAACTAAAAAAAAAAAAAAAAAAAAAAGTATTCTGTCTGAGTCAGTATTTTTTTTTTTTAACATCACAGTGATAATACGAAATCTGAGTACTTCCCATGAAAAATTTGGAATCTTTAGATATCTCTAATTCTTGTTTCATTAAATTATCGAATGAATTGATACCAAGGATGAGGAACCCTGATATTAAGCTTCCCTGGTGACTTGGGACCCCACCCCCTTCAGAGCACTCACATACTGTCGTATCGTCCTCATGCCACATGCCACACAAGTCAGGAGTGTGTGAGTGTGTTTGTTTTGAGGAGATTGGGGATGGGGAAGGTGGTGTATAAGTGAAAGCACTTTGTTAGTCACTAAGATGGTTTGAAAGGTGAATCAGATATCCTCACCCCACAGACCTTGGGTCTGTATAAAGGCAGTGAGCTGAAGAACAGATTCAGTTAATGGGAGGAACGGGAGCCTGGAAGGACAGTTCATAACCATAGACCTTGGGGAAATGAGATACAAGGAGTCCAATTTGGCTAGAGCATATCTTGTGTAAGAATAAATAGAGAAGGTTGGGAAGGGAGAGAAGGGCTAGGTCAGGGTAAGGAGTTTGAACATCCTTCTTTGGGCAGTTGGGAGCCATTGATGGTTTTTGAATGGTTTGATCATAGCTTGGGCACATATTTCTTACTCGAGTAAACTTTGATATCTCTGTTTCCCATGCCCCTCACATAAACAGCCCCGTTGGTTCTACTTACAGAATAAATTGTGGGCTTACCACTCTGCTCCGCTGCCATTAGCCTCACCCAAGTCCCTGTCATCTCTCAGTTGGGTTGCCATGGCAGCTTCTTTGGTGGCTTGCTGCTTTCACTCTTGCCCTGCCAACCAGTCCAGTGTAAGTAAAAACTATCATTGTCCTGGTTAAAGCCCTGCATCATCTTTTCATCACACTTGGAATAAAATCCAAACTCCTTGTGTAACCCTACATGGCCTGACCCTGCCACTCTCTGACACATGGTTTACCATCTCTTCCCCTCTCTCACTTGGCTCTTACCACTCTGGCCCCTCTGTTTTCTGAACCCAAGCTCCTTCCCACCTCAGAGTCTGTGCATTTGTTTGCTTCATCTGCCTAGAATGCTCTTTCCCCAGACCTTCACATGATTATTAGCTCCTTACCAAAAGATGCCTTCCCTGCCCCTTGATGTACAGTAGTCCCTGCCCCAGTCACACCCTCTGTCATTTACTGGGAATCATTTTCTTCATAGCACACTTACTACTGTCTAAATGGGTTTCTTTATTGACTTGAGTTTATTGTCCTCCAACCTGCTCAACTAGATGTGAGCAGGGATTTTGTTTGGTTCACTGCTGTATCGTCAATACCTAGAAAAGTTTTAGCACATAGTACATATTTATTGAATTAATAAATTTAGAGATTTGAATGAGTGGGGCAGAGAGGCCAGACCGGAGCCTGCTGCAGTGTGGGCAGTACCGGGTGCACTGAGAGGCTTTTCAGAGGAAGCGAGGGGCAAAGGCAGGATTTGCCATGGTTTGGAGTGCTGAGTCATTGCAGAGGGAAGAGGTAGAGACATTTGAACTTGGACCAGCTATAAGGAACCCAGGATTCTTTTGGATACAGCCAACCATCTTCATTACAACCCCATCCCAGACTCCTGCCTTCAGAAGAACTTGAAGCCTCCAACTTCTGGTGCTCTTTGGGTTTTATGACAAAACTGTGTGATTTCCTATAGGAGTCCCCTCACTCCAACCAACCTCTCCTCCATCCACTCACCCACCCACCCAACTCCTTGGAAGCTTACGTTTCAGCTTTCATAGGTCTCCTTTGCCCATTTTCTTTCAGGTCATTTCACCCTCCCCCACACTGTATGTCTTTTTCTCTGTCCTTATTGGGCCTTCCCTTTTATCTTCCTTTCCCCTCAGCTTGCTGGGATTTGAGGAAAGAGTGGAGATAAACGCATGTGTTTCATCTACTAAGTTTAACCAGAGCTCCCCCAAATCCAATTTGGTTGGCTTTTATTTTTCCTAATTTCTTTGCTAGCACTTGGGTTCACGTGCTCACTTGCTATGCCAGATGTTTGAGGAAGATGTCCTTGGGGAGGAGGCAAGAGGGGTCCTAAAATGTCGTGTTCTTGAAATGCTCACGGCGGCTTAGTGTGTGAGATCCCAGAGGCCAGTCATTTCCAACCACTGGACTCTAATAGAAATGTAGTTTCACCCTTATTTGTGTAAACCTTCGGGAGTGTTTTAACATGTTTGTAATAAAATTTGTGGCTTATTGTTTAAAATTGAATTTAAGGTACTAAATCAAAGCTTTTGGTGGCATGCCCCTGACAGCAGGGAGGGCCTGGGAAGTGATCCCTAAGAGCTGATCAAAGGGAGTTGCTGAGCTTTTTTTTTTTTTTTTTTCTGTATTTGTGTTTGGTCCTTTAATCTGGTAGTGTTTCCAGTTCCATTCTGAATACAGTAATGCACACTCCACCCCCACTCAAGTCTTCTTGGCAGCATCTGGCACCGTCTTTGCCAAATGACCCCTGTTCAGGCATCAGCCTGCCTTTGCTATCAAGCCTATACAAGGCAGGAACAATGGTGATTGTCAGGAAATGGGCATAGTTCAAGATCTTATTCATAGCACATTTTTGTTGTAGTAATCAAATGAAAATAGTAAAATTGACTGAGAAGTGATCACTAGTCATTTCTGCCTAGGTTCACCTTTCCTGGCCAGTGAAGATGGTGTGCTTGGAGGAGTGATTGTTCTTCGATCTTGCAGATGTTCTGCAGAGCCCGACTCCTCCCAAAATAAGCAGACACTTCTAGGTAAGCTGGACATAAACAGTATGTGTGTGTCTTTCTCTTTCATTTTTTCAAGACAAGGAAAGATTTATATCCTTAAGTCAATAAGCTGTGGGAGAGCCAGGATGCTCTGTTGACATGTAACGTTCTCTATTCTCCTGATCTTTTTGCATAGATAAACATCCAAAAGATGAATGTTTACTTCTGAGTCTGTGCGTAGAGAATAGTTTTCAAATGGGCTTAGAACCAAGGACCTTCACAAAAGCTCAATATTAAGAATATGGGACCATGTATTTATCCCCTGCCTTATTCTACAAAACATTTGAGATGACCCATAACAATATACACAGTAACATAGAGAGTTCCTTCCTGTCCTCCCTCCCAAAAAGAAACCAGAACCATGTGAAGAACAATTGGCCTAGAAATCCATCCTGACTCCATTGCTTATTAGCTGCGACACCTTCATGCATCAGTCTTACTGCTCTTTGTCACTTCCACATCTGTAAAATAAGGACATCTGCCATGTCCTCTCATAAAGCTGTGGTGAGGACGGACCAAATGAGTGTTTTTCAGATTTGCAGATGTTCATCCAGATGTGTGCTTTTGTGTCTATCCAAATGCATCAGTGGGGATAAAACCCAGCCTGCTCTCCACTTGCCATGGCCCAAACTTGTAGGCTACCTCTGTCCATGGGGTGTCTTTTTCTAATTCATCCACCCAGAGGGGGCATTTAGAAAAATCTGCATAAAGGCCCCAGATAAACTAGCAGGGAGCCTTGTATGTTATTTTTTTATTGACTTTTAAATTGAAGTATACATACATGCAGAAAAGTGCCCAAATCATAGCTGCAACTGCTTGACAAATTGATACAAAGCGAACCCACCAATGTAAGCAGTACCCATATAAAAAAATAGAACTTTACTACAACTCCAGAACACCCCTTGTAATCCCTCCCAGTCTCTACCCCCTCCAAAGTTAACCACTATGCTGACTTCTAACACCATGATTAGTTTTGCTTGGTTTTATATTTTATATAAATGGAATCATAGGATGTGCACTATTTGTGTCTGATGTGGTCAGTCAACCTTAAGCCTGTTAGATTCATCCATCTTATTACACATGTCATTAGTTTGTTCATTTCCATTGTTGTATAGTATTTCATTGTATGGATATTCCAGTCTGTATTTATCCATTCTTCTCTAAGTAATTTTTATATGAGCAGTATAGGTAATTCACAGGTAGTTCAGACCTTTGTATCAAATTCCTTATAGAAAGTGTGGGTGGTGCCTGATCTATGTTGTATGATTGTTGTGGATTGTTATAGTACAAGTCTCTTCATACCCTGAGGTTCTTTGAGTATAAAATAGAAGACTGAGCATTTCTTATGAGTGTAAACAGTATTTTCTCTATAGAAGCCCAAAGAGCTTTCATAAAATCTCTTCCCTCATTTCTCAAAGGAAAAAAAAAAAAGCACTTTTATATAAAGGGCCTCTTTCTTCACCTGGATTCTGACCACCAACCTCATCATATTTTTGGTAATCTCTTTCTACCTATTATACTTGACTAGAGGCCTGGTGTACGAAATTTGTGCATGGGGGAGGGGGTCCCCTCAGGCCAGCCTGCACCCTCTCCAATCTGGGACCCCTCGAGGGATGTCCGACTGCCCGTTTAGGCCTGATCCTGGTGTGATCGGGCCTAAATGGGCAGTTGGACATCCCTCTCACAATCCAGGACTGCTGGCTCCCAACTGCTCGCATGACTGCCTGCCTGATTGCCTCTAACTGCTTCTGCCTGTCAGCCTGATAGCCCCTAACTGCCCTTTCCTGCTGGCCTGGTCACCCCTAACAGTCCTCCCCTGCTGGCCTGGTTGCCTCCAACTGCTCTCCCCTGCTGGCCTGATTGCCTACAACTGCCCTCCCCTGCTGGCCACCTTGTGGCAGCCATCTTGTGTCCACATGGGGGCGGCCATCTTGTGTCCACATGGGGGTGGCCATCTTTGACCACATGGGGGCAGCCATCTTGTGTGTTGGAGTGACAGTCAATTTGCGTATTACCCTTTTATTATATAGGATACTGATTTGGCTTTGGGAAATTTTGTTTTAAATGTCCACCTTTTAAAAAACAAACCAATCTATAATAAAAGTATAATATGCTAATTAGATCAGATGTCCTTCCAGACGACCTTCTGGACGAAGCTGGGGCTGCAAGGGAAGCGCAGGTCCCGGGTGCCTGCTGGCAGCCAGAGGGAAGCCTGGGTCCTGGGTGCCAGAGGGAAGCTGGTGCCAGCAGCCAGGGGAAGGAAGGCCTACTCTTGCAAGAATTTCAAGCATCGGGCCTCTAGTAAATAAATAAATGGCCACCTTTTGTTAAACTAGGGCACATTAACCATTTGCTTCTTAATCATTGCTGAATCCTTTGAATATCTTTCCCAGTTAGATAGTAGAGAGTTTGATCTTAGAATATGCAGAGGATGTAGCTGGGCTTTCCAAAAGGACTCAGAATAACCCTTGGTATGAGGAGTTGGGAGGACAGTTATTAAAACTGCTTCATGGACTGATCTGGACAGAGGGTTAGTTCTTTACTGAGCCTGGTCTCTTGCCCATTAGAGTTACTCCTGAAGGTTGTAAGGTATTTTTGGTGGTATTGAATAGAAATGCATATTTAAGGATAAATCATAGAATTTTTGCTTATGTTAAATAGTTTTTATTAGCAAGTTAGTAATTTTCTCTGTCTTAAGAAGAATGAAATGTAGGGTCAATTTATGAAATAAGTGAAATTTGTTAAAGTGAACTAGAGGGATTGATGTTTGTGAGGTTTACTAAAACTCAGTGAATACTAGTATCAACTCATAGATGCTACAAACTACATGGATGTTTACATTTTGGGCTTTAAAAAAGTTATGTATATTCAGTATGTAGTAAGAAAGCAAACATGGTACAGAAGGATAGGAAGGGAGATGAAAAGCCATCTTTGCTGCCCCATTCTTAGAGCCACCAGTCTCTGGATCTGGTTATTCTTGTGGAAACACCTTCACTCTGTGGGATGTATTCATGCTTCTATTTCTGGATTAGTCAGTAAATTATGCCTCTTTGGTGGGGGGGTGGGGGGAGATTAACACAACTCACACCAGTTCCACTCCCCTTTCCTCCTGACTTTTGTTAGAATTCTTCTCTAGCTTGAAATTATATTTTTAAATTTTATTGCTACTTTAACACACTATTTCTTGACTCATCAACTTTATATAATCAACTATCCCTCACCCCTTAAACTATGTAAGAATAGGAAAGTTCATGTGCTCCTTTCCTTTTTCCTCCTCTCACTCCCAACCCTACCTAACCTCTAGCAACCATACCATTATTGTCATGGTTATGAACATTTACATTCTGTCCTGTAGCTATACTTGTCTCTACTTATCTTTGATGATAGGTTGATTCCAAACAGTGGCAATTAGTAATCAGCATTGACAGTATCAAGATTGTGTAAATAGTATTCACTGCAGATCCCGGTAGTGGAGGATTATACCTATAAGGAAAGTGTCTGTCATAAACCTCTGCCTGCAAAATGAGAATATTTCAAATGTGAAGCTCAGGTGGATTCTTCTGTGTGGCACCCCATCAGTTGCCCCAAATCAGGCCACAACTTCATTTGCTTCATGTTTGGACCATGACTTCTCATTTATCCTACCTAATAATAAACAAATATTCAAATTGACCACACCTCCGACACACCCACAAGCTACGCCCACCATCCAATCAGAGCAAGTATGCAAATTAACCCAACCAAGATGGCTACAGCCACAGCGAGCAAGGTTTCCTAGGTAACAGAGGAAGCCAAGCTTTCCACCTGCCCTAGCCAGGCCTAAGCCTCCACTCAAGCTACAAAGTTTCAATTATAGAAGGTAAACAAATTCAAACAGAAATGGTGGCAGAATGGAGCTTGAGAGAACTTCTGAGGAGAGGTCAAAAGAGGCATTGTGGCTTTCTCCTTGCTGTCACTGTTGGAACACTCATCCTGGGAAAGGCTAACAGCCATCTTGTGAGGACACTCACACAGCATGTGGCAAAAAAGTGTGACCTCCTTCCAACACCCAATGAGGCATGGAGACTTCCTGCCAACTGCCTCACCTCTGAGTGTGAGCCTTCAGATGACTGTAGCCCTGGGCAGATTTCTTGATTGAAATCTCATGAGAAACTCCTTAATTCCTCACTCACAGTAACTGAGATAATAAATGTTTGTTGTTTTAAACGGCTAGATTTTTGTGATAATTTATGCAGCAATAGATAACTAATAAACCTTCTGAATCCTCTCACTGCCAAATGGTCCTCTAATTTGTGTAACAATCTACAATGGCAAATCAGGATGCTCTATTGCATCTGTAGGCACCTCAGACTTCAGACTTCACTATGCATCACTGAATTCTGGTTCTCTTCTTTGGAGCCTCTGGGACAGATATGATCAGTGCCCTCTACTTTGCAGGCCCTAGTCACTCATTTCCAGACTGTCTCCTTCCCACCTCTACTCATCTTCCACTTCCATACTACCACCAGACTTCTCCCTATATAGAGAACCCAACTATGGTCTGAAAAACAAGGGAAGTTAGGAGAAAAGCAGACTGTCCTGAAGCAGAAAGGGCAAAAAAGAGAACCTGACCCAACTGTGACTTAGAGAGCTACACCAATCCCAGGATCAGAGGGATGATAGTGGTTAAAACAAGAGCCGTATAAGTATATGTAATTAGTTTGTTTGTGTGTTTAAGTAAATGTTGAATAACTTCCTATCCTATCTAATAAAGAGGGAATATGCTAATTGACCCTCATGCCATCACAAAGATGGTGGTGCCCACAGCCAATAAGGGGGGAATATGCTAATTGACTGTCACACCCTCAATGATGGCGGCACCCACAGCCAATAAGGAGAGAATATGCTAATTGACTGCCATGCCTTCAATGATGGCGGTGCCCACAGCTACAAGATAGTGGTGCCCAGTCCCCTCAGCCCCGCCGGTGCGCCAGCCTCCGGAGTCCCCTAGTCCCCTCAGCCCCCCAGCCGCCCAGGGCCGGCCCAAAGTGCAGGCAAGCCTTGGATGGCGGCTGCCCAGCCGCCCAGGGATGCCCGAGGCTCAGGTAACCAGGGCCGGCCAAGGCTTGCACTGCTGGCAGTGGCAGCAGCAGAGGTGTGATGGAGGCGTCACCTTCCCCTGATCACCGGTTTGCCTCCTGCCCCTGAGGGCTCCTGGACTATGAGAGGGGGCAGGCCGGGCTGAGGGACCCCTCCCTCCAGTGCATGAATTTTCATGCACCAGGCCTCTAGTAAAACCAAAATATATATTCTTTATCACTCTCATGCTCTCTACTTTTATTTCTCCAATGAGGTTGCACACACACACACACACACACACACACACACACACACACTCACAGTCCTACCTCAGTTGCTCATTTTCCAACAAGGTAGATGGGAACTACTTAACTTAATGGGAAATGCACTTCTTTCATATGACCCCAGAACATGCTTTCAGTGCTGTTTCTGACTACTAGTTTTTCTCCACTCATCTGCAAAGCCCCAAGTTCTGGCCACTCCAAATTGCTTAGTCTTCTTCCAAAGGGTGATTCCCAACCCCCCATCCCCCACCCCCACCCCCCACCCCCAGTAACTTTCACAAGCTGTCACTGTTGCTTAAAATGCCCTGGGCCAATTACATTCCTTCTTTAAGACCTGGGTCAGAAGGGAATCTTCCTACAATCCTTTGGAAGCCCTTCTCCCAGGTGATTTGTTCCTTCCTTGTGTTCTGTTTGCAACATGCAGTTGGCACTCACCATGACACATCCTAGTTATGTGTTAAAGTGTCTGCTCCTCCCTCCAGGCCAGCACTTCTTAACTTTTTTCTGAAATCAATCATTTCAAAGGAATAGTGAACCCTAGTGACTCACATGGACAGTACAGGGATTTGAAATATCTTTTCAATTATTAGAAGATTCACTGCCTTATAAGACTCGTACCACCAGATTGTGAATCATTTGAGGACAGCTTTCTACTTACCCTTCATAGTAGGCTCCCAATAATTAATAGATGAATAAATTAAGCACCAAATGGAATATCCTTATTGATAATTTAGCAGAAATTTTGAAAGAAATTGGCCACTCTTTTAGAAAAATGATAAGTCACATAAAATAACCTCACAAGCTTTCGAAAACAAACAATATGGGTAGAAAGTATTGGATAATGATGAGTGCACAGGAACAAGAAGATCGTTTGGAGACAGTTTCAATGGATCGCAGAAGACAGCCCCAACAAACAGCCTTGTAAAAGGACAATTTGGATGTGAATGTGTTTGTAGCACCCGTCCTCCCACCTCCCACCCCCCAGATCACAAAATGCTGGCAAAGCCTAGCCTACAAATCACTGCTTTAATGCAAAGCAAATGCTTGTCCCTGGAATGAAACAGCTGAGAATAATTAATTTTCCTTGCTTTTAGAGAAGAAAAACCAATATATTTTTACCTGCTAAAGTACAATTACATGTGCTTTCCAGGCCACTATAGAAGTGCTTTATTGAGGCCACTGTATATAGTATGGTTAATAATAGTATAAATAAATACACATTCGTTTTAAGCTTGTGATTCAATACAAGTAATTAGAATATATGCAAATATGTAGCGTAAAAGGCCAATCTCACTATATGGGTACATTTTCTCTCATGTAGCCTGCCCTCACTCTGCTGTTGGGAGCCTGACAGACTTTGTGAACTTCAGGGGCACCTGCCTTAGAGTGATTAGTAGGAAGCAGTGAGCATGGAGACCAATGAGAAACAGACTCCATGTATTTAAGGGAAATCTTAAGCAATTCAGAATAGGAGGCATAGGGACCCTTAAGAGGGTGCAAAGGCTATTTGACCAGCAGCCTTTGTGATAAGCCTATGTTGGAATCCTTCATCCTAAATAGATTTGAGGCCCACAGTTAAGCCAGTGCCTGATCATCTGGTGAGCACACATGGTAATTTTTACTTTCCCTTGAAGTTACTCTCACCTTACTCAGATTCTTGCAATCTAGGAATATGTTCATGATGCTGACAATGGAGTTTATACATAATATTCCAAAAATTTATGTGGAACCAAACAGATCTCGAATAGCCTCAGCAGTCTTGAGAAAAGAAGAACAAACTTGGTGGTATCACAATGCCTGATGTCAAACTATACTACAAGGCCATTGTAATCAAAACAGAGTGGTCCTAGCATAAGAACAGTCCTATAGGTCAATGAACAGAGCAGAGAGCCTAGATATCAATGTATGCCAAAATGATATTTGACAAAAAAACTAAGAGTATACAATGGAGTAAAGACAGTCTGTTCAATAAATGGTGTTGGGAAAATGGAATAGATACATGCAAAAAAAAAAATGAAACTAGACCACCAACTTACACGATACACAAGAATCAACTCAAAATGGATAAAATAATTAAATATAAGTCACGAAACCATAAAAATCCTGGAAGAAGACATAGGCAGTAAAATCTCAGGCATCTCTCATAGCAATATTTTTACCGATATATCTCTTAGGGCAAGGGAAATAAGGGAAAAAATAAACAAATGGCACTACATCAAACTAAAAAGCTGCACAGTGAAAGAAAACATCAACAAAATGTAAAGGGAACCTACTGTATGGGAGAACATATTCATCAACAATACATCTGATAAGGTGTTAATTTCCAAAATATATAAAGAACTCATACAATTTAACACCAGGAAGACAAACAATCCAATTAAAAATGGGCAAAAGACCTGCATAGATACTTCGCCAAAGAGGACATACAAATGGCCAGTAGACATGACAAAATGCTCAGCATCCCTAATAATCAGAGAGATTAAAACCATAATGAAAAAAAAACAAAAAACCGTAATGAGATATCACTTCACACCTACCAGAATGGCTACCATCAATAAATCAACAAACAACAGGTGCTGGCAAGGATGTGAAGAAAAGGAAACCCTTGTGCACTGTTATGGGAATAGAGACTGGTACAGCTACTGTGGAAAATAGTATGGAGTTACCTAAAAAAATAAAAAATGGAACTGCCTTTTGACCCAGTGATCCCACTTCTGGGAATACAGCAGGTCCTCGGGTTACGTCGGAGATCCGTTCCTATGGCACGATGTAACACGATTTCGCCATAAGTCGGAACCCACCCACATAAGCACCTACGTCACTCACATGGAGCACATACACAGCAGTAATGAAGTGAAACAGTAAAAAAAATTTTTAAAAAAGATAACAATTCCTGACCTTTACTTGTGGTAAATAAATAATAAAAAACATAAAGTACATATGTACATATGTCGAAATGACGGAAATTTTTTTTTTATAAATAAATGGGAAATGGCGTCGTAACCACGAAATGACATACGTCGAGTCCGATGTAACCCAAGGACTGCCTGTATATCCTAAGAATTCCAAAACGCCAATTGGAAAGAATATATGCACTCTTATGTTCATAGCAGCATTATTTTTTTTATATATATATTTTTTATTTCAGAGGATGGGAGAAGGAGAGAGAGATAGAAACATTGAGAATGGAATCATTAATCAGCTGCCTCCTGCACGCCCCCTACTGGGGATCGAGCCCTCAACCTGGGCATGTGCCCTGACTGGTAATTGAACTGTGATCTCCTGGTTCATAGGTTGATGCTCAACCACTGAGCAACACCAGCTGGGACATAGCAGCATTATTTACAATAATCTGGAAACAGCCCAAGTGCCCATCAGTAGATGAGTGTATAAAAAGGTGTGGTAAAAAATGGAAATCTTACCTTTTGCAATAGCATGGATGGACCTGGAGGTTATTATGCTAAATGAAATAAGCCAGTCAGTGAAAGACAAGTACCATATGATCTAATTTACTATATATGGAATTTAATGAACAAAATAAAATGATGAACAAAATAAAACAGAGTCATGGATACGTGGAACAGAGTGATAGCTGTTAGCAGGGAGGAGGGCTGGGGACGGCTGGGGTGAGTGTGTGGACAGCATGAAAGAAGGTGAAGGGATTAGCCAAAGAACATATATACATAACCCATAGACACAGACAGCTGTGGTGGTGGGCGGTGGTCATAGACAAAGAGGGGGAATGTGAACATCTGTAATAGTGTCAACAATAAAAATAAACTTCAAAAAAAGAATGTAATATATTTGTAAGTTATAAAGGACAATAATAAAATGAGCACCTGTGGACCTGCCATTCAGCTTAAGAAATTGCCCATTACCCATAAGTTTGAAGCCCCATGTGGGCCTGTCTGCACTTTACATAAATGGTATATCATATGATTTCCTCTATGAGAGGTTTTGCAGTTTTTTACATATTTAACTAAAAGAATAATGAGTTCCTTTATCATTCTAGACTTAGCTCTATCAAGTCAAACTGTTCTTCAGTTGCCAATTAGAACTTGAATGTGGTGCTCCCTCCCTTTTCAGAACAGGCAAAATTCTTTATCAAGTACTACTTTTGTCACTGTTACCAAAATTAGCTATAGTTTAAAAATTTTTAAAAATGTTCAGTTGAATTGGTGCTTCCCAGAACATGAAAAAGATAAAATGTCCTTTTACTGTAAGTTAAAATTCTAAACCGTCTTTTGGTTTTACTGGCATTAAAAATTTGACAAGCATGTAGAAACACAAACACTTCAAAGGAACTTCATTCTCGGGGCCCCAACAATATCACTTATTTCCAATTCATGGCACATGCCACCATGAGCTCTTATGACTAGGCTTCTGCTGGGCTCACACAATCATAAAAATAACCCTCAAAGAGAAGGCAAGTCAGCTATTAGGATGTTATTAGGAAAAGAGGTATGTATGGATGTTCATCTGCTGTTAATAACTTTCCTTTAAAGTACAACTAAAACGTTGGTGTGTAAGAGGGTTCAGTGTTGTGCATGGAAGCTCATTTCTTTAGTGCCTCAGTAGTGCTTTGGGATTGTTACAACTTTATTCTCATTTTAAGAGATAAGCTGGCATTTTGCTTCTTATTTAAGGACTAGTGGCCAGGTGCACGGTTCGTGCACATTGAAAGGAAATTAATTAGAAGAATATTTTAATATCGCTATTCGCCCTTTCTCTATAATAGAAGCGTCAACCAAATTCACGATCGACAATGACAGATCGAAACACATGTGTGTGATTGGCGCCAGTGAGAGCTTTATATGTATTGCGCATGTGCGAGTCAATGTTTATTTTTAAATTGCCAGTGCGCATCATATGTACCGGACAGTGGGACAGTCAGGTCACTTAGCCTTTTATATAGAGAGAGATCAGATGGAAAGAAGCAAATGAAATAATTTATTCTTAGAGGCAAAATATCATGTCTTAAGGTAGACATGCTATTTCAACTTATCAACAACTGAGTTGGATTAATCTGTTGAAGTAGTGCTCTGAGATTTATATAATTCAAAATTAGCATTTGTGTTTTTATTTTATTTTTTTAAATTACAGTTTGCATTCAGCCATATTTTGTATTAATTTCAGATATACAACATAACAGTGAGACAATTACATACTTTACAAAGTGTTTCCCCTGATATTTCAGGTGCCCAGCTATCACTGTATATAGTTATTACAGTATGATTGACTATATTCCCTATGCTGTCTTTTACAATCCCATGACTATTTTGTAGCTACCAATTAATACTTCTAGTGTTTTTTTCTTTTCAGGGGAGAGGGGTGTTGTTCTTTTTCTTAATTTTTGTTTTTAAAATACCAAGATATTGATTACAAGTAGCTATAATTTGCTTTGTTTGCTTTAAAACAACTTTTCTTCCCTTAAATATCACTAGCCTACTTTTTACAATTGCAAATAGATTTTCATCCATAATTTTCTTCTCCATCATAAGAAGTATAGTTCTAGCTATAATCTAACGATGTAGTTTTTTTGGCCACAAGGTTTTCCATCTGAAATAAAAAAAACACACAAAGATTTATGAATAGAATTCTAGTGATTAAGTACTTCTTATTACTCTGGTTCTCCTAAAACTCAGAAAAACATTTTGACAAATTTTATAGTCAATTTTCATGTGCTCAAACAGTAATAAATCCTAAAAAAATATTTGTTGAATGAATGAAATCATATTTCAGTAAAACATGTTTTACTGAATGCTTTTCTTTTCAGCAGAGAACTTCCAAGCCCCAGCCAGTGGCCCCTATTTCCTGCAGTTTCTAATACAATAAAATGATAAAACAGGAAGAGAATAGAAATGTCCTTCAGGGCTTGTGTTACTATTTGACCCACATCTCTCTTTTCCCTTTCAGTCAGCACCCTTCTTTAGTCTTGAACAAGTCAGAGTGAACCTTGGAAAGGGAAGATAATTGTTTCCTTGGCTTTAGTATAACTGGGGTTCTATAGAACTTAATCCCCAACCCTCCCAGGACAGTGCAGAGGTGAAAGTTTTTCAGGGAAGCAAGCCAACTCAGCTACTTCATGGCCATAATGGGCCAAGTATTATATGAATCTTAAGGATTCTATGTTAGGATAGTAAAGCATCCTTGTATGAAACTCCCATTGGGTTTTAAAGAACCTAACAACCACGGGGGAAAATCTCCAATGAATTTATCTCTATTCAATAAGGAATAACTTAAACCCTGTGCAAAATGTCCTTGGGTAAGCCATTTGACCTAAGGCTAAGGAGCAGCAGCTGACTTGGCAACTGTCCAGCCCAAGATAGTTCTGTTTTAGAGTTCTGTTTTTCATGCAAGAAACTCTGGGATGGGAAGCCAGGCAGTGAGGTTCTTTGTTTTGTGTTTTTTAATCCTCACCCAAGGACATGTTTAGAGAGGGGAGGCGGGGGTGGGGGGTGGGGGCGTAGGAGAGAGAAACAGAAACATTGATATGAGAGAAACATGGTCTGGACCGGGGCTCGAACCCGCAACCCAGGTATGTGCCCCGACTGGGAGTCGACCCCTTCTCATAGTTTAAATTTATGGTTCTACTCATGCCCAATGGCCCCATGTTGATAACCAGTGGTCCCTTTACAAGTCTGAATTGAAGGCCCAGGAGGCAGAGCTTAAAGGCCCTCCTCCAGAGTTCTGCAAGTTGGAAAACCCCGAAAAAGGGAAAAAGAAAAAAAAAAAAAGCCTCCAAGTCTGCAGATAATGCCACCAATGGGGAAACGTTAGAAGAGAATGAAGCTGGGCCCTGAGGTGGGTCCCATATCCCCAGCTTGCTTGCTGCTCCTGCCTCATCTCCTTCCTGCCACACCCAGGCTCTCACATGGACTGCCAGTGAGCATGGTCTCCCTGCCCCCATCCCAGACCCCCAACCCAACCCACTCCCAACAACAACCAGCACCAACTGACTGGTCTTGGGAGCCACCAAAGATTACCTTAAATAGAAAAGATAAATTGAATAATAAAATCGGGAGTTAAAAAAAATGCTAACATCCTACTACCACGACATAAAATTTCAGTAATTTAGAATATCATAATATAAACACGTAAGAAATTAATTCTTTGTAGATAATATAGATTAACAGGGTAATTGAGGTTCCTAGGGATATTCTTTAAAAAAAAAAATAGGACATGAATGAAAACAGGACAAAATTCAGAAGTTTCAGAAGGGATAGATTATAAAAAATAGGTTGCCCTCTACTCAACTCTCTGACTCAGCCAGTTCCTAAGATCTTCTTCCAGAGAGATCCCATGTATTTGTAAACATGTTCATCTATGGTGCCCTTTTATTTTCTTTCACAAAAATGGCTGCACACCTCTATAAATCATCCTCCACTTTACCTTTTATTTTAGATAAACTATATATTTTGCAAGATTAGTGTTTTTTCAAACTGAAGTTCTATTAATGAGGTCTAAAGTCAATTTAATGAGTCACAAGCATAATCTTTTTAATGCATTGGGTAGAATACCAAAGAATTGCTAATAAAATGGTATTATGAAATTTTAGCTATAAAAAATGTGTATAGTAAGTGAAAATATGTGGGGCTGTTTTTTTTTGTTTGTTTGTTTTTTTTTGCTTTATTATGGTTCATGGTCAAAAGTTTGAAAAACATTTAGTACAGATAGTTCCATATCATGTATGTAGAGCTACTTCCTTTGTTTTTTAATTGTTGTGTTGTATTCCATTGAATTGAGTACTATAGTTATATGTATATTAGAGGCCCGATGCATAAAATTCGTGCAAGAGTAGGCCTTCCTTCCCCCAGCTGCCAGCACTGGCTTTCCTCTGGCACCCAGGACCCAGGCTTCCCTCACAGCCCCGGCTTCGTCCAGAAGGTCCTCTGGAAGGATGTCCAGTCTAATTAGCATATTACACTTTTATTATTAAAGATAGTCCCAACAATGGGCAATTAAGCTATTTCTACTTTCTTCCTAGTTAAAACTACTTTAATGAATATCTTTTTTTTCTAGCATAAATGATAACTCAGGTTTTAATATTTGTTTCATTGGTTTCAGAGAAGGGAGAGGTAGAGAGGGATAGAAACATCAATGATGAGAGAATCATTGATTGGCTGCCTCTTGCATGCACCCCACTGGGAATTGAGCTCGCAACCCAGGCATATCCCTGATCAGGAATTGAACCATGACCTCCTGGGTTCATAGGTCAATACTCAACCACTGAGCCACGCTGGCTGGGCCAATGAATAGCTTTTTAAAGGTGTTCTTTTATAAATATAAGTGCATATTTGCAGAACCAATACCTAAAAGTAGAATTGTGAGGTCAAAGCATATGTCATTTTGGTAACTACAGTCAATCCTCATTAGTTGTAAATTTCATATTTATTAATTTTCCTACTTGGAGAAATTTATTTTTAATCTCAAAATAAGCACTCCCAGCACTTTCACAGCCATTTGTGGTATGGGCAGAGTGGTGAAAAATCTGAGTCAACCTGACATGCACATTCCCAGCTTAGGTGAACAAGCTGATGCTCTGCCTTCTTGTCTCAGCTTATAAACAAGTGTCCTTTCTGTGGTCTATTTGTGCCACATTTTTGTGCTTTTTGTTGACGGTTTTGCTGTTTAAAATGGCCTCCAAGCATAATGCTGAATTGCTGTCTCGTGTTCCTAAGTGCAAGGAGGTTGTGTAGAAATGTGTATGGCCGGCTGGCGTGGCTCAGTGGTTAAATGTCGACCCATGAACCAGGAGATCACCGTTCAATTCCCAGTCAGGGCCCAAGTCGGGGACATGCAGGAGGCTGCTGATTAATGTTTCTATATTCTCTCCCTCTCCCTTCCTCTCTCTCTAAAAAATCAATAAAAACATATCTAAAAAAAAGAAAGAAAGAAAATGTGTGTGTGGGATAAGCTTCATTCAGGCAAGAAACCATGAGTTCAAAATTAATGAACCAACAATACTGTATATCCAGAAAAAGGAAGAGGAAGTCACTGATCTGTATCTTGCTCCAGAAACTGATAAAGTAACCGCTATGGTGCATAATGGAAGCCATGGAGAAGCTGGAAATATAGTTTAATTTGTGGATTCATGAGAAGATGGCCGGTAAAAAAGAGCATAGGGGCCAGCATTATTGAGGCTAAATCCAAAGAAAGTCAGGGGCAGGTTTTCCAGGGTCAGGAAAATGTTAAACTCGTCTTGGCTGCTGTTTTATTATACAAGAATACTGCATACAGTTAATTACTTGTGAGAAACATATTAAATTAGATGTCTTTAAACAGAAACCCACATTAAATAAAAGTTACTTACTGATTGAAAATGTTGTGACCAGAGACTTGCAGGAACCTAACGCTGTATTTTTCTCTTAGGAGTGATGGGTTCATATTTGCTAAATAATTGTTCATGCTGACCTTATAGGGCATAGCTACCACAAATTACAAGAATGTATTTCCAAATGGCCATACTCCCACCATCATTATATGAGAGTGCTCGTTTCTTCACCACCCCTCCCCCCAAGTTGTTTTAACCCTTTTGATATCTGATAACCTGATAGTTGAATAATGGTATCTTTTGGTTTTAGTTTGCAGTTCTTTTAGTTAGGAGAAATTTTTTTGTGTTTGAGGGCTATTCATGTTTCCTTTTGTTTATATCCTTCTTGCTTTATCTTTGGATATTTGTCTCTTATTGATTTGTAGCAGATCTTTATATATTAAGGAAAATTAGTCCTTTTTCTTTGCTATGAATTGCAAATATTTCCCTAGTTTGTCTCTTGACTTTTTCCCCCATATGGTAAAGAAAATGCAGTAAACATTTTCTTAAAGTAGTCAAATTCATTGATCTTGTCTTTTATGACCTCTGGATTTTGTTATTTTAAAAGCTTTTCTTTGGAGATATTTAAGAGTTGTATTTGTGTTTGATGTTTTGTGGTCCTTTGGTGTTTGCACAGAATTTAATCTTCTTAATATGTAACACTAATTATAAGTACTTTTCAAGCTGAGTAAATTTCAGAGTAATAGAACAATGGGAGAGCGCAGGTTTTGGAATCCACAAGTCCAGTTTGAATTCCAGTTTGTTTATGTACTAAAATGACATAAGCCATTTTCGTGCTGTCTGTGAGCATCAGGTGCCCCATCCAGGCTTTGCTGAGTTCTACAAAAGCCAGTGCCAGCATAGGATAGATTCGGAATGTTAGTCCCTCCCTCTCCTGCTTCCCTGAAGTCCTCTACCAAGAAATAATTTGTCATATTAATTTAAGACATGCACTAAAATAAATAAAATAGGGTTTCTTTTCAAAAGCATTCTATAATTTAAATTGTAGACAATTCCTGCTGAGTTTTTCAAGCTAGCTTTCATTTAATAAATATGAAAATATGAAATATATAACTGGTTATATACTGAACGGATCATTATCTACTGATTTGAATTGTTGGAATTAAAAATGTCTTAGTACAATGCACCCCTTTTTAGGGGGATTTGTGAAAAGAGTGAAGACTGATTTTGTAGACATTGAATTACTTTCTTTTAACTTTGTATTTATAGATACATTTGCATTGTCATTACTCTAGGGCCGTGGTCGGCAAACTGCGGCTCACGAGCCACATGCAGCTCTTTGGCCTCTTGAGTGTGGCTCTTCCACAAAATACCACGGCCTGGGCGAGTCTATTTTGAAGAAGTGACGTTAGAAGAAGTTTAAGTTTAAAAAATTTGGCTCTCAAGAGAAATTTCAATCGTTGTACTGTTGATATTTGGCTCTGTTGACTAATGAGTTTGCCGACCACTGTTCTAGGGAAACTCAGTAAGACTTGAGTGCCTTTGCTTTCTTAGGCAATTAGAATAGCCAAGATCTTGCTCTGGACTTGAAGATTTTCGAAGTTCAAAGGAGATGTGTGAAGAAGAAAAAACATCTGGTGAAGAGTGCTTGCTTCATTGCGTGACACTGTTTTCCTGCGCTCTTTCTCAGAGCGTCTGTTTAGCAGGTTGGCAGGTTTGGTAATTAATTGATGATGAGGGAATAAGCCACGTATCTGAGGAACTCAGTTTTGTCCCTAAGCTTCTTTCTTCCCCACATGTCTGGCAAAGCGTCAGTCCAGGATCACTGATCCCACAGTTGTGTCTCAACTCAAACACTTGTCTTCAGGCTTAATTAGCTCAGGGACATAAACAGATGGATGGCCTGGGACCCAGAGGGTTGAGTGTTGAGCAATGCAGTTTTATTATCAGGGACTTTTGAAATTTTTGTTGGATAAGTGCCTCAAAACTTTACAAAGTGTCTTTAAAAAAAAAACTTAGAATTTTGACACTTGAAGGTAACAAAGATTTGTGTGTATCTCTGTGTGTTTGTGAATTTTTCTTCTTGTAACTTAATTTAGGTATAATTTCAAACTTATATTTGAAAAGTTACAAGAATAGTACAAGGGACATCCATGATTCTTTGACCCAGATTCACCCATTGTTTTCATTTTCCTCCATTTGTTTTTCCTTCCTCACTCCTTGCTTCCCTTTATCTTCTCCTTACACACATAGACCCACACACTCACACGTTTAAACATGTACTTTTTTTTCCCCCTTAACTATTTGAGACCAAGGTGGAGATTTCAGGGGTCCTTACTGCTAATACTTCTGTGTATATTTCTTAAGAACAAGCTATTCTCCTAAATAATTACATATAGATATCAAAATCATAAAATTGAACATCAATATAACATTACTATTGAATCCATAGTCCCTTTTAAAACTCCATCAATTGTTTCAATACTGTCTCATAACATCCCCCAACCCTAGTCCAGGATCCAATCCAGGGTGACACATTGCATTTAAATGGGAACGTTTCTCAACTTCCTTTGTATTTTTGACTTTGACATTTTTGAAGAATTCAAACCGGCTATTTAGTAGCATTTCTATATCAGCTTTGTGTGATGCTTCCTCATGCAATCCTAGCTCTGCATTTTTGGCAGGAATACCACAGAAGTGGTGGTGAGACTCCGGTGTCTTGTCAGGAGGTTTGTAGCATTGATTTGTCCCTTAATTGGTGATGTTGGCTCGGATCATTTGATTCACATGTAGTCCATCAGGTTTCTCTATTTAACTAGAGGCCTGGTGCACGGATTTGTGCACTGGTGGGGTCTCTTGGCCTGGCCTGCAGAGATCTGGGGAGGAGCTGCTCCCGCTCTTCCCGGTCCCGTTCATCCTGGTCAGCTGAGCAGTGCTCCTGCCTGGGAGTGCACTGACCACCAGGGGGCAGCTCCTGCAATGAGTGTCCCCTGTTGGTCAGTGTGCATCATAGCAACTGGTCAAATGGTCGTTAGGTCGTTCAGTTGCTTAGGCTTTTATATATATAGATAAGAATTTTATGGAGAGATACCTTGAGACTATGGAAATAGCCTGTTCCTCTTCAAATTTTCACCAACTAGTTTTAGCAACCATGATGGCTTGCTAATTCTTATTTTGTCTGTATTTATTAGTGGGCATTCTGCTGCAAGGAAGAGCTTTCTCTTCTCCCCTGTTTACTTATTTATTTATTTGTTTGCATTAGTATGGGCTTGTTGGTTTTTACTATGTTCAGTGGGATAGTTAATTACTGTTATTATTTATTTTGATACTTATATTGGCACAGATTTGTCAAGCTGACCCCTGGTCCGTTTGATAAATCCTCATCATTCTTTGAGCTCTTCCTTATTTTCTGGCACAACATGATGTTCCAGATTCATTTTATATTTTCTCTGCCCCAGTTCTGGAATTGACATTTCTTCAAGAAATCCTGGTTTCTTTTAATGCAGAATGGTATTTAGAAACCAAGGTGTGTGTGTGTGTGTGTGTGTGTGTGAGTGTGTGTGTGAGAGAGAGAGAGAGAGAGAGGAGAGGGAGATTTAAAGGGAACTGTTATGGAATATTACATTTACTAAATCATTGTGTATTGTACATATGAGTGTGTGTGTGCATGTGTGTGTCTTTAATGTTACAAGTTTCAAACAGAAGAGCATTTATTTTACATGTAATAATCATAAGTTTTGACAAGAAAGAAATACATTTTTCATTTCACAGTAAATGGCATTACGCAGTTTTGAGTACTAAATCATCTTGACATTTATGAAGGAGCAAATGGAAAGTGGGGAACTGAGTGTGTTAGGTATAAAGCTATCTTTAACAGTTCTATTAAAAAGCAGAGATTTATTTTCCATCTGTGATCTGAATGTGCCTGTTTGTGCTCTCCTCATGGCAGTGGAGTTCCTGTGGAGCCACACGACGGAGAGCATGTGCGTTGGCTACATGTCAGCCCAGGACGGGAAAGCCAAGGTAAGCGGGGAAACGGGGCGTAGTCTGAACACCTTGCAGCCATCCCAGGAGCCTCTGACAGGCCGAGTCCACACGATTGATTTTCTCAGCCTCTCCCGGGCAGTAGCTCCATGATCTTTATGAGAATGTGATTAAGAACAGTTGATGATTCCAAAGAAAAACAGCAGCTCTTTTATGCTTTTGATGATGGAGCAGGAAGGTTAGGAACAACTTTTTTTCCATCTTGTTCTTTGTCCATTGTGAATGATTGGAAAAGAGGAAACTGGGATTGAGAAGAGAAAATGGGAGTGAAGCTGATGGGCTGTCAGGGCTGGTGATTTTGCAGGGAGGGTTGGAATAGGTAGAGGAAACCAAGGTAAGGAAAGCCAAGCGCCTGGACCGCACTCTGCACGCGTGAGGGCGGGGCTGGCTGACGTGCTGATACGTGCAACCTGGCCGGTATGCAGTGTGCCCCGCACGCCCTGGCCTAGCGTCCTCATGGGCAGAGGCTGAGGTCTGCACCCCGAGTGTCACGTGCCTGTGGCTCACGGCCCACCGTGAGTCACCACAGTCACACGGATGTCCACGCAGCACCTCCTGAGTGGCTTGGCTTCCCCACACTCACGGGGCCTGAGCCTGGGAATAAGAAACATCATTTGTGGATTTTATTTTAGACTTGGCCTCAGGTTCTTCTTGTTCATAAAATTTTTAGACTCAGCTGTGGCACACGATGTTTCCTTGGCATTCAGGTACCTCATTTGCAAAGCTGTGAAGTTGGGCAGCCTCTATTTTAAAGGACATGATTTATTTAGCACATTTGGAAACATAAGTAAGGAAACTTTTGATATAAACTGTCTGATATAGATGAAATTATTGGCAGGTTACGGGTACATGTAAGAAAGAATAGTTTATTGCATATTTATCGTGTAATACCCATCCAGACTGGCCTCTGCGGTACCCAGCAAGCTGGTGGCATCGCGGGCTTCTGTGAGCGCAATGGGCAGGAGCACCTCAGGCAATGTTGTCTCACAGCCCTGCGGCTCTCACTCAGCTTCCCTTCTCGGCATCACCCTCACCTGACACAAGACTTATATTGCATTGGTGGACTTATATCTTAAGAGAGTGCATAAAGATTGCTTTATTTCATAGTGTTTAGAGAAGGGAATTGTAACTGCCCATTTAAAAGGTGATTTACAGGTTTAGAACAACACTCTAATAGAATTTTCTGTGATAATGGAAATGTTTTATAATAATATTGTTTTGTCCAATAGGATAGCCACTAGCCACATGTGGCTATTAAGCACTTGAAATGTGGGTAGTATGCCTGAGGAACAGAATTTTAAATTTTCCTTACCTTAAATTTAAATAACCATATGTGGCTAGTGGCTACTGTATTGAATAGCACAGGTGTAAGAATCAGTAGAGGAATGATTATTCAAGTAAGTGTTTTCAGAGCATTCTTTTCCTCCCAATGACAAAATGGTTCCCAAATATAAAATGTCTGGTAAGCCACAAGAATCCTTGCACAAGAATGGCTTGTAGCCATTTGTGTTTCTCTCACCCCTTACAAGTTGACTGTCATCTAAAATTGCCTTTTCACAAAAGAACCTCATGGGAGGTGGACTTCAGTACAGAAGCCAGTCTGGTGCGGTACGATCGTGTTACTAAGTCCCATGTATAGAAATGTTCTCGTTATCCCTGCTGGTGGCCTGTGGGAGACACCTCACAGTTTCACATGAAATATGTGTGGTAGAGAGAGGGAGAGGACCGCACTGAGCCAGAGACGTTTGGCCTCCAGTTGCATTGCTTGACATCTGGTGGACGTGGTTTTCATATTGCTGGTAAATTCTCCAGCTGCTAGTCTTGATTAGCCCAACAGATACAGCTGCTCCTCTTGCCTCACTTGTAAATTATGTTTTTGACCTTCTTTGCAGAGAGTTAATCCCTCTTCCTTTCTTCCTCCTTTGAGCCTGTGGCTACAAATGCTTTTTTAAAAATAAAACAAAAACAAAAACAACCCCCAAACACTAATGCTTTGGCTGCTGAATTCTATTGATCAAAAAAGCCATCTCTTCTTTCATACAGGCTGGAATTTTATTGTATTGCAAGTAAGACAGAGTCATAGATGAGAAACTGGGCTCAAAAGAGAAAGGGGCTATAACAAAGTTCATGTTCTTTTTAAGAGGGTAAGCCTGTGGCCTACCCCCCCACCCGCCCCACCCGTTTCCTGACTTCCATGAAAGAATTGTTGAATTAGTGGCATAACTATTCAGCAGAATGACTGGTTTGTAAAATTTCCTTTCACATAGTGTTGAAAACCATGGTTGTGAAATGAAAAAAAGGAGGCATCTTTAAAAACTAAAAAAAATAAATAAATAAATTTAAATTTAGAAACTATTTCAAAATGTGTTGTTTTTGTTTTGTTTTGTTTTGTTTCATTTGCCCTACTTTCCAAATATTGCCTTCTTTGTGCTTGTTACCAAACTCAGAAACTAAAACCACAGGGCATTTGGACATTTTATACAAGCTAACTATGTTTAATCTAAGTTAAGGCCTTGAATTAGAGCTCACCTCAAAATCATACTGCTTAAAAAGGCTGGATAGTAATCAATATCATTTTAACCAGAATTCATGTATAATTTGAATAAAAAGAGGTTCTTTTACAAGTTTATTTTCCTTTTAAAAGAATGTTCTTTCAATTATATCATTTAATTTCTAAAGCCTTCTATAGCCTAAGTTAAAGAGATTTCTTTTCATTGAACAAAAATAAGGGCATTAATAACAGTTGGAAAGCAGTTAATGAATAGTTAATGAATATTTTTTAATAAACACCCAGTATGCATGGACTACAGTAATAAAAACAGATGTTAAAACTGGCATGGAACTTACTCAAGTATAGTAAGTGAAACCTAGATTTATTTTACTATGTAGAGGTCACTTTTTATAGCAGTAGTGAACATACTATTATAAAAAATTAATCCTTGGGGAGGAACAAGCTATTTTGTGGTCTTAAAGTATCTCCTCATAGATTTCTTATTAGTTGCTAGGAAGAATAATAGTAGTTTATACTGGAAAAACCAGGCAACAACTCGACTATGTGGTCAAAATCAGTGTCATCAGGAAGGGGCAGATGGACTTCCTGTGCCTCTGGATGTGATAACCTGAGAAGACACAAACATCGCTCATGCAGTAACCCGTCTGGAAGTGCCTAACCTGGATCTAATCACAAGGAAACCGACAGATCTAAATGGGGAATGTTCTATGAAGAAAGAAAAAAGGGGTCTATACAGTTGACTTTGAATATGGTTGTGAACTGTGCAGTCCACTTATATGTGAATTTTTCAAAAATAAATGCTATAAATATATTTTCTCTTTCTTATGATTTGCTTAACTACATTTTCTTTTCTTTGGCTTATGTTATTGTAAGCTATAGTATGTAACATATAACATACAAAATATATGTTAATCGATTACGTTATTGGTAAGGCTTCTTTGGTAAGGTCATAAATAGGCTATTAGTAGTTAAGTTTTGGGGGAGTCAAAGTTATGCACAGGTTTTTGACTGCATGGGAGGTCAGTGCCTTAACCACCATGTTATCCAAGAGTCAACTGTATTCTTAAAAATGTCAATGTCATAAAAGCAAAGGCTGCAGAAAAGTTCTAGATTAAACAATACTAAAGAGTGTGACAACTAAATGCAATAACTAATCCTAGCCTAGATCCTATATAGCAGGGGAAAAATACATTATTAGGTTAATTTACAAAATTAGAATATGGAAGGTAAAAAGTGTTGTATTATTGTTAAATTTGTTATAGCTATACTGTGCTATGTAAGGTAATATCCCTACTCTTAGGAAATACAAACTGAAACATCTAGGAGAACCAGTATCTTCATGATGGTTCAGAAAAAAAATATTATGTGGATGGATGGATGGATGGATGGATGGATGGATAGATAGATAGCAAATTACAAAGCAAATGGAGCAAAATGGAACCTGGGTAAAGGATATATGGTTGATCCTTGAACTATTCTATAAGTTTGAAGTTATTTCCAAATAAAAAGTTAAATAATAACCTTGGATAATATGACACACTTGATTAGTCCATTGGGCCTTGCAGTTGAGGTGAACAAGTATTGGAATGGATGTGGTGCCAGGAAGTTGGAACCCGGGTTGTCCCTCCACTCTGTGCACTGAGAGACTGACTTGGTATGATCACTCTGCCTCTCTGTTTCTCAGAGGACTCATCTGGAAAATGAGAATTAAAATACCTCACCATACCTTTTAAGTCCTTCCTGGGATAAGGCATGTGGTAACAAGGAAGCAAAATCTTATTTCTCTGAATATGGATGACTGAACCCCCATTAAGTTATTCATATCTTATAGATATATTATCTATATTATGGGTATTGTATACATTATGGCCCTCTACCCCTAGATACTTGCTTCCAGTCTATAAAATTCAATATTCTACATGCTAGGTTACATAAGCAGATAATTGCTATTCAGTTTTTTAGTAGGATTTTTATGACCCCAATGCAGTATCTACCATGTTTTGTTTTTATGAATATAGTTTCTGGTGCTTTATGAAAATTCTCAATAAATATTTGTTTTGAAGGATAGCACAGATGAGATTTCTGAGAGCTTTTTGCTAGACTTAATTTATCTCTCAAAGGATGCGGACACATTCTGCGAAATGCATCATTAGGCAATTTCATAGTTGTCTGAACATCATTGAGTGTACTTAAGAAATCTAGATGGTATACTAGTAGCCTACTATACATAGGCTATATGGGATAGCCTATTGCATGTTACTGTAGAGCATGTTACTGCACTGACTACTCTAGGCAGTTGTAACATAATGTTATATGTAAACATAGACAAGGTACACTAAAAATCTATAATAATAAAAGCATAATATGCTAATTAGACCAGATGACCTTCCGGACGAAGCCTGGGCTGTGAGGGAAGCCCGGGTCCCGGGTGCCAGAGGGAAGCCGCCGGGGGAAGGAAGGCCTACTCTTGAACGAATTTCATGTATTGGGCCTCTAGTACAATATAAAAGAAAAAAGAACATTACATTGGTATCGGGCACTTACCACAATGGAGCTTGCAGGACTGGAAGTTGCTCTAGTGGGTCAGTGAGTGAGTGGTGAGTGAAGGCCTAGGACATTACTGTACACTACTACAGACTATAAACAGTGTACACAGGCTGCACCAAATTCATAAAATAACACAAGAATAAATCAATTACAAGAGCAAATGATGCAATCAAGTGATGCTGTAAACACAAGATGTGTGATGAGGATGCTGCCAATGAAACACAGCATACTGCTCCACAGCAAACTTTTGTCAGTAGGAAGAGAACACTCTAAAAAAAAAAAATACCAGTAAAATGTATGGAACAGTAAATACATAAACCAGCATTTAGTATCATTACCAAATATTGTGTATTCTACACAATTGTATGTGCCATATTTTATATGCACTGCAGTGCAGTAGGTTTGTTTACACCAGCATCAGCACAAACACGCGAGTAATGCATTGTGCTATGACATTAAGATGGCTATGACATCACTAGGTGATGATAATTTTTCAATTCCATTGTATTCTTATGGTACCACCACTGTATGTTATCTATCATTGACCGAAACATTGTTATATAGCACATGACTACAAAACAGGAGGCGCATAAGAGAGAAATAGCAAAAGAAGTGAGAAAGAAACTTCTGCTTCCAATTAGGATGAAGAAAGTCACAGAGGCTGTTTTTCCTACTCCAAACAATGAGAATTAGCTTGATAATGAAAATTACAGATTTTTAAAAATCATCCAAAAAGCTGAATATGCTAGAAAAACCTAAATTAGTTGTGGGAGAAAAAACTCAACTTCTTCATTCCTGGTAGAAAAGGGCATAAAACTGACAGACAAGTATAAAGAAAAACCAACCAAACTTTTAATGAACTATCTATGGCCACATGTGAGCCGGTGTGACAGATTAAAATCCCAAGAGGCCCCAGTCACATGGTGAGTCTTCAGATCAGTTCTTCTCTGTGAAATCTTCAAGTGCTCAGTTCTTCTCTGTGAAATCTTCAAGTGCTCACACCAAAGGCTTGGAGTCGGGCAAGTGCGGGGGCCTGATGCGGCGGGGATCTCCCTTTTCCGTGGCCAGCACGGAGAGAGATGAAACTGGTTCTTGATAGAGGCGTCCAGGGATTGAGAAATAAAGAAATAAAGAGACACAGAAGTAGATGCAAGCTGGGTCCCGGGTGGGTCACTGACCTCCTCTGCTGGAGAGACAGACGACTGCCCTGAGCCACGCAGCACATTTATTTATACTCCCATATACAAGGCGGGTTCACTGAAAAACTTAAGATTAAAGGAGCTTGGGAGGGCCCAGGTCTATTTCATTTCCTCTTTTCCTGTGCTAGACTGGTTCCACATCTCAAAGCCCTCTTCCAGAACCTAGACAAAGGTAAGCCAGGAAATAACAACACCTGCGCACTCCTGGGGCGAGGTGCAACTGACATGACTCTGTCAAATATCTTGGGCTTAATCAACAGCAAGCTAAAGAATGTCCATGTGTCTTCCCAGGGGGCCCTCTACAGGCAAGGAACTGAGAGTGACTTTGACAAAGGGCCTAGGATTTTTACCAAATGGATGGCAATGACCGAGCAAACACCGGAGGCCGACCAGGATTGCTGAGAGATGTGTGCCATGGCACAGAACGCTGGGGCTGGTTATCAAGGCAAAGAGAACCCCTTAGCAGCACTGTGAACAAAGAGAAACCCCTCACGGCTAGAATGCTGGCAGCTGGATTTGAAGACATGGGGAAGACTCCACAGTCTCACCAGGGGTCAGATCCCAGACTTAAGAGAAATTACTGATCCAAATTTCAAAATATTAGCCAATAGTGATCTTAATCTAAAACTACACAAAGCCCAGGACCAGCTCAACTAGAGATTAGATGACTCCGGTCCTAACCTAGAGGAAAGGGTTTGTTATTTTCTTAGGGTAAATATTATTTATTTTAAAAATTATTACTGTTCTTTTACATTCGATGTATGTGATACAATAAAAACTGAGTTCCCTAAAGAAGCAAGAAAATGGGACTCGTACCTAAAAGAAAAATTAGTCAGTAGTTTACCCGCAGATTTCCCAGATGTTGGGATTAGCAGAGAAGGATAATCAAATAATTATAAAGAGAAAAAAAGAAATGCTACAAATGAAAAATAAAATACCACAAACAGTATTTATTTGATAGGTTTAATAGGGAATGGGGTGGAAAATATGATTAATGAACTTGAGAACCAGTGAATAAAAATTGTCCAAACCTAAGCACAAAGAGGAAACTGAGTTTAAGAAACTAGAGAGTGTCTGTGACCTGTGGAACAATGACAGATGGTCTAAATTATGTGCATTTGGCATTATATAGCTGTAAGGTCCTTACATTGCTCATGAGATAGTTTGTGATAAGTTAAGGATGCTTATATAATCTCTAGAGCAGGCGTGGGGAACATCCAGCCCGTGGGCCGTATAAGGCCCACAAAATCATTTGGTCTGGCCCTGCCAAGGCATAGGGGTGAGTTCATTAAATGTTTGGCCAAATATAGCAGGCTAATTTTTAAGTTGATAATTTTGTATGGCCTGCAAATGATGTTATAAATATCCAAATGGCCCTTGGCAGAAAAAAGATTCCTCTAGAGTAATAACTTTAAATATAACAACAAAAAAATTATAGCAAAACAAAAACAGTACTAGTATAAGACATAAAAGGAGGTACTACAAATTTCTCAACCCCAAAAATAGGCAGGAGAAGCAGAAAAACAAATAACATATGAGACTAATAGAAAGCAAAGACCAAAAGATATAAACTCAACTATATCAGTAATCATATTAAATATGAGACTCACCATAATGCTACCATCATCAAAGCAAGTGTTTCCTGGCAGAAGGGACAACCCTAAATCCAGTGTATCAGAAGTTTAGAGATCAGCAGAAAGACCGTCTCCCTTTCCAGTAATTTCACAGCATTCTAAGGGAGGTAAATCACCAAATTTGCTGATATAGCAGGATCCACCAGACACCACAGAATTTAGAGAAACACTGCCTCAGAAGTGCAGATGGAAATGTGTTTCAAGAAGAAATTGAATGTATCTAATGTGGAGGTCCAGAATAATGACGGGCAGTGTGGCTGCTGTTTGCCATCAGATAAAAGTATTGTCTTTACATAAAGGACTTCCAAAATGACAAGTGAGAAAGTGTGCATTCAACAACTGTAATATAGTAGTCTGTTCTTTTACATTCGATGTAAAAAAAAAAAAATGAAAGAAAATTTAGATAGATACTTCAATCTCCCAATTAATGTGGCTTGGTCAGCTTCTTCACAAACTTACCTGTTTGTGTACTTTATCCTTATTAAAGCAAAATAGAGACAGACTCATAGATAGAGAACAGCAAGACAGCTCTGGTGTGTCTTAGGAGAGGAGGGGTGTTGGTGAGGGTAGAGGGATTGAACCAAAAAGAAAAAAAGAGAGATAACTCATGGACATGGACAACAGTGTGGTAATTACAGCGGGGAGAGGTGGAGGTGAAAGAGGGCATAAAGGAGACAAATAGTGATGGGGGGGGGGGAAGCATATATTTTAAAGTGTTAACCGATTAATTTACTCTTGATCATTAAATATTGAACTACTAAAAACACATAATATCTAGTAAAGTATTATAGGTGTCCCTAATTTTACTTTTCTTTCAATCTGTTTAGAGATGAAAATAATTTATTAGGCAGAATTGCTGCTTTAGGAAAGTGAATTTTCTGAAATTAGAATAAGATCAGTGCAATAATTACCTCATTACTTATTCTTAACTAGTGGCCCGGTGTACAAAATTCATGCACATTAATAGGGAATTAATTAGAGGAAATAATTTAATATTGCTATTTGCCCTTTATAATAGAAGTGTCTGAGATGATAAAAATTAGTAAAATGTATATGAAACTCTTCCTCTTGTCAGAGTCTGGGGTGCGCCGCGGTACCCAGAGTCAAGTCCCTGCCCACCCGCACCTCGAAATCGCGCAAGACCCAGACTCGGCCGGCCCTACCCCCATTGGGCGAGATCCAGACCCAGCCAGCCCCACCCACTTGAAGCCCCACCGGGTGGGGAGCGCAGCCTCAGGTCCCCTGTCAAGCCCCGCCAGGTGAGGGGTGCAGCCTCAGGTCCCCTGGCCTGGCACCAGGGCGGGGGACGTGGCCTGAGGTCCCTCAGCCTGGCGCTGGGGCAGGGGGCACAGCCTTAGGTCCCCTGGCCCTGGGCAAAGGGCATGGCCTGAGGTCCCCTGGCCCCACACCTGGGTGGTGGGTGGCGCGCCTTGAGGTCCCCTGTCAAGCCCTGCCAGGCAGAGGGCGCGGCCTGAGTTCCCCCGTCAAGCTCCGCTGGGCGGGGAGTGCGGCCTGAGGTCCCCTGTCAAGCCCCACGGGGGGGGGGGTGCGGCATGAGGTCCCCAGCCAAGCCCCGCTGGGCGGGGGGTGCAGCCTCAGGTCCCTGCTGATCACTCGTTACAGGAACCCCGCCTCCACTGTTGGCACAGCCATCTTGTGTTATGGGAACCCCGCCTCTGCTATGGGCGCAGCCATCTTGTGATGGCATGAGGGTTAATTTGTATATTACCTCTTTATTCTATAGGATTCTCTAACTTCTTTTATTCACAAGTTTATTGGAGTACAGCTGGCCCAGTAAGTGAATCCTCTCTAAAGGATACTGATATAACCAAAGTGAAACAGATGACTTTGTGATTTTGAGACTGGAAGATACCACAAAAGATTATTTGTAACTTATACTCAGATAAAATGTCAGAGAGTAAAAAATGGAAAATAAATTTAGAGGTCCAAAATGGATATAGCATAGGAATAAATGTTTGACTAGAAGTTGCAGTTTATTTTGTTCTGAGGGATATTGAAAAGTCTTTTTCTTTGGTTTATTTTACTGTTTTGATTGTGATTATGAATGCAAACCCTGGCAACCATTAACTTTTTACCCAATTAAAGCAATTTATAAAACTTTAGTAAGGTCTCCCTGTGCCAAGGGTTTCATTATGAAAAGAAAGCCTCACAAAGCTAAATGAATTCTCTTCTATGTGCCATTTAGTTGACTGATGCCCACCATGTCCTGTCCTGAATAGTCCTCTTCTAAACCTTAAAAAATAAAATAACCTAAAAACTTTATGTTAAGTGGAGAAAACCCGACACCAAATAGTACTTACTGAATTATTCTATTATATGAAGTTCCACTTATATAAAGTACAATGATAGAAATCTGAAAGTCATTGCTTGAAGAAAAGGGCATAAGGAAATTTTCCAGGGTAATGGAAATGTTCTATATGGAAAATGTTCTACTTAGGTTTTGGTTTTCATGGCTATATAAATGGTCCAAAGTCATTAAACCCTTTACCTAACATCTATGCATTTTATTGTATCTAATTCATACCTCTATTTTTTTTTTTTGGTCTAAAAAAGTTATGAACAAGACCATCTATTAAAAAGGCAGAGTGGTATAATAAGAGAATGAGCTTTGGAGTGACCATACGTGGATTTCCATCCTGGAGCCCCTGCTCTATAACCTGGGATAGGTTACACTCTGACCCTCAGTTTCCCTATCTTTAAAGTGGGAATATTACTGATGCTTTCGTAGCATTCTGAGTATTAATTGAATAATATAACTGAAGTGCATGTAGTAGGTGGTACGTTAATCATGATGGGTGATTATGGTGTAGTGTTGGGAGGAACAGGTGATGGTAGAAGTTGTAGAGAATCTCTCAGGGCCATCACAGCGTGCAACTTCCACAGCCTCATTTGTGCTTACTTGTGTTCCCAAAGGTGCCATTTCCATTGCCTAAGACAAGAGCAATACCGCTTGGATTTTCACCCTACTCCTCTGATGGAGCTGGTAGTGGTTATTATATTTTGATAAAATGTAACTCTAACTTATAAATATAAACCAACTGGTGAGTGAATGGAGAGATCCCGAAAGAGAAAAAAAATTGTTTGAAGCTACAAGAATAAACACCCCCTTTTCAACTCTGCAATTCATACTTCAGTTCCATGTTCGTGGCTAGTGGAATTCAGTCACTGGGTGGACTTATTGGACCATATTTTGGATTTATGAAGAGCCACCTAGAACCAAGCTGGCCTTGGTCTAAACCAGATTTTAATGCTTTTGATAACCTAGTCCCCATATTACCCAATAACTGAAGGAGTCTGATCTCTGACAGGAAGCCAACTGCCTCAGGATGGTAGGTTGGGCACCACCAACAAGCTATGCACTAAGAAAATATCCCAGGACAACTAAATTTGGCATGTGTACATATGGAACACAAGGCAAAGTGGCTAATCAGTTATTTTACTTGTACCTTTTAAGCTTGCCCAGAATTTCAAATATAAAAATTGCATGTCTTTTCCATGCTCTTAGGACTGCCAGGAGGGCCTCATTGGATCTATTTAGAAAGTCCTTTAGACAAACAGGAGATGATTGGAGAAGATTGAGTATGTGAAAGGCACATTTTAAGACAGACATTTCCTCAGCTTCAAGTTTATTTCTAAGAATAGTTGGTAATTTTATTTTTGCTTAATTAGTCTTACACCATCAGTTTCTTCCAAATGATTCATTCAACTTTGCTCCAAAGCAATAAATAGAATAAACACAAAGAGGGAATTCACCACGTTGGCAAGAACATAAATCTTCTCAAAGGAATTAACTATATTTATCCAAATAAATCTCATTTTAATCATAGTGTAGGGTTAGATCTTTGCAAAGATAAATATGTCTATTACTTGGACTTGTCGATACTCTATGTTAGTTGAAATGAATAAGCCTTTTTTTTGTTATAGCAACATGAAAAATAATGAAAACATACTTACATAGTCATTAGTCTACGTGGTTCACATCAGGTATGAACTTAACATTAGAATGTCCCCTTATTACCTTCTAATACCCAATAGTTCAGGGAAATATTTACCTTCTCAAAGCAGACACATGCCTGCTGTGTGCCCACAGGACACATAACCATGACATGTAACTAAGACACGTGTCCTTGAGAATGATTGACCTTACTACCCACAGTGATTGAGTAATGATTACAGAATAGTGTTTTCTTTCTTTTGCTTGGAAAGCAGTGGACAAATGAAAGGAATCTTTTCTTTTTTTAAAATTTTGAAAAAGGACATCGTCTTGGTCATGTCATCTTATTTCATGTTACCTTTCTAATTCTTAATAAGGAATTGGTTCTATGATTGTAAATACTTGGGATCTCCCACTGGTTTTATGTTCTAAGGACTTTTATTACATTATTTATTAAATAGGTGAGTAACAGGAGCTGAATCTACCACATGTGCAGTGTTTATGGAGGTGCTAATGGCTACATAGGGCCTAGCACATGTAGACATTCCATAAATACATCTTGCATGAGTGACTCCATGTTGAGGTTTAGGATAGAACTTTGAGTCCAGATGGTTGTCTGGACGCACTTTGTCCCCACTGCCCTTCCTTCCCAGTAATCTCCAGATTTGAGATAAAAAACTAGATTCATCAGCTTTTTAAACAAATTGAAAATAGTTACATAAAAAATTTTGAATTTATGCGAAATACAAATTTCACATAAAGTTTTTTACAAGATATAAACATTTTAAGTTTTACATAAAAATACAATTGTTTTTCTTCTCATTTATTTTCTCCTATAAGAGCATTTGATTTGGCAGCCCTGGGGCCCACCCCTATGCAGTGATTGGCTGGAACCAAGTGGTAGCCTCCCTGTTCAGTGGGGCCACACACTCCACTTTAGCAGCCCTAGACCTGGCCTGCTTCACCAGGCATTTGAGGCTGATCCAAGTTGTGGCGTTTGAATGTAAAGCAATGTCTGTCTGCTAGAATACTACCATTCATTCAAATAATATAGTTTCTGTCTTTTTAAACGCCTTCATCTTGGAATGTCTATTCTGTCTAATCCTAAGGATTAAAATTCATTTATGATAGTTACAGTGTATGACTTTGATGTCTTGTAAGTAAAACAGTGCTTAAATTGGTGAAATTTAACATTTTAGTAATAACTAATTGAGACATTTGGATACAGTTGAGCTACTCTATTTACATTTCTTTCAAATACTTCTGGATATAATAAGTGGTGGGTACTGTCGATTTACTTTTATGCTCTTGAGCTGTCATCACTGTACTGTACATGTTTGGACTACACTGTCTGCTGTAGTGTTGAAGGGGTAAAAAGAAACTTAACTTAGGATGAGGGTAGTATTAACACTTTGCTATTAGGAGATGTTCACAGTACTTGGAACCAGATTTTTTTTTTAACCTGAGTAGAAAATTAATGTTATTTTAAATGTGGTTCCTGTAACATGAAAAAAACAATAATCCCCTGATTTCTTCTACTGTTAGCTCTTGTGTATATTATGGTGAATTTTTGAAAGTTAGGACCTGCCAACTATACTGCTCCATTAAAAATGTTTATGGTGAGTTTTTTTAGGAGAAAAAAATGGAAGATCTTGGCCAAACAAGCTCTTAATAGGCAGTAATAAGCCCCAGTAGCCCCTGACTAAAACATACTTCCATCTGAATTATCTACAAACTTCCAAAGCCCCATGGTCAGACAGGAAAACCTGTTGTTTAAGGTGATGCTCTTAGGTATAACAAGTTCCTGAATCCAGCAATTTATTTTTTTGTTCAGTAGACCATATTTGAGGGAAAAAAAGAAATAAATACAAATAAGAGTTTCACCACTAAAGATGACAGAAATGCCTACGTTCTAACATCAGCTAACTGGTATTAGAGCTAATCAGGGATTTATTACAGTGATTGATAATGATTGACCAGGAAAGATGCCTTAATTCTTTGCCTTTGAGATGTTAGCTATTAAACCAAACTCATTTTACCTAGAACTAGAATTAAGGTTGTATTACTCATGTGAGTGATGATAATGACTTGAACTGGAGTGTTAGCTGTACTGATGGTGAGAACCAGCTTCTGTGTATGTTTTAAAGTAGAACCATGGGATTTGCTGATAGATTGGATAGAAGTATGAGGGGAAATAGAGAAGGCAATGGTAGCTCCTAAGATTTTGTCCTAAACAGTTGGAAAAATGAAGTTGCCATATGCTGGGGTGAGGAGGAGGAGAGGGGGAGGAAGAAAGCTTGAGGGGAAGTAGAAAGAGCTGAGTTTTGGACATGCTAATTTTGAGATGCATGTTAAGAATCAAATGGAGATGCCTGGTAGGTAGTTGACTATATGTGCCAGGAGAGAAGACTAAGCTACAGATGTATATTTGGGAATTTCAATATATAAATGCTTTTTAAAACTACAAAGCTTGTTGAGATCACCAAGGGAGTGAACACAGAAAAGAGTCCTGTGGAACTCCTGTGTTTATAGTATAAGTTGAGGAGATGAGGAGGAACCAGAAAGGAACACTGAGAAATGGCCATAGAGGTTGGTGGAGAACCAGATGAGTGTGGTGTCTTAGAGACTGAGGAGAAAAAACAATTGGGAAAATGAAGTTGTCATTTTTCAAACTATTTCAAGGAGAAGAGGGTCATCAACTTTATCAGATCCTATGAAATTAGGTCTGAGCATAGACCAGTGGAGTAGTAAGGAGGAAACCTGATTGTAGGGGGTTTAAGGAGAGAATGGAAGGAAGGAATTTGAGGTAACAAGTACAGACAGGTCTTTTAAAGAACTTTGCTGTAAATGGAAGTAAAGAACTAGAGTGGTAACTGGAAGGAGGGTGTACGTATGGAGAGTTATTCTTTACTGTTTTTTTTCCCAATGCAACCAGATGCTTCATTGTATGTCTAAATCATTTCTACAAAACATGCTAAGGAAAAGTAGTCCAACATTGATTGGGTCTTGGGGCACCCTAACATTTAGTTGTTGAGAAGGTGAGGAAGAACCAGCAAAGGAAACAGATGTCAGCGGTAGAGTGGAATAAAAGGGAAATCTCAGCAGCCTTTTGATAATACTTCTGGGTGCATCTGGAATTCAAGGAAGGCATTCATTGATATTGGGATGAGCTAGTTTAAAGAGTCATTCAGGTTTCCTTCCTGAAGGATGTCTGAACTTACGTTCTCACGTGCCTGTCTGGCTCCAAGAAGCGTGGGCTGGGGCCACACAATTTAAGTTGCAGCATTTCCCTGACAATTTGGTCATGCTCCCTTCTTCAGGATCATCTTCCAGGATCCAGCACAAGTCAGCTTGGGCGATGCTGCTCTCTAGGTCTCAGGGCTTTCACAGCCTGTTGTTTCAGTGGTCTGATATTAGTAAGATGTCAGGAGCAGATGGTTTTGACAAGGAGCACTTTCTTCAAAGCGTTTGTTGGTGGTTTTATTTTTACCCCTTCAAAATTCCTCACTGACAGATCAGCTGAAATTCTCAGGAAATAGTCCATTACACAAATAGTAGTTTCACTCTCTAAGTTAGTTTAAACATTAGCTTTTCATTTCTTTTCAAATACAAGATGCTCTTTTCAAGCTGTAGTGAAATCCGTGTTATCTGGCAGCTTACCAAACAGAAGATTGTAACTGATATTTTGGATTTTCACCCAGTACAAATCATCAGGCTGCTGAGACTTTCCCACCAGGTTCTGCAAGAAGAGGCCACTGGGCTGCCTTTCATTGAGGAAACTGGCCCAGAGCCTCCCCTTACAGAATGGAGGGTAAACCCTATCCTCCGTGCAGGGATTGGGGGCAGCTGCACCTGGGTCTTCATTGCTCAGCTAAATCTTCTCCTCATAGCTCAAGCACCTCCTGCCACCGTTAGCCCCCCTCCGAGAAGAAATATCTGAGATATTAAGTTACTTATATAAGTTCATACAGCTACAAAGAGGTAGAGCTAAGATTCTGGACAGACTATCTGAATTCCTCTGGAGAGGCCTAAACTGGAGAGGTATATTTAGGAGTCTCAGAATATAATGCTTTTTTTAAAACTACGAGACTGGATGAGATCACCAAGAAAGTGAACACGATCAAAAGAAAATACACCTGAGTCCAGGGAAACTCCGTGTGTGTAAGTTGGGGAAATGAGGAAGGACTTGCAAAGGAATTAAGGAGAGCCAGGTGAGTGTGGGGTCCTGGAAACCAAGGGAAGAAGGTGTTTCAAGGAGAAGAGAGTTATCCAACTGACCATACGCTGTTGCTGAGTTCATTTGTTTTTACCAGTGCTAGGGAGTAGAGTGGGGACACAGGCATGCCTTCCAAATGGCTCTAGGACAGTAAGAAAAGGAATAGAGTAATTTTTTAATAGATTATGTTGTTGCATTAAATACTCATTAAATCTCCCTGCTATGTAATTAAGGAAATATAGGAAAATGACAGAAAGAAAACAATTTTAATCCAGACCCTGAATGAATCCTTCCGGAATGCAGTGAGCTCCCTCACAATAACTATAGTTAACATTTTGGTATATTCTGTTTTTACAACCATGATTTTTTTATATACAATTATGAATGCATGGAATACCTGGAATGGCCTATACTGATTTAGTCTTCTTTTAACATCAGTTTCTAATATAAAAGTAGTATATGTTTCTCTGAGGACATTTGAAAAAGAAGAGTGAAGAAAATTTTAGAAATCAGAGGAAAGAGTATAAGAGGTCCTTACAATCTCAATATGTACCATTAAAATTATGTTATCAGATATGTATTTCCGCGTGACATATGGTAGCATACCTACCAACTTTTCTCTCTGCCTGCCTACCTTCTCATGTGAGAGGTAGCCTAGGGACAGGCTTTGTTCCTTCATAGATGAGGTACAAATCCAGGGGGTGAGTGTGGGAAGTGGGGCAGGATGGGGTGGAAACCCAGCCTGCTGGACCTATCATCAGCTACCCTGTGGTAGGTCTCAATAGGTGGTCCTACCTCCCTCTAAGAACTCCACTCTTAATGTTAAGCCAGGTCTAAGGAGAAGGTAACACAAAGTCCTAGGACCAATTGGTATTTTAATTCTTAGAAGGGATATTTAAAAATCTACAACCTGATTCTAAGAAAATTTAGACGTGGGTTTTTTGAGAAAAAAAAAACTTATTTAAACAAAATTTAGAGGGTCTTTGGAAAACAGAACTGTATAGAATATTAGAATCAGAAATAAACCCTGAATATAATTGAGTCGAATTTTTCACTTTTATCTATAAAGATGCTAAAGTTCAGAGAGCTAATAACTATCCAGTCTAGAGACTAGCAGCAGAGTTAGGGCTCAAACCCAATTCTCTGAATCCCAGAATCATCCTGAAATTTGTTGGTAAAATTTGTGGTAATAGCTTTTCTGAGCAATCCTTATTTCAACCTGAAAAACTACTTAGTCCTAAGCCTCCTACAGTGAAAGGTGAGTGTCTTAACAGAGCTAGATTTAGACTCCTCCACGGTAAGGCTTTGTGGGAGTAGAGAGAGCTCTAAATTTGGAGTCCTGAGGCTTTCATTCAAGTCTCAGTTTTTCCACTTCCTCTGTGATGGTAAGCAACCACATAACCATGCTGAGTCTTGCTCTTTTTTTCACTTGAAAAATACGTGTGGTATACATCTTTCTACCTGACATGGTATTTTGAAGAACTTGATGCAAAATCACTATGGAAACTAAACCAGGATGCAAATATAGGGATTTGGTATTTTTATTAAGATTTCACAAGGAACTATTTTCCACATCATACAAAAAACATAATTGCCTTCAGAGCAAGGTCCATGTGTGTTTCATATTTCCGTTCTCTCATCGTAAGTGCAGAATAAATATTTGCTAAATAGTGGAGAGCTTTTATCACCTTTAGTAAAATGGAATCTTCATGATAACTCTCCATGTGAGTGGTGGTATGAGAGCTACTGAGGGGATTGCCATGTTTCTGTGGATGCCTTCGCTGGGCTTTTGAGCTAAATATAGGAGGGCGATCTTGTCTGATGTTGCCTCTGAAGTGTGGTGTGCTTTGCATGGTAAAAGAAGTGACAAAAGTTGCCAAGAGAATGCAACATGCTGTTCTCATCAGACAACATTTTAATCTCATTTTAAGGCTCCTTGGACATGATATTTATATGTGAGAACAATAGAGCTTTTCCCTCTATGCAGCTTGTTTCAGTTCTAATAGTGAAACTTACCATAATGCTCTCATTGTGTTTTGTCCAACTTTGCCAATGGATCTTTTACGGCATCGTTGTTTTGAATGTGGAAAACGAGGCAGGGGCGACATACAGTGAAATGACTAACATGTGGTATTAATTCCTCATTCTGTTGATATTTCTGATTTGTTAGGTTGAGCTTAGGAATCACATCTTCAAATTGCTCTGGCCAGTTTATTACTTTCAGTTGAAAGCATTGAGAGAACAGAAGTAAAATACTTGTTTTTTGATTCATTAGCAATATTATGTACACAAAACTCCATGAACCCAGCACAGAAAACTTTTACAGCTCTGAGAGGCTACTCTAGAGACCATGTGACCCTGAGTCCACATTTTACAGCTCTGAGGCTTTGCCTGATTCACCCAGCATCACGCAGGCATGGGGATGAGCACCCGGATCTCTTGACCTATAGTTAAATGGGGTTTTAGTCTATAAAATATGCACATTATTCTGAGCTGTGTTAAGCAGGTTCATATGAAACTGGCAATTATGTGAGTACCTCTGCTTTCAGGATGAAGTCTGAAGACCAAACTATTTTTAGAGCAGTAAACTACATTCCAAGGTTTAATGTTGTACACGAGTACTCAGAATATACTTATTCACAAGTTGTGTCTCCTTGAAAGACAGGTCTTGAAAGCAGTGGGCAGGGCACTTCTGGGAAAAGGATGGGGTGGTGGGGTGGAGGTGGGGTGTCTCCTGACTCAACTCATTAAGGAAAAAAAGAAGCCTATAATAGAAACAAAGCAATAAAAACCAACCAGACACACTTCCCCAGCCCTTCTCTCGGGAGTGGGTCATTTAAGGTCTATCACGTTCGTGCCAGTAAAAGGAAAAGGAGAGTGACTATTATGACATCAGGTAAGAATTCACTGTGCAGGGACGAGAGATGTGCTCAGCCCACAGTGCCACCTCACAGTCCCAAACTGACGTTCCCCGAGAAGCACAGTGATGATGGATCCGGATGATAAGCTCAGCCCGTAGTTGATGTATCTTCATCCTACAAAATATATACATTATTCTGTACTATACTAAAAAGGTCCGTGTGACACTATTAGTAGATCTAAAAAAAAAAAATGTTACCTGGGACTTAGCAATTTGAAGAACAAGGCAGAATTAGCATGAGAAGGGAGAAGGAATGCCTGACTCTTCAAATGCCCATAACCTTGTGAAATTGAGCCGAAGGCACCGCCTTTCACCAGCCTGGCACCCTGCTTTCCAGAAGGGAAAATGCCCCTGTGAGCAGGGTTGCCCTGGGCTTTCCCAGGCTCCTCCTTGTGCTGAATTCGTCAGAATTCATTACTGCAGCACAACAAACAGAGGCACACAGCCCCCGCTGACCACTGTCTGGGCTGCCCATGTCCGATGAGCTCTCTCTGAAGAAGGGGAGCGCGTGTGCAGTTGTTGTGGAGGGTAAATGACCAGACAGTGTCAGTTGTGGGAAATAAAGTAGGCTTCTTTTTTCCCCAGAGTTTTAAGGTCCATAACTTCAGTATCATTTTGATTGCTTTATTTGTACAAGTCTCTTCAAAAATTTATAACAAATTTATAAACTAGAATAAAAAAACTAAAAATTAAGAAATAAGAAATGCCCAATTTGCAGTTTGTTCTCTTTCATTTCCCAGCCCTCATTTAAAAAGAAATCCTATCCTATCTAATAGAGGGAATATGCTAATTGACCCTCACACCATTGCAAAGATGGTGGTGCCCACAGTCAATAAGGAGGGAATATGCTAATTGACTGCCATGCCCTCAAAGATGGTGGCACCCACAGCCACAAGATGGCAGTGTCCAGTCCCCTCAGCCCCACCAGGGCAGCAGGCTTCACGCGCCTGCCTCTGGAGTCCTCCAGTCCCCTCAGCCCCGCATCCGCCCAGGGCCGGCCCGAGGCGCAGGCACACCTCAGATGGCAGCTGCCTAGCTGCCCAGGGCCACCCGAGGCTCAGGTAACCAGGGCCGGCCGAGGCTTGCGCTATCAGCAGTGGCAGTAGCAGAGGTGTGATGGGGGCATTGCCTTCCCCTGATCACCGGGTCGCCTCCCACCCCTGAGGGCTCCCGGACTGTGAGAGGGGGCAGGCCGGATTGAGGGACCCCCTCTCCAGTGCATGAATTTTCATGCACCAGGCCTCTAGTATAATATAAGGTTAATATGCAAATTGACCGAACGGCTGAACTACCAGTAGCTATGATGCGCACTGACCTGGGGGGACAGATGCTCAACACAGGAGCTGTCCCCTAGTGGTCAGTGTGCTCCCACAGGGGGAGCGCCGCTTAGCCAGAAACCGGGCTCACGGCTGGTGAGCGCAGCGGCGGTGGTGGGAGCCTCTCCTGTCTCTGCGGCAGTGCTAAGGATGTCCAACTGCCTGCTTAAGCCTGCTCCCCGTGGGCCTAAGCTGGCAGTCGGACATCTCCCGAAGGCTCCGGGACTGAAAGAGGGCACAGGCTGAGATGAGGGACCCCCCCCCCTCCCCGAGTGCATGAATTTCATGCACTGGGCCTCTAGTCCTTTAATAAAGATACAGAGTTCCTCACATGGTCAGGCTATCTTTTAGGTCCTAAGGGAAAACAGTGAGCAAACAGATAAAACTCCCCAACCCTGTGGAATTTTTGTGCATGGGGGGGGAGACAAACAATGAATAAGATAAAGACACAAAACAGATGGGTGGTTGGTTAGATAGTGGTAACGACACAGGAGAGAGGGTAGTAGAATTCAGGTGAGTGGACTGTTTAACCTGCCTGGAAGGTGGCTGTTCAGTAAAGATCAGACAGAAGTAAACAAGAGAGCCAGGTGGACGTTGGGTGGAAGAGCTTTCCGGAGGAGAACAGCATGTGTTGTGACCCTGAAGCAGGAGAATGTGGCTGAGAAACAACAAGGAGAATGGAGAAGGGGAGAGGGCATTTCAGCTCAGAGGACTGAAGGTGACCAAAACATCTGGGGCACTGTTGGATTTTACTCTGTATCATTTTAAGGGCATCATAAAGTCACTTATGGAATGAACGGTTTTCCCCAAATTCGTATCTTGAAGGCCTCACCCGCAATGTGACTATTTGGAGATGGGCCTCTAAAGAGGCGATTAAGATAAATGAGGTCATAAGAATGGGGCCCTAATCTAATAGGACTACGCCCATATAAGAGGAGGAGACCCCAGGAATGTGGGTGCACAGAGAAAAGGCCATCTGTGAGCCAAGGAGAGAGGCCTCAGAAGAAACCAAATGTACTGATACCCTGACCTTGGACTTCCAGCCTCCAGAACTGTGGGAAAACAAATCTTTGCTATTTAAGCCACCCAGTCTGAGGCATTTTGTTATGAAAGTCCTAGCCAACTAATGCACTATCCTAACACCCAAATATCTTTGACCAGGGAACTTTCTGCTAATTAGTCAAATTGATCTTCAGCAAACTTTATTAACTGGCAGCAATATTTATTTTGTGTTGATCCAAAAGGTGCTAACTCATCCTACAGATACTGTATCTAATTTAAAACTGGTTAACCTACAGATTAGTCATCCAAAGCAGTGCTAGTAAATCAACCGAGTCAGATGTACAGTTTCTTGTGCATTGACAGTTTTAAGAGTAGTTCTTACACAATTATTGTATTGCTACCTCTTTTGTGCTGTCTCTTTTTAGCATAGAATTGGCCTTTGGCTGATATGAATGAAGAAGGAAGATGCCATACCTTCCCTTTCCATCCCTTTGTCCCCCTAAACCAGTGGTCGGCAAACTCATTAGTCAACAGAACCAAATATCAACAGTACAACGATTGAAATTTCTTTTGAGAGCCGAAAACCGACTTCTGCACATGGGCCATGAAGTTTCAGTCGCACTGTACGTGCATGCCTGCACGTGGTATTTTGTGGAAGAGCCACACTCAAGGGGCCAAAGAGCCTGCATGTGGCTCGCGAGCCGCAGTTTGCCGACCACTGCCCTAAACCATGCTCTCTCTTTATTAGCTTACTATCTCTCTTCTAACAAAACTCCTTTTTTAGCAGCACAAAAATGATGGGGAGGAAAGCAGTTGGCTGCTTTTGGAGACTTATTTTTCTAAACCACGCACATAACCATTATGATAAACTACCTCTGTAAATTAATTTTAAAATTAGACATGATAGCCCTAGCCGGTTTGGCTCAGTGGATAGAGCGTTGGCCTGGGGACTGAAGGGTCCCAGGTTCGATCCTGATCAAGGGCATGTACCTTGGTTGTGGGCACATCCCCGTAGGGGGTGTGCAGGAGGCAGCTGAATCCATGTTTCTCTCTCATCGATGTTTCTAACTCTCTATCCCTCTCCCTTCCTCTCTGTAAAAAATCAATAAAATATATTTTTAAAAATTAGACATGATATGTTGCATGCTACATGTACTTTAAAAATATTTGTTTATTAAATTGATTGGGGTGACATTGGTCAACATGAACATACAGATTTCAGGTGTGGGTTTCTATGTTACAAGATGTGTATATTATACCGTGTGCCTTACCACCCAAAGTCAAATCTTCTCCTGTCACCTTTTATTAGGACCCCCTCCCCTTTGACAACCACCACACTGCTGTTTGTGTTCATGAGTTTCAGTTTTATATCCCACAAATGAGTGAACTTTTTTAGCCACTGCTGATGAAAACACCTCTGCTCTGTTTTGAAATGCTATTTCTTAGGAAGTAAAAGTGCTTTTCTGATGTCCTTTGTTCTATCTGTAAAAGCATGTGTTGCTTTGACTGTAATATCATCTTGCTCCAAGCTCTCTCTATTTTTTAAAAATAGAAAACCACGGGATGCAAAGTACAGTATAGGGAACATAGTCAATAATATTGTAATAAGTATGTATGGTGCCAGAGTTATTTGGGTGATTACTTTGTAAGGTACATAAATGTCTAATTACTACGTTGCACATCTGAAATTAATATAATATTATATGTCAACTATAACTGAATAAAAATTAAAAAATAATCTAAAAATATTTTAAAATAATAAAAATAAAACTAGAAAACCAAACCTTCAGAATTATGAAACCAGTGAATAAAATATTTCCAGAAGCTTTTTTTGTAGTGTATCTGTCTAGATTTTATTTTCCTGACCCCACCAAAAGAGGATAATAACTTGTTTGAGAGGATCTTTTCTTGACTCTTGTGGCAGATCTCAAGCAACTTTCCTAAGAGTGGAAAGATTAATTAAAATATAACCACTAAATAAAGGCTTTGAGACTTTTAAAATTGTGTGCTTGTAGTTTCCCTAGAAACCACAAAAGAGCAGTCAGTAAGGTGGTCTTAAAAGATTTAAAGATGTGAGTATGAATGATGGGAAGTCTCAGCTACTACTAAGATTATGATTAGAACATCAAGCAATTATATAGTTTTTATATCAATTTTTCTTCCTTTAACCTCATTTTTAAATCTTCAGGACAAATATGTTATTATACAATGAGTGTTAACCTCAAAGACCTTCCTGTGCCACTCGGGGAATTAGCAAGAAAGAAGGGAGTATAACCAGCAGGCCATTGGGTTCCATTGGACCTGTTAACGTGAGAAATCTAGTTTCATTCCCATTCTAACAATGCAGTCATTTGAAAAGTGGAAAAGTTTAGTCAGTCTGTACTTTTTATTATATTTTATTTTTCAATTACAGTTTACATTCAATAGTAGTTTGTATTAGTTTCAGGTGTACAGCATAGTACTCAGACAATTGCACATTTCACAAAGCACTCCCCCAAATATTTCCAGTTCCCACCTGGCACCATACATAGTTATTACAATATCATTTACTATACTCCCTATGCTGTACTTTACATCCCTGTGATTATTTTGTAACTATCATTGTAGTTCTTAATCCCTTTACCTTTTTCACCCAGTCCCCCAAGCCCACTTCCCTATGGCAACCATCAGTCTGTGCTCTGTATCTATTAGTCTATTTCAATTTTGTTTATTTTGTTCTTTAGAAGGAGACTTTACTTGGGGTGGTGAACACACAATACAGTGTACAAATGATGTGTTGTGGAATTATGCACCTGAAACCTGTATAATTTTGTTAACCAGTGTCACCCTAATAAATTCAATAAAAAGGAAAAAAAAATAATATGTATCAATTATATTTCAATAAAGCTGGAAAAAATAAAAAAATAAATTAAAAAATAGATTCCACATATAAGTGAAATCATATGGTATTTGTCTTTCTCTGTCTGACTTATTTCATTTAGTACTAGAGGCCTGGTGCATGAAATTCATGCACTGGGAGGGGGTGTTCCTCAGCCCACCCTGCCCCCTCTCACAGTCCGGGAGCCCTCAGTGGATGTCCTACAGCCCTCAGTGGATGTCCTCTCTGCAAGAGGCGACCTGGCTGATCAGGGGAAGGCGCCGTCCCCATCACCCTGCTGCTACTGCCACTGCCTGCCACTGCAGTCGCCAAGGTGTTTTCATCAACATGGACTCCAGTCCCTTCACCACGAAAGAATGACAACTTTCTTTAGGCATTTTCAAGATGTGTCTTCCATAGGATATGACATTTCTTTCTTTTTTTAATCCTCACCTGAGGATATTTTTACATTGATTTTTAGAGAGCATGGAAGAGAGAGGGAAAGACAGAAACATCAATGTGAGAGGGACACTGCGATTGGCTGCCTCCTGCATGAGCCCTGACCTGGGCCCCAGCCAGGGAGGAGCCTGCAACCTAGGTACATGCCCTTGATCAGAATCAAACCCGGACCCTGCGGTCTGCAGGCCGTGGCTCTATCCACTGAGCCAAACCGGCTAGGGCAGGATATGACATTTCTTAGCCCCTCCAGCAGAGGACCTTCATTTTTTCCTCCAGGAGTGAGGTGGAAAAATCCCAGATCATCTTCTTAGATTCTCATTAGGCAAGTTACCAAGAACACTGTGAGTAGCATATGGGGAGCTTAGCCAGTGAGTGGTCAGAAAAGGTGTTTCCTCTGCAGCTTACGCGCAGAGGCCGCGAGCAGGCCTTCTCCCTCTCCTTCTCCCTCTCTCTCTCCCTCTCCCTCTCTCTCTCCCTCTCTCTGTCCCTTCCTCTCCCCCTCCGGTCTACTGTCTCTAAAAAGCAGTGAAAAAATATCCTCTGGTGAGTATTAAAAAGCAAAACAAAACAAAACACAGAATAACAGGCCTCCTCCTTGGAGATGCTGAATATGTAGGCCTGAAAGAGAGAATTCTTGGCTCTGTGAAGAACTCTACATGAATTTTATTAACAATATTTGGAAAATTAGCCTAAGCCACACCAATGATTCAAGTTTGTGCTTTCTGTGTTCCAGGGAAGAATCAAATGATCTTTTGTTTTATTGTGTCAAAACAAAATTTTGCATGTGTTAAATACATAATTCTTATTCAAATACATAATAGCAGATGCAAAAGTTCTGTTTAACTCAGTGAAGGGACTGGCAGGATGATAATGCTATTCAAAGGAGATTGCCAAAGATGAAAGCCTGAAGTAAAACTGCTAAATTAGATACAATCTGGCTAATGTCCTATAGGACAATGAAACCATCACTTTTTAAATTGGTGTGTCTTCTAGACAGAAATTAGTTACATCTTTAGAAGCCTAAAAATTCTTTTCATCTTCTCACTTTGCTGAGTTATATGTAACTTTCCAGGGCTATAAAATGTCAAAGTATATGGAACTTATTTAATTGTAAATAGTGTCAGAGTTATGTGTTTCATAGAAAAGGAAGTGATCATTCTGTGGGCCTCTAATGCCTCAATTATACTGAAAGGACTTGCTGTCAATGTTTTACTCCAGGCCTGTGCTCAGCCACGAAGGCTGCGGGCAGGCCCGCCCTTTCCTCTCTGGGCCTGCGATTGGCTGGGGAAGCTGCAGGCAGGCCCACCCTTTCCTCTCTGGGCCTGCGATAGGCCACGGAGGCTGCGGGCGTGCTCGCCCTCTCCTCTCCCAGCCTGTGCTCGGTCACAGAAGCTGTGGGCCAGCCCCCCTGGCCCTGTCCATGTCTGCTCCGGCCCCCGTGTCCCTGTCCTTGTCTGCTCCAGCTCCAGGGGTCGGCGGGCCCCCCTCTCTCTGTCTCCGTCTTCACTCAGGGCCTCACCTGCGCATGCAACCTCCTCCTGTCTGGTCGTGACCCATTATGGCATCCTGGCCTAATTTGCATATTATCTCTTTTTATATATATAGATAATGCCCTCTAGGTCCATTCATACTGTTGCAAATGGTAATATCTCATTCTTTTTTTATGGCTGAGTAATATTCCATTGTACATATGTACCAAATTTCTTTAGCTAATCGTTTATTTGGTTGGTTCCATATATTGGCTATTATAAATAACGCTGCAATGAATATAGGGGTGCATACATACTTTTGAATTAGTGTTTTGGGTTTCTTTGGATGTATTCCCAGAAGTGGAATCACTAGGTCACAAGGCAGTTCCATGGTTAATTATTTGAGGATCCATACTGCTTTCCACAGTGGCTGTACCAATCTGCATTCCCAAAAACAGTGTACGAGAGCTCCCTTTTCTCCACATCCTCACCAACACTTGTTTGTTGATTTGTTGATGATAGCTGTTTACCAGGTATGAGATGATATTTCATTGTGGTTTTAATTTGATTTCTCTGATGATTAGTGACATTAAGCATCTTTTCACATGTCTTTGGAAATGTCTCTCTTCAGGTCCTCTGCCTGTTATTTAATTGCATTGCTTTTTTTCTTGGTGTTGAGTTCTTTATAAAATTTGGATATTAACTCCTTATCAGAGGTATCATTGGCAAATATTTTCTTCCATTCAATCAGTCTATATATTTTTTTAATCTTAAAAAATATTTATATGAATGAGAGAACCCAAAATGGCGGCGTAGGTGAACACCTAATCTGCGGCCGTGCACAACAATTTCAGAGCTACAACTAAAGGACAGAGCCTCTATCACCCAGAGCCACGGGAGGGCTGGCTGAAAGGAGGCTCCACAACTAGACGGAAACAGAGAGGACCGTTCAGGACACCAACGCTGAAAAAACTGAGGTACCGGGGCATGTGCGCGCATGCGAGATACAGGCTGGAGGCGGATCCCAGCTGGCAGCAGGCATTGCTTTCTTCAAACCGAAGGGGAAACGCGCGGGACCCAGACTCCTACAGGGAGAAGCATCCTCGATGCCTCTCTGTCTCTGGACTGTTTGCCATCGGGTCGGAAAGTGAGGGTGGCTTGCTTGCAGAGCTGTGTGGAGGAGTGGTTGTTTGCAGCGCTGGGGCGCAAGACGCGGGGTCGCGGTTGGAGACGCGGGAAGGCTGGCTCCCAGCCATTGCTGTTTGCCACGCCCTAGCCTAGTGACGCCCTGAGACCCTGCCCTGCACAACTTACAAACTCACCCAAGCTCCAAGTAGTGGCTTTGGCATATGAATGGAGTGCTGCTTAACCTAGCAACCAGTTCAGACAGCTCCAAAATATCCAAATCCCAAGCAGGGAGGAGAAGACTGGAATTCTCCAGTCTGAGGCTACAGGGTGGCCTCAGACAGTAGCTGACCTGCACCCCATTGGAGATCCAGAAGCCAGTGAACCTAGTGGTCAGTGTGAGACACAGACCTCAACTCCTTACATCCATAAGTGACACAGTCAGGAGGCAGACTCAGAGAGCACCAAAGCCCCATTGAAACAAGTCCTGCACCAGAAGCGTGTCTCCAGCGCAGCAGTTATAAACACAGCGGGTCCCCACAGCCAATTGGCCTGGAGGACAATTCCTTTCAGGGTACCAACAGCAACCAAGGCTTAACTACACCAAGACTTTGCACTCAGCTCATAAAGGGGTGCACCAAGACCGTCCACCTCAGGTGATTGGGGAGGCTGAGCTACTGGCCCTATAGGTCACCTACAACACAAAGCCGCTCCATCAACACAGGGAAGCAGCCAAAATGCGGAGGCACAGAAACATGTCACGAATGAAAGAAATGGAGGAAAGTGAACTACGGGACGATATAGAGTTCAAAACCACATTTATAAGGTTACTCAAGAATCTTCTAAAAACTGTGGAGAAACTTGATGAGGACTTTAACGACCTCAATGAGAATGTAAAAAAAAAAAAAGGAAAAGGACCAGTCAGAAATTAAGCATACACTGTCTGAAATAAAGAATATACAGAAACTCATCTGTAGATCAATGTACCCCAAGAAACAAACCAAAGATCTGAAATATGAGGAAACAAAAAACACCTAACCAGAGAAAAAAAAATATGAGGAAACCAAAAACACCCAACCAAAAAGAAAAAAAGATTAAAAAATATGAAGATAATGGAAGGAGCCTCTGGGACAACTTTAAGCGTACCAACATCCGAATTTTTGGGGTGAGAGAGAGCAAGATACTGAAAACCTATTAGAAGAAATAATGACAGAAAACTTTCCCCACCTGGTGAAAGAAATAGACTTACAGGTTTAGGAAGCGCACAGAACTCCAAACAAGAGAAATCCAAAGAGGACCACACCAAGACACATCATAATCAAAATGCCAAGGGCAAAAGACAAAGAGAGAATCTTGAAAGCAGCAAGAGAAAAACAGTTAGTTCCCTACAAGGGAGTACCCATATGACTGTCAGCTAATTTCTCAACAGAAACTATGCAGACCAGAAGGGAGTGGCAAGAAATATTCAAAGTGATGAACGGCAAGAACCTACAACCAAGATTACTCTACCCAGCAAAGCTATCATTCAGAATTGAAGGTCAGATAAAGAGCTTCACAGATAAGAAAAAGCTAAAGGAGTTCATCACCGCCAAACCAGGATTACATGAAATGCTGAAGGGTATTCTTTAAGAAGAGGAAGAAGAAAAAAAAGGTAAAGATAAAAATTATGAACAACAAAAAGACATCAAATACATACCTACCAACGAGTGAATCTAAAAAGCAAGTGAATAAAAAGTCTGAAGAACAGAATGGACTGGTGAATATAATGGAATCAGGGACATAGAAAGGGAGTGGACTGACAACTCTCAGGGGGAAGGGGGTCTGAACGGTGTGAGAAGAGATTGGACAAAGGTCTTACACCTATGGATAAAGACAGTGGTGGGGGGTGAGGGCATGGGTGGGGTGGGGAATCAGGTGGAGGGGAAGTATGGGGGGAAAAAAAAGAGGAACACCTGTAATAATCTGAACAATAAAGATTTATTTAAAAAAATAAAAAAATATTTATATGACAAACTAGTATGATTAACTTTTTAGCTAAACTGACTGGTCGCACTAGCTAAAACATTTGAGATTCTTTGTGTGTTCATAAACATAGCCTTGGAAGGTATATTTTTGTCACTCAGCCACTCTGAGCATGTCTAGCCTTTTGTGTCAAGCACTGTGACAGGTTCAGGGACTACATATGTGTGGTAGGGCAGTCTCCCACCTCCAGCTGGCTTTCAATTACAGTGACATAAAAGCTCAAAGCAAACCAAAATCAAGACAGTTACATCGCATGCTCAGATGAGTGCTCGAGGAGCTAGAATGAGAGTTTCTAGACTGAGTAGGGGATCTAGTCAAGGAAGTATTTCTTTGAGAAAGAAACAGAAAAGGATATTAGAGACTTGAAATCATAAATGAAAGAGATATGCAGCAAGAAATGGAGGGAGATTATCCAAAATGGATCAGTCTGCTGCTTTTTTTACCTATAATTTTCATGTGTTATTTCATGTAAATTCCAATGAAAGTGCATTGCTACTTAAATGGCTTCAAAGACACCTTTTTTAAGTTCTTATGCTTATAGGGTACCCTAGGATCTATACAGGCCTTAGGCAATGTAAAATACTTTATTGCACTTTTAAATGCTGACATATAAGTTCATTGTAGAAAGTGGTCTATTTTTAGTCTCAAGAGAAATTCAAACCCACTTCTCTAAAAGAAATTTTGGAGATAAACACTCATGTAAAATAGCCTGTGAAACAGCTCCCAGTGTTTATAATAGAATTTGATGCTCCATTGCAATCTCCACAGAAAGCTTCAAATACATCTTGGCTCAAACCTTTTCAGACCAAGGTCACTTATTTTTTGATGAGTCAGAAGACCATGTTGATGGATGAAACTGGTGAAGCATTGACATTTGGATGGTTAGCCAATTTACTCCTCTCAGCACCAAGACCATGCCAATGTGTTTTGTAATCTCAAAATAACCTCTTGACTTGATGACAATTGAGGGAATGGGTAATCCTGAAGAGTTAATCTAACCACTAGTTTGTGTAGTTGAACACTTCTGTCTTATGTAATCAGCTCATTTTATACAAATCTCAATGTAGTTTTGAAGTATTTTGCCCAGGTGCTGTTATTGTCTCAAGACCACTGTCATCATTTTCTGTCCTTTTTTCTTTTCCTTCCTAACTCTACTTGACACTGTGATTTAGTTCAGTTTATTTAGATGTTCTTTTGTTGTAAACTTAATGGGGGTGGGAGTGTTAGAGATAAATTAGGATTGGCCGTCTGTGTTTTTGTAAATCTCAAGAGATTGCTATTAAGTCCCTTGGTTCATGGGACATGACTTTCTTCCCCCTAGTTCTGGGTCTTTTCCCTGGTCAGCAAGAAATCAGTTGCTTTAAGACCGACATCCCTCTGGTCAAGTTGTAGGCCGTCTGTTTGGACATATGGTCACTCTTTGTTGTTTTAACAATTTATTCTCTGTCCCCTCTGGTGCCTGGATTCTCCCTGGACCTTTGGGAAACATGAGGATGGATTTTCATGTGAGCTTCTCTTTTAGTGACAGATAATTTAACCTGATTAGAAAATTCCAATTTATTTGTGAACAGAACCTGGTAGTGTTTATGTTTCTCCCCTGGGGTCTGCATCCTGGATTCATTCCTAGCTGACCCCTTCTCTTAATGCCATCTTGTGGAAAACTATTCTGGACCAGGTAGGAAAGTGTTATTTCTGCTTTATTACTTTTAAAAAAATGGTGGAAGTCCTGGCTGGGTGGCTCAGTTGATTGGCCCATCATCCTCTTCACCAGAAGGGTGTGGGTTCAATTCTAGTCAGAGCACATACCTGGGCTGTGAGTTCAGTCTCTGCTCAGGGTCATATGGGAGGCAGCTGATGAGTGTTTCTCTGTCACCTCTCTCTCTCTCCCTCTTTCTCTCTCAAATCAATAAAAACATACCCTCAGTTGACGATTTTAAAAAATGTGGCAAATGTATAATACATAAATTTTATCATTCTAACCACTTCTGAGTGTACAGTCCAGTGGCATTTAGTCCATTCACATTGTTGTACAGCCCTTCATCTCCCGAACTTACTCATCTTCCCAAGCTGTGCTCATTAAACAATGACTTTTCATCCCTGCTGCCCACAGCTGCTGGCATTCTACGTTCTCTCTATGAATTTGATTACTAGGTACCTCATATAAATGGAATCCTACAATGTTTACACTTTTGTATCATTTATTTCATTTAGCATAATGTCTTCAAAGCTTATCCATATTGTGGCATGTGTCAGGCTGTTGTTCCTTTGTCAAGCTGGATAATATTCCATTGTTAGCATATTACACAATTTTGTTTATCTCTTCATACACTAATGGACATTTGGTTTGCTTCTACCTTTTGGCTGTTGTGAATAATGCTGCTGTGAACATTGGTATATGAGTATATTTTTGAGTTCCTGCTTTCACATGTTTAGGGTATATACTCAGAAGTGGAAGTGTTGTATCATCTGATAATTCTATGTTTAATTGCTTGAGGAACCGCCATACTGTTTTCCACAGAGGTTCTGCTTTATTCTTGACCTCTGTCATAGCTGCATGCCTGTATTCAGGACTGACGAGATGACATTAGGGGTGAAATGGACTAAGGGGCTTCTACTCTCTCAGGGAGCTTTTTGTTTAGGAGAACCTTTAAAAAAATTAATGAATGATCCCTAGGCAAAAAAATTCTCTTTCACCTCATGTTAATTATGTCCTGAAATATGAACATGGCCCCATCAACACTGAGCCCTGGGAATTATGGGATTTCAGCTTTTTGTTCCTAATGTGACAAGGGCTGTTAGATAGCAGAATCAAACAGGTCCTCTTCTAGCTCCTCCCACAAGATTAATGAAGCATCACAAGGAACAGAAGATTCACGAGTTTGTCTCAATATTGACTTCTCAGCTCTAAGATATCCAAGCAGTGAGAGCCAAGTTTGCCCTGGGACGTGACAATGAGGCCAGCTGCTGGGACACATTTAGCTCCCAGCAGCACGAGCCTGCCAAGTGAACTCACTGAAACGTGCATCCCAGGTGATGCCACAGGATTGCCTCGTCCAGCTCTCCACCCCCAAGTCCACCAACCTTGCCCCCGAAGGTTCCAGGTGGCTGCCTGCCTTGTACACACCAAAACCAAGTACCCAAAGGACAGTCCTATTCTCCAGAACTTTCCAAATGGTTGATCTATGTCAGCTACTCTAGAGCTGACACAGATCAACCATTGCACAATGAGATTCAAAAGTGGTGTCCACCCTCAACTATAAGCCAACTATGTTGCCTGTTTTTCCATCAAATGTGCATGCTTGCTTCCTGTTTGGCTGCCCAGGGCTGAGCTCCCCGCAGTTCAGTTCTCAGGAAAAGCTTGTTTATAGAAACAGAGAAGATTCCCGAGGATATGCAGTCTCGTTCTTAGAAATTCCCTACATTTATCTATCCCTGGATTAAGCAGGACCATCTACAAAGGGATTCCTGGCTGCCATCCTGACCCCTCGTGGGACACTCACGTCTTCACTCAGGGCCGCCTCCTCTGCATAATGTAGCCCTCATCCAACCATGCTCACTGTCGTACAGCTCATCCACTGTACATGCCACGTACCGTATCTGAAGCCCCCCGCAAACACATGGCTCCCTGGCCGTGCTGGTAGGCGTAGCTATTCTCTGGGCACATGGTTTGTGTAATCCTGTGTGCCATGTGAACCACCCTGTCATGGCTACTGGAAAGCTGGGAGACAGAGCAGCAGTCGGCTAGGTGTTAACCTCATGCCAGTCTTCACCTTGCTTTGTAACCTCTCCTTTTTCTTTTCCTCATTGCCTCACTTTCGGTTGTTGAATTATCTGACTTTTTGTAAGCTGTTCAGCTCTTTTAAGGAACAAATTGGAAGTATAAACATGAACCAGGTATTTGTAGTTGCTCTGAATGCTCAGACGACAAAATTATTAGTTTTCATGGAACTGGAATGTGATCAATATAGTTGTCATTAAAAACCACTACTGATCTTGGGGGCTGGGTAAAGATGGACAAAGGGGGTGAAAATGGGGGACATCTGTAATAGTATCAACAATAAAAGCACACTACTATTCTGAATACAGAAAATGAGGGACTCGCCCTAGCCCGTTTGGCTCAGTGGATAGTGTCGACCTGGGACCCTTCGGTCAAGGGCACGTACCTCGGTTGCAGGCTCCTCCCCGGCCCAGGCCCTGGTCGGGGCTCAAGCAGGAGGCAACCAATCAATGTGTTTCTCTCACATTGATGTTTCTCTCTGTCTTTCTCTCTCTCTTCCACTCTCTCTGAAAATCAATGGAAAGAATATCCTTGGGTGAGGATTAAAAAAAAAAAGAATGGGGACATCTGTAATAGTGTCAACAATAAAAGCACTCTACTCTTCTGAATACAGACTGACTACACTGTAAGTTCTGTGCTGTCGGGGCCTTGGCTGGCTGCCCGCTCTGACACTCCAGGGGCCAGTGCTATACTTGGCACACAGGGATACTCAGTACACATGCCCTGAGCGGCCTGCACAAGCAGAATCTGGGCACCTAAGGTTCCCACCACCCCGTCTGTGGGTGCTCAGAGGCGAAGAGGAGCCGTGAGGCTCTGGTCTTGCCTCCACCTGTCACACCTGGGGGGACACAGCCGGCACCTCTAACATTCTCCTGTCTCCCTCTTTGCAGACTCACATTTCCAGACTCCCTCCCGGTGCGGTGGCAGGACAGTCCGTGGCCATCGAAGGTGGGGTGTGCCGCTTGCAGAGCCCAGTGAACTGAACCTTCAGGCTGAGCATGAAGCACCTGAGGGCATTTCAGAGCCTGAGCTTTCCGTTTTTTTAACTGAAGTTGGATGTCCTGTCCTATCGTCTTCATTATATAACTCCTATTGCAGCCTCGCACACCGCTGGTGACATTAGTGCTGCTGCAGGAGTGCTAGTGACATGCCGGCCTTTGGTGGACGGGCAGGCTGAGTGCACGAGTGTGTGTGTGTGTGTGTACGTGTGTATGCGTGTATATGTGTGTGCGTGTGTGTGTGTGTGTGTGTGTGAGTGCTTGCGTCTCCCTGATGAAATAGAAACTCCCCCATATTGCATAACCTAAGACTAGGAATAAGTCAATCATCTTTACAAAATGTGTGCTTTAACTGTTTACAAGTCAAACCTAAAGTTGCAGGAAACATTTTTTATTTCGTAAAGAGGTACCAACTGTCATTGATGTAATGTGTCTGAATTGAAGGGTAAATCTGCTTGTTTAAATGACTTGACAGTGGTAGTGCTCCATTTAGCAACAGTAATAAGTGATAAAGTGTTTTTATTTGTTAACCAGTTTAAGTGGATCCTGTGGTGACTTAAACTGTTATTTTCATCCCTCATATGGGGCATTTTTCTTTATCAAAGAATGGTTTCAGTGAAACAATCTAGCAGAGAATCAAGGTCAGAACCTTTTAAAATAATAGTCTTATTGACAAAGTTTGTACTTCTTCCCTCAAGCCTTTCTAAATGTAATAGCTTCGAGCTGTGTGTACTGTATTATGAAAGGATATGTAAAGAAACCATACGGTAATGCACAGTTCTTAATTTGTGTATAATGGAATGTTATTTACAATGTAACACTGTAAATAAGAAAGCAAAATTTATGGGAAAATTCAATATTATCTTTGTTTCTTGTTTAAATATATTTTTAAGGTAAAGGCACAAAAATAAAAGAAGCATATTACTGGGTATAGTGTGTGATTCCTCTTCTCAGACTAATAAATTATCTTTTGAATCCTAGATCAGCGAGTCATTTTTTATTTTGTTTATGAAACGTTACTTCTTCCAAAAATCATACTGGTAGCCTTCTTGCTGGGATTCTGATTGCTCAAAATCCAGGCTTATGTTCATGCAATAAGTGGGGTGGGGCACCAGCAAGGTAAAAGTTGAACTTAGTACATGATTGAATAGTCACTATAGAACTCCCTGAAATTTCTGTTCCAACTTGATAAAAGTAACAAAAGAAAGGAATAAGAGCACTTTGAAAAACTGTAGTGGCAGTTGCAAACCCAGCGGCTACAGTCGATAAATTGCTTCTAAATGTTATATTTAGTGATTCTGGAGCCACATAAGAAAACCAAGACTTTCCTTTTGATTTTCTATGTAAGAAGTGGCTATCAAGAAGATACTAAAGATAGCCTAGCTCAGGGGGAGGACGTCCCCTGCACCCTATAATCATGGCTCTGGGCGGTAACTGATAAAGCCCCAGATGAAATTATACACTTGACATCGATGTATGGCCAAATTATAAAGGAAAGACAACCGAAATGGAGTGGGTGTAAATACGAATGATTCAGGAGTCGCTGCCCTATATTCCTCATACAGGCAATTACATTTGTCTCGCTGTGTTCTCTAGACAGGTTGGTGCCGTGGTATCTGTTTCTCATTCTTAATGAGGCTGAGAACTTAGTGAGAGATGGGCTGGCTGGTGGGGAGCCTTTGGCTTCAAAAGCTTTCAAAGACCTGTTACCTGTTGGCAGGGTTTTTTCAGGAACTGGACTGGATCACGTAAAACTATCAGGACACTTTGGAGTCTGAAAATCATCTGACCTATTTCACCAGGAATGCCGTGTCTTTCATCTCCTTTTGCCTTTATTCCATTCATATTTAAACACTTGGGCTTGTTAAAGGCCCCTTTTATGAAGAGTTTAAAAAGTGGTCAGTACAAAGGATCATGGCCCCATAACAGTTGTTAAGACTTTATTCTCCAGTGTCTTTTTTTTTTTTTTTAAGGAATATTGTAAAACGAGAGAGAGAAAAAAAAAGTGATATTCAGAAACATAATGGATAGTGTAAGTTCCTTCATTAGAAGAAGATCAGACATTGAAGAGCAGGTACTGTAACCAGAGGATGCTGGCAAATAGAAAAGCAACTTCATTTCACACCGAAGGAGAAAAGGTAGAAGCAGAAGAGAATATAACCTCCTGTCCTAGTCTGGCTTGTGGTAGCATGATTCTGAAGCTATATTTGAAGATGCCCACTTTTAATGTGGAGGATCTTAGCTGTATGCCTATTTCTATTTCTTTTTTTAAGTCCTGAACATTACATGCGTGGTCCTCGAGTATAATTAAGTCTGTTCTGGATCCCTCAAGGTCATGGCCGTGATCCTGCTTAGGGTTCGGAAGCGGGTGAAGAGGTGGAAGGAACCTGGGTGCCCGTGCTGACTGACAAAGTAGGTGGCAGCCTGGAACAGGCTTTGTCTTCTCCTGTCAAATCTGCCACTTCTGCCTGCTGGGTGTCTGCCTCTGCAGGCCCTGTCTCAGCTTTTAATGGCCACTTCTCAACGTGAACTTGAACTCAGATATCAACATGAGAATCCTGTACTTATAAACAAGTCCTAAATGCTAGTCTGTGAGCAAATGGAAGAGTTCTAGTTCAGGGATATGGGGACATCTCTCTCGGCTGCTCAAAGCCTTTTGCACCTAATTCCTCGTTGTATCCCATGTGTGAGAGTGGGGATGTTGTGTGCCAGTTACCTGCAGCGAAGCAGGGCGACTCTGAAGCATTGGATGAGGGAAGATTTAGAAGAGTGCCAGATTATTCTTGAATCTTGAGATTGTACAGAATAGTTTTTTTTAATCTGGTCACTATTATTATAAAAGTAATCCATGCTTGTTATAAGGATTCAGCAAATATGTAAGAAAAAAGAGAACCCATAACCCCACTTTGCTAAAGACAGCAATTAATAACACATAGATTCCTTATGCATACATTTTCTATGATTTTTAACACAAAAATGGGGTTAATATTGAACCCTCAAATGGAGTTCCATAACCTGCAGTGTTCACCTAACCTCATGGAAAGCTGTCTGGACCTATAGTCATATAATGCCTCACTTACTACTTCATCCAGTGCTGGCTCCACTAATGCTGTTGAATACATATATTTTATCCTAAAACTTTGGTGAAAATCTATCGCAGTCCTGACAGTACAGTCAGCATCCACTCTTTCAGGCCACAGGTTCATACAGCGACCACTGTGGAAGGTCCTAGCCAGTGAAAGCCAGCTTGTCAGGTGTCCTAGAATAGCCCACAGTCCCGGCCTATAGGTCTGTTTCAGAGGGCCCCAGACAACTTTTAATGGCTAATATCTGAACCGCTGTGTCTATTAATTTTTTTTTGGCTACAGCAGGCCAGGAGTACTATGGAATCAGCACTTCCAAGAAGAAGCTTTCAACAGTCATAGAGGTTGGTGTATAAAAATATTGCTCCCTCCCAGCTGGTGTTGCTCAGTGGTTGGAGCATTGGCTATCACACTGGGCTCTTGGGTTTGATTCCTGGTCAAGGGTTGGGGTGGGTGAGGGAGACAGCTGATGGATATGACTCTCTTGCATCGATGTTTCTCTCTCTCTCTCTCTCTCTCTCTCTCTCTCTCTAACTCTTCCTTCTTCCCTCCCTCCCACTCTTTCTAAAAATCAATGGAAAACTATCCTTGGCCCACCTGGTGTGGCTTGGTGGTTGAGCGTCGACCTATGTACCAGGAGGTCACAGTTCAATTCCCAGTCAGGCACATGCCTGGGTTGCAGGCTTGATCTCCAGTGGGGGATGTTCAGCAGGCAGCCGATCAATGATTCTCTCTCATCATTGATGATTCTATCTCTCCCTCTCCCTTCCTCTCTGAAATCAATAAAAATATATTTTTAAAAATATCCTTGGGTAAGAATTAATAACAACAAAACAACAACAACAAGATATTGCTCCCTTGCCCTAGCCAGTTTGGCTCAGTAGTGGATAGAGTGTCAGCCTGCAGACTGAAGGGTCCCGGGTTCAATTCCGGTCAAGGGCACATGCCCAAAGTATGTGCTTGATCCCATTGAGGGCGTGCAGGAGGCAGCTGATCAGTCTCTCTCATCATTGATGTTTCTATCTCTCCCCTCTCCCTTCCTCTCTGAAATCAATAAAAACATATTTTAAAAAATTATATTGCTCCCTTGCTCCTTGGGTGAGATCATTCTGAGGCTTGTGTGCCATACGGTTTTGGGAACACTTCCCACAGAATTAAGCTTTAGTAACCTGCTGTGGTAGCTGACTTATTAATACACCTTATGTTTGCTTTTCCCCCTTCCCAATGCCCTTCTCAACTCCCTGAACTGGGTTTCCTGCAGTCATCTACCAAATGAACTACTTGCACTTCACTCCTTGTTTCAGGATGCTTCTGGGGGTCTTGAAACTAAGGAACTTTCCATCCCATATACTATTGCCCACAAGGCCATGGTGGGCCTTTATACCCTCCCTCCAGAGGGTGGGCCCCTCCATATGCTTATATACCCCACTGGGGTCTTTCTTCCTGTCTTTTGTTCCTGATGAACCATTTTCATCCATGACATCTGATGAACATTCTCCAAGGGAAAAGGCCTGATGGGTCACAAAAGTGGAGGTTTACAAGTCAGTATTGACAGGCACCAGACTGCCGGAGACAAGCAAGCACTTTGAAGGAGGGAGTGAATAAACAGAGGCTGGACAGCAGCAGTCCACCAAGGATTGATGGACGCCCTAGAGGAAATGACCTGGAATTGTGGGAATGGTAGTTGGAAGAAACCATAGCCAAAGGCATGTCATGACTATGAGATCTGCAGAGACCAGAACAGTGGCTGCCGTTGTCCCCATGCCGTGAACACATCATGATGACCACACTGTGAAAACCTCATGGGGTGCCATGTCCTGAATGTCATCTCAAGCCTGGATACCCATGACATCATTTTATGGTTCGAAATTTTTAACACCTCCCAACATTTTAAAAAACAAAATGTTAAGTCAAATACATCAACTTTGTTCTGCCATAAGCCCTACAATTGCTCGAAATTTGAGAATCCCTTTGTGCCAGAGGGCAGTGTCTTTGTCCAACATAAGGCTGCGGTGCTGAGCGTGAGGTGGAGGACCTGCAAAAGGACTATGGGTGGGAGGACCTCCTCCCTCCCGGGAACACTGGCCCAAGGAAAGGTTGAACACAGAAGAAATGAGCTTTTGTGTATGTGATTAATTAGTTTTACTTTAGCTCTATTCTAAACCTTCCCGAAAAGCTGATTAGGATGCAGGGGAAGGGGGTGTGGGTGGGTGAATGTAGCGAGCTACAGGTGGGGATGAGTGAGGAGGAGGTTGGCAACATAAAATAACCCTTTTACATGAATGTGTGTTCTGGGATGTTAAGAATTATTAAGGAATACACTGCTTTCCCTCAACACTCAATTTGGGTTCAAGTTCACAAGGTAATAGCCCAGATGTCTGTCATCAGAGACCCACAGGCTGACCAACTTGACCAGGCCGTTTTTCTTTTCCCACGTGCTGCGTCTCTGAAGTGTATGGCCACAGGAAGGATTAAATCTAAAACTGGCAGGGGCCCCCGTCCAAGGCTGTGCACTCAGCTTCCAGAAGCCCATCAGCCAAGCCCAAGGTGGTTCTTTGCGACCAGTTGTGGAAAGCGGGAGGGAAGGCAAGCACGGTGGTTTCTCCTTTACGTGGTAGAGCCTCCGGAGCCCTGAAACCACAGTGGCAAAGCCAGAAAAACCGGACTGCCACGAGGATCCCACTGAAGCTGGAAAGGAAAAAATCTAAACAATTCCTTTAACCGCTGCTGTTGCTATTATGTTGGCGATCCAAAGAGTTGCTCCTAAAATGGCCTTTCCTGGCCTTAGAAAACGCAGCGATGCTTAAGAATTAGAAAACCTCCTTCTAATATATTAAGAAAAGAAGTGTTCTTTTCCACTTAGAAGTAGTAAGATTTTAACCCATCCACCCAAGTCTTTCCCTCAAACCTGTTAACTAGCGGTCTTCTCCATGTGCTTAACGGTAACTGCATTCTTCTGGGTGCCGAGGCCAAAACTCTTGAGGACATTTTTTTATGTGTCTATTGCTGTATAACAAATGGCCCCCAACCTTAAACGTGTAAACAACAACTTTTATTTGCTCACAGTTCTATCAACTAAGCTTGGCCTCATTCGGTGTCTATCCGCTGCTCTTGCTGGTAGTCACTCGTGTGCCCCTTCCGCTGCGGGGTGAGCTGGGGCATGGGCTGGGGCGGGGCTGGCTGAGCTGCTCTCTTCCTCCACGCAGGCTCAGGGCCCCTCCCTCAGCACAGGGCCTCTCTACATGGTATTTCCACGCTCCCTCTCCCACTGCACATGGTGGCCCAAGGTGCCAGGAACACAAAGCAGAGGCTGTCGTGTCTTCTTAAGGTTTAGGTCCAGAACTGGCCCAGCATCACTTTTGCCACATTTATTGCATAAGTCAAGTCACCTGGCTTAGCCCAGATTTAAAAGGAGGGGACCGCATAAGGGCATAAACACAGATAAGGCTCACTGGGGGCCACCAACCTGATATCCTTGAATCTGCTTTATCTCCTATTTCATAACCAATCCATCACAAATGCTGTCAGCCCTCCCTTTAAAACGTTTCCTGAATCCAACCACTTTTCACCATTGCCTCTTACCCGAGTTATCAAAACAGTGTCCTCACTGGTGTCTGAGTTACTTGTGGACCTGACAGGCAGATGGAGTCTGATCATGGTGCTCCTCTGTTAAACAGGGCACCTCGCCCAGAGCCCTACCAGACCCTGGGATCTGGTCCATCAGTCCCCTCACTCACTCTGCTGCAGCATCCTGGCCTCCTCGGTGTTCTTCAAGCATCCCAGACATCCTCCCTTCTCAGAACCATTGCACTTTCCAGATGGATCCACATGGCTTGCTCCTCTCTCATCTCCTTCATCTCTTTGCTCAAATGTTACCTTTTTGAAGAGCGTCCTCCTCACTGCACCACAGAGAAATCAACATTTCTCTCTCTCTCTCCCCCTCTCCCTCTTCTCTCTCTCTCTCAAAAAAAAAAAATCAATAAAAAAGCATTTAAAAAAACACAAAACTTCTTAAGAAGAAAGTCCAGTACTAGATAACTATAGTGGTTAATTGTACTAAACATTTATGTAAGAATTAATACCAATTCTTCATGAGCTTTTCCAAAAAGTAGAAGAGGTGGGACACTTCCCTACTTATTCTATGAGGTGCCGCCTCTTCAGAATAGTCAGGCAGTTCCTCAAACAATTAAATATTGAGAGTTTTCCCCCCTCCTAGGTATATACCCAGGAAAATTGAAAACATGTCCACACAAAAGCTTACACATGAATGTTTACAGCAGCAGTATTCGTAACACTCAAAAAGTTCAAACAACCCTAAATGTCCATCAGCTGATAAATAAATAAACAAAATATAGTCTATCCATATAACAGAATATTGTTTGATGATAAAAAGTAATAAAATACTGATAAATATTGCAACATGAGTGCACTTTGAAAATATTATGCTATGGGAAAGAGGCCAGTCATAAAGAACCACCTGTTGTATGATTCTATCTTTTTGGAATTTCTAGTATAGGTAAATCTATAGAGATAGAATGTAGGTTAGTGGTTTCCTAGGACTGGAAGGGATGGGCGAGGGTGATAGGTAAGGAGTATGTGGGGGTGAAAGGATTAATGAAGTTGTGCTTACATTGATTATGGGGCCAAATGCACAAATGTGGATACGGTAAAAAGCATTGAGTTGTACACTTTAAATGGGTGAATTTTAGCATATGTAAGTTATATTTCAATAAAATTGTTAAGATATAGAAAATAATTTAGGAATAAATATTGGAACTGAATGCTATCTTCTATCAGATTCTTCACTTTTCCTGGGTGATCATTCCCAGTTTTTCCAAAAAATTTTTGTGTATTTTAAAATAATGTGGTTTAAACATGTACAAACAGAGGCAGAGGATGTAAACACTGTGCTTGCCTTTTCCCATGACCACGTCAAAATTAAAACTAAACTACAGAACAGCCATCATTGAGAACCACCTGAAATCTAGCTGAACAAGAACTCCTATAACTAAAGAAATACAAAAGAAGTCATGTTGAGATTGGTGGAAGAGGTGGAGACTGGAACACACCAGCTGTCCCCACATCCATGGGATATCGCAGCTTTGGAGGTCCCCTCTGGGGAGCACAGGGTCCCAGCCCCACACCAGCCTCTCCAGCCCACATAACGGCTGGCTGTGAAAGAAGTCCTCATAACTGCTGGCAGTGAGAACCAGTGGGGATTGTGGCTGAGTGAGGGCTGCTGAATTCCCACGCATTTCTCTTAAGGGTCCCGCACATGGATTTACTCGCTGATGTACTCACTACTGACCTCCAGCACTGGAACAGCAAGCAGCTCAAAAAGCATCAGGGACATACAGGGAATAACAGTGTCTGGCTTCAGGGTGAGGGCTAGAAAGGTAGCTCTTTCTACCAGTTTGTTCCTTTGTTGAGCCCTCACCCCACAAAGTCTGCAGGTACAGGTGGGCACCAAGTCTGAGTCTCCATCAACGTGGCTAACACCATTCACCCCATTCTGGTGATTCCCTGAGATAACACCTTATCCAACATGGGGGCCTAACAGCCACATCCAGCAGCTTTTCCATACAAATGGCCTGTCTCAGCTTGTGCTGTGGTCTTTATTAAAATCTCTCAAAGGTTCACAAACCCCAAACAAGTAGCACCTGGCCTTGGTGTGCCTCGTACCTCTTGCTAAGCGGCCTCAGCCTGGCATAGTGGCAGCTGGCTTCTCTTTGCGGCTTAGACTCTGCCAGGCACTTTCAAGCCCAATACAGTGGCAACTATCTGCAGATCACTTTATAGCTTATATCGGGTGGCGCCTGATTGGGCATAGACAGTGGCTGACCTTGGCCTGTACCTGTGACCCTCCCAAAGGGCCCCAGAACCAATACATCCGATGGCCAGCTTCAGACCACAAAAGAATACCACCCAACCACCTCCACAAATGACACGCCCAAACGACAGACTTGACAGCACCAGAGCCCTGTTAGAGTGAATGCTCTGTTGGGTCAGGCCCTGCACACACAAGAGCTGTAGTCACAGCCAGCCTTCATAACCACTCAGCCTGGGAGTCTGTTCCTCCCACTGACATGCGAACAGCAATCAAGGCTCAATTGCAACAGGAGGGGACACATCTGGTGCATTTTAGGTGACCAGGGAGGCTGTGCCACTGGAACCCAGAAGACAAGTACTAGTAAGGCCACTCTACCAAGAACGGGAGACATGGCAGATCTACCTGATACATAGACACAAATACAGGGAGGCTGCCAAAATGAGAAGACAAAGAAACATGTCTCAAGTGCAAGAATACAACAAAACTCCAAAAAAAAAAGAAATAAATGAAGTGGCATCAAGCAATCCACCGGATGCAAAGTTTTAAGCACTGGTTTTAAGGATGCTCAATGAACTTAGGGGGAAGATCTGTGAAAATATTAAAGATATTTATAGCACAAATTGCCAAGTCCTCTTGTTTATATCACACAGACATTGGGGGACACATCATTCCCCATAGTGGCCATCTGGATCTGCAGGAGCAATAAGGTAGAGGCAGCTAGTCTTTCTCAGCTCCGAGATAGTTAAACACATCCTAGCTCAGCCTTGTTTTCATGATGTTCTCCTCATCAGCAGTGTGAGCCTCTAAAAGTCACTTTACTTGGAGGAACCTCATTCTTTGACATTCTAACTTGGGCTTTAAAAAAGTATTTCCTTTCAGGGTTCTCCTTTAAGAATTCTAATGAGTTCTTTAATAAACAAACATTTATAGATTAAATCATATTCAGCAGTATGAAAACAGAAATACCTATTACAGTTAGCTATCCACTTAGATGCTAACTCATTAATCAATTTTTACTTAAATCATGCATCTTCCCCCAAATCAATGGTTATTCTGTGAAGCCATTTTGATTCCCAAGAACTGCTTTCCCTAAACTTAAAGTCATCAGGCACATTAAAGGATATCCGATTTCATTGGTCTAAGCTGAGTGATCGCAATTCATCAAGGCATGAAAAGTCTGTCCAGTCTTGTGGAATATCATTAAATGGTTCAAGGACGTTTCTAATCTTAATGATGGCCAAGGGGGAGCAACTATTATGATGATGAATGGGAATGAATATCTGGAGAAAGTTCAAGGCATGTTGTAGTTACAAAGACTAATACACATTGTTTATCTAAATCATCCAACTGATTAAAGAAACACACAAAGCCCAAGACAGTTAAAAGCAGAGAACCAAATAGGGTTTGACCTGCCCTGGTATATTTATCGCTGACCATGTCATGCGTGTAAAATGTATTGCTCCACCAAGATGCTGTGTATATAACTCGGGAGGGTCTTTTGAGGCTGATGTTGAGTAATATAGGCTGTCCAGTTTATTGCCTGGCTAAATATTTATATAAAATGAGTTCATTGATGGCGGGGAAGCCTCCATAAAAGGAGTCTTTCAATGTTACTAACTGATTAGCTACAACGCCCAAAGCTTAGTAAGAGCTGGGTGGTGGTAACTTTGGTACTTCTGCCCCTAAAACCAATTTCTGAGCTGCTCAATGTTTTTAATCCCTGACCTGAGTTAGACTGTGTGTGTGTGTGTGTGTGTGTGTGTGTGTGTGTGTGTGTGTGTAGCCAAGTAAGACAATAGCCACTTGGTACCAAGAACAGTGCAGAGTCTGCAAGGAAAGGGAAAATACATTTTGGTACACTTCTAGAAGAGTACGCTTTGGAGCCATCTCTTATGGGGAGAACATGTCTGTTAAATGCACACTGTTCTTAGTACAGGGCAGTCAATGCTGGATTAATGAGGGAAGACTCCTTTCATATACAGGCCAGAGAATAAATCTCTTGTTTGGGGGACTTATTTTTGGCTGACCTTTCCTTGGGCAGGAGGAGGAAAAATCAACCACATAGGTGGCCCAGTGGATGTTGGGCCATGGTCCAAAGACTTAATCATAGTATCATTTCAGTAGGTAGGTTGTTAGGCTGAACTAGTGCAGCCATTGCTTTGGGATTGTTTAAAGCTAAGCTGGAGTAGTAGAAGACTTAGAGTTAAAGACTTCCTTCACTTGGATTCCCAGACACCTCCTGCTTCTGATTTTTCTTATACCTCCTTCTCAGTATGCTTTCATGGTTTCTTTTCACTTACCTCTGAACATTAATGGTCTCAGGGCTTAGTTCTCAGCCCTCTTGTCTCCATAGATTATCTTATTGAGTCTGATGACTTTAAATATCATACCTCCCAAATCTCCAGCCTGAACTTTGCCAGAACTCTGATTACTGACTTGACATCTCCACCGTGAAACCCAATAAAGCATTTTGTAGTATTTCCAAAACAGAACCCTTAGTCTCTCTCTCCCCATCCCCTGCTCCTAGCCCACTCCCCCTTCCAAATATTCACCATTTCTATTGATGTTGTTCTCATTTACTCAGTTACTTATGTTAAAAATCTAGAAGTTGCCTTTGAGACCTCTCTTTTTCTAACCTCCACAAAATAACATTAGGAGCAGGCAGGTAGGACATCTGACGAACAGCAAACTATTCCCAGATCACTTCAAGTTTATTTTATGTTTCCATGGAGATATCAAATTGGGCCATCCCAGGGGTCAGATAGGCAAACATCAAATCCTGGGTCTTTGTTTTCAAAACTGGATGTTTCAAACCAGCTCTCATAGGTCCATACACAGGAACCTGGGGCAAGCTGCTGTACAACAACATCTTTGGTCCTTGCAGGCAAAAAGGCTTAAGGAGAACTGCCAAGACCAAGTCAGCATCTGTCCCTCTCCAATGGCCATGGTGCCGTCTGTCTCATTCTCTTGGCATCTTTCCTTCCCTGAGGAGTTGTCTTCCCTTCCTCACTTCATTTCCCTCCTCAACGCGGTGCTGTTGAGAAGACATGGCCTGCCCTCCCCCAGCTCTCAGGTCACCACTTTTGTATTTCTTAGCTTATTTTTTCATAATCAAACACGGTTTAATAAAAAATGCAATTTATTTAAATGATGATGAAAAACATTTCTTTCTTATTATTGGAACTGCAAAGATTATGTATTGATAAGCTACAAAGTTTTAAAAACATAGACAAGGAAGAAAATCAAATTCCCTTACAATTCCATCATTGAGAAATAACCACAACAGTTAACATTTTTAAATGTTTTACTATCATCTTTTTTAGTGTGTTTATATCGGGAAGAAAAAATTAGTCTCGCATCTTTTTTGGGAATAAAGCCTTTCTGTTAGTTATTACTCATAACTGTCCTCATAGGAAGCAATTGGCTTTCCTGATAAATTTTACAAGCAATTTTCTGATGGATTCTGAGGGGATTGAGACCATGTTTGAGAAACCAATTCTTCCTCTTCCAAGCTGACTCTCAGCTGACTGTCAGTAAACATGCTAAAAGATCTTCAAGTAGACATTTTTATTTGTATCCAGTCTAACAATGATTACCTAATCTTTTCTTTCCCCATAAAATGTCCCCACTAAAAGTAAATCCTTGGATTAGCCCACAATAGTTCATTTCCCTGCAGCAAGATTGTCATAAAACTTTGGCATTTGCTTTTAACCAAATCATCTAAAAAAGTGTGTGTGTTTTTAAAGCTACCATTAATGAAACCTTACTGTTTTGTAATAAGAATAAATTATTTAAAAATATTTTATTGATTTTTTTTTAGAGAGAGAGGAAGGGAGAGGGAGAGAGAGAGAAAATATCTATGTCAGAGCATAACATCCATCAGCTGCCTCCTGCACACCTCTTATGGGGTATTGAGCCGGCAAGCCGGGCGTGTGCCCTGACTGGGAATTGAACCAGCAACCTTTTGGTGTACAGGACGATGCCCAACCAATGGAGCCACACTAGCCAGGACAAGAACAAATTATTTTAATGCTAATAATATATTTCCTAAATCCTCTGCTGCAAAAATCTGGATGTTCTTTTCATGAGAGATAACCTCTCACGGACCCTGTTTTGAGAAGTTACAGGGAATGTTTACTAGAAATGACGTTGGCAGTACACACTTGAGAACCAGCACCCTGCTATGTTATACTTTTATCCCAGGGACATAGCGGAATACTTGTTGCTAAGTCAGTAAGTATAGGCAGTAATGGGTCTTAGTCATAGCATCACCACAGGCACTATGACCAAACTGATAGAATGGGATTGAATTAGTAATATAAATAAAGTGCTTTGGCACATACTAAGAGTTATGTAGTTTAATCCTTACAACAACTTGCTTCAGGTAGAAACTACCATTCTTCCTATTTTTCCAATGGAGAAACTAAGGTACAGAGAGATTCTATGTCTTCCTCAAAGAAAAATAGATAGTAGCAGAGTCAGGATTTGGATTCCAGTGCCCCCAACCCTCTGCTGACTCAACAACAAAAGAGATACACATCAAGAGACCTGCATGCCTGTTCTGCTTTCATTCTGCTTCTGACCAGCTGTGGACCCTGGGCATGCCACTCCTCTATTAATTCCCCACATACCTGTTGAGGACCTCTGCGAGACAGTTTCCAAAGATGGCTACCATCAGTTCTTTTCCTCTCTGTATGCGCGAGTCAGTTTTGTTTCTCCTCCCTTTGAATCTTGACTAGCCCTGTCGCTGCTTTGACCAATAGAATGGAGAAGTGAAGTGAGGGACTTCAGAGGCCAGGCCCTAAGAGGATTGGAGGCTTCTGTTTTCTTCCTCTTGGAACCATTCCTTTAGAAACCCAGCTGCCATGCTGTGAGCAAGCACAAACAGCCACATACAGAAGCCCACGTGGAGATAGCCTCAGTGAGGCTAACAGCCAGCAACCTGCATCTACAGCTAGCTAGGTAAACAAGGCCATTTTGGACCTTCCAGTTGCCCCATGGTCTCAGCCATGACCATGTGAAACAGGAGAACTAAATGGTGAACCTGCAGAATATGAACAGTAATATAATGTTTAAACAACTAAGTTTTGAGTGATTAGTTATGCAGCAAATGATAACTGAAACAACCTACTATGTGCATACAGAATCTCATCTTTAAAATATGGACATTAAGACCTATCTCATTGATTTTTTTCAGGAAGGCTGATGAAGTAGAGAGTTCTAATTTTATTAGTAGCAAGGCAGCATGGAAATTTTAGCCTAATGCTTGAATAATCTATTTTTAATTACACCCAAAGAAAACTAGGGAAACACACCTCTTGCTCCTGCTACTCCTCCTCCACCACCACCTTCTTCTCCTCCTCCTCCTCCTCTTCCTCTTGCTCCTGCTCTTGCTTCTCCTCCTGCTCCTCCTTCTCCTCCTAAAAATAAAGAAAATTAGGGAAACACACTTAAGCATTTTTATTTCTTACTTGACTCAAACCATAAGTCCTAATTATACTTAGGAACAGTCATAGGATATTCTTTTATTATTATTATTATTATTATTATTATTATTCAAGTTGAAGATAAGAACTTGATACATTTATCTTTGAACATAGCTTAGTTCACAGAGAAGCTATTTAGGAATGGATACAAACTAAATGGTAACTTGGCTTTGAAGAAATATATACTTCAGCATACACTTATATTGAAGAAGATAATGGCTATTGACCTCTTTAAAATATTATAAATCATTACTTCTTCACCACCAGTCTGAAAATAAATCTTTTTCTTTTTTGATGATCAGGGAAAGGTCGTTTGAAATGAACTCTATGTGAAAAGTCTGTTTGAGCTCTGGCCAGTGTTGCTAAGTGGTTAGAGTATTGGCCCATGCATCAAAGGGTTGTGGGTTCAATTCCTGGTCAAGAGATGTTCCTGGGTTGTGGGAGGCAAACAATCGCTGTCTCTCTCACATTGATGCTTCTCTCTCTCTCCCTACCTCCCTCCCTTCCACTCTCTGAAAAGCAATGGAAAAAATATCCTCAGATGAGGGTTAACAACAACAACAACAATAAAAAAATAGTCTGTTTGAAAATATGAAACTATGTGCCTGAAGTCTCCTTCTTTTAAAGGCTTGTACGACACAGGTTTCTTCAGTATCTCCCTGTTATCTCCCCTCTTGTGGCCATTTCCATTGCTACCTTCTTCCCTACTTGGGCTGATTGCATTGAGACTTTCTTTCTCCAACCCCTCTTACCCCTAACCCACATGTCCATCCACCCCATACATTTCAGCTCTGGCAGGATTCGGGAAGGACAAACAAAACTTCTGACCCCTCAGCTGGACGCTGGAAACTGAACGTTCATTTCTTCATGTATAAGATGGTGGTAATAACATTTACCTAACAGGTTGTTAGGAATTATGATTGTGATAGAATTTGTAACAGAGTTCAATGGTCTCATATGGAAATACAATTCTTCTATTTCATTTAAAAAAATCAACTTCATCTAGGTAAAATTTACTCTGATAAAATATACCCATTTTGAGTGTGTAGTCCAATGAAATACACACACACACACACACACACACACACACACACACACACATATATATATATACTAGAGGCCTGATGCACGAAATTCATGCAAGATTAGGCCTTCCTTCCTTCCCCTGGCTGCTGGCACCAGCTTCCCTCTGACACCTGGGACCCGGGCTTCCCTCACAGCCCCAGCTTTGTCCAAAGGACGTGTGGTCTAATTAGCATATTACACTTTTACTATACACACACACACACACACACACACACACACATACACACACATATACTAGAGACCTGGTGCATGAAATTTGTGCACTGCGGGGGGGGTGTCCCTCAGCCCAGCCTGCACTCTCTCCAATTTGGGACCCCTCGGGGGATGTCTGACTGGCAGTTGGACATCGCTCTCATAATCCGGGACTGCTGGCTCCTAACTGCTCGCCTGCCTGCCTCCCTGATTGCCCCTAACCACTTCTGCCTGCCAGCCTGATCACCCCCTAACTGCTTCCCTGCTGTCCCAATTGCCCCCAACTGCCCTCCCCTGCCAGCCTGATGAACCCCAACTGCCCTCCTCTGCTGGCTAATTTGGTTCTGATTGGTCGGTTTCTATGCCAGTCAGCATTAAAAGCTCCACCTCCTAGGCAGCCATTGGGTCCTCACCATTGACCCAGTTTTGGTTCTGATTGGTCAGTTTCTATGCCAGTCAGCATCGAAAGCTCCGCCTCCTAGGCAGCCATTGGCTCCTCACACTTCACCCAGATTTGGTTCTGATTGGTTGGTTTCTATGCCAGTCAGCGTCTCTGGGCCTATCAACAGGGCCTGATCAGAAAGGCAGGGCTGATCAGCAGCCCCGGTGGAGGCCTGGAGAGAAATGGAGGAGTGGCTGCTGGCCAGGCCCGGAGAGAAAAAGAGAGGCAAGTGCTGGTCAACAGCTGCCACAGAGGCTACAGATCAGACCCTGCTTCTCTCTTCAGGCCTCTCTCCAGGCCTGATTCGCAGCCCCCTCAGCAGTCAGTGCTGGGTCACCACACCTGCAGCCATAGCAGTCAGTGCTGGGTCGCCACAGCAACCCAGCGCTGACTGCAGGACTGACTTCCAGTTGGTCAAGCCCCCTGGTCATTATGGATGTGATGGACCCAGGGTTTTTATATATTAGGATATCTATAACTGCACCACAATCAACATATTCAATATTTCTATCACCCCAAATAGTTCCCTCATGCTCTCCACTTCTGGCTCTAGGCAACCACTGATCTAGATTCTGTCACTATACATGAGTTTTGTCTTTTATAGGATTTCATATAAATGACATCATACAGTATATATTTATTTGTGTCTGGCTTTCTAAATGTGTTTGAGAGATACATGTTGTTGCATGTAGCAGTAGTTAATTCATTTTCTATGTTGTATAATATTCCATTGAATGAATATACCAGAATCCATTTTATCTATTCTACTGTTAATGAGCACTGGGTTGTTTTCAGTTTGGGGCTATTAAGATTAGTGCTGGTAAGAATATTCACATCTAAGTCTTTGTGTGGATATAAGTTTTTATTTCTCTTGGGTAAGTATCTAGGAATGAAATTCAGGATTATAAGGCATTTACATTTGTATAAGAATATAAGCATAAGAAATTGCCAGTTGTTTTCCAGAGAGGTTGATCTTCCATTTTTGCCATGATTGCTTCTTAGCAGAGATTTAAAGAATTTCAGAGAAAAGGGAGTTTAACAATGAAAAAACATGGGTATGTCATCTTTTCTCTTTGTTTCTCTTATTTAAAACTTTGTTTTTGCATTTTTATGAAAGATAAATGGTCAGAGGAAACAAAATAGTTTTCTTATCATGAAAATAAGAGAATTGAAGAGAATGCTAATGAATTCCTAGCCTAATAGGGTCAAATTTTTCCTTCAGCCTAAAAGGTTTTTATTCTTCATTTTCAGATTCTTACCTGGAGATTACTCATTTCTCCTATCTCAGCCCCAGTGGCCTAATGCTTTACAGATTTCTCCAGAAGGCCTATTAAATGTTTCTTTGGCACCACATACCCTTCATTTATAGCACTTAGCACAATTTATAGTCCTTTATATTTTTGGAATTAGGTTATTAGTGTCTTTTTTCCTTACTTCATGGAGAGGAACCAAATCTCTTTATATCCCCCTGGATACATTTGAATGAGTGAATAAATGAATGAAAGAGCTGGGAAAGCCTAACAGAACAAGGCTTCCAAGCCAACAGATGTGACTCAGCAAAATTGTTTGAAACTCTACATGTGCATGTCAACTGCCAACTCCTCCGAAAGACCACAGTACTCTGTTGATCAAGCATAGCTGTTTATTACCTGCTGAAATAAGGGAGAACTCCACCTTGACAAGGCTTAGTAGTAGCTTAAGAAGGGAAGGTTTAAGAGCAGATATGTATATGGTTTTAGGTCTGGTTTTGAGTGATTTAAGACAGGCCTTTCAATGTGGGGGTCCTGAGTGGAAAAAATTCATTATTGAATAGTTTAGTGCTGATGGAAACCCAAAGTAAGCACTCTAGAGCAAGAAGGTCTGCCCTATGGAGCAACCTTTTCGTCTGAGGTAGGGAGTTGGTTGAGTAGTCCATTGTTTGAAAATAAATTTTCTGGAAGTTCCTGGAGCAAACATTGAAGTCTTTTACTGGGCAGGAATTTTCTGGAACAAAGAGTTAAGTCACGTTCATGTAGGCTTACTTCTGGTAGTAAAGTTATGAGGCTGCTGGCAGCTCCCCAGTCTTAAAACCCAGTTTCCTGAGTTCAGACTCAGGAAAGCAGATTACTTCTCTGATATTTTTATATCAGGGTTTGAATGAAGAAGACTGGGTTTTCTCATTGCTCATAGTGTGGATTGTTAAACGTGGGGAAATTTGTAGGCATGACTGAGATACTAACGATACATTCTCACCTGTTGAATTTGAGCCCTAAAACCTTTTATTATATAAAACAGCAAATCCTGGAATCAAGGTATAGATTTGTGGTGCTTCTCTCTTTTTGTCCTTTCTCTGACTTTCCTTTATTGTTTTTAGTTATGATTGCTTTACTAAACAAAAGTTTAACTTCCCTGTCAAAAACCCAGTGAGAATGAAGAGGGAGAGGAAGTACCAATAGCATGTTAGTATGTAAAAAGTTAATAGCAGGTGACTGTAAGAAAGTCTCATCATTTAGGGACTAGTCGTTTTTGAGTTAGAGCACGTTTGCATACGGTATCAGCATGGCTATTTTGTTGCCAATGTGAGGAACACTAAGATCTCCACAGGACTCTTTGGTGATGGGGTATCTCCTTGACCAAGTTGAACAGGACTGGAGGTCAGGAGGAAAGAGAGCAGCAGAAAGAGTTACAGAGGCAGGTAAGTGCAGTTAAGTAAGTTGCCATTTCCCCACCAATCAGATCCCTGGCTACATCAGGAACCATTCACTGGTTGACATGGAAGACAGAGCCAGTCCATAAAGCATTCCAATGGCACCATCACTATCACCTTACACAGAATTCACAGCCAAGGTTGACGCACCAGTGTTGGAGGAAGCATTCTGAGGCTTGTGCACTTCCTTACCACATGTATGGTGGGTAGGGATGTAGGAAAATTTCTAGCCATGGAAAGTAAACATCTCACCTCCGAAAGAGTAGAGTCCTGCAAGCACTATGAAACAAAGACTCAGTATTGTGAGCTGAGCCAAAAGTCTCCCAAAAGGGAGGGTGGAGCTTGGGCATGGCTTCCCTTCTCTTCCCTGGTGGAATATCGTCACATCATCCGTGGGTAATGTGTGCAGAAGGGGCCTTTAGAAAGTTGGTTGTGCTACAATTTATGGCTCCTCTCAGCAACTAAATCTCTGCTCTCTGATCTGCAGCCCAGCATCCATAATTCCTCTCTCCCTTTTTAAAAGTATTTTTTTCATAAGTTATATGAACATGAATTTAAAATTAAATGTCTCAAAAAATAGCAGGGGCCTTTGCCCTTCCTAACTCCAGGTCCTGCTGCCCAAGAAGCACTTTCATCTTTTTCAACTCTTTCTTCTGGTATTTATCTCCATGTGCGTATACTCTTTCTGGATTTATTCATTTTAGGCCTGTGGATTGACCTCTTGCTCTGTTTAATCAAAACATAACACCTTGCCCTAACTGGTTTGGCTCAGTGGATAGAGCATCAGCCTGCGGACTGAAAGGTCCCAGGTTCGATTCCGGTCAAGGGCATGTACCTGGTTTGTGGGCACATCCCCAGTAGGAGGCAAGCAGGAGGCAGCTGATCGATGTTTCTCTCTCATCGATGTTTCTAATTCTCTATCCCTCTCCATTCCTCTCTGTAAAAAAATCAATAAAAAATTAAAAAAAAAAACATAACACCTTTACATACTCCCTCCCTTTTTCCTCTCTCCCTATTCTCAGAATTACAGTGATTTTTACCTAAATTAATTGTCACTGTTTATATGATTTGCAGATATGGTTTACTCCAGAACCAACTAGGGAATTGTGATTATCTTTCTTGTGCAATGCTTTATTTTGTTATTGTTTCTTACTTCCAGAGTTTTCTAGGTCCTATTTTTTTCTGTCAGATCTTTCAATCAATGCCCATTAATAGCTTTTTCAAAACCCTGAACTATCAGCTAATGTATGTGTTCTACATTTCCCAACTCCCTAGAGATTCTTTGTGGGGCCCCTCTGTCCTGAGCTGCGGCACAGTGGTCATCTGGAATTTTTCTTCATGTCACCTGTGACCTCCCTTTCTGGAGGCCCTGTTTCTGGATTCCCATGCCTTCCACTTTCTTGGCTTACTTCCTCCTGTTGTAGGATTATCTCCTCCAGTGGTTTCCTAAGAAAGGACACATGGGAGCCAATTATTGTTCAGTTTAGGGATATATCTGAAATGTCTTTATTCTCCCTCTTACAATTACTTCTAATTTGGCTCTACTATATAGACTCCTGGTTGAAACTCAATTGCTTTATCATGTTGTAGCACACATATTGCTCACATATTGCTGTGACTAGTCCAATAGAAATTTTATTTCCAGTCATTGGTAAATGACATTCTCTCTCTCTCTCTCTCTCTCTCTCTCTCTCTCTCTCAGATAGTTTTTAGAATCTTTTCTTTATTTTGATGAGTCTCAGACTATTAGTCACTCCATGGCCCCTTTCAAAATGAAGGTGTATTCCTCAGTTATGAAATTTTTATTTTATTATTTTTATGATAATTTCCTTCCCCTTTTTACTCTAAGTCTCTGGAACAACTATTATTTGGATTTGGGGTATCCTGGATTAATTCCCCAAGATTCTTATCACTCTGTAAGGAAACTCTCTTTCTACTCATTTTACTTCCTGAGAAAGTTCATCTACTTTCTTTTCCAAACTTCTACTGGTTTAACATTTTTTTAACCATTCTATTTTCAATTTGAGTTCCTTCTTCATACTTTTTCTATTATTTTTCATAGTATTCTGTTCCTGTCTCATGGAAGCACATCTCTTTTCAATCTAAGGATATTAACTTTGGGGTAATTTTGAAATTTTCTTCTGATCCCATTCTCTCTCTGTCTTTCTCTTTCCTTTTCTCCTTTTTCTTTGTTTTGGTCTCTCTTCTCTTATGTTAGGAGCCATTCCTCAATGCCTGGTGATCTTTGGCTCTCTGCTCCTATTTATAGTAAATTACTTACAATATGATTGGAAAGTTTATATGCAAAGGTGGGGGTGACTTTAAAGTAAAGTCAGACAGTGGGCCAGCTGCTCTGTGGGAAGACTCCCAAATGTCAAAACCTGGGCAGTCATTTTCCCCATGAAGAGCGGGAAGAAATTAACCAAAGAACTTATATGGGTACATGCGTTGTCCATGACACAGGCAATAGGATGGTGAAGGCTTGGGGTGGGGCAGACACTGGGTAGAGGGTAGCAATGGGGGAAAGTAAAAGGGGAGGATTCTGTAATGCTCTCAGCAATAGAGATTAAAAAGAGTCTTCTTCTAATCTTCCTGGGTTGGGGGTGTTGCCTAACTGATGGAAAGGTAGAGTGCATAATCTTCCTGGAGGTGCAGATGCTGGAGCTGCTGACAGAAGCCACGTTACCCAAGCTGCTGAGTGTGTGTCATTGGTGGCACATAGCTCGATTTTAGGGCAAAAATGGTTAAACCTTTTTTCTTATTACATATATAATATATAGTTAACATATAACATATAACATATAGCATATAGCATATAGTATTTAATACATAGTCTATAATATACAATGATATATAATATAACATGAAAGCATTATTTGTGTTAGTGTGTGTTGGCAAAATTATAACTAGCACACCAAACCCATGATGTCATGATATTATCACTTTAAGATAAATGAAGAAAATGAGAGTGAGTCAGGTTTAAAGTATTAAGATAATTGATAGTACAGGGAAACACATCATGAAGGAGGTATGCAAATGACTGATGTTTGGAGACAGTGTAATAATGAAAGGAAGGCATCTGTTACTACCTTAAGAGAGGTGGGAGGTGGAGCTGGCAGCCAAGGCAAAGGGACAGAGCTGGTGGGGGGATGACAAGTCCCTCTGTGTCTGGGGAGTGGTGAGAGGTGGTCGGGGGCCGGATTACAAAGAACCATGTATTTTCTTAAAGCACTGGTTCGATGGTTGTACATGGCTGGTCTGAGAAGCAGCAAGGTTGCTCATGTGGCTGACCCAAGCAAAGTCAACACGTAATGATTCGCCTTTGAAAAGGACACAGGCAGCTTTCTGCTGCCACACAGCAAGCTGTTAGTGTGTCTCCAGCCCCCCACCCGCACCCGCACCCACACCCAGCACATATGCTCATGCAAGTCATTGAATGCTGAATATAAATTTATTGTATTGATTTATTTTTATTATTATTATTTGTTAATCCTCACCCGAGCATATTTTCCCATTGATTTTTAGAGAGAGTGGAAGAGAGAGGGAAAGACAGAGAGAACTATTGATGTGAAAGAAACATATCGATTGGTTGCCTCCTGCACGAGCCCCCACCAGAGCCAGAGCCCGGGCTCAGGAGAAGCCTGCAACCCAGGTACGTGCCCTCGACTGGAATCGAATCCGAGATCCTTCAGTCCGAAGACTGACATTCTATCCACTGAACCAAACCGGCTAGGGCATAAATTTATTTTAACACAGATCTTTTCAAACCTTAACCAGAAAGGTAAATCTGCTGTAAAATCTAAGTTAATACATTATCAATGAATATACATGTAATGAATTTTGGATTTCTCTTCATTGTCTATATTCCTGTTTTTGTTTTTTTGTGTTTTTTTTTGCATCTGCCCAATTAAATAAGCTCAGGAACACAGCATAGCAATTCCAGGGTTGCTATGCAACTTCACTGTCCAAAATGAATGCAGTGTCTCACACCAGCCACATTTCAAGGGCTTTCTAGTCAGTCACATGGGACCAGTTGCTATAATCCTGGATATCACCATATACAACTTCATGATCAAAAGTTCTCTTAGCTAGCACTGTTCTATGGTTACACAAAGCCTATATTTTATTTAGATATAAGGGACATTTAACATTATGTTAGTTATAGATGTACGACATAATGATCCGGTATTTATACAAAGCCTACATTTAAGTAAAAAAAAAGGTCTTTTAAATTTACATACTGTAATATTGATGTGTGTGTGTGTGTACAATTCTGAGTTTTAATACAAGTACAGAAAAAAAGTACATATCACCACATTAATGTGTTAGACAGACTGACAAGAGCAGAGCAAGGATGATGGGTCAGGTAGAGAAGGTCACCAGGCAGAAAGCCCTGGGTGCCTAGCAACGGGCAAAACTGGGAAAACAAGGGTACCCTTTCCTCCCCTAGCATCTGGCTGGTCATGCTGTTTAGATCCCCTCACCCTTTCCTCCCTAGAGGTAACAGCTGGGCCTCCATTGTATTTAAGCTCCAGGTGCAGAAAAGCAGCAAAACAGGTGGGTGATGCCAGGACCACAGGCATTGACCCCCTCCCCTGGTGCCAACCAGTTGGCAGAGACCATGACCCTGAAAGGACACACCTGGAAAACTAATGAATCGTCTATTGAGATCCTCCCCTGACACCTCCCCTAAGATTCCAGGCTGTAAGAGAGATAAAAACCTTCAGGACAAAGGACCCAGCATGCCCTCTCCTTCTCGGCAGCATGACTGTGCCTTTGTCTTCCTCCTCTTCTTCCCCCGCAGGCACACATCTCCTAAACTCGAAGGGACCCCCTGAGACTTGAAAGCAGGGGAGCAATGGGCAATGGCAGCTCATCCCGGGCTAACCCCCTGAACCTGTCTCCAAGGCCCCCTTTTCTCTAACTTCCCAGTGAGCCAGAGCAGCCAGCCTCGGCGTTCTGTTGCTTCTTCTATGCCAAGCCCTTCCTCCTTTCAACCTCCTGAGTGTGCTTTTGCAGCGGCCAAGAAACTCTTGCTTGCTTTGCTGCACTTGGTCTCCTGACTGAAATGTTCCCTTCACGAAGACAGGAACCGAGGTCTTGTGTTCTCAACGGTATCACAATGACATGGAACAGTCTCAGAGCCCCCCAGATTCCCCAGGAGATCATTTCAGAGGCAAATCCTCTTGCTAGTAATATATTGTCTGTTTCTACAGTTTTACCTTTTCAAGAACGTACTATACACTGAGTGGCCAGATTATTATGATCTCTGAACGCATAATAATAATAAAAGGCTAATATGCAAATTGTCCCCTCGACCAGGAGTTCAACCAGCAGGCAGGCTGGCCAACCGTCCATGTCCCCTCCCCCTGGCCAGGCTGGCTGGACCCCACCCATGCACAAATTCATGCACTGGGCCTCTAATATATATATATATATATATACACACACACATATACATATATATATATATATATATATATCCTACTTAATAATAGAGTAATATGCAAATTGGCTGTACCTTCGCTACACCCACCAGCCACGCCCACCAGGAAACCATCCTGCCGGAGGCTTTTCTGGCCTTGGGCACCCTGCGACCGATGGCAGGCAACTGGCAGCCAGCTCCTGTGATCCATTGCCGGCATGCTGGGGTGTGGCCGAGCCCAGCCTTGGGCATCAGCAGGGAGCCTGCGACGGATGGCAAGCAACTGGCGGTCGGCTCCTGCGACAACCAGAGGCTGACCAACTGGAAGTCAGTGCTGGCCCCGCCCCCAAGCAAGCGGTTAGGGGCAATTTGGCAGGCAGGCAGAGAGGTTAGGGTGATCAGGTAGGCAGACCAGCTGTAGGGGTGATCAAGTAGGTAGACAGACCCTCACTGGGCTGGCCCCACCCCCAAGCAAGCTATTAGGGGCAATCAGGCAGGCAGGCAGAGTGGATAGGGGTGATCAGGTAGGCAGACCAGTGGTTAGGGGTGATCAGGCAGGTAGGCCAGCGGTTAGGGGCAATCAGGTAGGCAGACAGCCCCTTGCATGGCTGGCCCCACCCCCCAGCAAAGAAAGAGGGAGGCCCAGGCCAGCCAAGCCATTGCACCCCAGCCTGTCGCCTGCAGAGGGAGGCCACCGGTGGCAGGGGAGGGGAGGCAGTGCTGCACAGATGGCAAGCAGTGGCAGCGGTGGGGGTGGGGCCAGCTTCCTGCAGACCAGGGAAGGAAAGACCCGATAGGCCCTGATCTCAGGCCAGGCCTAGGGACCCTACCAGAGGGGTCCCAGATTGTGAGAGGGTGGTTGGGCTGAGGGACGCCCCTGAGTGCATGAATCTTCATGCACTGGGCCTCAATCTAAGGATTTCATCCCATATATATATATATATGTACTGAGTGGCCAGATTATATGCATTCAGAGATCATAATAATCTGGCCACTCAGTGTAGATGAAATCATGTAATATGTAATGTTTTGAGACTGGCTTCTCTTTTATTTTATTAAATTTGTTGGGGTGACACTGGTTAATAAGATTATATAGATTTCAAGTGTACATGTCTATGAGACTGGCTATTTTTTTGACATAGCTCAGTACCTTTAAGATTTATCTAATTTGTTGCAAGTACATTCTTCAGTGCTGAAAAGCACTCCGGTATTGTGGTTTTGCCACAGTTTGTTTACCCATTTACCCATCGAAGGACATCCTGGTTGTTTCCAGTTTGGGGAGTTCGTGAATACAGTTTCTAAATCATTCATGGCCAGGTTTCTGTGTGAATATAGGTTTTCATTTTTCTAAGGTAAATATTTAGGGTTACTGGGCCATGTGCTAAGTATATGTTTAATTTTATGAGAAACTGCCCCACAATGTCCCCCAGTGGCTACAGTATGAGTGTTGTGGCAGCTCTACCTCTTTGTCAATACTGGGTATTGTCTTTTTTTTTTTTTTTGGTCATTCTAATACATGTATGTATGTAGTATCTTGTTGTAGTTTTTAATTTGCAGTTCCCAATAAATGGCTAATTGTTTTGCTTCTTTTTATGTGTTTCTTTACCACCTGTATATCTTCTTTGGAGAGGTGCCTACCAAAATCTTTTGCCCATTTTAAAATTAGACTGTTTTCTGACTGTTGAGTTTTGAAAGTTGTTTATATATCCTGGTTATAGGTTCTTTGTTAGATATGTGATTTGCAAATATTTCTCCCAGGCTGTAGTTTGCATTTTATTATTTTTATAGTAACTTTCACAGAGTAAAGGTTTTAAATTTTGATGGTTCTGATCATTGTTGCTTTATAATAAATCTTAGATGGTGTGTTTTTTCTAATTTTATTATTCTTTTTCAAAATTGTTTTGGCTGTTCCAGTTACTTTTCCATATAAATTTTAGAGCCAGTGTTACTGTATATACCAAAGAAAATACTACTGGTATTGAGATTGAAATTTAGTCAAATCCTTAGATTATTTTTTGGGGAAATTACTATCTTAAATCTGTTGAGTCTCTGGTTCTTGGATGTGGTATGTCTCTCCATTTATTTAGATCTTCCTTGATTTATTTTATTAATGTTTTGTAAGTTTTATTATGCATATTCTGCACATATTTCTTAGAATTATACATAATTATGTCATATTTGAGTTATTTTAAATTACATTTAAAAATTTTTTATTTCTAATTGTTAATTGGTAGTATGTAGAAATATGATTGAGTTTTAAAAATATTGACCTTGCATTCAGTGACCTTGAATAGTAACTATTAGCTCTAAAAGCTTTTTTGTAGCTTCTTTGCAAATTTCTACATAGAATAGCCATCATGTTATACGTGAATGGGCAGAGACTTCTTTCTAATATTAGGGTTTTGGTAACAATCTTCTAAAAATCAGATAAAAAAATTCAAGTCAAAGTCCTATAAAATAAAGTTGGATATTCATGTTTTTATTTTTATCAACCTGATTTAAACTCCTTTTAGATCATCAGCATGCTTTCCTCCCATGCCCCTAATTATAAGGACTTAGTGTATTCTCTCAATGAAGTGGTTTTATGGCAAGAGTGGTTTTGGTGACACGGTCTTTCTGAAATATTAACTATTCTAAAACCGAAATCAACTTTCTTAGATGTTCGCAAGGATTTATAACCTCATACTCAGCAACCCCCCTCGAGTGGGTTATTCCACATAGTTACTTGGAGGTAAAATTTGCATCTTTAGCACCAGTAATGATAAAGTGAAACTGGGACCAGACATCCTTGTGGTCCAGAGGTCTCGTTAGGGGCTTCTGATAACAGAACGGAAAAGCACCGGCCCCAGGACTGAGACAGCCTGTGGAGACAAGAGGAACGGCGCTGACATTTATGTCCCTCAAAAGGCCCCCAGAACTAAACCACGGCTGGTGTCTTCCAGACATCGAGGTTCCATCATTTGTTTATAGGAAAATGGTCCTCCCACCACTGGCTGACCCCTCAAGGATTTTTCAAACAACTTAGCCCACACAAATGACAGGCTGAAGTTAACTGTATTGCTTTAATTGAGGACTGTCAAAAATACCAACTCGCGGGAGGTGGCAGGACATGGGTGTTTTGCACGTCAGAGTTGCTGGCTCCTGTGTGATGCATTTGATCTGCTGTCAGTCCAGAATTATTGTTAGGAAATAAGAAGGAAGGTGAGAGAAATATTTCTCTTGGGCTGTCTTCGCGCTCATGCTGTGTATTATTAATCTGGCAAGAAAACAGGAAGCAACATAGATGCTCAGAGCCAAAAATAAAGCCCAGGCGCCATGCCTGGAAGTCCTAAAGACAAGACGAGGGAGTCTTTTAATTAGGACTGACCAGCCATAATAAACCTATGGTTTATTACCATGCTCCCTGGCATGCACGACACCACCCATACAACGGTGTCAGTAGCTAAAAATTCACGTCATTTGAATGGAAAAAAGAAAGCCAACATGAAATCCATTGGGTCCCTAGGGGTGGGCTGACTTGCCAAGTTTTGTTGGTAGTAATGCACAGCTATGAGTGGACTCTGTCAAGTCCAATCTCTGCCTCTCAGGTACAATTTCCATTCTAAGGGGGGAAGGGGCTGCCGAAGAATGCCTGGAGCTGCTGGTTGGAACCAGGTTTTAATTTTTTTGCAATAAATACTCAGCACATGTGGCCATGCCTGAACTTTTGACAAGCTACAGCTACTGTTTCTTGTGATTTTTCCCCCTATTTTTTAGATTTATTCAGATATAATTGACATATGATGTTGTGTAAGTTTAAGGTATACAATGTGATGATTTGATAGATAGATGGATAAATAGATAGCAAAATGATTACTATAACACATTTAGGTGTTCTTGAGGAAGGTCTATCCATCCATCCATCCATATCCATCCATCCATCCATCCATCTCTAATTACACAGCATCCACCTCGTGCCAGCTACTAATCTAGGTGCTCAGAGTATGAAAATATAGACACCTCTGCTCCAAGAAGTTCATAATCTCAACTACCCCTTTACAGAAACCATGTTACCTTCTACCATCTTTCCTGCATTTATTTGACAAATCCCAATTATGGTACAGCCACTTTATATTAAAACTAGAGGCCTGATGCACAAAATTCGTGCAAAGGGCTTGGCCCTCGCAATCGCAGCAGCTTGCCTCGGCCCTCGCAGCCCTGGCTGCTTCTGGAAGGTCGTCCAGCTGTCTGGTCTAATTAGCATATTACGCTTTTATTATTATAGGTGTAAAGTAACTTTAGGTTCTTTTTCTTATTATTAAAGCAACATACATACACTGTAGAAACATAAGAAGATACAGAAAATAGAAGACAATTTAATGTCAATTCTGTATATAACCTTAAGATCAGGGTGTTTCAACATTTGCACTATTAACATTTTGGGCCGGATGAACTTTTGTTGTGGAGGGCTGCCTTGTGCATTGTGGGGTATGTAGCAGCATCTCCGACCACTAGCAGCCAACAGCAACTCCCTTCCTACTCCCCAGCCCTGTTGGAACATCCAAAACTGAGTCCAGATATTGCCAAAGGCTTCCTCGGCCCTAATCGCCTTAGGTCAGTGGTTGGCAAACCTCGGCTCACGAGCCACATGCGGCTCTTTGGCCCCTTGAGTGTGGCTTTTCCACAAAATACCACGTGCGGGCGCACACATACAGTGCGATTGAAACTTCGTGGCCCATGCGCAGAAGTCGGTTTTCAGCCTGGGCGAGAGTCTATTTTGAAGAAGTGGCGTTAGAACACTCAAGGGGCCAAAGAGCTGCATGTGGCTGCTAGCCGAGGTTTGCTGACAACTGCCTTAGGTCATTCCAGGTTCCAGGGTGGGGTTTGTTGACTAAATTCTATCATTCACCCCTTTTCACCTCCAAGAGTCTAGATGACACTTGTAAATACAGGGAACTGAGCCAAATGGAATCAACGTTATCAGCTTTGGTAATTGCTCAAGGTTAGGAACTAGACCAACCTCAGGTGAGTCTGGCTGGTTCACTCATGCACAGCAATCTGAGAAGCTGGAACCAGAAGGAAGAGGTCTGGTTGGGCTTGTCTGAGGCAGGAATAAGCCTATGGTTGAGAGGCCAGAAAAGGGGGAGGTTCTGTTTTAGGGTTTGGAGGCCAGTGTCCCGCCATCTACTTGTGTGCTGATATGCCAACTAAGATAAGCCACTCTGTCCAGGTGGGAGGGTCGGCCTCATGGCTGGGCACTTCCTCCTCAGCCCTTGGAGAAAGCCACAGAGTTGGAGAGAGCTCCTGTTTTATGAGTTGAGGCAGAAATGTGGGGAGCAGGCAAAGGACTCCCCCACATGAATATCTTTTTCTGTGAATATATAAATACGCATATATATTTTAAGTAAAAACAGTACCATACTGTACACAGTGTTTTGTAGTCTTTTTACTATCACACTGTACATACTGTTTTATAACCCTTTTACCGTTACCATATCAGCACTTCTCACATTGAATTATTGAAGACATAATTTTAAATGGCTGCATACTGCTTGCTTGCATTTAACGTACTTAGCCAACTCACTTTTCACTTTTGACTTTTGTTGTTTTCAGATTTCTTCTATTATGAACTCACTTGAAGTTCTAAGAGGTTAAGACCACATTTGTCCCTGATTATGGCCTCAGGGCAAAGTATTAGACTTGGAATCATTGGCTCAAACACTGTGTCTTGCAATGCCCTCCTATAAAGGGGCCCGGTTTATATATAGCTTTAGGAGCTAAGAGAACTAGGGCATACATGGAGAAAGGGGACTTAACAGATGCACTGCATATTTTCCTGGCTTCTCTGACATCCAGATGACTGCGCAAATCTGAGGCCTCCAGTTTCAAAGATTGAAACCCTGATGTGGGTTTTACTACCCTCCAGCAGCTGACAGCTCCCAGGTCCCCAGGACACTCCCCTCTCCTGCCCCTGGGTGCACCGAACTCCTGACACACCATAGCAATTTGCCATTAGCCCTGTGCTGTGGACAGCACCAGTGTCGGCTTCTGCATTGGGCATACCTGATCAGGGTAGGTGCCTGTTCATTGGCTGAGGACTCAACTGGAGATGGCTATGTGTATTGTAAATATTTTTAATTTTCTCTATATTATAATGTTTTGACATCTTTTTAAAAAATATATTTTTATTGACTTCAGAGAGGAAGGGAGAGGGAGAGAGAGAAAAACATCAATGATGAGAGAAAATCATTGATTGGTTGCCTCCTGCAGGTCTCCCGCTGAGGAAGGAGCCTGCAACCCTGGGGCATATGCCCTGACTGGGAATCGAACTGTGACTCCGGGTTCATAGGTGGACGCTCAACCATTGAGCCACGCCAGCCGCCCTGTTTTGACATCTTAGAAAAATCTTTCTGGCTGAGAAGAGACTGCCCCTCCCTGGGCTAGTCAATTTTTAGAGATAATAAAGGACCCAGCCAGGAGCATGCCTTTGACATGCAAACTAACTAATGTAGATCCTGACCTCCTTTTTCTGGGCCGGGCACCCCAGGAGGCAGTCTTCCCCTGCCTGGATCACCCCAGGACCAGGGTCAGGTGCTAGGTAACTAGGGAGCACCCTGTAGCCCCAAGCCCACCTAAAGTACTCCGACTAGCCAAACCTAAACTGTTCACCCTGCTCTGCCTTGCCTTTCCTGCAGAAATGCCAATAAAGGCCTTGGCCTATGCAGCGCCCTCACTCCTGCCTTCTGCCTCCTGTCCATTCTGGAGTCTTTCCCATGTGGTCCTGCATGGTGTGCCCTGCCTCCTGTCCCTAGATCTGTGAGTATAATAAACTTTGTGTTTTCTGAGCCTCTCCTCTGTCTCCTCTTGCGGCCACACCTGCTGACCATCTCATTAAAGAATATAATACAGGTCCTTAGGCTTATGATGCTGGTTCCCAAGGCTTCCAGCCTTGAGTTGTGGTGATTCGTTGTCACCTGAGCACTTTTACCATCTTTACCAATCATCTAGGCAATGGCATCTTTATGTTCATGTTTCTAGCCTGAGGACCACCTCAGAAAGAGCTGCTAGAATTGACCCATGCAATCCCTTCGGCTCTAGAAGTTCCTAGAAAAATATCCTTTTGTCAGGGTGGATCTTAAACACCAGTACTGGTTAAATACTGTCTAGAAATCAAAAGCTCACTTTGTTCCAGGAGACTTTACATTTTTTTTACCCTTCTTTTCTCTCTTCCCCAGCTTAAACAGGACCCCAAAAAAAGCACCGTCTAAGTTGTAGAGCAGGAGACAGCCAGACTGCCAAGGTTAATATTTGTATTTGGAAGCATGGCCCCTGTCGAACGCGCCTCCAAGCTTTCCCTTAGCCCGTGTGTTGGCCAAACAGTCCTGCTCTTCATTCGATTTTTACGGTTTCAAAGGGAGCTGAATGTTTTCATGGGAAGTGACTGACTAGGCATTGAGGAGGCTGTGACAGTGGCGGGGGTCGGTTTCCCGGGGTCCTGCTCAACCTCCCCAGCTGCCCCCTTTCAACCTCAGGCCAAGCTGGAGAAACCCACGGGGTTTGGGGACACAGAGGTACCGATGGAGTTGGCTCAGCGCACAAACCCCCAGTGTTCCACCCGCTCTGAGTCCAGTGCCAAGGCCCATCCTCCGGAGACACTGATGGCTCTGTTCTACAGGGCACCAGCCTTGCATCACTCCGCTGGGAAGAGGTGCGTGCTCGACCTCCCTCTTGCAAAACCGAGACCCGCCAGGGAGCAGGGCCAGAGACCTGACCTTGCATACACGCAGGAGTGTTCAACTCAGGGAGGTGACTCATTTTTCTCCTGGCGCCCCGTGGAGGTCAAGGACGCCTTACGTGGTCTAGGGGAAGGACGGAGGAGTGCAGCGCCAGCCCTGGGACCTGGGACGCTGCCTCCCGGGCGGCTCCCCGGGCACCGCCTGCCATTGGTGAATTCTGGTGCCCAGAGGCCTCACGGCTCAGAAAGTGCAAGCTGACGTGAAACGAAGTCAGCCAACAACATTCCCTACATTCTGATTACATGCTACTGTTTAAAAAAATCTATATGCAAACAAATAAGTACTAAACAGAAATAAAAATGTTAACTCTGGTTTCTTCATTTTCTGTAATGTGGCTCTATTCTATTAATAATTTTTTAAAAAGTGGAAAAGAAATAACCCTAACATGTTCCCCAGTTTTTCAAAGGTACAGGGCAGGGCTACGCTTCGAGGCATCTGGCCTAGTGAATACGTGTAAACACGCATACACCTGGGGAGGCGGCGGGTGCACTGGGAGTGGGTGGGGGAGTTTGCTTACCTGTGTGAGGCCTGGTTTTTATTTTTTTTATTTTTTACACAGAATGGAGCACAGGAAAATGCTGAGAGACTCAGGGCCTCTGCTATGCCTCCAGCCAAGGAAATCTTGGAGGCCACTGGGGCTGTCTCCTGGGCCTGCCATGGCCCATCAATCATGTCAGCCCCTGAGTGAGGCTGGAGTGAGTGAGCACAGAGCCGCAGAGATGGAGAAGGACCAGCATAGTGGGCCAGGGGCAAGGGGGAGGCGGAAAAGACAAGGCCCTACAGAGACGGAGATGAGAGAAAAATAAGGGATTTTCAGGAACTTGGCCTCAGGGACATCCTCTCTCACACTTGGTGTGGACCCTATGGGCGAACCTCACATTTCCTTCCCTGGTGCAGCCAGGAGATCGCTGAGTGAATAAAGCTTTTGTTTCAGAAAACAAGGTGCCAGCCTTGCGGCACTCAGTGGGCAGAGGTGCATGCTGGACCTCCCTCTGGGCACAGAGATCTGTCCTGGCAGATATTCCTGTGAAACCCTAAGAATCTCATCTTCGTCTCTTCACTTCCAACTTCCCCTCCCATGTACAGACCCATCCCCTCCCATGGACTCCATTCACTTCATTTAAAAAAAATTAACCATTTACTTAATTGCACACTTTTGTCAAAATCTGAAAAGTCTGTTTCTAAATGTTTTGTTGAAGGAAACTTTGGGCTTGGGAATCTAGTCTGGGCAGGTGTGTGTGTGTGTGTGTGTGTGTGTGTGTGTGTGTGTGTGGTGGGGCTATTTTCTCCTCCATTCTAGCTGGGTCCTACCATTCAACTCAGTTCTGACACTATTTACCAAGAGAGCATCAGATCCCACAGGTTAAAGACGCAATCCCACAAGACTGCCTCCCACTTTAGACGCCAATTCCAAGTCCAGGTTGTTACCTGTACTTCTGACCTACTGGCCATAAATCAGAGGTTCCCACGACCCTCTCCTTGGATTCAATTAATTTGCTAGAGCAGCTCACAGAACCTCAGAGTGACAGTGTACTTACTCGATGACCAGTTTATTAGAAAAGGTTGTAACTCAGGAACAGACAGATGGAAGAGATGCCTAGGGCAACACATGGGGAAAGGGGTTGGAGCTCCGATGCTTTTCCTGAGTATACCATTGTCTCCAAATCTCCACGTGTTCACCAACCTGAAAGCTTCCCAGACCCCATCTTTTTGGGGTTTTTGGAAGCTTCATTACCTAGGTACAATTGATTAAATCACTGGCCGTTGGAGATTGGTCACCCACCAGCTCCTCTCCCCTCCCCCAGGCGGAAGTGGGTGTGGGTGGGGCTGAAAGTTACAACCCCCTAATTACGTGGTTGGTACTCTTGGCAACCAGGCCTCCTAATCCCTCCTCCTAAGGTGCTTTCCAAAACTCACCTCATGAACATGAAAAAAAGACACTCTTGTTCCCATCACTTAGGGACTTCCAAGGGCTTGAGAAGCTCTGTGACAGAAATGGGAAGACAGCCAGACAGCCGTGTGTATGTATTTATTATTGTAAATCACAACATCACACCCCAGAGCCTGGATGTCAAGACCAAGGGTACTTCTTAACCTTCACAGGTCATGCTTCTCCCTTCAGGATAAGATTCCTGCTGATGTCACACCAAGGGTACTTCCTAACCTTCACAGGTCATGCTTCTCCCTTCAGGATAAGACTCCTGCTGATGTCACACGACCAAATTAATGTACTTTGAATGCCAGAAGGAAGAATCCTCCTTCATAAACAAAAAACAACGGGATCAGCCTGGGGTGGAGCAGTTGAGAAAAGGGTGGAGTAGGACAGGGACAAGCTGAAGGGCTAAAAGCAAGAACATTCCTTAGTGGGATGTGTGCAGAAGCCCGTGGGCCAGGAGGACGGACAGCGAGGCTAGCCTGGCTCTAGTGTCCGCTCTCAGAAATGGGGCTGCCCAGTTAGGCTTAGGAATCCTCCCAGGTTCTGGAGTCCTCAGGAGTGAACGCTACGGGGTGGGATCCTTCCTGTCTTTCTTCCTCCAGGCTGGCTGTGGCCATCTGCTGGGAGACCTAAAGCAGACAGGAGTCGCAGGTGAAAGAAGAGTGGAAGAGGGTGGAAATGCAATTCACCGAGGTCTGAGGGGAGTAGGAATGTCTCACTGGGAGGGCCCCCCATCTCAGGACTGATTGGGAGGGCCCCCCATCTTAGGATGGGGTGAGCCATCTGTGGATTAGGAATTTCCTAGTAAGTGGGGCACGGACCACAGTTGCTTGGCCCAGGTCCACTGCCCCTGGCCATCAGGGAGAAACAGAAAGAAAGGAGATGGATTTCTTTTGTTTGTTCCCTAGTCCAGGTGTGATTTGCGGGAGTCTCCTTGGCTTTTGGATTTGGAAACTTTCACAAGGGTGAGAAGTGAACTTAGTATTGTCTCTAGAGCCCATGTACCTGAGGAATGAAGCCCAGCAGGGGCATTTCCATAGCCAAGCTGCCTCCCTCAGGCACTGCCGAGCCCCTGCTCTCCCAACAGACTGGTGAGAGAGCGTGGCCACGGGTCTTTCTGGTGGAGGTTTTGGCTTCCCCATGTGGGCCTGGGCCTCATTTAATACTACATGTGGGTGTAGAGGCTGGAAGAGGAATTTCTCATTTTGCCACTCAGATAGGAATTTCTCATTTTGCCAAAGATGTGAATGCCACGGAGCAGGACTCTGCCTGAGGTAAGAGAGGCCAGTGCAGGAACACTTGCCCCCATTGGCCGGGACCCTCCCCTGACCCTTCAGTATCTCAGCTGTGTTGCAATATTTCCTCTGGAGAAGGCTCCCTCTCAGAGGCTCTGCCAAAAAGGCGCATGAGAGCAATTTTTTGCTCATTTTGAGACATTCCTTCCTGCATCCCTGCCAGCGACATCCTTTAGCTTCTTCTTGTCCAGCCCCTTATGGCAAGAGTGACTGACCCAAGCTGGGCAGGCGCCCACTCCCCACACCCACATGCCTTCAGGGGGCACCCTGTCGGGCTTATGTGATCCCCCCTCGTTCCCGTCCAAAGGGGCCCCATGTGTACTTTCATCAAACAGGACATTCCAAGGCCCTCTGCAACCTTTCATGTCCCTTGTGCAATCTCCAAAGTTGAAAGCAGAGAAAGTGTGAGCCAGATATTGTCATCCAAGGGCCCGGAGTTCCACAAATTCATCAGGCTGGGAGTGTCTCCGATGAGCCGGGGAAGTGAATTCCCCTGTCACCCTTGGCAGGGCTGAGTAACATGGGTCATGCTTTTGACTTGCACAACCCTGGCTGTCAGGCAGCTCCAAGCACCTCAGAAGGAAGACTGTCTTCTGATGTTGGAAGGGCAGCCTCCAGTACCCCCAGGGCCTGTCATGGTCTGCTGACTCTATTCCCCATCAGGTTCCAGGGCCTCTGACCACAAAGCAACGCTCCGTCACAGCTCATCTTAATGCACATGGCAGACAGAACTGAGCCTTCTCCTCTCTGAAAGAAACATCCTGGAAATAGCTAAAAGTCAAAACAAACAGAAAAACAAACGACCCGTCCAGACCTGCACTCTGTGCCCCACTAGAAAAACAAACTGTCTGGGTTTTCGGGCAGAGAAGGTTTGGGAAGGCTGGCTCATATGTGTGGCTCCAGAAAACTGGCTGAATATTGTAATTAATTGCTAAAATGGCCACAAGTTCTCCTTAACTCTGCAGCTGCTCTCATCAAGGGGTAGAATCTGTTTATTTCCTCACCCACAGAATCTGGGCTGGCCCGTGACTTGCTTTGGCTCATAGAATGTGGCAGAAATGAGCCTGCCAGTTCTGAGTCTGGGCCTCATGGGGTATTGCACACTTTCTCTCACTCTCTTGTGACCACCAGGTGAACAAGCCCAAGCTAGCCTGCTGGAAGGTGAGAGACATGTGACTAGTCCCCTTATTGCCTGACCGACAGCTACCCAGTTACTAAGATGTGATTGTAGCCATTCTGGAGCAGCCAGAGACCAGCTGACCCCCCAGTAGCTCAAAGACACATGAGAGAGTCTAGATAAGCCATCCCAGATGGATGAGAAGGATCACCCAACACATCCATAGAGTTTTTAAAAATAATAAATGGTGGTTGTTTTAAGCCACTAAGTTTGTGTAGTTTGCTATATACCAAAGTTAACTGATACACCAACAAATCCATCATCAAGAGAAGGGTGGGGAGAAGGGAGAGGTGAGAGGAAGAGATTTCTGAGGAGGGGGTTGTCATAGCAGTTTGCTAACCTTCTCATATATACACTAGAGGCCTGTTGCACGAAGATTTGTGCAAGAATAGGCCTTCCTTCCCCTGGCTTTGCTCCTGGCCGCCCAGGAGCCTGCAAGTCCTCGCTCCTGGTGGAGTGCTGCTCCTGTAGCTCCCTCTGCCCCCCGCCCTCCCCCTCATAGCAGGTATCCTGCCCCATCCGGCTGCTCCTTGCCTGTGTATACAAATTAACCAGCCATCTTTCTTGGGTAAATTTGCATATCCACTCCTGATTGGCTGATGGGCGTCACAGAGGTGTGGTCAATTTGAATATTTCTCTTTTATTAGTGTAGATTATCTCCTTTGCTTTATCATCAATTCTAATTTTATAGGCAAAGTTCAAACAGGACAGGTAAGATGCTCAGTCTCATTTGCAGAATGGCAGATTGGAGACTCAGCTTTTGGCCAGTCTAGTTTTCTGTAGGGTCCTATTCCCCTACCCCCAAAATTCACAATGGGTGTTCACAATATTTGAAAATGCCAAACAGGTGCTGTAGTTGGGGAGTATTGCCTAGTGAATTAGCCTCTTGGCATTATAGCCAGATACACCAGGGGTGAAATCCTAGCTCTACTCTTCCCAAGGGCCCTGAGGTTAAGCATGGGGCTTAATTTCTTAGAAAAGGTGAAAGTACTCTGTTTTTAAAGAACTATGAAAAGTTAGCATGCTTCTTCTTTGGTTCTATGATGACATTTTGAAGTGCCTTAGCTTGGACTGCTATAACAAAATACCATAAGCAGGGCATTTTTTTAAAAAATGAATATTTATTTCTTAAAGTTCTGGAAGTTGAAAGTCTGAGATCGGGATTCCAACTTGATAAGGATTCCTCTTCCTGTTTTTCACACGGCTGTCTTCTGATTGTGTCCTCACGTGGTGGAAGAGAGAGCCAGCTGTTTGGTTTCTTCTTACAAGGGCACTAACCCCATTCATGAGGGTTCCACTCATGACCTAATTAGCACAGAGGCCACATATCCAAATATCATCACATTGGAATTAGGGTTCCAACATATGAATTTGGGAGGCACAAACAATCAGTTCAGTACAAGAAGCACACCCTACCTTTAGCACAGTTATGAGTCCTGGGGCCACCGGGCACTGTCTGGGTGACCTGTTAGCAAATAAACCTTCCTGTGCATGTAATTGATATCAGCTGGCTTTTAGAATTGACCTCAGAGTTCCTGTTTACCCAGCCTCTACGCTGAAGGTTTGAGTATTTGCTAGAACTCACTAGAGAAGTCTTAGCATGTAATATGACTGAAAGAGACAAGTATTTATAACCATAATACTTAAATTACCTTTCTATTTGCCATTTATTTTCCATTGGCCATTTCTTTCCTGGGCAAATTCAATCTCTTCTGCATTTCCGTTTTCTTGCTTTCGTTTTTTTTTTCTAGTTTTATTGAGATACTAGAGGCCCAGTGCACGAATCCATGCATGGGTGAGGTCCCTCGGCCTGGCCAGCAGTCAGGGCCAATCGGGGCCCATCTCGCCCAGTCCTGATTGGCTGGACCCCTTGCAGCAAGCTAACCTACTAGTCAGAGCATCTGTCCTTTGGTGGTCAGTGCGCATCATAGCGACTGGTCAAGCAGTCGACCAAATGGTCGACCAATTGGTCAGACACTTAGCATATTACACTTTTATTATATAGGATAATTGACATAAAACATTGTGTTAATTCAAGGGGTATAACACAATCATTTGACATATATATTTGCAAAATGATTACCATAAGAAGTCTAGTTAACATCTCTCACATAGTTACAATTTTTTTTCATGTGATGAGAACTTTTAAGATCTACTTTCTAGCAACTTTCTTTTCCATTTTTTCTAGCAACTTTCAAATATACAACACAGTATTGTTAACTATAGTTACAGTTTTCTTACTTTCAAAATGAAGATAAAAGAATGAGATAGATAATAAAAACTAAAGTATCATAAGAATATCAACTATTTTATTATTATTACTAGGGGCCCAGTGCATGAATTCATGCACCTTGAAAGGAACTGTGAGCCACGAGGCTGTGGTGTGCACAGGGGCGGGTCTCTGCCCATCCTCTGTGCCCCAGTTCAGCCCCTCCCATCATGGCCCCCAGTCCCCTCTCTGCTGGCAGCCCCGCTCCCACACGCTGATGACACCGGCCCTGTTCGCACCCACTGACGGTGTGGAGCAATTGGGGCTGGTGCCAGCAGTGGGTGCGAGTGGGGCCGGTGTTGTCAGCAGATGTGAGTGGCAGCTGATGCCCTGATCACCCCTCATGAGCAGGGGGAGGTGGAGAAGCCCTGAGGGGTGATCAGGGCCAGCAGCCACCGCTCACACCTGCTGCCGGCACGGACCGCGGCACATGGGAGCAAAGAATTTTCAGTAACCACCAGAGGCTTGCCCTGATGACAGTGACGGGTGCCTCGCTTTGGTCTGGCACCCCCACTCACCTGTTCCACCATTCTGCTGAGGTTGACGCCCGCCATGTTCCGTGTGCACCCCCTGGTGGTCAGCGCACATCATTCCGACCAGTTGTTCAGTTGTTTGGTTGTTCCACCAGTTGGTCTATTTGCATATTATGGTTTTATATAGAGAGATTATTATTAGTAGTAGTAGTAATAGTAGTATTACAAGAGTAAAGTTATTACTAAAGTTGATTTAAATGGCAAATTTTAAAAGTTCTGGGTTAAACAAAAGACATGTATCCTACCTCTTTCAAAACCAAAAGTTTTTAGAACACCTAGAACACTTTAGCACACTGATATGATGAGTTTTTTCTGTGTGGCTGGGTGTATTAGTTAGAAATACTGCATATAAAAGAAAATGCAACTACCAGTGACTTAAATAAATAAGCAGTTATTTTCTTACTTGGTAAGAGGTCTGGATGTGGGAGGTTGCTGGCATTGGTTCAGTTGCTCAATGATGCCCAGGTGCCCACTCAGTTGCCCTTAACATATTTGCTTTCATCTTCATGCTTACTGTGTCATGGTCTCAAGATAGCTGCTACAGTTCCAAATCCAAGGAGGAAGATGGGGAGCCCAGAGTTTCCCTAGAAACTCCCATAGCATTTTTTAAATTTTTTATTTAGGTCTCATTGACTAGAAATGTGTCATATAACTACCTAAGCTGCAAGGGAGTCTGGACAGGATTTACTTTTCCCAGACATTTTAGTAGAGACAGCTAAGTGAGGAAATACTTGTGATTGTGTTGGCCCAACCAACCAACAGTGATCCCACAGGGGAAATTTGAATATTTATTTATTTACTTTTTCTTGCACGTACTTCCTGATATTTTTGTAACAGACATGTTGTGTGTTTGTATAATAAGAAATAAACTGATTAAGTTCTATTATTTTAAAAATCCTATATAATAAAAGGGTAATATGCAAATTGACCGACACTCCAACACACAAGATGGCTGCCCCATGTGGTCAAAGATGGCTACCCCATGTGGACACAAGATGGCCACCACAAGATGGCCAGCAGGGGAGGGCAGTTGGGAGGGACCAGGCCAGCAGGGGAGGGCAGTTGTGAGCAATCAGGCCAACAGGGGAGGGCAGTTGGGGGCGATCAAGCCTGCAGGGGAGGGCAGTTAAAGGTGACCAGGCCGGCAGAGGAGGGAAGTTGGGGGTGACCAGACCTGCAGGGAAGGGCAGTTGGGGGGTCCCAGGCCTGCAGGGGAGAGCAGTTGGGGACCAGGCCTGCAGGGGAGGGCAGTTAGGGGTGACCAGGCCTGCAGGGGATGGCAGTTAGGGGAAATCAGGCTGACAGGGGAGTGGTTAGGGGGTGATCAGGCTGGCAGGCAGAAGCGGTTAGGGGCAATCAGGAAGGCAGGCAGGTGAGGATTTGGGAGCCAGCAGTCCTGGATTGTGAGAGGGATGTCCGACTGCCCGTTTAGGCCTGATCCACTGGGATCGGGCCTAAATGGGCAGTCGGACATCCCTTGAGGGGTCCCAGATTGGAGAGGATGCAGGCTGGGCTGAGGGTCACACACCCCCATGCACGAATTTCGTGCACCGGGCCTCTAGTAATCAAATAAAAGACCTCAAGCTACTGTTGGCATAGTGAACATGATACAGAAATGGTTTGGTTATTCATGTGTTGCCTCTTGGTGGTCTCTCCTCTTGTCTTCTAAAACAAGCAGAAGATTAATGTTCAACAGGTGAAAAAGGTTGACAAACCACCACTTGTGACTCTGGGGCAAGAAGGACCATGTCTAATTGAGTTATTCTATATTATACCCCCCTACAGATCACCTTTGGACTGTTGTTCTCTGCAAGAGATCACATACAAGAAAGGAATAAAGGCTTGAGACACTCGGAGACAAATTCAAAAGCAGTCATTGCTGATTTAAAAACTTTGGCGGAATGAGGTATGCTGAAAAAGTTTATAATCAAAATTCTGTTCTTTGAGTCTGGGAGAAAAACCAGCAACTGTTATTGACAAAGTGGCTGATTAGCAAATAAAGAAGGTGACAAATGATGGCACCAGGAGATGTTGCAATCTGCAACATGTTACAGATTAGCTGGTGTTGTCCTCACCAATGAGACCAGTTTTAGGCAGAGGGGAAAAAATGTGGCTTGATTTAGAGCTGATGATATAATGTGTCTAGTCATTGGAGATCAAAAGAAAGTTTGCCTGCAAAACATTGCTAATGAAACTGGAGCAAAGAGTAGGCTCTTCTCTTTGGTGTGTCCAAGGGAAGTTTTGCTCCACACCACGCCAATGGGATGTGAGTCACAGTACATTCTCTGGGATGTGGTCGTGGCACGTGACCTCATGTTCAACCCCACCAGCCCTACACTGCAGATTTATCAATTGTGTGTATCAGTCCTTTTAACTCCTGATGATTTGGGGGAACAAACACATTGTTCCTTTCTTTTCCTATGGTGGATGACTAGAGACTGCAGGCACTTTGTTTTATATTTTCTTAGAAAGTGTGTATGTGTGTGTGTGTGTGAGTGAGAGAGAGAGAGTGAGTGTGTGTGTGAGAGAGAGAGAGAGAGAGAGAGAGAGAGAGAGAGAGAGAGAGAGAGATATGCTGGTGGGGGATTGTGGAAAAGCAATTCACTTTCATATTCCCATTCTTTAAGATCAGATTTTGAACAGCCCATCTGTGATAACTTAGTATCTTTTTCTCCAAACTGGAAACTAATAAGTGGAGGTTGAATTGATCTACCTCTTCCTTAGATAACTTTGAGGAATGCTGAAGGCACATATAAATTCAGGCAAGTTCAAGAAGTGAAAGTCACACCCTTTGCAGTGTGGAATTAGCATGAAGGAGGACAAAGCATTAAACCTCAGGAAAAGAAATTTCTGTATTCTGGAGTTTGGAAGAACTTCAGCATGGAGAATTTATCCGGTGCAAGGGCAAATTCTTTGATACAGTGGAAACCACCGACCTTGCTCAGCTCCCTTCTGTTAAGTTCCGTGGGCCCGTATTTCCACAGAATTCCTATTTATAACACCACGGAGGTGCTGAAGAGCTGTCAGAGCCGCACTCAAAGCTTACCCGAAGCAAGCACTCACGTTTCCTTTCAGCTGGCCTCTGGTTACTGAAAACATTTGCTGAAAATTGCTGTCCCACTCAAGAACTGTCAAAGGTAATTGTGTTGCACAAAAGTTACTGAGAAACATGAAATAATATGGTTACCACCTGGCGACCAAATCAATAGAACCTGTCTGATGAGCCTCAAGCCTGCCACATGTGTACATGCCCGTTTCTGTCTGAAAACCACGACAGCATAAATTTGTGAGGAAGACGTGTATCAGAGGCCTCTTAGTGGCAATTTACGATACAAATCCCTATGCAAAGGGCAGTTGTCAGGTCACCAAATCCAGTGAGGTCTGCGGTTCTAGGGGTGGCAGACAGGGAAAAGATGGGGGGAGAATTAAGCACTTTGAGAATGTGGATCTGTGTGAAGCAAGTAGCAGTACTCACTTCTAAAAGCCAGGTCTAGACTTGGCTATGCTCACAGCTGGCAATGACCTTGGTGTCTATGAAAATAAAAATCAGAGACTCAGGAGCTGGGGGAGGTGGCTAGAGAGGCTTTCTGAGTCTCCGTCCCCTGCCCTTTGCGGCTGGCCCACACCTTGCCTGTCCAGATGATCAGGAATCTCTTTTCCTCTTAAAACTCCCAGGGAAGGAAATCCTCCTCATTCCTGGTTGTCGTTTTCAAAGTCTCACATCCTCCTCAAGATCGCTTCGCCTTCACGTGAACTTACAAGACCCCAAGAAATTCTGCACAAACAGGTCCCTCTATTCATGTGGCAAAAACTCCACTAGGCCCCCAACTCTACTTGTGGGTTCCCCGAGGAGCATCTAGTTCTGTCTGAAACTGTCTTTTTTGGATGAGAAATTGTGGCTGTTTGGATATGAATCTAATGCCGGAGTCAGTGCCCTAACCCGGTAGTCAGGGTGAGGCTCAGAAAAGATGCACTGGACCGAGGGACTTCCAACTGTGGGATTAGATGATCCACAGTGGAACCATTTTGACATCCTTAAAGCAATCAACCAATGTTAGGAGTACCTGCTCTTTTTATCTTTGATAATATTCACAGTTGGGTTTTCGAGGTAGAAAAAAAATGTCCTTCTCAAGCTGTCTCTAAATTGAAACCAGGCATGGAACACAATTCATGAGACCCATTGCAAAGTGAAAATGTGGAGCTCTTTTCCCCAAAAAGTAGGGGGAAAGGTTGTTTTTTGTTTGTTTGGTTTTGGTTTTTTGTTTTGTTTTGCTTCTTCTGTGACCTCTCTCAACCTCTCATGGTGTTTTTTTTGTTTTTTTTAATTTGCTTTTTAATGTCACATTCCCTCAGTCATGGGGATACTTGTGGGGTGAGTGTAGACCTCCACTGACACCTAGAGCCCAGCCTGGCAGCCAAGTATGGGGGGTTTGCATGCCCAACCCCAACCCTCTCTGCACCTGTACCAGGCCCATGGGGGGGGGGGGGGGGCAGGGGCAGAGGGAAGCAGGAGCCTCTCAGTGGGGGTTGGGGAGCAGGTAGCCAGGAGCACCTGCCAGGCGGTGGTGAGGAGGCAGCAGGAGCCAGCACTGCTCATGCACCCCTTTCCTGTTGGACTTCACTTACAAAATACGAGTTCAAAGATAAAATTAAGATTTAAAAAAATGGTGACTGCAGTGTTAAACCCAAGTGCAGGGCCCCCTTCTGAGATGAGGGCCTTGTGTGACTTTTCTGTAGCACACCAATGAAGCCAGGCCTGGTGGAAATTCATTCTCTGTTGGGATTGTGGAAGCAAAACACAAATCAATGGAAATCTTATTGTTGGAATCTTCTTGCCTGATGACTTTGGTTCCCATTCTTTTCTATGTAATTTGTTGTGAATTTTTGGAAGCTTTTAGGATCTTCTCTTTAACCTCAGTATTCAGAAATTTCTCAACTCTGCACCTTGGTGTAAATTTCCATTTGTTGTCTGGAGCTGTCAGAGAACTTTCAGTGTGGAAACTCCTGTCTTTCTGTTCTGGGAAATTGTCTAGCACAGTCTCTTTGATAACTTTTCTCCTTTTTCTCTGATTTTTCCTGCAACTCCTATTCCTGGATATTGGATTCGTTCTCTAACTTGCTTTTCGTTCTTTCCTTAGTTACTCTATGTTCATTGCCTCTTCCCTTGGGGAATTTTACTCAACATTGTCAATTTTCTATTAAGTTAAAAATTTTCCACCATCATATATTTTTATTTACAAGAGCTCATTTTTTCTTTTATTTTTTAAAAAAATATCTTTTCCCTGTCTGCCACCCCTATTCTTATTTCGACCCGTTATTGTTATTACTTATTTGAGAATACTAATCATATTTTCAATATTTCTAAAATTTTTTTAAAACAATTTGTATCCTATTGCCCTTTTCTTTTTTTTTATTTCTTGTTTTTAAATACATTTTTATTGATTTCAGAAAGGAAGGGAGAGAGAGATAAAAACATCCTGAGAGAGAATCATTGATCGGCTGCCTCCTGCACACCCCCTACTGGGGATTGAACCCTCAACCCGGGCATGTGCCCTTGACTGGAATCGAACCTGGGACCCTTCAGTCCGCAGGCCGGCACTCTCTCCACTGAACCAAACTAGCTAGGGTTAAAAAATTTTTTTATTGATGGCTTGATTTTAGAGAGAGAGAGAGAGAGAGAGAGAGAAGAGAGAGAGAGAGAGAGAAAGGAGAGAGAAAGAAATATTGATCTGTTGATTCACTTTTATGCATTCATTGGTTGATTCCTGAATGTGCCCTGATCAGAGGATCAAATGTAAGCTTGGCCTATCAGGATGACACTCCAACCAACCGAGCTACCCTGACAGGCCTATTTTCAATACTTTTATTCGTTTCTGTTTTTCTTTTCTATTTGTTTATCTTATTCTTTCATGTTGGAGAGGTTTCACAGTTATCTGGTGATGTGTTTATGTGGTATGATAAAAATATTTGGTCTCTGTCCCAGTTTCCTCCTCACAGAACTCTTAAAACCCTTGGGATCAGAGTAAGAAGAGTGTTTTTGGTATGCTAATGAGATGACTTTTGGCTGAGGGGCTCCTAGAGAGCTTCAGGATAGTGTCTGGTCTCCAGAAAAACCAAGCCATGATTAGAGGGTTGGGACTCCAAGCTCCACTCCCTGATCTCTGGGGAGAGGAGAGGATCTGGAGATTGAGTTCAATCACCAAAGGCCAATGATTTAATCAGTCTATGCAACGAAACTCCCTTAAACACCCCTACACCATAGAGTTCAGAGAGCTTCTGGGTAGGTGGACACAGTGAAGTGCCAGGGGTGGACGCTGGCACACACCTCTCTTCCATTTGACTGTTTCTGAGTTGTATCCTCTCTAGTAAACTGGTAATACTAAGTAAAGCACTTTCCTTGGGATATTTTAATTTAGTTGTTGCAGCAAATGATCAAACATGAGGAAAGGGCATGGGAATCCTTGATTTACAGCTGGTTAGTCAGAAATACTGGTGGTGGAGACTTGTGATTGGCATCTGAAGTGAAGCAGTTTTATGGGACTAAGTCCTTTATTTTTATTTATTTTATTTTATTTTGTATTTCTGGACAATTTTTATTCTAACATGTTTTAATATTGCCACAGTGTCCCTTTCACAGCGTAGTTAAGGAATTGTTTCACAGGTTGTTAAATAGACATAGAACATGGCTTGGTTTGAATTACTTAAAAAATATCAAACACGGACACAAACACACACACACACACACACACACACACACACACAGATTTTGAGAATAGATAACTAGATCAATAGATTTTATTTCTTAATATAGCAGCAACACCCTTCTTAGAAACAACTATCACTACTTATCAAAATACATTTTTTTCAACTAAAATCTACATATTGAATGTAGATTTCAATGAGTCATTTCCAGTGAAGTTGTCATCCTTCCTTATCTTAAACAAGGTCTGGGTAGATAAACAAGGAAGCATGTTGAGCCACATTTTATCAATACTCACAGGATTTAAATTATTCTTTCGCAATAAGATTGAGCCCTTTAACGGTGGGACTGGAACAGTTGGATACTCAGTTGGTGTCAGAGAGTTGGGTGCTGGGAAAGACACCATGTGTTTGATGTCAGAAGGAAAACCTCAGTCTGTAGTCAAGGGTGAGGAGGCTACACTATGACTAAGGATGGAGCATTTCTCTAAACCTCCCCATAGAGTGATGGGGAAGTGAATCTCGGATTCACTGAAGAACTCCCAAATGTCATTATCCATTGATATGTATCTGGACTGTTTTAGAGAAGAATCTGAATCTCTAGCCAGTGTGTGTGTGTGTGTGTGTGTGTGTGTGTGAGAGAGAGAGAGAGAGAGTTTGTGAGTGTGTGAGAGAGAGAGAGAGAGAGAGAGAGAGATCTGGAAGCGGGGTGAGGAAAGGGCATTGGGGAGTCCACAGTATGACACGTACACATTTCACCCTGCTTCATCTCTGCATCTCTCTGGGCCTGCTGCCCACGCCTTGTTACTCCGAAGAATAAATCTCCAACTTTCTGCCAGGAAGCAAGGAAAGGGCTGCTGCATGAATGCACACATGAGCGGAGACGTGATGGGCTCAACCACACTGTGGGCCAACTTCCAGCAAACGCCCTTTTTCGCTGTGAGCTTTGTTTTCACCTTCCTTTTCAAATATTCATTTCTTATAAACACTGAGCAACCCAGAGGTTCTTCGGGGTGAAGCAGCTCTGTTCCCACTTGTCTGCAAGCAATTGGCTTTCTCCTTTCTTCGTTCTGCCAAGGTAATTACCGTTCCTCCGTCCATTTCTCACCTCCCAAAAATTTGTTGAAAGCATTTATGGCAAATTGTCTCTTATTCTCTTTGACCTTGTTGATTAATTTGTTTTTTAAAATTCCCTGGCAGTCATTGTATTGAGATTTGGGTAGGAAGAAAAGATAGTCATGGTGAATTCCACTATTTTAAACCAGAAGTTTTAATCCTTATTGAAGTCTACACCCATGTACTTTACTCTTAGGCTAATCCTTGCTGTTTACTAAGTAAAACAGTAAATAATCTAGAGAAATAGCAAATTTCAGTCTATTTCTCAAAGCCTATTTATGCATAAGTGCAATTATAATAATGTTGGCTGTTTAGTTTCCTAGCTTTTAGTAGATTAGGGGCAGAATTTTATTAGAATGTTAGATCTAAGTGTGTCTATATCCAGATAAATATCTTGATACAATCAAGAATAGCTGGCAAACTGAAAGGTAACAGAAAACTTATAATAACCAGTCAAAAAACACGTAATAGCACCACAGTTTTTATAGGTACAAACAATCCTACACATTTCAAAATGCATTGATGCATTAAAGTGTAATGCTGATGTCATCCTCCTATTACAAAACCTTCTAATGGCTCCCACTGTGGATAGATGTAAGTTCCATCTATTGCCAAACATATGACCTGTGGTTCCAATGTTTTAAAACACCCTGCTCTATTTCACACCCATCATTTCATTTCAGCAAGGTGAATTTCTTAGCATGGCACACACCTTAGCATGCCCACCACAAATCATCCTTCAAGACCCATTTGAATTCTCATAATGTTCTCTCACCCCCTTGTCTTCGGAGTTCCAATAGTACTTGTTTTGATTTATATACTAGAACTGTGTTTTGCCAAGAATTTTGAACTTATACACCTGCCTTACCTCTCCAACAGGATCATAAACACCAAATGGCAAGGGCCATTACAAAGAGCAGAATGTGTCCACCCCCACCCCAAATTTATGTTAAAACCCTTCTCCCAATGTGATGGTACTTGGAGGTGGGGATCTTTGGGAGGAGATTAGCTCATGAGGTAGAGCCCTCAAGAATGGGATCAGTACATTGATCAGAAGAGGCCAGAGAGCTAACTAGCCCTCTGCATGGGGAAGATACACAAAGAAGTTGGCAGCCTGCAAACCAGGAAGAGGGTCCTCATGGAGAACCGAACCATGCTGGCACCCTGCTCTCAGGCTTCCTGCCTTCAGAACCGTGAGAAATAAATTCTTGTTGTGTATACATCACCCAGATTATGATATATTTGTTATAGCAGCCCACACTGATCCAGACAGACATTAATCTTGGCATAATGCCTTGTCTGTAAATGCTCCTGAATAACTTTGTTGAACCCAATAAAAATGCAATAATTGATGTTTCAAATGATCATCCTTAGTCCTGAAGGAAAGGTCAAATAAGAATCTGTACATTCTGTTTAAGAAGAAGATAAATGTGTAATACATTTTTCAAGATTTCAAAAATAATAAAAATGAAACAAGAAATACATTTTTATAATGTATAAAGGGCAATATTACCTTCAATTTATCATAAAATTTATTTCTTGTTGATAGAACAATGAGGCTTTTTTTCCCCACATGGACAACAATCATTTTATACCACCAAGCTGTTTAGGTTTGAACATTATAGCTTACAGATGGGACATCAGCTTAGTCTCTTTAAAAGGAGGCAGTGGAAAGGGGATGTGGCAGGTGGAAAAAAATGTGAATATTTTTATTTCAGTGCATTTGGAGAACAGCTATGTGTTCCTTGACATCACTGACCTGTTCCCAAAATATTTGGGATCAAACCCTATCTGGCCATGGACTCATGTTGCAATTTCCAAGGTGCTTTTATCTTTGCTTTAGATTGATCTTTGATTAGGTGTGACTCCTGACACATTTGCTTTAAATTTCTCTCTCCTCCCCTGTCAAGTGGTTAATGATCTCAAAATGTCACACTGCATTCTGTAGATTTCCCAGGAAGTCAAGTGTGGGTAGAACTGTAAAACAAATATAAAATGCAGAATCGCTGTATTGGTGGTTTCTACACAGACATGCTGGGCCAGTTTCATGGGTATGTAACTTGCACAAATGGTGCTCAGAAGGGCCAAGTGCTTGGTTGAATGCTCTGCGGTTGATATCTTGACATTCTTAATAATTTTATCCTTTAACTTGTGTTGTGTAAGTGAAGTCTGACGGGGCAATCGAGATATGTGCACAAGGGATATGTACAATATGTGGGTCTGCTGTTCTTGGCTGCCCATTTGCAGGTGGTGTTTGCCAGGGCCCATGAGCACAGGGCTCTGGTGGACCCGTGATGCATGAAGGTTTGGCAAGACATGCATGTACACCGGTACATGGGTATAATGACATCAGCATTACACTTAATGCAATTATTAAGGTTGTATGTCTACAACATGCAAAGTAAACTTTAGCACTTACAGCCCTGGGAGGCCATACTTTCTATTCAGACCAGAACTTGCTTCCAATGCAGAAAAAAGAAAACGGTTTTATAAGAAACATGAATGATCAAGAAAAGTTATATTCTATATTAGTTGACTGTGTATGCTGAAAATAATATTATCACTAAGCCCAAAGTAGGGTCTGTCAGTAGTTTGTGAATGTTTAAAGAAGTAAAATTAAAACATTTGAGTCCATTTCTGCAGCATTTCATCTCTTCTGGACATATACAAGTTATGAAATACAAATTGTATAATTTTGGTGATTCCTCCTAAACGATCTTGTACTTGCACTTAAAACTGGTGTTGCACAATGTAAAGATGAATGGTAAAAGTCACACTACTAAGTTAAAATTTTATTTTAATTGTCCTTTACTTAGAACATTGAACAGCAGATAAAAAAAACATCATGACAAGTCAAGAAGGAAACCATGAGAGGAAACAGCTTTATATTTTAGTAACTTTAATGACACTTTTCCCCTGCTTTATGAACAAGGGCCCCACATTTTCATTTTGCACTGGGTTCCACAAATTACATGGTTGGTCCTATAGGCAAGTAAGGGTAGTAAACTCTTCTTGAAAAACTAAAAAGGACATTGCCAGGGATTGTCCAAGATGGGATACATGTTTTGTGATCTCCAGGGACACAGTCAATGAGTATCCCATGATGGCCAGGGCCCAAGAGAGGAAGCCACATTGGGAATTACCTGAGGATCAGCCCACTCATGGTCATGAAACATGTTCCAGTCTCATTACATTCAAGTCAACTAACCCATTTGCACCCTGACACAAACTATTCCAAGTTGAAGATCAGTGACCCTTTATTCATTCCACACATACATGTTGGTCATAGACTATTACACAGTGTACAAGACAGTCACAGTCCTTGTCCTTTGGAATTCAGAGACCAGAGTCATGGAATGTAACAAATAAGGGAATAAACACACACACACACACACACACACACGCAACTAAAATACATATATAAATATATATATATATTTCAGAGAGGAAGGGAGAGGGAGAAAGGGATAAAAACATCAATGATGAGAAAGAATCATTGATTGGCTGCCTCCTGCATGCCCCCTACTGGGGATGAAGTCAACAACTCTGGCATATGCCTTTGACTGGAATCAAACCTGGGACCCTTCAGTCCACAGGCCGAGGCTCTATCTACTGAGCCAAACCAGCTAGGGCCACACAAACAACTTAAAGGAATTTTTATTAGTCATCAAGAACCCCCCATTGTTAGTGACAAAAAAACAACAACCCTCATCTCAAAAATAAAACAAGTGGAAGATTATATAACCTAAGTCACATGAACTATGAGTGGGGCAGAGGTGATTCTTCAAAAGAAAACTAAGGTGACTTTATCAGAACAGGGAGACAGAATACTCCACTACAGAATCTTTAAATAAACCTTTTGATGATGTAAATAATCACTCCTGTTTCTAGTGGAACAGGTACTTTAAAATGTTGGCATGATGGCTTTTCTTAAAGCAGGAGATTCCTGAACGCTTTTGCTATTTGTGGCTGTGTCTGGAATCTGGAGAACAGCACCACTGGATGGTTGGAAATGTCAATCTGAGACTTGGGTAAAATGTCAGAACACTGAAAAAATTCAACAATCCAAAGCAGGCAGGAAAGTGGATATAGGGGATTGAGAAAACAAAGGAACAAACATAGATAATTAGAAGATGTTTTAAACTAAACAAAAATGAAAATACAACATATCAAGACTGTCGAATGCCCCCCCGGGTGGTGTGGCTCAGTGGTTGAGCATCAACCCACGCACCAAGAGGTCACAGGTTCATTCTTGGTTAGGGCACACACTTGGGTTGTGGACTTGATCCCCAGTAGGGGGAGTGCAGGAGACAGACAGCAAACAGATGTTTCTCTCTCATTGATGTTTCCATCTCTTTTTCCCTCTCCCTTTCCTCTCTTTCTAAAATCAATAAAAACTTATAAAAAAATATTGTGGGATGCAAATAAAGCTATTCTTAGAGGGAAATTTAAAATATTAAATGCTTATGCTAGGAAATAAGAAATGTATCAAATAAATTTAAGCTTCAAGCTTGAAAAACAAGTAACAGAGGTAAGTACAACAAACTCAATGCAAGCAGAAGAAAGAAATCATATAAATATGAACACAAATCAATAAAATTGAAAACAGAATAACAATGGAAAAATCCATTAAACTAAAAGGTGGTTCTTTATAAAGGTCAATAAAATTTATAAACTCTAGCAAAATTGATAAAGAGAAAAGGCAAAAATTACCAATGTCAGGAATAAAAGAAGAAACCCTACAAACATTAAAACAATAGTAAGGAAACACTATGAATAACCAGGTGCACATAAATACTACAACGTAGGTGAAATGACACAATTTCTCAAAAACCACAAGCACCTAAACTCACCCAAGATAACATAGGTACCTGGATAGTACTATAACTGGTAAATAACTTGAATCTATAGCTTAAAAGCTTCCACTAAAGAAGATTCCAGACCTGGATTTTATTCACGGGTATATTGTGGTAATTATTTTAAGAAGACATAACACTAATTCTATATAATGTCCTTGGGAAAAGAAAGAAGAGGCAATACTTCTAATCTTATTTTATGAGGCGGTTATTATTCTGATACCAAAGTTAAACACACTACAAGAAAACTACAGACCAATATTGCTCATGAATACAGATCAAAATCCACAAAACCATTAGAAAATAAAATTAAACAATATATAAAACTAATGGGCTTATTGAGCAAATGCACAGCAGATTCAACATTCAAAAATTAATCAATGCAATCCAGTATATTAGCAGGTGAAGGAGGACAAACCACGTGTTCATATCAATAGATACAGAAAAAATATTTGACAAGTTTTAACACCCATTCATGGTGAAAATTATCCACAAACAAGGATTAAAATGAACATCCCCAACTTGAGAATGACATTGAAAATATCCTATACCTGCCATCATACTTAAGGTCTAAGATTGGGAACAAGGCAAGGATGTATTTCTTTGTTATTCATTCCTATTCTACATTAAACTGGAAGTCCAAGCCATCATAATAGCAAGAACAAGAAATAAGAGGCCTTCAGATTAGGAAGGAAAAATAAAAAACTGTCCCCATTTGCAGATGACATACTTCTCTAGGTAGAAAATCTCAAGGAATCCCTAAAAACAAAACAAAACAAAACACCCACACAAAAAGAACCTTGTGCAACGGAAATACTTTTTTATAAAGGCAAAATAATTGTATTAGTTTGCTAGGCAGCCTGCCATAAAGAAGTATCACATATCGGTGGCTTAAACAATAGAAATTTATTTTCTCACAATCATGGAAGCTAGAAGCCTGAGATCAAGGTGTTGACAGAGTTGGTTTCTTCTGAGGCCTCTCTCTTTGGCTTTGTCTTTGTGTCCTAATCTCCTTTTCCTCTGCAGTGGTTCTCAACCTTTCTAATGCCCCGACCCTTTAATACAGTTCCTCATGTTGTGGTGACCCCCAACCATAAAATTATTTTCGTTGCTACTTCATAACTAATTTTGCTACTGTTAATGAATTGTAATGTAAATATCTGTGTTTTTCAATGGTCTTAGGTGACCCTGCTAGCAGTTCTCAACCTGTGGGTGAGAACCGCTGCTGTAGAGCCTAAGACCATCGGAAAACACAGATATTTACATTACGATTCATAACAGTAGCAAAATTACAGTTATGAAGTAGCAACGCAAATAATTTTATGGCTGGAATCACCACAACATGAGGAACTGTATTAAAGGATCGAGGCATTAGAAAGGTTGAGAACCACTGCCCTAAGGATACTAGTCAGATTAAGTTAGAGACAACCTTAATGACCTCATTTTAACTTAACTACCTTTTTAAAGTCCCTATCTCTGAATAGAGTCACAGTCTGAGGTACTGGAGGTTAGGATTTCCATATATAAATATTGAGAAGACACAATCCAGCCCATGACAATTATTAACAATAGCTCCAAAGAAAAAGAAATAATTTATAAATCTAAAAACCCATGTGCAAAATCTGTATACTAAGGACTTCAAAATATTATTTTTAAAACCATAGATGTCCTAAATAAATGGAGAGACATACCATGTTGGTGGATTATAAGATTAAACAGAGTAAAATGTAAATCCTACCCAAATTGACCTAAAGATTTATTGTAATTGTAATGAAATGCTATCAGGATTTTTTTGTAGATAAGGACAAGCTGATTCTAAAATTTACATAAAAAATTAAAGAAGTTAGAATAAAAAAAGAAAACTAGAAAGACAATTAGGATAAACAAATTAGTAAAACAATTTTGCAAAAGAATAAAGTTGGTGGATTCAACCTGATTTAAAGACTACCTTAAAGCTACAGTAATCAAGACAGTGAGGTATTGGGGAAGGGAAATACTTATAAATCAACAAAACAGAATAGATCATCCAGAAAAAGACCCACACACGTTAGATTAACTGACTTTTACAAAGGTGCAAAGATAATTAAAAGGAGAAAGAATGGTTTTTTTTTTTTTTCCAACAAATGCTGGAATAATTAAACATTCTATCCAAAAAGTGAACCTTGATCTTTATACAAAAGTTAACTCAAAATGAATCATAGGTCTAAAAATAAAATGTAGAATTATATAAAAATTTAAAAAGAAGACAAAAAAAAAAAAAGAGAGAAAAGTCTTACTGCCATGGGATTTGACATGACACCAACTCACAATATAGATAAAAGAAAACTATTGATAAATTGGAACTCACCAAAATTAGTAAACATGCTTTGCCAAAGACGCTTTTGAGTAAATGAAAAGAAAAACTACACTCTGAGAGAAAATATTTGAAAAACACATACCTGGCAATCTGTATCCAGAGTACATCAAGAACTCTCAAAACTCAACAGTAACAAAACAAACAACTGGATTTTTAAAATGAGCAAAATATATTTCATTATAGAGGCCACATGGAAGGCAAGTAAACATATGAAAAGATGTTCATCATTAACTATTAAGAAAATTCAAACTAAGAAGGCAATGAGACACAAGGGAAGGCCAAAATAAAAAATACTGACACTGCCAAGTGCTAATGAATGGCAACTGGAATGCTCCTACATTGCTGATATGAATTCAAAAATGGCACAGGCACTCCAGAAAATCATTTGGGAGTTTCTTACAAAGTCAAATATATACTTATCATATGACCCAGTTACCCAACTCCTCACTATTTACCCTAGACATATAAAATCCTATGTGCACACAAAAACCTGTACACAATTATTTACAGCACTTTTCATAATTTCCCAAAACTAGAAACAACTTAAATGTATGTTAGTGGGTGATGAATAAGCAAACTGTGGTATATTCCTACAGTGGGATACTGCCCAGTGATGAACCATTCACACACACACACACACACACACACACAGACAACAACTTGGATGAATCACAAAGGCACTGTGCTCAATGAAAGGAGCCAGTCACAAAAGTACATACTGTATGTTCCTTCCTACATGACATTTGAGGACAAATTGATGGTGGTCAGTGGTTGCCAGGGGTCAGGAAGGAGAAGGCACAGCATATGACTGCAACAAGTAGTAAGAGAGAGAAGTGTTTTTTTGTTTTGTTTTGTTTTGGGGGGGGGGGGGCAGGTAGGAATGTGATGAAACTTTCCTTTATCCATAAAAAAGTCTCCATTTGAAACTGCTGGGATTGAAGAATAAGGTTTACTTCCAAGGTGAATATTAATTACTCTTCTTTTAATTAAATTTCTTTTAATCATACAAGTAGTTGATGGTATATTTGTGGAAAATCATGCCCTAATTGATGAACCCAGTTCTTCAAATGGGAAGGAGGAAGGAGTACATAATGCTCACATGTCAGTGTTTTGGTGTAGGTGGATTTCACTGAAGAGCTGGGCATTTTGGATCTGCCTTTCTCCTGAAGGGAGTTTTGTCTCTGAAGCAGAGGGGTTTTGTCCATGGTCAAATCTTTGTAGGCAACCAGATGGCTGTTCCAGGAAACAGCTTGGGCAGGGGTGAGTTGTATAACGCCCCGCCCCCATCTTTCCTGTAGCAAAAATTGTGAGCCCTCTCACGACATCTAATCACAACTCTCTTCGGCTTTGTATGGAAATCAAAGCGACAGGATTTTCTCGATTTTATTTATGGAGACAGACATCAGAGGAGCAAGCGAGAGCTCTAAACAAATACATCTTAACCACGAGGCTTGCATGTGTTGCAGATTTTCTTTCCCAGGACAGATGTGCAACCTCGCTCTTCAGAAGGGACCTGAGACCTCTAACCCCTTGCTAAGAACAAAAGATAATAGTCTCAGTTGTGGTATCACATGTGTTTCCCATGAGAAGGGAGACTCTCCAGGGTCACCCCCCATTTGTCAGACTGTCTTGTGGGCACCCCCTGGTGGTCACAGGTGGAGTGGCTCTTTGTTCTTTGCATCTAGAAGTTCTGGGGCTGGAACACTGGTGTAAAACAAAAAGAAACATTCTGATTTGTTTTGTTATGATCAGCAAGAAAGAAATAACTGACCACCAAAAGAAGCAGCAGCAGAAAATGAAGTGTCTTCTGACCAAATGGTGTTAACAGGTGGTCATCAGAGCTCGGAGTCCTTGTATTTTTCTACAGCTGCATTAGCAAGTTTTTTCTACTTCCTCCCCCGCCCATGCTTTACTTTATTCATTTGGAAAATAGGAAACTTAAACTAGGTTATTTCTAAGTGTGCTTTCGGCTTACACGGAGCTAATATCTACTATCTATATGTTTAGTAGGTGTCTTCTACTGAGATGTTGGATGCCATTTCTGCCACCTGCCTGTACCAGCTCTGAGAAATGGAAGAAAATGTGAAGAGGTCATGTAGACAGCTCTTTGACCTCCATCTTTTAGCCTTTTCTATCTGTGGCAGCACAAGCTTCCATAACATTTCTAAGAGACGATTGTGATTAGAGCATAATGAAAGCCAATCGAAGCATAGTTTAGTTCCTTCCCAAAGACTCCCCTCCAATCACTATTAACACCCACTCATTTGGGAGAGTCATTGGATGCAAATTTAAATCCTACGTTCCTGCTGAAACCTGAGGGCATGACCCTCTTTCACACCTATGGGTCCCTCCTGGGTTTAAGGTTTCATAAGTCCTGAAGCTATAAGTTGTATTTTCAAAGCACATCTCACAGTTAGTTATGTCACACAGATAACAAGGCAATAGATCCCAACAATGCCCTGGGCATTTTCAGTATTTTTAAGCAGAGCTATTTAATTGCTCTCTACCTCCATTTCCTTACCTTTGGAGCTTTGAAAGTCAGAGATCCCATGGAGACTTGCTTTGTAAAGGGCCATACAACATTAATGTTAGTAAAGGTGATTTCACAGCCAGATCCCGAGATGGTATCTGGAAGTGAAAGTGCTTTCCTACAGAACATCAACAATTACTTCCAATGTTTCTTGGATTAGAATTATAATTCCACTTCGTGCAATTTGTTGTCCTCATTTGAAGGAAGACAGATAACATTTCTTAGAGAAAAACATATCCTAAAAGTGATGAACTGACTACATAGAAACCCAGAAAGAATCACAAGAAATAATGTAATTCTCATAGATTTGGCTATTAAAAAATACAATATTTGTTTGAAGAAGAGGACAGAAAAACAGTTGTCTATTCTGCCATAAGGAAGTCTCCATGCCAAACTGCTGGGGTTGAAGAAAAAGGTCCATGTTAAATACTCTTAACATTTTCTTTTACCAATCAACTCCGAGAACAGTCCATGGCATGTATAAGAAAAATCAGATCCAAACTGATGAACCCAGTTCATCAAATGGGAGTTATAAAGTACTTATAAAGATTAAATAAGATGATATGTGTTTTAAATGCCTAATGAAGTAAATGACTAAGAAGTCGTAGCTTCTTAGGAATAGCATCATATTGAGGGAGCCCTGTGTGTTTTTTGGAAGAAAAGTATGGGAGGAATGAACTGCACTGGGAGAGAAATGATGCTGAGCTTTCTATATAGAGGGGGAACCTCCTTATAGGAGGGACATATAGTATCTACACTAAAAAAGAGAAAGATGCAAATTGACCGTACTTCTGTGATGACCACCAGCCAATCAGGAGTGAGTATGCAAATTAACCCAACAAAGATGGCTGGTTAATTTGCATACACAGGCACAGAGAGAAGACTGAAGACTGAAGATTGAAGACGACTGAAGACTGAAGATTGTGGCTGGAGTGTAGAAGCCTAGCCTCGAGGTTTGGCTTCTCTGCTGCGGCTGAAGCGAAGGCCTGGGTCCCAGGTGCTGGAGGGAAACCAGTGCCGGAAGCCAGGGGAAGGAAGGCCTATTTGCACGAATCTTTGTGCAATGGGCCTCTAGTATAGCACAAAGATTATATATATATCCTGTAAGATGAGCTCTTTCTACCTTTGTAGTGTGATTCTGAGTTTCCTGCCTTGTGACCCTTGAGCCACTGAATTTCCAAGGAGTGACCTCCTTTTCTTGAACCAGTCCCCAGTCCTTTCAGCACCTGTCTTTTCTTCAACAGGTCAGCCTTTGTGTTTCTCCTGCTTTACATGCACACCTCCACCCCGACTCTGCTCACCATCCCATCCTTTGAGCCCAGGATGATCCAGGGACTGTATCTTTGCTTTCTTGGCTTCTGTCTCTCATCACATCACATCATGGTCCAATTGCTCCCTCATACTGTCTGCTTTTGCTCCGAATTGTTCGACACAATGCCTGGCAGGTTGGGGGAAAGCTTATGGCAAGTGGCTGTGTACCTTCCCCCTGGGGACTCCTTTGATCCTGGGGAATGGCCAGTGGTGGGGCATCTACTCGGAGACATGAAGGTGGTGGCACCCACCCCAGAACGCACACCTAGCTGTTCTGGGACGCCAGCAAAGACGGGCTTTGCCAAGTTTCCTGCCTTGCTGTGTCATATGTTGTCTCTTCCTACAGTAATCCCGGGGACTCTTTTCATCGCAGGGTTTTATTCCAAATGGAATGTTAAGAGGGTTCAGATGGGAGAGACAGGTCAGGGCTGTGGGGGTGGGGAGAGGTGTGAGTTTGTCCAGATCTGTGGCTTTGCCAGGGCTGTTTTTAAGTTGACACAGGGCTAAATAAAAAGCCCCTTGCTTTGATCTCAGGGACTTCCTGGGTAGACTGTCTGATTAGATAAAGATCACGGATCCCCCACCCCCATCCTTTAGGAAGTATTCAAAGCTTTGCAGCCATTCTGCATCCCGGGCTCCTGTCTCCTTCCCAAAGTCTGCCTCTCTCCGTCTCTTTGGGTCCTTCGCTGGGCCTTGGGTTTTTCTCTCTGTGTGAGCAGGCAAAGGAGCCTGAGAAAATAAGGTTCTTATTTCCCCTTTAATTCTTCTTAAGTTGTTTAGAAACAAAGTGGAGGCTTTGTTTGAGAGCCTCATATGGACCTCGTCTGGTCTTGGGCATCAAAGAGAATTGGTCTCTGTTTGCAACATGGTCAGCGGCTGGGATGCTACGAGCAGAGTTGTCAGCAGGTGGAGGGTTTGGAGCGAGAAATACAGTGAGTCCCAGCCTACGCTCATCAGCGGAGACAATGGGGTGTGAGGTGTACGTGTGTGGGGGGAGATTCTCTTCTCCTAGAGCCACTGAAACTCTAACCTAGATGGGATACCCAGGAGACTTACCAGAAACTGTCTTTGATGATGAGGAACTGACTTGCTCTTGGGAGTGGGGTCATTTTAAGAGATGCTTGAACCCGAAGAGTTGCTAAATTGAAAATCCTCTAGGCCAGGCCACAGCTTTCCAGCTTTGTTCGGGAGGAGAATCTCTTTATGACATTAAAAAAACGAGACTTTGCAAATGTTTTATTTTACTTAAGCCTCTGTGCTGACCACTGTTCTAATTTACAAAATGTCATTGTTAATTCACTAAATCTTCATGACACCCCTCGGAGCAATAGTATCATTTGGTAATCATATATTACAAACGAGGAAACCAAGGCACAGAGAAGTTAAGTATCTTTCTCAAGGTCACACAGCGAGCACGTGGCAGATTAAGGATTCAAAGCCAGGCAGAGTAGCCCAAGAATCTGACGCTGTTGCCTGCCCACCCCCCACAACTCAACGCGCGCGCGCGCGCGCCCACACACACACACACACACACACACACACACACATTTAGAAAATCACTAAGAAAATACACATGGAAAGAAGTTATAAATTTATGAATTCAGTAATATTTAAAAAATGTTTACACACACATGAAAAATAGTCAGTTGCGGAAGGCAGTTGAATGTAGCGGTTTATGCATCAGTTGCACAAACATTTCTTTGAGAGATCACTGTGTGTGCCAGGCCCTGAGACAGGTGCTGGGATGGAATGGTGCCTGAAACACACCGGGGCCCTGTGTGGAAACTGAGGCGTCCAGGCAGCAGGCCTGGGCCAAGGGTCACGTTTACACTGCAATGCCACGGAGGGTTTTCGATGCTGTGGGCAAGGTCCTGGAACTTCCTGGAACACAGCCTTTTCCTCCTTGGACCCAAGCAGCAATCATCGCTTATCCAGAGAGGAAAAGCCCTGCTCTGGGCAGTGAGCCGCAGAGGAACTTCTTACCTGCTCTGCCCACACTGGACATAAGAATTTTGCCTACAATTGTCATAGTCAGGATTCACGTGGGTTAGACACCTGTGGGAGAAACTACTAATTTTCTCTGCGGTATCTTCTTTATTTGTCACAGAATCGTTATTTGTTAGCCGGGGCACCTGGCTGCCTCAGATAAAGTAATATATCTCATCGTCTCTTGCAAACTGGGTGTGGCCATATGACTAAGTTTTGGTCGATGGGATGCAAAGAGAAGTGGTGTCTGCAACTTCTGAAAAGCCCTTTTTCACGCCTTGCTTTTTTCTTTTTCTTTTTCTTTTTTGCTGACTAGGATACGAATGTGATGGTGTGATGGCTGGAGCGTTGGCGGTCATCTTAGACCAGGAACTGAAAACGGCTTGAAGAGAAATGTGGAGCAGAGAGATTGAAGGAACCTGGATCCCATACTGACCTGGCACTACCTCCTGCAGACTTGTTTTTCACAAGAGAGTAATAAATGTCTATCTTTCTTAAGCCATGGTTATCTTGCTTTTCTCTAACGGTTAGAGTCTAACCGAATGTAGTTAAACCTAATGCGAATTGATACAGCATCCCTCTGAAATAATATGTGATGTGGTTTTATTCTGAATTTTATCTGAATCTTTGTAAAGTACCTACTGTCTGTCCAGTATGTTTCTTTTCTCTTTAAATTAACTTGTTAAGTTCTCTTGTTTTGAGCCTTGTCTATCTCCAAGTTTTGCCCTTGAGTTTGCAAACACAGGATGCTGCCACTGCTTTTAGGGTTACAATGCCTCCTCAAACACAAAGCTAGTGTCAGTATTCCACACAGCAGTCTGAACTCTCTTGGAATTTGGGAAATATATTTGCTTAATGCATGCTCTACCATTTTTTCCCATGGATTTGAGTCTTAGGTTCTGGTAAAACAAACAAACAAACAACAACAACAACAACAACAAAAACATTCAGTGCTTTTCTAGAGCCCCTGAGCCCCTCGTCAGTGCTGGGGGTGGAGCGGGGCCCTCACTGCAGGGCATGGAGAGTGAGGCCACAGGGAGGGGAGCTGGGCCTTTCCCTCAAGCTTCATCTGCTGCCCCCACCCCAGACCTTGGAGTCCAGCCACCTCCTCAAAGCAGGCTTGGCAGATTCTGTTCTTAGGCGACTTTTCAGAACTGCCCATGCTTTCTTCCCTCAGCACCGCTGAGACCTTACTGCTCACTGCAGAGCCCTGCACAGTCTCTGTGGGACACAGGCTGGTCAGAGAGCCCCCTTTCTTTACCCAGACTCCAGCCATACCATGTGCCAGGGGCCCTGCTGGGCATCAGGCCCAGGGATGACAGGATGTCATGCCCCTCCAGGGGTTTCTCTCTCTCTGTCTCTCTAATTTTCTTTCTATCTATCTATCTATCTATCTATCTATCTATCTATCTATCTATCTATCTATCTATCATCTATCATCATCTGTCTCTCCTGTGTGTGTGTGTGTGTGTGGCGGGGGGTGGTGGTGGTTGTTTGAGGATGAACTTAACTTGCAATGGTCTTTTTCCTGTAGGTATTATAGCAACCTTAGAATTCTGAAAACCAACCCTCTTTCTTTTGGACAAATAAATGAGGTAGGATATGGGATTTTTTTTAAGCCGCCATTTCACCTTTCTTTTTTCTTTTTAGTTCTCTCTTTTCTCTGACCTGTGCCTTGTCTAGCTCTTCTTCTGCCCTCCGAGTGACTATTCCCTGTTAGGACTAAGTGAGGCGCATTCCTCAGCCTTGGCTCTGGGACACCCAGACGTGATGGGATCCCCGGCCCTGGGGTGCCTGAGCCGTCTGCTGTGGCTCCTGTTTCTGACTCGATGTAGAAACACCTGGCATGCCGCGCTCACATCTGGTTCATCCAACCGAAGCCAGCAGTGGCTGGTAGTCTAGTTGTTCTTTTGCTGTTTGGTTTTGGCAATTAAAATTTTCAAGGCAAATGTGGGCAGACTCAAATGCTGGGTGATGGCGAGACATGGCCCCCAGAAGGACTGAGGCCAGGGAGAAGCCCGTTGGTTTCAGAGGGCCCTGTTCGAATTCAGAAGGTGCTCAGAGGAGAACCCGATCTTACTCCCTCGAACCCTCACCTAGCGGCTGGCTTGGTGCAGGGGAGGGGTGCCGAGGGAACAGAAGTAATCAGGGATACCATCGTCACATTCAAAGCACAGACAGTGAAGGAAGAAATATGGGGTTGGAGCCACATATATCCAGGTTTCAATATGGCTCTCCTCCTATGATGATGGGCAAGTCTTCCCTGAGCTCCTGGGTCCTCACCTGGGACATTTCAACAGGTGATGGAGATGTTTTCCTGATCCAGTGTCCAGCATGAAGGGGATGTTCAGGAAGCAGGCGTTTGAGCCTGAACTGGGAGCCAGAGGCTTCGAGTTGGCATTTTCATGCTGCCTCCCAGCTCCTCTCGCAGCCCCCTGGAGGCAGGGCTGCAGGGGAGAGGGAGCTGGGAGTCAGCAGGTGGGGGCTGGCTGGAGGCTCTGTTTACCCCAGACTGTGCACACGAAAGAGGGAGAAGTTGGGAGAGGCAGTGCATGCTTCTCTTGAAGGAACTGAGGTGGCTAGTAGGAGTGGCTTTACCACCTGGGATGGGTGACTCCAGGTGTCCTGACCACCATCAGCCCATGTAGCCTGCACATCCTCCTCTGTGTGTGGACTCACATGTGCCAAAGGGCGTTAGAATAATGACCTTGTACGATGCCATCCAACCTTACTACATCATTTGCTTTTTCTTTTCAAATTTTGCTCACTTTTAATACTTAGTTGAAAACATATTGCCTATACCAAAAATAATAAAACAATTGTACATTACTCAATAATCAGATTCAACCAGTATTAACATTTGGCCATGTACATATTTTTAGGTTTCTTTTTTTTTTTAAAAAAAAGGAAATAAGATATTTCCTTTAAAGTTTTCCACATCTCCCCAGCCCACTGCCATCCATTTCCAGAAGAAAATGTTATCTTGAAGTTGGTGGTTAGCCTTCCCATGCATAATTTAGTACCTTTATTACCTAAGTCAGTATCCAGACATCATATGGTATTGTTTTGTGAGTTTTAAAATTATTGAAATTGTATAATACTTTACAAGTCTATTTGCAATTTGCTTTTTTACACATTATACTTTTATGACACATCTGTGACAAGATTCTTAGCTCTAGATTATTTATTTTAACAGCTGAATGGCATTCTGTCTCAATAATACAACATGGTTTATTTGGCCATTCCTCTGTTGGTGGACAAGTTAAGTTGTTTCTAATTTTTGATAATACAAAAAAGGGCCCATGGGAGTGAAATTAGTGGATTTCTGCCATGACAGCTTCAAGTTTACTAGGTATGGTCAAATTATTCTCTACCTTAACATCACCACAAACAGTGGCAATAAGCATTTCTGTTTTCTCACCAACTTGCCATCACTGGGTATTATCAGATTTGTTTTCCTAAATCAAATGGAGCAACTCTGGTGTATTAATTACAACCACGGTAATTCTCCACACCCTCATCTAACCCCATGCTACCTATCACATTGTATGATTGTCATCCGAGTTAGTCAGCCCCATGAACCATTCATTTGTGACAAGGGTTTCTGTTCATTCTTTTCCATGTCTCCAGCAGGGTAAATGGTGACATGCACATAGTAAGTGCTCAGTACACATGTGGTGGCTTAAATCTAAAGAATGAAGAGATCAAAGAATAGAGTGATTAGGGAAGACTTAGTGTAGGGGTACAACCAAGACTGGTCAAAGAATCAGAACCTTCCAACACTCCTAGATGTCAACCAATGTAATAACTTTAGAAGACTTTTGAGCAGTGTCTACTAAAGTTGTGCATGCCCTATGACCTGTTAACTCTGTTCCCAATAGAGGTGTGTGCATATGGGCACAAAAAGACACCTGGACTGTTGACAGCAGCACATGTATAAAAGCTCCAAAATGGCAACCACCCAAATGCCTGCCTATGATAGAACAGTTAAATAGAAAAGTGCAATACTGGACAGTGACGAGACTGAATGACCTATATCTGCAAACAGGGGTATGGAAGACCCACACAATGTGATGTTGAGCAAAAGAAGCCAGACCTCAAGGAGTATATATTGTATGATTCCATTAACTTGAAGTTCAAAATAAAGCAGAAAGAACCTAACATAAAAATTGTGATACTTTTGTCTAGCCAGTGTTGCTCAGTGGTTGAGTGTTGACCCATGAAGCAGGAAGTCACTGTTTGGTTCCCAGTCAGGGCACATGTCTGGGTTGCAGGCTCGATCCCCAGTAGCGGGTGTGCAGGAGGCAGCTGATGGATGGTTCTCTCTCATCATTGATGTTTTCTCTCTCTCTCTTCCTTTCTCTGAAATCAATAAAAACATATTTTTAAAAGTCGTGATACTTTTGTGGGAAGTGGGTCATGAGTGTAAGGAGGCACAGGAGTGCTGGTAATGTTTTATTTATTTTGTATTAAGGTAAAATGAACATGATGAAATTCAATTTCAAGCACACAATTCATATAGTTGTGTATTAAAGACCATAATCAAAATATGGATCATTTTTATCACCCCAGAGAGCCCCCTTGTAGCCTTATGTTCTATTTCTTGACCTTGGTCATAGGTTTTGGTTACATGGATGTGCTCACTTTGTGAAAATTCATCGAGCTGCACACTTATGACACGTGCATTTTTTTTCTAAATACATATTATTCACCAACAAAATGTTCCAAGAGTATTAAAAAAAAAGATTGGCCCAAAGAATGGCAATTGGCTACAAGATGGTTGATTGGGTGGCAAAGAGGATGGGGAGATGGAATATCAAAGAAGAGGGAACAGAAAGTCAGTCCGCACTTTTATCTCAAGCCTTAGATTTATATACTTGCTGTGGAGAAGTGGTGTGAACCAGACTTGATCTTCCAGAACTGGATCCCTGCTGTCTTCCCTTTTCCCCTCTTTATAACATCTTGTAACTACAAGAGGGAGCACTCAAGAATGGTTCAGTGGTAGACTTTTTCCTGAGACATGGAGCAGGTGGCCTTGGCCTTCATCAGTAGAATCCCCAGGTGAGGATCCTAAAACATTCTTGACAGAAAGTTCTGCCTTTCATAGCAATCAGCACAGAGTCCCTTGTTTTCTTTTGACCAGAAGAGTCATGATCATGTGGTTCTGAGTTGTGAGTCCCTTGGAGATCAGTTCCTGGTCTTGCCATCCCTGGGGGTGGGGGAGGGGGGCGGAGGGGATGGTAGGGCGGGTTGGAGGGTCCTGGGAACAGGTGCCTCAGTGGTGTGGGTCTCTTCAGCCTCCTCTTTGTAAAGACCTCACTTTAGTTATGCTGACAACATAACCAAAGAATATTAGATCCAGGCTTTGCTTTTTTTTTTTTTTTTTGCCTTTCTCCTCCCTATGCTGAGCTCTCCAAAGGTTACAGAAAGTTGGTGGCGGTGGAAGGGGAGTAAAGCAGAGCACAGATAGAGTGAAACTGCGTGTCTAGTGGTGTCATTTTAAAGCGGTACTTGTTAAGATCTGCTACCATTCCGTTCACTAAGGAATTAAAGGTGTACTGCATTTAGACTGTTCTCTTCCACGGCCTATAAAATATTTGGCCATGACCTTTGTGAAAAGTAAACTTAGCCACATTAAAAAATCCCTTTTATTTTTTAAAAGTCAGGCTTGAAATTTTTATATCCTTTGAGTCATATCCTCGAAGCAATTGGCTGATTAATTCAAGAAATGTTTCTTTCCCAATTCAAACATGACATTTTGAAAATCATCCATGAATTACATGCTCCAAGAATGAAAGGCTTTTCTATGTCATTTAAAAGATTTTTTTTTCCAGTTTGAGGGCAATCATGAATATCTATAAGGGCACATTTATTACTCCCAGAACAGATAGAAAATTAGCAAAGTCATAAAACTTGTATTCAGCTTTGCTATTGCAGCTGTGTCTCAACCATGCACCCCCCCACGCGCCCCCCCAAATTCCCCTGCTGTTAAAATGGTTAAGGATGATGTTATTTTTGCCATTACAGGCAAGGCACTGGTCTTTATGTGTTGGCTTTCCAAATCTCTACACAGCAATCTAAAAAAAATCTGTATCTAATCTTTGTTCTTCTGCTGGGGTTCAACAAAGTTGCTAGTCCCACCCTGGCTGGGTGGCTTAGTTGGTTGTAGTGTCATCCTGTACACTAAAAGTTTGTGGGTTCGATTCCTGGTTAGGGCACATACTTAGGTTGTGGGTTCTATTCCTGGTCAGGGCATACACATGAGGTAACTGATTGATGTTTCTCTCTCTCTCTCTCTAAATAATAATAATAATAATAATAATAATAATAATAAAAACAAATCCTCAGGGGAGAATTAAAAAAAAATTATTTGCTAGTCCCATAAATTTGTTCCTGAAAAGTCTTACCTTCTGATCCAGGAACACGTCTCTCTTCTAATCCCATAGGGTAAATCAACACTAAACTTCAGAAAAGCACTGGCTGTAAGATTTCTGTCCTAATTTACACTACTGTATTCAGGATCTGTATACATGGATATATGTTTCTGTATATACCCACCCAGTAATTACTGAGGCAAGCCTTTAATTAGTCTGAAATTATGCAGGCATAATGGTGACAACCCACACATTTTTCCATTGGAAATTGTAAATGGATGACAAAGAGAAAACCCCATCCTCTCTCCTCACCACACATACTTCCTGAGGAGCTTTTGCGTGACTTTTTGAACATCAGGCCAGAATCACTGCTCACAGGGGTGTTGCTCACTGTGGCTGAAAGTGTGGTTCATAGAGTAGGACTGGTCTATAGCCAGCAAGGAGATGAATTCAAAAATTAAGAAAAGATGTTCAGAAGCTTTTAGAGGTATTTGGCAGAGTCATTTTCTATCTGTTGCATCTAATCATAAAAATTAGTTTATTTTTTGGTAATAACTCAATGGTATTGAAACTTAGTAGAGCTCTTATCTCTGCTCAGAATGAGATTCCAGTTTCTTTTTTGGTAGAGCGATCACCAGCACAACCTCATCTCCACATAAGCATGAGGACACTAATAATAAGATTATATCTAAATAGTGCCTAGTGAGTATTAACCCTTTGCACTCGCTTGCTTTTTTCTAGATTCCTTTATTCTACTCGGGATTTAATTTTTTAAATACCCCAGATTTTACAAAGCACGGCAGTAGAATAAAAACCTGGAGTTTCTTTTCATACAAACTTATTTATTTGGATTTTTTTATATTTCAAATTATTGATACATTCAAAGAGTATAAAAAGAGCTGCTACTGATGCTAACCGTGTCGAGTCACACTCGACATCCGAGTGCAAAAGGTTAAAGCATAAAGTGATGTCTTGGTTTGGGAGATGATTCCAGTGAGCAAGAGTAGGGAAGTGTAAATGCAAGACAAGGATGGGAAGGAAGTCAATAAATGGTGTTTAAACAAGCAGGTGACCACCGTGGACAACTGGAGCTCAGTCCCCCTAGGAGCTCTGGGAATGGTAGATAATGTGCTTGAGACTGGCCCCATTCAAGGGGTGAGTGAGCTGGGCTTTGATCCACCAAGTTTCTGCCTGTCAACTGTTAAGTTCTCCTGGGGGACACTTGCACCTCAGTCTGACCCTGTGCAAGCCGAGTGGGCCCCACTGGCTAGAGTAAGCCACGAGATAAAGACTTGTAGTAGCTTCCAATTGAAAGTTGGGCTGGTATACACAGGTATGGCAAGTGCTAAGCAGATGTGAAGGACATCAAAAGCATCTGCCAATGAGCAGGTAGGATGGGTGGTCTTATATAATTTATCGATAGTAAACTGAGGTCTGGTTTAGCTCCATAATACCAAGTAGAAGGTGCTGATGGGATGAGAAGGAGCTCTCTCTTTAGTCACCTACTTTGGGCCCATTTAAAGCCCTTTCCACTAGCTTTCATTCCTGCCTTGTGTAATCAGGTAGTGGGAGGTCTACCTCTGCAGTGGGGACTGGCTGGATACTCACACAGCCCATCTCTGCTTTCTGGGCCTCCAACTAGACTCCATTTTCCAGTCTTCTTTGCAGAGGAGCTCAGTGGACAGATATGTGACAATTGAGTGGGAGTGATGTATAATACTTACTTGCCTGACCTATGCAACCCCTTATGCATATTCTACCTGCTCTTTGTCCTCCGAGCAGGCTAGAATAGAGATGACCCCCAGGGTACTCCAGAGACTCACACTTGAGGATGGCTAAGCCACAATATGGAAGATGCCTTGGTTCCTGGGTTGTCACTTAGAGGAGAGCCACTGGACCAGAAACATACTCTTTGTATTTTTATTGTGGTAAGCCACTGTGATTTTGAGGAATATCTATTACAGTAACTAGCATTACTTTTAATTTAATGCAACATACACATGTGATCAAATAATTTATTTTTCTTTATATCATTTGCCATTTTCTCAGATTATTTATTTATTTATTTATTTATTTATTGGCTGTCTATCCTCCAACAGGAAGACTTGAATTTGTACACTGCTCTATCTTTGGCATCTGGAACAATGCCTGGCAACTAGGAGATGCTCAATAAATAATTGTCTAGTCACTCTCTACCAATGCCCAACCTTCACTGCAGATGGTACATGACAGGTCCTGTTCTAGGAACTTCTTGTCTCTTATCTTAGTTCATTCTCACAACAACTGTATGAGGACACTGAAATGCCTAGAGGCTGGTTAACTTATCCCCTGGTACCCAGTAGGCAAGTAAGGGAGCAAGGACTGGAAACCAGGCTGTTTGATTCAACCCCCAAACTCTTACACCCTTGGCACATTGCCTGATAACATCTGCCAGGTGCAGTGCTAGGAGCTGGGGTTATAGGAAAGCTGAGGCATAGCACCAACCCATGAGGTCTACTCAACAGGCAACAGCATGGGGTTTATGTGCAGTGTGGGAAACAGACAGTCTCTGTTCTTGTCTTAGAGGTCTGCTAGAAATGCTGAGCTCTGCTACTTACCTAATCTGAGCTAGGACTCAGCTACAGGATCAAAACTTCTCTTGTATAATGAGAGAACAAGGCAGATACGTAGAAATGAAGCCAGATCCTCTGTCTCCAATGTGAGACACTATAAAGGGTGACACAGGGACACTTAGCAAATTTGAACAATTTGAGCAAAGGCAGGGTGAGTGGGAGCAAAACAAATAACAAGCAGACAAACCAACCAACCAACCAACTAACCAACCAACCAGCCAATCCTGTGAGTCTTGGGAAGAGTTAGGAAGAGAGTAGAACAAGGGGTTTTGGTTAGGAACGTGGGTTTGGTGATCAGACAGAACTAGTTTCAACCAGCGGGGGTGTTAGTACCTTGGGCCAGTTCACTAGCTTTGTTGGGCTGCTGTACAATGGATTTAATGTGCCTGCCTCCCATGTAAAGTGATTAGCACAGAAGTACTAAGTGTGTGCTCAGGAAGAGTGGCTGGTATAGTAACTATTCTTTGATCCCCGGGCTTAGGATGGAGAACTCCACACTCCTGGCCACTGAGCTATGAAGACAGAAACACTTGGGAGGCTATAATCATGGCCCACACACCCGAGCTGAAGAGAAAGCTCAGCACTTACCCAGCCTCTCCCTCGGCCTTCCCACGTGCAGCCACTAGAGGGCCTTGGGCATCTCTGTTTGCCACTATAGGTTTGCTCACAAGTGGCACCCAAGAGGCCCAGTGGATTACTAGAAATGGGACGCTCTCTGCAGGGGGAGGCAAAGGAGCACAGCATTTGACGAGAGCAGGGGCTGAGGGGGTCACAGTTCCAGGTGCTGCAGGGGAGGGTGCAGAGAGCCTATTCTGCTGCTGACAAACTTCCCATGAGGGAATTAATTACTTGGGGTTACCCTGGGGCTGGCTTTGGACCCTGTATATCACTCATTGGCCTCCTAGAGCTTTGGGACTGAAAACTAGCTCATCCTGATAGAGGCAGATTATAGTTTAGCAAATTTCCAGAGGTGTGAGACTATCTTCATGAGGTACAGAATGCTAGGGGTGTTCTCAGAAGGCAAAGAGCCCAGTAGCTCTCCCCTGCTCCCAATTTGGCCTACCTTCCAGCTCTCAGTTAATTAGATAAACAAGGGCTGAATCGAAAATTGCTCTTTGGAACCATTACTCATCTCAGTTGTCCTCACTGTAGGAGGGAAGAGCTCTGGTACCTTTAATCGTCCATTCTAAATCCTTAACATGAACACTTGTGTCATGGCTCTATAACTTGTCACTCTTGTTTCTCTGCTCATCACTCTAAACATCCTAGTCTTCAGGAAACACAACACTCTTTCCTAGTTGCTTGTTTTGGTCCATATAGTTTTTTTCCCCTCAAAATTCATTCACTTCATCCTCCCCCTTGGTTGCTTTATGAAATACTAATTCTCCATCAGACCCAACAAGTATTTCCCGGATTTCTGCTTCTATTTTCCCATCATACCTTGCACTGACTCTTAATAGAACACATATCAGAGGGTGTTATTGCTGTACATTTTTATCTCTCATCACTCAGTTGAAGTTCTCATGTGTTTCATCTCCAGCCTCTAATTGAATACCTATCCTGTCAGAGAACTCACCACCTCAAAGGTAATACATTTAATTGCAATGTTCTCTCTTTGCAAAAATAGCTTCCTTCGTATCAGAAACCAAATCTGTTTCCCTGATATACAGACCTATTGATTCTCTTCCTACTGATTCAGTTGCTTAAAATTCCTCCAGATATGAGTAAGGCTTCTCATTTCATAATTGGAAACAAGCCTCAAATATAAACATACTGAGAGTGGGCAGTACATGAATAATTCATTCTAAAGTGTAAATGACTGATAAGAGATTTTCCATAAGAACAAGAATTTATTAGGCAAACCTAAGGGTAGGATCACTTGGAATACCAAAGACACCAGGAATATGAGGACACCAAATATTTGGTATAGTAGAAAGAGCATTGGGCTACGATGTGAAAGAAGGGTGTTATGTGATTTATTTTATGTGAGCTTTGTTTTTGTCATCTGGAAAAAGAATAATTCGCATTATGAGTAGTTCTACTTATTACCATAATTGCAGATTTTGTTTGGAAGCAGCCCCACTCACTTGCGCTGTCTTAAGCCTTTGCTCTGGTTTGGTCTTCATAGCTCTTTCTTAGCTCTGGGTGGGCAAAACATTGTACCTGTGTCAGTGAGCTTCATCCTCCTGGGGCTGGACTGATATTCCTGGTGCTATGACTTACACCACCCACCACCACGTCAATCAATGAGCCTTTTATTCCCACTTGGCTTGAACCTTTCTCGCCCTTGCCTCACAGCCCTGCTTCATCAGAGCTCTTTATGGTATTTGCATCATAAATATTTGCAAGTAACACATTTACTGTAGGTAACACATTTTATTATGATTTTATTATATATTCTCTTTTCCTGGAGTTTTGCAAGTAAAGATTGCATAATAACCAACTCTTTATTTGCCCTAAGTTCCACACCACAGAACCAGGTCAAATTACAACTGCTTGATGCACTAGACTCAATGACTCAATAAATACTTTACAAAAATAATGTAGTTATTTTCCCACTTAAAACATAAAAAAAAAATTAGGATTTCCTAGACTTGAGTCCTCCTTCTCTTTTTACATTTATTTACTGTGAATATATTGGTGAAGAAAAAAAAATGTTAAGATGGTATTAAAATGAAATAGATGACATGGGGGTCCAAAGTTATTTTCCCATTTATCTTGCTTTCTTATCATTGAAAAAGTGCTATTCTCTGTTTTTATGTCTGACTTTCCTGCAGCCTTCTGGACTTACTAAGGCACGAACAGAAATTCTGCCATTCTGAAGCCTTTTAGTAGAATCAAAGCATTAGGCTAATATTGGCCTTTTATTTTAAAAGCCTATTTAAAACCAGGCCTCAGATTTGCCCCTAAAACATCCATTTGCCCGCCACCCCCACCCCCTTTCTTAGTTAGGCAAGAACATTTTGGACACTGAGACTTCAGCAAGGTGCCTCATGACTAAATAATATTTGGTTTAAGGTGGGTGTTTTCTTGTTTGGATATATTTCTATTGAGTTATTTTTAAAGACATCATTACACATTCCCTTTCTCCTCCACCCCCCCCTAAGCCCTGTCTGCACGCTCACAGAAGCGATTAAACAGTCTCCCGATGACAACTCCAGAGAAAAGGTTACGCTTAAGTCACATTCATATTAAATAAGTTATAGATAAAAACTTATAATGTTTACAACTCCAGTCTCTCTCCCCCCCCCCCCTTCTGCTTCGCTAGGAAACCCTGGGTCTGGGTGTGAACTGAATCCCACCCACTGTGGCTTCCAGGTTCTCCTGGCTTCTCCGTCCTCATCCTCCTTCCCACACCACCCCTAGGAGGAGTTCCACGGAGGTCTGTGGGCATCTTAGATGGCAAGGGTGGCTTCAGATGGCAGACACCGGGCCTGGCGCACATCCCTAGTGTGATTTAGGAAACACACGCATGTGGTCCGTGCAAACACACACGAAGGCAGCTAAGAGGGACTGTGCTCCCGGTCGCGGATCAGTGCAGTGCGCTTGTGTCCTAAATCCCGGAGGTGGTCTCTCTCTAATACTCCCTGGCCTCTTGGAACTGCTTGATGTAATCTTCGTCCGAGGGGCTCTCGGTGCACTTCTGCCCGTTGTTGGGAGGCCGGGCTTCATTATACCTGCTCCAGTCGCCCTTGCAGAGGATCCAGGGCAGGACGTCCACCTTGTAGTGCAGCTCGGCCGAGAACTCAGTGCTGATGAGGTTGGGTGTCCCCGCCCCTTTGCCCCTGGTGATGAGCTGCATGTTGTCGCCGTAGCAGCAGTGCTGGGCGGCCAGCGTGGTGCTCTCCAGGGACAGCATGGAGCGGATGCAGTACCGGGCGCTGGGCTTGTAGATCTCCAGCTTCTCCTTGGGCCCGCTGGCGTCCTTCCAGCGGAAGTCCTTGCGCTTGATGCGGTCGAAGATGTCCGCGGTGCTGTAGGCCACCTCGGTGGGGTAGGAGCAGGGGCAGCTGGGCAGGTCATTGATGACCTTGTGCATGTACTTCTTTAAGAACTCGCTCTTGCAGCTCATCCATCGCTCACAGCTGTCCGTGTCTGAAAAAGGCCACAGAGAAACCCTCTCACCACATGCAAAACAGACAGCAGGTGACATTGCCATCTAACCGCCCCCCACCCTCCCCCACAGCCACCGCCTGCAGCCCCTGGAACCACGGGTCCTAGCTCACCTCGCTTTAACTTGGGAAGTTTGAACTTGACTACCTGTACACCATCACTAGATTTAACCATCATTATACTGTATATGCTTTATATTTTTTAATCTTTTTGGAAATATATGACATTATTATCCCTAAGTTTTAGTAGGTATCTACAAAAAATACAAATACAAAAGGACGATATTGGGATATGGGGTTAACCATACCCCCTTATCACCCATAAGAAAATTAACAATACTTCAGAGGGCCATTTTAAATCTCCTCTTTCAATGCATGGTGATGGGGGAGAAAATGCTTACAAGTAACATTTGTAGGATTGAGTTGTATTTCTGCCAGTCACTGACCAATTAAAACTAGATCTAGTGCCCTAACCTCTTAACCTTAAGCACTAAATGGCGACAAGTATTGTATGCAAATCCATATGAAAAGATGCCTCTAAAGGGAAGCGGCTGGCTGGTGGCCTCAGCTTTTAGGGAACTTAACATTTAGGCCAGAGGCCCCGTTACCTCTAAGGCTGGAGCCTGAACCCGCCCACATAGTTGTGTTCGGCCTTTGCAGTATGAAAAATAGTGAATTAATCGCTAACAGTTAAAATAGGTGGTTCCACGTATTAATATGGCTTCCTGGTTTAAAAAACCAAAAGATATGTTTATGCTGGTCCTGCATTGCTCTATGGCAGGGGTCCTCAAACTTTTTAAACAGGGGGCCAGTTCACTGTCCCTCAGACCGTTGGAGGGCCGGACTATAGTTTAAAAAAAAACAACTATGAACAAATTCCTATGCACACTGCACATATCTTATTTTGAAGTAAAAAAAACAAAACGGCAAAAACACCTGCATGTGGCCCGCGGGCCGTAGTTTGAGGACGCCTGCTCTATGGGAACAACTGGGTGAGTGAACAGGCGAAGAGTGACCACTTGTGCAAACTAAGGTTGAGCAGAAAAAAATCTGGTGGGCTGTCTGGCGGTAGGGAACACAGTCAGTTTCAATGAAGGTTATGGGGAAGCAGGTGTGTCAGATCATGGACGTCTTCAACGGAGATGAGGCTTGTTCAGAGGGCACCAGGTAACCACTGAAGATTTTTTAAAAAAAACTATGTTTATATTGCATTTTTTAGAGAGAGAGAGGAAAGGAGAGGAATAGAGATATAGAAACATTAATGGGAAACATCACCGATCAGTTGCCTCTTGCATGCCCCCTGCTGGGAATCGAGCCTGCAACTCAGGCATGTGCCCTACTGGGTATGGAACCAGTGACCTAGTGGTTCCTGGGTCGATGCTTAACCACTGAGCAACACCGGCTGGGCCACTGAAGGTTTTTGAGCCATAGTGAGCTATTAATTGAGCTGTACAGTCAGAAGATATATTTAGTGCTGCTATCAACTGTAAGAGTCCAGGGAACAGCAGGTGTGACCAACAGTAGTTAGGGAAAGAAGGCTGCTAGGCCTTGGCGGGCTTGGGGGTAACGGGAGGAGGACATTCAAGATGACTCACCAGCTCCGACCCAGGTGCCTGGGAGGCTGGTGGTGTCATGAGTGGAAATCAAGTGGCCAGGATGGGGGCGGGCAGCTTGGAGGGGAGCTCGGGGTCCTCTTCAGTGGAATGAGGAAGCGAGATGGGGCATCTCTCAGGAGCTCAGTGAGGCCTGGCCTAGTTGAAAAGTGGGGACTCTTGTGCTGGACTGCCTGGGATCGAACCCCGAATCTACTATTTAGTAGCTCTGTGACCTTGAGCAAGCTATTCTCCCTCACTGTGCTTCAGTTCTCTCATCGCCAAACTGAAGACGTAGCAGCGCCTGTCTCATGAAGTGAGATGAGGATTAAACGGGAGGGAACACGGAGAGGACACGGGCAGGGTGTTGCCCACAGGGGTGTGCTGAGGCTCCTTTTGGCTCTGAGTTCTACGATCCCAGCCCTGCGAGCCCCTGACTGAGCAGTAGCTGAGAGAGTGGAGAGTCCACCCTGGGAAGTGTGTGTCTGCAAAGTCAGTGGGGGTCTCCTTCAGAGGGCAGGGTCTTCAGAAACAAAGTTCAGTGCAGCTCCAGAAAACGGCCTTGTATTTTCCCTCCAGAGTGGCAGGTCATCAAAATTCATATACCTAAAGGACACCCATCGACTTATTTTTATCCATCAAACTTACATAGATGTCCAGTGTGAGGGACATGTTCTAAACGCTTTACAAATACAAACTCATTTAATTCTACAACAACTCTATAAAGTAGGTACTAGTTCCTCATACCATTTTACAGATCAGAAAATGGAGGCAGTACTGGATTAAGAAACGACCTGGTGCAAGAAATATGCTGGGAGAATTGGGCCCCATATGAGGAAAAGGAAACGTATAAATGGATCCGAGGATGACACTGCAAAAGCAAAAGGAATGTCCAAAATACTAAATCAATATTTGAATAAAAAAGAAACAAAAATCTTACCGACTTCAAACAGTTTGGTGGCATTAAATTCCTCGCTTCCCGCAAGCAGACTCACTTCGGTAGCAGCTGTCCTGAAGGTGTCTTCAATTCCTAAAGACAGACAGGGCTCATTTCCCCTCGGTTATATGGAAAAAGTCCCCACCCCCGCCCCCATCAATTAAAAAAAACAAATACACCTCAACAAAGCCTTTTTTTGTGTTCATTACTACTCATGGGTAGAAACTTGCCAACAGAGGAAACAGTAAAAAGCAGGTAGCAGAGCATAAAATATATTAAAACCCCAGATACCATGTGCAGCATGAAATCAGATCCAAATGTGCCTGACCGAGTCCTAAGGAACTCAGTCACTAGGTCCCAGAGTGGAGTTTGGGGCAGTGGGGGGACACATATCAAAAGGGTTGTCTGCCTGGTGGTGTCAGGATGACAAACTAAACTAAAGGCAGTGGCCAAAACCAGTCTAGTGGTCAATACCAGTCTTAAGGACGGACTGACTGACTGGGTTCAATCATTACCTGCTGTGTGACCTTGGGAAAGCCACTTAACCTTTGTGTAACTATTTTCACATCTGTAAAATGGGGAGAAATAAAGGACCCACCACACAGAGTTGAATGAATTAAATGAGTTATGTGTAAAGAAAGCACTTAGACTAAGTAGTAAGTAGCAAGAGTTAGCTGATGCTGTTCCTTGAATATTTGTCTAGCTCATTTTGAGGATGCAGCAGTCCATAGCCAAAGACCAGGTATCTCATACTCTGAGACTTTTAGCATTGTTGATAATGCTTCAAAAAGAGTAAGCTGGGCTTGTCATTACTTGCTCGGAGGGACCGAACCCAGCTTGCCTCAAACTTCTTGGCTCTCCTCCCCTTCCAAACTGCCACCCCACCCAGGCTTCCTTTACAGACAGGAATCCTGTGCAAGCTGAGGCAGTCAGACGAGGCAGGAGTTGTGGGATGTAGACAGATTGGAGATCCTTGGCTGCCTATTAGGCGTGACTTGATTTCCTTTAAGAGGCTCTCTTTGATTTTAGGTGAGGCCCCTTGAACTTATTTATAGGGTTGACCTATGGGACAAGCTTTTACAGTGCAATCACTGCCAGGCCACCTGCCCCGCAATTCTTTTCAATACGGTTGAGAATCAATATACCAAATAAGGAAAGAAATCCTGTAAAAAAAAAAAAATCCTTCATGTTCCAAGAGAGTCCTGAAAAGCTGGAAGAGCCAGGAACAGAGAGGTAGAAAGGATGGAAGGAAGGCAAGGTCCAATGAGAAGAAAATGTGGGGGCAGGGCTGCCAGCCACACTGCTCTCAGTGTGAGAGAAAATGAGGAGGCAATATTAAAAATGGCGGCAGAGAAGACCCTTTCCCTAATAAGCTGTCTAAATGGACCTCTTGGGTCTGGATGCCTGCTCTGGAAGAGAAACAAGAGGCAATCCCCCGAGCCCTGACTTTAAATGCTATCTGTGTCCAGGTGTGGCTGAGCCTGATACCCTTTCTTCTGCTGGAGGTGGAATAGTTTCATGGTTAAGAGCATGGTCTCTGGAATTAGACTGGCTGGACTTGAATTCCAGGTTGATCATTTTCTGCCTGTGTGACTCTAGGCAAATGAAGCCCAGTGCCTCAGTTTTTACAACTGTTAAATGGGCACGATAATAAATACCTATTTCAGAAGGCTATTGTAAGATTAAATGAAATAATACATATAATGACCTTAGAAATTTGCTTGATACCAAAATACTAGAAAAACCCTATTTTTCATAATCATATTTTTTCTTCTTTAATACCTTCACCACCTTCATATTTATCTTAATTTTCTTTTGCTTCCTCTTGTCTTCATCATTATCCTTTTCATCTTCTTCAGATTCTCCTTCTCTTCCTTCATTTTCTTCCTGTACTCCTTCTTTTCTTCCTTATCATATTATTATTATTTATTGCTTTATTTTTATCCATCCAAATCCCATCCTATCAGACTTCTAACTCAGCTTTATTCAGGAAATTTTCACAGGAAAAGCATCTTGAAATGATGCTTTCAAAAAGTTTGCTCCACTTTCTGAAATCCATCTGCATGGCTGACAAGGCACCAGCCCAGCCACTTCTGATATTTCAGCCCTGTTTTCTACACACACCCCTTGGCTAACACACACATGCCCAATCTTATCCTTTCTCTCCTCAGAAACCCCTTTGCCCTTTCACTTTATTTATTTATTTATTTATTTATTTATTTATTTATTTATTTATTTATTTACCAGAGGCCTGGTGCACGAAATTCGTGCACGGTTAGAGTCCCTAGGCCTGGTTGACAATCAGGGCTGATTGGGGCCTTCCTTTTGGCTGCCAGCTGGGGCCTTCCTTCATTCCATGCCACCCCCTGGTGGTCAGCACATATCATAGCAAACAATCGAATTCACAGTCTCCCGGTCAAACTCCTGAGGGGACACTTTGCATATTAGCCTTTTATATATATAGATTGGTGTGTGTGTGTGTTAATCCTCTCCCCAGGATATTTTTCCATTGGTTTTTAGAGATAGTAGAGGAGAAAAAGAGAAAAACATTGATGTGAGAGAGACACATAGAATGGTTGCTTCCCACATGTGCCCAACCGAGCCTGCAACCTAGGTACATACCCCCTCTCTCTCTTTCTCCAGTTCTTGACTGGAATTGAACCCAGAACCCTTCAGTCTGTGGGCCAATGCTCTATGCACCAAGCCAAACCATCTAGAAGTGAAAGAGTGAAGAGCTCTTTCACTTCTCTTTTGGTCCAAATCTCAGCCTTACAATTTGAGAGCAGAGTTCAGGGGTAGGAAACGAAAGTCCTGGGTGCAGAGATTAACTTTTCTGTGCCTGAATTTCTTTGAGATGAAGCTATTTGGAATATGTGGTTTCTTGGGAGAGCCTAAGATATTATTTTAGACTAGATGCCTGATGCACGAAATTCGTGCAAGGGGCTCAGCCCTTGCAGCCACGGCGGCTTGCCTTGGCCCTCGCAGACCTGGCTTCATCCAGAAGGTTGTTCGGCTGTCTGGTCTAATTAGCATATTATACTTTTATTACTATAGATTGGTATTCTACCTGGAAGTGGGGAACACACAGTGAATGTAAAATGACAGACCAGGAGTTAGTAAACTTTTTGTAAAGGGTCAGAGAGTACTAGTAAATACTTCATGCTTTGTGGGTCACATATGGTCTTGGTCACATACTCTTTCTTCTCTTTATCCTTCTTTTCTTCTACTTCTTTTTCTTCCCCTCCTTCTTCTTTACGTCTCCTTAAACATGTGTGGACCACACAAAAACAGGCTAGAGTGTGACAACTACTGCTACTGACAGTCACAATCATTTTTCATCTCCAACATCTTTCACCAGTAAGCTCATTACTCGTCTCTTGTCTCAGTCTGGACAAGACTGAACTTGAACTTGGAGCCACACCCCTGCATAAACCCACCTGGGCAGTTTGGACGATCACATGTCCGAGACTCTGTGGCGGTGCACGCGTAGCCACAGGACCTGGTCCGCTTCTGGTTGCCATTCCCACAGGTGACGCTGCAGACAGACCAGAGACTCCAGTCGCCCTCCCCATCGGTGGAATCTGGAAGGGAGCCAGGGAGACAGTCACAGCCTCATCAAAAGAGTCCCCAAACCCACCCGACAAGTAGCCTGCCAATAGTCCCCCTGCATCACTCTCACTGTTGGAGGGGCCCAGATGCCTGCTGGAGTCAAAAGGCTTACAGCTCCAGGGTTCATTTTAGGAATGAACCTCATGCAGGCAGTGACTCTGTCTGAGGATTTGGGCACTGACGTGGTCAGCCCATGACCAGGGCCTGATAGTCCCAACAGGTGCCGAGTGAGTGCTTATTGAGAATGCATACATTTGCAGAGCATAGGATCATGAAATAACATGATAGGTATGTAGATGACCACCATTAGTTCCTTACCTCCCTGTGCCTACATTTATAGTAAAGAGAGAGAGAGAGACTATGTCCCCTAGAATCTGTGCTAGCTTTGGCCTTAGGAGGCCTGGCAGCTTCTGACTTTTGCTCTGGGGAATCCAGTTGAGGCTCAACCTGTGAATTATGGGACACCACATGGAAAGAGAGAAGCCACATGAAGGCCCACCAAAACACTAGACATGCGAATGAAGCTTTCATGAACCTTCCAGCCCTTTGCAATGGACAGCTGAATGCAGCTGATGCCCTCAGGAATGGAGGGACTGCCCAGTGTGGCCCTGCTTGAACTCTTGAGCCATGGGATCATAAGAAATAATTAAGTGCTGCTGTTTTCAGCCATGGCGTTTGGGGATGTTTTGTTACACAGGAGTAGACAACAGATACCAAATGGTGAAGCTACATGATTCTTTGAGGTCATTGCTCAACATCCATCCTATTGAGCCCCTATTACATGCCAGGCACAATTCTGTGTATGTAGGGTATATCATTAAACAAAATTTTCAATGGTTCCCTGTGCTGGTGGAACTAATATTTTAGTGAGAAGAGTCAGCCAATAATTAGTAAACAAAAAATGAGTAAATTATACATCAGATTAGAAGTCGGTGAATGACATGAAAGGAGAAGCAGACCAGGGTAGGGGGGTCTGGATAGTGAGAGGTTGTGAGAGGCTGGTGTATCATCAACAGTAAATTCCTCTTTTTAAAAATAAGAAACTAAGCCCTGGAGCGATTGGGTGACTATCTAAGGTCATAATGGAGACAGAAAGGAAAACTTGGGCTCTAGCGCTAAACTCTTAATCTCAAAAGCTTGACTCTTTCTGAAGCATCTCCACTCAGTAGTAATTTCTCCTGGTTTAGCCAAATGCTTCTAGAGCCTTGGGCCTCTGTAGGTGCCAAGCACAGAGGTACAGGCATGTGCCTTGCAGGGAAGGGGTCCTCTCCATTCATAACAGGTCGTGGTGATTGTTATTATGTAGGCCGGGCAAGAATGCAGTCCACACATGTTTCTACCTGAACTGCGGGCCCTGTGCCAGCCTCCCGGGCTGTTGTTTACATGGCGTTCACTTTGAACACTCCTCAGGCAAACACAGGGCCCCCGAGTCTCCTCAGCCCATTCAGCAGAGCGAGGGTGGGGGCGTGATTCATGGAGTTCTCTTCCCTAACCCAGAGTAGAGCGTTTGCTCACACATCGCCTGCCCCCGGGAGGCCCCCATTCATTTCTATTCTCTCCCCAAAACAAATTTTTCCAAACTTTGATTTTCTTCTAAGAAATGGTTTTCCAACCACACGGCCAAGCAGATATTTGAAACAACTGCTTCGTGTGACGGAGCTGGGTCTGCTTCCTCAGCCTTAGCCTTCCTCCTCGCTCCCCTCTCTTACTAGGCATGAGCAGCAGAACTGGATGCTTCCAGAGGGACACATCACAGAGGTAGGGGCCTCTGCCGCTCCCTCCGAGACATTGCAGTCTGGGATCTCTTGCTAATTTCACCAGGAACACCAGAGGGTGCCTGGAACAACCATGTGACTGCACTCTTGTCAGTGGGAGCATCCAGGTGCAGAGGGTTATACACAATGTGACCACATTCAACCACAACCTACATGCACCCACGAGGCCAGGTTTGTTAAAGGGAACAACCACACTGAGTCACAAGCAGAGATTATAATGCCTTTAGGTTCATAGGAAGGGGGCAGTGGGTTAAACTGAAAAAGCTTATTATACCACAAAGGTAGGGTCCATGTCGCCTGTGTGATGGTACAGGCACAGGACACAATCCCATGATGCCAAGAGGTGTCCTGCTTGACCCAGCAGAAGTAACAGGGCCCCAACCATCTAGAAATCTCTTGCAACCTTTCCTCAGTGTGGCAGTAATATGGAGAGCTAATTTTGGGCAATGTCACCCTGAACATTGAGATTTTGGCATTAAACTCACCACGATGCTTATATTAGAACCTCTGCATTATATACGTTCTTGTTTGGGGATCTTGGATCAAAATTATTGGGTGTCAATAACTGTCAGATGATGTGAAAAATGATGTCCATGATTCCACTTCCCTTTGCTTACTCTTCTCTCACACCGACCCTAGCCTGGCCCACCTGACTTGCTTTGGCCAATGGGAAAACAGCAAACATGATGCAAACAGAGGTTGCAAGAGGGCTCCTGTATTAGGGCTTGGCCTCTTGCTGCAGGGAACTCTTCCACCATCAGGTGAGGAGCCCGGGGCTGGTCCTGAAGGGTGAGGAAGCAGGTGGGGAGAGGCCCAGCCATCTCACACCCCAGCTGCCCATCCTGGACCTCCAATGCCACCCTCCCCCCTGCCTCTCTCTCCCCCCAACCCTCCAACCAGCCCAGAGCAGAGCAGAGCAGAGCAGTCCAGACAGTCTGCAAACTGCTGAGAGATAATGCGTTTGTCCTTTTAAGCCACTGAATTTTGGGGTGTTTTCTGAAGCAACCAAAATTAACTATTATACATATACCATCACATTTTCCCTAAGATACGTTCTCTCGATGGTTAACAGACTCCAGAACCATGAAGGAGTTCTCATCCTAGCAAGTGGGTTCTTCATGCCTTTATTTTAGATGGTCACGAAGTCATTTATTTTCCAAACATTTTTTATACGGGGCCCTCGGAGTTAGGCACAGAACAGGATATCGCCAGGCATTTAGTCATTTCTACTGGGCTAGTAATGACATAAAACCACCTCCTAGGAAGGTGTGTATGTCAGCTCACAACCCTAAGCCTCCATAGCATACTGTCCCGGATGAATGCCCCAGCAAAAGCCCTCTCCTTGGGGATTTCTATTTGTTTAACGTGTTCAAAGGACAGAACGGGAACTTCTCACAGTGAACCAAGATTTGAGGGCAGGAGTCCTTTCTGCTAGAATCAAACACTACTTCTCATTCACTCACCTACCAGGCAGAGAGCATTGCTCAGAGCAGACACTGAACATGAGCAGCAGCAACTGCAAAGATGGCAATAATGACAGTAAAAAACAGTCCCTGAGATTGGACAGCCCCTATCTGTGACATCCAATTGCTCAGCGAGGGAAGAAAACAATGCACAGTACAGTGAGTGACAGCTGGTTTTCAAGGATGTCATTTGAAATTTTAAAGTAGTCATTATACTGTTTCAAGCACTAGAGTTCAGTGGCCCAGTCATGATGTTTGGGCAACTGAAGTGACTTGGGTCTTGAGTCAGCTGCTGGCAAGCCTCCACCACGAATCCTAGGAGATAGTGGCTACCAGTGATTGAGGGCCTGCTTTCACCAGCTGCCCTGCCTAACTCACTGATTTAACTCCTGTCACAACCCTGCGAGGTAGGAGGAAATAGCTTCCTTTTACAGGTAAGGAAACTGAGGCTCAGAGGCATTAAGGTACTTGCCTAAGGCCACACAGCTCAAACTTGGCAGAAGTGGGATTAGGTCTGAGGACTGTCAGCTCCTGCTCTATATCCTGTTCCATATTCTGGCATTCTAGCAGTTCTACTTTTGGCCCAGGTTGGCCTCCTTTCTTTAAGACACCCACTTATGTGGCCACAATTTAACATTACAAAGGAAAGCCCTTGAAAAAAAAATCACTGAAATCTATTAAAATAGGATCATGACCAGTTAAAGAATTGCAAAGAATTGAGTCTCAGCCTCGGTTACAACAAGCAGTGCCCATTAAGTTTATTTTTCAGGTTGTTCTGAACAACTTTGGGAATGGTATACTTCTTTTTAACAGAAAGACATTTATTTGAACTCTTTTGTTGCCCTGGGTGAGACCCTCCGTATCTACACAGAAGGTATTTAAAATGCAGTATCTCAAACACATACAGTCCAAAGTTGAGCTTACTCATGTTTCCATGATCCCAAGTTAGGTCTAGCTAACTTCTGTTGTGTACTTTATAATTTATTCTAAAGATGCCATACTATTTTATTTATTTCATGTAGAATTTTTTGAAATACTCTTTGGCCACATACATTTAAATTCTTATTAAAAATCCTACCTTCAAAAATCTGAGATCAAGATCCTCCAGAAAGACCAATTCCTGTAGCAATTTCAGCCTGTCTCAGACAAGGGAGCAGGCACTTAGGTACAATGACTTGTGCTGCTTTGTCATTGCATGAGTCTCTCCTTCCTGAGCAGTGTGCTCACTCCCTGTATCCTCCACAGCATCTAATCTAGGGCTACATATTTGGAAATGGCACTATAGTTTCTTTTAAAAAAATATATATTTTACTGATTTTTTTACAGAGAGGAAGGGCAAGGGATAGAGAGTTAGAAACATTGATGAGAGAGAAGCATCTATCAGCTGCCTCCTGCACAGCCCCTACTGGGGATGTGCCCGCAACCAAGGTACATGCCCTTGACCGGAATTGAACCTGGGACCCTTCAGTACCCAGGCCGACCCTCTATCCACTGAGCCAAACTAGTTAGGACGGCACTATAGTTTCTTGCTGATTGAAATAAAAGAGGACTCAGCTCAGCCAATGCTATAAGGAATTCTGAAAATCACATGTTCCCTGTGAGCCAGTCTCAGAAGCGATACTTCATTCATTTTGCAAATACTACTGAGCATCTGCGACATGCTGAGAGTCTTGGCACTACTCCAAGTGTGGCTCAAAGGCCAACAGTGTCAGCCTCACCTGGGCTCCTGCCCTTTTCTACATCTACGGCATCAGAAGCTGCACTTTACCAAGACCCCCAGGTTTTTGTGTGCATATTGAAGTCTGAAAAGCACTGATTTAGAAGTATTATAAGGGACACATTTTTCTTTATAAAGTAGCAATCCTGATATCTAGTCTAATGATGAGGAAGTTACTAAGAGAGACTCCAAAATCACAAAAGATTGAGTTTCTTCATGGCTCAGGGACGCTGTAAGATTCAGATGCAAGGCACTCTGTGGGTATCATAGGCCCAGAAAGCTGGGTGAGGGTGGCTGAGGCAGCCACCGTAATTGCTCCAGTAGAAGCAAATTCTATCCTCAAGATTGAAATAGAAGATGTTCTTAATGTTCATGAATTCAACTGAGGGTGCTCTATAAAAGCTTTAGTGGAAGAGCTGTTTCTAGTGTTAGTCTTCAACATTCAGCTGACCTTGGTTGGAAAAAGAGACAAAGACAGACTGAGCCTAGGTCTCGCTGTTGGACATTCTGGTTTAGCAGAAGGTCGGCAGTAGCCCTCAACCTGAGCTGCACATTGCAGTCACTCATGGAGCTTTAAAAAACACAGATGTCTGGGCCCCACCTCCAGAGATCCCAGCTTACTGGTGAGAGAAATCTGGGCACCAGGGTTTCAAACAATTCCCCAGGTGAGCATAATGAGCAACTGAGAACTGTTGATTTTGAATACTCAGTGTTCCAGAGGCCCCGGAAAGTTTGTTCAAACATAGATTTTTGGGAACCCACACCCAGAATATCTGATTCAGGCAGCCCGGAGACCAGGAGGCTGCACATCTGCATTTTTATCCTGGTTCCAGATGATGCTGATGCCGCCAGTTTAGGGACCACACTTTGATGCCATTAGGATAGAGGGATGAGGTTGGGGCTAGGATTGGCGTTTTTTAACATGCAACCAAGGGATTCTGATGCCGAGGGTCTAAGGCCCACTCATAAAAAAAAATGTTCTGTGTGGGCTGGGCAAACAGGTTTAGCCACAAAACTGTGCAATGTCAGGCTAGCACCCGAGATCCTGTGTGCGTTGTTTCTCTGTTCAATAGCACTGTTCCAATCTTTAATTTCTATCTTCCAATCCAAGTGACCATTTCTAGATCCACTCCCCTGTCCTAAAGGATGTGTTTTCCCCCCCTCCCCCGCACAAGAGAGGCAGAATAACATAGTGATTAAGAGGACAGACTTTGGACCAACTGACTGAGATAAATCCTTGAGGTCAAGTTTCTTAATTTCTCAGGCTTCAGGTTCCCCATCTGTAAAATGGGGTACCTGGCTCAGAGAGCTGATTAAATGAGCGCTACATGTTAGATGCCATGAAGAAGGATTGGTGCATGATAAATGCTATATGTATGTTGGCTACTATTCCGAGTCCTTCTTCCTGGAAAGTAGATAAATTGGACTTCCTCTGGGAATGAGGAAGTTTTCACGAGTCTCCTGGCTGGAGCTCTCTTTCAGCTCCCCTAGCATTTGATGTGTATTTCCACAATGGCACCATTTTGCTTAATCAGTTTATTTTTCTTCCCTTGTCCACAGATAGGTGAGGCCCGCTGTAGGGAAGGACTGTGTCTTACTCATTTTTTTATTCCCAGCACCTAACATAATACTGATCACAAGATATGCTCTTAATAAATGTCTGTTGAGCCCTGACCTGGTGGTTCAGTTGATTGGAGCATTGTCTCATACACCAAAAGGTTGCAGGTTCAATTCCTGGTCAGGGCACATATCTAAGTTGTAGGTTTGATCCCCAGTCAGGGCATGAGTGGGAGACAATCAATCAGTTTCTCTATCACATAGATGTTTCTCTCTCTCTCAAATCAATAGAAACATATGTTCAGGTGAGGAAATAAATAAATAGATAGATAAATATCTGTTGAACAACTAAATGATGCAGCTGGAAAAAATTATCTTGCTGTTTTGGAAGTTGTTTAGTGGGGAGAAATAACTCTCCAACATACAACTGGTCTTTCTGCTGAAACACAGATGTAAGGGTGAGAGTTCATGACAAGTCATCCTCATCATACAGTGTTTGCACCTAAGTCTGCTGATGGTAAAGCCACAGAATATCCCAATGATGGATGCATTTATAAGACTGCAAATATTCTATAGCAAAAGACACACTGTCTGATTTCTCACAAAGGCTGCTTCTTCTTATTGGACAAACAGAATACATTTCCCAGCCTCCTTTGCAGCTATGTGGGGCCATTTCATCAGGTCATGCCAATAATATTTGAGCAGATATAATGTGTGTTATTTACAAGCTGAGTAGGTTAATAGCATGTGTACCTTTTTCAGGCTGCATTTCCCCCCTTGGCTGAGCTGTATATAGAGCATCCATTGGATAACACTTAGGCCCTAACAGTTGGAGGAGTGCCAAGATAGAAGAAGCCTGGGTTCTTGAATGACTACGTGGAGCTGAGTTACCCAAAACCTGTCTCCCATTTCAAATTAAAAATGAACTTCTATTTTTTAAATTATTGAATTTGAAAGTTTTGTTACTTCACCTTACTCTAAAACATGAGACAGTAGAAGTCCCTAATTGGGGTCTTAAAATTTATTGGTGGGGAGGTCTCATTTGGACAACCCTTGAAGCATATGTTCATGTGGATTCTCAAGGGCCACACTATTGCCAATGTCAAACATAACAGTGGCCTAGTCAAAGAAAGCAGCCGATTCATTCCAAATTATTTTTCAATATACATTTTTACAGTAAAATATACAAGAGAACTGATTTGCTGATTTCTTCCTTTTTATAAACAAAACTATTTTTTTTTTGAAAAAAGAACCTCAAAGACCCCTGACTAAAAAAAAAAAAAAAATCTCTCCTAGGATAATTGGTGTGATTTTAAAATTATAGTCTTTCCAGAAAAATGTGGCTGCTGGTGCCTCCTTGGGGCTTCTGCGGAATAGAGTCTTTATGAGGTACGCCTCATAGAAGACCAAAAGCCACATACTGTAAACTGGGTTTTACTTGGATCCATTTCCTCATCATCCTCATTTATTCTCCCCACCAATTTTATATTACTGGGTGGTAAACTCACCATATTCTGGTTGCTCTTTGGTTTCAAAAGACCGGTGGCCTGGGGCCGGACGGTCCCACCCCCGGGGAGGGTTGAGGAAGTTGCTGTCATCTGAGGTACTGTCGTACTTGTAGTCCTGGTCCCCGCTGTTGGCCCTCGACAAGGACAAGGACCTCTGCCACCAGGCCCACCAGTCAGGGGATGGGACTGACCAGCTGGGCTTATTCTCCGGATGCTGATCTTTATCTGCTTCAGAGTCAGGACCGTCCACCACCTCTATGGTGACCTGAAGAATTCAGAACAGGCCAGGGTCAATGAGGAGTCAATAGCCTCCAAGCTGGGTGACCCTTGGAAGAAAGTCTGGGATACCAGAGGCAAACGATGGATGTGTCCCTCATGAAGGAGAGCAGAGACTGCATGGTGATACATAATGGAAAACATCCAGGGAAGGCCCAAATGAACCCCACGATTAGAAAGAATGAAGTACATGGGCCTTGGGTGGAAGGAGACAATTCATCACTAGGGTCACTGATTTACTGAAGACTACATTGCTGGGAAGTCTCTAATTCAAGGAGTAAACATGTATTATATATGTTCCTGAAGTGACTCAAGAATAATTATAATAAAATTGAGCACTTATTGAGTACTATCTCTGTATCAGGCATGGTTCTAAGTGCTCTTCCATATATTAACTTACTTAATCCTCATGACGACCTTATAGGTTTGGTTGATTGGCCCCTATGGTTGATGATCTGCAAAGATGGTCCAGATAATCCCTCCCATCCTTGTATGTGTATGCCACATCTTCCATCAAGAGGTGCAGTTGACTTCCTCTCCCTTTCTATCTGGGCTGGCCTTGTGACACACTTTGTCCAGTAGACTGTGGGAGTAGTTACAATGAGACAAATCTCATGAGGGCTTGAAGCTTCCATTTTCATTCTCTTGGCATGTTCCTACCATTATGTAAGGAAGCCCAGCCTAGATGACTGGGTGCATAGAGACCACATGAAGGGAGAGGCCGCAGAGTAGAGAACTGAGGCTCCTTGGCCACTGGCCAGCTCCATGGTCCCAGTCATATGAGGGGGGCCATCTTGGATCCTACAGCCCGGTTGGGTCATCCCATCTGATATCATGTGGTACAGAGATGAGCTCTGCCAGTTGAGCCCTGCTCCAATTCCTGACCCATAGGGACCACGAGCAATCCGATGGTTGCTGTTTCAAGCTATTGAGTTTTGGGGTGGTTGTCAGACAGCAATAGATAGCGTTTTATAGACAGAGAAAACTGGCACACAGAGAAGTTAACAACTTGCCTAAAGTCCACACAGCTAGTATCTGGCAGATGTGGCTAGTGTAGCTCCAGAGCCCACGTTCTTACCCCAACTGTGCCACTATGTCCCTCTCAACAAGTAAGGAACAGAGGTATTGTCCCCTCATGCAACCAAGGGAGCAAAGAGGCCACAGATGCCGGTGATGCTGGGTGCCACAAGTTGTGTAGAGATGTAAACACAAGGTCCTCAAGGTCCAGGTTTTCACAGCTGGGATTTTCACTTGCCCTGAGGTCCAGACCCAGCACATATACCCCTCAACCAACCCTCAGGTTCCAAACAGATAGTCCCAGAGCCAAGGTTAGAACTTGCTCTCTAATTTATGGAGCCTCATTTGGAAGTCACGGGGCTGGAAGAATGCAGCTTCTTGGCTCTGAGAGACAATCAACGTAGAGAAACTTGTTTTAAAAATATAATAAAAACTCATTGGGTTCCTTTGGCCATCACATAGCTCTTGCAACACCCCCTGGATGAGTTATGTGCAAATGAATCAGAAACACGTGCTCCAAGTAATCAGCGCAAGATGTACTGGGCAGATGGATTTCTAGTTTTGCCCTAACCCGACATTTGAGAGAGTTGCTAGTATGCTCTGCCAAATTGCACCAGGGTGTGCCCATCCTGAGACAAACAGCCTCTTCCTTCTGTGTTAGGAATGGGAAAGTTTGCATTCTGCTCACTTTACCATTCAAAGGAAGTTGCCCAGCTGATGGTGAGCCTGGGCTGTGGCCTGGTGTGGTCCAAACACAAGATCAAGAGTGTGGCCTTCAATACCAGAGTATACTTGGGCTGCGGCAGGTCAAGTGTATCATTCCTCTGGTGTGGGATGCCTAGAAGCACACTGTTGGATTTATTCCATGCTACCACCATTACCCCAGTCTTATAAGCATCGTTTGCATATGTATAAATAATGATGAAATTTTTAGTAATCCTCCACAAAGAAAAAAAAAGAGAAGAAAATTAATGCATCATATGTCTTATATCATTGCTATTTGCTAGAATGGATGGCTGCTGGGAAATGACAGTGACTGGGACCCACACACAACCCTGGAAGGACAAGTGCAGAAGGAGTGCACAGCTGGGGAGTGACAGGCTACTGAGCCTTGGAGGCATAACCTTTCTCCTCTGCAGTCCCAGTCCTGTCCCCCTCAGCCTGCAGACAGAACAACTGATTCTCAACAATTGTCTGCATGGCTGTTAAGGGTCTTGGAGGGGAGAAGCTGCCAAGAGCCAGGCAAGCCTGCAATTATGGTAATGAAATCAGTCTCTGGGTAGGAGATAAGGGGGAACATGCCCAACGGTTTTGGTATTCCATTTGTATTCAGACTGGAGTCAAAGGGATTGCCTAAACAAAACGTGCCCTGCAATTTCTCCAAACTGGGAATAAAAACAATTTCATGTTTTAAGCTATTACCGTCAATATAATTCTTTTTCTTCCAAACTGGTGCTCAGATCCAAACAAAATAGATTTGTTGCCTGGCCAGGCAATGAGTAGCAAAATACAAATTTACTCCAAAAACTATATCGATGACTAAATCTCAACAGTTTAGAGGTTTCTTTTCCCCCTTTAATTTCTAGCCACTGCCTCAACTGAATTAACAACAAAAAAACAAACAAAAAACCCCACACAAACCTTAGGACCCGCCCTTCCCTACAGTTAATGTGGAAACCTCATACTGATATCAAAAGAAGAAATCTAATCTGGAACCTGAAATTTCATAGGCATACAATTAAAAAGACTTAATGAGCATGATCAATGACTTCTCGAATGATGGGGATTAGTTTTATGTTTCCTGTTGCTCTCATTCTACTTATATGTTCTTTGGCATCAAAGAGTCCTTTTATAAAAATGTCTTGAACAATAATCGATGTGATGAGCTTAAGGTGTGGGAGTGAGCCCAGCAGATTTCCAAGCTGATAAAGACTCGAGATCTTACCGTCCTTTCTCTTCCTTGGTGCACATAATTGAAGTATATAAGTACATTTGTTTTTTCTGGACTTTTCCACACCATGAACCAAGACAATAAAAGAAAGAAAACTCGTTCAAAATATCCGAGCCCAGCTTCTGGCTGAGTCTCATCAGCTTCAAGAAACAGAGCTCTATATCACTGCCAATTTGGGTAATTCTGTCCAAAATCCAGATGTGAGGATCCTAGGCAACACTACCAGTTTCTTTCTTCCTTTGGGTAGTTAAAACATTTATTAGAAACATTTATTATACTTTCTCTGAAAAGCACTTTCTTAGGGAAACTAACAATTTTCAGTCTTATTGATAATAAACTACAATATACAAAAGATTTGACAACCTGAACAAGAGTGAATCTTCTAGCTCGATGGTCCTGTAAGCCTTGTGAGCTTGATGACTAGGCGGGCATGAGTCGGTATTTCCCAGACAGTAAAATAAGCCCTGAGAGGTGAATTGATTCCACAGGAATACAGAGCACCCAGGGTCAGTAAGACAGTCTCCAGCAAAGGATTAGGCCCCAGATTACATACCCTCCTTCCTTGACAATGTACTACACACACACACACACACACACACACACACACACACACACACCCTATATAATAAAGAGGTAATATGCAAATTGACCATCATACCCTTGCACAAGATAGCCACCCCCATGTGGTCACAAGATGGCTGCCACAAGATGGCCAGCAGGAGAGGGCAGTTGTGGGAGCTCAGGCCAGCAGAGGAGGGCAGTTAGGGGTGACCAGGACAGGAGGGGAGGGGGTGACCAGGTCACCAGGGGAAGGCAGTTGGGGGCAGCCAGGTCTTCAGGGGAGGGAGGGCAGTTGGCGGGGACCAGGCCTGCAGGGGAGGGCAGTTAGGGGCGACCAGGCTGGCAGGGGAGGGTAGTTGTGGGCAATCAGGCTAGCAGGAGGGGCAGTTGGGGGCGACCCGGCTGGCAGGGGAGTGGTTAGGGGGTGATCAGGCTGGCAGGCAGGTGAGCGGTTGGGAGCCAGCAGTCCCGGATTGTGAGAGGGATGTCTGATTGCTGGTGTGGGATCGGGCCTAAACCAGCAGTCAAACATCCCCTGAGGGGTCCCAGATTGGAGAGGGTGCAGGCTGGGCTGAGGAACACAGTCCCACCCCAGTGCATGAATTTCGTGCACTGGGCTTCTAATATATATATAGGTAGTATTATAATTTTGATTTTTATAGGCAAGGAAACTGAGGCATAGAGAGTGGAATAACCTGCATGAAACCACAGAGGTCAATGAAAAATTGAACAATATAGACTTGTTCCCATGGGTGTAAGGGCCCATGTCTTAGGCACAGAAATTTCTTTGATTGTTACTCAGCCAAACCTTTCCTTCCAAGAGTATATTAGAGAAGAAGGAGGGAGGGAAATCAGAAGTAGAAGCCCGTACAACAGTTAGAGCCCTGTCCAACTCATTTGATTGTATCTTGTGGTACTCAGGAGGCCCATGGCCATGTAAATACATCTGTGCAAGAAAAAAAAATAGGCCTTTAGATGACTATTTTTAACTCTCTCTCAATGGAAGAAAAGAAATAAATATATTGGTTGAAATGATTACTAATGTCAGCTCGATCCAAAAAAGAGAAATAGTTTTTTGTGACTAGCTACCGTGGTAATGAATTGATGCAGTAAGCCTAATAATGAGTTTATTTTAGAGATTTTTGTCTTTGCTATCTGACCATCAGCTACAGACTGCAGCCCAGCCAAGGATATGAAAGTTCAAGTGTAACTTGTCCTGGGGGATATCTTTTCTTTCCTGACTTATTTATTTATTTATTTTTTAAACAAAACCCAACCTCTAGTATTGTTTTAAATTTAATATGGAGATTGGGTTCAGGAGTTTGAGGCTATTTCTTTCTATTTTGCACATGGTTGTTTTTTTCCCCTCACTCATTTCCACAGCCTGAAGCCAGTCTTTAAAATGGAGAGCCTGGCACACTTGGAATGGAGGCCACCTGGCTTATGGTCATTTAAAAAAGGCTATACAAAGCAGGGCTTTTAAAAGCATTTCCCTTCCTAAAAGTCAAGAGGCCCAAGAGGGATGTGGCCTTTGCCTGGACTCAGCATTGTCACTTTGGAAAGGTGTGGGCTGTTTGGCCGGAGGGACAGTGGCCCCCAGCCCTGGGGCGTGGGAAATGCTTCCAGACACTGGAGGGGTTGGGGGTGGTTCAGAGAGAGGGGTATCGAATTCCTGTTCAGCTACCCAGCTCCAGTCAGACATAAATAGGTGGGGGTGAAGGGCAGTTTGCCAGAAGAAGGGGGAGACAGGCCTGGGGCCCTGGCAGCGGAGGCCAACCCACTGAAGCGGCCTTCACCTGTCTTCACTCGGCTCCCCAGGGAGAGAAAATGCTTTCAGGGGACCTCGGTGACCAGCAGGGCTGTCTGCTTGGCTGAATCAGCCTGTGTCAAACCAGTGGATTTCAACAAAAGAGGAGTGCTCGCAGGAAGGGGTGAGGGCTGCCAACACGGAAACCATCACCCCCTTTTAGGAAGTACCTCATCTTTTAAAGGACCACCAGGGAATTGGTTTACTCAAGGGCAGTGGTGCATGGGGCCAGCACTGTGCGTGTGTGTGTGTGTGTGTGTGTGTGCATGTGCGTGCCCACCCCTGTGTATGTGCATTCACACACACTTCCACGCAGACCTAGGGCAGGGGCTCCCACGGGTAGCAGCTGCTTCGTTCTTTCTTTGACCATCTTTCTGAGTGACCGACATTAACCTTTTATAGTCTAGAAAGAGAAGGCCAGTAAGGTAGCTTGATTTTCTTTCCTCTAGGGCCAACAGGTCATTTGATCAATAAAACACAGGCCACCCCACCCTCTGCACTTCCTATGGAAGGTTAACAGAAGCAGGGATTGTGCAAAGAGAAAGGCACTCCCCCAGCTGGACAGTGGGCAAAAAGATGGTGTTGGCCTCCTCTTTTGGGATTGTTTTTTGTTTACTTTCATGGTATCTGGGTTAGAGTTTCATTAGTTTCTAAGCCATTCTGCCAACAACGTGATATTGGAGCTATGGGAAACCTATGTTCTTGGGGCCATGGTGAGTTTTGCTGTTCAAAGGGTAACTCGAAAGTCTGGGACCTCCTAGGCGTGGCCCTGTTCCTCTTCCTACCCTGTACTCCAAAGCATTTCTCTCAGAAGCCGCACCTGGAGGTGAATTTCTTGCCCCTGGGCTGGGGGGGGCGGGAGGCTGGAGGGGGTAAGACAGAGTGAGAACAAAGCACCGATTGTTACGTTTCACCTGTTCTAAGTCTATATGAACAGGTGGCTGGGGGTCTCAGAGGAGAGGAGGGCAAATAATTTCCGCTTGTACTATTTCTGCAGCCACAGCTTTGTGACAGCACGTGGGGAAGCTGCATTTGATAGAAGTCCAAGAGCCTTTGCCAGAAGGAACCACGTGTGGCCTTCTCATAATTCGTCCTCCCCTCAGTTCTCTGCTTCCTCGTCTCTCACGTTTTCTCCACACCTGTGAGCTCCAGCAGCCCCTTCGGTCCTCAGGAAGCCAGGCGAAACCATTCTGAAGAATTCTTTACCTCCCATCCAGCTAAACAACACAGCTTAAGATGATCAAAATGAATAGCAGCCTCCACAGCTCACACATAGCTCTGTCACAGGAGCTGCGGAGGGCTCAGCATTACGCAGTCGCTTTTTTCTTCTTTTTGGAAGAGTAATGTGGGTTTCCCAGCTCCATGGATCCCAACTGCCTTTACACCACTGTACTTCCCTAACATCTATACTAATAATAGCCTAAGTGGTTGTCACGCCCTCACGCATCATGCACTAATGTCATCACAAGATGGCCATCATAAGATGGCCGTCACAAGATGGCCTTGTGTACAGCAGAGGCGGGACCTAATAGAGGAGGCGAGTTGCTGCAGGGGAGGGCAGTTGGGGTTGATCAGGCAGTCAGGGGAGCAGTTACGTGTCAATCAGGCAAGCAAGGTAGCGGTTGGGGCAATCAGGCTGGCAGGCAGAAGCCATTAGGGGCAATCAGGCAGGCAGGCAGGCACTCAATTAGGTACCAGCAGTCCTGGATTGTGAGAGGGATGTCCAACTGCCAATTTAGGCCCAATCTCTGTGGGTCCCAGATTGGAGAGGGTGCAGGCTGGGCTGAAGGACACCCCCAACCATGCACAAATTTTGTGCACTGGGCCTCTAGTTTAGGTAATATTTTTAAAAGAGTCCCTGTGAGGTCTAGGTGGAATATGGGGATTTCCTGATGGATGAATTTATCTGGGAGAGAGAAAGGGGATCCTGAGAAATGTGGTTCTTAGGGCAAGTCCAAGCACTTAGCAACATTTCTGTGAGAGGAAGCATTCCCAAAGCCTTGTGTTCCCCTGCATCCAGGCATATTCTCATAACTTTACATTAGCCATTTTAAAATCTATTATTCTCATAGCTCAGTCCTCAGCAATAAGATCCACAGTGACATTTCCCATCTCTGGGGAAAAAGTGTGAGCCATAGAAAGTCTAAGCACCTTGGGGGTAAGGGCAGTCTGGTCCCATGAAATCTATAAACAAGGAAAAATCACTTCCTGTAGATAAATGCATGATGGGGAGTGATGTTGAGCAACAATAAGGATATGTCTGGGCTTTTTTTTTTCTTCCCCCAATCTGCACCTCCCCCAAGTGGATCCTTTGTTCTTTAGCAGAGAGCCAAGTGGCCAGTTCCTGGAGAGAGGGCAGTGGAGCAAAAGGCCTGTTTTTCCAATTAATCAATGAGCACAATGCAAGACTCATCAGACATATTAATTGGGGGCATGGAGTGATTTCTGTGCATGGGTTGTCAAAGAGTGACCTCCAATCCATTGTCCACCTCTGTACCATCAACCCTGACTGCCCTGCCCTACATCTATCTGCCCATCTATTCAGTCTGTGCACCATGGAACATAGCGATTTTCCCCCCTCTGTCTCCATGATCCCTTGTCTCCCACACAGTTTTCGGTGGTAGCTGGGATTTTCACACCTATGTCATTTCCTGGAGGAAAAAGGCCTTACATTTCTTCATTTCTCAGAACTTAACCCAGCATTTTTAATGCAGTAGGGGTTGGCCTATGTATTCTAATTGAGGTGTATTCCCAGGGATATTTGGTAGTCACCAGGACACTGGTGTTATAAGCAAAGCAACTCTGGTCAAGGAAACCTGATCTACAATGGTGTCATGTAGAGAGGGTTCATCTTGAGGGAGAGAGACAATTAACTTAATTAAGAACCAATTCCTCTGGGGGTCAGGTTCAGGAAGCTTCTGCCATGTAAACTCATGCAGAGAGGAAGAATAAGGAAAAGCTGTCCCTCCCCAAATGGAAAGAATTAAGAGCAAAGCTGAAGAGTAGGGAAGAAGGCAAGAGAGAAGAGAATGGGAGCTGCATGGGACCAGGTTGCCCAGGAGGAATTACCTCTCTCAGCTCTCATGGGATCATCTCTGGGAAGAAACAGAGGGAGATCCAAGCAGAATGGAAACTTAGAAGCCTGTCCCTGAAACACGAATTGGTGGGGTAAGTATTCCTGAGAGCTGGAGAGCCTGAATTTGAGCCCCCAACTACAGTTTACGAGCCATGTGACCTTGGGCACACCAGAGTAACTTCCTGAGGCCTGACTGCCTGGCTGACAGTATTGAAAAAGTGACATGTGCTTCATAAGGGTGTTGGGAGAGTCAACTCGGATCAACATCTGCTTTATAGTCTACTGTGCTATTTTGGTGGAGGTGAATACTATCTTTTTCAATCCCAGGCACCCCTTTGCATAGCCTCCTATTTCCCTCGGCTCCATCCCATTCCACCTTAGTGGTGTGTGTTCATCTCTCCCTTACGAATGTCTGTTCTCACCTCTCTTCTTATCAAAAAATTCTTTATCAGTCATTTACACTTTAGAGCCACCGAAGTGTTGTCACATCCTGAAGGCATTTCTGGTGTCCAAGACAAGCTAGAGAGGCATGTGAGGGAGAGGGCCTTCCTGGGCACCTGTGAAATCATGTGATGATTTGCCTCATTTACTCACGTGCTAGACTGGTCCTTTCCACAGCTACCATATTTCATCAATTTCAGGGCATATTATTTTGTTTGGTTTTTACATTTTAATGCCCCTGATATAAGACTGTATCTTATAATCATCGGTGTGTCATAATTTAATCAGCAATGCTTTCTTTTTTTAGTGGCTTATCAAATAATGGTGTATCTCACAATCAAGGCTGTTACATAGACGAAATACACCATTATTCTTACAGAGATAACATGATCATAAGCAGGATTCATTAAAGGGTTAACAAGAAAATCAAGGGAAGGCAGGAGTTGCTTTGAAATCAGATCAAGCAACAAAGAGATGGACTGTTTCATTTTCTTGCACCTTTCAGCTGCTGAACCTTACCTGGATATTTGGATTCTGTCCGTTGATATCAGCTTTGGAAAGATCTGGAAAGTTTGGTAGATCAAGGAGGAAAGATCTTGGACCATCTCTTTGCAATGACGGGTGCCCAGCCTCTGGCTGGAATCGCTGTCTAGAGAGGGGCTGGTGTGCAGCCTGGTGGTCCAGATGCGCCCCTGGTGCTTCTTTGGAGAAAGGAAAGCTGCTTTCTGACGTAGAGTCACTTTCCACATTGAGGTTATTCTAAAACAAACAAGAAAATGAACAAATAAATCGGGCATGATTTTGAAGCATCATCCTTAGCAGTCTATTAAATTCGGGAGCAAGGACAATGGCAGTGGCTGGAATTAAGCCAGGATGGTATTCCCAACTCATTTTCATCCCATGTGGTTTAATTTCTCCATCTTCAATTAGCCAAATCATCGGGAAGCTTCTTCCAGCCTGCTACTTGGGAATTTCCTGAAGGTAAATGAGTTATGGGCTATGTATTAAACATCAAGCACAACAACACAAAAGTACTATTTTGAAGGACAGTAGGTGCTCATTTAGAATTGAAATCAAATTATGGCTTCCTTTTCACAGCTTCAACTGATTAACCACTCCTGCTGAAGTTATCATCATATAGTCCAGAGTTTGTTTCTTTGGTGCGGGTCATGGAGCAAAAGATCTGACCAAACTGAGTAAAATACTTGAGCCAAATCATTGATTATATGCATTCATCCATTCATTCATATCTCCTTTCCTTCCTTCCTTCCTTCCTTCCTTCCTTCCTTCCTTCCTTCCTTCCTCCCATTCATCCAATCAACAAATGCCAACCACATGCTAGGCACAGAAGATAACAGCCATAAACAAGACAGACATGGGCCCTATTCTCTTGGAGTGTACATCCAATTGAAAGATATAAACAATAAATATATGGAGAAATCAATAAAATCAGATCAGAGAGTGGTGAGTGCTAAGAAAAAAAGAAAGAAGAAAATGATAGAGAGCAGCTGGAGACACTATTAGGTAGCTAGGGGATGTCTCTGAGAAGGTGACATCTGGCATGAGACTTAAACAAGAGAAGAAGGCATCCTGCGAAGATCTGGACAGAGGACATTCTAGTAGAAGGAATAACAAGCAAGACAGTCCTGAGGTGGGGATAAACGTGGCTCATTTGAGGGACAGAAAACAGGCCAGTGAGCCTGGTATGGAGCGAAGGAGGGAAGAACAGCATGAGATGAAGATGAAGAGATGGACGTAGCTAAAAAAAAATGACAAAATGGCATTCTAAAATTTTAATATCTTTATTCTGTAAAGTGCAAGTCTGTTGTTTTTCCCAGCTAGTGAAAAATGTCTCTATTTAGTTGTCACTTGGGGGAAATTTTTTCAGTGACTGAAAAGTGTAGAAATTGCTGGACTTCTTTCCCAAACCAGCCCTTCTCCTCGCATTCTCTCTGGACCTTGTGTTGGAGGCTCCCTCCATCCCTTCGGGGATGGCATTTTCATGTTTACTGGTGGAGGGAGATGCGAAGATAGAATTTCACCAACCCTTGGGTCAGTGGTTAATGTCCTTGTTATTCTTGGGCATGTTTTGGGGTTTGGAGCGTATATTCCAGCACACTGTCTCCACACGCACTCCCCGCCCCCCACCACAGTGCTTCTGACCCAGCCAAAGGGTTATGTGTGGTATCAAAACACTCCTGATGCTGAGTCCCCAAGGTCAAGCATGGCCCGAGGATGACACTCATGCAGCAGATAAATATCTTCTTAGAGAGCAAACGTGATGGAAGGGATTGTTCTGTATCTCCAACAGAAATGAGACTGAGGAATAAATTCACTGGTACAGAAACTAGCTTTGTGGATGTTCCAAGAGGCCAAGAAGAGGATTGGGATAGACGGCATGTCTGCGGTCTCCTCTTTACAACATGAAGTTGCAGAGGGTTTGCTGAATGCTCTCAGCATGTTTTTGCTTGCCCTCTCCTTTTGCCCAGGAGATGTGGGTAGGGGCAGTGTCTTGGTTAACCTTTTCAGCCACCTTTCTGCCATAGTTTTTGTCTCCTGGCACATCCTCATAGAGGGAGTTGCCCTGGCTTTCCCAGGAGAGAGAGAGAGAGAGAGAGAGAGAGAGAGAGAGAGAGAGAGAGAGAGAGAGAACTACATATCTTTACTCAATATAACTATCACAGCCCAATGGGAGATAAGTAAATGTGATTGTTCCCTTGCTTTTCCCTAACCCTAAAACTCCCCAACAGTGTTAGTGAGGACAGTGGATTCTCAAGGAAAATGTATTGCACAGGATTTGGGAATGTAAGTCTCAGAAGGGGGCCAGGATTTGCTTGCCAGTTGCTTGGGGGAATCCCTGGCAAACCTAGCCCTAGCTGCATTGTAGCAACTGGAAGTTACCCCTCCATTGGGTTAAAAATGAAGCTCTCTTTCTTTTTCCCTGTGATGAAGTACTCTTCCTCCTACTGAACATATTTTAGAAGAAGAGATAAGAAAAGTATTTTTGCTGCTATTTGGCATTTTGCTTAGATAGCTGATAAGAATTGCATCTGACTGGTTTCTTGATCTGGTTCTGGAATTTTTCCGGGTACGCGATACTCCACCACAGAGTGATCCCGGCTCAGCCATGAACCAAGAAAATCCTTCAACGTCTCTGTGGCTCAATGATCCCGAATGTAAAACAGAGCAGATTATATGAAGACTCCTGCACCCTCCCAGCAGGATGGGCAAGATAACTCAGGTTGGGTTGTATCTACACATGAAAAGAGAAGTAGAGAGTTAGGCGATTGGCTGGACAATTCAGGCCACAAGCGCCTCTGCCGGGAAGAGACTGGGGCTAAAGTATGTTTTGGCTTGAGTTAGGCATGCAGTTGTGGCCTTTCTCCATCTTTCTCCAATCCTCCCCTCTCCCTGCCTGCCCTCCCCCACCCTAAGCTCAGTATTTATAAAAGATTTGGAAGATGGGAAGTAATAAGAAATGCTAATCACATTCTCTGACTATTGAATTACTCTTGCATCTCTACCAAAACATATTTATCTAGAAACCCTGATTTCCTGCAATGGCATGCCCCCAGACTCTTCAGAAACTGGGAGTCCTATGAAACTCAACTTTATTCTATCAATAACAAGATTCTGGAGTAGCCATTATTTTGATGGTATAAATTTTAAATCGGGGGTGGGAGATGACAGACAGGATTTACCAACAATGCAGGGAAAGGTCTTTTCAGCCTTTCTTTTTTGTTGTTAATCCTCACTAGAGGATGTTTTCCCATTGATTTTTAGAGAGAGTGGAAGGGAAAGGGAGAGACAGAGAGAGAAACATCTATGTGAGAGAGACACATCAATTGGTTGCCTCTGGCACATGCCCCGGCCAGGGCTGGGATGGGTCCTGCAACCGTGGTACATGCCCATGGCCGGAATCGAACCCAGGAGCCTTCAGTCTGAGGGCTGACACTCTATCCACTAAGCAAAACTGGCTAGGGCTTTTCATCCTTTCTTAAGGACACACTGCACATTTTCCTTCCAGAGGTCCCAGTGGAGGTCTTTGCTGATGGACAGCACTCATCTCTCACCAATCTCACTCGCTGGGTGTTCCACTTAAATGATACTATCAGAGTGAAGATCCTCAGGAAGCGTGTATCTCAAAGTAAAGATTTAGCTAGTTTGTGTTTTACTCAGGAAAGCAAACATCCTTTCTTGAATACAATAGTTAAGGAAAGTCTAAGAACTGAAGAAAAGAAATGCCACCGTTCTTTCCAAAGTGCTGCAGGATTCATTTCGCCTAAATTCAAGTGACATGAAGGGGGGTTTGCTTAGTTTAGGAAAACATTTCTTTACCCACAATGTGTCTTTGTCTTGACCTTTAATCTGTGACAGTGCTATGGCTCCAGTAGCAGTGTTCTCTCTGCAACTCTAATTTGAGAGCTGTGACTGCCAATAAAAAGAGAAACAGAAGAACTGAGGCTATTATATGGTTTCTACAAAGGCACTGTTCAAGTGATGAGGTCGTTGATGTACAGTGGCCAAGTTATCCAGCCACTGCTGATGCTCCCCATCTCTGTGCATTATTTTACAGCTTATTCTTATCTAAAATAGAAATAAACTAATAATAACATGTCAATAATAATAACATAGGCTCCATGCTCATGTATTTTGCCTTGGATGGCAGTATTGTGGCAGACATTGCAATTGCCTACCCAATATGCATTCCTCTTCTTCTTACTCAGTGTTTGTTTAGATGGCAGAGTGCTGGTTAAAACTATAGTTCCCAGCATCCATTGCAGCCAGGGGTGACCATGTGACACAATCCTGCCCAATGAGATGTAAGTGGAAGGTGCTGGATGGTACTGTTGAATTGGAGGCACAGTCAGTTTGCCTTTTACCTTTCTCTCTTCCATTTTCTCCTGCTTGAAATGTGAATACAAATGCTCGAATGGAATGAGGATGAAGTCTGAAGGGAAAGATGGAGGGGCCTGGGTCCCTGAGGACATTGTAGAGTCATCATACCAGTCCTGGAATGGTGACCTCTGAACTTCTTTTACCCCTATCACCAACACTAATGTTAACCTTGACAATGTTATAGCACCCGTACCAATTTCTTACTGTGACTCTAACTCTAAAAGGGAGAAGCCCTGTTTAGCTAAGTGACTCAAGGTGGAGGTCTGTGTTCTTGGCAATGGGACACAATCATCAGCTGATGAGGTACTGACAGGGCAGTTAGTGAATCCTGGTGAACTTCACCATGGTAGCCAGGCTACGGATGCTCAGCTCTGCTGCTAACTTCCCTAATACCCTATGCCAGCTCGGCCACCTATACCCTTCTCCATACACATTCAGAATCTTCTCACTGTTCTAGCCTCTAGACATTGCATTACTCAAACCTATTACTCACTGTGCAGTGTAATAGTTCCTTTCATTTGTCCTAAAATTCTATCATTAAATTTCAAGAAGTTCGCCCTTGCTAAAAGGAACCAGAGCTCCTTGGAAAAATAAATGGTGGATTCCAGAGCTCAGGTAGGAAAGTATAGGTGATACTTAATTGGGAAGGAAGCTTTCAGGGACTAACAGTGTTCTCTTTAAAGAACTCAGGAACCAGCTTAAAGGGGCCCCACTGCATAAAGATTAGACAATTTGGGCCTCAAAACAAAAAGTTTGTGGTTGACTAACATGCATTGAATTGATGAAAACCCCTGAACCTATGATACTCACAAAAGAGAGAAAGACAGAAAAGCTATTTTCATCATTCAAGGAGGAATGATAATACTCTTTACCTTGAACATTGATATTAAAAAGAAAGAAAGGTTTTCCCGAGGACATGATATTTGAACTGAGATTGAAAAGATGAGTAAAAGTGAAGCAGATGAAGAGAACAGAGCAGAGGAGAGTGGGCCAGTGAATATTGTGTGTGAACGGATATGGCAGGTGCAGACTCCCCAGGACCTGACATGGCCTGGTACAGTGACCCAAAGGATATCAAAACTGGAATGGAGTGGGTGGTCGGACCTAGGTCACTCTGCTGTCTTAGTAAGAGATCACTGAGTTAAAGAATATAAATGCCAGGCCCAACACGACATCTTGACCTGCCAGCTGTTGATCTGAAAACTTCCTATCATAGTGTGTTGTGACTTTTCCACGAGGCCACCACTTTCCTGGTCGCATTCCCTGGGTCAGTGGAGGCTTGTTGAAGCTGTCTGTGCTGGGATCTCTTCCCTCCTTCGCTCTCAACAGCTGGCCCTAAATAAACCCTGGGAAAGCCCCGCCAAGATGAACTAAAAGAGAAAATCTGTCACTTGTAGACGGAGTACAACTTTTAAGACGATAAGCCCAGGTGCTTTATTGTTAAAGTCCTTTCTCCCCAGTACACCACTGGCCCAAGACCAAGGATGCCCAACCACTGCCTTCAGCCACTGCGTGGCTGGAGCTGCTCACTTTGGCTATCCTTGTGACCAAGGTAGATCACCACAGCCATACCAAGGTCAAATCGGTAGCAATGGTCAGCGTTCCCAGCTAGTCATTTGGCACAGACGGAGGGAGAGGGAGGGAGGTCTTTGGAGAACCAAGCCACAGGACAAATTAGGGTGATCAACTTCAGGGGTGAGATCAAGTTGGGAAATAGGCCATGACATCCATCTTTGGGAAAAGTGCTTTAAGCATCATTGTCTCATTCTGCAGACCCACCTGCCCTGTTCTGCAAACAGCAACCAAAGGCTGGTGTGTGAAACAGGCCTGATCGGACCACTTCCAGAACCTCCAGAAGAGGCACAGACTAGTAACAACGTGTGGCTGCCTAGGACAGTTTTAGTGCTTCTTAAAAAACAGCTGTGGTAAGTATTCCCACATTAACACAACCAGGCAGACTTCTTGGAGGCAGACGGGATGGCGGATTTCTTCTGGAGGCTAAAGAACAGGCTGTATCTGCAATCTCAAACCCCACACCCTCCAATTCCCCAAGCTTAGGAGGCACCCAATAAGTACTAGTTGATGATAATGATGGCCACAGGCCTAGTTAGATTTTATTTTAATTAGACTCAGGCTATAGGCCTCATTACCCCTCATGTGGCTTTTATGTGGGATTCTAAAGAAAAAAAAAATCCGGAATCCTCTATTGAAGATATTAAAGAAGATATTATTAGCAATGCTTTTGGTCTCATAGACTTTGAACAACAAACAACAGAGATTATAATTAACGTCACTGCAGCCTCTCTCCTTAAAACATACTAACAATATAGCTAATTAGCAATATGTCCTCATTTGGGGCTGGACATCTGCATATTATTATCGACAATGCTTGTTTCCTTTTTCCAGATTAAAGGAAGCCATACTGCACCCAGGCATATGGCTGTGCTCCTTCCACATTAAAACACTCTGTTTTCTTCTACCCACGATAAACACACTCAGGGCTTTATCTGTGCCGGGCATCGATTTTTGTCTGGAACACTTCCACATGTCTAAAAATAAGTTCAAGAATGCCATTGGTGGTGTTTCAAAGGGAAGAGCAAACGTTTCTCTGTTTGGGGAGATAAAAGAATAAAAGGGCACACTGATTATCTTTACACATGATTGGGGAGCAAGCGCCCTTAGGAAGAGACAACCAGGAGAGAGAACAAAATGAATTGCAGACCATAAAATCTGCTTTCACAGGGGGCAGGCACACTTGTTCTGAGGGCTCAGGACCGTCACGTAGGAGTGGCAGTAGGGGGTGGTGGAGGCTCATTCTGCAAAGAAGTAAGCAGGAGCCATGGGGAGAACCACGCACTATTAAATACACAGATGCAAGGTTGGCCACCTCCTGCTCTCTCCACCTGTGTGTGATGGAATCACCGAGTAAATACCAATGGCTCTGTTTTATAGAAAGGATGGTCATGCAAACCCCTGGCAGAGGAGAAATGGCCAGAAATGTGCTTTAGTCTTTGCTGTGGGAACCTGAAGCCAATTCTGGGAGCCAGTGACACAGGCACATCATGCATCAAGAATGCAGGAGGCCTGCATCTTGGTTGGCCATAGAGCCTTCTGTGACTAATAGCTGAGGAATCTCTCATTAGAGTGGCAGAATGTATCATACGAATGTTTATTTTAGGGCTTGGGAATGACCCTGCTTATGATCTCAGTGGACACTTTAGAAGGAATGAAGAATGGTCAACTCCTTGCATTCGGGCAGGGAGCTGGTTCACAGGGGAAGGGGCCACTAGTGTGGGCCACCCAGCCCTGTGCTTCTTTCTTAATTGAAGGCTCTTGGGACCAGCTGACTAAATGGGAGTCAACACCCCACTGGCTCGCCTGGGATACTTCTGTAAACAGCTTTGATCTCGAAAATGTGTGGATTATTGGTGATTTTTCAAGTTGTGCTTTCTCCACTGCTGGCAAAGAAAACAGAGGGGGAAGTCTCCAGGACCCATTTCCTTTATGTCCTGTGAGGCTAAAGAATGAACAGAAAAGAAACATGAACTAGTCTTTCAAGTCTAAGAAAACATGTAAGAAGTAGAATACAAGGGTGGAAAGCCAAACTGGCCAAAGAAAACTTTACTCATCATCTAAAACATCTTTGTAAATGTAAGAGGATGAAAAAAATTGTATTTTCCAGAACTCTTCTCAGGGGAAATGGTGGGCTTGCCTAGAAAGAACACTTTAATAGATCTCGTGGGGTGTGAGACAAACCCTCTTCAAGAGTGTGCTAAGGGAGGGCTTTGCTGTGAGGGGGATCTGAATTTGAGGGCAGAGCTAACTTGCTCTGGGCTATAAAGTGCAGGCTGGCCACCAGGGGGCCTTGGTCCTTGCTCCTCGGCCATGTAGAGCTCAGCCTCCTAAATCAAACTGTGAGCAAATATTTCAGAACTATGGATTACTGAGGATTTTTCAAGTTGTGCTTTCTCCATTTCTGGCAAAGAAAACAGAGTGGTAATTACCTGGGACCCATTTTCCAACACTCAGTCTGAAGAGGCACCAAATCATTAGCGTGCCTAAATGGTTCAATCAAGTCCTCTCTTGATCAGAGGGGAGTATGTCGAACAGGACGAGGACCGATTATATCTAACAGATCCTGAAGCTAACAGATTCCGTGTCTCTTCACATGGGATGGGGGCACCCAAGGCCTAGGTCAAGGCTGGTGTTCTCCTGTTGGAAGGCACAACCAGGAAGGCAAGCAAAAGACCATGGGATGGCAAAGTTCAGAGGTTGACCTGGGGTGGGGCAGCCCTGGGGACCCTTGCCCAGGTTATTATTTTAATTAAGAAGATAGATTTCCCTCACCACCTCAAATCAAGATCCCTCGTGAAACCTACCACAAACCTCTGCTCCAGTACCTCTAAAATAGGTTTTAAAGCGAGCTGGATCTTAACTTTGGAATCCTGGAAAAGGGCTCATGGTATTGTGGGAGGGGCCTGGGCCAGGAGGTCTGAGGCCTGAGTCTCCATCCCAGCGTTATGCTTACCTAGTTTTGCAAGCTTACGCATGTTATTGCACCTTTGTACCTGCGGTAGATTGGTTTGCAAAAGTGTCTATTAATTCTCTCTCTCTAAATGTCCATGCCTTGGGTAGGTGCTTCCCACACCGTCTTTCTGCTATTGGTCAATAACAACTGCTATTGGTCAATAACCACACCGTCTTTCTGCTTGGCCATGTGACTGACCTTGGTCAATAACAACTGTGAGCACAGGCAAGTGCTTGTTCTTTGGGGCTTGCCTGTTTTTGTTGCTCTTTGGAATCCTGAGACCACTGTGTGACAAGGCCTGGGCTAGTCTACTGGGTGATGAAACAAGGACAATCTATCCCAGACCAACCAGCCAGCCAATGACCAGTCACTCAAATGGAGACCATCCTAGACCATCCTAGACCATCCAGCCCCAGCTGAGCCAACCCAGACTAGAAAAGCCACCCATCTGACCCATAGAATCACAAGGAATAATAAATGTGTGTGGTTTTAAGCTAACACATTCTTAACGGTTTGTTGCACAGCAAAAGCTAACTGATACAGGACCTCAGTTATTTCTCCTATAAAATGGGCCTGGTGAGGAAGAAGGGGAACTGCAGAAAACCTCTCAATTTACCAGTTCTGACACCCTAGGATTAAAACCCTCTAGAGACATTGTTCTGGAGAAATTATTTTCCAACAATAAAAAACCCCCCAAACACTATCCTGAATGCTGAAAGCATCGAAGTGAAGATGGGGAGATTAAACAAAACCTGATAGTTCTAAATACATGAAATGTAACTACTGTCTTCAATGACCAGAATTATACCTTCTTTCTCCTGTCCTTCCACCCGCTAACTCCAAGGTGGGTAGAGTCTGTTTGAACTCCACCTCCACTCCCTCAACACACACCATTTCTATCATTTACATGTGCTGTTTTGTTAACAGTTCCTTGACAGTTTTTCAAATATTCTGAGTGGAGCTTTAACAGTTCTCCCTCACACTTTCATGAGGCACCTGTATAGCCTTGTGGGCCACCAGAAACTAGTAAGGCTCATTTATTAGGGAACCCCTACTGACACCATAAAACAATTATAGACCTATCATAGACCAACTACGACTGGAGGTGAAGAGAAAGCTGTAGCCACCAGGACCAGTTCCCTTCCCCATCTGCCTGTACAGATTGTTCCTATTTGGACTGCTATTCTGTTCTCTCCATGGAAACTGTTTGATCTCTGCTTGAAAAGCTGGCAGCCCCGTCGATGGGACTGTGGGCCCTTGGCTTAGCTTGGCTAACCTTCTTTATTCATGGTTAGGGTGCTTGTTCTACTTGTGGGTTCACTCAACAAACACGGGGTGTCTGCTTTGTGCCAGGTGTCTGCTGGAATGAGACAGTTCAAAAGCACATAACTTATTAAGACAAACTCTCCAAAACTTGAAAATGATGCAAAAAGATGTTGGCAAGTTTATCAGTTCATCCTGGGGCACAGTATGCAGGCCTGTCCAAGATTATTTAATTCTCTAAGAGAATGTATGTACCTTTCTTTCAATTTATTTATTATTTTATTTAAAATATTTTTATTGATTTCAGAGAATAAGGGAGAGGGAGAGAGAGATAGAAATATTAATGATGAGAGAGAATCATTGATCGGCTGCCTCCTGCATGCCCCACACTGGGAATCGAGCCCACAACCCAGGCATGTGTCCTGACCAGGAATCGAACTGTGACCTCCTGGTTCATAGGTTGGTGCTCAACTATTGAGCCATGCTGGCCTGGCTCCCTTACTATTTATTACTAGAGGCCCGATGCACAAAATTTGTGCACTCGAGGGCGGGGGGGGGGAGGGAGAGGAACAGTCCCTCAGCTCGGCCTGCACCCTCTTGCAGTCCAGGAGCCCTCGGGGGATGTCCAACTGACAGCTTAGGCCCGCTCCCCGTGGGCCTAAGCTGTCAGTTGGACATCCTTAGCGCTGCCTGGAGGTGGGAGAGGCTTCTGGCTGAGTGGTGCTCCCCCTGTGGGAGTGCACTGACCACCAGGGGACAGCTCATGCGTTGAGCATCTGCCCCCTTGTGGTCAGTGCACATCATAGAGACTGGTCATTTGGCTGTTTGGTCGATTTGCATATTAGCCTTTTATTATATAGGATTGATTAGGGCCCAGACTAAAAGTTACATGCTCACTTACAGAGTTTTAACCCTGTAGAAATACAAATACTTTTGTCCAGTTGAAACAATAATTCATTAAAAGTTCTTGTCAAAAGGAAAAAAATTGTAACTATGTGAGGTGCTGGATGCTAACTAAATCTATTGCAGTGGTCACTTCACAATAAATACATATATTAAATCATTATGTTATGCACCTTAAACTTATGTGATGTTATATGTCAATTATATAAAACTGGAAAGAAAAGGAAGCAATAACTCAAAGCTTACTGTCTTATTGCCCTATAGGACATTAACCAGTTTTGTTTCCCACTTACAAACTTACTTCCTCATGATTTTCCCAACTAATTTTATAAATATTTGTCCCTCAAATGATCTGAACTGGCACCAGCATCTTCCTAGTTCCCTGGTTAATTGAATAAACCTTTGACATGTATTCCTTTTTACATTTGCATGAGACAAGTTTTTAACATGATAAAAATCCTATTTGGACAGGCTTTAGTCTTCAAAGATTTCAGACTCCTGTGGGGAAGTTAGGAAATGCTCATACACTATAAAATGCAAGGTAGAAAGTGGGAAATTCTTTAGCAGTAGAAGTTTTCAATGCAAGGAAAGTAAAACCAGGCAGACTCCTAATTATGATTTCACAACTCACCATGTACTGAATCTTTAATGCCATCGCAGTAGGTCCTTTCTTTTTCTCTATAAGACCCCTCTCCGGCTACGGTCTAATGCACTAACAAGCTGAAACAGTTATGGAGAAGCATGGTTTGTGAGCAGGACTTCTCTTGGCTTTCTCCTTTTTAAAAAATATTTTTATTGATTTCAGAGAGGAAAGAAGAGGGAGTGATAGAAACATCAATGATGAGAGAGAATTGTTTGTTGATTGGCTGCCTCCTGCAGGCTCCACACTGGGGATTGAGCCCACAATCGGGGCATATGCTCTGATTGGGAATTGAACCGTGACCTCCTGGTTCATAGGTCGACACTCAACTACTGAGCCATGCCAGCTGGGCACCTCCTTCCTCTTGAGGGCCCCTGAGGGGAGGACAGAAGGCCAAGTGCCAGATGTCAGAAGGCACTCACCCTACTTTCAACCTTGTTGCATCTCCCTGCCCCCATACAGATTCCTACTCTGACCCCGGGGAGACAAAACACACCCAGTTTTGTTCTCAATGAAAATAATTCTCCCACTAGAGTTTATCCTGACTGAGGTACAAGAAGAGGAAGCAGCAAGTTTCTCAGAGGCTTTCTTTCAGGAGGTGGTCATGAAGGACAGTGTGACGAGAACAGGTACACACACTCATGACCCTTCCCCAGTATAAACATCATAGTACTAGGGGCATCAGTCTGAATCGGCAGGAGATGGATGGCACTGAGCTCCTGGATGAGTGAGGAGAGCTTAATAAAGGAACAAGTTACAGATGTCTGGGCAAGAGGCTAGAAACCACCAAAGAGGCTGCAGGACCCAGGCCAGGAAAGCCAGGGAGATCTTACCCCCACCCTCCAGGCATGAAGAGGCAAGGAAAGGAAGAGGTTACCATTATCCAAAGTGGGATAAACCAAAGAACTTAGATACTTATATGCATAGCCCATGAACATGGGCAATAGGGTGGTGAAGACCTGGGGGCAGGGGGGAGGTAGGGGCTGGGCGGCAGGGGGTAAAGGAGGAGAGAATGGGAAATACCTGTAACACTATCAACAATAAAAAACATGTAAAAAAAACCAAGTGGGAGAGGTGAGTATGTGGGGGGTGGGGGCACATAGGGAGCTTATTAGAAACTGCAACCTCCCTCTCCTTTTCCTCTCATCTCCTGCCATGTGTACCACTGGCCAAATCCAATCAGAAGCCCGAGAGCCCGGGAGCCCGTTGATGTAACACACACAGATAATGCACCTGAGGCAACATTAGGATGAGGAAGGACAAACACTGGATCTAGCGAGGTAAACAGAAGATATGGTCACATGGGACATGTCTGGAGGAAACCACAGTATTATCCTGTCAGGCACTGGATGTTAAATCTAATCATCATGGCGTCCATTTAAGGTGCACCTGAGCACTCTACTCCAGGGATGAGGAGATTTAGAGGCCCTTGGGCTAGTAAGGAGGCGCCAGTGCCCTGCTGTCCTCATTTCTCCCTGGAGGTGTTGTGGAGAGTAAGAGAGTCTGCAGCCACCATGAGGTCCATTCTCCCCCAGCTGCAGCCCAGTTGGGGGGAACTGTTCCAAGGAGACTGGCTCAAGGACATTGGCCTGAAGCGTAGTACTGACTGAATCCAAGCCTCTGCTTCCCTCTTTGTTTGGTGAGGAGTCCTGGCCTCATTTTCTTAAAAAAAAAAAAAAAAAAAAAAATATATATATATATATATATATATATATATATATATATATATACACACACACACACACACACATATATATATATACACACACATACACACATATATATGTATGTATATATATACATAGATAGATAGATAGATAGATAGATAGATAGATAGATAGATATAGATTTCAGAGAGGAAGGAAGAGGGAGAGAGAGAGAAAACATCAATGATGAGAGAGAATCATTGATTGGCTGCCTCCTGCACGCCCCACACTGGGGATCGAGCCCACAACCTGGGCATGTGCCCTGACCAGGAATTGAACCATGATCTCCGGGTTCATAAGTCGATGCTCACTCAGTCACTGAGCCATGCCACTTGGGCGTGGCCTCATTTTCCTAGGAAAACTTCTACTAGCCCAGTGCTTCTTGACTTGTACAGACTGAAGACTTCACAGGGCCAGTTAGGTCTGGTCAACAAAAAAACCTGATAGAATGAGCATGAAATAAAATGGATGGTGACTAATCCATGAAGGAAGAAGCAGAAATAAAGTGGCACATTGTACTTCATTAGGACATTATGGGAGTTTTCAGTGGGCCAGATGAGGCAGAGAACACAGAAAGCAGGTCCCTAAGAGACAGGCTCCAAACATGCAAATATGTATTACTTTGGATATTCGTGTCCCTGGTCATCACATGCTTCCTCAGACCTGCTAAACATTTGGGGTGAACTTTGAAAGGGGCAGGGGCCCAAATGGCCATGCACAGTAGAATGTGCAAGTAAAATGTATGCATAAAATGCTCACAGAATGAAACACAATCAATGAATTTCACAAACATAATGCTAAACAAAAAGAGTCAGATACAAACAAAACATGATTCTTTTAAAAAATATATATTTTTATTGATTTCAGAGAGGAAGGGAGAGGGAGAGAGATAGAAACATCAATGATGAGAGGAAATCATTGATTGGCTGCCTCCTGCATGCCCCCTACTGGGGATTGAGCCTGCAACCTGAGCATGTGCCTTTGGCAGGAATCAAACCCAGGACCCTTCAGACCGCAGGCCAACACTCTATCCACTGAACCAAACCGGCTAGGGCCAAAACATGATTCTTTTTATATAAAGTTCAAAAGCAGGCAAAACTAACCAATGCTGTGAGAAGTCAGGACAGTGGAGACCTGCAGGTACTAGTGACTAGAAGGGAGCCCTTGTGGGGTGGGGCTTTGGAGTCACTGGCCACGTTCTGTTTCTTGATCTACAGGTTTGCTCACTTTGTGAAAATTCATGTATGATCTGTGCTCCCTCTGTGTACATGTTATTTACATACAGAACTTACATAACTGCCCAAAAAACAAAATGAAAAGATCAGAGAGAAATGACAATGGGCAAGGTCACAGAGGTTTCTTAAAGACCTCAAGCTTCTCTGTTACCGCTATTTTCTGAACAATAAAGGGTGCAGGGGAACACAGCATTTGAAGAAAGAGGGACTCGACTTGTGGCATATTATTTCCCTGTGGCTCAGTTTTCTATCTGTAAAATGGGGAGCAACTCTGTGGTGAAAATCATTTCTTTTCTACCCTTTGTTATTCCCTTCTCTTAATTAGACTTTCTTATATTGTTATTTTTCCCTCCAGAATATAAAACCTAATATATATATATATATATATATATATATATATATATATATATATATGTATATGTATGTATGTATATATATATATGTGTGTGTGTATATATATATATATATATATATATGTATATATATATATACAATTTTTTTTTCCTTCAGGAAAGGACCAGGCCACTGAGAGAGAGCCCTTGGGGACAGGTGAGGGGGTGGGCAATGGGTGGTCCATTTCCCTGGCATCTGGGATGGCAGGCCAGTCTCACTATTCATTATTGAGCACACATATGTAACCTCTTTTCCTATTTTTCAAAACTCCCTCTCCTTCTGCATACCCCATTTATCCTGAATGGATAAAGAAAATGTGGCACATATATACAATGGTATATTTTCGAGAAAGGAGGAAATCCTGCCATTTGTGACAACACGGATGGACCTACAGCACATGATGCTAAGTGAGGTAAGTCAGACAAAGATAAGTACGGTATGATATCATTTATATGTGGAATTAAAAAAAACTTATAAAAACAGAAATAAAATGGTGAGGTGGGGAGAAGACTGATGCTGTTTTTTTCTCGTGAATATTTTCCACCTCAGGCCCAGCTCTTATGTTCCCTAGTCATAACCACACCTCCACCTCCACCTTCACCATCTTTTAAAGGGTCATCTCTGTGCTAGTTTTGTCCAAACACTCTTCATGCTTCATCTCAAGCAATGCCTCCCAAAGCTCCCTATCTGATGGGTACAATTATTATTATGCCCATTGTACAGAGGAGAAAGGTGAAGTTGAGAATGTTACCAAAGTTGCCCAGCTCACACAGGGTCCAGCTAGGGCTTACCAAGCCTGTGAAATCTGGCTGACTGGCAGGAGCTGGAGGAGTTAACCAGTGGACACAGGAGCAGGGCACAAGGGGTTTTTGGATTAAATTCCATATTTTTATAGACTATGATCCAGAGGAGATGAGAGGGTTATCTGGCCTGGGCCCAGCATACAGGGCCCTGATGCCAGTTTGGTGCTCGTCCTATGGAACTGGCTACTTTGGTGGCACTGCCCGGTTGCCCTCCATGGTTTTCCATGACTGAATCACAAAAAGTTAGCTTTTCCCTTTATAGTTGTAGTGTTACCAAAAAATCTGGACCTTGCTAAATACCCTCTGAATGGATGGATAGATGAACAAACAGGGTTTCCAAGGCTGACAGGTGTGGGCACAATTGACTCCCTGTGGCCTCATTCAGGGCTGCCATGTACATTTTGTAACCTGTGTACGGCACAAAGGAGTCAGTGAGGGGCATATGGAGGTTGAAATTCAGACTGGAGGAAGGTTTGTTGTCTGCCCAGAGGAGTGAGTAAAGATGCCCTAGCACCACAACTCTTTCTGTCTCCTTTACTTCCCATCCTTTATTAACATAGAGAACTCCTATGCATTCTTTAAAACCTTGTTTAGATATTGCCTTCTCCGTGAATCCTTCCCTGATCTCAGCTTGCTCTGCATTACATCTGTGTCTTATAATGCTTCTTTTATTCTATTTATAAACATTATTAGATGTTCATTCATTTCTGTCCAATAAAGGCACAGAAAAGGTAATTTAACAGTAAACTCAATTGTACCAAGAGGTAAATTATATTAGCCACATTAACTTTTTAGAGCAAATGCATATCTGCTAACAACAAGAGGAGTACTTTGTCTATTTCTGGAATTCCTCAGCTATCATCCTAGTGCAGGTGACCATCATCATTCTCTCCTTCAAGTTCCAGCCTGGGTACTGCCCAGAAGGAGAGCTTCTCTGGTCATCCTATCTAATAAAAGAGTAATATGCAAATTGACCATCACTCCAAGACACAAGATGGCCACCCCCATGTAGTCAAAGGTGGCTGCCCCCATGTGGACACAAGATGGCCACCACAAGATGGCTGGCAGGGGAGGGCAGTTGTGGGTAGTTGGGGGTGACCAGGCCAGCAGAGGAGGGCAGTTGGGGAGACCAGGCCAGCAAGAGAGGGCAGTTGGGGGGGGGGGACCCAGGCCTGCAAGGGAGGGCAGTTGGGGGCAATCAGGCCTGCAGGGGAGGGCAGTTAGGTGTGACCAGGCTGGCAGAGGAGGGGAGTTGGGGGCGACCTGGCCAGCAGGGGAGGACAGTTGGGGGCAACCAGGCCTGCAGGGGAGGGCAGTTAGGGGCAATCAGCCAGCAGGGGAGCAGTTAGGCATTGATCAGGCTGGCAGGGGAGTGGTTAGAGGGTGATCAGGCTGGCAGGCAGAAGCAGTTAGAGGCAATCAGGCAGGCAGGCAGGCAGGCAGGCGAGCAGTTGGGAGCCAGCAGTCCTGGATTGTGAGAGGGATGTCCGACTGCCCGTTTAGGCCCGATCCCATAGAGATATTAAAATCCCATAGAGATATTAAACTGGCAGTCGGACATCCCTCGAGGGGCTCCAGATTGGAGAGGGTGCAGGGTGGGCTGAGGGACACCACCCCCCCATGCACAAATTTTGTGCACCAGGCCTCTAGTCCTCTATAAACAGTATCCCTCCTCCCTGAACAGTTTCCCTCCATCACTCTGTTCTTTTCCTTTCTAGTAGTTATCACAAGCTGAAATGACTCTGTTTATTGACTTTCTTCTTTGTTGTAAGCCCCTACCAGGATGTCAGCTCCTTGGAGCAGAGATTATGTCTGTTCTGTCACTTCTGTCTCCTTGGATCTTAGCCCAGAGCCTGGCACATAGTAGGACTTCACTTAACAGATGCGTGAATGAATGGACAAGCAGGATTTCAAAGTCTAATGGGCATGGGCACTGTGGACTCACCCTACATCTCTGGAACCACATTTGGGTCCTGGGATGTGGGGGTGGGTGGGGGCGGTGAGGGGAAGGCCTGGCAGAGGTGGAGAAAAGTTTCTCTGGCTCACTTTCTGGCTTGATCTTCACTTCATTGGTGACCCCAAGTCCTGGCACAACATGCCATGGCACTGTAATGTCATGAGCAGTGCCTGGCTCTTCCCTTTGTCCAGGAGGAGAAAGGAGAGCCTGCTCTGGAGGTACCAATGATGACAACCACCTGTGCAGGACTTATTCACCACTTAATGCCCAGCAAGTACAGCAAGGAGCAGCCTTGGTGGACACCATGGGATGGCAGGGATTTGAAGCAGGGGAAGAAAGGAGACATAGGAGGAGCTGAGGTATAGGGCCAAGATATTTTGCTCTGTTGCATTCATTTCTGATACTGAACATTTTCAGAATCTGCTTGCTTCTCTTCAATCTCAAATAAGAATTCAAGGATATACCTCTCTCTATATATGCATATTTATTTATATGTACACATACTTGTAAGTATGTGTACACAAATATATATAAATATCTATTTGAGTATATATAAAATCTATATACAAGTATATATTTATATGTGTATATATGTACATAAATATAATACATATTTATATATATATATATGCATATGAATATGTGTTTAAACTTTAATTTCAGTTTTGATTTTAATATCTCCTAAGTGTCCCCTCTATCCTAAACAAACTCACAGAAACCTGGTAAAAAAGCTGAGTTGTCACTTTAACCTAGTTCTCGACATGTGGTCCTCAGCCCAGCAGCCTCGGCGTTACCTGGGCACCCATTAAAATGCTGATTCTCAGGCCCTCTGCAGAATCAGAGTCTGTGAGGTTAAACCAGCAGCCTGTGGTTTAACCAGCCCTCTCTGGGGTTCTGATGGGGGCTATCATCTGAAAACCTCGGCTCTAACCAGGAGAAGATGAAGAAAAGTGGCTGAGTATCAGTTACCAAGCTATTATTCTGAGGGTTACTTCAGCAAAGGGAAAGATTTCCAGGAAATGGTTGTGTATTTTCATCTTGGGGAAATGTAATCAGGTAAATAGCAAATGAGCCCCAAGGCATCCCACTCCTCAGGGACCCCCCACAAAGAGGACACTGTGAGGGGAAGGGCAGAGCTCCCCACATTCCAGGTCCCCGGTGAAGGAAGTGGCTGCTGAGTCAGATGACATTAGAGGTCAGCCAATGAGGTGAAAAGATAACCCACGGTTGGAGGGTGAACTATAAGACTTCCTGCTTCTCCCAGCATCAATGTATTCCAGCCTTGGCACACTTGCTGAGGTAGCAAGGGTCCCAAATGGGGTGGCCAAGGGTTTCTACCTGATTGCTCCCTCACCCTTTGCCTATCTCTGAAAAAGCCATGCAGGTCCATGGGGAAGGACAGGCTTGGGTCCTGATTGGCTGCTGGACAAAGTTTTCTAGCTCAGAGTTCTGGCAACAGATTAAGTAAGGCCTGGGAGAGAGAGAAATTACCCATCAGTCTATGACAGAAGTGGGAAGAACGAGGATGGGAGACAGAAGAGAGAGTTGGATCAAGAATTTCTCCAGGTGCCCCAAATGCCAAGTGACTCTTCCCAGGGTTTGAAGATGGCTCCTCTTCAACCTGAAATCTCCCTGGTGCCCCCAAAGCCTGGCCACACACAGCAACTCCATCAGCGAGGATAAATCTCAAGTTGCCCTGCACCGCACCTGCAGTTTTCGAGGAGATTAAAGCAATGACTCATGTATGAAGTTGAAGAAGCAACATGTATTGGTTCCCAGCATATACACAGCAGTCACCATCAAAACCAAATGTCCAACGTGCCTACTCCAAAGGAAGAACACCCTGACCAGCACTCATTCTCCACCTCCTCTGCACGCTTGCTCCCAAATCTGCCAGGGAGACCGGGAAACAGCAGCCTAATGGAGGCATTCACATCCATGTGTCTGAAGGCTCTGTACACAGGGTCAACTGTTGCCAGGAATCCAACCCAAGAAAATGCTCGCTTCAAACAAGCCACACAGGCCCGGACTGGAAAGGCTCATGTACCAACCAGAGCGTTGCTCTCTTCCAGCAAATTTATACCTCGTTCTGTGAAAATGTGTTCCCTTGCTTGAACTTTCCTATTCGCTCTCCACGTCTGCAGATAGGAAGACTGAATAGCGCCCAAAGCCCTGGGTGTTCAGTCACAAAGAGCTCCCAAGGATCCCCATCCCCACTGGTCTGCAGAAAAGGTGCAGAGAACCAGGAAGCTCTCCAACATGCCACGTTATACAAACTTAGGAATGGTTTCTTTCAAAATCCTGACTTTTGAAAGCAGACTCGAGAAAGTCAGAAGATAGTTTATTACAAGTAGATTTGCGCTCTCTTTCTGACCAAAGTGTGTTTTGCTTTTCAAAAGAGAAAGAGAAGCACCCGAAGATCCCTCCCTCCTGCATGCCACTGCTGGTTCCCCCACTCCCCTCGCGCCTCACTTTATCTCATGCCAGATCATGATCTCAGGCCTCGAGCCCATGAACAGAAGATCCTGTTCCCCGGAATTCGTAGCCCCCCCCCTCCACCAAGGGAATGTCTCCCGTTCCAGGTCTTGAACAAAGATTCCACGACGCGTGTTTGATCTCTTCACGCTCCATTTTCATTAGTCCTTCACACTCTCCATCACTTGGAAAAATACAAACAGCATGGTTCAGTTTTAAGGTTAAGAACTGACAGTCTCCATAAACATTTTTACAATCAAAGCTGACTTATCCACTGCCAGCACTCGGTGTCTGTAGGAAAGGGTGAGGTGGGATGGAGGCAAGGAGTGGGAAGTGGAAAACTTCAGCATCAGAAGAAGAGAACAAGTGCTGTGCCTTCAACGGCCGAGTGAAGGACACCCCACGGCATTGCTGGCAAAGAGCTGGGTTGATCCACCTCCAAATAATTAAAGAACAGTCATTCCCCCTTATCCACAGGGATATGTCCCAAGACCCCTAGTGGACGCCTGAAACTGCCGATAGTCCCAGGCCCTAGGTATACTATGTTTTTCCTATACGCACATACCTGTGGTAAAGTGTAATTTATAAGGCAGGCAGGCACAGTAAGAGATTATAACAACAGCTAATAATAAAATAGGACAATTATAACAATATACTGTAAGCAGAACTCTGTGAAAGGGGTCTCTCTCAAAACACCTAATTGTACTGTACGTACAGCTTGGATATGCTAAACAAAGGGATGATTCACGTCCTGGGCGGGACAGAGTAAGATTTCATCATACTACTCAAAACGGCGCTCAATTTAAAACATATGAATTGTTTATTCCTGGAGTTTTCCACTTGATATTTTCAGACCATGGTTGACTGTGGGTAACTGAAGCTGTAGAACTGGAAACTGGGAATAAAGGGGGTGGGGGTACCGTATCGCAGAGAGGGACAGGGAAACCCAAGAAGCAGGGTAGCTCAGGTGTACATTCCTGACTTATGGCAAATACAAAGCCATTAGCGGTCCTGAGTTATGGCATTGTTGGGTCATAAATATTAAAAGTGGGCTATGAAGAGGTTATAAATTCATTCTCAGAACGGTTGAAGTAGAGACAAGCAGAGGGTAAAATAGATGGGGGCAGAGGAGACCTAGAACTTAAGCCATACTCCACCCTACACCACCCCAAATATTTATGAGCTGAAATCATTTAATTAGTTGGAATAAATATTGATGGTGTGTGGGCAGATGAACTTTAGGACCTTTATTCATTTACTCATCCCGCATATAATTAAAGACAGCCAATTACTCCATTCCAAGAGCTGGGAATACAATGGCGAGGAGACCGGTACAGTCCTTGCCCTCAGGGAGTTTATAGTCTCCAGCATTGGCTCCCAAACTTTGTTGCCCCTCCTGATGCCCAAGTCACAACCCAAACCATGTAATCAAGGTGCTGGGGTAGGATCCATACACCATACTTTCAAAGATCCCTAAAGGGTTCCCAAGTGTGGCAAAGTTTGGGAACCACTCAGGATTCTTATCTGTGTTGCCATGAGGGGCCTGATCAATGAACACCAACGTCTTGCTGTTCTGCTTTCTGAAACTCCACGTGCCCACCAGGTCTTCATCTTAACATTTTCAGTGTAAGTGGGAAATTTTCTGTAAGCTTAATCCACTCTGAGTTCTCTGAGAGAGTTTCCGAACTAAAAGTACCAGTCACATACTCAAACGCTGGTACAGTGACTTCATTAATCCAAAACCTAAACCAGGACACATTACCCAGCCCCTAATCTGATCATGGTATAAAATATTTCAACCCCAGGCCAACCCAGAAACCTCTTAGCTGCCATATCTGCAGGTTCCCAGCAGGTTTAAATCACCTGGTTCCCATGTTAAGGTAGAAAAAAAGAACTTGCTTGATAAACCCTTTTCCTCTGTTCTCTTTGAGCTTTTATATTCCCTTCCCCTTCAAGTGATCAATGGAAATTCATTATAGACTTTCTTGGACCTACTCCTGGATTTTCGTCTATTTAGAAAGGAAACATTACATGAAGTCTTTCTCTGGAAGGCCCCAGGAATTTTCAAAAATGAGGAGAAAAGAAAAGAGAATGAAAAAAGGAGTCTGCTTTGAAGTTGCAATGAACAGGCCAGAAAAAAAAAAAGTACAAAACCCCAAAATGATGGATCCTGAGAAAAATGTTGAAGGAGAAGTACTTCCCCCCTGTTTCCCATTGTGCGTTCTTAAGGGTCAAGTGGTCCCCACTCAAACCACCAGAGCCTGCCAGTTGGCCAACCCAGAGGCATTCCACTCCAGAGATTAAAACCAACTTTATGATTGTGGTGCAAATAATAAAGAGCCTGGCAGGGTCTCCTTCCAAAATGAAAGCTCATTTATTTTCTGAGGTGTATAATTTGGTTGTAAATGTTTCCTTTGGGCCAAAACATCCCAGATTGTGTTTTTGCCTGGAACACATCACTGCTTTGCTGGAAAAGAATGGACTCCGTGTGGTCCCGCCGAGTTCGTCCACTCAGGGTACGGAAGGGTTCAAGTTGGCTCTGCTCTTGTTTCATGTCTGGCGGCAGCGGTCTGCCAGGCAGAACCAGAGGTGGGGAGGCAGGAGGCCCTGGGCCTGGACCTGCTGCACCAACTCCCAAATCTTGGTCCATCTGTGCAACAGGCAGCCTCCCCACTGGCTGTTACTCACACCTGTTTCGGTACCTCTGGGTGTTGAGGAGAGCAGAAGGGCATTGGATCCCTGTTCCCGGTGAAGTCTGGCTTTTCTTCCAGGTCTTGGTGTCTTTATTGTATTTATCTTTTCAAAAATCATCCTAAAAAATCCACCCCGCAATGACTAATATTTGGATAAAGGCAAAGCCAGATTCTTTCCAGGGCTTATGGGCTGACCACATGTACTTGGGACCAGAATTTGGCCCATCGCATTTAGCCAATCTCACCCAAATATAAACAGCTTTCCCTCCTTTACAAGCAGTTTAAGAAATAACAGTCATTTCTACCATTTTCAGGTTTATCAGCTCTCTTCCTCACATCATATATTTTGATCCTGTCTTCCAGTTTCGTCTCCACATTAAATCCAAAGCCAGAACTATGCTTTGTAGATAAAAATAGACTTGTTTCACTATCCTCTGTACCCCAAACAACAGGTAATGCAGATCAGGGAAACACCTGATGAGATCAAGGGAGTGACATCAAGTCATCATGCGACATCCCTTGACAATCTCTGAAGCTGTTGCTCTAACACTGGGTAGGGGGTGAAGGAGGGGAAAAGAAGTAGACTGAAAGGGGAAACAAAATTAGTGCAGTTAACCCAGAAAAATGAGAACACTGGGAGGAGTCAGTGTTATGGGATCTGGCTCAAGAGGTGAAGTTCAATGGCCTTGTGCATTATGCAGTTACCTGCTGGGAAATGACGGTGAGTGTTTTCCCTGCACCTGAGATTGACCTCAAAGCAGCGTGTCTGGCAAAATGTTACATACAAAACACCTTCCTATGGAGTACAGCCATCTCATTGCTAAGAGGACAGTCCATCAATTTGTCAAATTTATATCATATTTTCCAGTTGATCATGGCCCCACCGAGTCAGTTCCCACACCAGCTATGCAGTTCACGCTCAACGTTGTGGATAATCACTGGCTGCTGATCTTCAGACCCCTAATCAAGGGGAGCAGTAAGAAATGTTTTTAAAGGAGAACCGAGTGAAGAAATGCTAGAGCATAAAAGGTCTATGACAAGTCGTGCACAAAAGAAACATGCTTCGGGCAGCCATCACCTCAGTCTCCAAGTGACCCAGTGGCTGTAGCTAATTCCTTCAGCACTTCAGCTGCTGCCATCACCCACACAGCCCACCTGGAACATGGAAAGTCAGCTTTACACAGTGTTGGGAAACCACAGGATGAACAAGTCACAGGAAATTCAGACTTTCCTCAGTATCAGACCCACAAGAGCAAGGGATTCAGACCACGCCTGTTGCATGAATGTCGCTTTCGCACCGTGGTTGGAGGATTTTATTCTAGGACACACACATCATACAGAGATAAAAGAGAAACCAGGATCTGACTTCTTTTTGAAAACCGTAATTCTTTCCGACTTCACTACCTTATGTCAATACATCTGAGCCTCGGGGCTGTAAATCACTTCCTGTCGCGGTCAAGTTTCATCTCCTTTATGAAGCTTTCAATGCTTTTCACAGCTCCCAGGTGCAAACACGACTGTGCTGAAAGTCATTTTGAATTCAGAATATTGTGTACAGAGGTCTGGACAGTGGGTTTTGAGAAATAATTATCCCTTTGCCTGAGTCTTTCTTTTAAGTTGCTCCTACACACACACACACACACACACACACACACACACACACACACCCCACTTTCCTGACAGAAATGCCTGTAGTTCCAACCAAGGCATCTGGCAAAGGTGTCACAGGTCACTAAAACCCTCTTGACCTGTGGAGGCCACAAACTGCATGATAACTTCATGAGATGGTCAGGGTGAATCAGGGGACAGCAAGAGATGCACAAGGTGACATTTCAAAGCATGTTTCCTATAGCTGCTTTTTTTAGTAAGTTAAAAAGTTTAAGGCAGAGTAACAAGAACTTGCAGATCCAGGCCCTTCTTCTGCCCTGATGCTCGCTTGCTTGCTTGATTATTATTTATTTATTTATAAAAACTCACTGTTCTACTCCCTTCTTTACCTTAGAACGTAAAACAAAATGAAAAATAAGTAATAGAAATAAAAATAGCCCTCACTGGGTTTGCTTGTTACAGCCTTGGCCCACAGACTAAAGGGTCATGTGTTCGATTCCAGTCAAGCGCACATACCTGGGTTGCAGGCTCGATCCCTGGACCCAGTTGGGATGTGTGCGGGAGGCAACCAATTGACATGTCTCTCTCACATTGATGTTTCTCTCTCTCTGTCTCTCCCCCTCCCTACTATTGTCTCTAAAAGTCAATGGAAAAAAAAAAAACTATCCTCAGGTAAGGATTAACAAGAAATAATAATAAAAATAAATCAAAGAGTAGGAATGTTATTACATGCCGGGGTTGTTGAGTGACTGAATTATGTTATTAAAAATCAGGTCAAGTTAGGTGGTTCTACACTGAAAAAAAAAAAAAAAAAAAACACCCAGATATGAATGGAGAAGCCCAAACTAGTCACTTCCTTCTTAGAGGCCTGCGCTTTGGGAGATTGAACAACACCTTGGAACCAGGGAAATGAAGCTGGGCTCTGCTGTTGTCTGCTGTCAGTAAGTAGATAAACTTTCTGGGCCTCAGTTTCTTCATCTATAAAATGAAAATAATGGTATCTTCCCAAATGTGCTGAGGGAATTTGGGGAAGCACAGGTCCCAGACTTTAGTGAACATGTGCTATACAAGGGTTACACCACATGCCCTGGGGTATAAAGGGAAGTGGGAAGCAAGCGACTATTCCTACTCTCCAGCCCCTCACTCGGTTTTGGCAGGCAGAGTGGGCAGTAGGGATGTGTCGTACCCCCAGATAATCATATATGTGAAAGAATGCAATCATCCTTTCATGGACATACAATGCCATGAGGGTTTAGATATGGCCCACGTCCACCTCGACAGTTCACAGGAAAGCTTTCGTGGCTTGTCCAGAATGTTTGCAGCAGGAAAGAGGAAGGACATATTAGCCAAGGAAAGGGCCTGAGCAGGGAGGGAAAGTATCATGGGGAGGGCTCAAGGAGTAGTAACAGTCCCATCTGGCTGCAAATGCTAATAAAGGAAAGGGCCAGAAAAGTTGATTGATTCCAGGTATGTGCCTCAATACCTGTTTTGAGGCAAGGAATGAGGGAATTGTTGGAAGTTCTTAAGCAGGAGAGGGCAGCAATTTTGTTGTTGTTGTTCATCCTCACCCAAGGATATTTTCTTCATTGATTTTTAGACAGAGTGGAAGGGACGGGGAGAGACAGGGAGAGAGAAACATTGATGTGAGAGAGACGCATTGATTGGTTGCTTCCCTCCACGCATCCTGACCAGGCTGGGGATCAAGCCTGCAAACTGAGGTACATGCCCTTGACCAGAATCGAACCCGGGACCCCTTAGTCCATGGGCCAATACTCCATCCACTAAGCCAAACCAGATAGGGCTACGGCAGCAATTTTTAAGAAGAGGACTCTGAGTATTATATTTTGAATGGACATGAGGAGAGAGAAACTTGAATTGAAATTAACAAGATCTGGGAAAGTAAGGGCCCAGATCACCCACCAGACAGTGAAAGGGAACTCCACCATTGAAACAAACAGGATTGATCAGGTACCCGCACACATGTGGAGGGAGAATGGAAGACAGCTTCTGCAAGGCCCTCAATGACTCCATCTCCTGGAATTCACACTTTGGTGCCATCCCCTTCCTTTGAGTGTGGGATGAAGCAAGTAACTTGCTTTTAACAAATAGGAGCTGGCAAAAGTGATGGGGTGTCACTGAGGTTAGGTTACAAAAGACCATAGATTTTGTCTCACTCACGTTCTCTTTCTGGCTTTACTCCCCTGTTTGCTCTGAGGAAGTCAGTTGCCCTGTGTGAGCATCCCATAGAGAGGCGCACATGGCAAGGAGCTTTGGGAGCCTCCAGCTAAGAGCCCGCGAGGAACTGAATCTCGCCAATAACCAAGTGAGTGAACCTGGAAGCTAGTCCTCTTGGGATGACTGCAGCCCCGTCAGTTAAACTCACCTGCAGCCTATGAGAGACCCTGGACCACAGGTGACCAGCTAAGTTTTGCCCGATTTCCTGATCCACAGGAATCCTGGGATAATAAATGTCTGCTTTTTAAGCTGCTAAATTTTGGAACTAAAGATATCTCATACAGGGAGGGGGGTACTTAACTGACATGGAGATGGTAGGGGACAAATGTTCTTTGAGATTAAAATCCCAGATTCATGGCCCAAATTTGTGGATACGCTTTTTTCTAGACTTTGTTGATATTAGAAACTTTTCATAAAAAGCAACCTCTCAGCCACCTCTTTCACCGTTTCCTAGAGCTGATTAATAAAACATGACTTGATTTTCAATTTCAAGCGACTCAGGGGGGCATTCCAATAGAAAACTGGCAGGAAATTAATGCCATGCACGCCGGACAAGGCAGATGCTTCTGAATCTGACACTTGGGTGAAACACACCTTTCCTTTTTGTACATCTTACCCTCCTTTGATTTTTCATCGGTAGTTTGATTTTAGGAGCCTGGGAAGGGGGGAAATATTCTCTCAATATAAAACAAGTCATCCTACAAATGCATTTACAACACCCAAATACTTGAATGATAGTTAACAAAACAGTTGGCCTGGGATTTTTAAGAAACTGCATTATCTCTGCATTTATGCTTGAATTATGGTGGTATCCAGCAAAGCTAATAATCATGCCTGTGAACTGTGGAATAAATCACGCTAAACCTTTGCAATGGGTTTCTATATGAAATGCGATTACTTGTAATTAAATTCTTGTCACCAATCTTCTTGCTGTGAGAAAAACAAAGTACAAAACTGCCTTACCACATAACTTGTAGGACTTTAAGGGCATATAATGTCCAAGTAAGTGATCATGCTCTGTTTTTACTAACTAAGGCTTTTTTTTTTTTTTTAAATATGACATCTTCCATATTGTAGTGGGAAACAAAGCCTCCGTATTTGAGCTTGACACCTTGGTGAGACTCATGGTCATCTTAGTGGTGAGAGACGGCACTTACAAACCAGTAAGAAATAAGCTGTTCTGAAGCCAGCCTCCAACCATGAAGACATTTCATTCAGCCTTTGAAAGTGCAAGCAGATCTCTGTATTTAGTCCAAGATTGAGGCAAATTTTATCTCTGATTGAGTTTACCTCACCTGTGAGTGAAGAAGAGAGCAAAGTACACTGTTTGGGTTTGTCCATAGTGCTATCTTTCTAAACTGTTATGGGCTCTTGCTCTGATCTGTAGGTGGATCAGTGCCTCTCCCATTGCATGTGTGGTAACTCCCTTCTGCATATACCAGGAGCATTGAGGCTTATCTCCATTTCACTAAAGCAAACATATCTGGACAATTGAGAAAATAAGTCCATCCCCCTTCATATATCTAACTATTTCTGCTCTAACTGCAGAAATACTGTGAACCTCTAACTCCTAGATTCCCTGTCAATTGAGTTCTAACAACTCCTACTCAAACTATGTTTTGCTGATTAACATCTAGATACATGTTCATAATGCAAGCAGTTGCATAGAGGCGATGAATATGGCTCAAAAATCTGGGCAAGCTTAATTTCTTCCTTGGGTTTTGGCACTGGGGAAGGAATATGGTTTCTCTTGACTCCTGTCTTGTATTCTGAGAAGTGATGGGCTGCATGGCAGTTAATGGTCACTTATTAGTCGTGTGATGAGAGATTCATAGAGGTGAGGCAGGAGAAAGACAAAGAGCTGAGAGCACAGGCCCAAGTGTGGTACACATAAGTGCACACACCGAGTCCTGAAAGCATAAGCCACTGAGTAATAGGCAGAGTGGGCTAGCTGGCCCCCCAAAATATGGGCCCCTGCTCCAAGGGGAGGCAGACCCCCCAGTGAGGGAATGCATTTCTCAGCCACCTTGCATCAAGGTAGGATTGATGTGAGCAGAAGTGAAGTGTGTCCCTTCGGAGCTGAGACTGCAAAGAAGACATAAGAGCCCCCATCAGCCTGGGCTCCTGAGTGACTGCATGGAACTGACACTAAGAATGCTAAGGGTGATTGAAGTTAAATGCTGTGCCCAAGGTCACAGTCAGTTAGTGCCAGAGTGGGGACTCAAATTCAGGTCTCCTGACTCTCACGGTGATAGCTCTTTCTAACAATGGAAAAGGAACTTCTACCCAAGCCACTGAAGTCACAGTGATTGAAAGCATGGACTCTGGGATCCAGACAGCCAAAGTTTAAATCCTGCCTCTACCTTTACTAACTGTGTGACTTGGGCAAGTTGCTTACTTTATTGTGTAAAATAGGGATAATAATAGTGCCTATTCCATGGTGTTGTTTTGGGGATTAACTAAATTAATATTAGTCAGATGCCAATAAAAGTGCTAGGCCCATAGTATTATATAAGTGTTTGACAAAAACCAGATAGATAAAGTCAGATGAAATCTCTATAAATATCAGCTTCCACCTCGCCACACATGAACACTAGGGGAGCTAATGACTCAAGCCCATCTTATGAGGCATAATTCACTCCTACCCCAACATATATACTCATAGAAATAAGAGCCCAGAAGCTACCATGCCACTGAGCCAAGGGTGGCACCTCCATTAAGAGAAGCTTAAGACCATTTCCACCATGGTTTGTCCAGCGGCCATTGAGAGATCTTCCATAACTGTAGGCTCTTCACCCCACAACGTTTTGAATGTCCTTTAATTGGACTCCACCTGTCCCCCTCCACCTTCCCAAACCATTTTTCTACTGGACCTTCCATGAATTTCACTTCATGATAAGCAATCTCCTCTCAGTTTCAACCTCTTCTCTGAATATCCTTTCAAGCTCCTCCTAGACTTCCTGGTCCCAATAGCGGCTTTCTGACCAGTTTTCCCCTTCTTCTTGAAAAAAACAAAAACAATAGGGAAAAAACCCACCTTGCTCCTTTCAGAATGATGGATGCTCCAACTTTTATGTGCAGCTCCCATTCATTCTCTCTCATTCACTGAAAATTTAAGCTTCTGTCTCAGTCTCATTCACTAGTCTCCTCTGTTATTCTATTTGGTGACTTCAACATCAAATGGCCATCCATGTAGATGGCCTTTCCAGCTCTTTGACCTCCTCATCACCACCAGCCTTTGCCTCCTCTGCACCTCAGCAACCCTTGGCCCTTTTGTCAGCAAATCTTCTACACAAAGATGCTTCCTGTTCTGTTCATTCATTTCCCTGGTTTTCAAACTCTGTGAGGTCTCAGTCTATGCCCATTTTCTCACCAACCTTCGGCTTTCTCTAACTTTTACTTTCCTTCTTATTCAGCATATGTTCCCTGGTAATAACCATTCCTCTGCACCTTCCTTCAACCCTTCTGCCACCTTCTCTCCCTCTGATCTATTTCATTTGTAAAACTTCAATTCTGGTTGAACCTAATGACCCAACTTCTCTAGATTGGTAGCCAGGCAGATTGGTGATAAAAACAAAAAGCCCAATTTGAAAAACTTGCTCAATTTTAGATTCATGTTCTCAAACCTCAAATGAGTACTCATTCTGTTCCAAAATCAACTGCCCTCTCCTCACAATCTCGCCTTCTCCAGTATCCAAGATAACTACTTCATGTCTTCTCTCTCCAAATTTCCTACTCTTCCTCATTGTCCTCACTGCTTATTTCATTGCAGGAACAGGAGCCATTCTTCCAATGGTAACACCATATGCCTACACTCCCCCCTCAAAACATTGGTGCTTTTGACCCATCTGCCTGACCTGCTCTCCTCCTAGTTCTTTATACAGCGGGCCTTTTCCTGTTTCCCAGCTTGAAACTTAAGTGTCACTTTTCTATCAAGCCCTTACTTGGACACCTGTTTTAGTATGTACCCCAGGTGTTCCTTACCTTTGCTTCCTTTTATTGTCCTGCTAAGCACCTACAATGGTCTATAATAATTACTTTATTTATGAATTAGTTATAGTCAATCTCTCTTTCTAGAACATAAGCTTGTTCTCTATTGAATATCCAGTGTCTAGCCCAACACCTGCACCTAATAGACACTCAATATGTAAGGGCTGAAAGAAAGGAATCGTGGAATGCTACTATATGGTTGGGCCATACTCTATACTTATATGTACATTATTTATCTGGCTGCAACCTGATCGTCTCTGAAATAAAAGAGACACGATTCATATTCATTTAATTTTCTTTCAAATCCCATAACCATCCAACAGCAACTGTAATGTCGCAGAGTCTGGACATTTTAGATGTACATCTTGCTGCAATGCTCTTTAGCAAAGAAAGACCATGAAAACTCTTAAAGATGTTCAGAAATAGGGCTCTGAATGGCTTCATGAAAGAGGACTGGCTTGCAAGTCAGTCAACTATGGAGTACAGCCTTGGACAAGTCCTTTCATTTTCCTGGGTTTTGGATTTCTCACATATAAAATGAGAAGTTGCGACTCATTCCAAGCTGTTTGGCAACAACAAAATTCTAGGATTTGGTGAGTGTCTACAGCCTGCCTTCTAAGCAGAACACCTCATCGTGGCTGAGGGGTGGTGTAGCACTTAGATGAAGCTGTGGTTCAACCCAGTGAGCAGGACAGTGACCACGCCTGCAGCCACTGTGGTGACCCCTCTGTGTGTGAGCACCTGTCATGTGCCCCGGCATCCTGGTGACACAAAAGGCACTCCACTTAGATCATTAGGAACAAGACACAGAACATTCCAGGGGCTCGGCCACAGAAAATCTCTGGCCAGCATCCACCTTCCCTTGGACCTCAATGGGGAGCCCACAGATGGCCCCCTCATGTTGCTCCAGGCTGAACACTTGGGGTTTTGTAGGTGCAGAGTTTTTCTTTTAAAGGGAGTCTGCGTAGTCTGCAGACAGCTCTGGCCAATTGGGCAGGCTCCATCTCACTGGAAGGTTTCCACAGCACTTCTGTTTATACCGCATCCTAAGTGGCGTGAAAAACTCCAACCCAAAGAAACAATAGACACACACATGAGCCCTCAAAGTAAGGTAAATTGAGTTAATAATTTGAGCAATCTTCTAACAACTACTCAGAGGTCCAGAGAAGCAATGCTCTCCTTAATTAGAGGGTAGTTCTTTAAAGCTGTGACTCCTTCTCTTCATTTTCCCCTCTGCCCCGATCCCTGTCCTTCACTCACATTAGGAAAATGGGAATTGTACTCAGCCCCATGGTGCACAATCCTCTCCTTATTTGGTGCCATATCATTCTGTAATTGAGTTCCCTGGGTCTAGTCAGGCCCACTTCCTTTTTCTTCTTCCCCATTTATGTACAAATTTAAGGCCAAGGGCATTGATGTTCCTTTGTGGGTTATCCCAGAGCTTGGCATTGGGCTGGCTCTTGAAGAAAAAGCAGTGAGAGAACCACTGTGGGACACGGGAACTGCACTGGACTGCACTTCAGGGTAACAAGGCCAGCAGGGTCGACTTGGAATAGAAAAGCCGTCTGTCACAGGTACCTTCAGAAGAGCCCAGGTCCCATTATTTCCATCTGCTGTTCAAGTATTTAGTCACTCTCCTGTGATTCCATAGATTCTTCTAGTTGATGCTTACTGTCATTTATAAATAAGATTATCTCATTTCATAGGTGTCTTTTGCCTTGATCAAATTTCAGCAGGAAAATCGTAGCTGTTTCAGTGGTTGATGTGTCTTCCTACATGTGCCAGTGAGGGGAGCAGAAAGGAAAGATCTAGGCAGGAGTTAGGCTTTTCCCAGCTAAGTGTGGAGTGCTGAACTATGTGTGAGCAATAGAGTAAACAGAAGTGGTAGCTATGAGCCAGGATGACTTGGCCAACTCTTTAAAATGCTTTATCCCCTGGGGGCAGGTTCACTGCTGTAATAAGTGATTGCATATTGAAAGGATCATTCTGGACTGTTCGGTTTTCAGTGGGCTGGTAATTTTGATCTTAGATGCCTCTTTCTCCAGCACCTGGGTCAGACTCCAAGTTAAGTCAAAGACATCCTTTATGTGATAAGCAATTTTACTTGTGTACTGTAGAACTGTTTTCCCTCTTAGAAGGGTCATAACATCCTTCATTTTCTGGAAGTCATAGAAACAACTCTGTTCTTTTCCCACTCAGTTCTAGTATTTGTAAATGTCAGTAACTCCCTGAGATTTCTACAGCAGGGCTGAGTGAAGGGATGCTGTCCACATAGATATTGAGGGGCTGCATGTAACTGATCCAGGACCTTAGTCTGGCCTCTCTCCTTAATTAATGTTTACTCTATGAAGGGCAACCCCAACTAAGTTAATGAGTAATGTCATATGAACTTCGCCATGTTGCCTGATTTCAATGAGGTGGCTCTCTGGTTTGAAGTAGATCGCCTCTCATTAATAACTTTCCCAAGACCTTGCAGAGTCTAAGGAAAAGGTTTGAGCATAAAAATATAACTCAATTAGTCTAAAAAAAAGTCACCATGTTGAATAGAAGGCCAATGGCTAGACTTTCAGGAGTGTTTGGGCACATGTAACCACAGTGATGGAATGCTCATCTCACGGCTGCCTCAAAGGTATTCTTTAAATAAAATTTAAGTTACTGCTTCTCTTTATTGTACACAATGTCCTATAAAGAAGATATATGTCCACAATTAAGCTTTGAAAGAGAACCATGGGGCCAGTTCCATTTAAAGGGAATGAAGTCAAGCAGTAAATTTGCTGGTCACTCTTTTCATATGGACTGTATCTTAACCAGCAGTTGGTCTTTGATGTCGCAACAATAGCACGGGGCCTCGGAGGCAGAGGAGGTCCCCATCATCAAAACTAGTCCACATTCATTAAAATGTGGACACCCGCGTGCAGGGGAGCACGCATCAGGGAGCACCGGGAGTGGGCTCCAGGGCTGCGGGAGGCCGTTACCAGAGTAAAATGACCCTCTCTTCTGCACCATCTCCCCTGCATGCTGTTCTTTACTCTATTTTTAATTGAAGTATGACATACATATGGACAGATGCACATACGTGACTATACAGCTAAGTGGGATTTCACAAACTGAACACACCTGTGTCACCAATACTTGGATCAAGAAACAGAACATGACCCTTGTAGTCCCTTCTGGTCACTTCCTTGACAAGGGTAACAATGTCCTTGACTAATCTTCCAACAGCATAGATTAGTTTTTTCCGGTTATGAACCCCATGAGAACAGAACTACATGGCATGTACTCTCTTGTGCCTGGCTTCCTTCATACAACATTACACTTATAAAGTTGTACATGTTGCCTGTAGTTGTCGTTTGTTCATTCCGAGTATGTGCATTTACTGCATTATTATCCATCCTATTGTTGATGGGCATTTCTGCCATTTCCAGTTTGGGGCTGCTTTAAATAGTGCTACTATGAGCATTCTTTTCCAGGTCTTTTAGTGCATACAGGAATACACTTCTGTTGGGTATATACCCAGGGTGGCTAGGATTGCTGGGTGAGAGGGTACACATTACATTCTGTTTCAGTAATTACTTTGGAGAAACAATTTTCAAAAGTGTTCATATCAGTTTACTTCCCTATAGGTGTTCCACATTCACACCATTACTTTGTGTCTTCAGTTTGTTTTTTTTTTTCCATTTTTGTCATTCTGATGGGATAATAGACTGTTTTCACATTTTCAGCGGGGATACATTTTAAAACTTATTTTTTAGCTATCTACCCAGTCAGTGCTCATTTTTGTGATATTTACCAAATTAATATGCTATTAAGATAGTTAAAATGAGACTGGTCCCAACTCAACATTTGGGGTTCAAAGGGAAAAGAAGAGAGGGCACTGTAGAACATCCCTGAAGTGTGGGACACAACCCATCACAATTAAAACAAAACAAAGGATCAAATTCACTGACTGTCCGTGGCAGTCAGGAACTCAGGACGAACAACAGAAAAAGATCTAGAAACAGAGTGGTCCACAAGCTGATTAGATATTAGCAATGTAATGCCATAAATGAAAAAGAAAATAGGGAACTATGGAAAACATTGAAAAAACTCTGACCACTTGTTCCTCGGAAGACCTTGGGACGCACTGAGGAAAGAGACATCTGATTAGTCACAAGGAAGAAGTTCTGGCCTGCGACAATAATTAAAAAGCAGAATATCCAGCCCACAGAGCTTGTGTAACTCCTGTCCCAGGCACATCCTGTTTCTCTGGTTACAGCTGAGAAAGGAAGGTAGGAAAGGTTGCCCCTTCCTCAGTGAAGTGGTTGCAGGCTGACATCGTTACAGCTCCACAGTGATGAGTAACATCTTGGTGGGCACAGTTCCATCCCTACCATGGAGCACATGATTTTTCAGCAGTGAAACTACACAAGGGAGACCATTCAGAAGGAAGGTGGAAAGAGAGGCATATGCGTATCTTGACTCAGAAACAATCTCTGATGGGCAGAGTCCTGTGCTGACAGAGCATTCCACGGCCTTTTCCAGCTCTTATTTCTCAGAGGCAGGATCCTTTGGGCTCTATCCTTCCCCTCGGTCTGACTCTGTACAGCTCCACAACACAGCCCTAGGTAATGGTTGGGGCCCACTGGAAATGTTCAGCACATTCTTTGGGCATCTGCTTGCTGGGACATAGCCACATAGTCAGGCAGGGTGGAGATGGGGACTCTGCTCAACCAGGGGGCCAGCTGCTTCCCCAGGCTCTTCTCTCGAGCTGCCCCTCTCCTTTCCTTCTCCCATATGAGAGATAAGCCTTTCTAGAAGCATTACCGACTGGCATGAGGCAGAATGTGTGTCTGCCTCATGGAGCCAGCTTGGACTACATCACTTCTCTATGTGAGGTGCTCAGAACAATCAGATGTTAAACCTTGATTTCCTGACATTGTTCTGCCTCAGTTTCTTCAGCTACAAAATAGAGATAATCCCCCTTGGGCTATGATAAAAGTTAAAAGTGTAAATACATATAAAGTTCTTATAGCAGTTCTAGGCACAGAATAAATGTTCATTGTTGGCTTTTGCATCATCATCATCATCATCATCATCATCAATTCTAAAGATAAACTTCAAAATTTAGTAGACCATGATGATGTCTATTCTTAGATATAGAAAATGAAATGTGGAGTTGAAATGATTTACCCACAGTCAAACTGCTCTGAATTAAACTATTTCTGCGAGTTAAATCATTCCTATGCACCAAGAATGGTCCTCACAACATTATAACCTCCCAGCAATGTAGCTATTATTGTCCCATTTTACTGAATAGGACAAGGAGCACAGAGAAGCATGGAGACTTTTGCCTAAGGGCACACATGTAAGTGAGAAGCAGAAGTGAAATTGACACAAATCCACAGCTCATGCCTTTGGCCACTCTGTTGGGCCTTGTGACTAGTTTTGGCTGATGGGGTGCTAATAGAGTGACCCAAGCAAAGGCTGAAGTATGCAATCTATTTGGGTTCACCTCTGTCTTTCTGTGCATTTTCATTGTAATGAGAGACATGCATTGCAGGTAATCTGCTGGTTGCACAATTATGGGAGAAGCATGGAAGACACCCAGACCCAACCCACAGCTTGGAGTCTATCCTGCCTAGATCTACTGAACTCCAGCCAACCCACAAACCTACAAGTGTAGAATACAAGCTTATTGTTATAGGCCACTGAGTTTTGGAGTAATTTGCCATGCAGCATAATTGGGCAATCTATAATAATAAAAGCATAATATGCTAATTAGACCAGACAGCCGAATGACTTTCCGGACGTTCTTCCGGATGACCTTCCGGATGAAGCTGGGGCTGTGAGGGCCGAGCCCCCTTGCACGAATTTCATGCATCAGGCCTCTAGTAGCTAAATAATACCTGACCTGTATTAAGTACTTTCTGAGACTTGTAACTTGCATGAAAAACAAGCATCTTGACCAGTGCTTCTGTATTGTGTATATGATTAACCTGAGGCCCTTGTTAAAAATGCAGATCCTGACTCAGTAGTTCTGGGTGGGGCCTGAGATTCTCATTTTCTAAGGAACTCCCAGGAGTTGCTGCCACTGCTGCTCCACAGACCACACTCTGGGTACAAGGGTGGAGAAGTCCTCTGGAGCTTCTCAACTGCATTTCTGGGTCACAACTGCACCTGGTGAACATCAGGGCAGAGGATGGGCCACCTTATGTATAAGGGAAGGACAGTTCTTGGCCTCCATTGAGAACACGGTGGGTGTCTAATAATCCGCACTCTCCTAATAACCAGAGTGGACAGGAGGTTGGCTCATGTTGACATTTCCTCAGCCCACTTCCTGGGCCAAGGATTAGAAACACCTAATGAGATCTCCCCCTTTATTTTTGTCCTTTCTACTTCCTGGAAATTGAAGGTGCCCAGCAATAAACTTGACTTCCAATTAATTTTGGGCTCCTAACCAATACCATATTTCCAAGTCACAATGTAATGGAGTCCCCAGGCAGGAGCTACAACCCCTGTATCTGATTTTCTTAATTTTCAGTCAGGCAGGGCCTCGGGAAAGGGAGCTTCAAGGAAGCTGAGTCTTCTGCTGGGACACTTTTCCAACCTGTCTTCCTGCCCAGCACCTAACTTTCCTTTACCACCACCATGGCCACCATGCCCTGGAGAATCAGGCCCCGTGATATGTTTGTACTTTGGGCATGCTAACAAAAACAGGAGAATCCTTTCCAAGGAGACAGTACCTTCTCTCTTCCTTTTAGTTTTTCATACTCTCTTGTAGCTCACACATCTATATTTTAACTGTAGAAAGGTAATCCTGGGATTCAACTTCCAAATTCTCTGAAGTTTTCCAATGATGTCCCTGGATTGTTATAGATTCTAAACATGTTATGTGAGCACCTTAAAAAAGATTGCCATAATTTCCTAAGAAGCTAAACATACATCTACTATATTACCCAGCCACTCTACTCTTAAATATTTACATAAGAGAAATAAAAGCATATGTTTATGCAAATACATATACCTGCATGTTCACAGCACCTTTATTTTAATAGGCCCAAATTGGAACACAATCTAAATGTGCTTTAATGGGTGAATGGAGAAGCATATTGTAATTGCATACAATGAAATACCAATGGAAAATAAAAGGATCAAACTCTTTATGCTCAAAATAACATGGATGCATCTTTGCCAAGAAGCTCACTGTACTGTACATTCTGTATGATTCCACTTATATAAAAATCTAGTAAGAAAGGCAGGTCTATGGTGGCCTGGAGATTGCTGGGAATGAGGGATGAATCACAAAGGAGCATGGGAAACTTTTGAAGATATATTTCTTCAACATCTTGACGGTGCTGATGGTTCCACAAGTGTCAAACTTATCAGATTGTTCACTTTAAATATGTAATTCCAGTTCAATGTATGTCATTTATAGCTCAATAGAGCTGTAATAAAAAATAACAACACACTACCATTTCCCCCTCATTCTCTTCCCATCTCTATCTCCATGGGGTGGCTGAGAGCTAAGGCATGTTTGTTATATGTCTCATTGGCATTGGCATGAATATTCTATCTGGATGCCTGAGGGAGTAAGCTAACACCGGGTGGCCTATGACATCATTTCCAGCTTCCTTGCATCCCTCATATAGATTCCAGCCACACCTTGTTATTTTTGAAAATAGAGATGTAGTATCCAGCAGGAAGCGGTCTATTGCATTCACAGTCTTTCTTCCTTTTTCCAGGCCCCTTCTGTTAAACATCTGGGGGTTGGGGTGCCCCAGACTACAAGTCTGGCAGCCAGGTCCCCAAACTTGGAGCTAGAACTCTCCCATTCCATGGGCCCTACAGCACGGTCTCTTCCCGGGGGAAGGGTTGTTGCTCTATTACAGAGGGGCACCAGTCACTGAGAGTGTTCTATAAAAGATGACTTGGTTTACTAACATGTGCATGGGTCAGGCTAACAGGAAGAAGGGGCAGTTAACCTACTGTTTTTACTTCTCCTCAGTTTACAGAGACAACTTTCCAGTGACACATGCTGGTCTGTGCTTGGGGAGTTGATGTAAAGCTATATTTACCAAGGCACTGTGGCCTCTGCCTTTTTCAGGCATTGGATGACACACCTTTGATGACTTCCCACTGCAGCTCATCCTCCCACCTAAAATAGCAAACAAGCACCGGATCAGGCTCTCAGGAGAAAGATGACCAGTTAGCCCTCCAAACACCAGCAATGTGTAGGCTTTGCCTAGGGCTGACTTTCCCATTTCTAAAATTTTGAAATTCCCAGATTCTTGGTGGACTGGTATGGCCTGATTCCGTTGCTGCCCACAGCACACCCCTTTCTGATGCTAACAGACTTCAACTTGGTTAAGAACAAGAAGCAGCAGGTGCCAAGTGGAAACTCTGCATCTTACTTACCTTTCCTACACCATCGCTACCTACAGAAGTCATTGCTATCCCCATGACTTAGGTTTGAGTAGTGCTTTGTTTTTTTCAGGTTCTCCCAGAAGCAAAACCTGAGACAAAGAACAAGTAGTATACCTGGGAAATGAGCCCAGGAAACTGGGAGGGAGAGGGGAAAGAAGACAGAGAAAAAAAAGGGCCCATAGGTTATGTTATCAAGCGAGTGACTACCATGGGCAGTGAGTGAGTGCTTAGTTCCAAGAGGAATGCTGGGTGCTGGCATGGTGACATTATTAGCACAGCGCTCCACCTAACCTCTGCACTGACATGGCACACAAAGAAATAAGTTCAGCTTTATATATTTTAAGATCATGGTTCTTATGAAGTTATTATGGAAAGGGAATACAGACAGAGTTTAAATAAAATGTGGAAGGGGATCTGTTGTTGTTTTTTTTTTTTCAATAACACATTCTCTCACTGTTTCTTAAACTTACTGCATATAATCCTGTGTCTTAGACTGATGCCAGATCCCATGGCCTAAGTAATCTTCTGTCTTTTAGGGGATGAATACAGACAGAAGGGTGCTCTTAGCCATTACTGAAGAAAGAGGCTTCATCACCATCTTTTCTTTATAAATCATAAAGTCCCGAGCCAAGGTTGCAAAAGAAAGACTTTCTCAGAAGATGAAAGAGAAACAAGAGAACCACAAAAACCACTAAAATATTGTAAGATAAGACCAATGAAGACAAGTTACAGAAACCAAGATAATCAAATATGGAAAAGACAGGAACTATTAACTAATAACCTTCGAGTCTTGCAAGAGATGTTTTTTGAAAAGAAGAAATCACCTGCTCATAATGTTGGGAAGAAAAACCACACACATGAAATAAGATTTAAAGGAGACATTACAGGAAGAATGTTCTGACTCTGAAGGTTATAATAAAAACTTTGATGGCATATAGAAAATGGTTGTGGGATTCTTTCCTGTGGAGGTTTTAAAATCAAAATAGATTATTCTTTACTGAATGGGTCGTTCTTGAGTTCTGAGGTTTTCCCCCAGTCTCACAGATCAATGCCTGCTAGAACATGGCTGAAAGAACATGAATGAAGAGGTTGCACAAATAATATAACTTTCTTCTGGTTTGTATATAGGAAAGTAAAATTAAGAAATAGAATTATAGTGGTTCAGTTCAAGGTGGTGGACCAAGCATTTTTGTTGACCTCTTTCCCCTCTTCAAATTCTCTTGAAGCGTCAGATAGAATATAAAAATAAATCATTACAGAAGTGGAAAGCTGAAAAGGGATCGCCTATGGAAGAAGGAATGATTTCTGGTAGATACAAAACAAATGTAACCCATTGAAAGTGAAACACTACAGAGCTGAGAAAGTGAAAGAAAGATCTCTAAAAAAGTGAATTTCCCTAGAAGAATTCCCATAATAATATCCAGGATAGAGGCTGTGTTAGTTTCACTACCAGTATTTACTTGCAAGACATGAAAACACATGTGCACAGAAAGGCTTGTACAAGAACATTGACATGGTCTTATTCATAACTAGAGGCCTGGTGCATGGATTCCTGCACTGGTGGGGGTCCCTCGGCATGGCCTGTGGAGATGGGCCAAAACCAGCAGTCCAATGCTGCCTGCTGTTCCTGCCTGCCACTTCCGCTCATCCTGGCCCTGCTGCGCCTGCTGCGGGCTTGCGCCCAGTCAATCCCAATTGGGAGAGGCTTGTGTCACCACAGCGGCTGTTGAGCAGCTGCCCCCTGGTGGCCAGTGCGCGCCATAGTGACTGGTCAACCAGTCATTCAGTCGCTTAGGCTTTTATATATATAGATATCCAAAGTCATGGAAACAACCCAAATTCTATCAATAGGGAAATGGGCAAATAAGTTGTGGTATAGCTATACAATGGAATACCACAGAGCCATAAAAAAGTGAAATCTACTTATATACACAACAACATTAATAATTTTCAAAAACACTATGTTGAGCAAATGAAGCCAGACATACCAAAAAAAAAAAAAAATGCATACAGTATGATTCCATCTATACGAAGATGTGGAACAGCCAAGATTAATCTATGGTATAGGAGTCAGGCATTGGTTGTCTCTGAGAGAGATGAATTGCCTATAGGAGTACACTAGAAGACTATCTGGGATTATGGGGATGTTCTATATCCTAATTTTGATGTTAGCCACACGGGCATATACAATTGTCAAAAATGGAACTGAACCTTTAAGCCACATTCATTTTATTGTATGTAAATTATTTATTATTAAAAAACATTTTAAATGCAAGGAGAAAGAGAAAAAGAGATAATAAGAAGCAGAAGAGGGGAAAGGAGGAGGAGAATGACAAGGTGAGGAAGAGAAGAGGAATGAAGAGAAGAAAAGAGACTATCACAGCTGGGAGAAAAGAGTGAGGACAGGGAACTACTGATTAAAAAGTGGAAGAGAGAGCTCTGGGCTTGTGAACCATGAAAGATTGAGCCATGACACAAAATACACTAGAAAACCACAAAGAGAGAGAAATATGAGAGAAAAAAAATGAGAGACATCAGAGATAGATTTTGAAATTCCAATATTAGTTTCAAATTCTAATAGGAGCTTCAGAAGGAGAATACAGGATATTGGGAATAAGCAAAGGAATTACTAAATAATTATTGGAAACATAATAAAACTGCTAAGAAATTATTCCTAAGGTAACTATACTGAAAAAGAACAAATGAAAGACAGAATGAAGAAAATAAAAACAGAAAAAAAGAAGTAATATAGCACTAATTATTTGGATAATGTGATGAAAATTTGGTAGTCATGAGAGATAAAAAGTATGTCAGAATATTGTCTTTTTTTGCGGAGGAGATTATGTTACAAATATTTATTGGTTCTCAGCACTGACAGAAAAACGTAAGTGCAAATCTGTTAGTATGTTAAAAGTAACAGAAATATGACTTTCCAAACTTTAGTGAAAATGAGAAAAATAAACCATATTTAAATATTTATTAAATGTTTAAATGCCAAGATCTAATAGAGTACTTAGCATGTAGTCAGTGTTTTAATTCTTATAACAACACTAGGAAATAGTTATTATATGTTTATTTTATAGATGGGAAAATTTAGACATGGGCTAACTCTCTTGCCAAAAAAAAAACATAGATAAATTGGGGGTGTGAGGCAATATAAAAATTACAAATTAAGAACATCAAATAAATTGGAAAAATATTTTTAAATCTACCAGTAATCATAATAATATAAATGTGTTAAGATTATTGATGTATTGCATGGAAAAAGAAAATTTAGCTATTGGTTATTAATAAGAGAGATATTTAAATCAAATAAGGCAGAGAAAGTTTGAAAAAAAGGTTGGAAAAGGACACTCAACAAATATAAAAATAAAGCAGCAGTTGCAATACTCATATCAAATAAGAAAAGTATTCCAGATAAGAGTCAATAAAAATATAAATAAAAATTTCACTCCGATAAAAATTAACCAGTAAAAAGGATATTTTATGTCCTAAAATTATGAATTCTAAGTAAGTGAAGCAAAAATTAATGGGATAATAAGGAGAAACAGACAAATCCACAAAGGTAGGGTATGAATACAATTAAGTTCTTTGAGGAATCAGCAGATAAGTAGACAATAAATAAATCAAGACTTAGAGGGTTTTCATAATATAATTAAACATGTTGATCTGATAGGTCTTATAAAGATATGTAAGACTTCATTCATCATAAAGAACATGAAGTCATGAAGCATTTGCAAAATATGCTTGTGCTATGTACAAAGTTTATACTGATAAAGTTGAAATTCAGTTAAAATGTATGGAAAACATAAATTTCAAAATTGACTAAAGTTACATTGTCTGAATAGACTACTCACCCTGGAATAAGGTGAAATTTTAATCAGAGATTTTAACAAACAATTATTAAGCCGAGAGGGTTTTATGAGTGACTTCCAACAATCTCACAAGAAACAGACAATTATTATTTAAAGTGCGACAGTGAAAGAAATGGAAAGATTTCCAACTCATGTCATAACTACAACGTTACTACTACTGAATGGATACTGCTAGTTCTCATGTATTCACCAAGAAAACTGTAAGCATGCATTACTAAGTAAAGCTTTCCTAGATTTCAGAACCAACAAATTGGAGAATATAACAGAAAATAAAACCCTATTCACAATAGTAATCAAACCTGAAAAATAGCTTGTAAAAAGAAATGTGAAAAATGATGAAGAGAACTATAAAATTTTACTAGGAAATAAATAGATATCTATACCGTGTCCTGAATGGAAGCATTAAAAATTTAAAAACAGTAGGGTGGATGAAGCAGAGAATCAAATCAGTGATTTGGAAGACAAGGTAGCAGAAAACAATCAGAGCAGCAAAATGAAAAGAGAGTTTAAAAAATGAGGAGAACCATCAACAAAACAAGAAAGCCCACTGTATGGGAGAACATATTTGCAAATGTTATCACTGATAAAGGTTTAATCTCCAACATCTACAGGGAACTTATACAACTTAATAAAAGGAAGATAAATGATCCAATAAAAAATGGGCAACGGAGTTAAATAGAATCTTTTCGAAAGAAGACAGAAGGAAGGACAAGAGACATATGAAAACATACTTAAAGTCACTAATTATCCGAGAGATGCAAATCAAAACAACAATGAGGTACCATCTCACACCTGTCAGAATGGCTATCATCAGCAAATCAACAAACGACAAGTGTTGGTGAGGATGCGGAGAAAAAGAAACCCTCGTGCACTGCTGGTGGGAATGCAGACTGGTGCAGCCAATGTGGAGAACAGTATGGAGTTTCCTCAAAAAACTGAAAATGAAACTCCCATTTGACCCAGTAATCCCACTTCTAGGAATATATCCCAAGAAACTAGAAACACCAATCAGAAAGGATATATGCACCCCTATGTTCATAGCAGCACAATTCACCATAGCTAAAATTTGGAAACAGCCTAAATGCCCATCAGCAGATGAGTGGATTAGAAAACTATGGTACATCTACACAATGGAATACTATGCTGCTATAAAAAAGAAGGAACTCTTACCATTTGCAGCAGCATGGATGGACCTGGAGAGCATTATGTTAAGTGAAATAAGCCAGGCAATGAAAGAAAAATACCACATGATCTCACTCATTTATGGAAAATAAAGAACATTATAACCTGATGAACAAAAAGAGAGATACAGAGGCAGTAAAGCACCGAACAGACTGTCAAATACAGCGGGAAGGCTGGGGAGTGTTGGGGAGGGGGGAAAGAGATCAACCAAAGGACTTGTATGCATGCATATAAGCACACCAATGGACACAAGACACTTGGGGGTGGGTGGGATGAGGGCATGCGACAGGGGGTAGGGGAGGCTGGGGGAAGGTAAAAAGTAAATATTTGTTGAGTGGATACTGAGTAAATAATTTCCGAAACCTGAAAAAAAATAAAAATTGAGGAGAGTTTTAAAAATGAGGATAGTTCATCCTACATAATCATAATTTTAAAGAAAATGGTACTACAATGATATTATTTTTGGTGTGTTAAATCGCTGTTACAATGCTACATAATAAAAAGTAATTCCTTTTACATCTTCAAAAAAATTCTCAACTCTTCTAAGGTAATCAAAAATATATAAAGCAATTCCCATTAAAGTCTCAATGAATATTTAAAATAATTCTAGAGTCTGTTTGAAAGAAGACATTTATGAAAATTTTTAAGAAAGATTTTTTAAATGAAAGAACATTTGCCATAAAAAACATTTTATGAAAATACATAAAATGAAGCTAGTGTGGTGTTGGTAAATGAATAGATAAAATGAAGGTCAAGAAACAGACTTATGTGAAAGTGAAAATTTTAGTATGTGATAAAAGTGTTATTTTGTATCCATGAATGTAGAATGAAGTATTTAACAAATATAATAGGACAAGTGGCTATTCACTTGGACAAAAAAACAAAGTTGTATCTTTATCTTTTCTTTTAAAAAATATTTTTATTGATTTCAGAGAAGAAAGGAAAGGGAGAGAGAAATAGAAAGATCAATGATGAGAGGGAATCATTGATCAGGTGCTTCTGTATGTCCCACACTGGGGATGGAGCCCGAAATCCAGGAATGTGCCCTGACTGGGAATTGAACCGTGATCTCCTGGTTCATAGGTTGATGCTCAACCACTGAGCCACACAGGCTGGGCTGTATCTTTATCTTTAACCTTACACCCATAAACAACTTTAAAGTAGGTTGTAGACTTAAACAAACAAAAATACGTAAATAAAATTAAGTGTTAGAACAAAATATATTTAAATATTTTGACTATCTTTATTTGAGGAAAACTTTCTAAAATAAGGCAAGAAAACCAAAAGTCATCAGGGAAATGATTCAGGGTTGATTACATTTAAAACGGAAAGTTTCTGCATGGCCAAAGGCAGCATAAACAATGTTAAAAGGTGAGTGCAAGATTGGTCCAAACATTTACAAAGTTCATGAGACAAAAGTTCAATATGGTTGATAATTAGCAAAGCTGGCCACAGTAATTCCTACCTCCCCCCTCCTCACCCTCCCCCCCTCACCCCCGCACTGCACATGGTTCTTTGCAATGTTACTTTGCTGGCCCTGCCATCAGGAGGATTCTATTTTCTCCCCCTAAAACCCCTAAAATCTGAGCTGACCCAGTGATTTGTTTGCCTAATAGAATGTGGCTGAAGGGACATTGTACAAGTTCATCAAGAGGCCTCTCAGCTTCTGCTTTTAGCCTCTTGCTGTTCTGAGTCCACCATGTAAAGAAATGCGGCTAAATCCTCCTTGAGGATTAAAGATGATGTGGACAGAGAGCCAAGGTGACAGCCAGCACCAACCATCAGACATATGATGTCATCTTGGACCATCTAGCTCGTGTCAAGCCAACAGAAGGCTGTCGCCATATGAGTAATCCTAGGCAAGATCAGCAGAACTACCCAGGTGAGTCCAGAGAAGTTGCTGACACACAAACTCATGAGCAAAAAAATAATGGTTGTTAAGTCACTAAGTTTTGGGGTGGTTTGTTATGCAGCAATTGCTAAGTGGGACAGTTATCCACAATTATAAAGAATTGTAGGGATAAGAGCAAACAGCCTGCCTGGGAAATGGGCAGGCAAGTCACAAAACAAGAAACAATGGCTGTTGACTTGAGTCAGAGCTGGAGGAGTCTTGTTGATTGACTGAAACAAGAACTTGGGCTCTGCCCTAACTGGTTTGGCTCAGTGGATAGAGCGTCAGCCTGAGGATTGAAGGGTCCCAGGTTCAATTCTGGTCAAGGGCATGTACCTTGGTTGTGTTTCTCTCTCATTGATGTTTCTAGCTCTCTATCCCTCTCCCTTCCTCTCTGTAAAAAATCAATAAAATATATTTTAAAAAAGGAAAAAAAAAAAAGAACTTGGGCTCCACTTGAGGCCTGGGTCTGAATCCTGGCTCTGCCCTACCACACAGCCTTGGGCAAGTTACTCAGACCGCTCTAGGCCTCAATTTCCTCATCTATGAAGTGGGTATATAAATACTATCTATCCCATAGGGACATTGTCAGGAAACTTACTTGTATTAAGTACAAATGAATGTTTTGTACATATAATTGCTTTCTTACTCTTATAAATTTAAAGACATATGAAAGAACTAATCTGCGTATCTGATCAACATGAGCCAAACTTCTTTCAATGAGGAGATAAGATTTCATTCAAAAGTGAAAGAAGTTGATGTCTTTTGTTTTTACTGCTATAAATAGCTCAGGTGAACTTTTGAATCCAGAGAATCAGTGAGTACAAGAAGCTAAGCTGGTTTATTGAGTGCAAGTAGAGGAATAAAAGGGAGAAAGTGCCTATAAGGTTGTAGTTAGGAATTAGAGAACAAAGACATTTAGTTACATTTCAGAGTTTGGTTTGCTTTAATGTTACTGTAAAAATAACCAATTTGATGTTTTATAACACTTGCTTAAATGTCATTGTCTTAATGAGTTCTACTTTTACTATTTAAAATCTATAGAAATTCATGGTTCTAAATCTGACTGAGATTTAGTAGAGAGGCACTTATTTGAATTTCAAGTAAAATATTATTATTATTGTTATTACCTATGGTTATATAATTTGAGATATTCTGTCTTCCAGGCTGCTTTTATCTATATATATAAAAAGCCAGTGACTGGAACGCTGTAATGATGCCCACTGAGGCCAGTGAACTGGCCGGATCAGGGGGTGGGGCCAGCCGGCCAACCTCCTGCAGCTCCTCGCCCTGGCAGGCTCTGCCCCTGATGGGCCCCCACCACCCAGATCGGCCTTCATCCCCTCCCCCTGGCTGGCCCCACCCCTGATCATCCCCCCCACCCCAATCAGGGGGCGGGGCCCTCCTGCCAATTGCCCTCGGCTCCTTCCCCCAGCTGGCTGGCCCTGATCAGGCCCCGATTGGGGTGGGCTGGCCAGCCAACCTCCCACCGTCTCCTCTTCTCAACAGATCTGCCCCATTTGGGGCTGCGCTGGCCGGACCCCACCCATGCACGAATTTGTGTACTGGGCCTCTAGTTACATATAATTGTTTTCTTACTATTATAAATTACAGACATATGAAAGAACTAATCTGCATATCTGATCAACATGAGCTAAACTTCTTTCAATGAGGAGATAAGATTTCATTCAAAAGTGAAAAAAGTTAGTCTCTGCATTTTTTGCACCTGTTGCAAACAACTGTGTAATTTCTTAGTAGATATTTTAAAATACTAAAAATAGTACAAAGACTAACATTATTTTCATGAGCCACACATATTCAATAGAAATAGTGTGCTCAAAGCATTTTACTGCCTCCTCACAGCATACCTCCAGCACAGGGAGTCACAGAGTAAAAAAAAAAACCTATCCCCAAGGATGCTGGAATTACCAAAAAAAATCATGTTAGGTCATGTTTGTGTGTGTGTGTGTGTGTGTGTGTGTGTGTGTATGTGTGTAGGTATATATGATGTATCAATGTATTTTTATATATACTTACTAGAGGCCCGGTGCACAAAATTCATGCACCTGGGGGGGGTCCCTCAGCCCAGCCTGCCCCCTCTCACAGTCCAGGAGCCCACTCCTGCACTCTGGCCTCCCTTTGTTGGAGGCAACTGGGCTGATCAGGGGAAGGCGATACCCCCATCACCTCGCTGCTGCTGCCACTGCTGGCCACCGAAGCTGCCAAGGTGTTTTCATCAACACGGACTCATGTCCCTACACCACGAAAAAATTACAACTTTCTTTAGGCATTTTCAAGATGTCTCTTTCACAGGATATGACATTTCTTTCTTTATTTTTTATCCTCATCTGAGGATATTTTTCCATTGATTTTTAGAGAGCGTGGAAGAGAGAAAGACAGAGAGAAACATCAATGTGAGAGAGACACTTCGATTGGTTGCCTCCTGCATGAGCCCTGACCTGGGCCCCAGCCAGGGAGGAGCCTGCAACCTAGGTACATGCCCTTGATCAGAATCGAACCTGGACCCTGCGGTCTGCAGGCTGAGGCTCTATCCACTGAGCCAAACCGGCTAGGGCAGGATATGACGTTTCTTAGCCCCTCCAGCAGTGGGCCTTCATGTTTTCCTCTAGGAGTGAGGTGGAAAAACCCTAGATCACCTTCTTGGATTCTTATTACCCAAGTTACCAAGAACACTGCGAGTGATGTACTGGGAGCTTAGCCAATGAGCGGTCAGAAAAGGTGTTTTCTCTGCAGCTCACACACAGAGGCAGGATTGCTGGCACACTGTGGTGTGTCCGCTCCAGGCCTGCTCCACCCACACCACGGCGACTTGGGCAGGCCCCCCTGTGTGTGTGTCCATTCTGGGCCTGCACCACCCGTGGCTTGCCTCACCATGCACGCAGTCCCCTCCTGCCCATCTGCACACACAGCCTCCTCCTGAGCCAGTTGTGGCTGTTACGGTGTCCTGGCTAATTTGCATATTGCCTCTCTCTCTCTCTCTCTCTCTCTATATATATATATATATATGTATGTATGAACATATATATATGTGTATATATATACATATATATGTTCATATTTGACACATTAAAACCGTCAAGAAATTTGAAAATGTAAATTGTTAAAAGGCTTTCTCTCTCGTAATCAGCATGATGACTTTTCCAAGAATTTATAATACAAATATTCTTCAAAGAGTTCTACACTACAAAATAACAAAAACAAATTAAGCAGCTTCTAGTTGTGCAACCTTGAGCAAGTTACTTAATCTCACTTTTTTTTTTTTCATTTGAAACAGGGATAACAATAGTACCTAATTCATGTGGAATTTTTGCAAAGATTTAAAAAGCTACTATATTTAAAGTGCTAAGGACAGTGTCTGACACATGAAGGCATTTTACAAATCTTAGCTATTATGGTTGTTATTCTTACTACTATTTTATGGGGTGTCGTTGATATGTCAAAATCACCAGATCTTAAATATAAGAGTGTATCTCTTTTAAATGATCCAAACATATACTACAATTTGGGTAAATAAACATACCACTTTGTATTTCTGACGCCAACCTCCTATTTTAGAATGTTTTAAGCAGAGATTACAAAAAATAATGTAGTATAAGGATTCATTTTCCAGTTGCAAAGAATGATGTCAGCAGCTTAAGATCACACAGAACCAATACAAGAGTTTAGGACAGGTTAAAAATGTCCAGTAAACAGAAAGAATATATTACCCGCAGTTTTGTTTTCAAATACACCTGCTACTAGTGCATTTACTTCCTAGGGCCTGAAAACAACAGGCTACTCAATGTCTTTTGCAGAACTTCTTACTTGGTGGAACATACATTCTCCATTTGAATCATAATGCCTTTGGGGAATCAGAGGGCCAATGAAATAACTTTAGTCAGGAAGACTATAAAATTTTTATACTAACAAATTACAAAAGAGGGTACAATTATGAACTAAACTGTTAAACTCATCATTCTGCCTGGATACGTGCATTGAGTGGACAGAACAACCGAACACTCCTATAAGGTAAACTGAAGCTGGAATATCAGCAGCTCCTTGGGACCCAAGTGATTCCCAGGGGCATTGCTCTTTCTCAATACCCCGTTTCTTCCGCTCTCTTGGGGCAGTGCTTCAGCCAAAGGCGCTTTGGAGAATGTAATCCACTTCCCCTTTGCAGTTGCCACTTCCACCAGCTGCTTCTCTCATTACCTTACTGTTCAGGCAGCAAAGGCCGGCCCCAGGTTCTTCTAATGATAGCAAGCACCTCATTAAAAAATCTGCCAAATTTACTTTTCCATGGAACATCACTTTTGCAGCTTTTCACGAGGCCATGAGGAAAGAAAGCATCGTGTATAAAATATGACTTCCAGAACTCTTGAAGATATTAAGAATTATTCCTACATGACTGGTGGGTGTGCCACAGTCCATAGAATGGCAGTATCTTCCATTTCCCCAAAGGAATCCCATGTACCTGTTTGCCCACAGGAGAAGGCGAGAGGACCCCACAAAGTTAGGACGTTTTCAGAAACGTCCCAAAATTAAGAGGACTTTAGGCTCTGGGGTGAATACGTTCCCATTTCCTGGTTTTGCATGTGTGCAAGGGTCACCTTGCTTTAGTCTATAACACCCTGGCAGAGAGAAAACTGGGTGTAATTCATCAAGAGTTTGGAATGTGTGAACTTTGGCGAGTTTCTTAACCTCTCTGAACCCCATTATTTATTTACTTATTTATTATTTATTTACTTATTTATTTACTTATTTGTTTATTTACATATTTATTTATTTACTTATTTACTTATTTATGTTTGGTGTGTGTATTCTGTAAAGGGGAGATAGTAATAATATAGTACCTCATTAAATCAGTTAGATTTTGTAAAGCACTTAAAACAGTAGCACAGTAAGCACTGTTTTAAGTGTTGAAGCGAATTCTCTCTTTAACAGTAAACTTTTCCGCAACAAAGTACATAAAGAGGCAAACAATGAATAAGAGACAACGATTGGAAAGTCCTTTGGAAACGATACTTATCTGGACATTGCAGAGCAAAGAGTTTTAGAAGGGCTAACTCGAGGAGGAGATTTTTAGGAGCCAGAGAATGCCCTCTGCTTTCTGAGGAAATCCCTGCTGACTTTTACCCCTGCCCCAAGTTGACAGCTGTCACATCACTAGATCCAAGGAAAAGCGCTTTCCAAGGTAGCAGCAGGCAATCCTTACCTGGGCAATCCTTTGTTAGGAAACCGAAACTCACCTTTTTATATGATGCCCACTTCGCCCACCCCCGCCCCCTGTCGCGACCCCCCCCCTCCCCTCCCTGGGCTCCTAGCTAAAATCGATCATCGTTACAACCCCATTCTCAAGGGGCAGAGCGCTAGGAAGAAGTCTTTGCTATAAGTTTAAAACCCTGAGTAACTCTGTCCCAAAGAACGGCAGGTGCCTAGACTTCGCGCCCTGCCCTTGGCCAAGACCGCACTCGGGAGCCTTCGTGAGGCCCACGCGGGACATCGGAGGCACCCACCGGGACCGCGCGGGCACAGAGAGGACGCCTGGCCACTCTCCTCGGGAAATTATTTCCCGACCTTCGGTATTGCTCTCGGAAGGGGCAGACTCACCAGGGCTCTCGTTCCCATACCCAGTTTGGGGATATTATCCTATAAAGTCTCTTTCCGCAACCTCCGCCCCTCTCCCCTCCCAGAGTAATAGTACTCGGCCCCTAAAGGGCAACCGAAGCCTGGCAGCCCCCCAAAGCAAACACACACGTGTTCCACACTTCCTCTGCCCTTTGCACGCCTCGCACCCCTGAGGTCTGACCTGCGGCAGACCTGGAGGAGCGCGTCCGTCAGATCTCAGCGCCAAGTCCAGCCTCCCGGCACGTAGTCCCGCTCCGCCTCAGCCTTAGACGGGTTGCCCCGGCAAAACTGCTGCCAAAACAGTTGCTCTCGGGTGGGGCGGGGAACCCGCCTCCTCGCATCCATCAGGCGCGAGCCCGGCACCCAGCTACAGGTCCCCTCTGCCGCGCGCGCCCCGCTCCGGCGCTGCACTCACCTGCAGCTGGGTCCCGCTGGCGTTGCCCGCGACGGCGTCCGGCCCGTCGGCAGCCCCAGTGCCGCGCAGCACCGTTATGTGCAGCGTGAGCAGCAGCAGTCCCAGCAGCAGCAGCAGCTCCGCCGCCAGGCGAACCATCCTCTTGAGACGCGCGGCTTTAGGACCCGGCGCGGCGGGCGGCGACGGCGGTGGCGCCGGGGGAGGAGGAGTCGGAGCTCCCGAGCCCGGCAGCGCGGCTCCAGCCTCGGCCCCCGCCGGGCCCCCGCTCCCCGGGCCCGCGGGGCCAGCGCTGGGCACGGCGGGGCGCGCCGGGCCGGGGGAGCAGGAGCCGCCACCGCCGCCGCCGCCGCCACCGCACCACGGCGGAGCCACGGCGGGGCCGGGGGCGTCCAAGCCGGCTGCGGAGCAAACCCCGGAGCTTCCCTGCAGCGGCGGGGACAGGGGGCTGCCCGGGACCCAGGCCGGGCCGGGGACCACCCGGCGGACAGGGGGCAGCGGGGGCGGCGGCGGGGCGGGCGCAGCCAAGCCCCCGAGCGCACATGGGCGCCCCAGATGTGGCCGCGGCGCCGCTGCTGGAGCTGGAGCGGCCGCCAGAGGAGCGCGGGGAGGAGGAGGAGGAGGAGGAGAAGGAGGAGGAGGAGGAGAAGGAGGAGGAGGGCTTCAGTGGCGGCCCGGAGTTACCTCCACGCTTGGCTCCCCCGCCCTGAGCCACTCACCCGACAAGCCACCTCACCTCCCCTCCTTCCCGGGCTACTTCGGGACCCGGGACGCGCCGCCTGGCCGCGGAGTGCTAGGGTGAACTGGCTTCAGATGGGGGCCCGGGGACACGGGGGTTGTCAGTATTTGGAAGTGACCTGGGCGCCCTTCCGGGGTCCGCGTCCAACTGCCGGGATGTGCCAAGTGTGCGCCACCTCTGCCGAAGTCGCTGTGGCCCGCGAGGGCACAGCCCTTGTGCGCACTGAAGCTCGGGGCTGTGGGTGGGTGGGGGTGCCTGAGCGAATTTAGAAACCTTTATTAACAAAGTGGAGTTGGAGTTGTGGTGATGGAGAACCGAGGGGGCGCAGGGCCAGCCAGGTGTCTGTCTGCAACTGTGCGCCCCGCCCGAAGCTGGCGCGCCTAAGAGAGGGGATGACAGAGTCGTTCCAGAAGGATCTTGACACTTGCTCCTGGACGGTGGGCCGCCCGCCTCCTGTGCACAGTTGCTCCTGCACCCGCGTGTCTCTCTGTAGAGCCTGGGAAGGGAGGCGATTCGGCTTCGCTGGGCGTGGGTCTGGTCCAGCGCGCAGGTGTCGCGGCGGTGAGCTGCTGGGGCCGGGCTCGCGGTTCCCGCGCGCAGAACTAAGGTGGACACTGCGGATAAATCTCAGCTCTGGCAGTCGCGGGTCTGGGGGCTCATCCCGGAGGCGCCGCGCCCGGAGGGGACCTGGGGGCTGCAGACGCACAGCCGCGGTTCCTGGGCCGCCGCCTCATGACCGCTCTGCAGCCTCGGGCTCCCGCGCGCCGCTCATGCCTTGCAGGGGTAGCTGGCGAGTGAAGGGGGCTTGGGTCAGGCAGAGGGCGCGGGTTCCTCTCCTCCGATGCAGGAACAAACTGGGTCCCTCGGTGGGCTCAGATCACTGCAGTGGCACCGCGCATTTCTCTCCCTCCGGGTATTGCTGTGGCTCCTGCCTTCCAGAAGTGGCTCGGAGTGGCAGGCGCGCTGTACGCCTGGTGCCTTTTATACTGAGCTCCCCCCGCCTCCCACCGGGTTTCCTCCTCCCCTCGGCGCCTTTGCCCGCCCAGCCCTTTCCTCTCCGCTTGCGGAGCCCTCCATCCTGGCGTTCGCGCACCAGCATTTCGCAAATTTCCAAGCCCATCTCGCACCCAGTGCCCCTGGGATGGGTCCTCCCGATTCTCCCTTGGTGACAGATGTTAAATAAACAAACCTTTCTGGCCGGTTTGACTTTCTCCCCCTCCGCCCGGATTCTGCCCTCTTAATCCCTGTGCTCCAAACTAAGGAAATATTCTTAATTCAACCACCTTTCAACGACTTTAATTGATTTTATGAACATCTTTATGCGCAAGACACCTCAGCCAAGTCTTACCCAAATTAAGACAAGAAACACCTTCATCATCACAAAAGTTCCACAGTCACGGTGGCATTTTGCAGAATTTAAATAGCAATGGTTGAGGTATGGAGTGCTGGTTGGGTTTATTTATGTCCAGGGAAGGAAGGGCTAGTTGCCACTTTAAAGATGCCTTCATCATCTTTAAAATTCTAACCAGTTCTAGCATCTTATTAATAAATTGGCAGCTGCTTATTAAGCACGAAATTTATTTTCCTTTTCAGTGTTTCTTTTTGTTTGTTTTTGGAAGGGGGCCGAGGGATGTTTGGAGGGAGTGCTTGCTTTGGATTTTTAGGCAGCCAGTCCTGTGAGGCAACTTACTGCAATCTCCAGGCTCTAAAAGGCCAATAATTGTCAACTAGAGCGCTGGGGGATCATTTGAAACCATAGACTGTCCGTGGTTCAGATGGGAGATCAAAGAGAGGATCCCAGCCGCTTTCAGATCCCACAAGGATCCTCCAGTGCGTTTTTTAATTAGAATCGCTTAGAGGGGGCGGGGCAGGAGAGTCAGCACAAGGATGGAATATATAAATTAAGATGGCAAACTAGACAGAGTTTAGGGCTGGCTCTAACCCCTGAGTGCCAGATTGTGAAGTGGCGCACAGGGACAAATGACTTTCCTATTGCCCGAGGCAGGCTGTTCTAAATTAGAATCCAGGCACTGCTGTGTCCTGCGTTTTCATCACACACAGTCCCCACATGTGAACCTCAACTGCCTCTCCTCTCATCTCAAGTTAACATTTTTGGATCCTAAGGAAAAATAACTTAAAAAAAAACTCTGGAAAGAAATCCTCGCAGTGAGTGTAAATTCTTAAAAATTTGTAAAGGGAGAGTTGGAGATCAAAGTCTTTGTAAGATGTTGTAAAAATTGTAAATTGATTTTTGGGGACAGAAGTCTTTATAAAATGTTGAACAAATGCACGAGTGACTGCTCTTAAAACTCCTTCACGCTGTGAGATCCAAATTCCAGGTGAGTTTATGTTCTAGTAAGCACCCATAACTAGTATCTGTAAATGCCCGGGCTCTGTGACTGAGCTGTCAAACCAGTCTGCCAGCACGGCTCTGCTTTTGAGGAGATGGGGAGCACGGGCTTACAATTTTTGTGGAAAAAGAATGACAAGTTTCAAAGCCTAAACAAATTAAGTTTCAAGTATATTTATGAAATGTTACCAATAGCTGATGAAAGTCTTAAAGATCCTACCTCCTTCAGCGTTCCAACAGCACCGTCCTTATGTCTTTATTATCGATCTTACTGCCTAGTAAAAAGTCTGATTGTATGTCTGTCTTCCCATCAGACCGGGATCATGTGGAACATGTCAGAGCGTATCTCCCACCCACACCCCACCCTCCACCCCTCCAGTATCCAGTTTTCTTCTTCCTGGGTTCACAGCTAAAGAAACATTTTTTTCAGCAACACTTGAGTCTAGGTGGGATGGTGAAGAATTCTGGTCCTTCTTCATCTGGCCATGAAACATCCTGAGTGACCATCTACACACAACTTCCTCTTTCCTTTCTACATGGCGAAGGAAGGACTCTGAGGTGTAAGGAGCCCTATTCTCTGAGCTATGATTCAAAAGAGAATGACTGGACCAGGAATGCCTTCACTTACCCTTGCATGGTGAGAAATAAAACTTTGTTGTTCAAGGCACTGTGATCTTGGGATGTTTGCTTTAGCAGCTAGTATCACCAGTCCTGACAAGTAGCACATTCTTCACGCAGGGACACCTGCCTTATCATTAACATATTTCTAGACCTGAGCACAAGGCCTTCCATCTAGTAGTTGCTCAATCACTGTTTGTTTAATGAATGTAATGACTATGGTCCTTATTTAGACCCTACTCGATGAATGAATTCTCTTGAGAGTGTTCCTACTATAAGTGGCTGACCTACAAATATTAACTCTTCTGTCATTTGACTGTACTATTCCCTCATAGATTTTGTCTTGTATTATTCATCAGTGGCCCCTTTATCTTGCAGACAAGATTATTTGACTGGAATATTTGGAGAAAGTAAAAATAATTAACACACCACAACACCTGTAGTAAATATCATTGAAGAGAACCTTATAGCAAGGATTTTATTGTTTTTACATTTTTTCCCCTAAAATCAGTTGCAGGGCAGCAAAGAGTAGTGTTAGTGCAATCTTTAAAATACAACTTTTTATAATATATATTATACTTTTAAATATATACAAAAGTAAAGAGAATAATATAATGAATTATTACAGACCCATAACCCAGCTTCAACAAAACTCAAGGCCAATCTTGTCTCATCTATATTATCATACACTTCCTCCCTCTGAGATTATTTTGAAGCAATTCCATGCATCATATAATAATTTCACTTGCATCTCAAAAGGTAAAGGTGAACTTCCCCAGGCTCAATGAAAACAAACTTAAACACATAAAAATGTTTTTAAATTAAACACATGCCTACTGTATGTGAGCTTTAAAACAGATTCGAGAAGTCAAACTAGAGATTTTTTTTTTCTGGGTGTAAAATGATTTACAGTTAGGGATTATGGTGGAGGCTGTTATGTGTTCACCAAAACTTGTTTTCTCTTCTTCCTGGACGTATTGATAAACTATATTTGCCAATATCCTGTGCATTTAGATACAGCCATGTGACTGGGTTCTGGCCACTAGAATATGGGTGGAAGTGATGTGTGTCATTTACATACCTAGCCCATAACAGTATCCTGTGCACGATCTCTCTCTTTTCACCTTGTCTGCTGGCTGGATGTTTCTGCCCTAAGTGGCCTTAGATCAATGATCAGCCTGGCTCCTAGGAGCAGAGCCCTTACCCCCGCCCTGCCTCTGCCCAGAACACCCTGGCTGGGCTATTGCGTGATTGAGAAATAAACTTTAAAAACGTTTGTGTTAAGCCACCAAGGTTTTGAGGTTTGTTACAGGAGCTTACATGACTCTCACAAATATAAGCTGGTAATGTTCTGGGAGGGAGGGTTGGCAAATCTTTTCTTTAGAGTGCCTGATAGCAAAGCTTTTTGTCTCTGTGGGCTTTGAGGTCACTGTCACAACTGCTCACCCCCACTGTTGCTGCTGCAGTGGGAAAGCAGTCAAAGAAAATACGTCAGCCAATGGGTGTGGCTGTTTTAATAAAACTGTGTCCACAGACAAGCAGCTGGACCATATGACTCGGTTTGCCAATCGCTGTTCTAACAGACTGACACAAGCCACCACCTCATCTCAGATGCCGTATGTGAAGGAATTATTGCAAAGTGGGGTTGGATGGATTCTACTTACTAGCCATGGAACCTCTCGGGCGAGTGATTTTACCTCTTTGAGTCTGTTTCCTCACCTCTAACTTGGAGCTAAGAATGTCTACTCTAGGGTTGTTGCGAAGTTCAAATATTACTCCCACAGTAGGACAAGGTGAGTAGGTCCAGTTCTTTCTGTCTATTGGATGAGGAACTCCGTATTGTGCGCCTGAGGAGAGGAGCGTGTCTGTCTCATTCATTCCTGAATTCACATAGCAGATGCTCCATAAATATTTGATCAATGGATGCAACTTTTAGAAAACTGCTGTAAGGAGTCTTAGAAGTAAACTCTAAGCCCTCAGGGAGAAATACAAACAAACAAAAAGCCCGAAGTGTTGTTCCATTAGAGTCCTTTGAACTATGAAGGGCTCACAGTGCTCAGAAGTGAGAAAATCACCACCCGGGAGGCTCAAAGGCGCTCTCAGGGGCTCCCACCCCTGCAGCCACAGCGAGGCTTGTGGGACACCTGGACCATCGCTTCCTGGTGCTCTAACTCACCCACAACACATGTGAAGATAGAGGGGAGGCTTGTGGCTCTTCACTTCGCCCTAAAAGCCCCTATATGTACAAAGAACCCAAAAGACCACTGTGTATATGGCCTGAAGAGGCGGAAAACCTTTATTCTGGAGTGAGGGATGTCCTTCCCAGGCACTGGCTGGAGGGGCAGGGAACTAGGACTGGCTTTTTGAAAAGGTTTGTGACAGTTCTTCCTTACGGGGCAGGGCCCTTTACTACATTTCCAGTGTGATATTGAAATAGGATGTCCTGCTAGTCACCTGACCTATTCTGCAAGTAGCTGGCCCTTGAAGACCTCAGCTGTTTCATAGAGGCCACTCTTTTGCTTTTGCATTGCTATACAGGCAGTCCTTGGGTCACATCCAAGATCCACCTACATAAGCACCTACGTCACTCACGTGGAGCACAGACACAGCAGTAATGAAGTGAAACAGTAAAAAAAATTTAAAAGAAAGATAACAATTCCTGACCTTTACTTGTGGTAAATAAATAATAAAATCATAAAGCACATATGTACATATGTCGAAATGATGAAACTTTTTTTTATATAAATAAATGGGAGATGGCCATGTAACCACGAAACCACTTACGTCAAGTCCGACGTAACCCGAGGACTGCCTGTACTTATTTTTGTGCAAATTCTGGAAAGCAAAATCTCAGGGACAGTTATTGCTGGAGGAGGAAAATGCATCATCATGATAAGATTGTATGTTATACAATATACTTCATATAAGTCCTTTTAAAACTCCGAAAACTAATTTCTAGGCAGGAAGAGAGCACATTGTTCAGTCAGAATTGAATCTCAGAGTTGGATGGGGCCTGTAGAGCTCACCCAGCTTCCTTTTACAGATGAGGAAACGGAGGCCCAGAGAATTAAGTAGACATTTTCAGTTTTGCAGAGGGACTTAGTGTCAGCACCAGGTTCCCCAACTCCCAAACCAATGCTCTTTCTATTTTTCAAGGTAAACCTTTAAAAATTAAAGTATGACTTACATATGGTAAAGAATACATGTCCTAAGTTTATAACTCAAAGGAATTTTTACTACTCGGATGAAGAAATAATATGTAACCAGCACCCCAAAAGCTAATTATCCAAATGTAACCAATATGATGGCTTTTATCACCATACATTGGATTTGACTTTAGAAAAAACTATATAATTTGAGTTTTATAGTACACGTATCCCTTTTGTATCTGGCTTCTTATGTTGTCTTCTATCCCTCTCCACAACTTCTATTTTGAAAATATTCAAAGTAACAGAAAGGGTGCAAGTATAATCGAATGAACACCCATACATCACTGGGGTCAGTTGTACAAATAGCCACAGTTTTTCCTTCATTGTATCACGGCCCCTTGCCACCTGACTTTGCAGCTTCTCCCACCACAATGTGGGGCATCCTCAAGCAGCCTGGCATGCTTTCTCTCTCTGTCTTGGAACTTTGCCACTTTCATATGAATAAGCCAGGGCTACCCTGCTGGAGGAAAAGAGACAGGGTCCCAGTCAACTGTAGCCAGCATCCAGCCTATGTCTAGAAGTAGATCCAGCCAGCTGACCTGCTGCTGATCAGAGACACACAAAGAAACCCAGCAGGGACCTCACAGAAACCACCCATCCGGGTGAGCTCAGCCTGAATAGCATGATTAGCTACATAAATGGTTGCTGTTGTGTGGGGTTTGTCATACAGTAAAAACTGATCATTCTACCTTTCACCCCAACTACTTCAGCATAGTTCTTCTAAGAATAAAGAGATTCTCCTACGTCATCACAATATAATTAGTTATCATGTTCAGGACATTTGACATTGATACAATAATATCTAATTTACAATCCATATTCAAAATGTTCTAATCATCCCTACAATATCATTTACAACTGTTTGGTTTTCTATCCAAGATTCAGGTGAGAATTACTGTATTTTAAAAACTGAGATATAATTCGCTTATTAGATTAGTTTTAGATATACTAGGTATATTAGGTTTAGGTAAATGATTCAACAATTTTATTTTATTTATTTATTTATTTTTAAAATAAATTCCTATTGATTTCAGAGAGGAAGGGAAAAGGAGAGAGAGATAGACACATCAATGATGAGAGAGAATCATTGATCGGCTGCCTCCTGCACGCCCCCCCCCCCACTGGGGACCAAGCCCCCAATCCAGGCATGTGCTCTTGACCAGAATCAAACCCGGGACCCCTCAATCCACAGGCCGACACTCTATCCACTGAGCCAAGACAACATTTTTACATATTGCAAAATGATCACCGTAATAAGTCTAGTTAACATCCATCACCATAAAATAGTCACTGTGCCATACATTATGTCCCCATAACTTATTTATCTTTTAACTGGAAGTTTGTACCTTTTGACCACTTTACTTATTGCACTTAATTGTCATTGTCATGTTTCTTTATGTCTGTCTTGAACAGTCTCCATCTTCTCCCCACATTTTACTTTTGGTGTCTGGTGTCATTAACTTTTTTTTAAAAAAAATCTAGGCCAGTTGATTTTGCAGAATGCCGTCAGTTTATACTTGCATGATTGCTTTCCCAGGATTAATGTTGGGCAGGATACTACCTGGATAATGTTGTGTTCTCAATGCATCACTTCACAGGTCCACGATGCCACTTCGCCCAGTTGTCGGGAACTCTCAAGGTGCAGAGTCTTGAGGCACTTTTATGAGGTTAAGTGGGAAGAGTTCTTAATGGAAAATATGTTGGGGTGTTATATTTTTCTTTTGTGGAAAGAAAGGAAACATGACTTCACCTAGTTTCCAGGAATCTACTCTACTTTATTCTAAGTTGTCAATCTTGTCCCATTCCTTCTGGACAGTGGGCTATGACTGTATTAGAGGGTGACTTTCCTCTATGAATCAGTTATTTTTTTATTTGCTCTCATAGAAAGTTGTTATCAATTCTTTCTTAATGATTCTTTTTGTGGTTGTTAGAAAGCTGGGCTTGGTGTAAAAAGGAGAAACAAATTTGTTATTAATCATAATTTTCTTCAGTGATTTAAACATAGTAAAACATTCACTTTATGATGCATTTTTAAGGCAAATAATCTAAATATATGTAGGAACATTTAAAAAGCTCAGTCAAATGAAGAAAAAACTCCAACAGATTGGAAATACCAACTCTTTTCTCACAACTAAAGGGCAGTTAAAATAATCTTTTTAACAGCTCCAGGTGAGGTTGTGTCTGAAAGAAAGCAAAAACTGGTAAATTTGCATTCAGAAGTGAATTTAATAACAGCAGTTCCTCAGCAGAAAAACATCAGACTGACAACTTGAAGTGCGGCATCAGAGATGTCTCCACTCAGAATAGTTTTGTGACTGACTGGTTCTCACATCTTTACTAATAAACACAAGATCTCGTCACCAATGCTTGTGGCAGGATTTCACAATGATTGGGGGTGGAGTACCTCATTTGTGAGCCAGATGTGTCCAAACTGAAATCTGAAGATTCTCACTTGGTAAACTCTAAACAGGATGATGAAAGTTACATGAGAAATGGCCTTGTGAAGGAATAAGCATGAAAGAACTGTTTACATATCCTTGGAGCTCAAATTTGGGTGGTTGTTATTTTACAAAGGGTGAGATTTTCCTTTATTTCCTGGTGTCTAACTTAGTTCTGAAATCATAGTTCAATTTTATCCATAAGCAGCAAACAAAAAGCAGTGTTTTGGAATAAAGATTTTATTGATTGGGAATATGAATGCCAAACGATACTTGAATGGGATGTTTTGGTTACTCACAAAGACTGAAGGATAAAGTGTTCTCACACTTTGTTTGGTGTTGTATATGATTAAACAACATGTGAGGGTAATATGAAACACAATGATATTGGAAATATTTTTATATATGTATTAGTCAGGGAAGGTAATTTTGGCTGTCATAACAGTCCAAGAATGTTCAATGTCTTAATACAATAAAAATTTATTTCTTGAAAATTTGAATATTTTGATTTTCAAAGGGAAGTCTTCCTTTGATTAAGGGACACAGGATTCTTTTATTTATTGGCTATGCATTTTCTATAACCTTCTTCCAGCAGACAAGGGAAGGGAGAAGAGTATATGGAGGCTTGCTTAGGAAGCTGTAAGGCCAGACCACATGCTATGAACTAAAGCTCAGTCATAAGGCCCCAGCCAACTGCAGGAATGACTAGGAAATATAGAATTCTCATGTGTTTAGGAGGAAACTAAAATGGGTATGCTAAACGCTCAATTTTTTTTTGCACATTGAATCACCTCTGCCAAAACACCGCTCATTTTCATCAGTATGTGAACAAAAGTATATAATGTCACGAGTGGACCAGAGCATGGGCCAACACATTTTTTTTCTATCAGGGCTAGAGAGTAAACATCTTTAGGTTTGTGGGACAGGAAGAAACATTAAGGACATCATGTATATAATAAGCATTTACTTATTTAGCTCGGAGGCTATACAAAAAGAGATAGTGTGCTGGGTGTGGCCTGGGGGCCATAGTTTGCTGACCCCTGGACTAGAGAAACTCTAAATTTTAGAGCTTAGAGTCTAAAAGGAAATAGTTGGCACTGCAGGATTTTCTGTTTCTCAGATTCTTTCCTAAGTGGATTTTGACTTTGGTTGAGATTTTTCAAATGACCATATGTATAAAATTATATGAGAATATAAACTTAATTGAGGTTACAAAGATTATGCAGAATAAAACAACAGTTACATTCTTAGGACATAGCATGTAAAATAACATTTATTATAAGCTAACAGTAATTAGGAAGTTATCTATATATATAAAAGCCCAGCGACCTGAACGGTGGAATGACCACAAAGACTGGAACGACCGGTGACTATGACGCACACTGTAACAGCCAACCAGCCTGATCTGGGCACCAATCGGCCCCCCTACCCCGACTGGCCCGGCCCCCAATTGGCCCCTAACACCCCCATCAGGGGCGGGGCCAGCCAGCCAACTGCCCACAGCCCCTCTCCCCCACCAGCCCAGCCCGATGGGCCCCTATTGGGGCGGGCCAGCCAGACCCCACCTGTGTGCGAATTTGTGCACTGGGCCTCTAGTATTTTATAATAATAAAGCTATATCCTATATAATAAAAGGGTGATATGCAAATTGATCCTAACGGCAGAGCGACCAGGAACGACCAGTCACTATGATGCTCACTGATCGCCAAGAGGCACACGCTCAATGCAGGAGCTGCTCCTGGTGGTCAGTGTGCTCCCACAGGGGGAGCTCTGCTCAGCCACAAGCTGGGTTGACGGCTGCGAACACAACGGCAGTGGCAGGAGCCTCTCCTGCCTCCTCAGCAAAACTAAGATGTCTGACTGATGGCTTAGGCCCCCAGGGAGTGGGCCTAAGCTGGCAGGTGGACATCCCCCGAGGGCTCCTGGACTGTGAGAGAGTAAAGGTTGGACTGAGGGACCCCCCCCCCCCGCAAGTGCACAAATTTTTGTGCAACGGGCCTCTAGTGTTATTATAAAAGGGTTCATTTCTGCAACATAATCCTCAGATACACCATGCTATTTTATTTCCAGGTCACTTTATCTGTAATGATTTTATTTAATGAGAGTCATCTAGCACTTCAGTTATCTCAAACACTCAGTTGTTGCTTTTCTCTTCGCTCTTCCTTCTTTCTCTCTCTTTTTTTTGTTGTTAATCCTCACCCAAGAATATTTTCCCATTGATTTTTAGAGAAAGTGGAAGGGAAGGGGAGAGGACGAGAGGCAGAGAGAGAGAAACATCAATGTGAGATACATCAATTGGTTGCCTCCTGCATGTACCCAATTGGGGCCAGTGATTAAGCTGCAAATGAGGTACATGCCCTTGACCTGGAATTGAACCTGGGGCCCTTTAATCCTCAGGTCGATGCTCTATCTACTGAGCCAAACTGGCCAGGGCTTCCTTCTCTTTTTGTTTTAGAATGGTTACTTTTCCTGTATATTGTATCACTGGGTAATAATATTAAGCAGATACTGGAGTCATGGAATGGTCCATGCAGAGCCACATAGATAGGTGTCTGTTTGGCCTGACCATATCAGTTCTGACCCATGGTATGGTGAGGCATAAGATTTTGTATATCATTTAGAATAAGAAAATATTACAAATCAAAGAAAGTACTGCAAAAATGTGGTTTATAATATAGGATTTCACTAACGAATAGAAGATACCTGTTGTGGCTTTTGATATTTTTTATCAAGCAGTTTTGTGACTCAAGTATTATGTTTTCACTGTTGAAAACATGGAAAATTATAAAAGAAGGAAATTGAAATTATACACATATTTATCACCTAAAGATGATCACTGTTAGCCTTTTGTATAATTCTTTTCAGTTTATATATACACAAGCACACACCAAACACACACACACACACACACACACACACACACACATACAGTTCACATACCTACGTTTTTACATAGTTTGGGGACATAATAGAAACCATATTGTATATGGTGATTAAAAATCTTCTAAGAGAAAACTTTTAATGGTTACAGAATATGAACGTGTATAAATATATCATAATGTACTTAGCCTAACCTCTATTTTTGAACACTTACATTGTATAAAGTTTCCTTAATTAAAATAACATTAACAGAGGTATACCCAACAAAATGAGCACTTATATCAACAAAAAGACACGTGTAAGAATATTCATAGCAGCTTTAGTCTTAATAGTCTACAGCTGGACACAATCTGAATGTGTGTCAATTTTAGAACAGATAAACACATTTTGATATATCCATACAATAGAATACTAATATTCAATGGGAAAGAACTAATGACTGGATGCTGCTAGTAATAATATGGGTGATTCTCACAGATATAATGTTTACTATAAAAAGTAGATATATCCCGGCTGGCATGGCTCAGTGGTTGAGCATTGACCTATGAACCAGGTGGTCATAGTTGGATTTCTGGTCAGGGCACATGCCTGGGTTATGGGCTCGATCCTCAGTGTGGGGTGTGCAGGAGGCAGCCGACCAATGATTCTCTCTTATCATTGATGCTTCTATCATTCTCTCTCTCTCCCTTCCTCTCTGAAATCAATAAAAAACCTTTTTAAACAAAGTAGATACAAAAGAATACATTCTGTATCATTCCATTTAAAGTAATAAGCACAACTAATCTAAGGTGACGAAAGATATTGGGAGGGGAGCAGACTGGGATGGAGCCCAAGGAAACCTTCAGAGTACTAGAAGGGCTCTATATTTTGAACTGTGTGCTGGTCCATATATATGTAAGAAGTAATTGAGCTGTACACTTCATATAAGACTTGTGTACTTTCTGTAAGGTGTACCTCAATAAAAAATGGGAATAAAAGTACTCTGTGATACATCTTTGAACTTAGGTTTTGATTATATTTCTTACACATTCCTTAGTATAATCTCATACATCCTAAAAATACTATATTGAATTAAGTAACATATTTTTTCTAAAAGTCTATGATCTCTTTTTCTGTCACAGATCTCTATTTCTGTTATCCCATAAGTTAAAGGGCAGAATTTATCAGGTAATGCTAATAGTGTTTAGATTTGTCAAAAGATAATAAGTCAACGGGGAGTCAGGACTAGAACTCTTTTACTCTTCTTTGGATTTCTTATGTTTCAACAGTGTTGAATATATGAAATCTGAATCAAAAGTCAATGTAATTAAAGATGTTGTTTACAAAAAGTTCACAATAGAATTCTTTATCTTGTAAAATTTTCTAGTACAAATCAATTATGATACAATTAATAAACAATTATTTTACATATTCAAGGATGTTGTTAGTTTACAAAGTAAGACAATGTGCATCCCATAGTACGTATCTGCTATGATAGTGTTGCTTAACAAAAACACCAAAATGTCAGTGGATTACAATAACAGATTTTTATTCACACTCATAAACTTGCAAATCAGCTGTGGTTTCACTGACCTTGGCTGGTCCAGGATGGATTATGGTCAGTTTCAAGTTTGTTTCCATGTCTGCATTCAAAGACTGAAGCTAACAGAACAACAATGTGTGGAGAATGGAAACTCCAAAAGGCCTGCCCAACCACACGGGCACATTTGTTGTTCCACCTATTTATGTGTTCACTGGTTGCTTCTTATATGAACCCTCAAACTTGGCCTATCAGGACCATACAGGCACATTTAAAGCTTCAACTCATGTCACATCCACTTACATCTCATTGGCCAAAGCACCATAATTAAGCCCAACATCAGTGCATTAGGGACAGGGAAGACTGGGCTGAATACACTCCATCTATATTAGTACCTACTGCTGCATAACAAACAACCCTAAAACTCATTGCCATAAAACTATTTAAACTTACTATTTCTCACAAGTTCATGAGGTGGTTTGGGTGGCTTTACTCATCTAGGCTGTTCTTACTCATGCATCTGTGGTCAGGTGGCAGGTATCTGGACACCGGATGAACTGGTGTCATCTTAGCTCTTTTCCGTCTGGTGTCTTATTCTCCAGCAGGATAGCTTGGACTTGTTCTCATAATGGTGGCAGGGTCCAAAAGAGAATGAGACCCGTAAGGCTCGCGAGCCTATGCTCAGAACAGGTACAATATCACTTTTGCTGCATTCTGTTGTCTAAAGTGTCACAAGACCAGCCCAAACTCAAAATGTGAGCAGTGTCTGAAAAGACACATGGCAGAAGGTATAGATAAAGGGAAGAGCAGGAAATTGTGAGTGGCTTTGCCATCTTCCATAAAGACTACGGTGCAGGGTGTAAGGGTGAAAAGGGAAGGAGCATCTGTATTTTAGAAAAACAGAAAAAATATTTCAACTTTGTTAATTCAGTTTCAACTTCGCTTTTCTCTAACAGAGGTTAAAAAAACAAACACTATTCTGCGTTGCTTATCTTATGTTGCGATCCTACTGTGTGCTGTTCAAAATCATTGTCATCACCAGATTATAGTTTTTGTCAACTTATGACCTTAGTCAGGCTCACAGTGAGACTTTGAGGAACTTATTCACTAATGTCCTTTATGATGGCAGAGGAAGGTGACACATAATACTAATTTTTTTTCTCCATATTTTCAGTGCTCATCACTCAATTAACTGTAGGAAGAGACTTCCTGATGAGAGAAACTGGTATCTGAGTAAATTGTGGTAATGAATAAAATTGTGTATATAGGGTGTGAATTTTATTCTCATGTCTTTTTCTCTCCCAAGTCTCTCATTTCTCCCTTGGATGTCTTTGAGGGGACCTGTGGTGGATTGCATGTGGGTAAGCAATTCAGGTCCCTTTCCTGGAAATTTTATTGTTCAAAGCCACTGAGTTTTAGGGTGATTGTTGTTAAGTTAGCTGATTCCTACTCCCCAACCAGCACTGATCTATCCACCTGTAAGAAATCATTGTTCACTGTGTTAAGCTACTTGGAATTCAGAGGTATTTCTTTTATCCGTTAGAGTTACCTGTCTAATAAAAATATGCCACCCTTAAAATTAGAACATATCCTTCTATTTGTTACCAAAGCTTACCTCGGTACCTCCTGTGAGCCATATGCCACACTTTGGAAACATAGCTACGATCAAAATTCCCATTTTACTAGTACAGTCAGAGAAATTGAGCTCTAGAGAAGGGAGGTGACACCACGTATGCACAGTGAGTTAGAGCAGGGACTCAAGCTTGAATCCAACATGCCCACGCTCCAGACTGGCCATGTTCCAGGGCCTCTGGCCATCTATTTTGTCTCCTCGGGGTGATGAAATCGTAACAGACACCGCCAGTGTCCCACATTGCCTTGGCATCAGTGACAGACGACAAGGACTGTCCACTTGGATCACTTGCACTCTGCTTGCAGGTGCTCTTTGGTCACGGGAGTGCCTCCCGCCTGCATGCAGGGTCGGATGCCCTGGGAGCTGCCTCCACCAATGCTCACACCGGAGTGGGTGGGAAAATATCCCCATTTTCTTCCTTCAGTACTTGTGATTGTCTCCAAACAGGTCTTCAGAGTGATAACTTGCCCATTAACACCGCTTCTCTTGGCTCCTTGCCTCTCACTCTCACTCTCACTTCTCCCTCCTCCACATAACAGGCAGAGAGCTTGAGGGAAGATAAACATTGAACAGACACCGGGATTGGACAAGGGACAGACTAGAGGGTTTCAGGCAAAAGATTCATCACGTAAAATAGTCTTGGAGGTGGGAAAGGGCTTGGCATGCCCAAGGCTTAGAAATGAGGCCCGTGTGGCTGCGGCAAGTGGGTGGGTGGTGGGGGAAGCTCTTAGAGAGGTGGGCATGGGCCAGATCCCTAAAAGGCTTGACTTGATCCTAAGAAAAATGGAAAGCCAACAAAGGTTCTTAAGCAGAGGAACCACTAAATCTGATTTATGTTTCTGGAGTCCAATAACAGACCTTTCCACGAACCAAGGCATTGGCCCTTGGGGGCAGGAGACAGCATCGGTACCCAACAGGTCCACTTCTGAGCTCCCTGTAAGGGGAGGAGGGGCCTGGTGGTGTCCAGTGCCTCCACGTTTGGTGACCAACCCCCTGCCCTGTGCCTTCCATTTTCACCATGGTCGTCTGTCCTTCTTTCAGTCAGAAAGTGTTGACAGAGGTGGCCCTGGATGGGTAAAGGCACCCCACTGTTTTCTAAACTGACACCTTGGGCCCTATTCTATCTTAAAACCCTTAAGCTCCCAGCAGACTCATATCAAATCCAAAGTGGAGCTAATTCCACTGGGAAGAAAATATGAGCCATGATTAAAAAGGCCTCCCCCCGCACACACACACACACACTTTCCCCAACACAAAATAAATATCCTTGCACCACACTCCGTTAAAATTATTAAGAGGCTCCAGCAATATTTCCATGCCCAGGGGAAGAATTCTATTACAAAGGTGGACAAAGTGGGCCCTTGAAAACTCCAACAAGGGATCCTGGAAACGGCGGGGGAAACTGAGATGTGGATGTAAAATAATTGACCATAAGTGGTCCAGACAAGCCCAACAGCTCAGCCCTCTGAGGGGAGTCTCTGTCACCCCCTTCCCGTCAAAGGTGGGGGATTCTGTTGTGAAAGCAATTAGGCTGTTTGAGACTTGGGACTAAGACGTCTCAAAAATAAAATAAAACTATGGAAATCCAAAACCAATCAGGACTCAAAAGGCTGATTAAACCTGTCTTTGAATGTATAGATGCTGGAGTAATATTATTTGAGGTATTATATTCATGAGGATTCTGGGAAGTCTTACGGTGTTATTAAAGTTTTATGCGAAACGATTCCGCAAAGCTGTTGTGGTGTGAGCCAGTGTGACGAGCACTTGGGTAAACACTGTTTTCCTCTGAAAGGCACCTTTACTGTAGTTTCAAAATGGATTTAAATGAGTTGGGTCAGAAAGTGTTTTAAAAGGTGAACTTATCCTTGTAGGCTTTGCATTTCTTAGCCCGAAGCTTCCAGCCCCCACTGAAGGTTGAAAAGATGGTTTGACAGTACAAATTACTTTCTTTGTTTTCTGTTTAACAGAGCTTGAAATGTTCATAGGTGTATACACTATTTTTTTAAACTCAGTCTCTATAAGTTGTGGCATTGGGAGGAAGAGTCCAATGGCTATAAAAAATGTATGATTACATCACTGCTAATAAAAGTGCAAGGATTGATCATGTTAACTGTATCAAATAATTGCTTTTTCATATAATTTAATATTCTTTTAATCCATAAAGGCACATTTTATTATAATAGACCATTATTTCAAGTGCAGTTCAAATGCAAAAAACCCTTTCAGTATATAAACAAGATACAAAAGTTTGATCTGTGCACTAAGCTGAGTGTTTGCATATGAAATAGATACATGTACATACGTATCTTCACAGAATTGTTGAAAGGGAAATTTTACTCCATTTTTATATACTTAACTTTAGGGAAATGTTTCAAATGGTCACATTACCTACATAATAACCTTCTCTGTGCTCCAGTTTTCCTCATAAAGTGGCTGCAATAGTTGTAGCTACTTGTGGGGTTGTTGCAGGTATTAATTCAGTAAATAAAGAATCTAAACAGTGGCTGGCATTCAATACATGTTGCTTATATTTCCCAACCCCCTAGCACCCAGTTATTGAGCATGTCGCTAATTCCTTCTTGATGAGTATTCTGTCTGGTAAGACAGATCTTTTCTGGATTTTGAATAAGATATGCTACTCTTGGCCCGGCTGGCATGGCTCAGTGGTTGAGTGTCAACCTATAAACCAGGATGTCACGGTTTGATTCCTGGTCAGGGCACATGCCTGGGTTATGGGCTCAATCCCCAGTATGGGGTGTGCAGGAGGCGGCCGATCAATGATTCTCTCTCATCATTGATGTTTCTATCTCTTTCTCCCTCTCCCTTCCTCTCTGAAATCATACAAATATAGTTTTTTAAAAAGAGAAGATATGCTACTCTTGGTAGCATTTTAGGAATTCTTATGAGATCTGGGTGTTACATTTATTTCATTTTTTAATCAATTGACAATGTTTAAAGATGTGTACTAAGACAAGTAGCTATGACATGGAAAAATCAAAATGGCATTGAATTAAGTGTTGCCATCCACATAGTTACTCAAATTTCTACTTTCCTTCACCCTACCCATCAACAAAGTCTACTGATTTTCAACCTCTAAAACACATCTGAAAGTTACCAACTTCTCATCCCCAGCACCTGCCCCTCAGCCAGACCTCCCTCAGTTCTCATTAAGGTGCCTCATTTTCACTCTTGCCCTTTTTCAATCCCTCTCTCCCATAGTAGTAGGACTAATTGTGTTGTATGTTTTCAGAATATATTAACTTTATTTTTCCCCATTCTTTTTAAACAATTACTTTATTAAGTTGTGATTGACATACAAAAAGCTGTACATATTTAATGTATACAACTTAATGAGTTTGTAGATAAGTATATGTTTGTAAAGCCATCACCACAATCTATGCCATAAACATATCCATCATCTCCAAAAATTTTCTTCCACTCTTTTTATTTATTATTATTGTTTCTTTTAATAAGAACACTTACAAGATTTACCATCTTAGACATTTTAAATTATATAATATTATTAACTATAGATACTATACGTATAGTGGATCTCTAGGATTTATTCATAGGAATGATTTTTTTAAACAGCAAATGAAGTCATATCACTCCCATCTTAAAAGCTATGCAGGGTTGTGCATTGTGCTTAGAATAAAATGCAAGTGCCTTGCCATGGCCCACAAGACTCTATAAGATCTGTTCATTGCCTGTTTGCCCCACTTCATTGTGGACCATTTTCCCCCTGACTTCCTAAACACCAGGCTCATAGTTCTTCTGACAGTTCCTGGATCACAGCCATACTTTTCTGTCTTGGGGCCTTGGCATAATTCTGCTCTTTGGATCATGTCCAACTTCCTCATTCCCTAAAACCTAGCTGCTTTTTGTCCTAAAGATTTTAGCTAAGGGACCACCTCATCAGAAAGGTCTTCCTTGATCATCCTATAGAAAATAAGTCCCTCCTCTTTTATTTGTCTTCACCACAGGTCTAGATTTCTTTTTTCATTTATTGCATTTTTGTGCCATATGTAAATGTGTATTACTTGTTAATTTACTTGTTTTTATCTAGTTCCCCAGCTGGACTGTATGGTCCATGAGCTCCGGGGCCATATCTGTCTTGTCTTATGGGAGTGGGTCCAATGCCTAGCACAGTGCCGGGTGCATGGTGGGAATGCAGTAATATTTACTGAATGAAAGATGGAAGTGTGGCCATGCCAGAGGTTTATTTTTCAGTGAAATGCAAGCGAAAATAATACTCATTTTAGGTTTTTTTTTTTTTTTGACAGGATAACAAGAATTTATTGCCCAATACTTTCCTGTATGTTTTCCCACTTTTATGTCTTTACTTGTCCGTTTCTTTTATCCCAGCATACCTGTTGCTCCACTACCACCCTTTGTAGATGAGGTCCCATCTCAAGGCTACCCTCTCCATGAACTTTCCTCTGGTCTTCCCAGATAGATATGCCCTTTATTGAACCTCCCTCTTCCTTTCTTGTTCTTTATTACAGGCTCTTACCTTGCTAATGTGATGTGAAAATAGACTGTAAACTTTTCCAGAACCCATACCACACTCCATTCCCAAGGATCCTGGCAGCATGCTTTATTGATAACCCTGCCCTCCCTAAAAGTTGCTCAATTAATTTGCTTATGATGAAAAACTGAAAAAATGAGTTAATTACCCAAATGTTTCCAAATGTCCAGATGTTTAGCTTCATATAGAAGGAAAGGAAACCCTGAATGACTGATCAAATGTATTCCTTTTCATCTTGGTGATTTAGAATTGTTTAAACACAATCCCTTGGTTCATTTCTTATTAGCTTAACCGTGGTCTCTCCCTCGGTCAAATAGTGCAAATCTGCCTCCATCTAGTGCTTCCTCTTTAAAAATATATTTTAAAAATGTCGTGTTTCCCTTTTAAGGAAAGGCTGAGAAACATTAAAAATACTCATATTGAATAATAACTATCATGGGGTGGAATTTGTTTTGTGCATGTTGTAGGAAGAGCCAAGGCAGACCCGCTGAAAGAACTGGCAGTCTCTGTGCTGGGATCAAAGGGCAGGTGACCCAGATTCCAGCCTGATGTTTGCAACATAATGTGTTTGCTACTCTGCCTCCAAATTCCAAAGGAGGTCACAGTGAAACGAGTGGGGTTGGTGCTGATGCCGTTTTATTAACTTAAAAGGATCAGAGAAGTAATACGCCTCTCATTTTAGAAGTTCACCCACATCCTGTTTTTAAGTTTGACCTTGTACACATATACCCTATACCCTGGTTGCACACAACGGGAGCTGCAAACTTTCTGAGGTGATGCCAATGGTCTCTATCTGGACAGAGTTCTGGATGACATACATGCAGACATTTGTAAGGACTCATAGAACCAAGAACTTAAGACCTGTGTGTTTCCTCCTATAAATATCATAAAACAATTTTAAAAGAAAAAAAAGATAACACATAGACACCAAAAAAAGTCAAGTAGTACAGAATTAGATTTTAAAAAAAATTAACCATAAAAAAATGCATAGGCAATTATTACAATGTGGTCCATGGCCAGCAGCATCCATCAGCATCATCTGAGAGCTTGTTTAGCCTTGAAGACCCTCAGGCCTCACCAGGAAGCTGCGGAAGCAGGATCCTTAGTGTAGCAATGTGCCCTAGGCTATCTGGCTGCATATTAACATTTGAAAAGCTCTGTTCTAAAAAAAGCTGGGATCCCAGTTATCTGCATGCTGAGGTCCATCCTATCAACTGTGCTGTACTATTTACCTGTTATTTTGGTTAAAATTTAGCCATTTTCTCACTTGCCCTCACTTTGGAGTATCTCCCCTTCCTTCCATCCCTAGAAGCCTCCTGGGCTTGTGACTGGGGTGGGAAGCTGTCACTCAGAGCGGATTTTGTTCACAGCTATGCACTGGGCTGGCTGAATGAGCCTAGTAAAACCACTTAACTCCTTTGCACTTCTGTTTACTCTTCTTTACAAAAGACATAATGGCACTGGGCTACCCAGAGCTTAAATTAATTAATGTTTATAGAGCACTTTAAGCCTTGGGGATAAAAGCCTCTTTGAAAGTGAGTGTAATTATCATTATGGCTAATGAAGCTCGCTCTAACCCCTCCCCCTCACTGAGGGGCGGAGAGCTGCCCTGGGTAACATTATCCAGAGAAATTGAAAATTTAACTCAAAAGGTATTTTCCTTCTTTGGTCACTCTATTGAGGTTTTCAGGGTTTTTCGAGGTTTTTTTTTCTTTTTTTTCTTTCCTTTTTTTTTCCCTACAAGCTGGATGCAGGTGAATTAAGTCAAGTGAGTTGATGGTAAAATAAGCAAAGTGTGTTCCAAATGCAGTGTTTTCCTCCAGCCTCAGACACTGCACTGCATTTCCAGTGTTTCCTTGGTTGGGAAATGAGATCCAAATGAGAGAGAGAGAGAGAGAGAGAGAGAGAGAGAGAGAGAGAGAGAGAGAGAGAGAGAGAGGAAGAGAGAGAGGTGACTTAGAGTTTATAGTGCTGGTTCTCATGATGCTGAGGTTTATTATTCAGTCTTGGGGTTGACCAACTTCCAGGAACATATTTAGTGCTCATTGCATAGGAAGACACCCTCAAAAGGTTCTCTGCTCTAGGAAAATTACAGTTTAAAGAACAGATGCATCTCCAAGTGGCAAACTCAACAACTGACAGTGTTAAAAGGAAAACCCCTTTCCTTAACACAGATTATGTTGCAAATGACATTTGGTATTGACAATTTTAAATTACTCTTCATTTATTTCTATGGTTTATGTCTCTGATGGTCAGTTAGCTGATTTCAGAGATCATGAAGGAAGCAGATACAGGAAGTCAATGACATAGTCACAGTGCCTTTGGAATTTATTTTAACAAGATCTGTTATTTGAGTTTTGAGAAAGCAACTCATTTTTGTGTTTACAAGGAGAAACTTGCTACTTTATCTATTGGAATCATTTTGAAGAGAGACACTTCAGTTTGAAAGGATCTTTTAAGAGTCACTTCACATGTTTGTTAACTGGGTATTGCCACTACTAGATAAAGCTACCTAAGTGTAAGAGTCCCTGAATCAGGCCTTGGGACTGGTCTGACAGAACGAGTGAAGTCAACACCATTGGTCGAAGGAGTTACTCTACGGTACAGGCCACCCTTGCAAGGGGAAGAATCACTAAAATGAAGGTCAAGCAATGTCTTGTTTAAATCTCTAGATTTGGGCTTCTTGAGGACAGCTTCACCCCTTACTTCCTTTGTATCTCCCAGAAAGGTGAAGGACCCTGCCGTGGGGATAGTGAGCCAGAATCAGAGTTCTAGAGGTGAATAAGCTAAGTCAATTATGATCATAAATATTGAAGTCACTTATAGGGCATTGGTCAATTTAAGAGGCATTTCTGACAACCTCCTCTGTGCTGCAGAATGTAAAGGTTCCTCACCCTCAAGGGGCTTGTGAGTTCACTCTAGAGTCAAACAGGTTCACTTTTGTCTCTTCCACTGGAGGAGCTTTATGAGGGCAGGAGCTGGGTCTATTTCACTCCCTGTTTGGGTCTTAGTGGATGGTGAAGCACAGTACATGTTTTTTGAATGAGAAGCACAATACATGCTTTTTGGATGCATGAAGGGAGAGAGGGAAGAAGGAAGGGAGAAAGAAAGAAAAGGAAATAAACTATGTTATTGTTATTCAAATAGAATCCATTTACTATGGGCAGGTTTCAGGGAGGAGGAAGGCATTGAAGAAGCATCCAATGGCGGGATGGACTTTCTACTGAAGAGAAATAACAAGACCAAGGATGAGAATGAACATGTAGGTTTGCGAGATGAAGTGGGAGTTAATAGCACAAAAATTAGATGAACAGAGAGTGGGGCCAACTTATATGCACTTAAGTAAAAGGTAGAAAAATGGAATTGTGCTTTATCAGGTCATGTTCACATAATAATGAGAATCTAATTAAAACTGGAAAAAAAATGAAAATCCATACATTTTCCAAATCACTGAATATTTGTGATATATGGAGAAAATTATCAAAATATTAATTAGGCTGACTTTTACCTAATAAAGACTGGTGGAAAATCCCACAGAGGTTTTGCTATTTATATATTCATGCTAGACGACAAATTTTTAATTAATTTTTGGAAGTAATTTGTAATTTGTGTCTCACAAAAGGTATCACTAGTATGTGCATGAAAATCAAACTCTTTTTTTTTTTTTTTTGGCAACTAAAGTATTTTTCAGGGGCCATATTGGAACCAGGAAACAGGAACAGAAAGGGACTACAAATTTGTTAAAATCTTTCTGTAAATCATTGGCTAGAATAGAATTTGACCGCTAAGTTCCCTGGAAGTGAGTTGAAAACCACATACCTTTTGGACTCTTTGAGTTTAGAAATCTCTATTCTAGGATAATAAGGTGGAAAGTGCAATTTATTACATATCGTATAGAGCACCATGGTTGCCTAACCCCAGTCTCTGACTTCTCTACAGGATGGAGTCAATTCAATGAGCAATGTGTAAGTAGGTTTTGACTTGGTCTGGACAAAGTCTTTAAGTCTTCAGACAGGCAAATCTAAAAATAATAGTAGCAAGTAAAGTGTGAACTTTACCATTCATCTTAATGGGGTTGTCAACTATGACGTTTAATTATATCACCGGTAGCCATTTGATGGCAGTAATGGGACTCAGAGGCCAGCAATTAGAGGTGACTTCTAGCCCAACGAAGTGCCTCCAGTCTCTTGATTGTGGTAATGATTGTTCACTAAGCAGAAGGTCAGAGAGAGTTTTTTTGATCCCAGTCAATCGCCTTAGTTACTGAGTCATTAGCTTCCTAATAACAGGTAAATCCTCTGCTCAGCTAGGTTTGTGCTAGGTGCATTGCTCATTCTTACCAGATGAACCGAATAGTCTTCTATCTGATTGTGGTTTCATAAAAAAAAAAAACACACAAAATATAATTAAGAAATGGCCAATGAGCAAGTTCTGTTTCTTTTGTGTGACGGCATTTTCTCTCCCCTGGAGGACTCTAGTCCAGCTCACCAACCTGGTGAACACAGGGAGGTGGAGTCACTATTGACCGGAGGGGCTCTCAGGAAAAGAGAGTGCATGTCCACTCACTCCTTTATCCCTTCATCAGTCCATTTCATAAAGCAGGTTTCCACCTCTACTATTGGCCAAACTCTGGTGTAGAGGAAGCTTGCCAACAAGATCCTTGGAGTTTACAATATACCAAAAACAAACAAACAAACAACAACAACAACAACAATTTACTTGTATAATTCCAGTAAACAAGTACATAGTCTAGAATTTACTTGTGTAAGAGTGATCAAGTGCTACGATGACAAAAAAGCAGGGTGTTGAGGTTGGTGTGGGCATTGCTTTAGGTCAGCACTGCACAACACAAATATCACGTGGGCCAAAATATGCCGTGTATGGCATTTTACATTTTCTGATAGTCACATTAAGAAAAGTAAAGAGAAACTAAAGTAAAAAGAAAAAAATAATAATTTTAATAATATACATTTTAACTCAATATATATAAAATTTTAACATGTAGTCAATATAAAAATTATTGGAATATTTTACATTCTTTTTCTCATACTAATTCTTCAAAATTCAGTGTCTATTTTATATATATGGCACTTCTGAAGTGCTCAACATTTGCATATGGCTAGTGGCTACTATCCTGAACAGCACAGCTTTAAATAACAGATGAAGAGGGACCCTCTACCACCCCAAAATGAGAAAGACACCCATGCAGACATACGCCCACTAGAGAGAGGAATCAGCAAGTGCAAAGGCCCTGAGGCAGGGTAAAGTTTTTAACCAAATTTGAATTCAATTGTAAAATAAGAAAACAAATATAGCTAGACATTCAATTTATAATATTTGTATGCAGCCCTGGTAAATAGTTTGAAACCAAACTATTCTTTCAAAGTGCTCATGTAACACAGCAGGTCATCATTTCTTATGAGCCTAAATAAAATGATCTGTTCATTTAATAGCTTGATTATAGTAGAAGTGAACTCAGTGCAAAGCAGAACTTTAAAAAAATGGCTAAGTGAATGCACCTTGAACATTTTTTCCCCATTTGCCTTCAAACATGCAAATTCATCACATTCTGGTGTGTATTTTACTGAAAAAATATACTAATTGTAGATTCTAGGTTCTAATAGCATTATCTATCTTCAGGACAGGACTTTGTGAAAAATACATCTGGGTACCATTGCTCGTGTTTCATCTTTGTCTGGAGTCAGGCCATGTTTGACCCCTTAGTTAGCCTAGCAACATAATGAATTAATTAGAAACAAAGGTATGCTATACATAGAAAATGAAAACTTACACAGAAAACACTTAGAAAGAATCATTAAATGCATTTTAAAATAAAATGTCTGGAATATACTTTTTATGCCAAATAAGCATTCTCATATTCATATGATACTAGTTTGATGTATGTCTTCATTGGGATGCCTCCAAAAGCCAACGAGGATATGAGAGCAAGAAGTTTATTTGGGAGGTGATCCCAGGAAGTGGAGATGGGGGAACTGGGAGGGGAGGAAAGCAATACAAGATGCTTTAGCAAGCTGGTCACCATAGTGGACAGCTGGAGTCTATTCTAACTGGAGCTATGCTACTCTGAGATTTGTGTAAACCCTGCTTCAGGATTATCCCACTTCAGGAGCAAGACATCTATTCCTCAACTCTGTCAGACATAGGCTAGCCTGCTCCTGGGCTGGGTAGAAGGATTTTGACACCCTAGTACTTGTGACTTAACTCCCACATGGGCAGAGAGGGCTCTAGTGCCCAGAGAAAAACTGGAGGCAAAGGGATATAGATGTTGGTAGTTAGAAGTTGGATGGTGTGAGCAAGAATGGGAAAGGCCAAGTGAATCTGGGCAAGTCATTGACAATCACTGCTCAATGTGTATAATGGAAATTCATCCAGAACTTACCTCCAGCACTTAGTAATTTAAGTGTATCTTATATCGTTGAGAACTTTACTGTTAACAAAGGACCTTCATGTATGTTATTTACTTAAACATTATAAGCCCCTCTCCCCCCACCGAGGAGTGTGTTGAACAGGTTTTACTTTTCAAATGTTATAGAAGAGGCAACAGACAGGAGGACAAAAGCTAAGGGAAGTAGTATGAAAAGGCAGAAATAGTCTCACTCCCTGATGGCACTGTTGAGCAGCAGAACCTATGCCAGAAACTGCTGTCTCGAGCCTTTCTCTAAGGTGAGAAATCTAAACTCCTATTTGTTTAAGCAAGTGTTTATGGAGTATGATCTTACTTGAAGCCTAACACATTCCTAACTTCTATAAGATACCACCTTAACAACTCTATGACTAGGGTTATTTCAGAAATTTTACTCTGTGATTTTTTATGTTTTGATGGATGTAACTTAAGTCAGGAGATACTCATATCTGAAACATGTCAGTGATTGAATTCTTTAAAAAAAAAAAAAAAGACTAGAAACCATTCAGCTGCTCTAGTTAAGCAGAAAAATCATCTTGGGAGCATATCTGGGCTCTTAATTGGTGTTTTTAGATCATCCACATCTAAAGTGATTATTTATATAATTGGATACATGCCTGCCATGTTAGTAATTGCTTTCTTCTCATAGTATTGTTCTTTGCCTCATTTCTCCTTTTTCTTCATTCTCTGGCTTCAACTGAGCATTTTATATGATTGTTTTACTTTAACTCCTCTTTTAGCATATCAATTATACATAATATTTTTAGTGGTTTCCTAGAGTGTAAAATACCTTTTATTTCATATTTTGAAATTGAAAAAAAACACAACTAAATCCATCTTCAAATAACACTGTAACACTTCACATGAAATCCAGGTACCTTTTAGCAGAATATTACCGATTCATCTCTCCCATCCCTGTGACACTGCTGCCATTTATACCACTTATCCTATACTCACTGTAATACATTGTTACTATTATTTCTTTTAAAAAGTTATTTAAACTAATTTATGAAACATTTATTTTACCCCTGCTTATTCTTTCTGACACTTTTCTGGTCTTTATGTAGATTCAGATTTCTTACCTATATTATTTTTCTTCTGCCTGAAGAATGTCTTTTAATATTTCTTTTAGAGCAGGTCTCTGGTTTTTGTTTTGGTCAGGGAGATTCTATTTATCTTTCATCTTTGAAAGAAACTTTCATTGGACATAGAATTCTAAATTGATGGCATATTTTTTCGTTTTGGCTCTTCAGATATTTTTCACGACATCCTTCTTTTGCTTGCATGGTTTCTGATGAGAAGTCCACCTGAATTCATATTCTTGTTCTGTTGGCAAGGTGTTTTTTTACCCTCTAGCTTCTTTTAAGATTTTCTCCTTGTCTTTTAAAATTATTTTAGTGTTCTCTAAGCTTCCTGGATCTGTAGTGTTTATTGTCTGTCAATATTTTTGGAAAGTTCTCAGCCATTATTACTTCAAATATTTCTTCTGCTTTACCATTTCTTTCTTCTTCTGAAAGTTCAATTACTTATATGTTACCTTTCAAAATTGTCCTACAGTTCTTGGATGTTCTTCTCTGGGAAGTTTCTATTGACCTATCTTCAAGGTCACTGATTCTTTCCTCAGTCATGTCAAGTCTACTGATGAACTCATCAAAGGCATTTTTCATTTGAGTTACAATGTTTTTTATTTATAAACAAAAACATCTGTGTCACATCTGAATCTGCTTCTGATGGTTACTTTGTTTCTTAAACTGTGTTTTTTATTTTGAATGTTTTATTGGGTAATGAAGAGCTATGGTAAATAAGCCTTTAGTGTGAGGTTGCATGCTTATCTGGTTAGGAGTTTGACTTTCTTTAAGGCTTACAGTAGCTACAGGTGCAAGAAGTTTAGGATTCCTCTGGTGCTCTTGTTTTTGTCTTGACTTTAGATTTCCCTAGGCATTTACTCTCAGGGAAAGTTTATTTTGACTCTCAGCTATAACCCACTGTTGTACTGGAGAGTGGTGATAAGATATTGGGGAGGGCAAGTGTTTTATAGTCTTTCAATTAAATCTCAATGTTTTAGTGAACCAATGTCTTTGGGCTGTGACCTTCACAAGTGTTGTACTAGTGGTACAGCTATTTTTTGCTTTGCTCTACTTCCTCCCCTGGCTGCAGCATCCACAATCTATTTCCTTGGAACCCAATTCCCTATTGATTGTGTCTCCCTGCCCCAATAGATGAAACAAGGAAGCTAGAGGGGATTGGTGTGGAAGCAATGCCCCTTTCCCAGATGGTATAGGATCTGCCAATTTTTTTTTTCTTTTACCACCTGGAGAATAGTTTGATGCAGTAGAAAATGTTCTGGGTATACTTTTTACAAGGGTTATTCCTCCCCTTCCTGGTCAGAGCTGGGAGGGGAATCTTTCTCATAACTTCACTGTGAGAACCTGGTGGGGCTTCTGGAGGTACATCCCATGAAAGTTTGGCACCCACCCTTCAAGCGTGGGGTCCTTAAAAATTTCTTACTCTCATGCTAGTCCACCCTCAGCCTCTAGCACTTCATCAAAATTACCATTTCAATGTTCTTATTTCTTTATGGCTCTAGCAGCTTCTGTTCCAGGCAAGCAGGTCTTGACTATGAGTTCCTGGATCCCCGTCTCTCCAGATTTCAAAGGGGCCATTGGTCCTTTACCTCAGTTCTCTGATGGGTCCAAGAAAAGTCATTAATTTTCAGTTTGGTCATCCATTTATTATTGTAAGGATAGGAGTGACAACTTGCATGCTCTTCATAAGTCAGACAAGAACCCTAAGCCCCCATGCTTTCCCCTTGAGTATCATTTTTTTCATTTATAAAATGAGTTTATTTATAGCTACCTTGCAATTCATTGCCATGAATTTTTGAGCTAATAATCTATAAGAAAGTAATGTAAGACTCATAGCAGGTGGTCAATAAAATGGCATTCTATACTTCAATTTTACAGGGTATTCCATTGTCATAAAAAAACAAACAGAGTGGAACCATGCATATATTTATGTTACATAAAATCAGCTAGATGTGCTCAAATAAAAATTAATAAATGGAGATAAAATAGTTTAAATAATGTGGACAAGTTTGCCTGTCGAGCCATAGTGTGTGCATTTGTGTCAACTAAAAAGAAAGATGCAGTGAAGAGCTGGGAGTGGAAGAGAGGAGGAGGAGGAAGGGAACTTTCCAGGTAGATGGAACCATATATGGTTGATTCCTGTGACAGGAAGAATCTACGAATATTTAAGAAATATGGCATTGGAGCTGGAGGAGGTGAGAGGTGGGATATAGTGATCTTTGCAGAGTTCTTGGCTTCTGTTTTAAAAGCAGTTAGCTAGTTACCTCAAAACTCAATTTTTATCATTCACATATTTAATAGGTAGAAAGTGGACATAGTGTCTTACTACAGATATACTTTATGTTTCTTTTCATTATTGTTCAAATTAAATATTTAAATGTATTTATTTGTGTGAGATTATTTATTGTTCCATTTCTTAACTTATTGGTTCTTTGTGCTATTATTACTTTTTAAATAAATTAATTGTGTATATACATATATATTTAATTTATAAAATGAGTTTATTTATAGCTGTCTTACAATGTTTTATATATATATATTTATATTTTTCTTTCATGTTTCATGTTTGAGGAAAAATTCTTCCCAAATATATATATATATATATATATATATATATATATATACACACACACACATATATATATATATATACATATATATATGTATCTCTCTCTCTCTCTCTCTCTCTCTCTCTCTCTATATATATATATATATATATATATATATATATATACTTAGTTATTACCATTCATTTATTTAAAATGAATAGGTCTTCCCATTTGTTGGTGTGACAACTCAGTGGTTTTTAACTATATGAATTTATTTCTCATGTCTGTGGGTTAGTTGCAATTCAGCTGATCTAGAGTGGCACTTTCTTAGTTGGTGATTTATTTGGCAAGATGGTCCTATGGAAAGGTTAATATTTGGTTTCTTGGAGAAAGTTATAACAATGTCATCCCTGCCTGGGCAAGTTCTTGTGACTCCAGTAAGACATAGGCTGCAAGATTAAATGTTTGTGATGAAAGGGAAAGAGGTGTCCTTTTTCTTGGGTTTACCTGACAGCAGACTCAGGAAAAAAAAATTTGTCCAGTAGTTTATATGGGAGATGATTCTAGAAGCATGATGAGAGAATGGGGAAGAAAGACAGGGAAGAGAAGACAGCCAATAAAGAATTTATTGATAAGAAAACAAAAGAGAGAGGAAAAAACAAACAAACGTATGGGCTGGGGACAGCAGTGTGGTGATTGCCAGGGATGAGGGGCGGTAAGAGGTGGAGGAGGATAAAAGGGAGATAAAGGGTGATGGACAGATACTTCAGTTGGGGTGGTGAACACACAATACAGTGTACAGATGATGTGTTGTGGAATTGTACACCTGAAACCTGTATAATTTTGTTAACCAGTGTCACCCCAGCACATTCAATAAAAAAGAATTTATTGATGAGCAGGTTACCACTATGGGCAGCTGGAGTTCTATACTACTGAGGATACTCTGAAAGACTGTGTAACACATACCTTCAAATTATGCTCCCATATAGCAAAGAAGTTGAAGAGCTCATCTGCCAACTCCCTTTGCTCTTGGGGTATCAACTCTTGGTTTGTGTGGACTGGGGACGATGGAGTCCAGAGAAAACCCTTAGGCAAAGGGATGCAGGTGCGTGCAGGAGGCAGCTGCCACTGTGCAGGAAAATGTCCACTGAGGTGCAGGTAACCTCAAGGGAGGGCTGAGAGCACAAGAAAGTACTAGACTGCAGACCTAAAGTGAGCCTGAGGATGCAGTGACTCCTTTTATTGCACACTGCTGTGGATTCAGCTGGTCTTCAATAAACGCTTGTTACTGTGAGTGAGCACCTTGCAGGTCAGGAGAGAAAGTGGTTTTATTTTCCTTTCTCAATATTTAGTTCAGAGCTGAACACATCTATTACTCAATAAATCTTGGTGTAGGGAGGAAATTTAGGAGAGCTTTTCCCTTGGGGCTGGGTAGACTGTGTCGAGTCTCATGGCTTGGTGATCCATGCCAGGTATTCCCACTGGCAAGTTACTTGCTCCTTTTAGTCTATTTCCTCATCTTTAACACAGAAATAGTGATGCAGTACTCAGGTATTATTGTAAGAAGCAAATGAGTTAACATATGTTCAGTGGCCCTTCTAGAATCTCCGTATTGAGGGAACTTAGAACAGATATCAGTTAGGGTGGAAAGGAAAGCAGGGCATTTGCAGAAGATTGAGAACACTTTCTTGACTGGGGAAAGGCTGGTGGAGCTTAAAGAAGCCCTCTCAAACACCCCTTTGGTGCTGCTATGGTATCTATTAGGTACCTGGACTACGTACCTAGACTAGGGCTTGGCAGTTGACAGGGATTTCATCTAACAGAGCTTATTATCCGGCTTTAATGCATGATATTGCTCTGTTTGGAAATGTTGAGCTGATAGCATATTGATAGTGTTTGTATTTTATGATATGTAATTGTTATCGCAATACAGCTATAATGATGTGACAACCAAAGCAGTAAACTTACAGTGCAAGGCAGAATGTACCCTTGAAATCACTACTTTCCCCTGATTTCTCTCTTGGAAGTATCTAGCTCTCATGAGTGACTGTCAACACTTGGAACCGGGATTCAGAATGGGGTGAGGAACCCAAACCAAAGCCTGGGTGAGTGATGACTAAGCAGAGAAGGTCAGGCTTTCTCCCTGAACACCAAGAATGGCTAGTCATGTGGCATAGAGCACAAACTCTGTAGCATGGGGGAACTTGGTGTATGGTGGTGCTGGAGACATCAACAAATTCATCCTATAAGACGGAATGAAGCACCGCCATGCTTGCTGTCAGGCAGTTGGCTGGGTGTCCTAAAAAACTTGTAGCAGGTTCCTCTAGGTGGATAACTATAAGGGAAAAAGGACACGGTGGCCAGGGGCCCCTGAACAATTCAGATGTTGACCCTGAGTGATAAACACTATTTATCTGAGATCCAGATTTAATTGGAATGGACCAAAAGACTTTCCAAGAGGCCTCTCCACTCTTTTGTCTCTCAGTGCAAAGCCATACCTTGTAAGCAACCCAAAACTTTAGGGCTCATCTTCCAGCTAGTGGGGATTTCAAATCAAGGCAGAACCAAGGAAGAATTGTTGATCTAAGAGTAATGTTCCTAGTTTGTCTAATATGTGTTATTTTTCTTCCAAATTAAATTTATATTATTTTTTAATTATGAAGATCACACACACGTGCACACACACACACACACACACATAATTCTTATCCAGAGAAAATTGGATATAGTTTTTGAGATATTTTATAGATTTATGTAAATATGTGTTTAAGTATTTAATTAGTCTTGTAAAAATATTTATACTTTCAATATAAATAAATAAATTTTACAGTTTAATTTAACCAGAGTTAATTAAGTGTAAATAAATCTTAAAAATCTTAAAAAGTAAGACATTGAAATTAAATAAATCTCCTATTTATAGTATTCCAATATTTAGATTTTACAAACAATACTCTGATCCTTGTTGCTAAACCTTTGTGATATTCTTAATTTGTCCTTAAACTCTTTTTTTCATATTTTTATCTCTTTATCTCTCTGAGCTGCATTCTGAACAATTTTTTCATATAGTTCACTAATTTTCTCTTAAGCTATGTCTAAGCTGTTGTTTAACCCATCTTTTGAGATTTTTATTTTCAATGATCATATTTTGACATTTCTAAAAGTTCTGTTTTCCAGATCTGTCCTCACTTCTCATATTCTCTGTTCATTTTTATGCCTTTAATCATTTAAGAATGATTTTTATGGTGTATATCCAAGGGCATCTATTATCACTGTTTCTGATACTGACTTCTGCTCTTGCTCAAAGTGGATTGTTTCCCCATGAGTTTTGTAATTTTGAACTATGAACTCATCTTCTGTGGGACCTCAGTGGGGATCCTCATATAAGAATATACCCCTTCAGAGGGATTTTCTAATAGTTTCTGCCAGGCACACAGTGAGAATTATCAGCTCAGAACACATTTATTTCTTGACATAAGAATTCAAGTGTAAATGTGAATGCCAAATTCATGAGGCTGCCAAATTCATGAGGCCACCAAATTCAATGGTTATAAATTCTCAGAGTAGGCCATTTTTTTCTCTCCACCTAGTAGACAGAAAACATCATTGTCATCTCATCATTGCTTTGGGGTAGATTGTTCTCACTGGCCCAAGTTCTCATCTAGGTTCCCAAATGGGCACAAATCTCTATGTTACTGATTCCAAAAAACACCCATAGGCCCACCAGAGTTTCAGCTCAGCAGTTTCAGTAGTTGCAGGTGACGATTTCATGTTCCTTTTTATTTTTCATCCCTGGGGACTTTCCTAATTTTCTTCCAGGATCAGATCTGTATTTAAAAAAGATCTTGCATTTTCCCTAGTACTTTCGCTTTGCTATAAGAGATTTTCTGGTTATTTAGACCATAATGTTGCCAGCAACTAAAGCCCTTAAGTATTTCTTTAGTGAAAATTTTCCAAGGAGGATTTCATATTTAAGAGGAATGTACATTATAATGTAGCTCACACATACTATATTTCATCCTATCTAATAAAGAGGGAATATGCAAATTGACCATTATGCCATAACAAGATGGCTGCGCCCACAGTGGAGGCAGGGATCCCATAACACAAGATGGCTGCACCCACAGTGGAGGCAGAGTTCCCTTAACAAACCTTAACGAGCAATCAGCAGGGACCTGAAGCTGCGTGGCGCTGGGCCTGGGCAGGGGACCTGAGGCTGTGCTTCCTGCCAGGTGGGGCGTGATAGGGGACCTCAGGCCATGCCCCCCGCCCAGTGGAGCTTGACAGGGGAACTGAGGCCATGCCACCGCCCAGCAGGGCTTGACGGGGGGACCTCAGGTTGTGCCCCCCGCCTGCAAGGCTTGACAGGGGTGGGGCCGGCTGGGTCTGGATCTAGCCCAATGCGGGTGGGGCTGGCTGGTTCTGGGTCTCGCACGATTTTGAGGCGCACATGGGTGGATGGGGACTTGACTCTGGTTCCCGTGGCGCGCACCAGACTCTGATAGAAGGAAGATTTTCTTATATATTTTACTAATTTTCTTTCATCTCTAACACTTCCATTATAAAGGACAAATAGCAATATTAAAATATTTCCTCTAATTAATTCCCTTTTAATGTGCATGAATTTTGTGCACCAGGTCACTAGTACATAATAAACAATGTTGAAAGCATTGTGATATCTTATGAATTTAATTTAGGAACATAATAACAAGAGACAGCTTTAAATAATTTCTTAGCTCTCTCGTTAACTAAATCTGTGTTCAACTTGTCTATCTCATTTTAAGCATCTTTTAATTAAAACTTTTAATTTTTTCCCAGAAGCAGAAAAATCAAGTTTCAAAGTATGATGCTCACTGTTAGAATTTAGTTTCTGGTGTTTATTCTTGTAATAGAACATCTGTCTCCTTACAACCTTTGGAAGTATAAATCCAAAGGACCTGAATAGGAATGTTCATGGAATTCTGATGAACAAGGGTTTTCTATAAGCATGTCCCCACATCCTTACTTTTGCCAAGTGAGAACCTACTACATATAAATTTTATTTTCACACCACTCAGTTACATTCGTGTTTAAGGCTGAGTGAAAGGAAGGAAGCTACTACATGGGGCGGGGCAGGAATGAGTGCTGTGCATGCTGTTATTTTTAGTGGCTACCTCCCCTAGTCCTTACACAGTCACCGAGGAGTAGCTTTGAACAAGCTGCAAAACCCCGAGAGGTCATAACCCAGGAGGGGAGAGACTCCAGGAACGTGCACCAGGGAAGATGCAGATGGATAAACAAGCCATAAAGTGCACCATAGTTTCTCTTTTCCAGCATTTCACTGAAGAGTTGACCCCAGGCTATTACCCTGTGAAAGTGGAATTTTAAGAGTCAACCCCAAACAAACCTATACTAATCCCCAGTTGGCTGGCTTTCCCCATCACTAATGAAACCCAGGAGGGTCCTGATGTGAGGTGTGACAATCTGAGAGGCAGAGTGAAGATCACAGAGGCGAGAAACCTATCACCTCTCCTTTTATAACCTGAAGAGCATATGGGCCAGACTCAGCATGCCCAAAGTTCTCATTGGCCACTGCCAGAGAGCCGCATGTAGATGGACACCCACCTCTGTGGCGCCCCCTCCTCCAGTCTGGCCCAGCCCAAGTCTTTTCCAAGGTGCCTTAGCTGACAGTGTTCAAATATGACAGCCACCTTGCATACACCTTTTCTGAGGACTCAGGTGAATGCCTCCTGAGATGAAGTGATGAGAATGAAAGGTCGGATAAGCAACGTTTCTGACCAGCCGGCTGTGGGATCACACTCTGGTCTCTCTGACTGGAGCATGGATAGAGCTTATAAGGCCTCGTCTATCTGATGGGAATAAATGGGTTGGGTTGGAGCAGTGCTGGGGAGGATCTCTAGGAACTGAGGCATTAGGGTATAATCTGCAGCCATTCTGCTTCTTATAAATCTCTAATTACTTCCTTTAGATCGTGGAGTCAGGGCCTGCCATCCTCATCAGAATGTGTCCAGAGTCAGAGTTAAGTCGATCATCAGACAGGAGTAAGATGTGGGTCTCCTCCACACTCATTTCCTTTCTCACAGGTTAAACTCTGCAGCCTCAACTATGCACGGAATGACGAAGTCCTAGGGCTTGGGGAAAGTTCAGCAGGAAATGGGGCCAGGTCCTTGAAACAACATATGGAGGAAGGTGCTTGCCAACCACAGGCACTAATTTTCACTTAAGGAGCAAAACCCAGCCCTCCACCTTTTGTTATAAAAGTTTAATCTACTGGGATTTCTCTGCATTGTACTCCTGGATTAATTCTGTGCTATCCTAGATGCCATGTCTTCCTGTTGCTTGGATGTGTTTATTGGAGTCTTAGTCAAGTAATATTTTTTTAAATTGGTTTTAGAGAGGGAGGGGAGGAGAGGGAGAGAGAAAGAGAGAGAGAGAGAGAGAGAGAGAGAGAGAGAGAGAGAGAGACCAGGAGTCGAACCCACAACGCAGATATGTGCCCTGATGGGGAACTGAACTCACGGCTCTCTGGCTCTCTGGTGCTTGGGATGAAGGACCCTCCAACCAAATGAGCCACACCAGCCAGGGAGGTCAGTAATTTTTTAAAGAGAGGGTACTGAGAAAATAAGCTTACTGAATCTTTTATGTAAAAATAAGTCCCAATTTCACCCTCCCTTGATTAGATAAATTTTTCTGGATATAAGATTTTAGATTCAAAACTATTTTCTCTCTGAATTTGAAGGCATTGCTTTCAGTATCCAGTAATGCTCATGAGACATTCATGATAGAAAAAGAAGTGGCAGGGGATACAAATAAAAAATGAGCAAAAGACCAATACAACAGCCAATGAACACATAAAAAAAAAACACATCACTCGTAAATGGGAAGCAGACATTAATTAAAACCTATTTTCTTGGTCCCACTTCTAGGAATATATCCTAAGAAACCTAAGAAACCTGAAACACCAATCAGAAAGATTTATGCACTCCCATGTTCATAGCAGCACAATTTAAATAGCTAAGATCTGGAAACAGCCCTAGTGCTCATCAGTAGATAAGAAAGCTCTGATACACTTACACCATGGAATACTATGCAGCAGTAAAAAAGAAGAATCTCTTACCCTTTGAGACATCATGGAGAGACCTGGGAGTATTATGCTAAGTGAAATAAGCCAGTCAGAGAAAGACAAGTATCACATGATCTCACTCATCTGTGGAATCTAATGAATAAAATAATCTGATTAACAAAATAGATCTAGAGACCTAGAAGGAGGAAATAGACTGTCAAATCTCAGAGGGAAGGTGGAGGAGGGAGGGTGGGTGAATGGGAAGAGATCAACAAAAGAACTTGTATGCAGATATACATAACCCATGGACACAGATAATAGTGTAGTGAAGGCCTGGAGTGGGGGGTAGGGGGGGCTAGAAGGGGTCAATGGGGGAAAAAAGGGGGACATATGTAATACTTTCAACAATAAAGATTTTTTTAAAACCCCATTTTCTTTTCTATCAGATTGATAAAGATCATAAAAATGGTAATACTCAGCATTGGCACAGATTGGGGAAATGAATATTTTTATACACTGCTGAAGGGTGTGAAAATTGGAATGAACTTGATGGAGAACACGTTTATAATATTAAGAAATAAAATTTGTTACTTTTACCTTTGTAGGTGAGATTGTTTTGTTCTTTTCCAGCTGGGAACTTTTTAGTTCTTCTCTTTATCCTTGGTGTAACAAAGTTTCAGGAAGATGCATTTAGGTGAAATCTATTTTTAGGTGAAGGGATTAAGTACAAATCGGCAGTTACAAAATAGTAATGGGGAAGTAAAGTACAGCACAGGGAATATAGTCAATAATATTATAAGAACTATGTATGATGTCAGATGGGCACTAGACTTATGGGGGGATCATTTAGTAAGTTATATAAATGTCTAACCGCTAATCTGTATCCCTGAAACCAATATTGAATGTTAACTGTAATTGAAAAATAATTAAAAAAAGAAAATCTATTTTTATTAGCACTTACTGGATCATTTCCACCTTCCGTTCTGTTTTAGCTTCAAGGAAATAATACTTCTATTATTTCTTTGTTTTTTTCCCCCGTCTTCACTTTTTCTGATTCTTTTTTCCCCCTCACATTTTTATTAGATTAATAATGGTCCTCCTGATTGTATCATACATATCTCTTGAATTTTCTGTCATGTTTTTAATTGTTGCTTTATATTGATTTATTTTCATCAAACATTTAAATATTAAATATTTAAATTTAATGAGTTCTCTGGTTTCTTTTTATAGCAACCTATTCTTGTTTTGTAGATGTCATACCTTCATACAATCAGGTTGATCAATAAGAATAATAATTAGAATATTTAAGAAGTTTTCTTTTCTATGATTATCTGTTTCTGTTGGTGAAAGCTTTTCTATTTTTTAATCTTGGCCACTCATTTTGGTGTTGCTGGTTTTCCTCAAATATTGGTAATTCCTGATCTTTCATTCTTATTCACAATTGAGCTCCATGATGATTAATTTGAATAGCTGGGTTGTTTCTGCTCTACTTGGATATTATAAATAATAAATGCACAGTTAAAACATAATTTTTAAAAGAGTGTTAACCTCGTTAGAAATGAACCCACTTTAATAAAATATTTTAGTTTTTAATATAATGTGCCTGTAATAATGACTATCTATAGGACTTACAGACTTACCTACATAGAAATCATTAATATTTGGTTGTTCCAGAGTTGATTTATTAATAAAATATCTTACAAATACACATACACATTTTGAAGTTTTATCTAAGTTTTTTTTTTTTTAGTTAAAAACTCTTCATAAATATTTAGTTGAAAAGGTTTTAGGGTAACTAACTTATATTTTTTAATGTTAAGACACTATCTATAATAATAAAAGCATAATATGCTCATTAGACTGGATGTCCTTCCAGACTACCTTCCTGACAAAGCTGCGGGGGCCAAGGCAGAGGTGGCTGCTGGGCAGCCGGGGGCCAAGCCCCTTGCACAGATTTCGTGCATTGGGCCTCTAGTTTTATATATAAAAGAGAACCCAATTTGTCATAGGTGTCTATATTGAGTGACTGTAACTTATTGATGCCTTACGTGTACAGAGATTTTTTTCAAAGACTGGTATAAAGTATATGTAGTTGGTATGGACATTATTAAAATACTTGCATGACTTTACAATTATTTACAAAATAGATACATTATGGGGAAATCATGTATTATTGGCAAGAGAGATTATTTTTCCCTTTTAAAAAACTCATAGACTGATTGGCTGCCTCAGACTGGTGAAAAATTTTCATTCAAAAGATGCCAAGATCTTTTTCCATGATCTCACATTGCTACCCATTCATTTTTCACACAGAGCCTGATTCATGCAGGGGATCAGCCAGGTTGAGGCTGGATTGATCTCATCACAGTGAAGCCATTACACTTCTGTCGGTCTTCCTTACACATTTGCTCCATGCATGCTTCAAATCTGGAAAAAAAACATACTTATGGGCTGGAGAAACAAAGAAGCAGCAATTTCCTTGCCTTATTCCTTGGACGGGGATGAAGTAGAGAGCACGATGTGGTGATTGGAGCCAGACCTAACCCTGGCCGTGGGCATTGCAGCCGACCCAAACCTAATTAAGAAAGATCCTGAATAAACTTGGGTCAGAGCCAAAATCACTAGCTCCTTCAATCAATATTTTTGATATAAAAATTAGCATCTGGGCTGAATAAAAGGGAACACTGTTTCATGCCACAGGAAAAAAAAAATCCCCTCTTGCTTCTACTCTGACCTCCTGATGTTGGATATTTTATTGATTTGTATCTGTGATAACTTTTCAGAGCAGTTGGCTGGCAACCATCAGATTGTAGCCTCTCATTTGAAGGGATGCAATGAGAATGCATACAAGTTCTTTGGTTGATCTCTTCCCACCCACCCACATTCTCCCTTAAACCCTAACTGTCACAGGCATCAAACTTTTCAAAATGGGTAAGCTGGTTTCACGTGTTCTCTTATTCCTGCTTGAATTGCCGTTGCTAATATATAAAGTTAGCTAAAATAACTTTTCTAAGAAATTGGCTTTGATAAAGGAGAGAGAAGACATTCTCAGAAAAAAGCAATAGTCTGTCAGAGCCTTGCAAGTCCTCTTTATACTCTGCAATCCCATGACAACATCAACACTGTTGCCTTCCAACATGAGTCCATTATTAATCGCCCCAAGAGTCTCCAGAAGGTAGTGGGTGTCAGAGTACTTAGTACAGTGTCTGGCACAAGATAAGTGTCTAAAAATAATTTACTTGTTATTTTTTGAAGACACCACATACCTACTTTAGAAAGAATTCTTAGTCTTGATCCATAAAATTTATATGCAGGGTATAAGATAGAGAAAGAAAAGATTAACATTTGACTCTTTTTGATGCCTTTGTTATCCTGAAGACTTATTTTGTAATGAAGTGGAAACCAATTAAGGAACAAGTTAAGACATCTCTACCTTTTAGATTCAGTGCAATATCTACTGAGGGAATCTTATTATATCTGGAACTTGCTTCCAAGTTATTTGGTGGAAATGGGAGTGAAATGGGTGGGGGATGTAGATAAAAAGAACTGGCTAGGAATTGATAATATTTGAAGCTGGTGATAGGTGCATGTTGGCTCATTATACTATTCTCTATGTTACTATATGTTTAAAATTTTCCATTATAAAACTATTTTTAAGTAGATAGACTAGAAATATTTTTTAAACAGTTGGACTGCTGTCAACGCAAAGCTGAATTCCTCTACAAGAATTGCCTTCGGCTGAATAGTCTTGCCCAAGGTGGTTTCCTTCCCCACACTTAGCTTGCATCCTGTTACTAGTGATGGTGGGGAAGAGCAGTTGGCTGGCACACATAAAGCTCCTGGCTCTCTCATTTTGCAATTTCACAATAACTCTAAACAACCATGTCAGTTGCATAGCTCCCATGGAATTATCTAAGGCCTTTGTTATAGCATCACAATTTGACTTCTTATTTTTCCAATCCTGTTCACTCTCTCCAACCTAGATATTGTCCCATTGTATGTGGTCTCAGTGGTGTGCTGGTAAATGTTTAACAGCTGGCTCTTCAGATCCCTAATTAGTAGTGTTTGCCAATTTCCATGGTGTAAATATTTGCAGCATGGCCAATTGTAAGCTACCAAAGTGATGTCATTGAATACAGAATTGGAAAGAGATGAGTACATTTGGTTCTTGTGACAAAATGCAAGCTAGCACCAGCCACTCTTGCCAATTTTCCTCAATGAAATTCTTAAATGCAAATTTCTACCTCAGTCTGTTTTTTTAAAAACAACCCACTAAATTAACATAAATCACCAATTATTTTTATATCACCAATTTTGATATTTCGTTTATTAAATAAACTAACATTTCACAGACAGAATGAAATGAAATTGGTCACCTCAGAGGTTTCAGTGAAACACACACACACACACACACACACACACACACACACACACAACACTGTAAGACAACATTCCACAAAAATTGCTTAGAAACATTTAAAATACAGATGTCTTTTAATTTCCTAAACAATACACAGCTGCAAAGGGCCTGAGAAAACAGACTTCAAATATGTTGTTCTTACTGAGACCAGTAAAATTGCCAAGAAATCACTAGATAAGCTCTAAATACAATTGTTATCATTGCTGTAAATAAAAGATATATTTAAGTGTTAAGGTTTTATCATCAGAGCTTTAGGTCAGAGCAACCCACTTATATTTGCTGTCTCTGAAGAAAAAAGAGAGGAGCATTGCATATTTGAAGAACTGTTAAGGCTCACCCTATTCAAGAGCTGTTGTTGGAATAAATAAATAATCAAAGTTTGAAGGTTTTTTAAAGGGGTAGAAGAAAAATAAAGAAACAAGACACCACATTCAATGGAACAGTGATGAAAGGAAAAGGAACATTTTGTAGGAAAGGATACAGAGAAGCATTCAAGAAGGAATAGTTTATTCAAATGAATATTCAAGTGAATATTCTTCAATATTAGATTCCTTGTTGTAGGAAATGATGATACCTGGAAAATAGGAGCGAAATATCCAATTGAGTAGGAAAAGTTGGAATAATTGACTTTACTTTAGTAGTATAAGTACTCTTAATTATAAACACAGAGTCAGAACAAAGCTTCTGTTACGTTATTAGAGCCAACTGGTCTATCAAAACAAAAGCTCCAATAATTATTCTCAAATTATGACATGGATTAGAATCCCTTGGGAAGGCTGATGACAATGTAGATTACTATCTCTCACTATTCTAATTCAGTAGAATGCTGGTGTGGGACTCAAGGATCTGCATTTTATCAAGCTTTCAAGTAAATTCTGAAGCCTGTGGTTCTCAGATCAAAACTTGCTGAAACACATTCCAGCCAAGCATTCATGATACTGAAGTCCCATGATAAGATTAGACATGTGTCCATGTCATTTCATTATGTAAATAATCTTTCTTATAAATATCAGTCTGGATCCTTTATCTTCTGCTTCCCTGAAGATTATTTTTAGGACAACACCTTCCATCTATCTATCAACGAATCAGATTTTCATCTCTCTACCTTTCATCTCTCTACTCTCTGTAAGGGAAAAGTAAATGTGAGTGTGTGTGTGTGTGTGTGTGTGTGTGTGTGTGTGTGTGTGTAAATGGGAAGGTTGGAGATACATAACATTGTAGTTCTTTTAGAAATTCTCTTTCCCCCAGAATCAACCTAAGAGACATTTTTGGCTCTGCTATACTTGTGGAAACTCAGTAATCCCTATTGAATTAAAATCATGGTCTTATTAACCTAGCAGCAGAAGAAAAATTCTCAGTATTCACAATCACCCTCTTAACCAACCTCATTATATATATGCACACTCTTATATTGTCAGACCAGTGGGACCTGGATCCCTCCTAATGTGCTGCTCGGGAAGCATTCCACTTGGCTTACAGTTGCTCTTATAAGTGTATATTCAATATAGACTCTGACAGAGATAGGCCTTTTATCTTGTACACGAGAAAGTAATAAATTGCCCCAGAACTCTTGGATCTTGATGAAGAGAGAGTAATCTCCCCCTGCCTCCCATGCCAACTGGCTAAGTAATTAGTTTCCTATCATGAGTTGACTCAAGAGCCTCCATGAAAGTAATTATGAGAGTAATTCCTGCTCAAGGAGACACCCCTCTGGAGGCTTAAAACTCAAAGGGTGGGTGTGTAGATCACAGGCACCCAGAATGGGAGGGGATGTTTATTGCTTGCTATACCGTAGGGAGGCCCAGACATGCTGCCGCCCTCTTTGTCTCCTGTTTCTTTTACAGGACTGAGGACATTTATGCATTTTGGAAAATTAACTAGGATCAATTTCATTTAAATGCACATTTTCAAAAGAAAAGACCTATGTGTCTTTTTTTTCCCCGCTGTACATTTACTCAACATATATTTTCCTTGCACAAGTAATGCTTTACTGGCTCATGGAGAAGAACTGAAATTTAGTTATCAAATTCAGTCATTAGATGGGGCAACAGCATTTCAGAACCTGCTTTCTCTCCTTCTAAGCTAATTGTACGTAAAAATTGTTCACGAAGAATGTTATACTACTTAAAAACATTCATGATCCACTTTTAAATTGTTGTACCTACTAGGGGTTATAATTTCCTAAAACTTTCCATGCAGATCACCTTTCTCCTTTAATAAGTTTTGAACATCAGGTCATGTTGCTCCATCCAACACCAGTGCTTGGGGTTGAGTTTCTATCTCAGTGCACAGCATGAAAGCTTGGGTCCATGTGTGTCACACAAAGTCAAGCCTCTCTTGAAGTGATTTGTTTATAGTGTCATTTGATGGAGTGGAATGTTCTGTAACTCATTCAAACTATTACAGAAGCTTTGCTAAAAGGTCACCACTGCTCTTTAGAGTTTCCAAATCTGTGCACCATCTGGGAGCTTGTTAAAGATAAGGTTTTCCACTGGCTTTTTCCATACCAACTAGATCCAATTAGCGAAGGGGTGCTATTCCAGAGGAGTTTGTGTTCAGAGACACACAGAGAGAGAAGGGAGGGAGGGAGAGAGAGAGAGAGAGAGAGAGAGAGAGAGAGAGAGAGAGAGAGAGAGAGAGCTGAAGTAAATTACAGTTAGTTGCCAATAGTGCACAAGTTCACTTTGCACCAAATTGAAGTGCATTTGGCAGATGACAGCGCTATTTAATGTTAATAGGCCTAAATGGGTGTGTGTGTGTGTGTCAGTCTTGAAAAAGTTGAATATTTGGTTTTAGATGTTTTTAAACCAATTCTTCAAGTGTAGTCATGGGAGTCAACTCTCAAGAAAATGGAATCTCACTATTTACACAAAATTCAATAGGAAAATGTCAACCCATTCCTTCAAGTCATAGAGACTACACATGCTAAACATTCACTCTACATGGCACCAAAAATGTTCAAATGCTTCTAATGTCATGGTTTTAGTTGAGGCCTAAAATTGGCTTGTGCTTGCTGTCTACCCCCTTCCTTATGAAACACACATCTTGAATTTTCCAAACCTTAAAAGCTCAGCTGTAAAACTGTAGGAGACCAGTAAGAGGAAAAGGAAAGTTTCCTTCAAAGACATCTCTAGGTGCTGCTGGCCAGTTCTGCTCTTTCCCTCAAAACACTAACTATGGCTTTTGACACTTGTCCTTGGAAAAAGTCCAAATGTGGCAAATGGTAGAAGCAACATTTCTTTACCTTCCTGCCTGGAACTTCCTGTGATACACGAGTTCTAGCTGGTGCTTTCACGTGGGAACAAGGAGGTCCGCTACTGACCACCACCTTGGCCCATCCGGAGATGGAATAAGTAAACACACAGTGAGATCTATGGAATTAAAAATCGAAACCCTCTCCTTTGGTTGGAATTCCTGAAAGGGCCTGGACTAAAGAGGCTGCACAGTAGCAGCTAAAACGCAGGCTTATTGCCATTACAAACATTATAAGAAGTGTGTGTGTGTGTGTAGCAGGTTACTTGGGAGAAGAGAAACATAAATCTGAAACCGTATTTTTGTCTCTACAGTCCTGAGATGGGGACATTAAGAACACAATAACGTCTCCCTCAGTTCAACTAAGCTGGTTCAAAAACCAAATTGTCCTTAGAAAGGGAGAGAAATGCACTTATATTCTTTTTGAGGCAAAGAGAGAATTTTTCTGGCAAAGTCTTTAGGTGCCATTCAGGACCTGGAAACTTAATCATCGAGTTCAAAGCTTGTTTCATCATAGAGTTCAGGGCGTGCTGACTTCTTGTTCCGGGAATATTTCAGGTTCAGGAGATCACCCATCTCATCTAGGGCTTCCAACACCTGTAAAGAGATCGCCCTCCATTAGTCATCTTTGAACCTCCGAGTGGCTCTGCTCTCCAGTACTTCACAGAGAGCTACACTCTTCTTTTCCCAGCTTCTTTGATTTTAAAGAAATAAAGAAAAATCCAAGTCATTAAGGTATGGTGTATAAGGCATCCCTAGAGGAATGTTAGGTGCTAATTCACTTTATTTCATATTCTTTGTCTAACTCCACATAATGAGTGTTTCACTTATTTTGGTGGTATGAAGAAAAGAATAAAAGTATCTGACCCATGCTACCCTTTAGCTTTATTTTAAAGTTTAATGACTTATAGGTAAACTTGTGGAAGAAAAAGATAAAGTGTCCACCTTCATGCTCCTGCAATCACCTAAATTTCCTTTCCAAGATGAACTGATTCTATCTAGTATTATCACTAGTTGCTTATTTTTTAGTGTCTCCTCTCCGACTTTTGGCTTCAGGATTTTTCACATAGCAGACACTCAATAGTTTGCCAAATTGCATTGACATTATAAGAATGTTCCATCAACTCCAAACTGACTGAGATGGCTTAGTTCTCTGATATTCTTCATCCACATAAAGATTTAAATCAAAGAACCATGAAATGTGGTTTTAAAATCATTAACGCTTCCTGCAAATGGCTGTCTTTGTTACTAGTTTTCCAACATGTTGCCTAGTTGGGTTATATGTTATTATGATTAATTTGGTGGCTATGAAAAATGTCGTGATGCAGGCAGATGATGCTAAAAAAGCATGTTAGATTAGCTTTTGCATTTAGAACTAGAGTAAATAGCACAACATTTGGCTACTCAGTCAGTCTTTTCTATAAAAACCAAAACACTGACTTGACTCAAGTCTTCACTAAACTGATTTCCTTTCTGTATACTGAGTTGATCACATTGTTGGACAGTGTTGGCATACCCTTGTTTTTAGCAGTGAGTGTTATTAGTGTTATTTTCCTAAATCTCCCAAGAGAGACCCAGGGAACCCTAAGCTAGTGCAATAAAAGAACATGCTCAGAATCCAAGGTACTGGTACTGGAGATCCCTTGGCCTGTACTGTACTCACCGTGTCTAACATCTCTCGGGTATGTGCTGCTGAAACGCAGAACCGTGCCCTGGCTTCCGCTAAGGGAGTAGCTGGAAATCCAACGACCACTACCCCAATCTTTCTGTTTAGTAGGTGCCTTGCAAAGGCCCTAAAGAAAAGACAAAAAAGGAAGTTTACTGGGAGATGACAACAACATACTGTATAAAAAAGAGAGAATATGACTAATTGACTTTTTCTTAAAAAACAAACAATTAATAGAAGATGATTGAAGTTATTAAGCATCTGTCAAACACAATTCACAAAGAAATGGGACAGTCACTTGATGGCACCAGAGTGTGTATATTATGGATCCTGGCACACTCATTAAATAATCTTGAGTACTGAGTCTCTGACATTGAGCAGAAAATACTGATGGACGTGACCTTGATTTAACAAGTATGCACTGATGTTAAATCTTTTGTCTGTAGGATTCCTAGGAATAAAAACTAAACAGCTAACACAGTGCAATTACATAAAGGAAGAATATACATGATATTGTCCCCCCACCAAAAAAATGTATACACACTGTAACAGCTGATAGCTGAATTTTGAAAAATGAAATGTATTTTAATAAACATTGCCTTTATAATTAATCAAAGTGTATGTATGCATTTTTTGGGACACTCTTTATATTAAAAGCACACCTATATGTTTTAAAAACATAATACTAATGATATAGTATGAAAATTTCAAGAAACCTGTACTTAATGACTGTAATTTGAAGACCAAAGTCAGAAGGTCTGCAGGAGCCAACCCCAAGCCATATTCTCACCCCAGAGCCAAATATTTTATTTTCAATTAAATCAAGAAATAGCAAGGGTCTCCTTATTTCTTCATGTGTGAATGAAGAGTCCAGGGAGACTAAATTCATTAACTGGTTAAAGGGAAGTGGGACGGGAGGGAGACAGGGAAAGAAATGTACATGCACAGGGAGGCTGGCTGGTTGTAGGACAATAGTCTCACAACTGCAAAGATTCCTAATGCAGGGCAAAACCTCTTAAAGTTACGATTCCTTCCCCTTTACTGATTCTCATCTCTTTCTTTTCCAGAGCTAATCTCAGTAACAATTCTAGAATATCAGGCTGTCATAGTCTGTAAATTTTTTGTGTCAGAGCCAAGGTCAGACAAAAAGACATGCCCCAGGTGAATCTATCCCTCATACTGAGTGAGGTAAATGCATCATTCTGTTCTTAGCATTAAGAGGTTGCTGGTGTCTTATTCTGTGACAGCATCACAGAAACCTTCCAGTCATAACTCAGGAAGAATTCTTGAACCAGGCTGAGAGCAAGCCTGCTCATTTATTCATTCCTCTCGCCCTTAGGCTGTCTGCCTTTTGGTTGCCTCAAGAACGTTATCAAATGAAGCGATGGAGATTATAAGACCTACCAGACACACAGCCTCTCTGGCCCCCTGGCTGGGATAAGGCAAGATCCGCCCTTTGATTTGGCCTGGGAAGGTTACAAGGAGATGAAGCTTTCTAACTGAGAAAGCTTGCAAACAGAGGCTGTTCTTTCTGCTTCTTGATCACCCTATGGAAGGCTGCCCATGGAACTACACAGGATGAGAGCTCGTAATTGTCTGAGAATCAAGTCAAGTGCTTTTATTGCTGGAGTACAAACCACCTGACCCATGATCTCAGGCCAGTTGTCGGGACTCCCAAAGGAGCATTTTCACTGTCTGTGAGTTTCTCTTTGTACCAGAGGAAGCGAGTTTTGCCAAAGAATGTAAAGCAAACTCTATGACTGTTGATTCATTAAGGTTAATCTGAGGCCTCCCTGGAGCACTTTTGAGCTTAAAACTTACACTTCTAAACTCCACCTCTTTCAGGCAATGCATATAATTGCCCTGAACATTTTCTATAATAAGCCTCTGGGTTTGTACTCCCCAAAGGAAATCAGAGCTGGCATAGGCTTAAAGAAACGAAAATTATGTAATAATAATAATAATAATAATAATAATAATAAACATTAGCATGTGTTGCCTGCAGCATCAGGGCAGCTTGTGTCCTATAATCTTCCACCTGTGTGACAAGGGCCATCAAAGGAAAATGTAAGCCCTGTACCAAATAGTAAATACTATAGATTCTTGATTACTTAAGTGCATGTTTTATAAATGCAATCAGTCTATTGAACTTCTTAGCAGATTCCAGTGGTAGAGTTGCAAGCGGACTCTTTTCAAAACTTCCTCTTGGCTGGAAATTATATTTTCATTCTGCAGTTTTTAAATGAAATCAAAGATTTTAAAATGAGCCAATGAAAGAAGTGCTAATATACTGGCTTATACCATACAATTAACTCCTGTCTCATAATCTACGTATAAACTTTTGATTGAAGAAATAGAAGAGATAGAAATCAATCCAGGCAGCAGGGCAAGCTCTTGCTAGCAATTCCTGCTAACAATAGATGATATGACCTTTTGTCACTAACCTGTTCTAAGTTTCCTTAGACAACCCAAACAAGTTGAGTTTCTGTTTCCATTGTAACGATTGATGCCTTTGGATTCTCCAAAGATGACATTAAAGAGGGTTGAACTTATACCCCTCATTGCTTTAGTGAGATGTGCATTTTCCCCTATGGACTAAAGCTTGAGAGGCTGTGCTATGCACGAAAAGAGCTCTGGTATAGGAGGCCAATGGAACTGGCTTTGAATTCTATGCTCTACTACCTATAACCCGAGTGGCCCTTAGAAAGCAGTTGACTTTTGTGAGTCTTGGTGTCCTCATTTGTAAACCAGGGCTAAGTGTCCTCCCCTCAATGGATGACCACTGGGTCTAAGAGCCATAGGAGCACATAATTGGCATTTAGCAACATTAGCTCCTCATTAAAAACCATCTTAAATTGGAAGGCACTAGAGAGTTTGACATATCCTCCAGTGTTTAAGATAGCATAGTTGATGCAGAGTATCACAGTATTTTTACCTACTATTTCCCCCAGAAGTTATATTTTTATTAATGTAACTAAAGATTGCAATAATTATTTTGGAGAGACATGCAATCATGGTGACTCAATCTTGCATTCAGTTAAAACTAGTAATAATCATCATTGTAGCAGAATTAGAAGTAGTAATAGTAATAATAATGGTTACCACGAACTGAGTGCTTACAGTACACTAAACACTATATTGAGTGCTTTATACATATTATTAATACTATCCTATATAATAAGAGAGGAATATGCTAATTATTCATGAGGCGTAATGACTGACCTTGGAATGACTGGATCACGGATCTGCAGGAGGGTGGGCAGCAGAACTACAATCAGGCTGCAGAGAGCTATAGGAGGGGGCAGGGCAGCAAGCTATGGGGCGTGGAGGGGGGAGCTACAGGAGGGCGGGGCAGCAGGCAGAGAGCTACAGGAGGGCGGCAGAGAGCTACTGACACATGGATTCGTGCACAGGACTACTAGTTAATAATAATAGTTAACACTGAGTAGCTTCTAGATAAGAGGCAATGCCAAATGCTGACAGAACTCATCTTGTTTAATCTTCACAATGGCCTTATGAAATAGGTACTATTACATCTCATTTCAAAAATGAAAAAGCTGTGGCTTCAGAAGGTTGGGTAACTTGTCCAAGATTTCCCCAGTTAGGAAGAGGCAGAGTCAAAATTCTTTTTTATTCCAAATATCTCACTACACCATAGAGCATAACTTTTACATGAAGCTTCCTCTTAGTTCTATTTTTAATTCCACATTTACTATGTCCAGTCAGGACTCCTGGCATATAAAGGAGCAGACACTCTCTGTTATTGTAGAGTTGAGTTCTTGAATTTAAATGCATTTGCTTTTACTCTTCATGGACTCTTCTCATTGGATTGATCCAATTCCCAACCTGTTGAGATTTTAATTATGGCTTTTATCATCAAAGTTGGAACTATCCAGCACATCCCCTACTGCCACCTGCCAGTGTTGTGCACATCACACTCTCAAAAATAAAGTAAGTTGATATTTGGTGTCTTCATTTGAGTAAATGATAAAATATTAGATTGACATGAACTCAATATAAAGTCTTTCTTCCAGAAATCACCATTTCCCCAACTACTCTAAATAAAGGTAAGTTTTCTTTTGTGCCTTCTAAAATCAGAGGGTAAAGGGCTTTGGATTATCTGCTACTTTGAATCACCATTGTCACCCCTCCCTGCCATTAGCACAGAGCAGTATCCCGTGTGACCTTTCCGTGGCACACTGTCTTCTTGCCCCTCCAGGCAATGCAATCCTGACCCAGATCTGTGAACAAAAGGCTGAGTGATGGCAAATCTGTGGCACACTAAACAAATCACACATATGTTTTAACTGCTTGGGATTTTGCTGTGGTAAAATGACACAAAAGCATACTCCGAAGAATCAATCTATTAACTCATCCCTACCCATCACAAGGGATCAATGGAAAACAACTCCAAATAAGCTCACAGGAGAGGCATTAAAATTTGGTGTTAAGAGCATGAGCTTTGGAGCAAGCCTAGGTTTGGATTGGCCTCTGGGTTTTACTACTGCTTGGCAAGTATGACATTGAGCAAGCTGTTCACCTGCTCTCCGCCTCAGTTTCCCCACACTTAAAGCAAGGCTGCCTTCTTCTGAGGATGGCCACAAGTGTTCAATGGGAGAAAGTACAGAACCTGGTAATGTTGTTTTTAAATATTAGGAGAAAGGGCCTTCAGAATTTCTCTTTGACAAAGATCTTAGGGCAGAAGGAGGCTCAGGATCATCCTTGATTTACTGTGGAGCCTTAGGAGGGGTAGGTGATTCCCCTAAATTCACAGAGCTTGGAAATGGTGGACCTTAGCAATTGTGCAAAGACCCTGTTGATGGGCCATGTGCCTTCTGAGCTGCTCCACAAGTGAATTCTGAACTCGGCACCTGTCAAAAGTGCATGATCAAGGCCTACATTGCTAGAGCCTCAGAGTCAAAAGCACCATCTTAGTCAGATCACCTTGGGGCTTATACATTACTCTAAGAGTCTGTTGGATACTCACGCTACTTTACCAGGCATGTAAAGGAGCAGGGGGACCACGGGAGATTCCTCATTGCCATAGATAATGAATCCCATTTCGTTCAGTCTCTGTCTGAAGTATCTTGTGTTTTTTGCAAGTTGCCGTACTCTCTTTAACCCTGAAAGGAGACAGGCATGAAATCCATCAATTACCACCAGGAAGAGGGAAGCAAAGGTCAGATGGGCTTGGCAAGCATTCCTAAGTCTTTCTGCAGGCCTGCAGCGTTAGTTGGGAGGAGGTGGAAGTAGGGTGGGAACATATCTCCTGGTAAGTAGGTGTGGGCACTAATGCCTGAGAACTGCCCTGAGCCTGGAAGACAGGATCTAGGGGCAATGGTGCTTCCAGGTACTGCTAGCAACTAAAGGTAGGCTAGGCTGTAGGATCACAGTGGGGTGGGGTGGCGGGGAAGGTTCTAGCAAGAAGGAATGAGATGAATTATCATTTACTAGGTACCCATTGTGTATGAACTCTGCAGTAACTGCTTTAAAAACATTAACTTAAGAGAAGGAGTGACATAAGAAGTCTCTCTCTCTCTCTCTCTCTCTCTCTCTCTCTCTCTCTCTCACACACACACACACACACACACACACACACACACACACACGTATTATCACACTAGTTGTTGGTAGAGGCTTTTAAGCCAAGCTGAGCTGATCCATTAAATTGCCCCTCATCTAAGTCTCTAATTAAAGAACATGTCACCCAACCTGAGTTTTAAGGGGTAGCACTTTACTGAACAAGACAGGTTCAGCTGAAACCAGGACTATTTTGTGAGGTATTTGTTGGTGGTAGAGTAATAGAGGGAAGGGAAGGGAAGAGGGAGATCTCTGCTTTCCCAAAGCAGAAAAAAATGACAGTGTTAACTCCAAACAGAAGGTCAAGCCAAGGTACATGTGTCCATTTCCAGGTTATTAGTCCCTTTGCTCTAAAGTTTATCCTCTGTCTTTAGCATGTGTCCAGTGGAGAGGTTACACACATGAGACAACCATGGAATTAAAGAGCAGAAGGAGTTCTAAAGACATTTGTCTACTCCCGTCCTGCCTCTAATCAGGAAAGTCAGTAAACCAACCACAACTAGTCAGTAAATCTTCAATAGGAAGGTTGAAAAGAACTGAGTATTTAACTCCCCCCAGAAATCAGTCCAATGTTCACATTTGATGCAAAGTTGCTATTCAGCAGGAATGTGCTGCTACTGCTGATCTCCGTTCAGCTGTCCATTCAAACTAATCAGAGCTGTTGCTCTACCAGTTATTCAATATTTTGAACATCACTCCTGATTGTCTGTAGTTCTCCAGATGTAAAATGGGTAAAATGTTTAGTAAACATGTCCTCTAGTTCCTCCTTAGAGAGATGGCCCTAGATTGTGCCTTGGCAATGGGTTAAGCAGTGGATGTCTCCTGCTTAGCATCTTCCTCCAGGGGACCATGATATTCAGGTAGAGTTCACCTTGCCTTTCCATTTGCTACAAGTGTAGCATGTGATCAAGCCCTGGCCAATAGGAATACTTCATTTTCTTGATTATTGGTTCATGATGGAACACAACCTGGGCCTATCAGAGTCTTTCAGATCTACCGAAGAAGAAGTGTAAGAATTAGGTCAGTCTCAAGCTACATCTGTCACCGCATGGAGGAAACCTGCTTGAAAATGATGCTGACCCAGAAGAAAGCTAAGACACAAGTTTGCAAGAGGCCTGGTAGCATTATTGAAACTCTAGGGTTTATTCATACCTAAGTGAGTCCATTCCCTGGACTGGCCGTGTTGTGTGAACCAATATATTTCTTTTTCTTACTTAAGTTACTTTAAGCTGAATTTCTAATACCTATAACCAAATGTATCCTGAGAAATATAGGTGGCCACTAATTGGATGAGGTTACCTCTAAAGGACAATAATAATATCAACAACAACAGTAATTGTAGCTCACAAATATGTATTATCTCTACTGTTATAAGCACTTGATATTTAATAATTTATTTAGTCCTTTAAAAACTCTGTTGATATAGATGCTATAATCTCATGTTATACATGAGGAAACCAAGTAACTTACCCAAGTTCATACAGTTAGTAGGCAGCAGAATCATAATTTAAACCCAGGTAATTAGGTTCTGGATTCTGTGTTGTTAACCCCTGTATTATGGTACTCTCCCCAAGAGCAGCAATGAATAATGTCTGGCTAGATAATGAATAGTAGCTATCTCTTTTCCTGAAGCTCAATAAAATTTATCTCTGCCAGCTGTTAGGATCATTGTTCTATCATTATTTTTTTCAGTAGAGGCAGTTAAAAGGTTGAAGCTCTAGACAGGTTCATGTTGTGAGGGATGAGGTAGGATATCAAGTCTGGACCCTACCACAGAGAAGGGCTGGCAGACCCCCTTCACTTTGGATCAGGGATCTGAAGGGCTAATCCTGAAAAGTCAGGGTGATCCAAAAGTAGACGGCACCCCAAATGGCATTTTCTTTATCCAAACATATAACATTTTTAAACTAGGCTATATCACTCCCCAAATACATCAGATTTGCTTTTCAGAATTTTTCTTTGCTCATCAGACCCACATCTACTTGACCTCTGTGACATTTTAAGTGAGTTAACAATATATGTCGAGTAAGGGAGATTTAATTGAGTGCAACACCAACCAAGGAGAATGATGTTGAATACGCCAATTGTCCCTTCTTGTTTTTTGTTATTATCTTTCACCCACTCCAGTTCTCAAAGAAGTTCCCTTCCCAAGTCTGCCAGTTCTCAGTAAGCATGTTGTGATAAAAAAAGCATCTGGCTTATTGTACTTCCTCAGGAAAGCTGACCTCCTAGCTCCATCATGCTGGCCATGGCTAATGGATGCAAGGCATCCTTGATCCAAGGGCAGTACATTTGGATACTGGGCAAGGATCCATGAATTGGTCTACATAGGAACTTTTCCATAGAGATAACAAATATCAATTATACCAATAAAATCCTCTTACTCAGTAAAGTGTGAATGTGAAAAATTTAGAGGGAACCAATAATTGGTAGTAAGACTAGATATTGAGAGACAGAGAGAAAAAAGCTTATCAGAATCTATAAGACAGAGGAAGCCACTGATAAGTAAAAACTATGGTAAACCATGAAGAAGACAAGTAGGCAGGGAAAAGTTAGTCAGTAGAAACAGGAAAAAAGAAATAGGAAGAGGGAATAGCTTATAATCTAGTGGGAGACAGACAATCAAATGATCATAAATGGATGTAAAATTGCAACTCTGATGAGTCCTGTAAAGAATGCTATCTGGTGTTATGGGAACCTGTGTCAGATTGTACCAAGTCTGAGGAAGCCAATACATAATAAGTGAGCTTAGAGCTGAAGGATGAACAAATGTTAACCTGGCAAAAAACAAACAAACAACAACAATAAAAAACAAAACAAAACACCAAACAGAGGAGAGCATTTTAGGCACAGGAAACGGAACAGGTGCAATGGTCCTACAGTTTGTAGAAAAGAGTGGTTGAGAACAAGGCATGATAAGGCTGAAACTCTGGGTAGATCATCTAAAAAAAGTACAGAGATTGAAAAACCCAACATTTAATGGTTGGGAAGAGAAGGATGAACTTAAAAGGTAGATAAATAGCCATTGAGGAGGGAGAAGATAAATCAAGGGATAAAATAGTGTTCATTAGCTTTATCAACATGGCCATATTTGATAACCTTTACTTCCAAGTTCTTGTTTGAGACTTTGGTTTTTAAAAAACAAGTAGTTGCAAGTATAATTTACTTTAATATATGTTTCTATTTTCCCACTCACCTTCTTCTCCCCCCCCCCCAAATGATAAGCTTTCTTTCCCAAAGTTCCAGATTTGAAACTTTAATTCAAGCAAGGGGTTAAGAGAGGTAGAGAAAAATTTGTATAAATTTTATAGACATAATTTCCTTGGTACTTAAAAACTTGTTTTGTGACATGCTGAGCATCCCTTGGAAGCTAGTTATGTGTACAGAGAGAAACTTATGTGAAGAAAATAGAAATGAGAATATGTGTCTTTATATTTAAAAAATTTCATCCACACATCGACTCTGTGTATTAGAACATAAAAAGCAGGGGGAGATTGTGGACAGGAAAGAAAAAGAAAAGAGGGGTGGAGTAAGACGTGTTTTAGAGAAGGTGATTGAAATGAAGGCATAGATATACATCCCAGTCACCCAAATGTATTCCATATGGCCTGTCCCCTGGTGCATTCAGCTCTTTTGTTGATCGTTAGTTGCACAATGAATAGATGACTTCATCAGGCTGGGTTTGATGATTCTTAAATGATCCCCCTCAAAGACTAGAAGGATTTCCTGGCCTGGAAGTACATGAATGACTTAAATTGCTTTTCCCAATGGCATTATCTTTGCACTTGCCCATAATGATTCATCTATCATTGAGCTGCCCAGCTACTTAATTGGCCCCGTCTGTCCCCTCTGCCTTGATTAACCCAAGTAACTGAATCATCAGCTAATGTCATCACTTTACTGCTTCTAGATCCTTTGGAGAGTTGACCAAACAGATCAGAATATCAATCCCAGGGGTAGTTGATTCTTAAGAACTGAATGTTTTATTCTTGCCCTGTCTCCTATCTTTGAACCATTTAGCACAGCATGGATTACAAGCCATTATGACACACTTTGTGGTCACCATGTTTTCTCATCTAGGTCACTATAAATGCCTTTGAGGTCTTTTGAGTTGGCCAAGATACAGCTCCTTTCAATTACTCTATTGCTCACTCTTTAAAATTGGAAACATTCTCCTACTCCTGGAGGGCCTGGGGGCAGAGAGGAATTTGTACATATAAAATGCTACTCATCTAGACAGGATGTGGGTGATTTTATTAATTACGTTGTGCTTTGAGATCCTTGCTGGAAGAGTGCTTTGTAAAAGTAGAAGGTATGCTTAGCACTTGGGCTTTCCTACAGGGACAGCCATGCCAGGATGACATGGACACTGGCCTTTGCAGCCACATTCCCTTCTCAACATGCAAAATCCATCACTCATTTCTGATCCTTCTTCCACCTATTCCATAGAAGACAGGGAAGGTCCCTGAGCAGATAAGTAAATGAATGAGCTGATCTCTCACGTAGGGTTCTGGAGAGTTTATCCAAGTGCTTTATTTTGCTTTATTCTGGGTTCTCTGAAGAGGCTGTTGAGTGGAAAAAGATAGGCTTTAAAATTAAATGGCCTAAGAATCAAACTGTACCTGGACAACCTAGGGCCTTAAAACGTCAGTTTTACCTATAAAATAGAGATAAATAAGCTTATCTCCCAGGAACATTGAGAGAAATAAAGGGGTTAATGCAGGCAAAGTGCTTACTATTGTGCCTGGCATATGGTAGGTGCCTGAAAGGCCATTATTCCCTTCCTTTTCATAGGGCAGTGGTTCTCAGCAGCTTGGGTGCCACCTCAGAATCATCTGGAGAGCTTGGCAAAATCCAATGCCCAGCCTGTACCACACACCATATAAATGAGATTCTTTTTAAAAAATATATATATTTTATTGATTTTTTACAGAGAGGAAGAGAGAGGGATAGAGAGTTAGAAACATTGATGAGAGAGAATCATCGATCAGCTGCCTCTTGCACACCCCCAACTGGGGATGTGCCCACAACCAAGGTACATGCCCTTGACCGGAATCGAACCTGGGACCCTTGAGTCCGCAGGCCGACGCTCTATCCACTGAGCCAAACCGGTTTTGGCATAAATGAGGTTCTTTTGGGATAAAACTAGGCATGAGTTTTGGTTTTTACAAGTTACAGCCGAGGAGACTCCGATGATGATGCAGGGCAGGGTTAGGTGCCCGATTGTGTCCTGGCTGAGTCACGCTCCTTGGTTGGAGACGGAAAGTAAAAGATGGGCTTATGTCATAGTTTCTCATTTGGCACGATGACATCCCAGCGGTTACTGAGTGCTTGGGCTCTCAGATAGGACATATCATGGGGGTGACCTGCTTCTCTGACAGCTATCCGCTCCAAAGTGCTCACTCAACTTGAGGTCGACCCCAGTGTCAACTTCACCCCTCTCGTGAGGGTGGATGAAATCAGGGATGAACCCATCCTGGCAGATGACCTGTACGTTGCCGTTCCATCCATTCAGATTTCTAGCTCTGTCGACTTGAGAGATGGGCTAGGTTAACAGAGGCCACAAATACCTTAACCTTCCCTCCAATGCTGTTAAAACAAAAACAGCTGGGGCAGGGGAAGGAAAACAAATAAAACACAAAGCATCCCACTACAAAGCCCCGCAGTCCCCTAATAAAAACAATCGTCTGTGGCCTTTCCAAAAATATGTTTGAGACAACTCAGTCTCCAGAGGGCCAGAAGGAATTGCGGACAGTGGCGACTCCCAGAAAAACCTGTCAAAAGCTAAAGGAGGAAAATTTCTTTTCGGTGGAACCATCAGCATGCAAAAAAGGAGAGACAGGCATTTCCCCGTGTGACACTAAGTGAAAGAGGCGGATTTGCGGAGCCCGAGAGCCAACACCAGTGCCTTTCTCTATTTTCTGCAGACTTTGCAAGCTGATTTTTGAACAGAGGAAACATGAATATGCCCAGATGCCACGGGGTGACTTACTGTATTATTTTCCAAGCTTCAAAACGCACATGCAGAAATACACACTGCTCGCTCCCCTTACATTACTTCGCATACCACTGCCCCAATGGCCTCAAGCACACGCCTCGGCAGCATTGCTTGGAAAATGTGGTCCTTTTCTTCAGGGATGGGAAGAATCTTTCCATAAAACATGTCTCACCAAAATTCCAAATTGATATCAGAGAATGCCTGCAGTGTTCAAAGAATGCCTGATCTCCCTGCCTCTTCCCCCTTCTTTGTCTGCCCGGTCAGCCTTGCTTCTCCCCACATGGAGAGGGGGCAGGAGGCGGAGGGGAGTTTGCGAGAGACCTTGGAGTAAAGTTTCAACGTGGCAGCAGGAACCCAGCGTCTATTATTTTAAGCTCTGGACACCAGACGGGACATTTTGTTTCCAACACACTCAGGGGCAGAGAGAGCTCAGTAAAGATCAAGAGGCTACAGAGCGGCAAGAATCATAAGAATCACATTAGCAGTGACAAGCTTCGCAGTAGGATGGAGAAAACAGCGTTTGGAGTGGTTTGCTGAGAGGAACGCACTTTTTTTTTTTTTTTTTATCAGGCACTGGAGCACTCCCTTTTGATGTCCGGATTCCAAGGTTATGGCAGGTTTTATAGTCACATACACATGTTCCAAGGACTCTCCAAGCCGCTCAGTCCTACCCTGTGGAATGCGTGCAGGAGCAGGCAAGGCAGGCTGGACATCAAGGGCAGTGGCTGTCTGCATGGCCTGATTTCAAGGGCCCTGGGAAGACACTGCCACCTCCACCTCCCCACCCACCCACTGCTTACCTATACCGTCAGGGGTTAATCCACAAGGAGGGGTAAAATGGACAGCTCTTGTGCACCTATTATGAGCCAAGCAGTGTGTTTTTGGGCCCCCTGAACAGATGAGGAAACTGAGGCTGGAAGATCATTAATGCGTTACCCAGCTGACCTGGAAACTGGCTGTGCCTCTGAGTCTATCAAAGCCTGCTCTTTGGGAAGAAGCTGGTAAACTCATTCCTGATGAGGTGTGAATTCTGTGATTCATGGGTTCATACATTTCACAAACGAAAAGCACTCACTATGCACAGGAGCCCGGCCAGCTGCCAAGGTGGCGTAGAAGATGAAAAACTTCCGAGACTGTTTACAGAGAAAATGACCCACTAGTTACTAGTAGACAGGGCAGGTATCAGATGATTCACACTTGAGAACAAGAGCCATGAGACAGATACAGACGAAGTTAGCAGGCTTTTCACATGTAAGTACTTCATGCATACTTACAGGAAGAATAATGATTTAATGTTGGCTTGCATTAAATAGAGAGCAGTATCTTCAAAAGGCACTAATTGTGGAATTTTTACACACTGAATGGGGTAATTTGGAAGGCTAGGGTCCTTCCGGGAACCTTGTAAGTCAGCGATTCTTAAGCAGGAGGACACACAGAGTCTTTCGGGTTTGTTTTTTTCTCGAATACACACAGTAAGGCCCTCTGTAGAGATTCTGCTCCAAAAATGATACTATTATTTCATTTAATAATATTAAATTATTATTTTTCAGAAAAACTCTCTGGGTAACTGCAGTGTGCATCCCAGTGAAGAACCACCGCTCCAAGTCACAAATTATATTGTGGGTTTTTGAGTCTACAAAGATAATAAGGCTGATCTTAATTGAAGACACCAGAGAACAATTTAGTCTCGGTATTTTGCTCTCCGTCAGTCAACAGATCTGTGCATCAAGTTCCATCTGATTTTTTTCTTTTTTCTATGAAGATGAACAAGCCACTCATTATCTCTGAGCCTCGATTTACTAATCTGTTAAATGGGGATGATCACAATAGCTGCTCCATCTGTTTCCCAAGATTTTGGGGAGTATGCTATTAAGCAACTATTGTGATCAATGGTGGAATAAAAGGCAAAGGTATCTACTATTTTCAAGGAGCGTATATACATTCTAGTCTATAGACTAGAAAAAAAATCATGTAATTATAAAGAAAGGTAGAGAATTGAATGACCCATGGAAGACTCTGGGAGTTTGGAGCAAAGGCCTAGAGGTGATGGGTTAACATCTTGTGTATGTAATTTTGGAAGCGGTGGGTTGGGTGTCATTAACTTACTTACCGTACCTAGAATGTTTGGATTAGGACTATGAGAAAGATCAGTGAAGTCAGACCATTGGGATCTGCAAATTCCACCCTAAGGGCTGGAAGGTTCTGGTGAGTCATAGGGAGCCATGGCAGCATCAAGAGCAGGAAATGCCATGTTCTGAGGGGGTTAGGAAGAGAAAAAGCTCATTGTGCATAGAGCATGGATTTGGATGAGGAAAACATGGAGGTGGCAAGTCAAGGTAGGGAGCCAGAGTGGTAGTAAAAGTCTGGGTGTCAGCAACTGTTCGGATTTGTGGCAAGAAGGCAAAGGAAGCAGCAATGGACAGGCTCTGCATTGAGTAACCGGGTTATGAGGGTCTCTGAAAGGCTCTGAGAAAGGATGCAAATGAAAGTGGCCACCAGGAAGCCCCATCCAAGGAAGCTGCCTACATGATTCAAATTTCTCGTTTTCAAAGTGTTTGCTGGGAGGTGCCCTGGGGAAACCTCAGGGAGGGGAATGGGAGCAAAAATTGAAGGAGAGGCTCAATAAATAGGAGATCAGACCACCCAGCTCCCCAAGCTGCCCCATGGCAACAGCAGCATCAAGACCAAGTGCTCAGGGACTATGAGCATAGTGTCTTGGGTTCAAAATCAGCTTGGCCATTTGGGACAAGGTGTTTCATCCTTCTGTATCTCAGGTTATTCACCTGTGCAATGGGATGAATGCCAATCATCCTATATAATAAAAGGCTAATATGCAAATAGACCGAATAGCTGAACAACCGGTCGCTATGACGTGTGCTGACCACCAGCGGAACATGGCGGACATCAGCAGCAGGTGGCAGAGCGTGGAACATGGCAGGCATTGGCCGAGGTGGGATGGTGGAGCAGGTGAGTGGGGGCGCCAGACCAAGGCAAGGCGTTGGTCGCTGTCATTGGGGTGAGCCTGGGTGGTTACTGAAAATTCTTTGCTCCTGCGCTCTGTGGTCCCACCCGGCACTTGCACCTGCTGCTGGTAGAGGCCCCGCTCACACCCGCTGCTGGTGCCCGGTGCCAACCCTGATCGCTAGGCATAGTCAGTGGGTGCGAGTGGCGGCAGCTGCTGGCCCTGATTGCCCCTCAGGGCTTTTCCACCTCCCCCTGCTCCTGAAGGGCAATCGGGGCTAGCAGCCACCACTTGCACCCGCTGCCAGCACTGGCCCCACTCACACCCGCTGCTCACACTGGCCCTGCTCACACCTGCTGCTGGAGACGGCCCCAATTGCTCTGTGCTGCCAGCAGGTGTAAGGCCAGCGCCATCAACATGTGGGAGTGGTGGCAGCAGGAGGGGGGCTGCTGGCAGACAGGGGACCAGGGGCCACAGCAGGAGAGGCTAGGCGGTGGTGCAGAGGATGGGCTGAGACCTGCTCCTGGGCCCACCACAGCCTCACAGCCCACAGTTCCTTTCAAGGTGCACAAATTCGTGCACTGGGCCCCTAGTTATCATAATAAAGCCCATTACATACTGTTAGTGAGAATTAGGTATTAAGTAAGTACTTAGAAAATTGTCTGCCCCACACTAAGCTGTATATGTGTTGTAAAATTGAAAAACTATATATATTTTATAGAATGGACTTCCATGTAAATTTCACTTGAAAAAAAAAATGCCATGGTTCAACAATATTGAAAACCAAACTCATTTGAACCAGAAGACTAGCCTGAATGACTTGGATTTGCCCTCTACCGCTGGACCCCGGTGATCAATTGAAGTGACCTGTGGCACCTACAGCCCATCTGGCATCCCTGTGCCCTCCTAAGTCTTTTTTGGTGTCTGGGACAGGTCTGCAGACATATTTTTATCTCCCAGGATTAAGTATTCACCAAATAATTTTTATTCTCAGTATTCAAGTTGAAGCATATAATCACTGGAAATCTAACTACAAAAAGTCTCCTATTTTACAAAGGTAAAATAAAATTGAGTCAAATTAACCAGTACTTAAGACCTAATCAGGCAAGCCCTTAGAAGGAGCTGGGATCTCCCTGAAGAAAGAGATTCAAGAAGAGAGAGGGGTGTCTAACCTGAAGAAGAGTCTCCATTGCTGGCTGCAAGGTGGATAGGGCCACGTGGGAAGGAGTTCGAGCTGTCCCTAGGAGCTGAGAGAACCAACTGTGCCTAGACTCTGACCCAAGACCATGAGATAATAAATGGGCATTGTTTCAGCCGCTTAGTTTGTGGTACTGTGTTATACCAAGACAGAAACCAAATACATTCACTCCAGCCCAGAACACATGCTGGGCTTCTCCAGGCACAAATCCACCTGCTTAATCCTCCCCAGCTGTGGCTGCTGGGGTAGCTGGTTTTCTCCACGAACTTCTCCAGACAAAAGGGGGGCTGGGGTACGGCCCCTGCTGCACTTGGGGCTTTTGCTGCCTAGCTGAAAATGAACCCGTGGTGGGGAAAACAAAGATCAATGAGGAACAGCGGCTCCCCTTCACCCTCCGAGATGCTACAGCTGGCATCAGGTTCGCTCCTTCCCCAGTTGTGCTGAACCAACATAGAATTCCAGTTGCGCTCCATCGCCACCCCCACTCCCCCCCCTCCAGCCCCCCATCCCAGAGCCTGTCTATGCAGAGGCAGCAACAGTGAAGAGGAAGCTTTCCTAGGGCCCTGGGTGTAAAAGGATATCTTGTTTGTAGGATAGTGGAAGGAAGTGGCCACACTATCCTTTTGCCCCATTGTCATATAAAAGACAAAAAGACAAACAGATTCTCTTCACACTCTTGCTAGGGACATTTTTTTAAAGGGCTCAAAGCAAGTGCAGAATTTACTGAGCTGCCCTAAAATTCTACCCTTGGCTAACTGTTAAAGTGAGTAAATGAAGGGGCAGAAGGTTGCAGAACATTTTGCAAGCGATTTCTGCACAAACTTCCCTTCCTAGCCAGAGCTCAGTTTGCTGGCGAATTCTGTGTTTATGGGAAAAACCCAAGTCATTCTCCAGGCACATAAGCAGCCATAGGGCAGAGAGGCAAGGCCTGTCACTTTGCTTGCTAAGTGCAGCCTTAGGTCCGCACACACACAAAGACCAGGTAGAACTTTTTTACCCCCCAGCACAGGTGATTAATCATGGACGGAGGCAGCCCCGAGTTGAAGGCCAGCGGAGCGTAGCACCCGCCATCTGTTTTGTATTAGCTATTGCTGAAATGCCAGTGGCCTGAAACCATTTAGAAAATGCAGCTCTCCGTGCCCTGTCTCTCTCTCTCTCTGCCTCTTTCTGCATCTCCAGCTGGTAACCAAGTAGCAAATATATTTAGGAAGCAGCAGCTAGTTCCCTCCCTCAACAATGCCAAGGGCCTTCAGTGCCAAGACCTCAGATAGTGCATTGAGGGTGGGGGTGGTTCTCTGGGGACTCCTCTCACATTCATTGAGAGACTTCAGAGGAACAGAACTAACAATACTTGCTGGGTTTGTGGGGAGAAAATAAATGGTAGGAAGCCAATTTTGTATTCGTTGAACTCTCCACCAAGGTAGAGGCTGAGAAATGTGAGGAGGCCTTTTAAAACTAATTATCATAGTTTTATCGCCCTAATCGCAGCCCGTTTTGGTTTTCACCGTCTCTTCTTCTCTCGGAGGAAGAGACAGAATTTCAGATAAAGAGTAATTAGCAAGAGTAGCTGCAAGATAAGTTTGATGATGCAGATGGGTAAGTGTAGTTTGCAGCCCCCAAGCAGCTGAAGAAAAGCAACATCTTACAGAGAAGCCTGTGAAGGTATCTTGTGTCAAATATAAACAGTAGGAAAGTGAGAAAATTCCACTCTTGAGAGCGAATTGCTGTCACCCGGTATACTCCTTTCTTTCCTCTCTCAAAGCCCTAAATCTTCCCAGTTAGTCACTTCTGTTTTTTAAACCTATCAACTCAAGTGCAAAAATATGTGTGCCCTGTTTCAGGGACCAGAGCAAAGGTCCAAGGTCACAGCTGGAAGGCGCTGGTGCCACTTTCTTCAAGTCCATGTTGGGTTAGAGGCAGGGTCAGTACCTCACCTGCCAATCTCATGATAAAAGTTCACAAATGACCAGGAAGAATGAAATAATCCACAGGAGATGATTTAAAAATGAGGCAGGACCGTATTTTCCAGTGCGAATGTATTCTAAGTCTCACTTTCCTTCTCTTTATCTTATATTTCCTCTGTAGAGGGGAAAGGCAAGAAATATGATGGAGGTTCATAAATTAATAAAGTTACTTGAAAGATACTGCCATTTTATACAACTTCTTCTAGTAAATGAATAAGCAACAGAAATTTAAGCCTTTGAAAAAGAATCTTTTAAATCTTGGATATGGTAGAGGATGAATTGTGTGGCATGAACTTTCCCTTGTGGACATAACAACAGAAACACAGTGTTAGTGCTTCCCAAAGTAGATGAAGCGCTTAAAGTGATGTTGATCAGGGTCATATTTTCATATGAACTTAATCTTGACATAGAGTCACTAATTTTATCTCTACTAGGGCTCACGGTTCAGTCTTCCTTGCCAAGTCAAGTGCTGGGTGCCGATGTGATGAACATCAGAGGTTCTATCCTTGTTCAAATCTCTTAGTCTCCTTTTAGTTCACGGACCCAAAATTTTGAACCAAAGTGTGGCTGAACAGGAGAGTTGGGGTGACTCAAAATAAAGCCATTCAATTCAAATAACTAGCCTACATGTCTATGTTTTTAAATGGCATGTTTTAAAGTGCAATTTACAATTTTCTGATAATGACGCAATTTATAATTTTCTGTCTCATGACACCCTCTCTTCCAAAAATATGTCCTGAATGTCTGAGAGTGTGTTACTATTTCCAAAATATACATTCTCTCCTGTTTTGGCCTGACTTCCAGAACTGTTCCAATTTTATGTTATTTTAATTTCTTCTGGGGCAGCATTATGCCCAGGGTTCATTTTCTCCCTTCAAATAGTACACAGCATTGGGGAATTTAGCAACATAATGATAATGATCTCAATCCATGCCATGGCCTGAGACTAGGTTTTGTGAAAAAGAAGCAGAAGTGGTTGTAGTAAAAGCCAGACGAGAAGCCCTGAGAGTCCCTATAAAAGGGAAAGAGATTCATCATCAGTCGTTTGGACTTTGTTTTTCTTTTGTCTTTAGCTACTTTTATTCCATTCCAGGTCAAGAGTTTATTTACTAAGTCAATAGAGAAACATTGGGAAACTGTCTAAAATATACAATGCCTTCCTACAGTATACTCCCATCTGAAAGTCGGGGGAAAGAATGTGCTGGACTAGGTTAAGTACTGAAGCAAAGACTGGCTAGCTATTCACTGAACCCATTTCCTTGGCCAAGGCAGACAGTTAACTTCATTTCCTAGGCTTCTTTGTGGTTAGGCAAGGACATGTGCCTGAGTAATGGCCAATTGAATGTTGACAGAAATAAAATGTGCCTTTCTAGATATGGCTCCTGAAAACATCGCGCACATGATCCTCTATTCTCCTTACCATGTTGGTGGCAATCTTGGAAGTCATATGTTTAAGCTGGAGGAGCCACAAGAGAGAAGGAGGCTGGGTTCCTGGAAGAGAAAACTGCTCAACAGGAACACCCATTTTGGATTTGGTATGAGCAAAAAATAAATTTCTGTTGTGTTATGCCATAGGTATGTTGGGGTTTGTCTGTTAGAGTAACTAATTCACTGATTTACCTTAAGTAATATGGTCTTATAAAGAAAGGTACCATATAATTTTCAAGGAATCAAAATCTTCATGCCTTCTACTTTTCATTGGCTATATGGTGTAAAGGGAAACTCTACATTTTTTGTGTGAATTTTAGTTTCTCAACCTCTTATTACTTGTCACCAAGTAATGTCATGAAAATATGAAGTTTCTTAATTGAAAAAAACCCTAAGTGCAAATCATCATTAACATGGGGAAAGGGATGGAAGGAAGACCCCCCAGAATACTCTGTGGAAAATGTAATTTTTGCATACTTAAGAATGAACCTACTGTCTTCTATTTTAGAAATGCACTTCAACTTGGACACAGAAGATTATCTGGTGCCAAGTATTTGCTGATTACTGTGTATAAAAAAGTCAAATGCACCTTTGAGCTTTGGATGGTGTCTCCATAGGAAACCGTAAGTAAAGGATTTGGCTAACAGCTTGGGTAACAAAGGAAAAACTCCATTTTTGCTTCTGCTATTTGGGCATCATTGGCTTGAATTATCCAGCTTACTCACCTCTATATTAGATGGTATCTAAACAAAGCTACCAAAAGAATATCATTTATCAAAAGAATAGAAAAGGAACTTTAGATTTTGGCCTATGCATGTACCCACCGAGGAAGTGATTATAACTCAAGTATTTAAAACAAAATAACTCTACAGGTAACTGCTAAAAAAATGATATTTTAATTGTTTGTAGATAATGATTAGATTCTAAGCTTTGCCCAGTAATCTGCTTCAAACACCAAATCAGGTCACTCAATATTCATTCATTCACATATTTGATTCTTAAGGCACAATTAACTAATCACTACCTATTTGAAGGACCAGAGTGGGATATGTATGACTACCATTATAAAAGCGATAGATGGCATGAGACTGAGAAGGCTGAACAGGGGCTCAGAAGATAAAGAATAGGTATAGTGGGTTGAGGAGAGAGATAGGGCCTTCTAGACAGAGGAACCACCATGAGCCTACATACTAGAGGTACCCATGCCTGCTGAGTAGTTGATGGGATATGCCCAAAGCTTACACTGAATGAGGTCATTCACTCAGCCAACAGGTACTGCTTGAGGTTGAGGACAGTGTTCCTGCCCTCATGGCATTTGTATTCTCCTGGGGAGACAGATAGTAACTGAGGAGACAAGTGCATAATTTCAGGTGGTGCTAAGTGCTATGAAGAAAACATGGTTGACATAAGGGAGTAGATAGAGTAACCCACAAGGAAGGTGGGGATATTTTAGAAAGCGTGGTTAGGGAAGGTCCTGCTGGGTTGGTGACAGGAGCTAGGAGGACCATTCCAGCATGAACCCCCATTCCAAGTTGTTCTGAGTCCATATATCATCTGGGCCCCACGTTTCACTCTGGGCCTGTTCTGAGAGATGAGTTCAAGTATCAGCAGCAAGGAAGGTCTGTGTGGTAGCCAAGGGGTCAGATATGAGGGAGGTTGACACCACTGGAAAATCAGAGAAGGCCCCTTTGTTTTTTTTTTTATTTGTTTCTATTTTGTAGAAAAATTATCTCTTTCTTTGTGGGGCTAAGAAAAACTTTATCTGTGACAATTTTTGACTTATCTGTGTTTTTGAACCGGATCTGGACTCCTTCAACGAACAGAACACATGCCCTCTCTCCATTGCTAGTTCCTTTTTGTATAAAACAGCAGCCACCTTTAGCCCCTTGGATTTCCCAGTTAATAGAACCAGGGATTTTGCAATGAAAGGAGGAAATATTCTGTTTTAATTTTAGAATAGGCAGTGTCACCATACAATAGTGACACCATAATGTTGATTTAAAGGACATCCCTTCCCCAGTTCAGGAATGGAGAGTCTTCCTCCCAGAGCCAGATACTCAGAGGGCAAAAAAATAATCCCATTAACTGAGCTTTCACTCCCTGGACCTGCCAAAGGCAGCATGTGATGTGCAAACAGAGTCCTAGGGCCGAGGTAACACCTTCTTCACAGACGGAATGTTCTGAATACTTCCCAAGTCAAGCAAGAAATTAAAACCCCAGAAAGATTTACTGTGAGGAAGCCCTCTGTGGAGGAGTGTGTCTATTTAATACTTCTCCTCAGATGCCAGGCCGATCACATTTTTAGTTTTCTAAAGGGCAAAAGAAGCTCGGCTTGAGGAAGGATCACTTGTGTTGGCACATGGCTGCAGGTACTTATTTTCAGCCTCAGTTTCCTCATCCCTCTCTTATTGACCTTCTTTCTAAAGTTCACCAAAAGCTGGGTGTCCACACTCTGACAGGCTTCGTAAGCTTTTTCTTCAGATTGAAAGTGGGGAATTGTGGTAATTATGTGGATAAAATATAAGTTTGATTGATAGTGTCTAAGATGCTTGAGGAATATAAATTGGAAGTGTAACAAGAATAAGGGCATCAGGTGAGCAGATCACCTTTTCTTAGAAAAATGCCAATATCATTTCAACACTGTGTTATCAAATTGTAACCATCACAACAGGAGAATGAGTAGCCAATGGGAGGGTGATAATTATAGTATAAAGTTAAGCAGACTCCAGTACATATTGGAGGAAAAGCCATTCTTTCTAAGTTATGAATTTGTCATAATTGAATGTAAGCTTAACTTGTCATAATTTAAAGTTAATATTGCTGCCCATTGAGGAGTTCTTTTCTCACCCAATGGATTCCACCTATTGAAGATGCACTGATAAGTAATTTAACTATATGGATAGTACTCTGTCCATACCAAGAGACATGAGTTATTACAGAAATGGTCATATATCTACCAAATGCCTACTATCAAATCAAGTAATATAACCCTTGTGAGCATGAACTCTTAATAGCTTTAAATACTTCAAAAAGTTACATGAAGGCACAGATTGAAGGGGGAGCCTGTTGTGAAGCATATATACTTCCTGAGGGCATAAAGCTCTTGGCTATTCCTGATACCAGAGTGGTCACAGGCATGGGAGGAACAGGTGAGGTGCTTGCAGTAAATAAGTGAACAGGGTTGAGGAAACAGAGGGGTTTAAATAAGTAGATTAAAATGTGTTTCATGCCTTTTTCCTGGGTTTTCTCTTATTTTTGTCTGTCCTTCCTCCTCCTATCCTGCTAGGTCATCTATCCATGTCTGCATTTGTCAAAATTGCATCCTCTGTTCTCTCTACTTCCCTGCTGCACAATACCCTCACCTGTTTCCTTCCTTTGCATCCAGGGTGGGGAACCTTTCTTCTGCCAAGGGCCATTTGGATATTTATAACCTCATTCATAGGTCATACAAAATTATCAACTTAGAAATTAGCCTGCTATATTTGGTCAAACATTTAATTCACTCACTTCTAATGCATTGGCAGGGCCAGACCAAATGATTTCAAGGGCCTTATACGGCCCGTGGGCCAGACATTCCCCACTCCTGCTTTACATAGAAAATTGCTTCCAAAACTTGAGCCCATATCAGAGTCACCTGCAGGGAAGGTGAAAACAGATTGCTGCCCTGCCCTTAGAGTTTCTGATTCAGGAATGCTTGTTGCAGTTCTCCTAAGTTCCCAGGCGATGCTGATGCTGCTGGTCCAGGGACCACACTTTGAGAACCATTGCTATACAACAGTGTGTGGACATTTTCTCTCTTCTATCAGGTAGTCCCATCACTTCAGATGATTGGGAACACATAAGCAACTTTTTCTGACATCCATGGCATTTAATTAGCATATAAATGTCAGGAGCAAAACTAGACATGAACATAGGCAAGAAGTCCAAGGAAAAGGCTGATCTTAGTGAGCAAGTCTAGTTGCTGAGATGGCCAATATTAAGTGTTTAGAGATCCTGCTGCAGTCTTTTGATGAAAAGATGTTCCTAACAGATATTTTATTAGCACCCAATCATGGCAATGTACAATTGGAGCTTAGAATATTTCTTTTTAATTCAACTTGAAAATATGTACTGGAGGCCTACTATGTGTCAAGCACTGTGCTGATCCCTGGTGATATGATGATGGTTTCTAGCCATAAGAAATATACAATCCATTGGTGCCTGATGGAGGAACAGGATGACTGATTATGAGGTCATTATATGGCAGTGGTTATCAAAGTGTGGGTTCCCGACGGGCAAGATCAGCACCACCTGGGAGCTTATGAGAATTGCGACAAGAATTTCTGAATCATCCCTCCAGATGGCTTTGATACATGCTCAAGTTTGAGAACCATGCTTCTACATAAAGGAAAGGAAAAGAGGTGCATAGTTGTGCAAAGGAAATGTAAAGAGAACAGAAGAGGAAATTCTGGCAAATGCAGACAGGGAAGGGGCCTAACCAAAAAAAAAAAAAGAGAGAGATAGAGAGAGAGAGAGAGAGAGAGAGAGAGAGAGAGAGAGAGAGAGAGAGAGAAAGAACAGACAGAACATTAAAAAAAAAAAGAATATTTCCATAATTAAGAGAATACTGTTTTCAAATAGAGAGAACTAGGCAGGGTGGTCCAACAAGTCTGGTTGAAAAAGCGACAGTTGGGTAGGTGGGCCAGGAGGACATTTGTGGAAGCAGGCCTGGAAATGGGCAGAGGGTGCTGAACACTGAGCGGGGAGGAGGAGGGGAGAGAGGGCAGAACAGGCCATATTTTCAAGAAGCTTTACATCCAGCAATGGAAGGGATGCAACTCAGTGGCTGTCTGAAGAGGGAGAAGGAGTAAGGGAAGGCTCTTTAGGTTGAAGGAAATGAATAAGTTCATGGTTGAGAAGAGGGCCCAGTGGTTTTAGAAGGTGGAAAGGGAGAGAATCAAACACAGATATGAAAGAGATAAGGGCAGTTTATCTGCTGAATTAAGAGGCAAATACAGAATGATTCTAACTTTCAACAAATATTTGAGTACCTGAAATTGCCAGGCACTGTTCTAAGTGTAATGAATAAAATAGACAAATGCCTTTATTTCTGAAATTTACATCCTAGTGAGGGAAAACAGAAGACAAGTATATCTAGATCTAGATAGACCAGTGGTCGGCAAACTCATTAGTCAACAGAGCCAAATATCAATACAACGATTGAAATTTCTTTTGAGAGCCAAATTTTTTAAACTTAAACTATATAGGTAGGTACATTGTTATTAACTTAATTAGGGTACTCCTAAGCTGGCCTTTGCAAAAAACTCAAGGGGCCAAAGAGCCACATGTGGCTCGAGAGCCGCGGTTTGCTGACCACTGAGATAGACATATCTATCTATCTATCTATCTATCTATCTATCTATCTATCTATCTATCTATCTACCTACCTACCTGTCTATCATCTATCTATATCTTTTCAGGCACTTGTAAATGCTATAAAGACTTAAGCAAGGTGAGGAGAATTGGAGGGCCTGGAGGGTGTACAATTTAAGATAGTGCTGCTCCCCTCATTGGCTGATTGTGAGCTAAGATGGGAGGAGAGGAAGAGTGTGGGTCATGCAGATAATGCTCAGAGATGCTGTTCCAGAGAGGCCAGCAAAAGCTGCTCCCTGCATTGTAAGAAAAGCAAGGATGCCAGCTGCTTGGAATGGGTCAAGAAGGGAAAGAGTGGTGGGAAATGACAGACCATATCATGAAGCTTGAAGGCTACAGTCCAGACTTTACATTGAGATGGGAGGCAATGAAAAGTTTTGAGTGGAGGAGTGATGTGGTCTGAGTTACATTTTTTAAAATAGAATTTTGGCTTCTGTTTGGAGAACAAGTCATAAAAAAGCAAGAGCAGAAGTGGGGAGACTCTCCTGGAGTCTCCAGTAATCTAGGTGAGAGCTGCTGGAAGGAGGGGTGGGTGTGGTGAGAAGCGACCGGATTTTAGATATGTGTCACAGGAAATCGTGCAGGATGTGCTGTGGGAGCAGGTCTGAGGTCTGAGAGAAAGGCAGAATTCCAGAATGGGCAAAACTGACTGGAAAGTGTAGAGAAGGGAAGAAATCAGATGAGTTAAAAATAACAGTAACTGTTAACTTTTATTGAGTGTTAACTGTGTATCAAGCATCAGGCTAAGTTCATTATCTACATGACCATTGAATCCTCCTGACAATCCCAATTTACAATCAAGGAACTGAGGCTAACGAAGGTAAGCACCTTGCCAATCATGCAGCAAATGTGGGGCAGGGAACTGGGCCCTGAGCAGTCGGGCTGCAGAACACACCCCTTAATCCTCCTTGTGATACAACCTCCATTGTCTCAGAAGTGAAAGGGTGCCCAGAGCTGGGGAGGGGAGTGTGGGGAGGCAAGGCCATGATTAAGAGCTCAAAAAGAACATTGACTGATTCATTGAAAAGCTACAAATATTAAATAAATAATAAGAGAACTATTGACAATGCTTGCTTTAGGGGGCCATTGGTGTGGTTTGGGGCTCACCCTCCTGTGGCTGCTTGGGCCATATCTGTCTAGATCAGTGGTTCCCAACATGGGGCACATGCCCCACAGAGGGGCAACTTGATTTTTAAGGGGGGCAATTCGAGAATGAGTTATTGACAGTGAATTTTTTGCATTTTGTATGGTTCGAGGGGCCTCATATATAGTATATAAATATATATTGTGACATATTTATCCATTTCAGTTCTCCATTAAATATTTTGAAACTTTATTTGCTATTTTTTCATATTGCTTCATATTATTATTATTTTTTAAACAATTTCTTAGTGATTTCTTCCTCAGTACTTCAACTGCCCTTTTGTTCTTTTATTTTTCTCTTTCATGGATGCCATGTTCTTTGGAAGCTTGTTTAGACCAAGTTAATGGCCTTTTATGCTTCCTCCACATGAATAGGAGTTCACTTTTTCAATAGTAAGAATTATGTGTCACTGGGGGGCATCAGGATTTTAGAGATGCTTAGGTGGGGCATGGCCAAAATAAGGTTGGAAACCACTGGTCTAGATGAAGAAAATGACCGACCTGGAATCTTTCTCGACCTCTTTAAAAGTGATGCCAATCATTGGAGGTGCCCAATCACAAAGGGGTCCCCTCAGTGGCCACAACTTATGTAGAACTGATTCCAGGCTCCCAGTCCTCTGAGGTGAACAGCCCCTCGATCCTGTTTAGCATAGACACTGGCACTGAAATCGAGTAAGCTGGCGAGATGGAAGTTGAGTCACGACATATTTATTAAGCCGAGCACGGGCTTTGACACTCAGAGGAACACCAAATTAATTCAAGACACATTTCTAGCTCTTAAAAGGGTTGTAGCATTGGTTTGGCTGGTGGACCACCCAACATCCATTAGGATGGAGAAACCAGATCTTCACTTTGGGCTCATTGTGCTGCACGGAGTGACAGGCCAGGAGATGAAACGGGTCTCCGTGCATGTGGGACGCACGCGCGAGCGACAGGCCCAGAGCCCCCCCAGCCTGTGTGCATTAACTCCACCAGCAGCCAGGCTGCAGGGTGGAGGTGGCTGTTTGTGCATAAACACTGTCATTTCACTGGGACTTCTATTTCATCTTTGAACCTTGGCTTCAAAGGAATACTGACCTTATTCCTGTAGCTCGCCTTTCTTTGAAGCGCATGGCTTTGCATTGCAGATTAAAGTGAAGACATTCATCAAGGAAGAGATCTGGCCAACGCTCCCCAAACTCCACCCGAAACAAAGCCTTGAAAGGCTCCAATCACAGTAACAGTGGAGTGGGCTGGGGATGACGGCTTGGAGCCAGGCCCTCTTTCTTAGATCCTATCCTGTAAGGCAGTTCCGGCGTGACATAGTGCTTTCCTTTGAGCGTTGGGCAACTTTACCCTGAGAGTCTGTCTATCTCAGCAGAAAGGGGCGAGTTAAACGCAATATCCCCAACCTGTCCTGCTCATTTTATTTAAAGCAGGCATTGTCGTAAATGAGGCCAACATGATCATTCAGCTGTGCCTTTGAATTCTTCAAAAGACGTGTCAGGCAGAACCATCTGAAACTCGGCTGATGACTGTCAATTTTCTTTCCTATTACTTTCCTTTGTTCATTCCTTTGAAAAGAAACTGTCCTCTCTTTCTCCCTGGTTCTCCTATCTCAGTTCTAAGAAAACTAGCTGTTCACATAGCTTTCTCTGTTACTTATTTCTCTCTTGTGAGAGGAGTGAGGTGAGGAACTTAAACTGAGAGGTTAAAAGTAATAACCAAATAATTATTTAATTTTAAAGCAAAGAGAGAAAAAACAAGGGAAATATCTCCCACTGGAAAGGAGTAAAAATTGCTGATTGACAACTATCAAAGGAGAAATGGTTATGTCTTTAATGTAATTTTTCTGCAGATCTTCAACTATGATTAGATACACACAACAAGTTCTGTCTGGGACGAAGGGGTAAAGCAATCCAGAGGAAAGAAGAAAATGTCAAGTTGGGTACGTGACAACATACACATAAAAGGGCTTAAGAAATATGCAAATTTTCAGAATAACTTTTTTTTTCTAGTTATTCATCTGTAAAATAAGACAAAGGATAATTCTGTTCATTGCAAGACAATTCATTTAACTTGCTCATCAGCACAAATCTCAAATCATTGTTTTCCATGAAGAAGTGGGTGAAGTTCAAGATCAATTAGTGGCATCATGAGAAACCAGTGGTGCCAGGCCAGTTTTGTACCCATCATGAGAACTCATGTGGGAATGGTGTAGCTCTACTTCTAGCTTCAGTTTTAAAAGACTGAAATCTATCTGCTTATCCATGTCATATCTAAATCCCTTAATATACTACGCTCCCCAAATGTGGGTGTGGCCATGTGACTAGTTTGGGCCAGTGGACTGCAAGCGAGGTGATGAGTGTCACTTCCAGGCTGATGCTCTCTTTCTCTCCACCATGGTGCCCAAGGAAGCCATATGCTGAGATGGCCAAGCCTCAAGCTAGCAGTAGCGTGAATCACTGCCCCCATGGTGGCAAACTTTGCAGAGAATTGTCTGATTTGTAATAGATGTGGTACAAACAAGAAATAAACCTTGGTTTTGTTAAGCCACTGGGAATTTCAAGGCTTACTTGTTATGCCAGCATAACTTATCCTGACTAATCCAGGATCTTGGAGTACATGTAGTCTTACCCCACTTCCACCATAAGAATCCTTCTTATAGCACCCTTGAAATATGGTCTAAATTCTTGAACACCTCAGGAATAACAGCAAATAACATAGCGAGCCATTATATAATGCTTACTATATAATTATTTTCAGACATAATTTTAAGTATTTTACATGTCTCACAAAAACCGTAACGCATCAATAATATTTCCCTTATTTTACATCCAGAGGAAATGAAGCATAGAGAAGTAACTTGCTCAGGGTTAAACAGAAAAGTTAAGTCATTTGCCTAAGGCCACACAGTGAGTAAGTGGTATTCTAGGTGTCAAAGCCAAGGAGTTGCTTTCAGTCTAGTCCCTTAACCATCATACCATGTGGCTTCCCTAGATTGGATTTTCATTTCCTTTTCACTCAGACTGTTCAATAAGACATGGAATAATAAAACCCAAAAGACAAGACTGGAAGGGATCCTAGAGATCAATCAATATCTGTCTTTTACATGGAGGAGGAACAATGTCACTTTGAGAGTCATTTTCCCGGTTTTGTGAAAAAGGTCTGTCTTGGGAGTTTTCAAACTAGTGACCTGGGGGATCGCTAGGACTCAGTAGAAAGGTCTCAGGGGCCACCAGTTTGGAGATTAGAACAGACCAACTCTGTTCTAATCGATTCTATATAGTGGGCTTCTAGGTAAAATTTGTATGTGGCCTATTCTGTTGCTTTGATAAAATTAAAGAATGATGGATTTCTGTAGGCTTCCACTGAAATAGTAGGCTTGTAAGGCTGAACTAAATAATAGGACTGCACATCAGCTGGAGGTGGGGTGGGACACATGGATTGTTTAGCCCAGTGGCCAGTTCTGGTCCCGTATAATTTGCTACTTCCATGAATGCACTTGCCAGATGTCTGGCATCAAGAAGTGACTAATTCACCACTGTTATTTGCACTATGATATGCAGTAAAAATCTATGAATTATATCTGAAAGATAGAAGGAGATCTCCAAGAAGTTTTGATGAAACAATATTTCAAAAAGAAGATTAAGCTCATTTGGGTTGAGCAAAGTGACACACTTTGGCTATGGTGACCCAATTTCAAAGAAATGGCTGTAAAGTTTTCATTGTGTGTTGGTTTGTCCATATTCAATGGCCAATGGTGGATTTCCTTTCCCATGAAAGAAAGGCAGAAAGAAAGAACAAAAGGAAGATGGGGAGAAAGATTTTAAAAAAAGAATATCAATTGACTAATAGCCCTGAGAAAGCACAGGCAAACACATGGCATTGTTTGCTTCATTTTTAACACAACTAATACACAAAATTATCCAAATTTGCTGATCACATTAAGAAGTAAATTAGAAAGTTTTGCTTTTAAAAAAGCATTCCTTTTTTGTGCGCTGACAGCAGTTCTAGTACATATGTGTAATATGTATAATGTATATTAGGTACTATTTATGTACACATGGCTTGATTTATAAATTGAGTTACATTAAGTCAAAGGTATATATTACAGAAGAGGAAAATTGATGGGGCAAAAGGACACAAGGAGAGGTCTAGAAAGGATTTCATGGGAGCCATGCTCACCGCAGGCCTGCTTACCTTGCGTGGTCCCATCCAGTCCCATGATGAATTTCATTGATCTGATGATTTGCTCTGCTATTGGGGGGCTCATGGAGGTAGCATAAACAGCACTATGTGAGTGAACCCGTAAATAATCCACAAGGTCCTTTAATAAAGGAGGTAAATCCAAAAACAAGGCAAGTAAGTCTCAGTGTTGGTGATGAAAGTCACTTTTTGTCCCAACCCCATTCATCATAGCATGAGACATTTGATTCTTGAACGTGCTGCGATTTTTAATAGGCATTACCAAACTTTTTTTTTTTTATCGCTCTTCTTAGTTTCTCCCTCAAAACCTTAGAAGGTATACAATAAAGGCAGCAACTTTGGAGTTGAGGTCTGTAAAGCCAAACCAGATGTGTAAAAGAGAAATGATTTCCCAAACATTTGTTGAGTATTTAGTATGTACAAGCACTGGCTTAGTATTCAGGAGTGTCCAAAGAATACAGGATGTGATCTTGCCATTGTGCATACTGCATTACATTGTGCCCATGAAAAAGTAATGGTGGGAAAAGTAACGAGAAATAAACTAATATATGCAACAGAGCTATAGACTGCAGAGAAAAGAGAGGGACTTCTTGCTAGCTGGAGTAGGTAGGGAAGGTTCCAGCGAGAAGGTGAAATTTATTATGTTTTGAAGAATAAAGACAAATATAGAACAAAAGAAAACTTGGATGGGGGATAGAGTGGCAGAAGGGAGAAGTGTGAAATTAAACCACAGTGTAGATTAGAACCAGATAAACTCTGGTTATGCCTTGGGCGGTAGGAAACTACTGAAACTTTAGTGCAACACTATTTGGAGTGTTGACTCACTACAGAATGCTGGTCCTCAGTGGGAGGAATGATTGGCTCCTAAGGCCAAACCTAAGGTCCCAGGGAGGTCTGCTGAGAGCCCGAAGAAGCTCCTAAAGTCACAGTCAGGAGGGCCACAGAGCTGGCATCTGGAGGTGTTCAGTTCCAGCTGGGAAGACCATCTATCTTCCCACCTGTACTGGCTCCTTGCCTGGGACCTTCAGGGTGTTCTGCAGAAAAGCTAATGGGCTGATGACGGCTCTCTGTATTAGCAGTGGGGTCTGTAAAGGATCAGCCACCTTCTCTTCTAAGATAACAAGACAGTTTAGAATCCCACTGAGATGTCTGATCAATTGTTCCCTCATGTAGGTGAACTGGGGGAGCTGTGCTTTTGGCAGGCTCATCTCTTCCTAACCTCCCCTTTATTGGCCACATCTATGTCCACTTCTGAACCTTGAACTGTGCACCATCCTCCACTTTTCTATCTCACTTGGGGTCTGGTGCCATGGTTGTTCACAAGCATTGTAAACATTCATAGCTCATCTTCAGGAAAGAGAGTGACCTGCCTCACAGCTGGTTGGTAATATGATGCCTCTACCCGGCCCAGGGCAGGGGAACTGGTAGCTCCATTCTGTCCTTCCTGCATCCTTCATATGCCCTTCATTCTAAGTCCCCTCTTCATACATCGTTCTTCCCAAATTCCTCTCTCTCTTCTCCTTCATTTCACATTCTTTTTTTTCCATTCCTTTTTTGTTTCTTCCTCCTTCCTTCTACTCTGAGTCCCCCTCTTCTTTTAATTTCAAATTCTCCACTAAATTTTTTTCTCTCCTTTTCTGTTTCCTCCCTCCTTCCTTCATTTTTTTCTCTTTTCTCTCCCTCCCCACCCTGCCACCTACCTTTTTGCTCTGGGCTATATTCTAAATGTGGGAGTCCAAGAAGAGAAGACAGGTATAAAAACTAGTCCTTGGCAGGTATTATCCACTTATCTTAAAATTAAAATTTGATTCTGTCTATTCTTTTGTTTAGTGAATCTCATAAAAACAGTTGGGTTGGCTTTCACCTTATTTGAAGAGTATGTGCATGATGATGGCCTGACCTAAGGCACTGGCCACAGGCATTTGTGAAGTTCATTTTGGAGGATGGTGGGGGTAGGGGCACTGTTCAAAGCGAGAGAGCGAGAGAGAGAGAGAGAGAGAGAGAGAGAGAGAGAGCCATTTCCCAGAGCAGGTGCACTAGCTCTATGCTCAGTGCTTCTTTTTGAGCAGCAGCTGGGGTTTCCTTTCTCTGTTGAGAGCTGATGCCACCTAGCAGGATGCCGAGGAAGCCAACTAGAAGACCTGGGAGGGTGCAGGCGACAGGATGATGGGTGCTCCTGTGGACCTGAGTCAGGAAAGGGCTGTTTCAGGGAGGTGGTCCAGTCTTGAAGGATGGGTAGATTTGGATATAGGCAGAAGAGGAGAAAGGCATGGGCATGTGCTAAAACTAGGAATACAGATGGCATCTTATTCAGCAAACAATGGAGGAGTCGATTGGGAGTAGAGAGAGAAGCTAGTGCTTCCAAAAAAGGTGATGAGGGGTTGTCTCCTTAGAGAAGATATGACCTTGGAGTTACAGCACAGGCTCTGGAATCTGATTGCTCAGGTTCAAGCCCTGGCTCTGCCACTTACTGATTTGTGACCATGGGCAAATTACTAAACCTCTCTGTGCTTTCACTTTTTTCTCTGAAAAATGAGAAAATAGTTACGTTTACTTCAGAGTCATTATAAGGATTAAATGAGTTAATACACATATGGTGCTTAGAGTAGGATCTGATACATAGTGAATACCTGATGCTATCAACAAGTATTAATAGATTGCCAACTTAGAGATTCTTAGAACTGGGAGCATGGGGTGGGAGGAGGGGACCAAAATATAAAAACTCCTTGGAGTCCTTTTATTCCAGCTCCCCTATTTTGCAGAGAGTAATGTTCGAGGGCTATGATATAGCCATAGATGAAACTCATTGGCTGGCTGAGGTTCCATTTTACAAACTTCACATGTGTTAACACATTTTAGCTTTATAATAGCTCTATGAGGTAGGTACTGTTTTCATCTCCATTTTATAGATGGGATTGCTGAGTCACAGAAAGGATCAGAAAAGAATTCAACCAAAGAGTGGTTGGATAGCAAGGATTTAGACCCCAAGTGTCTGACTCTAGAGTCCCCACCCCTAATACCACACTATACTACCTCTCCGGACAGGGGAGGAGGGACCAGGAGGTGACCAAGAGAAGACCACCTTCACTTTTACTTTTTCCTAGTCCACAAGGATTGTTCCTCTTTTTTGAGAGGCTGTTATAATTCCTTATATATTCAAGTGTTTATAGAGCCGAACAGTAGATTGAATTGCATCAGTATCAAGTGTTTCACGTATATTAATCTTATTTCTCCAAAGAGACTGAAACCTCCTTGAGAGCAGGGAACAGAGTTGTTATACACTTCTCTGAAAATCCATAGTGGTGGCTACTTAGCAGGGGTCTGGTAAATATTGATGGTCTAATGGAGAGCAGGGGCCTTTATGGATTGAGGAAGGATAGTGAGGGTCCCTGAAACTAAACAGCAAGCATTCTATGGAAAACAACTATAATGATACTCTCTTAGCCTTGGGGCATTGCTGACAAAGATCAGACAAAAAACAAAACAAAGGTGTCTTTGATCCTTAAAGGGCTCTTCTCAATGTCCCCAACCCTCAACTTTTCTTAGAATATAGAGAAATGTCTTAAGATCACATGCATTCTATTAGAACAAATGCCCCCGCAATGCAATATCACATCCTTTTAACATTAAGCCTATCTTGCCCATAATCTTCTTTCTCCTAGATGAAGTCCACTTTCTATCAGAGTCTGAGTGTATGGACAGGGGCTAATTTGCTTATGTGGTTTAGAAAGTGGGGTTCTTTGAGTAACTTCTGCAAAGCATCAAGGAAAGCCTTGTTTTCTGTTTTTCTTTTTCTTTTTTTAAATTCCCTCCTAGCATTCCCCCATTGGGTGCCATGAGCCATGAATTAAGAGTTGGCTTTGGTCTTTTTTGCAAGGCGGGTCTGGGTTGTGTCTTCCTTCAGGGTGGGTTAGAGGTCTTCTTAGACCGAAGTTTCCATGTCCATTTGTACGTTCAAAACCCTGATTATTTTCTCTACCCATAGGCTTGGAGTTCAAGGACAAGGGTGGCTTTTCTGAGAAAATCAGACAGGAGACTCTTAGAATAAACATCTTGGTGTTCATTCCATGACCCCCATTTACTTCAAAGGGCTGTTAAATGCAGCCAGGGCTGAGCACAGAGGGCAGAGCTGGCTTCTGCAAGGGGCCTGCCTTCGTCTGGCACACAGGCTTCTGGGGCTGATGCTCTCTCCATACGTGGCTGCCTGTTCCCACTGCCCTCCTCCAGAATTCCAGCCCTGCAGCCTATCAATCATGAAGGCTACCTTTGCTTCATTCATTTGCAAGCCTCTGGTCAGTCTGCGGAGGTTATGAAAGATAGGGGTCAGCACCAGACATGCAAGAGAACTCAAGATCATGCCTGAGAAAAACGTGAACTCCCAAAACTGGATTTGCAGTGTCGACCCATCTCTCCAGCAACTGGATCAATACAAAATTAAAAAATAAGAAACCTAGCCCCATCATCACAGTCATTCTTTAAAGAAGCCATTCATGGCATGGAGCTCTGACAGGTGAAGACAATTACCTGACACTTCACCTCAAAAGTCTTAAAAGGACAGAATCCTCCAAGTTGAGTTGTTCACAGATCATCTAGAGCAGCTCCAAACTCAAAGTGAGCAAAATTGTAAAATCTTGCTGAACATTAAGAGACTTTTTTTTTTTTTTTAGCAGTTTCTCTGAGGCGGGGAGAGAAGGTTGAGGTCAGGGCAGTGTACCCCAGGAAACAGAGATGAATTTGTAGGACACTTTGTGACAGGAAGACTGAAACCAAGATAAGATCTCTACTCTCTGTGGTACTATCTTAGGAGCAAACCATTTTTTCTCCCCTTTGTTTCCAAATATTTTTTCTTACATGATGCATCTGATTGCTTATGTACATAGTTCTCACCTTGACCAACTCCACCAAGATTTCTAGTCTTCTAGTAACTGTTATGTATATCCCTCTATGACTAACCCTAACATTGGCATTCAATCTTTTTTTAGATTTTTGAATCCAAACAAGTATTTTCAAATCACAAGATTTTACTAAGAACCCTATGAGCATAGTAAATTTGAAATTATTAAGGTTTCAGACAAATGTAAAGTCCTCATATGTGCATGTGAACATGTTTTATGGTTAATTTTGTTGTTTTTGTACCCATTGGTTTAGAATCCTGGATATTTTAAAATACCCATCAAATTGAGACATATACTGAAAATTATCCAGCAAAAGTTATATGGTGAAACTCTGAAAACTGTACTCTAATTATTTAAATAGATAAGTAGCAAGATTTTTTTTTCAAGCAAAAGCATTAGAATTTGCCCAACCCTATGTCCTATTAGTAACTAATAATTAGTTAAAAAACATAGTTTAAAACAAATACCAAGTAAAAACTTGCCACAAATTTATTAAAAGTCCAGGGGAATAAAAATTTCATTTAAATTGAAACTGTACATAATTTAAAATTAACATAATTTTAAAAAGCTACAGAAAAGCAGATATAAAAGTTACATTAACTCATTTGGCTGGAAGGAAATTATAATTTATCTGGGTTTATCACGGTCTCACCAAAACCATCCCAGACAGGTGTGTATCTGATTGATTTTTAAATCATCAGATACTTTCTCAGGTGGCCTTCTATCTCCTGCTCACCCTTCAGGTCTTGAAAACTGGTCTCTTGCTGATTGGATTGGGGCAGAAGGTCTCTATAGACTATAATGGATCTCGGCCAAACACTCCCTAATTCTTGCTGCCATCTAGTGGTCAATTCAGAGCCTGCAGGGCAACATGAAGGAGGAGAGGGAGGGGAAGAGGAGGAGGAACAGGAGGAAGAATGATGCAGTCCTCTGGACCTAAGTATGCACAGAATGAGTATTTTAAAGAGCAAGAAAATGAACAGATAGGCATACATTTTCTGCGTACTGATTAAATAAATGATAGTAGTTTTCACAATTGCTCAGTATGTACCCCCAAATGAAGAGAAGCTACATAGACAAGAGCAAATAAACCTTTAAAAATAGTCTACTGACTTTGGGATGGAGAGTGTGAGAGAAAACTGTGAGCTGGTCCTTACTTCAGGGTAATCCTGAGCCTTTGTTTAACGTGATATCAGAGGAAGGAACTCTAAGGGGGAAAATGTGACATCTAACACATTTGACAATATTTCAAGGACACGCTAAGCGTCCGTTTATTCAGGTGCCTTTGGATCAAGAAAAAAGAGTTAAGCATGGTTAACATTTCCGTAGCTCAGAACTGCTGCTAAAGTAATCACAAAACCACAAGCTCACGAAGCCCTGGAGCCCGGAGAAGGCAGCTTGGGCATCTGAGACCCTCCGGTCCCACTGCTTCCACGCTCTAGGAAGGGAGCATTTCACCCTGCACCAGATTTAGCTGAGTTTGCTAGGCTCCTGGGCATGCCCTAGGTTTCTAGCATCACCTGGCTAATTCCCACAGGATGAAAAACAATGCTTTGAGCTTGGTGAAAAGTAGTGCTTAGTGAAGGGGAAAGGCCACTGAAAACGCTGAACATTTGAAGCATTTGTGCAACTCACGGCAGGACCACAATGAAATCTATTGTTTTAAATCCCAGTGTTCAATGACCACACTGTTTTCAGCTGTCCTCCATGTCTGTCTAATTGGTTTACCAGGAGTCTTGTTCCTGCTGGTCACAATGATCAAGGAACTAGGAATTTTAGGTAAGCTGTTGATGTCACTTGCACGCACTGGTTTGGGGCCTGCTGTGCCCTCTTGGGCAGAGCCAACACCACTACTGTGCAGCCTCTTTGGGGCAGGCGTAGACCTATATGAGAGCGCTATCAGGATTTGTATAAAACTCTCATAATCATGAACCAGGCAACTGTCTCCTTTATCCCTCAAACCCAGGTTTGAATATCTCATTTTCTTTTTCTGCTTCCCTCTTCTTCTAAATTTTATTTAAACATTTACTGGTTTATATTGGCAACCCCCTTGGTGACCCTGGCACTAGAATGAACGGAGTCTAATCCCATCAGATCAGAGTTTTTAAGGTATATAGATATTAAAGGATGACAAGATTTGATCACAACTTCTCCAAAATTGTGAGAGATAATTATAATGCAGAGAAAACCCCTAAAAAGGATGTTTCTGATCTTGCTACTCCTATTTTGATTAAAACCACTATAACACAGGGTTCTGAATATCTGACCTTTGCCCACTATTGCTTTGTATTTTCATGGCCCCCAAACCACACTACTTACAGTTTTATAGCACCCCCTTATCATTCCTGAGGTTTGGTATATAGAAACATAATCCCCCATCATTTGTCCGCAAAACTGACATTCATTCTAAGACTTCTTCCCTGCAGTTAACCATCCTCTGCTTGGCACTGTCTTGGCCTGTGTACACAGATAGGGTGGCTGTTGTATTCTAATCTGATTACTCATCACATGCTCCTCTGCACTGTCAGGGGGTGAGCTCCTTGACATTCTGGGTGCTCTTTGGCTGTGGAACTCCTGTCGTGATCAAGCGAGGTGTGGGGAACCCAGAGAAGCCCTCAGACAGCATCCCCAGATTGTTCAAGGTTTACAGAGACACGAGAAGTCCCTTTCTTACCTTCCTTCCAGCGATGTAACCTCCCGAGGCTCCAAAGCTTTTGGTGAATGTGCCCATAAACACATCGACATCTTGAGGGTCCATTCCAAAGAATTCCACTACACCCCGGCCAGTCGGGCCCACAGACCCAATACTGTGAGCTTCATCAATGTAGAGGTAAGCCTTGTATTTCTTCTTTAGAGCCACGATCTGGGGCAGATTCACAATGGAACCTTCCATGCTAGGGCATAAGGAGAAATGCTCGTCACTAGTGTGTACCCTCCTGGGAAGCTCTGCCTCAGTTTCCCTTTCAGTATTTCTCAGTCAGCCTGCCCTGATGGCAGTCGGGGATGACAGGGATGTGCCACTCCTTTCTTCTTAAGGGATATTTTATTTGGCTGAGACAGCCTTCTCAATCTTATAAGGCTAATCTGGCAGAATTTTATATGAAAAAAAATTGACATTCAGTGGGATTAACTGCTTTGAGTTGTTATAGCTAATTCCCAGGTCAACAAGGAGCTCACAGCATTGCTGATCAATTTATTTGTAAAGACGACTAGTTTAATTGGAATTACCAATATGGGTTTGGGGCATTTTGCTAGTTTTAATTAAATTGCTCTATATGATCCATCCTTATCAATCTGCCACTGTCTATTTGGCCAGCTCCATCTGACCTAAACTCAGTGCTTGAACTGCCAAGGATTGAAAGAAGGAATAAAAACTCATAAAATAGCCGAAACCGGTTTGGCTCAGTGGATAGAGCGTCGGTCTGCGGACTGAAAGGTCCCAGGTTCGATTCCGGTCAAGGGCATGTACATTGGTTGCGGGCACGTCCCCAGTGGGGGATGTGCAGGAGGCAGCTGGTCGATGTATCTCTCTCATCGATGTTTCTAACTCTCTATCCCTCTCCCTTTCTCTCTGTAAAAAATCAATAAAATATATTTAAAAAAAACCTCATAAAATAACTTTCTTTAGGGCACATAGTATTAATTAAAGCACAATAGAAAGATCTTAGGATCTCTTATTCATATAGTCATCCCCACTTATCCTTGGGGCTACATTCTAAGACCCCAGTGGATGCTTGAAACCGAGGGTAATTTGAACCCAATATATAATATGTATTTTTCCTATACACATATCTAGGATAAAGTTTAATTTATAAACTAACACAGTAAGCCGGGCCGGCATAGCTCAGTGGTTGAGCATCAATCGACCTATGAATGAGGAGGTTACGGTTTGATTCCACATTAGGGCACATGTCCAGGTTGCTGGTTCAATCCCCAGTGTGGGGTGTGCAGGAGGCAGCCTATCAAGGATTCTCTCTCAGCATTGATGTTTCTATCTCTCTCTCTCCCTCTCCTTTCCTCTCTGAAATAAATAAAAATATATATTTAAAAAAATAAACAAATTAACACAGTAAGAGAGTAGCAATAATAACAAATAATAAAATGGAACAATTATACCAATATACTGTGATAACAGTTATGTGAATGTGGGCTCTCTCTCTGATAGCTGGTCTGATGACTGAGACGACTACTAAGTGGCTGATAGTCGGAAAGTGTACACAAGTGTGGATACTCAGGACAAAGGGCTAATTCACATCCTGGGTGGAATGGAGACATTTCATCATGCTACTCAGAATGGTGTGCAATTTAAAACATATGAATTGTTTATTTCTGGAATTTTCCATTAATATTTTTGGACTGTGGTTTACCACATGTAATTGAAATGGAGGAACACAGAACTGTGGATGCCGGAGACTGTACTCACTGGAAGTCAGGGGTTCATTTGAGGCATCTGGTGGTGTCCCCTCTTTCTTTTCCTTTAGGGCCACGGTTCTCAATCTGCAGTGAGCATGAGAATCCCCTGAGTGGTTTATCAAAGCACAGATCTCTGGGCCCATCCTCAGAGTTTCTAACTTAATAAGTCTGGGACGGGATGAGAATATGCATTTCTACCAAGCTCCCAGAAGAGGCCCACATTGCTCACTGGGACAACACTTGAAGAACCACTGCTGTAGATAAACTGTTTTGTTTTAAGCCCTACGTGCTTAAGGTTTCATGGTATTGTAAATTGCAAAAACACTTCAAGTTCTCCAGTGATGGGAAAAATATGAAGTGAATACATAAGTAAAATTGTAACTTATATTTACATGGCACCTCTGGAACTCAGGGGATGTAAAAGAACTTTTGACTTGAATCAGCGCTCAGAACACTGGTAAGCTGTGTCCCCACCGCACACAGTTTGGACTACACTGACAGGAGTTCTATGAAAACACACAGACTCGCACCCTCACCACACAAAGGAGTTTGTCAAACAATTCAAGCAACCCGTCAATTCTGTTCAAGAGCTAATCAACTGACGCAAACAGAGAGTTGAACTTTTCCTTTCTTCCTGATTAGTTTATTTATTAAAGTTAATACATTTTTTAAAAATAAACTTAAGTGTTAGGTCAATTCAATCAAAACAGTCCAGCTGGTTGTATGATTACCCAGACCAATGGTGTTGGTTTGGAGGGAGTGTGTGGGTTTAAAGGACTTGATTTTTTTTAGAGCAATTTTAGGTTCACAGCAAAATTGAGTGGGAGATATAGAGGTTTCCCATATACTCCACAGTGTATACTCACACATAGGCATAACTACCCCCATTGTTAACATCCCCCACCAAAGTGATACATTTGTTTTAATTGATGGGCCTACATTGACACATTATCACCCAAAGTCTATAGTTTACATTAGGGTTCACTCTTGGTGTTGTACATTCTATGGGTTTGAACAAATGTATATATAATGACATGTGTCATCATTATATCATACAGATTATTTTCACTGCCCCTAGAGTCCACTGTGCTCTGCCTATTCACCCCTACCCCCACCCCAACCCATAGTAACCACTAATCTTTTTATTGTCTCCATATTTTGTCTTTTCTTGAATGTCATATAGTTAGAATCATACACTATGTAGCCTTTCTGGATTAGCTTCTTTCACTTAGTAATGTGCATTTAGTTCCTCCCCCCCCCCCCCGCCCCCGCAGCTTTTCATGGCTTGATAGCTCATTTCTTTTTAAGACTGAATAATATTTGATGTCTGGATATACCAGAGTTTGTTTATCCCTTCACAGACTGAATGGCACTTTGGTTGCTTCCAAGTTTTGACAATTATGAATAAAGATGCTATAAAGATTTATGTGCAGGGTTTTGTGTAGACACGCATTTTCAACTCTTTTGGGTAAATGCAAAGGAGCATGATTGTTGGATTGTAGATCAGAGTATGTTTAGTTTTGTAGGAAATTACCAGTCTGTCTCCCAAAGTGGCTGCACATTTTGCAGTCCCACCAGCAACGAATGAGAGTTCCTGTTGTGACACATCCTTGCCTGCATTTCATGTTGTCAGTGCTCCAGATTTTGGCTATTCTAATAGGTGTGTAGTGGTATCTCATTGTTGTTTCAGTTTGCAATTCTCTGATGACATATATGGAGCACCTTTTCATATGTGTATTTGCATCTGTATATCTTCTTTTGTGAGGTGTCTGTTGGCTCACTTTTAACCAAGTTGCTTGTCTCTTGACTGTTGAACTTTTAGTTTGTTTAAATTTTAGATAACAGTCCTTAATCAGCTATATCTTTTGCAGCTATCTCTCCAGTCTGTGGCTTGTCTTCTAATTCTCTTGACACTGTCTTTTGCAAAGCTGAAGTTCTTAATTTTAATGAAGTTCAGCTTATTTCATTTGTGCTTTGTTCTCAATGGTTGTTTTCAGATTTGAATGAAATGAAGACCAAACAGAGCCATATTCTCTCACATAAGTTTGTGAGTTAATTCCAATATGTTCTTAGATCAATTGCTTGCTAAAGTTGTTTCCACTAAGGAGGAGGTATAGCCATCTGATCGCCTAAGCTTAGGTTGTAGCCATACCCTTGCAAGTTGAGTATGTGGACAGACTTATATGATGTTCTGTGCCTCAGTTTTCTCATCCTATCTAATAAAAGAGTAATATGCAAATTGACTGTCACTCCAACACACAAGATGGCCGCCCCCATGTGGTCAAAGATGGCTGCCCCCATGTGGACACAAGATGGCCACCACAAGATGGTCTGTAGGGGAGGGCAGTTGTGGGTGATCTAGCCATCAGAGGAGGGCAGTTAGGGGTGACCAGGCCGGCAGAGGAGGGCAGCTGGGGAAGATCAGGCCTGCAGGGGAGGACAGTTGGGGGGATCCAGGCCTGCAGGGGAGGACAGTTGGGGAATCCAGGCTTGTAGGGGAGGGCAGTTGGGGGAGACCAGGCCTGCAGGGGAGGGCAGCTGGGGGGAACCAGGCCTGCAGGGGAAGATAGTTGGGAGGGGGACCAGGCCTGCAGGGAAGGACAGTTGGGGGGAACCCAGGCCTGCAGGGGAGGGAAGGAGGGAGGGACCAGGCCTGTAGGGGAGGGTAGTTGGGGGCAACCAGGCCTGCAAAAGAGGGCAATTGGGAACAATCAGGCCTGCAGGGGAGGGCAGTTAGGGGTGACCAGGCCTGCAGGGGAGGGCAGTTGGGGGCAATCGGGCTGGCAGGAGAGCAGTTAGGCATCGATCAGGTTGGCAGGGATGGTTAGGGGGTGATCAGGCTGGCAGGCAGAAGCTGTTAGGGGCAATCAGGCAGGCAGGCAGGCAGGCAGGCAAGCAGGCAGGCAAGCAGTTGGGAGCCAGCAGTCCTGGATTGTGAGAGGGATATCCCAGATTGGAGAGAGTGCAGGCTGGGCTGAGGGACATACCTCCTCCCCCGTGCACGAATTTCATGCACCAGTCTCTAGTATGTAAAATAAGCATGATGATGGGACCCTCCTTATAACACCTTTATAAGAATGATGACAAATAATGCTGGTAAAGTGTCTGACATATGAATGCATGCTCACTGGGTTGTTCCTGTTCTTAGGAGGAGCCTAGGAGAACATGGCTGTGATGAGGCCTCCCTTGAGAAAGCAGGAGCCCTTGACAATGCTCTGTGTTGCATCTTCTAGGAAAGAGGCATATGGGTGTCATATATAATAAATGGCTCTATGCCTTCAAAATGCTAGAATTTTCTTCTCATCTTTAAACTGTTTTAAGTTGGTAACACAAATATACTAAAAAACTTGACATGTCACAAATAACCATTCTTTGTTCTGGAACTGAATTTGGCAGGAGCCAGAGTTAATGTTGAACAGTTTGCAGACACTGGGGGCAGCTAATTAGCCATCCTTCGCTGGGGCTGGTCTAGCTGATGTTAGGAGTCTGCCCACCTGGTTTATATTTCTCCCTGTAAGATTAATGACTCTACGATACTGCTGATTTCTGGAGTTAATGCAGGGCACACTTGAGTCTAAGGAGAACTCAGCCTTTATAAAGAGTTATATTCACTCGCACTAAGTTTTCATTTTCTCATTGTGACCCCATTTGAATTGAACCGTTTCCTATAGAGGGATATTGAGTTTGGTGCATGCATAAAAGGTATCTATGCTATTCCTGTGAATTGCTGTCAAAATGAAGTAGAAAACAAGAAGAGTGTTTATTCTTTCTTCCTGAATGGAAAGTTGTGTTTTCTTTTGACTTCAATAGAAGAAAATCAACTAAAATATACTGCAGGTAAGATAATTCCACCAGTTAATTTGAAGCTCTGTGCAGGAATTTGAATTATTCTTAATCCAGCAAGCCAGTGAATAATTTCTTTATATCCTTTCTATTACATAGTGTATTAGCTAAGTGACAAGACTCCCTTTGGAAATCTCCCTCTCACCACCTTCTCCTCCCCATATAAACCATGTTATCCACTGGCAGGATTGGGAATTAAACTGGTAGTTTGCCAACTTACATGGTGGAAAAATCTCTTTGGTGGGCTCAAAGAATTAACCCAATAGAAGAAATGAAGGTGGAAAGAGAGAGCAAAAAGAGCTAAGACTAATTAAAAATAGAGTAACTAGTGTTTTCTTTTTCTTTGTCTTTATTTATTTTAATGATAGAGGCATAGGGTAGAGATTACCACAGAAGTTCTCAATCCTTAAACCTACATTATTTTGAGGAGAAGAATGGCTTATATCCTTAGAGAAAATGGCATTCTGAAACTTCAGCATTTCTTTCTATATGTGTTTTTTTGAAGGGTTGGATATTATTTCTTGGTTAATTTTATTTTGAAAGTGTGTGTTACAGCTATGCTAGTTTATATCTCAGATTATTTAAGGACCCCTCTCTCCTTCTTTCGTATATGTTTTAGTAATTTTGAGATTTCTCAACCACAATGATTCAAAAACTAGACTTCTCAGAGACACAAAATTAGAAGAGTATGATTTCAAAACAATACTTAAAGGAAAATACAAATCAGAATACTAAAATATTACTATTGTACTTTTAAACCCAAAATCATGGAGTCATGGAACTTTAGACTTCGAGTTTCAATTGTCCTATTTTACAGATAAAGAACCTAAGCCCTTGATAGGTAAAGGCTGAAAGTCAAATGGATGACCTTGTAGTTTCCATGTTTACTTCATTAGATGTGGACACATTAGCTGACTCTCCTGTTTACACTGGGCCTCTGTCCCAGCAGGGCCACCTGGTTTGAATCCCAGCTCTGTTTCATCTCAGTTATCTGCCCTGGGGCAAGTTGTCCTGGCCTCGGAGCCTCGATGTCTTCATCCTCACAATAACCTCAAGAGACCTGGGGAAGCTTACTCAAGATGGCATATGGGAAATGTTTAGCAAGGAGTAGAAATATGATCAATGTGGGTTCCTTCCTCTGACACCCCTCCTCAAGATGGGTGAAGAGCAAATAGCTTCGCTACACAGATGGTTATTTTCCAAGTTGCAACTTCCTCAACTGAAAATAAATTTAATGATGAAAGAAGCTACCCTTGGTGGCAGGCTTACTGTGGGCCGGGCTTTGGCAAGCTCTAGTTTATATGACCTCATTTAACACTTAAAAAAGAACATTATGGCCCTAGCTGGTTTGGCTCAGTGAATAGAGCATTGGCCTGTGGACTGAATGGTCCCAGGTTTGATTCCGGTCAAGGGCACATGACTGGATTGTGGGTTCGATCCCCAGTGGGGAGTGTTCAGGAGGCAGCCAATCAGTGATTCTCTCTCATTATTGATGTTTCTATATCTCTCTCCCTCACCTTTCCTCTCTGAAAGCAATAAAAATATAAAAAAGAAGAAGGAAAAAAAGAACCTTATGAAGGGAACTCAGCTGTAGGCAGCAACAACAAGATTTGAATCCAGGTCCCAGGCCTTCCTGCAAATCCTGACTCTTCTATATTCTATATGTAAAGAATAATATGTAGATGATTGATGGGTAGTGACATGACTATTATTATTGATGTTATTATGATCACAACTGCTTTTGTTGAGCTTACTGACTTCTTGGCCTTGGTATCTAGCCGTTTCTACCTGTTACCTGCCTGAAACTTTCTGATTTGGCTGACTGCTCTCTTCCAGAGTTATGAAAACATTGATTTTGGTGAGCTCCCCATGGTGGGAGGACTTTGCCCGTGGTGAGAAGCCACAAGTTCAAAGGAGGCTTCCTGTAAATATCAACAAGGTATGTATTCATAGTACATCTCTAAAAAGTGCAGTGCATTTCGTAAACTATTGATTGCACATTCCTAACCCTGACCTTTTGGAAAATCTGTGGGAAATAATTTCATTTTCTGGTGACCACATCAAATGAGAACATCCATATGTTCCAGAACTCTACTCTAGGCTAGCCTTCTTTTACAATTGAGGAAACTGAGGCCCTAGGAGGTACTGAGGACTGTCTTATCCATGAATGAAGCCATTTAGTTCATAGTCTTATTTAAAGACAATATTTCTGTACTGGTGAGATTAAAGGATCCTCTCTGTGATGGCAAGTCACATGCCAAGTTCATGGAGCCCTTGGGGTAGATTCCCACCAACAATGGCTGCCTACACATCTTCCCATCCCTGGACACATGAGCCAGTCTTGCTCTCAAGAAGGAAAAAGCTCTATTTTTCCCTCCTTTTGAATCTGGGCTGGCCTTGCAATGTGCTTGAACCAAATGAGTGTGGCAGAAGTGATACTGTGCCAGCTCCAAGCTTTGCCCTCAAAAGACTGGCAGCTTCTGCTTTCCTTCTCCTGGAATCCAGCCGCCATGCTGTGAGGAAGCTCCAGCTGAGTGAGATGAGCCTACATATAGAAAAAGCACCCCAGGGAAGGGCAGAGAACCAGGCACCTCAGTCAACAGCCAATACTAAGAGCCCAAATGTGGGAGTGAGGTTGTTTGGATATCCCAGCCCCAGCTGATCACCCAGCATAATGAATGACTCCTAACCTACACCATGCAGAGCAGAAGGAGAACTGCTCAGCTGGTCCAAATAGTCCACGGAAGCATGGGAAATCACAGCTCATTGTTGTGTAAGCCATTCCATTTTGGTGTGGTCTGTTATGCAGCAATGGATCACAGAACGGTCAATCATTACTAGAGAAGCTGAAGTTGCGAAGTTGTGGTTTAGTGCTGGGCTGGCTTAGAGCCAGGAATCCACACCCGGCTCTCCTGTCCTCCTGAGGTCACGGTAGGACCAGACCCAGTGTAGCCATGAACAGGTCCTGCTGTTGGAGTGATTTCTCTTTTACTGATGGGAATATCTGAGAGTAAAAACGCTGGTGGCCCACTTAATTTCAGCCATGATCAAAGTGCTTAAAATGCAACTTTCCTTTAGTGGAGTCAAGGTCTATTTATTTTCAGTTGGATTTTGTTTGCTCTGGTTAACGGAGATGCCCAGTCTGCTCTTCCTCAGCTGATAGGTCCTCCCACTATTCCAGGCCCAGTGACAGGTGTTTAGATAAGGGCTCCCCTCCAGGCTGGCAGCTGGCACAAATCTCATAGGAAGAAAGATCTATGCTTGCGGTTATGACAACCCAAGGCAATGTGAGCCTATTTCCTAGAAGTAGCAAGTTCAGTAGCCAGTGACTAGTTCAATTATTCTACAGCAGGGTGTCCCAACCTCAGCCCTGTTGACATTTAAGCTGGATAACCCTTTGTTGTAGGAGACTGTTCTGTGCATTGTAAGCTGTTCAGCAGCATCCCTGGCCTTTTGTCCACTATATGCCAGTGTGATCTGCATTTGTGATGGCTGAAAATTGGCAAATGTGCCTGGGGTGGGGGTGAGTTGTGGGTAAGAAATCCCCCTGGTTGAGAACGCTGGTCTAGGGTGATCCCAGAGATTTCATAAACAGGACATATCTGAGGAGTCCTGGTAGGTGATGCAGAGAGTGGCCTACTAGAAACTTGAAATGCCAACTTTGCAACCCCACAGTAACACTGGGGACACCCAGAACAGCAGCTATTGGGGCAGTAAATACTAGAGGGAAAAAATGATACTAGGATGATGATAATTTTAAATTTTGGAGAAAGCACTTCTTCCCTCCCGCCACCCCCCCAAAAAATGGATAGAGACACATTTCGTCTGCTGCTTGTCATTTATTTATGTAAGAGGAACAGCATGCACTCCGAGACCAATTAGATTAGCTGGATGAAAAAACCCGCTGCTTCTGTTCCCAAGTCTCCTCTGTGGCCACATTCCTCCTTGTTGGGAAGTTAAGCCCTCATTCTCTTCCTTTTCATATTTTTCACTTTCCTATAATTATCTCATAGGAAACAACTTCCTTCATTCCTCTAATATAAGATTGTTTGAGGATTGATTTAGGAGTGAGCAACTCTGAGATAATGTTTCCTTGATTCTTGGACTAGGGTATCTAACAGAATACTAGGGTATCTAACAGAAGGAGAGCTAGGAGGAAATTTCCATTTCAGTACCAATAATCAATCCAGTCAGGGAACGAGGCAAACTCAATCACAAGCTGCAATATAGAAGTGCAGCTCCGAAAGGCTTTAATGGGGTGTTTTGTCTGCTTGGCTCAAAAGGGGGCAGACAACTCAGGCTAGAGCCAAGACCATTTTCCCGCTCCACCCCCCTGGCTCTCTATGGAGAACTGCAGTTTAGGTTGAGGGAAATGAACAGGGCTTTTATATTCTGATACCAACTACTGGCCAAGATCAGCAAACAACTGGAGGTTGGCTGCATGTCCAGGTAAGGCCACCCCGGTGCCCATGGGCAACATCTACTAGAGTTGTAAAGGCAAAGAGCATTCTGATGGTGAATCACCCAGCCCCCAATGGCCTTTGACACTATGGGCTGCCACAGGTAGAAGAAAGAATCAATGCAAGTCAGCAATGCCCTGTGAGGATATTTCTAAAGAAGCCTTCACAAGCTTCCCAGCTGCCAAGGTGCTCTGCCATATGTATAGTCATTAAAGAGACAGGTGACCCAAGGCTTGACAGCTCACATTCATAGCTTAGCTTGGACCCCTCCATCATATCTATATCTCACTCATTTTTCCCTCTTGCTAGCGGAGGTCAGCCTTTCCCCATTTGTCAGCTTGCTGTGGGCTTCTTAGTGTTGAAATGTCTCTGGTTATTTACATACCTGTAGACGCCCTCCACCATGATGAGAATCTTTTTCCAAGCTCTGCGGGTTCGAGGCTGGCCGTAGATTACAGCATCTCTCAGGAGTTTCTCTAGGCTTTGCATGTCTTTAAATAATACAAAAAAAAAATTGAGTCATGAGAGGAATTTTTTCTTCCTCATTATCATTTTTGGGGAGGTGGCAGATTTTTTTAGGCTCAGGCTGAGACCTGAATTTTCAGAGAATAAAGTTGGAATCAGAGAACACCGGGGGAGCTGGGGGGTAAGGTAGAGGGGTCCTCTTTTTAGTACAATTAGAGTCTGACAGGTGACTAGTTGGGTTTGCGTAGCAGGCAGAATAAACCTCTGCTGGAGGCACATGGCTTCAAAGGCTCTTAAAATATTCTCCTTTCCTGCCCTAACAGAGAAAGAAATTCTACATTAAATGCATCGTTTACGTGTATGCTTTCTTGCCAGGTTGAAAGGAACCGTGAGAGGTATAATGAACTAACCCTAGTGTTGAAGACACAAGCATGCTAGCATTTGGCTGAGTTTGCCTGGGGTGGCGGCAGTGCTGGCAGCTGGCTCACTTCCTATTCTCTGGGAGCCTCCAACTTCAGAGTTGTCAACACTTGAAGGCAGTGGGACAACTAGCCTTTCTTTGCAAAATATTTGGAGACTTCTGGACACATTAATAATAGCTTACAATTACTGAGCCTTACCTGCATTCCTTCAAAGCACATTCTTGGTCATAACTCATTTACTCCTCTCAACGAGCCTAAGAAGGAGGGATCTGCGTTTTGTGGTGAAGAAAACTGAGGCATGGAGAGGTCTGCTAAATTGCCCGAGGTCTATGATCATAAAGAGCAGAGCCAGGATTTGAACCCAAGGAAGTCCTGTACCTGACCCACATTTGTAACCACTACCTTTTCTGTCATAGCCTCTATCCCTCCTTATCACTCTCCACAGAGACGTAGAAGGAGGAATGTCTGCTAGATTTTTCTTGTTACCTTTAGATGTCAAATATAATTAGCAGTGACTAATTTGTCTGCAATCAGATGTAGATGACTGGGTGTTGGTTGGCAGACCCTTGGGAAAGATTTGCCTACCAACCCAGCTGTGTGTGTGTGTGTGTGTGTGTGTGTGTGTGTGTGTGTGTGTCTGTGTGTGTTTAACCTGCAAATCCCAGAGAGAAAAAAAGGCGAGGTTTATGTGCATGTATTTTTACACTCATTATATTACTATATATTTCTTTGCCCTCACTAAACTCTCCCTTTTTGAGGATCTGAGACTGAAGTACTTTAGACCTAGAATCCAATGTTAATTGGAAAAGATAGGGATGCTATGGAACTGCTGATCTGACTGTTTTATAATGGTCACTAGGCATTAGAGATTCCATTTAAAATGCTCACAAAGAGAAACCTGGCAAAGATAAATCTAACATAGCACAGTCAACATTGGTTTTAGCCACTGCACACAAGCTCTCAAGAGGCAGGTATTCACAGGCTTATCACTGGTCCAGGCTCTAGGTAGCTGAGATTCTTGATCTCAACGGAGAGCCCTCAACTTTGTCTTTTAGTCCCCAGTCTGTGGTTGGATCTCTGCTTTCGGGTTTCCCCCACAGCTGGGTAAATGCATCGGCTGGTGCATTTACTTTTCTACATGGCAACTGGCAACCAGGCCACCCGCAATGAGGCCACAAGGTATTTCTTTGCAATAAAATTGTGGAGGGGGGGCGGGGAACTAGTTACATAAGGTATTTCTTAATTGCTCAAGTACATTTGAGCTAACCACATTCAGAATGGCATACAACTTAAAACTCATGAATTGTTCATTTTTGGAGTTTTCCATTTAATATTTCAGATCATGGTGGACTGAGGGTAACTGAAGCTGTGGAAGTGAATTAGGGGGCACTACTAGAGTTACCGAATGCAGCCTCAAAGGCCCTTCCTGACCTTGCCCCTGCCTAGCTCCCTGACATGGTCTCTCAGCGTTCCCCAACACCTAGCCTCTAACTCCTCTTTATGCTTTTCGCTCTTGTCTGTCGGGAGAACTCCCACTTACACCACTCAGCCTCAACTCAATTTCTTCTGGCCCATAATACAGATTTTCTTTCTTCTTGGTGTCCCTGATGACTCATTTATTCTTTTAAAAAAGCACTCATCATGCTTCCCATTATTTGATTTCATGTCTCTCCTCCACGGAAGGCAGAGGCATTATTTTATTCATTCTTATAGCCCTGGTCCTGGTGCACAGTATTAGTGCTAAATCCATGAGTGATCATGGAATCCTTTGTCTCTTCATGGAATAGAATACAGATAAGAAAACAGGAAAGTGAATGACATTTTAGATCTAACTATGACTTATTAGAAAAGCCTCATGTCTGCAATAATATTTACTTAATTAACTGTGTTTTTGCTTTTGCTTTGAAGAGTCCATCTTCACAGATGTAGTGTTTTATTGGCACTATGTCATTCACCACTAGATGGCAGCCAAAGAAACCAAAAGCAGCTTTCTCATTTTGAGAATTTCAGGGATAATAAACCTTCCCCTGCACTGACATCTTGTTTTCACTTTTGCTTTGCTGTTACGATGTTGAAGGAACCCAGGTGATTGGGGGAACCAGTCCTCTTTTCTATAATCTACCACAAGCCTGTTACTCTCTGAATGGAATGAAGAGATGATGAATACGAGTACTCCTGCTTCGTGTTTTTTCTTCTGGGACTTGAAATTTATAAGTTTTGTACAGAAATGACACAATGAGTGTGGGTCCAATGCCAAAGTAATAAAAACATACCCAAGAGAACAAATTTAGCAGTCATTTAAAAATGAATATTCAGACCACGTGGTGTGGCTCAATGGTTGAACATCCACCCATGAAGCAGCAGGTCACGGTTAGATTCCTGGTCAGGGCACATTCCCGAATTGTGGCTCAATCCCCAGTGGGGAGCGTTCAGGAGGCAGCCAATCAATGATTCTCTCTCATCATTGATGTTTCTCTCTCTTCCTCTCCATTCTTCTCTGAAATCAATAAAAACATATTAAAAAAATAAAAATGGATAAACTAAGACTTTCAAAATCTGGACATAAATAGATTTTTGTATTGTTTATGCAATCAAAAAGACATAACTTAGTTGAGGATTAAATTTAAAATGGATTCTGCTAAAGAGAAGAGAACTTTTCTCTCCTTTTTTTTAAGAACAAGAGGGACCTGAAAACAAGCCTTTTTGTGGCTGGGATGTGATTTATGCGTTTTGCAGATGGAAGGCAGATGAGTCCCGGCCCTTGGCAGGGGCCTCCTGTGCTCGGTGTGAATAGAGAGTTCCATGGGGAGAGGCTGTTGGTGGAACTTCACAGAACCCCTGGTGTCCACACCTTGGAATCCTTGAGCAGAGGGAAAAGCAATCAGCCATTTTCCCCCTGCAGGGGACAAACACACTGACCTCTTTGAACCACAGAAACAAGACAGAGAAAGGGATGACTTCACTTAGCGTGGGCTTCTGGACCCAAGTTAGCATCTGGGTGGTTTCTCTAATTCTTAAGGTCTCGGTCTATCATGCTCCAGCCTGTGGCTCACAGACTCAGAGGGTTCTGGAGATTGAAGCTTATGTTCTGCAGGCCTTATGAGGTTCTACTGTATTAGCAAGCCACATACTAACATCTGTAAGGGACTTTTAAACACTGATGTTTATTAGAGCACTTATGCTTGCATTATGTTAATCCTCATGGCAGCTCTGAGAAGTAGGGAAGAACGATTAGGTATCTGTTTTTCCAGATGAGCAAACTAATGCCAGAAGGTTTATAAAACCAACAACTACAACTCCCCAGAACAAAAACAAATCCCAAACCCCAAGAAACCACCACTTTCTTGTTGGGGTATAAAAAAAACTCTGAGATATGGGAATTAAAAGAATAAATTTGATGCCATCAAGGTGCACATACACAGCGCTATTGTGCAACGTGGTTATAAAGTTATAATCACACACTGTGGATTTGTAATCACCACAAACTTGAGTATCAACAATGCCTTAGACATTATTGGTCACTAAGTCTGGCTTACCAAGGCTGTTTCCCTTGGTTTGTGAAGGGCTGAGAGGTGCCAGCTGGCTGGGTGGGTGCTGAATGTATAGCTACCAAAAATGAAAGCATGAGACCACATTCTGGTATCCGGTGCATAGCCAGGCATGGGTACTGGACTACTGAATTACTAAATACCCGGAGTACTCCAACTCTGTGCCAAAACCTAGAACCAGGCTTGGGTGACAGCTACACTCTGAGAGCTTGTTCTTGGACCTGTCCCAAATTCCAAGCCTCTGGGATCTGGGAAAGCTGCAGATAAGATCTGTGTAAAGAGGGCACAAGGAAACAAAGAAGCCAGCCACAGTCTTCTAAGCAGAAAGGTTGGGTGTGGTTTGAAGAATGTCTTCCAGAAGATAAGAACTGGCTATTTGGCTTTGCTCTTTCTTTGCTGTACAGGGACGGCACTGTTTCTTCTGCCAAGGCTTCCTCCTTCCTATTCTCTTATGCAACCGAGCTTGTGTTGAAACATAAGCACTTCCTTCACTGCCCGTCCCTCAACGCCCTTTTCCCTCCCTAGACCCAGGACCCCTGGTCCTAGTTGGGATGAATGTCAGCCTCCACTTTTCATATGCTGGCCAGTGTGGTTGGTGGTCCATCCATCGTCATTCAAAGCTCCACAAACCCTACCCTAGCTGCAGTTAGATAAACCCTCTGGTTCTATTCCATGGGCTGAGCGCCAAAAATACATTCATGTCTGCAAATGATAAGCACTCAACAGCTATTGCTTCAGTAAAATTATGGTTGGATGGTGAAGAAATGCTACCTGTTATTTTTTTTAAATTCTTTGGTCCCCATCTTTTCTCCCTTTCCTTTTATTTCTTCAGAGATATCCAGTTTCATCCTTCAATATTGAACCCAAATGTGAAATATTAAGCAATAGGTAATTAAATAAGTGTGAACAATGATACAGAAATTATTTTTATTCTTAAGACTGTCCCTTATTTAGACTTTGGTGGAAAACATTATAATAATGGCCAGCTTTGGCAAGCAAAGCAAATGTTTTCCTCAAAGTCACATTTATAGAGTCTCTTTTTCACAAGATCAACGAGGACATTTCTGATGCATTGAAAATTTGGTGCTTTAAATTTTGCAAAGCAGGTTGGGCAAATACTGTGTAGTTCTGGTTTCCCTGATGATGGCTCTGTAAATATGTGGGGAGGTGTTGCCTTTGGTAGGTCAATGAAGCAAATGATTTTCTTGGGAGAGTGCAAAAGGCAGCTGGGAGCAAGGACCTGGACTGGGTTGGAGAGTGAGAAGGTACTAGGGCAGGGTCTGTGTACCTTGGGAAGGGGGGTTCATATCTGCAATCCTGCCTTGGGGAAATGGGATGAAGAATAGGCAGAGCAGGAAGCATGTGCACAGTGTGCCCCATGCACTCAGGCCCAATGCAGCATGTAAGTAAGGCTTTGATTCTCAGGAAGGAGCCTGTAGAATTAGACAAAGTGCTGAGATGGGATTTCTAAGTGAATGGGGTCAATACAGGGAGGTGAGATGTAACTCAGGAAACAACATGAAAGCTCAGAGGTTAGTGCTGGGATACTGAATCTTGGGTCAAGGTGCCAGCAAGGGGTTTGGGATTTGTTGGAATGAATGCTGGCTGTATTCTTTGAACTAAACTGCTCTGACTCAAGGTCATGGCTTATGAAGTAGTCAAAGTGATTTCTATAAGTCTGACCTTCAATTCAAATAGCCCTCATGAGCCTTCCTTGTGCAGATGAGGTAGGACTCAGAGTTTTCCCAGTAACACTGCACTCTTTGTTCTTCCTCTTCTTGGCCATCAAATGCCTCTACGTAGAGTCTCACTTCTTCTTCTTCACTTTCCCCCTGCAAACCATTCCAAATTCTTGGCCTGCCCAGCCCATTGACCTCATGACAACTCCCTTAGCTGAAAATACTGCTTCTCCTCTCCAAGGCTAGCTAAAAAAGCCCTTTGTGGCTCACTTGAGGACAGAGATGGCCTACAGCCTCGCTGTTTCCTGTGTGGTCCTGCACCAACAGCATTGGCGTCACCTGGAAACTTGTCAGAAATTCAGAAACTCAGGCCACACCCAAGATCTACAGAGTCTGCATTTTAACAAGACCCCGAGTGACTCCTCTGTACAGGAAAGTCTGAGAAACCATGCTCTGGAATCCAGATTATATGTAATTACCAGTAAAGTGAGCAGATTCAGGGGAAAAATTACTCAGTCTTGATATATCCAAATTTCTAACAGAAGATGTAAATCTTTCTAGAGAGTTAAACTTATACAAGGTTTTGAGGTCCTGGCATGCTCAGGGTGTTAATACACTCAGTTTAGGGTATGTGTTTACCAAAGGCAAACAAGTGCCCCATTTCCTCAAATACACTAAAATCCTAGTGGAGATCAAACTTAAGTGCCTGGTTGGAGCTGATGCCTTTGCTTAGGGTGTGCAATGCTGGAGAGCCTGTTTTGTGCCACGCAATGAGTCACAAAAGCAAACTAACGATTGGCTATTTCACTGAAGCTGCCCACAGTAGAAAACTCAAGGAGATATTCTTAGCACTGAGCCAGAGGAATTCAGAGGCCAACGTCAGCAATCTGGGTTGAAATTCAGGCTACTAACAGGAAAAACCATAGACTGATTTTTACACAAAGACTCACAGCCCTCTGGGTCTCACATATGGCCTGGCAGTAGCTAGAGTAGAGCATTTGCATATGCTGTACATGCCCTGCCTATATCCCTCAACCCAGCTCCTTATTGCAAAGATAGGCCATTCTTGGTCGAAGAATTTTTTTTTCGGCTGTGGGAACAAACTCAGGCTGAGTAGGGACAGCTCTCAAGTGTGAACTGGTGGATAAATGGTCCAGCTCCCTTCCCCACTGAGATGAAATAACACTGAAGTATGTCTACACAGCCTCCCATAGTTTCCTAGTATGACTGAGCTCTACTTGTCTATTGGGGTAACTTGCTTGACAACATGCCCAGGATTGGCTGCCTTTCCTTCTCTGTCTCCATTCTCTGCTCACCTGCTGGTGCTTCCTGGGATCACTTCCTGAATAAGTGATTGGCACCCAAACCCTTGTCTCAGGGTCAGCTCCTGGGAGAAATGAACCAACACCAGAGCAATTTCTGAGTAGCTGTAATGAATGGACTCATCTGTGGCTGAACTGCATCATTTTATTTGAATATTTAAAATAAAGTTGTTTCATAGGGCTCTGATTAAAAATGTTCCCATTATATGGTTTTGGCTTAATCATTTGTATTTCATATTTGTGTTTGAACAAAAATATGGAAAAATCTTCAATGACATGTTCACATTGTTGGCATCCACTCCATATATCCAAGGATAAGAACAAACTTTTTGATGACTCTTTGTGGAAATGGAATGTGGGTGATGATTACCCCATATTTCAGCATTAGCCAATAGGAAAAGAAGCACTTCAAGCCACTTCTGCCCCATTCCCCACAAAAGAGGGTCTGCTAACATGGTGGGCAAAGCCTGACATTCTTTGGCCATGGGAAACTGTGTCTCAAGAAGCAATAGACAAATCTTATTTCCCTCCCTGACCTATGTGCTGCAGGCTCTCGGGTTTCTTGTCCCCATGTAGACCAAGAATTGCTTATCTTCCACTTCATCCTATTTTGGCTTCTTTGCCACTGGCTGTGTGAATAAAGTTGGGTTGAAGAACTCAGGTTCTGCCAAGCCATTCATTTTAGAATGAGCTATTCATTCTAGATTCAAAGAAGGAGGAAGTAGAAAGTCATGCTAGGGTGTTTAGCTTCTACGCCAGCAATGGTGGCCAAAGAAGATATATAAGTTATCTATTGTTATGTAACAAACTATCCCAGAACTTAGAGGCTTAAAACAACAAACACTTATTATCTGGTAGATTTTGCAAATTAGGAATTTGGGAATCTTAGCTGGGTATTCTGGCCCATAAAATATGTGAGGCTGCAGTGAAGATGTTGGCAGGAGATCAGTCAAGGTGTCCTCCTTCCATGGTTCTTGGCTGCCTGAATGTCCTCATAAGTGACCCAAGAAAGGAGATGCAGAAGCCTACAATGTCTTTAGAACATAATCTTAAGATTGACATATCATCTCTTCTACTGTATTCTTTTAAGCACACAAACCAATCTTGAGACAATGCAGAAGGGGGTTATACAAGATTATTGCATTTAACCATAGGTATGGATGGAACTACAGTCAAATACTTGCCAGCTGTTCTTTATCTTTTCCCAAGTAGAGAAAATCTCTGACCACCAGTCACTCATCATGCCAAAGAATCAAAAGGGTATAATTATGCTAACACTAAAGACATTTTCTGTGGTCTCTCTCTTTCGTTAATCCTCATCCGAGGATATTTTCCCATTGATTTTTTAGAGAGAGCAGAAGGGAGGGGGAGAGACACAAAGAGAGAGAAAAACATTGATGTGAAAGACACATTAACTGGTTGCCTCCCACACACGCCCTGACAGGGCCAGGAATCGAGTCTGCAACTGAGGTAAGTACTCTTGACCTACAACCCTTCAACGCTCTATCCACTGAGCCAAACTGGCTAGGACTCTGTGGTCTCTTAATAAGTTTATTTCTTGAACTCCTAAAAGATGTTTACTCAAAGCATGAATTTTCAACACTGTCAACATAATTTGAGTCTGGATGTGATGATCAATAGTAAATGAAACAGAACTGGAAGAATGTAACTTGGTTTATCAGCGACTAGCCAAGATTGATTGTTTGATGCAAAATAAAGAAATGGAGACAAGATATTTTGAATTAACATGGATTTGGTTGTCATAATTGGGCTAGGTTGGAGGGACCGGACCTCAAGTCTGGTTCTTCCAGAGGGTCTGGTTCTGAACTGGACCCCAGAGTACTCATAATCACACAGCTGCTGAAGGTGGTTCAGGAACGGCATAGCCAGACCTCATCCTAGTGAAAGCAGGAGATTTTTCATTAGAAAAACTGCAAGTGATAAAAGAGATTCACTTTAGAACTCTTCCATTCTTTTGCTTTTCTTCGCATGTGGCAATTGTTCTTTGGTTTGATATTTCTGTGAGGTGAACAAAACAACTGGAACAATTCTCCCTCAGTTCTCTATCACTTTTCTTCTCCTCACTTTAGTCTTTGTTACTTCCTTGGAGCATGGAGGGTAGTGTCAAGGAAGAGGAAAAGGAAACAGTAGTGAGGAGGGGGAAGCAGGAGAGAAAGATGGTGAAAAGGAAGAGAGAGGAAACAAGAGTGTGTATGAGTGTGTGTGTGTGTGCACATGTGCACACAATGAAAGAAAGGAAAATTCTGATCATAGTAATGAATTAGAATCAGAAACTGAACCAGGGGGATCTTTGCACACCAGATAGTTCACCCTTATTTTCCAGATGAGAAAACTGAGTACATGAATGATTAAAGGATTTACATAAGGTGATGCGACAAGTCAGGGGCACAGCTGGACAATAGAACACAGGTGTCACCCACTACCTTCTTTTAAGTATTTCCCAATATTTCCCAGGCTGCCCCATCAGTCTGTAAGAATAAATAGCCTCTGCCTCTTCTTCCTCATCCAACCACACAACTCAGAGCCTGAAAGAGCATTTCAATCAAGTTGAATAAACTCTGTGTGTGAGTGTGTGTGTGTGTGTGTGTGTGTGTGTGTGTGTGTGTGTGTGGCGGGGGGAGGGTGTCTGAGACTGTAGTGAATGAGTATAGTGAAAAGAAGCATTTTGCTAAGGAAGATGACTTTTTTACCTGATTATAACATACAACTTAAACAAGTCTTCACATTTCCCAAGGCAGAGTAATAGAAAAGAAGGAGTTATAACACTCCTGATAATTAAATGGTAGTTCTAAGAGATCAGTCCTGTCTTCAGAGGCCAGATTGCAAGACCACTAATAACAGTGACACTAATGTGTTTGGGTTGCACTTAACAATCCGAGTGTTTAGTGCACTTCAACCATTTGTTCTGGGTCAGCAGAGGTTAACAAGCCAGTAGTGAATATAAACACAATTGTGTTTTGTTAGGCTAAGCTCCAGGTTTGAAGAGCAAGGACAAAGCCCCATCAATCATTTTTACGTTCTAGAAACAAGTGGTACATGTTGGATAAATATATTGATACTCACTGTTGTGTTTGAAGATCCTTATGGTTGCACGTGAGAGTCGGGCCCCAAGCACAAGAGATGCGTGGTTTAACTCATCACTTAAAATGAGGCATCCCTGTTTAGAAAAAAACACACATATGACACAGGTCAATAAATAAAGTTAAGGAAAAACAACATGTGGGAACAGTAAGATATTTTGAGACTTGAAACATAGACTCGTGCACTCACTGCAGATTTAAAAGGCCAAAACTTTAATCTGGTGTCTTTATGAATAAAATACTATTCAGCAATTAGCTGATGGAGTTGGGGGTTGTTTTAAGGGATTACATCCTTAGTCACTTACACTTAATTTTCAGCAGAAAAGGTCATTTAAGATCTTGGTTCAGCAACAGCTATTGTGTAAAGAATTGATGTTTGACAGGAAAACTGATACACTTTTGGGTGGGTTGGGGACTTGCTGGGGCCTTTCAATCCCATGTTGGATTATTTGGGACAGTTTTGGTGTTTCCTTTTGAAAGGCAGGGTCTTTTCTTTCTCATTCTTCACTGTACTGACATTCATGCAATAAGAGCATCACTGCTTGAGTTAAAAATATTGCATTTGGAAAAGTATGAATGGCAATTCAGTCTGAGGCATGTGGAAAAGCTCAATCTAATTTACTGCTTATAAATTATAACTTATAAAATTATTTTTCCTTTTGAATGAAAACATTTTAAATTTTGAAATTGCTCAACCATACCCAAAATGCAGAGACAAACTATGGTGGCCAATTTGTCTTCCATAGCCACCCAGAATCTATGAGTTCTTCCTTATATTTTGGAAACTTCATACAAAACATGTTTTGAGTTTTTGAGGCAAAAGCCAGTAACATTCCTATACTCTATACTCTAGACATGTGTGTGCATTTATTATTTTTTTGGTGAACATTTGAGAGTTACTTGTAAACCTCATGATACCTCACCCTGAAGTTCTTCAGCATGTTTTTATGAAGAACAAGAACATTCTCCTACAAAATCACAATGTAATCATCACACCCAAGAAATTAAACATTTCTATATTATGTAATATACAGCTCAAAATGATGTTTCCCCAACTGTCCTAATACTGTTTTATGCCTTTTACAGATATTCTTTTTCCTTCTATTTTTTTAAAATACATGATCCAATCAAAGATTATACATTACATTTAGTTGTCATGAGTCAGATTTCTTAAAAAACATAAATATGGTTATGGCACTTGATTTTACTTAAAATGAACCAACCTACTCCCCATTTTTTCTCAGGAAGAGTTTTAAAACTTGCACATGATTTACACTGCAAGACTTTGCAATTTGGCATCTGCCATCATCTATGGTCCTTTCTCCATCCACTACCCTATACTCTAGTTCTTCCCAACCTAGGCCTTTACCCATGCTGTTTCCTCTTCCTTGTCTTAAGGAAATAACTTATCTATCTTAATAGATAAGTAAAAGATTCTCATTTCACCCACTTTGAATGAGCTTTCTCAAGAAGAGTTTGAAGGCAACTTTTTGTCTTTCCCATGTATATACATTCCTTCTCTGTGTTAGTCATCCTACTTTATTTGGTGTGTTTTTTCTCCATTAGAATGTAAATTACATAAATTTACAAGGCACAAGTCTTGTTCATCTTTGTATGTCTTGTATCTTGCCTCAGAACAGGACATAGTCGATTCTCAATCAGGTATTTATTGAGTGAATGAATAAATGAATGAATGGTACAAACAAAATGTTTTGTTCAAATAAATGCTTAATAAGTGTTGTCTACATTATAGATGATGAGTTGGGAGCCTACAAATTTAATTGATTTTGCTAAGAAATCAACTCATTTTGCATGAAAGATGAAATTTGACTCACATCCGGGGCTGCAATTCTATAACCAGACTATAATGATGAAGAGATTTGCTGGACTAAGCTAGTACATTTATTTTAAAAGCTGGACATCCATTAGGCTTTTCCTCAGAAAAGGAACTTCTGAGCTATATCTCTAACAAAGGGCCTTCTCAGTTATAATTCTTAGGAAAAATACAGCAGAAGACAATAATGTTAACAAATTCTCACCTTTCCAACTAATGCAGGAATATTCATTGAGTTAGTTGCAAATCCCATCCCAAAGACCATGGCTGCTTCTACATTCAGGAACTGAGCCACAAGGTCCTCCAACTCTTTATGCTTATCCAAGGTTCCTGCACACAAAATAATAGGGATGAGTGAGTCTTCTCTTTCACAAAAAGTCTAAGAATTAAAACTCAAATTCCAGTACATACTCATCACCAAAATTTATCTATATATTTTGGTGATGCATAGCAGGTATATTTACTATGTAGTCCCCATACAGAAACAACCCAAATGTCCATCTACTACAGAATGGATAGATGCATGGTGGGAATATCTATATAATCAAATTCAACACAGCAATGAGAAAGAACAAATTACTGTACAACACAACAACTTAAAAAAATCTCACAAATTAGTGATTGAGTGAAATAAGTCAGATACTTATATACTCATACAGGTTGTATGAGTCCATTTATATAAAATTTACAAACAGATAAAACTAGCCTATTATGTTGGAAGTCAGGGTGGTGGTTTCTTTTACTGGGAGCATGAGAAGAGCTTTGGGATTCTTTAAGTGTTTTATTTCTAGATCTGGGTGCTAGTTACATGGGTATGTTGGCTTTGTGAAAATCCATTGAGCTAAATACTTGTGAATGGTGTATTTTCTATATAAACAGCTTATGATGCAATAAAAACTACAAAAAATTCATTCCACAATTTCTTTCTCTCCATACCCTACATCTCACAAATAACTGATTAAATGTTAATCCCTCAGAGGTTCCCCACACTCACATGTAAACAGATTCCATAAATACTAATAAATCTAGTTATAATTTATTGAGCCTTTGGAATGTGCTAGATTTCAAAGCCCACTATTTAGGCTATCTCATTTAATCTTAATAGCCCAGGAATCCAGGTATTATTACTTTACAGATAAGAAAGCTAAAGTGTAAAGAGGTCACAGAAAAAAAGCAACAGAGGTAATCTAGTTAAACTCCAAAGTTCACATTTTTACCACTTTGGTATCTTTTATATGCTTACTTTCTGACCCCTTTCTCTGCATAATCCCCTCATGCCTTACTGAGAGCAAACCCAATGCTCCCATGTTTTTCTTTTTGTCACCACTCTAACTTCTAGATCTGCAGTCCCATATGGTAGCCTCTAGCTACAAGTAGTTAGTGCAATAGAGAAACTGAGTTTTAAATTTTAGTTAACTTAATTTAAATTTTTAAACTGAGGCACTATAAAATATTTACTACTCAACACAACTTCATATTTCGATAGGGTTACATTCTACTTATTTCACTTTATTCTATGAAAATGTAGTGTCTGAATTGAGATGTGCTATAAGCATAAAATATACACCATTTTTAGGGCTTAGCTCAACAATAAAAATAATGTAAAATGGCTTATTAATATTTTTATATTGATTACATGTTTAAGTCATAATATGTTGGATATATTGGGTAGAAAATATAAAGTTGAGTTTACCTGTTTTTTAAAACTTTTTAATGTTTAAAAATTTTTACTATAAAATTTAAATTATAGGTGTCTTGCATTATATTTTTATTGGGCAGTACTGCACTAGATGATACACTTAACAGAATAGAAAAATGGGCAAGTGGAGAGATGCTGCAATTTGCATCCTTGGGATGTAGAAGCCAGATTTAACTCAAATTTAAGTTAGAGCTATATTGTTAGCATATTCAGAACTATTATAAACATACTTCTTTTAACCTAATGATTAACATATTTTAGTAAACATAATGTGATATCAGACTTTAATTTAAATTGGTAATTATCTTGCTTATTGTGCTAAAATGGTGAAGCGTTAAACTGTAGGAAAGCACTGAATGGTTCAAAGTTTTACTTTGCATTTAATATGGAAGCTAACATTTGATGTCCGATCTTTATCTTTTATGAGAAGTCACACTATCATCTAACAGATAACTGGTGGCCTTTCTTTTCAAAGCAGAATTCATCTGTTTTTCAATTGTCAGAAACCATAGTAAAACACGTATTTCGGCAGTCAATTTTGCTCAAGATTTGAGGGAAAACGTTAAAACTTTAAATTGTAATTTAAAACCTTTTCATCATCAAAGATATATTAAATAAAAAGGGAAACAAAAATTTAAAGAAAAAAAAATGCAGTCACATAATCATTTGTCAGATTTGTTTTTACCTAACAGAGACTGCATCCCAAAAGCAATGGCCCCAGGAATAAGTAGTGAAAAGACCATTGGCCTGGACACAGGAAGACTTGAGTTCTGGCTCCAGCTTTTTCACAAAACAGCTGAGCGGACTTGCAATTTCGAGAGAGGCTGGGAGAGGCGCTGTTGTAGGTTTCCCTGACATGGGGAGTGCTCTTTCCCCCACATCTATTTTCTTACAGCTCCCACTCACTCTTTGAGATCCACACAACATGACCTCTTTTTGGGATTCCATTCTCAGCTTCCCCAGGTAAACTTGGTCATTTTCTCTTCTAAGATTGCATAAGCTTCCTGGCACAATGCTTATAGCCTTTCAATTGAACTGAGGATGTCCACAGGGCCATCTTCTGTGTTACAGAAAGAGCCCTCAGGATACAGATACTGTGTTTGAAATGTTCCTCTTGGCAGCCACGGTGCCTAGTGCAGCACTGACACATAGTACTGGTAGAATTGCATGCTGTCTTTTGATGGAGAATGAAGATAGAACTGAGCCTAGAGGAGGTGATGGTGCAGGGAAGAAGGTCAAGAACCATGTGATGCTAGGGCAACAAGGTGGCTGGGCAGTGAGCACCAGCTTGAAAATACCCATATCTGAACTATGAAACTTTCCCCAAGACACTTTCCTGCCTAGAAGGTGAGGGGACAGCAGTGTCCTGGTCCAGTCACCCAGAACTGTGTGAGTAGGAGTTCATAATGAATCTTTGTGAACTTCACCTTTATCTTTCCCAAATCTGACATTTCAGGCGTTTATGTATTAAAATTTCCTGAGAAATTGCCAAGATGGAGATGAGAGGAAATGCAGTGTCTATATGCGGCCTCCAGATGCAAGCCAGTGGTGACGTGGTTAGTCAAGTAATGTTTAAATATACAAATTTATATAACCAGATGCCTCACACCTGAGTTATGAGTGGTTGTGAATCTACAGGCTTACTTTCATGTGTTGAAACAACAGTCCCCAATCTCAAACCCAATTATCATAGAATTTCTTTGTTTAGTGTTCATAGCTCAAATTTCATAAACAGATTTGAAAGATTCCCAGAATGGTTGGCCATTTTCTTATTCAAGATGTCATGCCTTTCAAAGTTAGCCTGGGTTGGTCTGGGGTGGGGTAGAGTTTGTTAATAAATAATAAAAAGTGTGGCTTATTTGCATTAATTGACTGCTGATTTCCTTCTCCTGTTCTTCATATTCAATAAATAAAAATGTAGGAATACCTTGGGAAAACAAAGGAGTCACTAGAAACATAACTAGTTTGCTTTCCACAAATATTCAGTCCATGCACTTTTATTGAATTGAGGTGCCTGGGTCATGCCAAATTATGGTACGTGGTTGAGTACCTGAGTACTTCTAGAAATTATATTCAACATTTCGTCTGTATATAAATATGAGCATTTTTTAATCCCAAGAAAACACAGCTGATAGCATTATAATTAGCTAGGAAAGGAGCTAATTAGGAAAGGAGCAAAGGGGAAAGCCAGACATTATAAGCATAGCCATCTGGGCAGCTTCACCAGGAAGCTGCAATTTTGCACTCTGCAGGTAATCACCTGCCCCTTCCCTGCAGATCACTGGGGGAAGGGGTCCAACAAAGGGGAGATGGAAACATGCACAGTAAAGTTGGGGTGACACAGGGAGGGTGCCTGTCAGTCAAACCTTGGAGCAGAAACTATTGGCCAGAATGGACAGGGTCACTGCAAGCCCATGAAAATTTGGGAATACATAATCTCCTAAACAAAGGAGCTTGCTCTCTTGGCTCTTGCTCTCTGGCTCCTTTGGCTTTGCTCCTGTCCATGTTATCTCCATAGCCACATAGCCATGTGGCACGTGGATCCCACAGCAATGGACTGATGAACTGAACTGGGAACACAAACTAAGCTAGCCTGATGCTGGACTGGACACTACTCTATGTGGAACAAAATTTCTGGATACCGGCTTTGATTCTAGCTCTACTGAAGCTATAGCTACACTTCTTCTACAGTGGGACAAAGGGAAATGGGACCAGGGATCTCAGGGGTTTAATTTCACAGAAATAAAGCTTTCTACAATATTTCATCCTCCCATGTGAGTCTCCGAAAATTCATTTTCTCTGGATATTGCAAGAATCCCACTCCCACTAGCAGCAAGTGGAGATGAGGACCTCTCCCCACTGATAACACATCTATTGTCCTAAATGAAGGTAAAGATAAATTCACAGTAATTTTTATTTCCTTTTCTCTCTCTAACTTTTGTCTTTAGTCCCTGAAGGTCAATTAACAGTCATAAATTGGTAGTGACAATTGCTATGTTGTACATATATGGACACTTATTCTCATCCTGAACGTTCATTTATCCAATGGGATACTGAATAAAAGAATAAATACAAGCTGGGTGTATCCTCTTGCCAGCTCTCTTAGCATTATTTCATGGGACAGATACTGGGTTTGCAACTATCAGTCAAATAAATAAAAAATAAGATTCAGGGAAAAATACTTATATTGTATTTATGGATGATACACTGCTCCTGGATTTTTACTGACATTTATTGACTAAAACATTTCAGGTATAACATATAGATTGCAGGCCTTCATATTGACACTGATCAATAATAAAGAGTGTGGGTGTTATTAACCATCTTGTTTCACAATCACCCATTCTTCCTGAGTGGCACATGGGAGGACTGTTTTTCACACTGTGGTTGTGGTCACTTTTTGTCTAGAGTATCCTGTTTGTAGGTTGTTCCTTAGATTTGACCTAGGAGCAGGCTATTATTTATCATGGAAACCTGCCAGCTGGCTCATCTGGCTGTTCCTGTTGTGCTGTAATGATCACGCCTCTAAGCCACTTTGCTTGAACTGGTGATTCCTGCATTAAAACCATCATCAGTCTTTCTACCTAAAACATTCTACCTTCCAGCTCATCACCCCAAAACTCTTAGAATGCTTTGCTTTCTTCCTTATTCCACTGTGCCCAGTCTAATGGGGGTTATAGAGCTATGATACCTCTTTAGTAGGTTTGTTTTCCTGTTGACATGCAGAACAAGTGTGAAAAAAAGCCACATGTGCTGTCTACAGTAGATCTAGAACATACTTTCATACTGCACATAGGCAGCTTTTGCTGGGTTAAGAATCCTTCTATCCTGTTGAAATAGAAGAGACAGTTTTTAATCTGCCCACCTATCCAGGCCTTCATTTTAAACAAACCATTTACCACCCCTTGCCAGTTTAAAGCATTAGTAGATCATTAGAATCTGATACAAACAAAAACCTTAAGTGAGGCATGGATATATAATCATTATGATCCTTCCTATCATAAATAATCCTAATACTAGAATAATTTTTAGTAGACCAAATGATGACCTCTACTTCACCTCTGACACCATACTCAATAAATTCATGTTCTTATCCTATTTTTTATAATGTTTTATTTTGATGTAATTTCAGACCTACAAAAAAGTTGTAAGAACAGTACCAATAATCTCTAGATACTTTTCACTCAAATTCCTCAAATGTTACTATTTTACTACATTTCCTTAAATCTTTCTCTCTCTCTCTCTCTCTCTCTCTCTCTCTCTCTCTCACACACACACACACACACACAAACACACACACACACACACATGAAACATTACATATATGTATGTGTATATTTATGTTATATATGGAAACAGATACAGAAGTGATGTCAGTTGCCTATAGGATACAGATAATAAGTGCAGGCCACCTACTTAATAACATGTCAACTTACCATGCTAAAATATTTCAAGATTTGTTAGTTGTCACACAACTTTTTAAGGGTAGTTCTACTATTATCCAAATTGTACAGACAAGAGAGTGAGAGTTCACTTTCCCAAGGTTACACAATTAGTAAGCCTAGAGCCAAGATTCAAATTCAGCATTTCTGACTCTATAGAATAAATTCTTCATCACTATTCCATGTCATTTTCCAAAGTCTGGCCTAAGGGGTGCTAAGCATCTGTATGCTTCTAAAGATGTAAAGATTTGTTGCTAGGAACATCATAGGATAATTTGAAATAATAACTTATGCACGTTCTCCTTAAATTGTTTTTTTTTTTCTCCCAAGTTTATTTAGTTGGTAGCTGGAAACTATTTAGCCCTGTGTTTCTGGAAAAATTCTTGATATAGTGGCCAAAGTAAAAATTGTTTCTTTCCTATCTCTGGAAAAAGCTTACATGAATTGAAGGAGTTATATTAAGTGTACTCAAAGGAGAGAAATTAGAGTACCTGAGAAACAGAGAAGGTAAGGGGGATTTGATCAAGTCTGGGGTCAGTGGATACTTGTGCATTTCTTGGTGGTAGCTGCCTGGGGACAGCTGCAAGGTACATTAGAGTAGCTTGAATGCTGGACATTGGACTTTCTATCCACACCAGCCATTCCTCAGCCCTCACCATGGGATAAAAGTACCTGGACTGCTGGGTCACACGGATTGTGTTCACTGAAACAGTGGGCCTCTCAACAGGGGAGCAAAGACCAGGGAGACATCCTTGATGTCTGGGAGCTGCATAATATTCTAGAACATTTGTTCTGTCTTGATGAATGGGAGCCCCAATATGGCCTAAAAATAAAACAGCTAGATTCAGGCTTACAGTTAACTTTAACTTGATTAAAACAACAACAACTTGAACACTTCTTTTTCACCTGAGTTTGTGACCCACCTGGCCTTTTCATTCATTAGCTATGTGACCTTGGGGAAGTTATTGATATTTTTTGGACTTTGGTTTACTCCTTTATAAAAGGAAGTTCGATTAAACAATAGGGACCTTGTCTCAGTTGTGATTCCATTCTCTATTTTACTTCCATGAAAGAGCAGAGAATTAAGTCTGGACATGGTGCATAATGAAATGGGTAAGTTCTACCTGGTAGCATTGATGGAAATTAATTTATAGGCTCCTGTGTAGTCTTTCAATCCTCACTTTTTACTTCTGGAGCTTATCCTATTCCTTCTTGGATTATTAAATATACCCACAATACATAGGGTGTCCAGATGGTATAGAGTTCAAGAAAATATAAACAGGTTTTTGCCCTGAAGGAGTAGGAAAGACATGTGAAATAGGTAGAAAAAAATAGAAGCCTGGATAAATTCCTTGATTCTGCAACTCAATCTTCTTAATTCTGTTAGTCAACACCAGGTGAAAAGTTATATTTAGGTTATGTCTTGCGTATTAAAAGAAACACAAATGCCAAAATGATAAAAAAAAAATGGCTTTATCAAGAGGGTATGAAATAAATGGGTATCACATTTCTGTCAAGTAGTATTTTTGCCATCCCAAATGCTCCCATTCCCACAGTTAATCACCTGAATGTGTGAAGCTAGAAGTAGACATTGACAATGTCCTTGGTTTTCCTCAAGTTATTATCAGTGGCTTTCAAGGATATACCCAGGTGTCTATGTCAATGAAAGTTAATCTATATCCTTAGTATATTTGGATGGGACAGGATTTTCAGTCTAAAGTAAAGGAGACTAAAGTTTGATGTGTGCTGATATGCAATGGATTTGAAAATCTGGACGATATTAAATATATAGGATTCTTCTTCCCAAGTTGCTATGATAGTGAGTACTTGTCTATATCAGCAGACATTTTATAGAGGGCCAGACACAAAGTACTTTGGGCTTTGTGGGCCATGTGGTTTCTGTTGCAATGATTCAACTCTGCCATTATAAAGTCAAAGCAGCCAACCCTGGCTGGTGTGTCTCAGTTGGGTGGGTGTTGTCCTGTACACCAAAAGGTTGCCTGTTCGATTCCAGGTCAGGGCACATACCCCAGTTGGGGGCTGGATCCCCTGGTGGGAGGCCTGAATGAGGCAGCCCATCATTTCGAATAGATGTTTTTCTCTCCCTCCCTCTCTCTTCCTCTCTCTCTAAAAAAAAAAATCAATAAAAATGTATTTAAAGAATCAATAAAGTCAAAGCAGCCATAGATAATCCACAAAATAATGGGTGTAGCTGTGTTCCAATAAAACTTTATTTATGCATACTAACATTTGAATTCCATAAAATTTCACATGTTACAAAAATATTATTCTTATTTTTATTCTTAAGCTACTTAACACTAAAAATTATTTGTAACTTGCAGTCAGTATGAAAACAGGGGGCAGTTTGGTGAGCCCTGATGTAGTTGGTCTCTATTGATAGCTATGAACAATATGGCATAGTGCTCTTCAGTGAGACTCAGGATAACTAGTGTCTAGTCTTGACTTCTCAACCTAGTGACTGCATGAACACTGATTGGCAAGTCATTAAAATATCTCTAGACTTCATGTATATGGTATTTGTGAGGGAGGAGGGAGATAATTTATAAATTCTAAAATTAGATAACCTACAAATTCTAAAATTGTATGAGTTCTAATTTTGCTCAATTATCCCAGGTATTACCTTGCTGGTAAGTCTACTTGTGAAAATTATTGGCATAGCTTGTTGAGTTGTTATGCTTCCTTGGCTTTGTTGAACCTACAGGGCCAATTTCCACATTTGCAAAAACATCCCTGCTAGTTGAAATTTGGCTGGGCTGTAATTTCTGTCACTGTCAAGAGTAGGGCTATTTCCTTGTTAAAACTATAATAGGTATTAGGAAATTTCCAAAAGGCTTTCAGAAACCAAGATACACTTTCATTTTCTACTCATAAACAATTCCTCTGAGAGTCCCTCTCCTCTTACAATTACTCTCAAATGAAAATAAAAAGGCTTGAGAGAAAAGCAATAACATTTTATTAATCAGGTTTTATAATAATTTAGTCTGAGAGGAATTGGCACTATTTATGAAGAATGATTTTGCTGTGTAAATTAAGAAGGTAAAACTAATTGAGGATGTTTATAGCCTGTTTAATTGAACCTACTGTTTTAGAGCATGTTTATAGCATTGATTTGCATAAAATCATGTTAATGAAATTTGTTATTTTAAAAGAACACAAGATCTTTACTTGGTAACAGTTTCTTAGAAAAAGATCATTCCCATAAGAATTTGAAGGACATAAGATGATATTTATTTGAAATAGTTTTAATGTCAACATTTTGCAAATTCATGCTGGCCCCTTATTCGGTAGTTCAGGTTAGCAAGACTGCACATTTCTTGAATCTAGCTACAAATATTTGAGAAAAAACACACAACAGCCTTGATAGTTTGAATTAAATGATAACATAGAACTTGTCTGGAAGATAAAGAGGCAGACAAACCATTTAATGATTATGGATAATGTTCTCAAATGTTGAAAAAAAGGAGACATTTCAGCAAATTTGCACATTACACTTAACATGAAAATCACAGCTGGAACTCAAGAAAGAAAAATAATTTCCTATTTTATTCAGATACATTGATTCCTAAGTTAATATATCCTTTATGATGTTTTTACTGTGAAACTATTTGAAGGCTACTTCTTGAAATTGCAATTATAATTTGAAGGAATGTTCTCAAATAAGCAGTTTTAAGGTATGCATACTATTCAGGTTTCCCTAATAAGATGAATCAAACACAGGCTTTCCTTCTCCAAGGAAGAGAAATCTACAAGTAGAGATGAGCTTTCATTGGCACCGAGTTAGTCTTGTGGCATTCCATGAGTTTGTTTTCCTAAAAGTGAACTTCTTACTAACAGTTGCTGGTCAAACTATGACAGCACAAAGAGCTTACAGAGTATATGTATTCAAATAATATACTATTACTACACATCTTCTGCATACTCTTAGAGAATAAAAGTGGAGCAGGGGAAAGAAAGGAAACAAAGCTTCTCTCTGGTTTGCCTGAGTTTAACCTTTCCTGGTCTTGGAAATCTGGACCAGCAATGTGTGTCAGGTGGCCTATGTTCAGATATCAAAACCAACTGTCTTCACTGATTTTCTGGGGTTCTATTACCTACTTCTCAGTTTTTATTGATAGACTCAATCTCCTAAGCATATATGGTGTTCACCTCACACAAAGTAAAATACATTTTGAAAATTTTTAGACTGATTTGGTTAAGAAAGTTAGCCACGCTGGATAGTTTTCAGTGGTTCCCAAAGTGTGTTCCCCAAAGCAGCAACGTCACCTGGCAACTCATTCGGAATACAAAATCGTGGATCCTATTCCAGATCAACTGAATCAGGAACTCTGTAGGTGGTACAACAAACTGTGTTTTTCCATGCCCTTCAAGGGATTCTGATGTTAAAGTTTGAGAACCACAAATGGAGTCACTACAGCCAAACTGCTAAATTACTACAATCAAGTAGGTTGAGGCTTGAGCATACAATTCTACTCCTGTTTTAAGGATCCTGGGAACTTAAACTTTTGACCTTTCCCGTCCTGGGTTAATGCCTGGATCTACATCAAACCTCCAGATAACCCTGATTACCCTGAAGTACTAAGGAAAGAATGGTCACCTATTCAGACCACCTGATACCCTAATGGACCACTAGTTATCTACAGGATTATCATCTCAAAGCAATCCAGAGGCTAAGAATATGGGATTGATGTTTCTCAAGAATGCATTTTTTTATTATTATTATTATTATTATTATTATTATTATAAGAACGCTTAGCTTTTCTCTCTTCTTCAGAACACTGAGTGTTGCCTAGTTGCATTTCTGGTTTGAAAACCCTAAGACTCTTGAATAAATCTTTATCATTTATTTCTAGGCACATCCCTCAGACTCTGAGTTCATTGTACACACAAAAGAATCCACACAGCCTGGGCTAGGTTCCCTCCAATAGACTGAAAAATGTGGTCAGTCTGATTTAGTGGCAACATTTTGGAAATGCCAGAACTCTTTTTGTAAGACTGTGCCTCATTTTAGACTCTTGTTGACTTTTAAGACAATAATTAACCCTCAAAATAGGAGTTCATTGTGGAAAAATTAGAAAATACTACAAAATAAAATATAACCATCCTTACCAATGCAGATATTCATGTAAAATGTATTTTTAAAAATGGGCCCATCATTTACATACTGTCTTATTCTTTTAACAATGTATTTTCCATGTTAAAGAGAAGAAAATTGAGGACCAGGAAGACTTATACCTTATGTCTTCCCTAGCTAGTTATTTAAAATTTTAAGGTAATATTTCTCAAAATGGAACTGCTGAGTTAAATACCTTGCTGTTGATACATTTTCATATTGCTCTCCAGTTTACTCCAAAAGCAGTTTATAACAATGGACTTTTCTTCACTTGTTTGAAACTATAGAATATTATTATTATTATTATTATTATTATTTAACTTTTCCCAATTAGGTGAAAAGTGGTAACTGAGTCTCAAGAGAAAATCAATGGTAAGTATAGAACTTTTGAAATTTCATAAAGTGAACATACATGTATAACTGCAACAAGATAAAAAACAATATGAAAAGCAACTGCGAAGTTCCTTTGTGCTCCTCCTGGTTACCATTCACCTCCCCCCAAAGTAACGGCTATTCCTTGCATTCTCAACAGGGGTGTTATTGTTCCCAAAGAGTTGAAGATTGGTTTTTGGAGGGGGGATATCTTACTCCATGTATGCAGAAAGCACAAATATCTACGTACTACATACACAGATTTATACTCATCTGTGGTATGAAAATACCATGGGAGGAGGAGATAATAAAAAAGGTTGAGAAACATCATACTATTCTGATTGTGTAGTTTTGCCTGTATTGAACTTTGTCAAAATCTTGGCCCACTTCTTAAATTGGAATTATCTTTTCTTTCGATTTGTAAGTCTTTACCTATTAAGAATTTTAATACTTTGTCCTATACATTGGGAATAACTTTATCCAATTTTGTTCTGTGACTTTTAACTTAGTTGACATTGTTTTTATGTGAAGAATTTTGAATGTTTCCTTTTGTTGAATCTTTCCCTTTAAGTTCTCTGGGAGTGCTCTCTCTGGTTCCCTAGAGTAGACTACTGCCTGAATTAGGCTTGCGAAATCTGAAGGGCAAACACTTGTGGATAGCTGTTGATCAGAAGCAAGCTGGCCTTCCTTCAAAAGGGAAGTTTTCATGGTCCAGAGTGGCCTGAGTGGTATGGAGTGGGCCTGAAGGTCATTTACAATGGGTCTCTCTGCCTAAGAGGGCATTCTGCCAAGTGAGGTGAGCTCTGGTGGAAAATATTGGAGGTCATTATGGGATGTAGAACTGAGGAGGTGATTACAAGTAACAAGCTAGAGAAGAGGCTGAATGTTTCTGTCTTTCCCACCCCCCAAAATTCGTATGTTGAACATTTAATGCCTAAAGTGACAACATAAGGAGGTAGAACCTATGAGAGGTGAGTAGGTGATGAGGATGAAGACCTCTAAATGGAACTAGTGCCTGTATAAAAGAGGACCCAGAGAGCCACACATCACTTGCATGCGAGGATACAAGGAGAAGTTTGCAGCACAGAAGAGGGCCCTCACCCGACCATGCTGGAACTTTGACTTGAACTTTTAGCCCCCAGGACTGTGAACTTCTGTTGTTTATAAGCCCAGTCTGTGGTATTTAGTTGTAGCAATTCAAACAGGCGAAGAAAGGGCGTTGCTCACATCAAGGGGGCTACAGTCTGACATTTCTAGCCAGGTACTCACAAGGAACACACACAAGTGCGTTTTGTATTTGCGTTGTCTGAATAGCTTTATTCTGTTCACTTTTCATTCATTTGTCAGTTCATTCATTCATTCAGTTTCAATTTTATTTATATAGTGTTTTCTGGTAGTGGCTGTTCTTTGTTTATTTGTTTTTACATTTCAATTCCAAATACATTTGCAATTTACCTAAATGTAATTTACCTAGAGGTAAAGTGTGAGGTAGAAATCTAACTTATTTCCTTATATGAACTTATTTCCTTATATGATTGTCAAGTTATCACAATACTAATTATCCTTTTTTAACTGATTTGAAATATTGTTCTTATTATACACAAGTGAGTGTGCCACATTGTGTATGTCTCTAGACTTTCATTTTAGACTCACCCCACCTTGTCCATTCATGTCACTGGGATTGTGTTTAATTTACATATTCATTTGGGGAAGTATCAAGTCATTCCTATCTAGGACATAGACTCTTCTCTCTCTCTCTCTCTCTCTCTCTCTCTCTCTCTCTCTCTCTCTCTCTCTCTCTCTCGTTCTCGCTTTCTCTCTCTCCTTTTCACACACACACACACACACACACACACATACACACACACACACACCTCAAAGATTTATAATCTTCCACAGCACATTAACAAAGTTATTACAAAAAACTATGCTGTAATTACCAAAGTTGTCACATGTGGCACACAATTTGAAGCAGACAGCCTAGACCAGGGAGCATGCTAATAGAAAACAACAGGAGTATAGAAGATGTAAATTTAAAATGTCAAACATTTTAAATGCTTGATTATGACTCTAAATTGCTATTTCACTCTGCCTCCTGTTCAGAATAAAAAAAATGCACAACCCTCCCAACCCCATCAGCCTGTGGATTGTTAAATTGATCCATAAGTGAGTCAAAGCCTCCCTTAATTATTTATTTCACGATTTTTTTAGTTGTACACAAAAATGAATAGCAGCACATCATTTTACTTCTTAAAAACAACATTTGCAATTCTGCAGTATCTGTCTGGAGATGTACTATTTCCAGCTATATTTTAGGTTTAGTTTGAGCATTTGCAGGTGCGGATTTGGTCTGCACACTGGACTCCTTCTTTGCTGCTCCTTCAACTAAATCGACCTCTCTCTTGGGCACTGAGGTATTTTTGTGGTGGTTGCAGCAGGGAGATGGGAACCAGGTGCCTGGCTGGGATCTATCTTTCTACTTTTATCCTTTGGGATAACTTTAATTGTATTTGTTTTTTATTACAAGACATTGTTGAGTTTAGGTTTTTAGGCAAATCTCAGTTGTTTTTCTCAGTAGGCAAATATGTTCTAGTTACATATTTTTGGTCAAAATAATATGTGTGGTCTTCTATCCTTTTATTATGTTTTAAATACTTCCTCTTGGTATTCATTTTGCTTAATTTTTCTATTTTGTAATATAATTTCAGGGTTCTTTCTCCCTCCCCGCCCCCCACCCCATGACATTGGAAACTATTTTTAAAAGGCTGGAATGGATATATTGATTAAGGTATTACATATGTGTCCTTTATCCCTCGATTGCCCCCCCTTCCCACTCATGCCCTCACCCCCCTGGTGTCTGTCGGTATTCATTGGTTAGGCTTATATGCATGCATTCAAGTCCTTTGGTTGATCTCTTTCCCTTACCCCTCCCCTCCCCTCCTTCCCTCTGAGATTTGATGGTCTGATAGATGCTTCTCTGTCTCTGGATCTGTTTTTGTTCATCGGTTTATGTTGTTCATTATATTCCACAAATGAGTGAGATCATGTGATATTTATCTTTCTCTGACTGGCTTATTTTGCTTAGCATAATGCTCTCCAGTTCCATCCATGCTGTTGCAAATGGTAAGAATTCCTTCTTTTTTACCGCAGCGTAGTATTCCATTGTATAGATGTACCACAGGTTTTTAATCCACTCATCTGCTGATGGACACTTAGGCTGTTTCCAAATCTTACCTATGGTAAATTGTGCTGCTATGAACATATATGCTTTCTGATTGGTGTTTCTAGTTTCTTGGGATATATTCCTAGAAGTGGGATCACTGGGTCAAATGGGAGTTCCATTTTTAGTTTTTTGAGGAAACTCCATACTGTTCTCCACAGTGGCTGCACCAGTCTGCATTCCCACCAGCAGTGCATGAGGGTTCCCTTTTCTCCTTATCTTCCTCAGCATTTGTCATTTGTTGATGATAGCCATTCTGACAAGTGTGAGATGGTACCTCATTGTTGTTTTGATTTGCATCTCGCAGATGATTAGTGACTTTGAGCATGTGTTCATATGACTCTTGGCCTTCCTTATGCACTCTTTCAAAAAATATCTATTTAGGTCGGTTGCCCATTTTTTGATTGGGTTGTTTATTTTCCTTTTGTTAAGTTGTATGAGTTCCCTGTACTGGTTTTACCAGTTAACAATGCAGATTTTTTTCAATAGATAGAGTTACACATATGTTGATATATATGTGATTTGATATGTATGCTATTTTGTTGTATTGACAACAAACTTCAAAACTTCATATGTCTAATTTTCTGAAGGTGTTAACATCATAGATATTTTTAAACTTAAAAATGTCGAATTTCATGCCAAAAAAAGAGCATTTGCGAGAACTTTTAATTCATTACTTTATTTTTAAGAAAAGTGCTGTTGAATACATAGAGCTTATGGTGAACATGCTCTATCTCAAGATATTTGTGAATGCTGGTTTAAATGCTTTAAAAGTGATGATTTCAATGTGAAAGACAAAGAATGTCCAGGTCAACCGAAAAAATTTGAAGACAAACAATTACAAGCATTATTGGATGAAGATGGGTGTCAAACTCAAAAACAATTTGCAGAATGATTAAATGTTGCTCAGCAAACAATTTCCAATCATTTACAAGCAATGGAAAAAAATTTAAAGGAAGGAAAATGGGTGCCACATCAACTGAACGAAAGACAAATGGAAAACCAAAAAGTCATTAGTAAAATGTTGCTTCGATGGCATGAAAGAAAGGTTTTTTTTTTTGCATCAAATTGTGGCTGGCGATGAAAAGTGGATTTATTTTGAGAATCCCAAATGTATAAAATCATGGGTTGATCCAGGTCAACCATCAACATTAACTGCAAGGCCAAATCCCTTTGGAAAGAAGACAATGCTCTGCGTTTGGTGGGATCAGGAAGGTGTGGTGTATTATGAGCTTCTAAAACCAGGTGAAACTGTTAATACTGATCGCTACCAACAACAAATAATCAATTTGAACCATGCTTTGATCGTGAAACGACCAGAATGTGCCAGAAGACACAACAAAGTAATTTTGCTTCATAATGACACACCATCACACACTTCAAAACCAGTTAAAGACACGTTAAAAGGTCTTGTCTGGGAAGTATTAACCCACCCGCTGTATTCACCAGACCTTGCTTCTTCAGATTTCCATTTGTTCTGATCTATGGCACACACACTTTCTGAGCAGCACTTCAAAACGTATGAAGAAGTGGAAAATTGGGTCTCTGAATGGTTTGCCTCAAAACAAGAAAAGTTCTATTGGGACGGTATCCACAAATTACCTGAAAGATGAGAGAAATGTGTAGCTAGCGATGGACATTACTTTGAATAAAGCACTTTTGATGTTTCTCTTAAAATTATTGTGTTTTCTTTGATTACAAAATCCGCCATTATTAACCAGTACACCTAAATGTTGGAGATTAAACCCTTATCGGTAATAACATTGGCAAATATGTTCTCCCATGCAGTGGGCTTTCTTGTTGTTTTGTTGATGGTTTCTTTTGCTGTGCAAAAGCTTTTTATTTTGATGTAGTCCCATTTGTTTATTTTCTCTTTAGTTTCCATTGCTCTAGGAGCTGTACTGGTGAAGATATTGCTTTGGCATATGTCCGCGATTTTGCTGCCTGTGGATTTCTCTAGTATTTTTATGGTTTCCCGTCTTATGTTTAAGTCCTTTATCCATTTTGTGTTTATTTTTGTGTATGGTGTAAGTTGGTCGTCTAGTTTCTATTTTTTTGTATGTATCTGTCCAATTTTCCCAACACCATTTATTGAAGAGATTGTCTTGACTCCATTGTATGTTCTTGCCTCCTGTGTCAAATATTAATTGAGCATATTAAATGGGTCGATTTCTGGGTTCTCTGCTCTATTCCTAAGGGATTAAACATTCTGAAACTTTTACTTTTGGTTCCTTAAGAAGCTATTTGGCTACTAAAAATTAAGTCTTTGTATTTCCTAGTTTTTATTGTTAATCCATTACACTATTAAACATTTTCTTAAGACTATGTAGCATAAGGTTTCCAAAAGTTACTTGTGTTTCTGAAATAAATGGCATTCAAAATTATGTTACTACTTCTTGCATGTTATGTTAAGGTTACTATTTATATTGCAGAACTATTTTAAATGTACCTGTTTACTTATTTATTTTAGATTATTTATATCCTTGTTTTCAGGCCTTTTATTTGTCTAAAATTATTATGGGTGGTTTTATTTTGCTCTCTCACTGTTTATTTGAAAACTGTTAAAATCTTCTTTTTAGAGTTTGAGCTGGAGAGCTCAATGAAGTAGGTAAACATTAAAAGGCCACAATCAGGGACCCAGATTCCACATGTGGCTTCCACTTGGGGCAAACCATTGCCCGTAACAAGCTCCCACCCTTCAGCTTCTGAGGGCTGTGATGGGGGAATGTTCTGTCTCTGTGAGTTGAAGGGGGTCATCATATTCAGGAATTTGTTTTCTTTTGGGTTAATTAATAATCCTGGTGTTGAGTATCACTAGCACCAAAAGAAACATCCCCAAAAGTTACTGACTCCTGTCCCTTATGACCAGGGTCTTTTTCCAGTCTCTGCTCCATGCCAAATAGGGAATGTGGGCAACCCCATTCTAAGTGGAATGGAACCTTTTTATACCCTGCTTTTCATGCCTCCAGCCCTCATGCCTCAAATAAAGATAAGTAAGATGTCTTTCTTAAAAAATTTGGGCAACCACTTATAAATTCTGGACCTTTAGTTAAGTATGTATTGGTAATTTGGATAAAAAATTTACTTTGTTCAATTTGAGTTGTTATTTATTGCACAGAACTGAATAATTACATGTTTTTAAAGCCCTTCTGCCAGCTGGTTACCTAAGATGTGACTCATTATTTATGAGTGGTAAATCTCTTTTTAGCATATTTACTCCTGATTCTCAGACAGGCCCTGCATAATTACCCTGGATGGGAAACTGCCATTGTAGAAATCTCTGAGCTACACTGGAAGTTAAGGTGATTAATAAGCCACCAGGGGTCCATCACTTAGTCACTATGATCTTAGTTTGTTCCTCTAGAATATGGGAATAACACAAACTACCACAGCCTACCACAGCACAGGCTTTCTGTGAAGAATAAATGATATGGTATATAAGCAAACAAAGTGCCAGGAAAAGCAAAGTACTCTATAGGAGGAAGTTTGCATCACTCTTCCTCCCTGAAGTGGAGTAATAGTTTCCTTCTCACTGATGTCACTCCTCTGAATAAGAGAGGATGTTCTAGCTAAAAAAGAAATAAATAAGCAGTCTGTTCCACCTAGCCCATTCATTCATTCATTCATTCATTCAACACAACAGTCAACAGGTCAATTCCTTTCTTAATGAAGTTCATGTTGTAGTAGCAGACAGGCAATATACAAATCAAGATCAGTGTGGACATCATTCAGAAAACTGGAAGAAAGAGCTAAATCCAAATGAGAAGTTATTTTCCAGTGGGTATAAAGTTTCAGTTTGATAAGTGAATAAGTTCTAAATATCCTCTGTATAACATAGTGCCTATTGTCAACAATACTGTATTGCGCACCCAAGAATTCATTAAAGGGTAGATCTCATGATAAGTGTTCTTACCACAAAACGGGGGGGGGGGGGCCACAAAGAAACTTTCTGAGGTGATGGATATATTTATTACTTGATTGTGGTGATAGCTTCATGGGTGCATGCATATGTCTGAATTCATTAAATTGTATATATTAAATAAGTACAGTTTTTTTTTATATCAATTATACCTCAATAAAGCTGTTTAAAAAAGAAAAAGAATGCCCTAACTGGTTTGGCTCAGTGGATAGAGCATCGGCCTGTGGACTGAAGGGTCCCAGGTTCGATTCCGGTCAGGGGCATGTACCTTGGTTGCGGGCACATCCCCAGTGGGGGGTGTGCAGGAGGCAGCTGATTGATGTTTCTCTCTCATCGATGTTTCTGACTCTCTATCCCTCTCCCTTCTCTCTGTAAAAAAATCAATAAAATATATTTTAAAAAAGAGAAAAAGAAAAAGAAAGGTGGGAGAAAGGACCCATAAGGGGCCAAGCAAAAGAGACAATAGTTGCTATTTTAGATAATAATGGTCAGGAAAGATCAAATTTTTATTCTGAATAACTAAAATCTACTTGACAAGAGCATAATGTTTGAAATTTCCATGAAGACTTTCATATACCTTTTCCCTCTTGCATTATATAACAGCTTTTTGAGTCACACAGTCTAGATAAGATCTACATTTGAGAAGTAGCCACAGGGAATCTCAGACCCAACTAGACAAAATTTCAAAATGGTGAACATACATACCCATTTCATGTCTGGTACTGGCCACACCTACGCCATACTCCTCTAAAACCTCCTTCACTGTCCTCATAGATTCATCGTACCTGACTGCCAAGCCAAGGAAGTTATAGGAGCCCATGTTGATGACATCTTTGATGATTCTTCCAGTGAAGCTGCAGAGAGAAGGGCGGGTGAGCACAAAGGGCTTTGTCATTTAATATCATCATAGTGCCCCATACAAGACTCACAAAGAGATCTTGCGTTCTGGCCCAAATCATGCATATATTTTTAGACTTGCCTTATTGCCACCACAAAATGGGTTGTCCTTAGAGGAAAGTATTCCCATATTGAAGCTGGGTAGAGTATTACAAAAAGGTGTCCGAGCCATGCAATATTACATAGTCCTGATTTTCCTTGGGCACTTGCTTTCATGACACCTGTGCCCTGGTTTAAATCCCAGCAAAATCTTTCTAAATGAGAAAAAGCCACGGTCATCACTTCAGCAAGAAGTAGAGGGGTATAATTTGTCAATACAGCTGAGAAGGACTTTTCCTTGATGGCTGGCTCTGTGTATCCTGCACCTTCTGACACAGTTTTTACTTAAATTGCAATATAAACATGCTACCCTTGGCAGCAGAATCACCGTGACTTCCCCTACTGGCATGTGAGGGCTTGCAAAAGGCTGAATGATGGAAGACCAGTTGCTTCCTTGCTGTGGTTTTTCAGATATGTAACCTGGTGCCCACAACAGGATTTCCTTGAAAGGATTTCCTTTCAACCAAGCCCCTCCAGGTGATGGCCTCACCGAAATGTCCAGTTGTAGTCATCCGACACCCTCTCCACCACGTCAAACAGAGGCCCTGGGGCACTGCAAATGGGCCGGTTCCAGTTGTCTCTGATTCTCATGTAAATGTTTCGTGTGTAAAAATTCTCAAAGTTTTGATACAGTGGCACAAAATCCTGTATAAGAGAGGCAGAAGTTTACCTTTGGCCCTCTTCTTTTTCTATCTCATTTGCAATTGAAGACTAAGAGAAAACCTGGAAGATCCATTCAAATATTTCATTCGCAAATATTTTTTGAGCAAGGGTTTGTGGGTAAGGGGACAGGCAGGGCTCATAAATAACTGTAAGAACTCCATACCAAAAGAATTTACACTTTAGTGGGGAAGGTGAAAAAAATGTAGCAAATAAAGGCAACAAAGATTACAGAGTGATATAAAACAAGTCCCAAAATGTGTGGAGACAAATGAATCTCTGTAGAATTTAATCTGAAGAGTAACAAATAGGTGTTTATGTCTAAAACAGTTTAATTGAAAATAACTGGTTGGGTGATAAAACAATCTTAACTTTTAAAAAAACATGAATATTCCAACTCATTTGTGTATTTAGAAATATGGATGAACTTGAACTTTGGACTTGTTGGCCAAACTGTAGGCAGGTATCTGACTATTAGATAATCAAGGGCCTAGAAAACGAGTTGAGTTTGTGGAGGCACCTGGCTTCTATCACAGTTGAAATAATAGCACTGTTTTGCTATATAAAATGTAATCTGTGCCTGAGGGGTTTGCAATCCAGCTGAGGTTCAAAGCAAGACATATCTATGTTGTCATCTAATTCCTAATAGTAAGTAACAGGCAGAAAATGCAAAACCTTGGCCTAAGCCAAGTACATTGGGCATTTGTAAGGTTAGAGCTAGAGGGAGAGAGACATCTTGCTGGAGGAATCAAGGTGGCTTTACGTGGAAGGACACTAAAGGTAGAAGGAGATTGCTATTGGCAGGGATGCTTGGACCCCGTGAGGGTGAAGGGGTTCATGTGCTGGAAATGTAGGGTGTATTTGAGAAGAATGAGTAAGAAATAAAACTCCTGCAGGTCATTTGGTCATGTATAAAAAATGCCCATGGAGACACTTGGCCCACACTGACCCATTTACCTCATCCCATGTGTCATTATCAACTAGGCTACTGAGGTGAGAAGGGTTATTATTTGCAATACACCCAAACACAATTATTGGACCCATAAAACATGATAGTATTTTTTATGTATGAATCTTGTAAACCAAAAGTAGAAATTAATGTTATGGGCTGTTTAAACTGAGGGATGTTTTCTAAGTATGAACATTTTGGATAGGACCAAATATCAAGGACATCTGGCATGGACAAAGTATCTCAGTGGACATTTCAGGCAAGACCAACTGTTCATTAATTAAATAAAAGATGTGGCAGACCTTGTTACCCTTTGCTCTGAACCTATAATGGCCCCCACCTCACCGGTAGTCAAAGCTAGAATCTTGCTTGATTGGTCTGGGTCCCTGTTACCTCTCTGATCCCATCCTCTTTTTTCCCTGTGGTGTAGTTGAGGCTGTAGTGTCAGCTGGCACAGAAAGTGGGAGCCTTAAGTGTCTAAATGAGGAACTCACACCTTGTCCTGGAGGCAATGGGGAGCCACTGAATAATTGGGAGTGGGCTTCCCCATCCTCCTGCCCATCCTCTATGAATTATTTATTCTCCTTCCCCTGGTGAAATGGAGCTAATTTCCTCAGGGAATGGGAGAACCCTGGGGAAAGGCTTTGTGGACGCCCTTCTTGTGCTACTGGTTTGACCCAGTCATCTCCTGAGCTGGTCCATTCCAGGGGAAAACAAATAGAATCTAAAGGTTTTAATGGCTGGTAACTGCACCCAAGCCACGATCTTTTCTGTCACTTTACCTTCTGGTCTCCAGTGACAATGGCATCACTTTTGGGGTAAAATTTTTATTATCTATAAGATAAAATGCTCATAACCACATACTGGGGCAATCTACTGCATGTGAATTTGAAGGATGGTTGGGCTCATAGACTAGTCACATTTATAAGTTGAAAAATATCATTCCAAGTGCATTTGCTCTCAAAGTGTTAACGATCCTGATGTAGGTTTTATTATGATTTAAAGCTACAAGGTTATGATAATCAGTTATACCTTTCTATGCTCTAACAGGGAAATGGACATATTTTTGAGAGAAAAGGGGATTGTGCAATTCCAGGAAAATTTTTTCTAAACTATTTCCTCTTTGATTTAATAACATTTATACAGAGTGTTTACTATCCTGCAGATTACCCTATATCCCCAAATGTTAATTGTCTTTCTATTTCTAATTTATTTAATTTCTTATTTGAAATACATCATATAAACTCATTCCATCTAAAGAAAAGAGAAAAGTAGGTCCTTAAGTAATATTTCTGGACTCTGAATAAAATTATGGTTTTAGATTTTATGATAAATCTTATTCAAGATAAAATTACCCATTGGTTTAGGAGAGAACTGAATAGTTGATTTAGAAAAACAGTTGGTTTTAGGTAGAAAATGACCAAAATATTATGTCTTCAAAATTAAGATAAAATTAATTTCAGACATGGAACCACAAGATGCATAGATATTAGGGCAGAAGGAACATGGAAATCATAGAGTTCAAATACCCATTTGACAAGTGAGGAAAATCAGATCCAGCAAAGGGAACTGAACTCAGGTCAACCTCCCACTTCACCCACTCTGCCGGCAGTCACTTCAGGGTGACCTCAGGCTGGCACCTGCCCCAGCTTGGAAACACCAGCAATGATGGAAAACATGACCACCAATATGGAAAAGTAAGGCCAACAGATTGCCAAACCATGGAGTACTGTCCATTCACCATAAGGAACTTGGCATTGACTCGAGAAAACAACTTGGGGCTTCTCATTATTGATGCCTTATAAAGATATCCATCCCTGAGGGAAGATGGGAAAATACTCCATCCTGCCAAACCTTTCCGGTTTCTGGCTCAGAGATCCAAAATTTCTGCTGGTAAGGAAACCAGCAGCTAGCTTTTAATTGGTATAGATACTCTGAAGGCAAAATACAGGGATTGTAGAGAAAATTTTCTGCTAGAAAATGACCTTTACATTAAAAATAAATTTTTATTAATTAGGTATCTGAAACTTCTTGGTCAAAAGGATGGCCCCCAGCTTTTTTTTTTTTTTTTTTTTTCCCCACACAGAGTCATTTCTTTGTGGGTGATATGAGCACTAAACTAAATCTGAAAATCAAGTTCAGCAATCTACATGTTCCTGAGAAGGTCAATTGAGCTTGGAAACCTATTTAGAACTCAAGATATGGTCCAGGAAAGAACTATCTTGCTTGTTCTTTGCCTCATCCTCCTCTACCTCCTCCTCACCTGTGAGTCTTCCTACCACTGAATGGGTGTGCTGTCACCCCACCCCATTCCTTTGAGCATCAGTGAGGTTTCTTCAGGAGCAGTCAATACCTTGCAAAGGTCAATGTCCTCTAGTCTCAGGTAAGCCTCCCACAGCATTTTAACTATACCAGAAAATGAAACTTGACTGGATATTGCAAAAACAAGCATTGCAATAGGAGAGCATTGCAATAGCATGGGAATATCTTTATCTATCTGTCAATTTAATTTGTCACTTGACCTACTCACTGTTCATTTTTTTCCTGACACAGATGACTAGATGTGAGAGTAAACCCCAGGCTCTAAGGACACAATCATTTTAGGGGTAGGCTACAGGAGGATTTAGCAAAACCTAAAAATGCAGCTGAAACCGATTTGGCTCAGTGGATAGAGCGTCGGTCTGTGGACTGAAGGGTCCCAGGTTCGATTCCGGTCAAGGGCATGTACATTGGTTGCGGGCACATCCCCAGTGGGGGGTGTGCAGGAGGCAGCTGGTCGATGTATCTCTCTCATCGATGTTTCTAGCTCTCTATCCCTCTCCCTTTCTCTCTGTGAAAAATCAATAAAATATATTAAAAAAACACACAAAAACCTAAAAATGCAGTTACAAATATGGATTGTGGGGTTTTTTTTTTCTGCAATATGACAATCTTTCTTTTTCCATTTTTAAGCCTGTAGGGTACGTCAAAATTTTCTAAATGTTACAGATATTTCTATCTAAGTTTTATAGACAAATTAATAGAAAGGCAGAAAATTTGAGTTGAAAAATTGGGAATTGAACTTTATTCTAAAACCAACGCTCTTTTTGATAAACCATGCTGCAGGATTAGGGTGTTTATAAGGAATCAAAGAGAATACATCCATAGTCCGTTTAAAAAAAAACCCACCAAATTTGGAAGCATATCCATTTTTATTTTATTTAACTACATTTCCATTCAGTAGCAAATAGAATCATGAATTTGTCAAGAGATAAAAATCATTACCAAGCAGCACTAGTCATTTGTTCCTCCATTGACACTTCTGTTCTCACCTAACATTCACTTTTATATCATTACTAGAGGCCCGGTGCACAAAATTCGTGCATTGGGGGGGGGTGTCCCTCAGCCCAGCCTGCACCCTCTCCAATCTGAGACTCCTCGAGTGATGTCCAACTGCCTGTGTAGGCCCACCAGTCAGACATCCCTCTCATAATCCAGGACTGCTGACTCCCAACCGCTCACCTGCCTGCCTGCCTGGTTGTCCCTAACCGCTTCTGCCTGCCAGCCTGATCACCCCAACCACTCCCCTGCCAGCCTGATTGATGCCTAACTCTCCCCTGCCAGCCCAATTGCCCCTCACTGCCCTCCCCTGCAGGCCTGGTCACCCCTAAATGTTCACCCCTGCAGGCCTGGTCGCCCTCAACTGCCCTCCCTTGCTGGCCCAGTCACCCCTAACTTCCTTTCCTTGTCAGCCTGGTCGCCCCTAACTGCTCTCTCCTGCTAACGTGCAACCTGGCCCCTCCGAACTGCCCTCCCCTGCAGGCCTGGTCCCCCCAACTGCCCTCCCCTGCAGGCCTGGTTGTCCCCAACTGCCCTCCTCTGCCATCCCGGTCACCCCTAACTTCCCTCCTTGCAGGCCTGGTCCCTCCCAAATGCCCTCCCCTGCTGGCCTGATTGCCCACAACTGCACTCCCCTGACAGCCATCTTGTGGTGGCCATCTTGTGTCCACATGGAGGTGGCCATCTTTGACCACATGGGGTGGCCATCTTGTGAGTTGGAGTGATGGTCAATTTGCATATTACTTCTTTATTATATAGGACTAGAGGCCAGGTGCATGAAAATTCATGCACTGGATGGGGCATCCCTCAGCCCAGCCTGCTCCCTCTCATAGTCCGTGAGCCCTCAGGGACGGGAGGTGATCCGGCAATCAGGGGAAGGTGATGCCCCCATCACACCTCTACTGCTGCCACTGTCAGCAGTGCAAGCCTCGGCCGACCCTGGTTTTCTGAGCCTCAAGTGGCCCTGGGCAGGTGGGCAGCTGCCATCCAAGGTGTGCCTGTGCCTTGGGCCGGCTCTGGGCAGCTGGGGGGCTGAGGGGACTGGGGGATTCTGGAGGCAGGCACACAGCAAGGCTGGGCCCGCCTGGGGGTGGGCCCAGCCTTGCCACATGCCTGCCGCCACAATGGGTCTGAGGGGACTGGGCACTGCCATCTTTGAGGGCATGGCAGTCAATTAGCATATTCCTTCCTTATTGGTTGTGGGCACTGCCATCTTTGAGGGCGGGGCAGTCAATTAGCATATTCCCTCCTTATTGGCTGTGGGTGCCACCATCTTTGAGGGTAGGCAGTCAATTAGCATATTCCCTCCTTATTGGCTGTGGGTGTTGCCATCTTTGTGATGGCATGAGGGTCAATTAGCATATTCACTCTTTATTAGCTAGGATTTCCTTTTGGAAAATAGCTCGTTCTCTTACCAGGGTTCAGCTCAGAATAATAATAAATTATGTTTGTGTTTTCTTTTTTGTTGAAAAGAATAACTATATTACAAACAGTCCTTAGAAATATGAGAAACACAAAGGAAAACTGACTAAATTTAATTTTTATTATTCAGAAATTAGAGGGAGTTTGAATAAACATAGTGGACTTAGTACTTGTACATATTCTACCACTCATCTAAAAGTCCTATGAAATGACAAAAAAATGGCAATTTCAGAACAAAATGAATCTATAAATGCCAGAAAACAGTCAAGAGTATCATAAGTCAGAAATATTAAAGGGTCACAAAAGATAGAAAATGAATTAAGATCTGATCAATGGAGAAGGAAGACCACAGGGAACTATAGCTCTAAAACATTAGCAGAGAAGACTTGTGTGTACATAAGTGACCTGTAGCAGAGTGTCAAGCTGAGAGTCAATACCTGTAAGAAGTTGATACTCAGGGTGAATAACTGGAAAGCTGGATCTCTTTGTCCTCCTTCCTCCTTTTATTGGGTCAGTAAGTAAGAAGCAGTAATATTATCCACAGGACAAAGCACTGTGATGGGAAACAAGGGCTGAACAGAAGAGCCATGTCCCAATGTGGGAAGCCCACACAGCAACACAAGCTACTGTTCCTGGCAATTCATTCTATTTCCCTCTACAGTCACTCAAGATAGGGGACTATGTGGGCAAATAAGGATTCTAAATACAAAAAGGAGCATAAAGCAAAGTGCCACTACTATTTAAGGAAAACTAGCACAATAAGAGGCACAAAATTTAATAAGCAGAAGAACTAACATCTAGAGAAAAGGCAATAGAGCAAACAGAAGAATGATTATTTATATATGTATTTATATAACTATATAAGATATTTTTAGAGAGACAAAACAAAATAGTGTGTTCTTTAAAAAAATAAAATATTTAAAAGTATAAGGGACACTGCTGAAGAGCAAATTAATAAGCTAGAATAATAAGCTGACTATGTTTTTCAGGGCCTAATGAGAAAGAACAGAAACAAAATTAAGGAAAAGCCAAGAGATATGAAGAACAAATTCAGAAGATCTAATAGAAGTTGCAAGATTGAAAGAAGGAGGAGAAATGAAAGAGGAGGAAAAGGTGAAAAAGAAGAAGGCTTGTCCAGTGTGGTTCAGTGGTTGAGCATCGGCCTATGAACCAGGAGATCACAGTTTGATTCTGGGTCAGGGCCCAAGCCTGGGTTGCAGGCTCGATCCCCAGTGTGAGGCTTGCAGTAGGCAATATATCAATGACAGAGTAGCTGGTGCAGAGGTGGAGTGAATGAGTTTAAAGATACAGGTATGTGAATCTGGCTCTGCCACTTACTACTTGTGTAACCTGAGGCCAGTTTTTAAACCCTCATGGGCTCAGTTTTCTCATGGATAAAATGGGAATAACAATTCCTATTTCATAGGTGCCTAAGAATTCAATGAGAATACATGTTTACTACTGTCACAGAATACTCTGTGAATAAATGAAAAAAATAAAAAAGAAATTGCAATACAACTATCTGAAAACCGGTGACAACTAAGAAGAGAATTTATTAAGGTGGTAACATTTGAAATTAATATGAAAATATCAAATGCTTTCCTACACAGCATCAATAACTAATTAGAATATAGGATAGAAGGTAGTATTAAAATAGCACCACCATAAAAAAATCATAACCAAATAATAGTAAAAGGGGAAATGACAGAACATTATAATAAAGAAAATTACAAAATATTAATAAAGAACATGAAAATATCTAAATAAATGGAGAGATGTATCATGTTTCTAAAAGGGAAGACTAAATATTATTCAAATGTCCAATTTTCCTAAGTTAACCTATAAGTTTAATGTATTGTTAATTAAAATAACAAGTTTTTTTCTTAAAATCCAGTACCTGATAAACTAATTCTAAAGTCTACACAGGGAGAAAATCTTTAAGAATTACCTAAAACTTGTATATTTATCTAAGAAATAGGCAGATTAATATTTTAAATCGGTGGGTAAAAAATAGCCATCTATTTAATTGAGATGATTTATAATATATCTTTAAAAAATAGTCATCTTACCTCACACAGCACATAGAAATAAATATTAGATGAATTCTTGGATTAAATATATTAACACCCCAAATCATAAAAGTACCAAATAAAATGAAGAAAAATGTGTTGTAATTTTGAGATTAAAAAGTGCTTTCCTAAACATGATTAACTCTCCCTTCTCAAAGAAAAAAAATAACAGCAAAATAATAATAATAACAACAAAGAAAACATAAAAGAAATGTTTGATGCATATGACATAAAAATTAAAACTGTATGTATGGCTAAATATAGCATAGAATAATTAAAAGCCAAGAAGCAGAATTAGATAAATCTTTAAAATACATTTAACAGACAAATTATTAATATAAGGATATGTAAAAGGAACTGCTCTAAGTCAGTAAGAAAAATAATTTAATAAAATTATGAGCAAAGGATATGAATAGGCAATCTAGAGGAGTAAGTATAAATGACTAACTAATAACCATATCTAAAGAGGCTCCATCTCATTCTTAATCAGGAAATGCAAATTAAGACAAGACAAAAATATGTACACCTATCTGATTGGCAAAAATTTAAAAAAAATGCTGGTGATGTCAACATATCAAGTACTGGCAAGGAAGCAAGATCTCTCAGGTACTGTTGACTGGAGTCTAGCTATGCAAACTTCCTTAAAAGGAAATTTGCCAATCTCTCAGAAGTTAAATGTACATTATTTGGACCCAGAAAGCCACTTCCAGGAATTATCCTCAAATAAATATATGTGCTATTCATTGAATAATTATTTACAATAATATAAATATCCTATCTAATAAAGAGGGAATGTGCTAATTGACCCTCACGCCATCGCAAAGATGGCGGCTCCCACAGCCAATAAGGAGGGAATATGCTAATTGACTGCCACATCCTCAAAGATGGCAGTGCCCACAGCCATAAGATGGTGGTGCCCAGTCTCCTAAGCCCCGCCAGGGCGGCAAGCCTGGGGGCGGGCCCGGCTGCTCTGCGCACTGCCTCCTGAGTCCCCCAGTCTCCTCAGCCCCCCAGCTTCTAAGGGCCAGACCAAGGCACAGGCAAGCCTCGGATGGCAGCTGCCCAGCCATCCAGGGCCACCCGAGGCTCAGGTAACCAGGGCCGGCCAAGGCTTGCGCTGCCAGCAGTGGTAGCAGAAAAGGTATGATGGGGCATCGCCTTCCCCTGATCGCCAGGTCGCCTCCTGCCTCTGAGGGCTCCGGGACTGTGAGCATGGGCAGGCCGGGCTGAGGGAACCCCCCCCCCACCTCCAGTGCATGAATTTTCATGCACCAGGCCTCTAGTGGTAATATAAGTGATAATCTATACTAATAAAAGGGTAATATGCTAATTAGAGCAGACGTCTTCCGGACGTCCATCCAGATGTCCATTTGGACAAAGCCACAGCAGATGCGAGGCCCGGGTCTCAGGCAGCAGTGGGCTCAGGCAGCTGTAAGCCCTGGCGGCTGGGAGACCTGGGTCTTAGGCAGCTGTGGGATCAGGCAGCCATGAACCCCGGCAGCTGTGAGGCCCAGGGCTCAGGCCTCACAGCTGCCGTGGCTGGCAGTGGCAGTAGCAGCAGGATAATGGAGATGGCGCCTTCCCCTGATCAGTCTGTTCATCTCCCCCAGAGGGAGGCCACACTGAGGCTTAGGCATGCTCCCAACGGTAGCGGGCCTAAGCTGTCAGTAGGACATCCCCTGAGGGCTCCCAGATTGTGAGAGGGGGCAGGCCAGGCTAAGGGACCCCTCCAGTGCACACGAATTTTCATGCACCAGGCCTGTAGTCTATACTAATAAAAGGGTAATATGCAAATTGGTCACGATGCCTTCACAGTAACAACAGAATAGCAGGCTGCATGGGGCAACAAGGCCTGCAGAGGAGTTAGCGAGGGATGACCAAATGACTGAACAGCAGGCTGCATGGGGCAACCAGGCTGGCAGGGGGGGCAGTGAGGGGTGACCAGGCTGGCAGAGGGGGGCAGTTGCGGGCAACCAGGCCAGTGGGGGAGGCAGTTGGGGGCAACTAGCTTGGCAGGGGGGGTAGTTAGGGGCAACCAGGCCTGCAGAGAAGGCACTAAGGGGCAACCAGGCCAGCAGGGAGGGGCAGTTAGGGGCAACCAGGCTGGTGTGGGGGCAGTTAGGGGCAATAAGGATGGCAGGCAGAGGCAGTTAAGGGTGATCAGGCTGGCATGGGGGGGGGCAGTTAGGGGCAATTAGGCAGGCACGCAGGCAGGTGAACAGTTAGGACCCAGTGGTCCCGGATTGTGAGAGGGATGTCTGACTGCCAGTTTCGGCTGACTCCCTGGGATCAGGCCAAAACCAGCAGTCGGGCATCCCCCGAGGGGTCCCAGATTGGAGAGGGTCCAGGCTGGGCTGAGGGCACCCTCTACCCGCACCCCCCCCATGCATGAATTTTATGCACTGGGCCTCTAGTCTATAATAAAAGTATAATATGCTAATTAGACCAGACATCCTTCTGGATGACCTTCCGGATAAAGCCAGGTCTGCGAGGGAAGCCCAGTTCCCAGGTGCCTGCCGGTGGCTGGAGGGAAGCCTGGGTCCCGGGTGCCTGCCAGCAGCCTGACGGAAGCCTGGGTTCCAGGTGCTAGAGGAAAGCCGGTGCTGGCAGCCAGGAGAAGGAAGACCTACTCTTGCAAGAATTTCATGCATCGGGCCTCTAGCACATTCATATTACAGAACACCATTGTGCAACTATTGAAAGGAATGATGAAATCCTGCACTGGCTTGTAAAGATATCCAGACATATAGTTAGATTTAGAAAAGTGAATCACACACATGTATGATATGATCTCATTTAAATTAAGGAAAGGACATAATACGTACAAATGAATATATGTATAATTAAGTGCACAAAAAAGACAGAAAAGATGAATAAAGAGCCTGCTTTTGATCATTATTTTCATAACTACAAAAGCAAAAACAAACAAACATGCGTTTGAGGAAGGGCTCTTCGTTAGGGCCAGTGATGACCCACCCATTCCTCACATTGGCTTATTACTAGTTGGTATACATTAACAAAGCTCTATCTTACTGAGATCAATCCATCCTGCCTATTAGGACAGATGCCTCCTTGCAAAGGAAAGTAGAGAGTTCTATATTGTAAAAGAACTAAAAAATGATCTGACTAACATTTTAATGACACATTAGAAATTATCTTTGTGTGTGTGTATACATGGGCATATGTATGTATATATTTGAATACACACACACACACACACACACACACATACACACACACACACACACACACTAGAGGCCCGTTGCAATTAGATTCCTGCAAGAACAGGGCTTCAGGCGGGCTTCCCTCCCACCACCGCCACCTCTCCCACCCCCCCCCACACACTTTCCCTGCCACCTCTGGCCCCCACCTCCCACCCCACGCTTTTCCTCCCGCTGCCACCTCCCCCCCCCCTGCGCTTTCCCTCCCACCGCCACCGCTGCCCCGCACTTTCCCTCCTGATGCTGCCTGGTGCTTTCCCTTCCTTCCCGCCATCTCTGGCCCCCACCCCACGCTTTCCCTCCCGCAGCCGCTGCCCCCACCCTGCGCTTTCTCTCCTGCCACCGCTGCCCGGTGCTTCCCCTTCCGCTGCCACCCCGCACTTTTCCACTGCCCACCACCGCCGCCACCTCCCGCCTTACCCGTGCTTTCCCTCCCACAGCCACCTTGCTTTCTGCTTCCCCTCCCTCTTCCTTCTATGCTGTCTTCAGTCTTCACTCCTCCCTCCCTCAGCACATGCAAATTAACCACTATCTTTGTTGGGTTAATTTGCATACTCACTCTGATGGCTGTGTGCGTAGCGAAGTTACGGTCAATTAGCATTTTTCTCTTTTATTAGTGTGTAGTACCTGAGTATTCACTGTGGGGAGGCTGTGATTTAATTTTACTTTTACTGATGATCTTATTTTACAAAATATTATAAAACTTTGATTTTGGATTTGTTTTGCTAAACTATAGGACATGATCTTCTGCTAGTTGCATTTGTGAAAATATATTCATCCCTTGTGAAGTGCATTTGCCTTTTAGAAGCAGTCAGAAGGTATTTGCCACTATGCTTGGTTGGGGAGATTAAGGATTTCACTGGCCAGTGATTCCTATTATATTTAAAGCTGTTGATTTCTTAGTGATATTTAAGTCGAAGAAGTGTGGGAATGAGTTGTGCTGAGTGAGGACCATGCCAGGCAGAGAGGAAGGCAATAAAACTTCCTGAGGTAGGTACATGTAAGCTCTTCTTGAGGAAAAGCGAGGAGGTCGTGGTGTTTGAGGTAGAATGAGAAAGCTGAGGAGTAGAAGAGATGAAGGTAGAGACTTAGAAGGAGCTGTGTTCCATAGGGACTTGGCTAGCTCTGGCTCTTACTCTGAGTGAGAAGAGAAGGCGTTAAAGGGTTTTGCCCAATGATGGTATATGACCTTACATAGGTTTTAAAGAAATCATGTTCATTGTTAATTGAGAAGAGACTGAGGGGTCGAGTCTGGAAGCAGGGTACAGCTAGGCAAGAGAAGGTGGTTGTTTGGACAAAGCTGATGGCATCAGGGATAGTAAGAAATAGTAGAAGAACAAACGTATTTTGAACATAGTACTGACAATATTTGCGGACAGATTTCATTTTGAGTATAAGAGAAAGAGAGGAGTCAAGAATGATTGAGGTTTTGAGCCAGAATACGTGGACTGATGGAATTGCCATTTACTGCTCTGGGAAAGACTGTAAGAAGGAGAAAGCTAAAAGGGAATATCAAATACACAGTTTTGGACATGTTAACTCTGAGTGATGCTAATGAATGGCCTCTAGTGTGCAGGTAGAAGGCTTGGCCTGGACAGAAGCCCAGACATCTACTCTGTAGTTATGAGAGGTAGTGGGGAGGTCAAATATGTGAGCACAGGTACATGTAAGTAGTGGCTGAGGAAGCATATTCTGACCTATTTCCTCAATGAAATAGGGAACAAGATTATAACTGAAAGTCAGGAGGGACAAAAGTGTTGGAAGTTTTGAAGGAAAGAAGAAAGTATGGAACAGTCATCTAGAGCTAGTGACTAAATGTAGGAAGGTAATATAATGTGACTGGAAGGGAGCACTGAGGCCCATGTTGAAGCTTGTGATCCTGAATTTAAAGGGATACCCATCAGCATGGTGAGTGAATTCAGTTGAGGGTGTATCAAGGTCTATGAAATTTAAGTTGGATAGGAGGAAGAAAAGGAAAAAGCTTAAAATCAGGGGATCCCAGGCTCCAGGGACAGGGTTGAATAAGAGATATTAATGAGGTGACCTTTGGAAAGCATCTAAGCATGGGACCAAACCATCTTAATTAGAGGGATTCAGTCCTGCCCCCCAACTTTTGGGGGGGGGGGGAGAGGGCCTGAAGGTGCAATCACTTGCCAATGGCAGATGATTTAATCAATTATAGCCATGTCATGAAGCCCCATAAAATCTCAAAAGGATGGGGTTCAAAAAGCTTCTGGGTTGGTGAACACATGGAGGTGCTTGGAGTATGATGCACCAGAGAGGGCGTGGAAGCTCTCTGACATTTTTCTTACACACCTTGACCTATGAATCTCTTCTATTTGTTTGTTCCTGAGTTATATCCTTTTGTACTAAACTGGTGATCTAGTAAGTAAAATGTTCTCTATGTTCTGTGAGCCACTCTAGCAAATTAATCAAACTGGAGAAGGGGGTTTAGGAACCTCCAGTTTATAGCAGTTGGTCAGAAATACAGGTAACAACATTGACTTGCAACTAGAGTGTGAAGTCCAAGGAGGGGATGTTGGAACCCTCAATGTATAGCCAGTCAGAAGCACAAGTTAAACTTGTGAAAGGCATCTGAGTGTGTGTGTGTGTGTGTGTGTGTGTGTGTGTGTGTGTGTGTGTGTGAGAGAGAGAGAGAGAGAGAGAGAGAGAGAGAGAGAGAGAGGTTGGAGAGACACTTACCCTGTAGAATCTATTTCTATTTCTCATTCTATTTCTGAGTAGATAGTGTCAGAATTTAGCTTAATTCTTGGGCATCCTGGCCCAAGAATTGTTTGTTGGTGTTGGGGAATACTCCTATATCGATATTGAGTCTTAGAATACTATTTATACCTGAACATAGGTGATAACTGAATTTCTCATTGAGAACCTCTAGAATAGCAATGCTTCTCACATTGTCACATTTTAACATATGCCCATATCACTTGAGGATCATGGTAAAATAAAGATTTTGCTTTAGAATTCTGCACTGGGCCTAAAATTCTCTATTTCTAATAAGCTCTCATGTGATACCTTTGAGAAGGGTCAACTTATGGTCCCTGGACCAGCAGAACTGTCATTACCTGGAAGCTTGTTAGAGATGCAGAATCTTGGCCCCATCCCAAAGCTACTAAAGGAGAACGTACGTGATCTCCAAACCATTTAAATGCACAGGAAAGTTTGAGAAGCAGTGCTGTACATATTGGTTTCTAACTTAGGCTGCTCAGGAGAATCACCTGGGAAGCTTTTATGAACCCCATCAACCAGGGTTCACCACAAAACAATTAAATCTGAATATCTGGAGGTAAAGCTCATGTATTAGTACCTTTTAAAGCTTCACAAGTCATCCCAATGTGCAGCCAAGGCTAAGAACTGGTCTGATCTTAACATCCTACCAGCTCCTGGCCAGCATGTTAAGTTCCCAGAGAAGCCCCAATAAAGCTCTCTGAGTTTAGACCCACCCAGGTCAAAACAGGAAGACCAATGCTTGGACCATCTGTTTGTTTTGGACAAAATCATATCTCATATTCAGTGATAATGTGGGACCCTGTACTTCAAATTACTCAGAAGAAAGTCTCTCTGGGAGAAGCAGGCTGCTGCATCAGGGTGCAAAACAAGTTTTAATTCATGTAAACATTTGAAGACGTGCCTTAAACATTCCTATAGCTACAACTTGCTGAGCCCTCTTTCTCCCATGTGGACGTAAAAGTCTCTGCAGATGGGCAAGAAATGTCTGGAATTTACTTGTAGGGGCACTGGGGGACTATCTGGATCTAATGTGAACACAAAATTGCAATTAAAATGTTTTATAACAGTCTGGTGTCATTAGAAGGAGTCTTGATGAACATGGTAACAACTATAAAGATTGATAAATGTGGCAGTGCATGAAGATATTAAAGTCTCTGATGATGCTTGACATTTACTTGATTATATTTGCTTACATCTTCTTGTTTTTGAGAAGTTGGGCCATAACCTCGTTGAGAAAGTAATTAACCTAGAGGTCTTTCATAAATTACAATTCAACTCTAAAGTTACCTTTTATTTAAAAAATAGACACATGTTTCTACAAAATTAAAAGTTAAAAGAAGGATTTAAGCAAACATATTTAAACCATATATCTGTTTGTATTGTTCTTTTCCTTGCCAGGGTCTTCTGATTGTTGATGGAGTCTATGGGAGGTACCAGGTGTCCTGGGCCTGTGATATTTTTAGTGCTCTCTTGAAAAGAGATTTTTATTTTTCTATTCTTTTCACTTAGTTTATACTAATGAATCAGAGCTTTCATGTTTTGGAATAAACTTCAGAGTTTGGGCTAGCAATCAAAAAGAAGAAAAGTAAAAAAGAGAGTCTAAATTTGGGCAACAGTTTAGTTTGAATGGATGGTTTGGTATGACAGAAGTCATCCCAGTGAGAGAAAATAGAGAAATTGAATTAAAAAATGCTTATATTTGATTAACAAAAAGTGAGGAAAAAGACATGCCCATTAGTTTGACCATTTGTACACTTTAAACATATACAATTTTATTAAAAATAAGATCAAAATTTAAAAATTAAGAGTCAAAGAATGTAATCAGAAGTCACAGCATCCATTTATGATATTTTTAAAACCAGAATAACTCTTGTCCACCATCACTTCATCGAAGTGCTTTCTTTCCTGATGTCATTTTGTGAATGGCTGGTTTGTCTTATGGGACAATCTATTCTGCACTCCTAGTGACCCAGCTTTTTGAATAGAATAATGCTCATTTCTGCTAAAAGAACCAGCAGTCATTGAAAAGCAGCACATTCCATGTTTCCAGCCAGAGACTTCAAGATGTGCCTCAGATCGCTTATTTTCACAGAGCAAGGTTACTGTCAGAAGTGCAGGACTGGGGGCAATATTAAAAGGATAAAGGTCAGCCTGGAGATAGAGTATCTAGTGACTAAGTCCCATAAAAATGTACATAGTAATTGCAGCCATTGCCGTTAATTAGGGCCTGTTACTCTGAAAGCCTCTAAATCTAACAGGGCTCAAAAGGAAAGAACACATAATAAAAAGGGTGCCACATAAAAGGAATATCTATTAAGGAGAGTCAAGTGACTGGTGATGCTCTCTACTTCACGGAGATCAAATGGGTGGGACATTATTTATTTTGTAAAGAAATACAACACACTGTTTTACTGAATGCAATGCCGCCCTCCCGAGAGGTGAGTCAAGCAGTTCTTGCATCAATAGTGAGGGGTGTTAGAGACAGGCTGCTGTGCCCTGTGCTTCTCCCATTGTTTAGGACTAAAGCATCTCTTCCTTCCCTAATGCTCAGAGTTGGAGGCTGACATCTCAAAGAAGGGAGCTGCCCGGCTCAAGGTCAAATCCCTTTCTGGAGGTAGTCCCCATCTATCATCATTGAAGGCTCAACCCCCTGTCTCAACACTTCTGAAGGGATCTCCCACCTCAAGAGCTCCCTGACTGCATCACAAATCACCTTCCCCATCTTTCCCCTTCACTCCCTCCCAAGTGTACAGCTGTTGATCCCAGGAGCATATCCCTATAACCTTCTTGCCCTCAACCACCTTAGAGTTGTCTGTGCTGAGAACCAACTTGCATATATATAAATGTGCTCTGCTTGAAAGTAAGAAGTGCGTTAGGAAAAACAAACTAGCCCCTCAGGGTTGATAGAGCTAAAATATTGGAACAGGCTAGAAGATAGATGGCAGATCTGAAGCCCAAACCTGCCAAGGGATGCCACCCTGAGAAATTTAGACTTGACTGACACCTTGTTTCAGCAAATATTCAGTAATGTACTGAGTTAGTGTACATGCTACTTATACCCAGGGAGCAGGCAGATTGGTGATAAGAGCTTCTAGAATAGACCAGCTGGTGTCAGGGAGGGGCTGTGGAGATCCTTGTAAGAGTGGCTAAAAATAACTTGCTTCCTCCTTACTATTTCCCAGGTTCATTATCAGCTCTGCTATGACCTGGGAAACCTCATCTTTTTCTGGGAGCATGGTGGATTGTTCCCTGTTTGATTTAACTGCTTCAATATCCTTTACCATTCAAAAATCTTTATACCTCAAAACTGTGTCTGTGACCTTTTTTTTTTTTTTTTTTTTTTTTGCAAAAACAAGGCCATTTTATTGTGATGGGTATGCCACTATCATCTTCATGTCTGACCGAAGTAGAAATTTGTCATTCCTCCCTCTATATCATTTTCTATATAATTTCAAGACTTGTTAATACTACCTCCCAAATTAGTTCCCTTTTCTTCCTCAATTCAAACACAAATTATTTCTTTCCTAAACCATTATAAGAGTTTTCTGGTGTCACTTTGCTTCTAGTCTAGAATTGGAATTCCATCTCTGACATCTATAAAATTCTCTGAAGTTCTTTGTTCTCTTCTCACCCTTTCTCTCTCTCTCTCTCTCTCTCTCTCTCTCTCTCTCTCTCTCTCTCTCTCTCTCTCCCTCTCTTTTCTCTAGACTTTCCTTGGGAGACCTCATCTACTTCTTTGGGTTTGATTAATGTTGATATGCTCAAGATATGCGGAAGATGCCACAATATCCATCCGAGACTTTTCTCCGGAATTCTAACACTCTATCTCTAGCTGCCTATTTTTCAAACTCAACTTGTCAAAGGATGAATTGATCACTTTTCCCCTCCTCCGGATCTTTTTCCTCTATCCCTCATTTCAGTGAGTGACACCACTTTCTTGTCTCCTCAGCTGCCCAAGTCATAAGCCTGGGTATGGTCTTTGATCTGTGCATCTCTCTAATTTTTCAAGTCAAATCAATAATCCCCTACTATCTTCTTAAATATCTCTTGATCTTATTTCTTATCACCACCCGGGTTATCACTACCATGGTCCCAGCCGAAGTTCTCACCTAGATTTTTTTTTAAAACTGGATTTCTACATCAGTCTTTTACCTGGTTTCTTTGGTCTCTATGTTATCCTACTGCAATCCCTGTTTCATAGGGTAGCGAACACGATCTTTCTAATCTGCAAATCTGCATTCCTTTGCCTGAAATCCTTCAATGCCCTCCCATTGTTCTTATAATAAATATCCATGGCTTATAAAAACCCATTATGGTCTGGCCCTTACTTGCCTCTCAATCTTCTCCCCACATACTCCCACTCTCACAGCATTGCAGTCATTGGAATTCCTTGGTTCCTTGAATGTACAATGCTTTCTCTTACTGCTGGACCTCTTTCTGAAGACTCCTTCTGTTCCATCTTGCCTTATCCTTTGCTTTATTACTTATTCTTGAGTCATCACATCTCAATTTAATTTTCTCTTCCTTCCATAAGCCTTCACTGACCACCAAGTTTGGGTTCCATGATTTTTTCTTTTTGGCTCTCTTGACATCCTCTACTTACCTCTATAGTATCTCTTATCAAATTCTATTGCAATTTTTTAATGGTTAGCTCTCTAAAGGCAAGAATTGTATCTGCCCTGGTTATTCTTATATCCCTGATAGTAGCATGGTGGCTGGCAAAAAATGCATGCTCAAAGAGAATCTGACTTGATTAACAAGTTAATGAATACCTTGACACAGGCAGTGCCCTTTTCTGAGAATGTCTTTCTTTGTGCCCTTGATCACTAGGCAAATTCCTGCTCACCATTCAAGCCCCAGCATCATGGCTTCCTGACTTCCTAAATGAATCACAGGACATAGATTCCGAATTCCCACATCGCACTCCTCCCTATCATCACTTTTGTCATATGCTTTGCTTATGAGTCTGTTTTTGCACACCAGCCTTTAATTCTCGGATGGCAGGAACTGTCATTTCTTCTCTCTGTATTAGCACCCATTACCTGATCTAGAGCATCTGCTCACATAGTTGCTAAAAGTAGGAGGAATTATAATAATAAACCTGGGCCTTATTTTCTAGTGAAGGTGATACACTTGACTTAAGGCAATTCCAAAAAAAAAAAAAAAATGCCCATGAGATTTGTTCATGGAAGCATTACTGTAATAAGTGTTTATCTTACCATAGGTACTGGTTGTTAAGTGACAGGATTTGAGGTTCCCTCATTACATTGAAATTCATGCCTCACCTATCCTCTTTGTTTTAGATATGTTTAAAGCTCCATCATGTCAAATAATTCATGACCACACTCAAAGTATTCTAAAGCAATTTTTAGGAAAAAGTGGTTCATGATATCATAAATCATTTGAACCAGTTTGAAAATCATGTTAACAAAATGCAGACTCTTTGCATATCTTTGAATGTTTTCCAGGCTGTTCTGTTAGATCAATGTGAAAAGAGGATGATGTAGACTTTTATAGGTTAATTATCGAAAGTATTTAGATCAGAGGTGATTTTTCAGTCCATGAGACATTTGGCAATGTCTGGAGGCATTTTTGATTGTCACAAGTGTGTGGGAGAATTCTAATGGCATCTAGTGGGTAGAGGCTAGGTATGCTATTAAAGATTCTATGATGCACATGCAGCCTCCCACACCAAAGAATTATCCAGTCCAAAATATCAATAGTACAAAGTTGAGAAGCCCTGATCTAGATGAAATAAAAATCTCACACTTTATTTAGACACACTTTTCTATTCCAGTATTAAACATAAATAATACTCCTTTTACAACCAGAAGACCAGAATATAGCCCCATCCATGTGTCTTGCTCTTATATTATGATTTTTTTTAAATCTCTAAAATGGTATTTTAATATTTATCTCATGGGGTTGTTATAAAAGTTAAATATGATAGTGTGTGAAGAAACTCTTAGTTTAGTATCTGGTGAATGGTAGTTACTCAATAAATATTTGCATAAAACAAGTCCATGAACACACAGGGATAAGGTCTAGGGTTGGAAATAAAGAGCATTTATCCTGAGGAATTCCTGAGCTCCTCACTCTTTTTAGTATCTGCATATGCATCACTACTTGCAAGAACATTTTAGAGAAGAATAGCATTGACAAAGATCCAGAGATGTGCATACATACTTTTTGTTCTTCTCGCTCTACAGCTGCATTGCATTTTTCTATTCCCGAGTTTCTCAAAAAGTCTCTGAGATAGCCAAATAGGGTTCCAATTCCATATCCCATATAAGTGAAAACCATAACGTGAAGAGGTGCTTCCTCAAAGGATTCAACAACTGGCTTCTCATAAAAATGTGGCTTCCCATTTTGCTGAAAACAGAAGAAAATCGAAGGTTGGTACTCTCCCATTACAATAAAGTATGATACTTGAAATTTTGGACTTTCAACCTTTTTGAAAATTGGTCACTGAAGACGTAATCAGAAATGTACATTTTATTATATAATCCCCTACTGAAGTAATTGGTTAAGGTAAACATTCTCAACAGATGTTAAATCCATTAAGTGAACAGTTAATGAGGAACTACGTTTTTACAAGATGACAAAATATCACCCATAGGTTACAAGATGACATACCTGGTTACTACCTTAACCACGTGATAAAATTGCATCACAGATGTTGGAGCAATTAGCCACTCTGTGCTCTTATTATGTTGTAGTATTAAATATACCAATGGAACATTTAAACTGAATTCAATCAAGTTCTTAAATCTAACTTCCATTTCACAAGAAATACCAGGCTAGAGTTATATGATAAATTGTTTCATGAGGAAATAATGAGATAATCACAATGTGGAACTTTCTGTATGACAATTGGCTTGGTCTTTAATAGCAAAAAAATATAAATGGGACTATATCAAACTAGAAGCTTCTGCACAGCAAAGAAAACAATCAACAAAAGCACTCTGAATGGGAGAAAATATTTGCAAACCATATATCTGATAAGGGGTTAATATCCAAAATACATAAGAAACACATACAACTTAAAAATCTAAATAACCCAATTTAAAAATGGATGAAGGACCAGAACAGACAGACCTTTTCCCAAAGAAGACATATAAATGGCCAATAGGTATATGAAAAGGTGCTCAACATCACTAATCATAAGGGAAATGCAAATCATACTGCATTGATAATGCAAATTAACAGAGTATTGGGTAATGAAACTGTGAGTAATGAGATATCACCTCACACCTGTTAAGATGGCTGTCATAAAAACAATAAGAGATAACAAGTGTTGGCAAAGGTGTGGAGAAAAAGGAACCCTGTGTATTATTAGTGGGATTATAAATTGGTGTAACCATTAGGGAAAACAGTATGAAGTTGCCTAAAAAAAAAAAAAAATAGAACCCCCACTTCTGAATATATATCCATTGGAAAATAAATATATTGGAGAGATATTTGCAACTCCCATATTTATTGCAGTATTTTTCACCCCAATATTATGCAGCCATAAAACACAAGAAAATCCTGCCATGATGAACCTGGAGGACATGATGCTGAGTAAAATAAGCCAGACAAAGAAAGACAAATACTCTATGATGTCAGTTAAATGTGGAATCTAGGAAAGCTGAACTCGCAGAAGCAAAGAATGGCATAGTGGTGAGGAAATGGTGAGATGTTGGTCAAAAGGTACAATACTTCAGCTATAGTAGGAATAATTTTTGAGTATGTATAGCATGGTGACTACAGTTAATAATACTGTATAGCATATTTGAAATTTGCTAAGATAGTAGATCTAAAGTGTTATTACCACACACACACAATTTGGTAACTAGGTAAGGTGATGGATGTGTTAATTAGTTTGATCGTGATAATTTCACAACATATGCTTATGTAAAATCATGTTGTACACCTCAAATATACACAGTTTTTATTTGTCAATTATACTTGAGTCAAGTGGGAAAAAAGAGAAAAAAAAGTAGGGAGAAGTCTTAAAAAAGACAACAAAATGCAGTTGTGGTGTTTCATTGAATCACTTGTTTGTTTTTGTAAAAAAACCAAAACACTGATAAAAAACATATTTTGAACATCTGTAGAAATCCAAAAATTAACTGGAAGTATATCTTATTAAGGAGTTATAAATTTTAGTTGGAATGACAGTATTATAATTATGTGGAAGGATGTTTTCATCTTTGTAGATGCATGCTAAAGTATTAAGAAAGGTGGTTAAAGTGTTAGTCACAGTTGCAATTTTCTTTCAAATGATCCATCAAAAATAAAATATATACATAAAGCAATTTTTGGAAAAATGTTAATAACTTGCATTTAGAGGTATGGATGCTTGTTAAATATTTTACATTTCTATGTGTTTAAATTTTTTTCATAATACAAAGCTAAAATATTTCTCTCTTATTTTAGGTGTCAGCATTCCAGTGGAAAGTACACTTTAGTACCAAACCATTCGGAGTCCTGCTTAATTGATTTGCACCCAAATAGCTCAATCAACGTTGACTCAATGGATTAGTGAATAAACTATTCTTAATGCTACTACTTAAACAAGTTTCAGTCTTTAAAGATTATTTACACCTTCATTCATTACTTCATTCAACAACATTTATTATGAATTATCTCATTGGAGAATGGGGAATCTGTTTTGAGTGCTTGAATATATAAGTTTTAGTGATTTACAAGAAACTGTCAAATCTCTACTGGTATTTAATGCATGAATTTATCTTATACATGCATATTTAGAAAGATATATTATATAAAATCATGTAAATTAGAAATACTGGTTTTGCTACTCATGTATTCTTTATCACCATTACAAGCATGTTGGGTTCCACCAACAGTTTTCTAGAGCTTATCACCTTTGTTTCCTATCTATTATTTGAGATGCAGTATTTTTTGATTCTCTGTGACTTACTCATCAAGCCACAAAATATATGACAATCAAAAATAATCTATTCAGCCCTGGCTGGTGTAGTTAAGTGGTAGGCACTGAAGGGTCGCAGGTTCTATTCCTGGTCAAGGGCACCTATCTGGATTGTAGGTTTGGTCCCATGTTTCAAGTCAGCGTGTGTGAGGGAGGCAATAAGTCCTTGATGACATTGATGTTTCTTTCTCCTTCACCCACTCCCCCACCCTTCCACTCTTTCAGAAAAGCAATGGAAAAAAATACCCTGGGGGAGAGGATTAACAACAATAACAAAAATCTACCTGGTAGATTACAATTTTTTATCTCTACATTACTTGTTTTTAAAAGTTTTTTTCAAAAAAAATTTTTATAATAACAGCTAACATTTGTGTTGTTAAGTCAAAAACTCACAAAATCTTATTAAAATGTATTGCCTCCTCCTGCCCTAACCGGTTTGGATCAGTGGATAGAGCGTCAGCCTGCAGACTGAAAGGTCCCAGGTTTGATTCCGGTCAAGGCGTGTACCTTGGTTGTAGGCACATCCCCAATAGGAGGTGTGCAGGAGGCAGCTGATCGATATTTCTCTCTCATCGATGTTTCTAACTCTCTATCCCTCTCCCTTCCTCTCTGTAAAAAATCAATAAAAAATATATAAAAAATGTATTGCCTCCTTATTTATTCAGTATATCAGGTTTCTTCTCTAGCCACCTCAAACTGACATTGATGAATGTTGCTTTTGCCTGATGTGTCATCCCCAAATGCTACTTGGTGTTTTAAAATAACAAAAGTGAGAGAGTGTTGCTTAATATGAGGTCTTGAGTAAAAGGTGAATGAAAGATTATAACAAATGCCTTGTATTTGGGAATATAGGACATTTATTGAGTGCCTACTGTGAGCCGGCAATGAGCTAGGTTCTGGGGATTCAATGATAACCAAGACAGGCATGGTTCCTGCTCCTGACTTCTTGATCTCCCTTTCATTATGAACTGACATCAGTTCTGTAGGTCTGGTGGATGACTTACTATTCCAGTGCCAACTTTGGGATCTCCTCAGCTCTGTTCTGTGCTTGACTTTGGACTGCATCTGTCTTCAGTATTATTTTGTTCATTAGGGTGGGTGGGTGGGAAGAGATCAACCAAAGAACTTGTATGCATATATGCATAACCCATGGACACAGACAATAGTGTGGTGAAGGTCTGGGGGTATGGGCGGGAGGCGAGGGTGGACTAGAAGGGGTCAATGGAGAAAATAAGGGGACATATGTAATACTTCCAACAATAAAGATTTTAAAAGTTAAATAAATAAATAAAAATAGAATACACACATACACAAAGATCCACTTCCTGGTTCTTTCCACAGCATGGGGACACACAGTTGGCTTCTTTCTTTCCTGGATTTGTCTAGATTCTAGCACAAGGGATTGAGATCTTCATGAAGAAGATTTGATGAACTTTTGTGACTAATTAGGTGTGATTTCAAAGAAGAAGAAAATGAAAAGTATCTGCAAGGAGCATTAAAGTATTGTTGATAGGAAGAAGGAATCAGGAGGGCTGCTTATGGTGGTGAGACAATGGGTATGTCTGGGACATGCTAAGTAGGAGGTAGAGATTGAACTCAGAAGTGGGACTGTTTGCCGGGCAGTCAGGAATGCAAGAGAAGAGAAGGGCTCTGGCTGAAGTAGAGGGTCTGCAAGTCAGCCATTGTGAGGCACAATTTAAGCCATGGTTGAATGTGGTCAAGTGCCAGTTGTAAAGAAAGAAGAGCAGTGGGCTTAGGACAGGATTTGGGGACTTGTTTCTTTAAAGGGCACCATAGAGGAAGAAGCATGAGTCAACGGTACCCAATGTGACTTCAGAAACCTGAGTTAGCCTGCCCATCAAAAGAGAGAATGGCTGAGTTACATGGGTGCATGTCATTCAAGGCCATCCTGTGAGAATCAGCAGGTTTCCCCTTTGTCCTTTCCTGGCCCATATCCATTTCTGAACTCCATATGTGGCCAAAATAAGCAGAGCAACTCCCCCAAAATCCATGGGAACATTCTGCTTAAACTTAAGGCTCTGAGGCAAACCTGTGCTGTCATAACAGACTCTCTACCTACATGCAAACAAAACCCTCAGTTGAGTGTTCAGTCTGGGACCTTGTAACTATTTTTCCCCCCTATGACTTGTTCTCTAAGATAGCTATAACACAAAGAAGAAACTTTCAACACTTTCCAACAGCACAAATCAATATCTACTTTACTCTCTCTCATATAACTTTATTTATTTTTAAATTTAATATAATTTTATTTGGCAGGGTGGAAATGAGATACCTTTTACAGAGAATAAAGTTATCTGGAAATATACAGGTCTTTCTGACCAGATGAAAAGTGACTCATTTACCACATTCTTTTACTTAAAATTGAAGTCAGTCATGCCTCATGGGAAGGATTTCTTAGACTAGGGTTGGATAGTTATTTTGAAATATGAGAATTGGCCCTATTACAGCAGATGAAGCATACAATTTTGCTTAATAAGTTTGTTGGCTAAGGCAGACACAGCATGGTTATGTGTAATGCATTTTCTTTCTTTGTTCTACCTTTTTTACTCACAGCCTTGAAAATGAAGAGATCCTGAGCTACCTTGCCCAGAGAGCCAGGTCATTTGGGGCACTGTGACACCCTGGGGTTGGTTTACTTCCTGCATTCCTGTCACATGTGGAAATAAACAGTGTTGGGGCATGCTGGGAGGACCCACTTTACAAATCACTCTTCCATTCAAATTAGCAGGTCTTTTACCGGCTGCCTGTTTTGCACTGTCCTAGGATAATATTAATGGGGATATGTAATCAATAAATCCAGTCCCTGTTTCCCAGAATCGATAGGATAATGGTCTATGGGGGAGGAGAGAAGGGGAGTGAGTGTAAATGACCATAACATAGGGCAAAAAGTAAAAGTTATCAGAATGACACAGATGGAGGGACCATTATCACATTAGATGGTCAGGACTACCCTCCTGAAAAAAGTGGAATTTGAGGCCAGTCTTGATGGAGAGGAAGAGCATAAAGGTGGAGAGTGCTTGCAGAGGAGAGACTGCCTGGGTTCAAATCCAGGCACTTTCATTTGCTGACTCTATGACCTTGCCCTTAAATGCCTCAAAGTAAAATGGAGCTAGTAAGGATTGTTTTGAAAATTAATTCAGATAATATATGCAAAGTACCTGCCATACAATGAACAACCATTAATTGTTATGAATTTTCATTAAATTGGAATAGAAGTGATGGGTGAAACTGTTAGAATGGATGATGTTGCTTTTAGAAAAATATTTGGAAAAGAAGAGACAGAATATGTATAGAGCCTTGGCCAATGCTTACACATAGGGAGAAATGGGAGAATGGAGGTCCAGTAGGAAAGAGCAAGTATGAGAGATGAGGGAAAAATGGGAGGTTAAAGAGGACAGAGTGGTGGGGGTTGAGATACTGACCTTGAGAAAGGTCATTGTATATGGGGACTCAGACAAGAAAACTTGAGCAAGTGATGCTAAACCCCTTCTTTACAGCATACACAAAAATTAACTCAAAATAGATCATAGACCTCAATGTGAAAGCTAAAACTGTAAAACTCTCAGAGGAAAGTATAGGAGTAAATGTTTCCGACCTTAAGTTAGGCAAAACCTTCTCAGATGTGATACCAAAAGCACAAATGACAAAACAGATAAGTTGTACTTCATCCGATTTAGAAGTTTTTGTGCTTCAAAGGATACTATTAAGAAAGTGAAAAAAAACAACTGACAGTATTAGAGAAAATATTTGCAAATTATCTATCTGATAAGGGTTTAGTATTGAGTATATAAAAAGTACACGCAGTTCAATAATAAAAAACAATCCAATTAAAATATAGGCAAAGAATCCAACTATGTATCAATGGCCAGCATATACACATGAACATACACACACACACACACACACACACACACACACACACACACACACACACAATTACCCTTAATGGTAGGTAAAATTTAAAGCAGTTCTTTCCTCAGTAAAATCCTCCACTTTCACTCTAAAATGTTTCAGTGTCTTATTGGTTTCAAAGTTACCATTTATTTACCTTCTAAAATACTTTGGAATATCATTAGATAATGGCTGAAGCCATACAAATAGTGCCACACCAAAGCTCATGGAAGTGAAGTGATACAAGAATGATGAGAGTACACCATTCTACCTAATTTGAAAATGTATTTAATGTCTTACAATTGTCCGGGGATTTAAAAAAAAATGAGTGTTTTAACCCCATCCTTATGTCATGCTCTATGAAACTCAGATATTTCTCTCCTGATGTAATTAATCATTAACCTATGGGCAGACACTAGAGTATGATGTTCCACCTGATACACTCCAGGTGGAAACCTCCTACCTAGGAGATTCCAGTAGGATAGCTGGAGTAGAATAAACTGAGTGGCTCAGCCAACTCAAGTTGTTCAGACTGCTGAGATGACTAATACATGACTTCAATTAAAATTTATATTGGTAATATTCCCTTAAAAGTCCAGCATCATGTCTACCTAAAAGATTTTTTTGGTGTTCTGTTATTCCCATTTCAACACTAAACCAAGACTTATTGAGTGTCTGTGTTAGCAAATGCTCTGCTGGGAGACAGGATGTCCTCATAGATAGTCTATAACTGGCAAATGGTATCAGAGATACCATGGGAACTGGGAGGAAGATCCATTTAGCACTAGATGGAAGACATAGGGAGCTTTCATGAATGAGAAGGCAGTTGACCAAAGGTGGGAAGTATGAAGGATACGGGCAGTAGGAATGCATAGAAAGAAAGATTGCCAAGATAGACACAGGGCATCCAAGGAGATGTTCATCAACCTTGCTCTTGGACCACTGCAATCATTTCCTGGATGGTCTCTTTACTCCATCCGGACTCCCCAAATCTGAAGTTGCTAAATATCTTTATCTCTAGCTCTAACATCCATCATTTATAACAGCTTTCCCAGTGCTTCCTAGAGATGGTCACCAACAAAAGGGTTTTGGAAAGGCTACCTAGCTCTGCACCTCTTGGGTGTTCTTCACAGTGTACATGATCTAGAATGTGAGAGCCAGGGGAAATATCTTTCTTGTTCATCACTGTATCTCCATGTCAACACACAGCTTCCAATGGTAGGTTCTGAATAAATATTTGTGATTGACTCAGCTTATTGAACATTATTAAAATGCTGAAGTGAAATTCCACATAACTTTGGGAACCCAGAACATGTATCAAATGTATCTATCACCTTTCATATAAACTTACCTATGCCATGACTAAACTCTATTTTGGAAGTGTTGGTTTTCAGAATAAAGTTACTTATATTATTTGCCTGCCTAATATTCACTCTTTGAGACCCAGCACTGGCTTTACGTTCTAAAAAATCCAGGCTAGATGTTCTCACTGCACAACACTGTCATTACACTGGCCGCATTGTATTACAATGATATTTTAAAAAGACAAGTCATTTGATAAAAGGACAGAAAATAAAGGATCACTTGCAGAAATAATAGCTTTCATTATCTCTCACACAGACCTTTCAAATATTTCAAATATTTTAAACCCTGTTGTCCAGTGTGGCAAAGACTGGCTGTTCTTCAAACCCATTTTCCTTCCCTCTTTCTCTCAGATGGACTACATTTCCCATAAACCTAGCAGACAGATGTGGTCAAGTTACTGAGTTCTACCAATGTGAAAGGGGTAGAAGAGAAATGTGCCATGTCCATGCCTGGCCCATAAAAGCCTCTCTCATGATCCATCACTTTCTCTCTTTCCCCTGTTGCCATCTGAATGTTCATGGCCAGGGTGACCTTGGAAGCCACATATGAAGGATTGCAGAGCTTCTGTTAGTCTAGTTCCCTGAGTAACTGTGTGGAGCACCTCCCCCTTCAACTTCCTATCACTGCCAATTAGACTTAGTATGAGTGAGAAATAAACTTCTATTTGGTGCCTTTTTTATTATGACATCTAGTATTACTTTAATGAATACATATTATAGGAATTTTGTTAAAATACTTTTATTTCTAACCCTCACTTAGATGCATTTGAAAGGAATCTGGGAACCATGTTACCTTCCCAAGGCAATGAATCAGGACATGTCTGGACTGACCAAAATTCAAATTTATATCTGGGGAAACTTATGCCAGAAAATTAACTAAATCAAAGGTTAAATTCTTGAATTACTGAGCATCTTTGCATGTTAGGCAGTGCCAATGGGAAAAAAGCATACTACAAGATTTAAGTTTTAGTGACCACATAAGTCAGAGAGAAAGAGAGAAAGCAAGAAAGTGAGAGAGCAAGCAAGAGAGAGAAACATGGAACTGTAGGGGGACTTGTTCTTTTTTTAAAATATATATACTTTATTGATTTTTTACAGAGAGGAAAAGAGAGGGACAGAGAGTCAGGAACATCGATGAGAGAGAAACATCGATCAGCTGCCTCCTGCACACCTCCCACTGGGGATGTGCCCACAACCAAGGTACATGCCCGTGACTGGAATCGAACTTGGGACCTTTCAGTCCGCAGGCCGACACTCTATCCACTGAGCCAAACCAATTAGGTAGGGCAAGGGGGGACTTGTTCTTTATATATCAGCTGCTCCAACTCTTTCTACCAGTAAGCAAGTTCAGTTCCGGAGAGGTTAAGTTAGTTTCCAACTGTCTTGGCTTTTCTCTTCACCACCTGACAAATTAACTAGTAAGTCAGAACAGCCCACGAAGAGAGTCATAGGCTTCCACAGGACACACCCACCCTGAGAAGTGAAGGATTCACAGAAAGGGCAAATTTGCTTGAAGGGGTCTAAACAGAGTCCCCAGCAGAGTGCCAAGGACTATCTGCTGTAGAAATGAATGAATGAACCAACGAATGAGAGAGAGAGAAACCCCAAAATTGGGAAAGGTTGGGAGAGGAGGTGAGGACCTTCTAGGCCAGAAGGACCAACATAGGCACTTGTTAGTGGGATAAAACAAGAGCAACGGAACCTTACAGGGACCTCTGGCTGGACCTCATGTGTTACCTACTTGGAGATGAGATGTATAAAGCCCACTGTAATGAAACAGGCCCTCTGTGGCAGGGTAAGCCAGACTTTCTGTTTCAGATGGCGGTGAAAGAACAGTGTGCCTTTTTTGGGATGCCCCCTTACCAGAACTGCTGGAGAAATGCAGAATGGAAAGATTTGTAGGATCCTCAGATTCTACCAGGGTTGACAATGAGGGTGGAGGCTCTAAAGTCAATTAGACATAATTTAACTCTGGAACAAAGTGGCTGACTCACCACCCTGCAGCGATTGCATTATTCTGATCTTATTTGCAATCAGCTGACTCACATGAGGATCACAGAGCTTTTATTAAGTTATCCTGATAAATGAGAGAAAACAATGCACCAGGGGTTTAATATCACTGAGAATAACTACCACCTACTATCTCCCTGATCAGTTATAATGTGGCCTGTGAAAACAGTGCTTATCTCCGAGGTGCTCAAAGCTTTTGTGGCCATGATCTTATTTATTTAGGTAATATTCCTAAGAGGTAGGTGGTGAATAGCTGTAATAGAATTAGAATTACCTTCACTTAATAAAAGAGACATAGGGCATTAAGCAACTTCCCCAAGATTATAAAGCGGGAAAAGGCAGGACTAAGTTGAATTTCTCAACTCCACAGCACCACAGCTAAAGCAGGAAGGCTTGAAGTTAGGTCTCTGAAACACGACAGATTGGAACATATTTCAGAAATCAAATAGCCAGGGGCTGAATCTTTCTCCTTTCCAGGTGGGTATTGGTGGAGGCAAACACTTCATGGGAAGGCTGACTACCATGTGCATGGACCTGTGCTGGGCCCTGGAAGGAGCATTCGGGTAGTCTCTCTTGTAGCTCCCATCCTCATGGAGTTCACAGGATAATGGGGAGATAAAATGTGTATGCAAAAATATAACATTTTGGGACTAAACAGCAAGAAGTATCCAGTGGCAATACCTAATCAAGTGGATCACAGTGGTAAAAAAACAAACAAGAAGCTTGGTAAGTCATTCCATATGTATACATTTGTTCATTCATACAACAAACACATCTTGAACACTTACTCCGTGCCAGTGGCTGTGCTAGGTCCAGCTGACACAGTGGTGACTAAGAGGGACACAGCTCCTGTCCTCATGACAATCATGAGCTATATGTACGCTATTCAATACAGTAATCACTAGCCACACATGGCCTTTATCTTTAAACTTAAATAATTGAAATTAAGTGAATGTAAAGATTTAGATCCTCAATTGCACTAGCTATATTTTAACTGTTTAATAACCATATAAGGCTGATGGCTATATTACTGGGACAGATATAGCATTTTCATCACCATAGGAGGTTCTGTTGACTTAGGTCAGCAAATTGTGGTGCACAGGCCAGATCTTGCTCACCACCTACTTTTGTAAATAAAGTTTTATTGGAACACAGATGCGTCCTTTTGTTTATATATTGTGTATGGCTGCTTTCACACTATAATGGCCGAGTTAAATAATTGTGACAGAGGTTGCATAGCCCACAGGGCTAAAAATATTTACTATCTGCTCCTTTACAGATAAAGTTTGCCAAACCCTGGTCTAAATGGAAATACAGATGCAAACAAATACTTACAAAAAAGAAAGTGATGCACAAGTAAAGGTGCTGTGAAGTGGATAGCACAGAGATCTGACCTAATTCAGGAAAAGACAAAAGGCTTCCCTAAAGAAGATGGTACAGTAGTTAAAATGAGATTGGAATAATCTTAGGAGTTTACCAGGCACATTGTTCCCAGCAGCAGAAATAGCCTGAGGACCTGCGGGAAAGGGATGGGGTATGTGTGTGTTAGGGATAGTGAGGGGACAGGCGTGGCTGAATGTCAGTTCCAGGAAGGGACTCCCTTCATGTTGTCCATTGCTAGTACTCTAGTACCTAGAATGACATCTGATATGAAGTAGCTATCGACTACTACTAGTACATTCTTGATGAATAATTAAATAGGATAGGAGGTTTTACAGAGTTTATAAGCCAAGTTTTGGATTGCAGCCCTGATCCTAATAAGGGAAGCCACTGATGAGTTTTAAGCCAATGGTGGTTTAAAATTCTGATCAGATATGTGTTTTCAAAGGGCCTTTGCAAGGTTGTGTGGAGACTGTGTCTTCAGGAGCACCCTCACTCAATGTTTTACAGTGATTCATGGTTGTGTAGTTGGTGATTTTAAAGTCTCTACTATATCCATTGTAGAAGAAGATTTGACGAAGCTAATGTGTTCAGCTGATTTTGAAATTTTGAATCTACAACCAAAAATCACAAGGAAAGAGCCTCCTAAACTGCAAGAAAATGAAACAACATCAGAGGCATGTTTTGACAATACAGCTAATGACTCATAGGTGAGTTATAACAAGGGTGGGGTTCCTGGAAGCCCACAAAGTGTGGTTCTGAGTGTCACTTGGCTGATCTCAGTGGATTAAACTTGGATTGCAAACAATCATTTTTCTCATAAAGTCAAATTGAAACTCTTTTTGCACTTCAATGATCCTGAACCCCACCCAAAACTTCCTACTCCCTGAAGCTAGACCAAACAGTGCCTGCCATTCAACAACACAAAGAAACAGAAAGTTTTTCTACTCAGAAAGAGAGAAACTGGCTAAGGATTTGGTTGTTGTTCCTTCTTTGTGTTTATTAGGATTTTGTACATACCTATTCTTTTTTTTTTTTAATCTATTTGTATTGACTTCAAAGAAGAGAGAGAGATAGAAACATCAATGATGAGGAAGAATTATTGATCGGGTGCCTCCTGCACGCCCCACACTGGGGATAGAGCCCACAATCTGTGCATATGCCCTAATCAGGAATGAACCATGACCTTCTGGTTCATAGGTCGACGCTCAACCACTGAGCCAGGCTGCACATAACTATTCTTGCTTCTCTCCTTAGTCCTCCCTGCCTGCCACCCTGTAAAAGCACATACCTTTATGTATGTTATGAGCAGCCAAAGAGCCTATAATCTGGTTTATCTTTTGCTTTCCTTTCAAAACAGAATGTGTCCATAAAGAAATAATGTTTACCTGAATGTATACAAATTGCTGAAATTTATTGTTTTCATGGAAGATAGAGCATCATTTTATTTTCTATAAGAAGCTTTTGCTCCTTGGAAAACCAAGCATCCTGTCTCCAAACAACCTAGTCACATAACATTTTATTTCTTTGCTTCCAAAAAAATCTGAAAATATTCATAGTCATATTTATAATTAGCAGATTAATTTTTCTTATCATGTGGCACATAATGAAGAAAAAAAAATAACTTCTCCCAGAGCAAGACTAATCTTGACTAGTTTTTATCTATACTTCTGAATCAACCAGCTTAGAGGATCCAAGCATTCTTTTAAGCCATTATAGTTTCTGACCCCTAAGTAATAGGGGTACAAGACTTGAGTCATTTGATTGGTATAATGATTGATACTACATTTAACAAAAAAAAACTCTGATGTTTGTGATCTATTCATTTCAGTCTTTGAATCATTTTCTCAGGTCAACATGTGTAGTACTTCTATTGTTTCTGTCTACAGATACCTGATTCAGTAGTTTTTCTAAGAACTGACCATGGGACACATGGCCCCTTACGGAAAATGCCAGTCCCTTTTGCATAAACTAACAAACCAATTCATGAGGTACATCAGTTGTTGGTTTTACCCAGGTGTCCCAAGTTATTTGCAAGTGTTGGCAAAACATGGTAGTGCCAAGGGCTCCTTTATTTGTTTTTAGTTCTATAATGTGAAAGGGAGTGTTGTGTGAAGGTGCTAGAAACTGGCGGTGGACAGAGGTGTGTCTTGCCCTGGATTGGCCATTTTGAGATCTTGGAAAAGTGATGGCACCTATTTGAGTCTCATTGCCTATTAATTTCTCTGACAAGTTGTCCTAAGATATACAAAAAAAAAGGAAGCTCTGTACATGACTTTTATTTTGGGAAATAAAAAAGACGATGCCTTTAGATCTTACATGAAACAAATGCAATTTTGTGATATCAATTTTGAAATTGAGACTAAAGAATTTGCAACAGCAGATACCATGCTGAGTCTTCAGTATGTGGTCCCTGGCTGTTTGCTTTAAGGGCTTGGAGGTTTCCAAAAAACTTCAACTTCTCAGAAAGGGCCTTGGTCTGGGTAACAAGAGACTAAGGGAGTATCCCAGTGGTGTGACTTTGAACGTAGTCACTTAGCTTTGCTGAGCCTTATTTCTCCATGTGTAAGAAGATGGGATAGAGTGGAGTTGTAAGGACTTCTAAACCAAGTTCCCTTACTGCTAGCTGGATTACACTAAAGACCAAAAAGGAAAATAGCTCTTGATCTTTTGGAATTAAATGTGTACAACAGGAAAACTCTAGTGAGTTAGCCTTCCCTTGAGTCATTCCTTTACCTCACTTGATGTTAATTTACATAGTATTCAGTTCTTTTGTCCAGAAATTAAACTCTCCAATGTTAAGTGAACAGTTTAATAATATCTTCCTGAAATCAAAACTATATTATGAAGTGCTTCCTAATAAGAACAATCAAAAGGTAGTGTAGGTAAAAATTCATTGAATGGTATACTTCAGATTTGTGCATTTCATTAGATGTAAATTTTACCTCAAAAGAAGAAAAAAAAATTTAAACAAAAATTGAAGTCTAGTTAATGATATGCATATGGAAAAGTTTAAGAGTAAAGTGTATTGATTCTACAACTTTCTTTGAAATGCATACATTCTATGAATTGATAAATGGAGAAAGGGATAGATAGATAGACATGAGATAAAACAAACATAATAAAATATAGAATTTAGGTGGTAGGTATATGAGTACTCATTTAGAACTCTTTTAATTCTTCTGTAAGTTTGCAAACATTCACAATAAGATGTTTGAGGAGATACTTGTTTTTTTTGTTTTGTTTTGTTTTTTGTTTTTTTAGTAATAAAGACACAGGCTCTGGGACCAGTCTGCTGTACTAACTAAAAGTTTAAATATTAAACAAATTTATCTAACTTTTGTATGCCTCATGTAAAAAAAATGAAGATAGTAACAGTATCAAACACATAAGGATGTTGTAAAAATCAAAAAGTTGGTATTTATAAAGTTCTTAATATGTAGTGTGATGAAAAGGTTTGTTAAATGAAATTTAAAAAACCCCCTCATAGCACTGGCCTGTGTGGCCGGGTGGTTAGAGACTAGATCAGCGCACTGAAGGGTTCAATTCCCAGTCAAGGACATGTACTAGTACCTGGGTTGTGGGTTTGATTCCCATCCCGAGTCAGGGCACGTGCAGGAGACAACCAATCCATGTGTCTCTCTCACATCCATATTTTTCTCTCTATCTCTCTCTCTCCCTCTCTCTCCCTCTCCCTCCTCTCTCTAAAAATCAATGGAAAAAATATTCTCAGGTGAGGATTAACAACAAAAAAATTAACTCATATATAGAGTCATTGGTGGAAAAACAGATTGTACTGACTTTTCTTGAACATTCAACCCTGAGAATATATTATTTTATTAAAACCAGATGACAGGCTTATATACTGAGGTATTAGTCATTTTCTCTCTAATCCAGGCATATTTTATCTCCTGCTAAGAGGCAACAGAATCATCAGGATTTATCAATAATATTTAATTTCTATTTTTATTTCCTTCAAAAAGGTTCACTTGCTTAAAGCATGTTCCCTGACCCCAGACCTGGAGTATACATAATATTTGGATATCAACATAAATTGTGCACTGTTTGTTGGATTATAAATTAGTGCAGTCACTATGTAAAACAGTATTGAGGTTTTACAAAAATTAAAAATAGAACTACCATATGACCCAGCAATTCCACTTCTGGGTATTTATCCCAAGGAAACAAAACACTAATTCAAAAATATATATGCACTCCTATGTTCATTCTAGCATTATTTACCATGGACAAGATATGGCAGCAAATTAGGTTTCTATTGATAGATGCATGGATGAAGAAGATGTGGTAACATATACAAGGAAATATTACTTGTTCATAAAATATAATTAAATACTGTCATTTGCAAAAACATGGATGGACCTAGAGGGCATTATGCTAAATTAAGTCAGAAAGAAAAAAGCATGTAGCTGTTTGATCACACAAAATAATCCAGTGCTTTAATGATTTTTAAAAAGAGGGCAGTTAATGTTCTCCAACAAAGGTAAGGGAATCTGTGAATTAATTTATAAAAAGTTATACTCTTTGAAGTCTACAAAGAAGCTTGTGTATCATGAGTGGGGCCTTTTTAGTCTTTTTTAAAATTAAATTTATTGGTGTGACTTTGGTCAACATGATCATATAGAATTCAGGTGTGGGTTTCTATGTTACAAGATCTGTACATTGCACCACCCAAAGTTAAATCTTCTCCTGTCACCATATATTAGGACCCCTTTCTGCCCCTACCCTTTTTAGTTTTTAAAGAACTAGGCTTGTGGATTGCAAATAGCAATTTGAATAGCAAACAAAACAAAACAAATGGAAGTTCTTACAAGCAATCCTATATAATAAAAGGCTAATATGCAAATAGACCAAATGGCAGATCAGCCAAACAACCAGTCCCTATGACATGTGCTGACCACCAGGGGGCGTGTGCGGAACATGGCGGGCATTGGACATGGTGGGATGGTGGAGCAGGTGAGTGGGGGCACCAGACCAAGGCAGGGGGCTGATTGCTGTCATCGGGGCGAGCCTCTGGTGGTTACTGAAAATTCTTTGCTCCTATGCACCACAGTTCTACCTGGTGCTTGCACCTGCTGCAGGTGCCAGAGCCACCACTCGCACCTGTTGCCAGTGTCCAGTGCCCATCCTGATCACTCAGTGCCATCAGTGGGTATGAGTGGCGGCTGCCGGTCCTGATCACTCCTGAGGGCTTCTCCATATTCCCCTGCTCCTGAGGGGCAATCGGGACAGGAGCCACAGCTTGCACCTGCTGCTGATGCCGGCCCCAATTGCTCTGCGCCACTGTCAGCAGGTGTGAGTGGGGCCTGTGTTGTCAGCGTGTGGATGTGGCAACAGGAGCAGGGCTGCTGGCAGACAGAGGACTGGAGGCCATGGCGGGAGGGGCTGGGTGGGGGCACGGAGGATGGGCTGAGACCCACCTCTATGCCTACCACAGCCTCACAGCCCACAGTTCCTTTCAAGGTGCACGAATTTGTGCACTGGGCCCCTAATAGATTAATAAAAACAGATGGTCTTTATTCATTCCACAAATAGTATTCAGCACGGACTATATACAGGATCTGGTCTGGGTGCTAGGGATTCAGTAGTGGATAAGATAGAAATCCCTGACAATGTGGGGCTCACATGCTAGACAGACAACAGATAGGAAATAAGTGTGTGTGTGTGTGTGTGTGTGTGTGTGTGTGTGTGTGTGTGTGTGGTGTTAAGTACTAAAGAAAATGAGCATGAAAGAGAGGCAAGAAGAGAGGAGGTTTGCTGTGTTAGATAAGTTCAAGATGACCTCTTACAGAGAAGATAACATTTGAATCAGGACTTGAAGGGAGGAAGGGCACAGGCACCTGGATATCTGGGAAGCACAAATGGGAGAGAAAGTGCTAATGTCCCAGGTGGACTGATGCATGGCTGCTTGCATTTCTGTGGCTGGAATCCATTGAGCATTGGGAAAAAGAAAAAGCAATATATCAGGGAGGACCAAGCCAGGGGGCCTTATGGCCATTGTGAGGGTTTTGGCAGTTGTTCTGAGTGAAATGGAAACCAGGGGAAGGATTGGGACAGAAGAGTGACATCTTGATTTAATTTCACAAGAACATTTTGGCTGTTGTGTTGAGACCAGTCTTGCAGTCTTGCTGGTGGTGATGGTAGAGGGGTGGACAGGGATAGAAAAATGATATGGTGGTTTTAAAATCCTATATAGTTCCCTAACCAGTTTGGCTCAGTGGATAGAGCATCAGCCTGCAGATTCAAGGGTCCCAGGTTTGATTCTGGTCAAGGGCATGTAACTTGGTTGCGGGCACATCCCAGTAGGGGTTGTGCAGGAGGCAGCTGATTGATGTTTCTCTCTCATCAATGTTTCTAACTCTCTCTCCCTTCCTCTCTGTAAAAAAATTAATAAAATATATTTTTTTAAAAATCCTATATAGTAAAAACCTAGGTGTCACGCCCTCGTGTGACACCCTCGTGCAATGTCATCACGAGATGGCTGCCAAAAGATGGCTGCATGCACAGCAGAGGTGGGGCCCAGCAACCACTCCACGTGGTGAGGCCTGGGGGTCCCGCAGCTCTGTGCAGCATGGAGGAGGCCGGTCTCGGCATCTCTGCCACCTTGTGCAGAGGAGTTGGGTCCCAGCAGAGGAGTCGGGTCGTGGTAGGGGAGAGCAGTTGTGGGCAATCAGGCTGGCAAGGGGAGGGCAGTGGGGGTGATCAGGCTGGCAGGGGAGCAGTTAGGCATCCATCAGGCCAGCAGGGGAGCAGTTAAGGGGCAATCAGGCAAGCAAGCAGGAGAGTGGTTAGGAGCCAGCGGTCTCGGATTGTGAGAGGGATGTCTGACTGCCAGTTTAGGCCCTATCTGGCAGGCCAGGTTGAAGGACTGCCCCCCCATGCATGAATTTCATGCACCAGGCCTCTAGTATGTTCATAAATTCTTTGAAACTCTTCCCACTATTCCCCTTGAATCTGGTGGGATTGTTTTTGACAGCTTCAACCTATAAAGCAGGGTGACAGTGAAGCTATCCTCTGAGGCCAGGTTATAAAAGGCCATGGGACTTTATTTACTAGAAAACTCTCTTCAAGTCTTCCCTGCTAGAGAGGACTCAGGTGGAAATTTAGTTCACAGTTCCAGCTTGTTCTGTTCTTCAGCCATCTCAGTCTGGATGGCAGGCATGGGAGTGAGGAAGCCACCTTGGAGGCAGAACTTCCTGACCCAGCTGTTCCAGACTCAGGCCACTGAGCCATCCTAGCTGGGGCTTCAGATATCATGGGAACAGGGAGAAGCATTCCCCACTGTGTCTCTTTCTGAACTTCTGACCAGCAGAATCCATGAGCATAATTAAATGTTTGTTTGTTCAATGCCACGGTGTGTTGGGATGGTTTGTGATGCAGCAATATATAACTGGGGCAGATGAAGACGAGATGAAGTTCCTGCAGCAATCCAGGTGAGAGAGCATGGTGGGTGAGAATAGAGTGGTTACTGTGGGGAAGGTGAGTAATAGTCAGATTCTGGATACAATGTGAAGGTAGGATCATGAATTTTCTGACTAAATGTAGAATGAAAGATAAATTCATGAGTGATGCTCAAGTTTTTGGTTTGAGCCTATGAAAGGATAGAGTTGTCATTTACTGAGATGGGGCAAACTGTAAGGGAATAAGATTTGGGAACAGAGAGAGGGAGTAGTTATCAGGAGCTATAAAGTTGGACATGTAAAGTTGGAGATGTCACATATACATGGAGAGATGAGACAAGATCAGATGATCATGGTAGATATGCAGTTAGCAAAGAAAAAAGGTACAATGACTAAGCTTTGGGTCACTCTACTATTTAAAAGTCAAGGAGATGAGAAGTTACCAGAAATCAAAACTGTGACGGAACAGCTAGTAATATAGAAGTGTCATATTCTGAAATCAAAGAGAAGAAAGTGCTTTAAGAAAAAAGGAGTGATTACCTGTGTCAAATTCCGCTGACAGGTCAAATAAAATGAGAGCTGAGAAACTATCATTGAATGAGAAGAGTCGAGGGTTTAAGACAATAATTTATTGAGCACGTATTATATGCCAGGCATTGTACTGTATGCTATTATAATAGTGGAGAAAGAGATGGCTCCAGATTAATCTTAATAGATAACAGTTATCATTTATTAAATATCTACTCTATACTTGATAGTTATTAGGAGCCTTACATATGCTGTCTCATTTCATATTCATCATTGCCTTGTTAGATATGGATCAGAGACATAAGGTTACCTGTCCAATGTGACACAGCTAGTAAGGGGCAGAGCTGGGTCTCAAACCTAGTTCTATATGAATTCAAAGTGAGTGGTTCTTCCTAATATCATTTTTCCTTAAGTGGTTCCCTGGGAAATCCTGAGTGGTTCTGAGGTATGAAAAGTCACCAGGAAAGAAATATCTTTTTGGGAGTTCATTTTCACTCAAGGGTTTTAAGGGAGGACATAAAAATAATTTTATAAGAAAAAAATATAAATGTATTATAGAGTAGAATGCAAAATTCTAATATAAATTTTTAAATAAATGAATGACACTTATTGTGTATATTGCTTGAGTCACTTTGGGTTTTGTGTGGTTTTCTCTCCTTGGTAAATCAATTTATGAATACCTTCCCATCTCCTCTGGAGAGGTTGACTTGCTGGTTTTTCTAGTTAGGTTGTGAGAGCAGATGTAGCTTAATTAATAAAGGCATTCCACAGCTGAGGCTCTTAACCAGGGTATCTGAGAAACTCAGGGAATATATGAACTCTACATGAAAAATTTTATGATTATGAACCCATTCATTTTTCTATAAAAACTATCTATCAGCTTCTCAAAGGATCCTTGACTTCAAATGGGTAAGGCCCACATGGCAGAGAAAGAACAATCAAGTATAACTTGTACTTAACAGAATAATTATGATTTGCACACAGCCTTTTTCTTGGGCAACTTTGAAGGCCCAGTCACACCATATCTAGAGAACAACAGTGGTGACCAAGTGTTATGATGCATTGTCTAACAAAAGATTTCTGTGTCACTTCCTGTGAAGTCTATGACATTTTGATGAACACTTTGGTACCTAATATTTAAAATCAGGACTAGTCAGGGAAATCTAGTGTATGAAGTCTGTTATAATTGTTCCTCAAACTTGCACATTCCAGAATCAAGGGTTAATATAACAACTCAGGGAAATGAACTTATATTTCTATAGTATCTACTAGAGGCCCAGTCCATGAAATTTGTGCACTCGGGGAAGGAGGGGTCCCTCAGCCTGGCCCATGCCCTCTCACAGTCCGGGAGACCCACAATCGATCATCCCAAAGAGGTAGGCCCCGTCCACCCAATCAGGACTCCACAATGGTTAGCCCCAAAGAGGTAGTCCCTGCCCACCCACCACAGTACCCCCATGGGGAAGCCTGGGCCTCCCTCTTTGGGGCAATAGTGGAGCCCCCCGATTGATCTATCGTCCCACTGGCAGGTGGTCTGGGCCTCTCTCTTCAGGGCGATCATGGGGCGATGGCCAGGCCCCCAACCAATCGCATTGCACCTGCCTTAGCGGCCTGGCGCCAGCAGGTGTTATAGCATGGTCGTCTGGATGGTTGGCCACATGGTCATTCCGTTGTTCAGCTGTTGGGTCGATTTGCATATTATACTTTTATTATTATAGATTGTTTTTTAAAGTATGAAGTAAATCTAAATTAAGAGGAGTCAAATTCCTTGAACCATTCTTCTTAAATGTGTACAAGAAAATAGCACTCTACTTATGACCTCTTATTTTTCTCACCCTATTTACCTATAGTTCAGAGATTACAGATTTGTGGCTGGAAGCAATATTTCCTTAAAATCTATACTATTTGAATTTTTAAAGGTTAGATGCCACTATTTAAAAATGAGGAGATTCTCTCTGCCTCCCATCTCATTTGGATTCCCAACTTCTTTTGAAAATCCTAAGATCTGTCAACATAGGACTTGTTCTGCTTCTTGGAGACAAAGAGCTTTGTTAGGTAAATACATTCTTACCACTTCCTACTGTTCCATACCAGACCCTGACACCCTCAGTCTCTGCTGTAATCAAATCGTCTTCAATGTGACAAAATTAATGAGTGGAGCAGGATTCAGATGGTACTGTGATGGATGGATAAAATAGAACTATTTTTAATACTAATCTGAGTTATGCTTATAGTGTTTTGTTTATTTCCCCCCACCCCCAAATGTTTCACCTAAATTGTGAATTATCTGGCCAATATCTTGGTTTCTAATAGGGTGGCAGCAGCTCCTTCTCACATTAATTTACAGGTTGGATATTTTAGAATTATAGTAAAACTATATTAGTTCAGACAAATTGGGACAAAGGTGACAACATTTAGTAGAAATATTAAATTCAGTGTATTTCAAAATAAATGTAGTAAATTCCTTGCAAGTATTTAGGTTGACATCAATCCACCTCTAACAGTGTTTCCAAGAAAGGTTTTTTAAAGAAACTTTAGTAAATAGATAAAATTAATTTATAATTGGTAAATATTAAATATAATTAACACATGTATTTTAATTAAGAAAACTTCTTCACCTTAACACACACTTTCCTGAGCTAGCTGTTTATTCATAGGTAATAAATTGCAGGTTTCCACAGGTTGAATAATTACACTTCAGATTTGGCATCATTCAGATGATTGCACTTTTGCATTAATGATATTTGAGTTCATTGTATTTGGCTAAACCAGTCAGACACTTATCTTACAGTCCTTATGCCAAAACACAAAATAAATTGAAAGCAAATAGTGGCCACAACAAACTCTATCCTCAAAATGTAAATGCCAGCACTAAAAATGGATATGATTCAGAGAAAGATAAAACCACATGATCTCACTCATTTGTGGAATATAGTGAACAACATAAACCAATGAATAAAAATAGATCCAGAGACAGAGAATCATTGAACTGACAGTCAAATCTCAGAGGGAAAGAGGGGGCTTGGGGGTTAGAAATCAACCAAAGGACTTATATGCATGCATATAAGCATTACCAATGGACACAGTCACTAGGGGGGTGAGGGCATGTGCTGGGGGTGGGAGTAGCTGGAGAGAGGTCAATGGAGGAAAAAAAATAATATTGTAATAGCTATGTATGGACCAGGGGGGTTCCTTGAAATATTGGGGGGACCACTGGTAAAGTATATGATTGTCTAACCACTATGTTGTGCATCTGAAACTAATACAGAATAATATTGAATGTGAACTATAATGGGGAAAAAAGATGGAAAATTGTATGTTATATTTTTCATCATAACAAAAAAACAAACAAACGAAAATGCACACAAATTGGAAAGGAAAATAAATAAATAAATAAATAAATAAATAAATAAATAAATAAATAAAATGGATATGATGAGATTGCAGAATGAAATTTCTAGATATTTAAAAACAAGAATACCCATATGTTCATTTATTTATTGTTGCTTAACAAACCACCGCCACACTTAAAACAGCAATCATTTATTTGCTCAGGAATCTGTAATATGAGCAGGACTCAGCAGGGACAACTTATCTATATATTCCATGAGGTATCAATTGGAGCTGATAGATCCCAGGCTGGAGGATCCATTTATAAGATAGCTGACTTATACACTTTACAAATTGGTGCTGCATCACAGCTAGTGGCACAGCAAGGATACTTGGTTTCGCTCTACTTGGGCTTCTCCTCCAGGCTACTTGGGCTTCCTTCAAACATGGTTGCTAGGTTTTAAGAGTGAATGTTTTAGGAGGACTGGGTTCAAACTAACAGGATTCTTTCAACTTTAGTCTCAGAAGTCTCAGATAATGCCTTCTATCACATTCCATAGGACAAGTAAGTAAGACATTAGGTCCAACACACATTGAAGGGGAGTAAAATAGATTTTACCTTTCAATGGAAAATATATCAAATCATTTGCAAGTATCATTTACCTACTGCATTGCATATCTAAGATATCACTATTACCAGGAAATGTCGCGCTAAGTGAACTGCCTATTCAGGGTGACCATATATTGTGGAAGAAAGCTTCTGAAAGGCAGATTAACTGGAGAGCTCCATCTGGGGCTCAGTATAAATCCATATGACTTGGGGTTACATGGAGTTGGTTTTCTTAAAGAATGGGTGGAGGCCTGTACATGGATGCAGTGTGTCTGTGAATGGACAATGTTGCATATTGAAGGCTCTGGTATGTGACAGTTTTGTGTCATTTGCATTAATAAGCTCAAATTTTCATTAACAACAGTAAAAACACGCACGCAAAACACGATACCTTTAACTCACACTTTCTCTGTCCTTTAGGGCTGAGTTTAGTTCGCCCCTTCTCTGTGGAAGTAGGTACGGATCTCACTCCTACTAACATCTTGAATTTAGAGAAGCAGCAAAGAAATACAAACTTGGGTTTTAGAAATGGGAAAACCAGGTTCCCAAACTGGTTTTGATGCTTCTGCTGATGACTTTGGTTAACTTACTAAAGCTTTGTCTCCTCACCTCTAAAATGGGTCTGATTACAATAGTAATTGTATCTACCCTGTAGGAATGTGTGAGATGATGAATGCAAAGTAGTTAGAATGCCTGGCACTTATAAAGAATGCATTACATGTTAGAGATTATACAATACATAATTATTATTTTCTTGGTTACGTCCCAAGGTTTTTCACTAGAGACCAATGTGTTAGGAGTTAGAGCATGGTATTCTTGAATATTTGTGGTCACAATGAAAGCATCATCCCTTTCCTTTTCTCAAATGTTATTGGTATTTAAGTCAACCTTAAAATAGGGGTTTTGGGGCCTTTAGTGGAAAGTGCATACTACCATAGAGTCCTGAAACCAAAAAGAAGTTGGAGGGGAGAGGTTAAGGGGAGAAAAATGAGACATATGTAATACTTTAAACAATGAAGAATTTAAATTTTTTTTTAAAAAAGAAGTTGGGCTAAGGCGGATGGTTTGGAGTTTATGCTCCAGTTTTCTTATAGATAGGTGATCTCAGGAAGTTATGTTCTCAGAGCCTCAATTTCCTCATCTATACAGACATGGCTAATAGTATTCATCTAACAGTATTGTTATGAGAATCAAATGAGGCAAAAGGAACTGGCATGAAGCAGCTACCAACAATGCTATTGATTCGCACTAGTTCTCATCTGGGAGAGGCCAGGCCTGAGATTTTCATTAAGACACCTCTAAGGCTAGGGTGATGCCTTTTGTTAAGAGGGGACCACAGCATATTCACATTCAGCCATGCTCCAGAGTACCTCCCTTCCCCATCACCCCTTCACCTCTTCCAACTGGACGCACAGATTTAATGTACTGAGTGGTGGACTGGCTCCCAGCAAGCCCAACCTGTCCTGTGATCTTACGACAGTCTGACCTTTCCCCTGGGTGGATGCTGGTTCTCCGGGGATGGATGAGTGATAAAGAACTGTACAGGTTCCCTGCCCAGCTTCTCATTTCCCAACAGTGAAGCTACCTGTCTGGCTATGCTAATTTGCTTCGGAGGAAGGTGAGCTCATCCCTGCTCCTCCTCAGAGCAGTGAGGCAGGGCAACATGTGGGAAGTGGGGAACTGCCTTTTTACAAGTACCTCACAGAGCCCAGCCCCCTCTTTGAATAAGCTGACAATATTTCTCTAGTTCCTTCTCCTCCTCCTCTGCCTCCTCTTCAGTTCATCCCCATCAAACATTGTATTACAGCAAGAGCCAAAATATGTTTCAAATGGGAAAACAAAAGGCTGTTTGGTTCCGTGTGCCGCATGTAACAATAAGCCACACTCTCTTTAGTGTCTTCCAAAGGAATGCTGTGATGGCAAGTTTCAAAGAAAGACTCTGGCCCCAAATCAAACTGTAAGCTGTGACAATGTCCCACTAAATACCATGAATAATTCATCTTTCACCCGGAGAATAAGCTGGGCTAAAGGTACTGAGTGGTGGACTGGGAGCATTTTTGGTGTACAGGGGAAAATGCCATCCACACCACCTAATCTCGGCGACTTTTAGTTTACTTCCACTACCTCAGTTTAAAAAAAAAAAGTTTTATGAAGCCTGGTGAATGTAGCCTGTCATGATTTCCTGATGGACTGAAATTTAGCTGAAAGTTTGAGCCTTCACAAGTCTGCCCCTGAAATGTGTGAGAGAAAATAAAATTCTAGTAGGTATGTTTGTATTTTCAGGCTTTAAAAAGCTCTTGGGACTATGTATGTCCTCTCTTGTCTAGAGAAGACATTCCCTCCTTACCCCACACCTAAGCTGTTCAGTAGCCAAGCACTTGAAATTAGCTGAAGGGCAGAATCAAAACACCTAACACTTCCTAAGAGGGACTTTCAGTTAGGACCGCTTCAAACAGCCTTACAAAGAAATAGTCACATGTCCTGGCCATTCCAAGCCGGGCAGGGATCCCCTCTTACCTGGACTTTCTTCACGAGGCCATTCTTGGTGCAGTTTCCATTCTGTGAGCCGTCCTGTTTCTTGTGACTGTGAAGATTCCCATTGCAGACAGCGCCTCCTCCAGAATTGGCCATTTGTGGCAAAGGATGGAAGCCAGCAGGTTTTCCTCCGGGGGTTCTTGGCAAGCTTCAGGGTCGAAGTTGGGGAGGGGATGGCATACAGCACGTCGGGCTGAGCCTTTGGAGGAATCCTACCAATCCGGCTTTTCCAGAAGAAGAGCAACAGTATCTTTGGGGCAGATGTTTGAAACTAAAAACATACGGGTTACCTTCCCACTCCTCAACTCAGAATGGGCTTCCCCTGCCGCAAACTAGCTCCTGAAACTACAGAAGCGATTGCCCATGTTGGCTCCTCTTGTGGACTGAGGAAATCAGGAGACTGCAAAACCCAGTGGCAAACTGCGAGGGGGCGGGCTGGGAGGAGGAAATCTTTTAAAGACATACACACACACACACACACACACACACACACACACACACACACACCACTCACGTAGAGTCTTCTACCTGCATACAATCACTTCTGAATGGAGGGCTATCCCCCACCTTTCCCTCTGGCATCTAATTACATTTTTGGGAGTTTTTTTTGTTTTTTGTTTTTTTTTAGTTGTAAATCAAGTTCAAAGTCAACATTTCTTTTTGCTGTAAAATAACACTCAGAAGTGATTGCCAGGAGCTGGAGGAAGAGAGAATAGGAAGTTACCGGTTACTGGGCACAGAGTTTGAGCTAGAGACAGAAAGAGTTTTGGCAATAGATGGTGGTAATGGTTGCATAGCAATGTGAATGTACTTAATGCCACTGAACTGTACACTTTAAAATAGTTAAAATGGTAAATTTTATGTGATGACTATTTTACCATAATACAAAAATGGCAACAAAAAAAATTCAGAACCCACCTAATGTTAAAACCAATGATATAATGAAAGGTACTAACTCAAGAATTCCTGTAAGACAGAGGTCCAGAGGACAGAATGTTTGGTGTTTTTTGTTTTGTTTTGTTTGCTTGCTTTAAAAAAATTTTTTTTAATCATAGCTGCATTACCTTTACCATATGACCTTAGAGAGGTCTTATTTGTTTCTCTTTCTGTCTCACTTTCTCCACCTATAAAATGAGATAAAACATTTTTGTGGGCTAATGCCTGGTGGGGTGGTAGGAATAAAAACACTAGTTTGGCTTTTTTATGGACACGGGTGTTGTGAGGCAGATGGAGTCGCAAACACTTCTGGTTTACTTATTAACTCTTAATCTCTCAATGCAGCGGTCACCGGAGCTCTGTGCTCTTCTATCAAGTGGCATTGCAGAGATATGGTGTGTTGGATGGTGTTAATCATTTAAAGCCTGGTAAGTCCTTCCAAGTCCACTTGCATTGTTCTCCTGAATCAAGGCGGCTTCTTCTTCTCTTCTTCTTCTTCTTCTTCTTCTTCTTCTTCTTCTTCTTCTTCTTCTTCTTCTTCTTCTTCTTCTTCTTCTTCTTCTTCTTCCTCCTCTCTCTCCTCCTCCTCCTCCTCCTCCTCCTCCTCCTCCTCCTCCTCCTCCTCCTCCTCCTCCTCCTCCTCTCCCTCCTTCTTCAGAGTGTTTATTGATTTTTTTAGAAAGAAAGAAAGGGAGAGAGAGTGAGAGAGGGACACATAGATAGGCTGCCTCCTGCATGCCCCCTACCAGGAATCAAGTCTGCAGCCTGGGCATGTGCCCTGATGAGGAATCAAGCTGGCAACTTTTCCATGTGCAGGTGGCATGAGAGGACACCCACCCAAGCCAGCCACACTGGCCAGGGCCTGAATCAAGGTTTCTTTACCATCACACACTTAGCATAGAAACCAATTTATTGGGTCAATGAACCAAAACAGAGAAAACAGAAACAAAAGGACAGGAATGGCCCCTGTTGTCAAAGCCTGATTTCCTGGTCCTCCGCTTTGCATAGGGTTCGCTTCCCCTCCAGAAAGAGGTGGCTGATGGAGGTGGTGATCATGCTTTTCCTAACTATGATTTGCATGTGAGGGGTGCTGTGTTTTCCATCCCCTGGAGAGCTGAAGGAATAAGAATTTGGGTCAAATCATGGGATGCAGTTAATACCAAGTGAATTCCCTTTGTGTCTCAAGCTCAGAATTTTTATTGCATCTCTTCTAACCATTGTCATCAGAGCAGAACTAGCTTTTTTTGGTCTTTCTCTTCCATGGCCATTACGCTGAGAGTTGGGAGCTAAACCTGTGTTGTTGGCTTCTTTTCTTCCAGATTTATGCAAAAGAGAGATGGAAGGGTAAGAGAGGGCACTGATAATGTTGGCCTGGCTGTCTCAGCTTACTTAGAAAGACAAGTTGAAGACACTGTTATTTTGACTGAACGTTACTGACCTGTAGAAAAAAAAAATTAAATAAGGATTTTGAGATAAAACTAAATACTGAACATTAGATATTTCTATTCCCTTCTTTTTCTTTTCTTCTTTCTTTTTCTCTTCCCTCTTCTGACATTCCTTTTTATCTTACTTTCCCTCTTCCTGTTCTTTCCTTCTTTATTTTATTTTTATAAAGAGATAAAAAACATACACAGAAAAAACACCTCAAAAAACACTTTTTTTTCCTAATCCCAATTTGTCAAGGTTAGATTGAGAAGTAAAATAAGAGGGCAACTTTGGATGCTTATAGCCTGGTTCAGTATCTAGTTAAACAGTAATCTTACAAGCCCCATTCTAACTGACTTGGGCATAGCTGCAAAGCCCACCTAAGGGGCCCTCCACAAGAAGATACATATATCAAAACCTCCCCACATTGTCAGTTCAGGCTTTGGATCAAAGTCCCCTGAACTAGCAGCGCTGCACAATAAAGATTTTACTTTCCTGATTCCTCTGGGTGCTGGCTGTCATTCTCTTGGGCCATTTGCCACAACAAGATCATCACACATAGACCTTCAGGAAATACATACCACGTATTCTCACTTTTGAAACTATTCTACTTGCCACATTGGGATATGTGAATTGCTGTGTACACAAAATCATCTGAACACCCTAATTATTTGGTATAGATATAGAAGATATGCATAATCAATGGTGGCTTATTATTTTGTGTCATCTCCAGTGAAAGTAAGTGTAGAAGTCTGTTTCAGTGAGTGGTAGCTTTGTGTGTAAGAATATTAATTGCTTATAGTCTGAATGTATGTGTCCCCCTCAAAATTCATATGTTGAAATCCTAACTCCTTAGGAAATGCTATTAGGGGGATGGGTTGTTGCAAGGAAATTAGGTCACAAAGGTGGAGCCCAATGATGGGATTAGTGCTCTTCTAAAAAAATTAGAGACCCCAGTGCACGAAATTCATGCACACTCGGGGAGGGGGGGGGGTTCCCTCAGCCTGACCTGCGCTCTCTCACAGTCCGGGAGTCCTCAGGGGATGTCCGACTGTCAGACATCCTTAGTGCTGCCCACCACTGCTGCTGCACTTGCCAGCTGTGAACCCAGCTTCTGGTGCACTGACTACCAAGGAGCAGCTCCTGCGTTGAGCATCTTACCCCTGTTGGTCAGTGCGCATCATAGCGACCAGTCGTTCCACAGTTCAGTTGATTTGCCTATTAGCCTTTTATTATATAGGATGCCGAGGTAGCTCCCTTGTCCTTTCAGCCGTGTGAGGTAACAGCAAAATGATGCCCCTCTAGGAAGGGGGTCCTCACCAGACATCAAATCTTCTGGTGCCTTTGATACAGAATTTTTGGACTGGAACCCAGATTCTTTTTCCCCCGAAGTTGAAGAATGTATCCACAGACAGAAGATGGTATAGCAAAGGTGGAGATTTATTGAAGAACAAGTACAGACTCCCATGTGGGGAGGGGGAAAGAATCCCACAGAATGAACTCCCACGTGGGGAGGGGAAAAGGGTCCCACTGAGTTCCTTTTCCCTATGGCTTATAAAGGCTGTAGATCCTGGTGCCTTGATATCTCCTCTCATTGGTCACTATTCCTTTGGACTGGTTACTATAGTAACTCCTGGGTTCAAAGGTCAAACCTCACTTGTCCCATGTGAGGTTCTCCCCTCTCCTTCCTTATTGTTTTCCTATTCCCTTTGGGCTTTCTTCTTCTCCTTCTGGATGAAAGGTTTCCTTATCTTTATTTTGTAAAGGTAGACCTTTTGCTGTTCCCAGCTCCCTCATTCTATGCAAATGTACCTGTTGCAGATTTTCAGCTTCCCTATTCTATGGAAATATACCTTCTGCTGCTCTACAGCCCTGTGCTTCCATGGTCCCCTTAATTTCTAAAATTTCCTAAAACCTGTGTTTTTTACTCCTAAAAATTTCTGTTTCACCTTGATTTTGGGCTTCTCAGTCTTCAGAACTATGAGGAATAAATTCTGTTGTTTATGAGCTATCCAGTTTATGGTACTTTGTTATATAACCAGAATAAGCTAAGACATTGATCAATAGTAAAACACAGACTACATATTGAGTATGGTTTTTGTGTCTCTGAATAACTAAATGTATTTCAGATCAACCAATAAGCTCAACAAATGTTTGAATAACTATGATATGCTAGGTTATTTGCTAGGCCCTTCATTACAACAATGAACAAGACACAGGCAGTCTTCACCCTCACAAAACTAGAAGTTCACAGCACCTGCATCTCTCCTTCCCAAGATCTCTCATTATGGAAGGTAAAAATAAATCTGTCCTTTAGTGGATTAAGGACAAAGACCAAATTAGTTAACGATGGCCTTGTATTCCCTGAAAGTACTACCTTTTTTGTCCAGATGCCAGCTTCTAGGGGTAGGTAAGAAAAAGAAGCTCAGAGGCTTGGTACTGTGTTTTGAAAAAGCTTTGGGAACCATTGGGAGATGGAAAGTTGACAGAAAAGGGAGGAAATAAGCAAAATCAAAGGTCAAAATTATACAGTCTCTAGAAATCTATTGGGTGAATCAACCTTCACTTACATAACAGAAGGTAATGATGATGCAAAAACTAAAGTTCCAACAAGTTAAGTGACTTTTCTAAAGCCACAAGAATGTAGACCATGGATGTTAGGATTTCTGAGTCCAGAGCAGGTCCCTTTTCCCTAACACCATAATAAAGAAGAAACAACAGAACCTGCTACAATTTGGGATATTTCATTGAATTGGTCAAATAACAAATAAAAACAAATTATTTTGCCTTCCTGATTCATTAAAATCCTGTCATCTATTAAATAAGAGGCAAAGATCTAGCCACATCTCAATATCTGCTGGGATTTAATAGTCTGAGATTCCTCTACAGGGAAGTACTTAAATTTTCTAAAAATCAGTCTGGAAAATTCTCATAGAAGGCCAGATACCAACACTACAGATGTCAGATGTCAAGGTTTTTTCTTTCTTTCAGAACAAAAAACATGTTGTCAATGACTACTACCCCAAGGTCAGCAACAGTGTAACTTTTCTGCTTTTCTTTCAGGGAATAGTGTCCACTCAAGTCCTTAGAGTAGCAATTATCTTCAGAATGCCCCCGAGCAAAGAACAGTGTTTCATCCTCCCTATGGATGTCCTAACTGTAACTTTTTGCTTATGAAACTTGACATCATTTTTTTTTTAAAGTCCAGGATTCAGACTCAAATACACTGAGTGGCTAGATTATTATGATTTCTGAACACATAATAATCTGGCCATTCAGTGTATATCCTATATAATAAAAGGCTAATCCTATATAATAAAAGGCTAATATGCAAATTGTCCCCTTGACCAGGAGTTTGACCAGCAGGCAGGCTGGCCAACCACCCATGTCCCCTCCCCCTGGCCAGGCTGGCTGGACCCCACCCATGCATGAATTCATGCACCGGGACTCATATATATATATATATATATATATATATATACACACACACACACACTGAGTGGCCAGATTATTATGCATTCAGAGATCATAATAATCTGGTCACTCAGTGCATAGAACTGGGTACTTCTAAGAAGTAGTCACCCTACTATTCTCAAAGCCACTATATTTTGGGGCAGCTAACTGACTTTGTTAATTAAAAGCACACACACACACACAACTGTTATTTCTGCAAAAAAATAGTTTATTTGTTTCCTTGGGGGGTTATTTGTTCAAAGCAATGGTGATTTACTTAGGTGAAATTTAAATTAATATTTGGTATATTAAATTAAAAATAGACAATCTAGTTAAGTACTTCTATAAATCTTGTTATAATTTCTATGTGAACTAAGAACAACTGCTTTTGTGATTGTTAATTGATTAACATAAGTGGAGTAGGCTAAATTCTCCTTAAACAAAGCAGTGCCATTTATAAACTTAGTTAATGCATTGCCTTAAAACATTTAAAACATAGTTAATTAAATGTCTTTAAAATGTAAAACATAAAAACATTTGAATATATTTTATATATATTTTATTTTTTTAAATCACTTCAAATGGCTACTGGGGGAACTTCTAGTCCTAATAAGCAAAACATTGTCAAGCACAAAATTGACCCATGTACATTTAATGAATATAAATAAATGTATATGATAAATCAAATTTTCTCTGATATCTCAATATTGTCTATAAACTAGTTAATATTTTCTTACATATATTTAAAATTACAAGACTGCTATGTGAAAGTATATTAAATATTATAGATTCTTCATCTCATTTGCACACATAGATTACATCTAAACTTGATAGGTAAGTATTAATACTAGGGGCTTAATTTTTTGTCTTGTTTTTTAGCAGCCTTGTGGCTTCTTTATATCTTTATTTATAGGAGTTCTGTTCAGTTAGTCTTCATGTGGTCCTCAAGCATGTGGTTGTTCTATAATTTAGTTGCCATTTTGATGTGGTTGTGAAAGGAGACCAGCACACTCCAGCATCTAGACCGCAAGTCCTCTGGGCTTGATTTTCTTTGTCATCATCCTATTGATATTTCCAGAATTGAAAATACATGAACTCACCTCTAGGTGAGGTTGAAGTACTGATTCATTTGTGTAGACTGTCTCTCACTTTGCTAGGCAGTTCATTTGGACTCATAAGTGTGACTAGGTCATTGTATACCCCTGCTAGGTGGACATGGTATGGTTTATAAAGCCCATCTGATTCCAGACATTTGTAGGGTAAATCCATCCTGGAGTGGCCTAACCCTGGAGGTAAGTTCTAAGGTGATTCTGGTGCCTTGGGATGGAGAAATTTTCTAAGCTTCCAAGGAGCTGATGGATGAGCCTTTTTGACAATAATAATAAGAGGTTAAGTATTGTGGATTCCAGGAGATAACAAGCATTGGATCTGCTGAGGGCTGAATCTCCCTAAGCATAGCAATCATAAATATAGCATACATCAATCTAAGCCTACAACTCAGCTGTGCAAAAAAACAAAACAAAACAAAAAAAAACAAAAACAAAAAACAAACAAAAAAATAACTTTTTTCTTAGAACTTAATTTTAATTTTGAAGAAACCCCACCCCATTCCATCAGGTGGTCTAGTTAATGGGTAACTTAATGGAATTAGGATGCTATTGGGACAATGGGCTTGGAGAATGACAATGTTATATATATATATATATATATATATATATATATATATATATTTTATTTTTATTGATTTTTCACAGAGAGGAAGGGAGAGGGATAGAGAGCTAGAAACATTGATGAGAGAGAGACATCGACCAGCTGCCTCCTGCACACCCCCCACTGGGGGATGTGCCCGCAACCAATGTACATGCCCTTGACCGGAATCGAACCTGGGACCTTCCAGTCCGCAGACCGACGCTCTATCCACTGAGCCAAACCGGTTTCGGCATGACAATGTTTTTGGTCATTAACATATGCAACTGAGTATCTTATTATGCTTTTCTGTCTTTTCCTAGTAGATTTCTTACTCTAATGGATTTCTCTCTGCTTTCCTTGTGCCATTTGGGGAAGAAACGGAGATATTCTGCTCCCTCCCTGCCAGGCTAGAAATCAGGGATCCCTACAAGTCTGCCTGTGGCCTCATCCACCCAGACTATCTCTGTGGCTGTTCTTTCTCCAGACACTTCTATCCTGAAAGGGGCACCACCACCCACCGGTTCCTCTGCACTTACTAGTATGATTTCCCTTCTGATTTTCTTTTAAAAATATAATTTTATTGATTTTAGAGAGGGAGAAAGAGATAGAAACATCAATGATGAAAGAAAATCATTGATTGGCTGCCTTCTGTATGCCCCTTACTGGGGATCAAACTCGCAACCCAGATATGTGCCCTTGACTGGAATTGAACCCAGGACCCTTCAGTCTATAGGCCAATGCTCTACCCACTGAGCCAAATCAGCTAGGGCCCCTTCTGATTTTCTTCATCCCGACCTGGAAGCATCTCTCTTCTGGTCTCTAAGAACATCCCTCTCTCCACTCACCTGTGGCTGTCACTCATGTGAGCCTTCTGTGTTCCCCTGAGGTCTTCATCTGTGGAACACAAACGTCTAGAGATTATTTGTCTTCTATTCTCCCTCTTGGCTTAATGAAAATAGAGCAGTTTAACAGCTAGAATAAGGAGTGCAGAAGAAATTAATAATGCCCATCAGTTACTATCTATAATAATCTATAATAATAAAAGCATAATATGCTAATTAGACTGGACATCCTTCCAGATGATCTTCCGGACGAAGCTGGGGCTGCGAAGGAAGCCCAGGTCCCAAGTGCCTGCCAGCTGCCAGAGGGAAGCCCGAGTCCCGGGTGCTAGAGGGAAACCCGTGCAGGCAGCAGGGCAGCCGGGCAGCCAGGGGAAGGAAGGCCTACTCTTGCACGAATTTTGCACATCAGGCCTCTAGTATTTGAATAACATTCTATAGCAGTAATTCACTTCCATCCTTACTACATATACACACGTAATACAAAGAAAGAAAAAAATGTATTGGCCCACTATAGCATTCAAAATGAATACAGTATGTATGGGTTAAGGAACTTCAAATTGTTTCTATTCAAACACACACTGAGTTATACTGTTGGTGCTTTTTGTAAGAAGTACTTGTCCAAGAATTAGAAATGGACAAGAGAAATTGCAAAGTGTCCTTTGAGTGGAGGGCAGCACATAGTCTAGTGAAATCTCTAGAGGTCATCTGATTACAATCTTATAGATAAGAGTGTGTGCCCTTTGGTTTTTCTGTTGACTATTTTAGAATTCTGTTGGGATAGAAGTTAATGTGCAGAAAACCACTAGCAATGCTAATGATTCTTGTGGTAGAAATGTAAATTAATTTTGACTGATAGAAATATAATTGTTTTCTGCCAATTTGAAAAGATAACCCCAAACATTATAGTGCATTGCCTTAATGGACACTGTCTAGTTATATGTATATTAGAAAATTCATTTCTGTATTCCTTTCTCTGTGTCTTTATGTACCTTATCTCTCTATATCTGTCTGTTCTTCAAGTTTTCTTTTGATCAAGTCTTAATATATTACTATTAATTAATTAATAAGTTGAATAAAAACTTTGGTGCATTTATTTTATATTTGTCTGAAAAGTAAGGTTTTTATTTTTTTAAATAATACTTTAGTGATTTGTAGAATAACCTGTTTTGTTGGTATTTTAACTGCCACTCTAATCCACTTCTTGCCTCATCAGCAATATTCTAAATAGTTTCTCAGGATTTTTTCACATTTTATTTAGTCTTCACAATAAGCATCACAATAATAGTCAATAAAATTTCCATTTTACACATTTAAAACTGAGGCTCAAAGAATGTCTTGTTTAATTGTAGGGCCCAGATAGTTAGAAAGTACTGTGTAGTACAGCTGAGTTTTCAATAATTTTTTAGTATGTTTTAAACCCTTTTACCCTGTGTTATCCTGAGTCATCCTAAACCCCCAAATTGCTCAGAACTGCACAGGCCTCCTGTAAAATTAAAAGTATTAGAAGACCTTTTCAAGAACACGCAAACTGTTAACTTTGGAAACTTCAATTCAAAACAGCATTTGGTAAGAAAGAAATCGAAACCAGAAAGCCAGATAACTGTGGAATCCCCACTTTATAGAGGGTGGCCTGAAGAACGTTGGATAATAGATGTCACTTGCATCAAGGAATATATGCTATTTAAGTGACTAACATTCAACAATCTAGTTGTGAAGGCAAAGCATAGGCTGTAAAAATTCTTAAAATGTATAAAGCTAAAAATCCAAGTTTGGAATACTACTCAACCATAAGAAAGAATGAAATACTGCCATTTGCAACAACATGGATGGACCTTGAGACTATTATGCTAAGTGAAATAAGTCAGTCAGAAAAAGCTAAGGATCATATGATTTCACTCATATGTAGGATATAAAACTGAAACTCATGAACACAAACAGCAGTGTGGTGGTTGCCAGAGGGAAGGGAATGGGGAGAGAAGGGGGTCCTAATATATGGTGACAGAAAAAGATCTGACTTTGGGTGGTGGGCACACAGTGCAATATACAGATCTTGTAACATAGAAACCCACACCTTAAACCTATTTGATCATATTAACCAATGTCACCCCCAAATTTTAATAAAAAAAGGAAAAGTAAAAATGCCCCCAAAAATCTAAGTAACATTTTTCAGAAAAAAATATAAATGAGACATCACAACTAACTAGTAATTGGTGATCAAATGAATTATTCTTCTTTGTGGAAGGAAAAAAAGCATAGAAATAATGTTTTATATTGTTATTCAAGTTCATTAGGTCCATCTTGAATATTTTTCTATTTCTTCCCCATGCAAACCACAAGAAAGACAAGAACTGTATGATTAAAAGCTGAATGGTACCAGTACTAGGGCATTTCTTATAATGTACTAGTATATAAGAATTCTTACTTTCTTCAGACTGGCTCGTCTTCATTGATTTTCTTTTCCTGCCTTGAGCTCACAATTTATGATATTTTGTGGAGATGATGTGAATATTTTTTCCTTAATTTCCAGGCAGAAAATACAGGGTAGGGCAAAAGTAGTTTTACAGTTGTTCATATGGAAAAATAATGCAATCTTTAATAATAAAAGCCTAATATGCTAATTAGACCGGATGCCCTTCCAGAGGACCTTCTGGACATGGCCGGGACTGTGCAGGCTGAGGCAAGCCACCGCAGTTGCGAGGGCTGAACCCCTTGCGTGAATTTCGTGCATTGGGCCTCTAGTAATTAATAAATAATAATACAAGAATAAACTTTGTGCTTCATGTACTTGCAATCATAAATGGGCTTTTGCCCTGCCCTGTATGTCAAATGAATAGACCTACAGCAGGACTAGTTACCTAATTTGCAGACACGGTACAAAATGAAAATGTGGAACTTTTGTTCAAACAGGAAGTAGAATATTATCAGCACCCTAGAATCTAGCTCATGCTCCCTCCAGGCAGAACTTTCCCAAGAATAACCATTATTTTGACTTCTAACAGTACTGATTAGCTTGGCCTCTTTTTCACTTTATTTCAATGGAACCATGTAGAATACAGTTTTTGTGTGTATCTGGCTTCTTTGGCTCAACATTATGATTCTGAGCCATCTGCTTGCATTTACAATTAGTGTATTTTTATTTCTAGACTAGTGGCCTAGTGCATGAAATTTGTGCACATTAAAAGGGAATTAATTAGAGGAAATATTTTAATATTGCTATTTTGTTTCCATCTCTCCATTCCAGTCTCTCCCAATCTCTTTCTCTCTTTGTTTTTCTCAGCAGTCCTCCAGGCCTCCCTGCCTCCCTCTCTCCCTCTTCCTCTTTCCTGGCTTGGAGGGGGTGGGGTCAGTGGGGGCAGCTCCACCCTCTGCCCGCCCTGGGGCCTCATTCTGAGAGAGGCTCCGAGAGCAAGCTGGGGGGAGGGAAAGAAAGGGAGAAAAGGCTGTGAGCTGGTGGGTGCTGTGTGTATCTGTGCATGTGCGGTTGTGAGTGAGTGTGAGTGCCAGGCACTGTCTTTCCTGGTGCCCCTGCAGAGAGGCCTGTGCCACGGGCACTGCGGTGACCCAGGACTCACTGCCACCGCAGTGCTGAGAGGAAGAGGTACTTGGGACACTTTTGGGAGGCTGTTTGAAGACACTGGGAGTCTCCAGAGGGGAGGGCACCCTTCTCCATCCCTGCCTGTGGCTTTGGCTCCCCTGCTCACTTCTGAGCACCACACATGAGTTGGGGAGGGGTTGGTGAAACATTTCAGTTCCTGGCCCCCACAGGCCTCCCTTCCATCCAGGCCTCTTCAGGCCCAGTCTGTTTTGTTTCCATCTCTCCATCCCAGTCTCTCCAAGTCTCTGTCTCTCTTTGTTTTTCTCAGCAGTGCTTCAGGCCTCCCTGCCTCCCTCTCTTCCTCTTCCTCTTTCCCGGCTGGGAGGGGGTGGGGCCAGTGGAAGCATCTCCACCCTCTGCCTGCCCTCCCTTCTATCCAGGCCTCTTCAGGCCCAGTCTATTTTGTTTCCATCTCTCCATCCTAGTCTTTCCTGGGGCCTCATTCTGAGAGAGGCTCCGAGAGCAAGCTGGGAGGGAGGGAAAGAAAGGGAGAAAGGCTGTGAGCTGGTGGGCACCATGTGTGTCTGTGTGTGTGCGGTGTGTGTTTGTGTGCATCTGTGTGTGTGAGTGAGTGTGAGTGCCGGCCCCGCCTCCCTCAGCCCCAGCCCCGCTGCCACAAGTCCCCACCCACCAGAGCCTGCTGCACTTGCAGCCTGGGCATTAGTTCGAGCTTTCGGTCGTTTTCGATGTGACAGAACCTGGCTCTTTATATATTGAGATAACATTCATTGCATAGAATCTTCAAATAGTTAATACTAGTATCATAGTTAAGTTCATTTCTCCCCAGAAATTTCCTATGTCATGCATACACATAGACATACATACAGACAGACAGACGGACACACACACACACACACACACACACACACACACACCTTGTGATGAATTCAGTCTACATTGAATAGAAGTGGGGAAGGGTGGGTTGCATACTAACTGGGTTTTGACTGTTGAGTATGGTGCTTGTTGTCCAGAATGTGTTCAATCTTCCGAAGATATTGGTTGATACGTTTAATCACATTGTCTTCTCTTCCCAATGGCTGCGTTTTTTCTTTCTGTGAGTGAACTAGTGCAGGAAACTAGCTGGAGACATGCCAGATCTATATTTAACCAGTTTTTCCAGTTCTGGGAACCTGCCAACGTTTCCTTACCTCATTTCCCATTAGTTGGTTTTTAGTTCTTGCCATGTTTGCATGATGATGAGCACGAAGCAATCACACATATGCAATGACTTATGGAAAATTTCACAGAAACAGACCAAAAGGAAGATATACGTACAACTAAGCTTATTTTGAATGCAGGGGTATGCCATCAACTATTTCCTTCTGCTTTTGAAATTTCTAAGAGTGATCCTTATTTTTTTATTTTTTTAATATATTTTATTGACTTTTTTACAGAGAGGAAGGGAGAGGGAGGGAGAGTTAGAAACATCGATGAGAGAAAAACATCAATAGGCTGCCTCCTGCACACCCCCCTACTGGGGATGTGCCCGCAACCAAGGTACATGCCCTTGACCGGAATCGAACCTGGGACCCTTGAGTCTGCAGGCTGATGCTCTATCCACTGAGCCAAACTGGTTTGGGCCGATCATTATTATTTTTAATTAAGTTTTAATATGTAATTTACATACAATTCAATAGTTTTCACTACACTCACAGAGTTGTATAGCCAGCACCACAATCAATTTTAGAAAATTTCAGTACCCTAAAAGGAAACTACATACCCATTAGTAGTCATTCTTTATTTTCTCCCAATTTTTCTGTTTGTCCTCCCCCACTTTGCCCCTAGCTAGATAACTACTAATCTATCTTTTTTCTCTTCAGTTTTACTGTTGTACACTTTTTGCACATTTTATATCAGTGGAATCACACACTGTGTCTTTTTGTGAATGGTTTCTTTCACTATATTTTCTTTTATGGCTGAATAATATATCTATTGTACCACATTTTTGTTTATCCATTCTTCAGTTGATGGATATCTAGATTGTTCCCACTTTTTGGTTATTATGACTAATGCATCTATAAACATTTGTGTACAGATTTTTATGTGAAAATACATTTTTTCTTTTTCTTGAATATGCACATAAGAATTGCTGGGCTATATGTTAACTTTATGTTTAACATTTGAAGAACTACCAGATTGTTTTCAAAGGTGGCTGCATCATTTTACATTGCAAACAGCAATGTATGAGGGCTCCAATATTTGCATATCCTCATTAAAACTTCAATTATCTGTGGTTTTTACTATAGCTATTGCAATAGGTATGTGGTAGAATCTTATTATGGTTTTGATTTGCATTTCCATGATAGCAAATAATATTGTGCACCTTCTTTCCCTCCCTCCCTCTCTCTCTCTTTCTTTCTTTTGTTTTTCTTTCACCCTCACCCAAGAGTATGTTTCATTGATTTTAGAGAGGAAGAGAGAGAGAAACATTGATCAGTTGCCTCTCTTATGCTCTCTGAAATGGAGATAAAATCCGATACCTAGATATGTGCCCTGAGTGGGAATCAAACTTGCAACTTTTGGTGCATGGGACAATGATCCAATCAGCTGAGCCACCCAACCAGGGCTAATGCACATCTTTTCTTTCATGTTCTTATTGATTAGATCTAGGTCTTCTTTTTCCACATTTTTTTTTCTTTTTATTGAATTTCTTGGGTGACTCTGTTTAATAAAATTATACAAGTTTCAGGTGCACAGTTCTACAACACATCATCTGTATGCTGTATTGTGTGTTCATCACCCAGAGTCAAGTCTCTGTCCATCACCATTTATCCTCCCCATACCCTCCTCTACCTACTCCTTCCCGCTTCGAACCTTCGGCAATCACCATGTAGTTGTCTGTGTCCATGAGTTTTTTTTAAAATACCTCTGCCGGTTTTTAAATTGTACTGTGTTTTTATTATTAAGTTTTAGGAATTCTTTATTCAAGTATCTATATTCTAGATTCAACTGTCTTATATATAATTTGCAAATATTTTCTCCCATTTTGTAGGTTGTCTTTTTACTTTCTTTGTGTGTGTGTAGGGAGGGGGTGATTTCTTTTTCCAGTTACAGTTGACTACAATATTATATTACTTTCCGGTGTACAACCCAGTGATTGACATCATGTAAGTCACTAAGTGATCACCCTGATAAATCTAATACCCTTCTGGCACCATACATAGTTATTACAATATTATTGACTATATTCCCTACGCTGTACTTTACATTCCTGTTTTTTTTACGTTGGTGATGGTATCCTTTGAAGCACAAAGTTTTTTAATTTTGATGGTTTGATTGATTTATTTTTCTTTTTCACTTGTCCTTTTGGTGCCATTGCACTTATTATTAAATAAGATTTCAAAGCATTTTTAAATTGTTAATTCTTAAAAATTAATTGTACTCTTTTCCTGAAACTTGATATATTTACTCTAATTTTAGGGAAGGATTTCTAATGGCAAACAAGTCAATGATTTTCTGTATGTTTTGGGGAGGTAGAAATTCTCACTTGTTACCTAGTGTTTGTTTAAATAAAAAATCTTAAATGGACCTTTTTTTTTTTTTTCTAACAAGAGAAATATGTATGACCAGGAGATGAATGACCTTGCAATCAACCATGGGATGAGAATGTCCGGTAGCTGATTGGCATCTGGTTGTCTTGGCAGCGAGGATGAGAAGATCCTAAGGCAGCAATTTTCAACTGTTTTCACCTCATGGAACACATAAACTAATTACCAAAATTCTGCAGCACCTCACAAATATATTTCTTGCTAATTTGACAAAATATAGGTGTAATTTTGGTCGATTTACAAAAAAACAATAGTGTTTACCTACCCTTTGGCTCCAATGTGACTTTTTAAAAAAATCAGGTACCTATACTTGTATGTAAGGATTTCTGGTACCAATCATATGCAAGCTTATTATGTGATTTGACCAATAAGATGCAACTCTATTATATGACTATATATTTAGGCAGTTCACACCAGATAGCTATTGTTGTGTTGGCTGTTGTAATTTTTTTATTTGACGTTCTAAGGAAAAATATGTCTGTGCCCCTGACTCAATAGTCAGGTGTTGCACGTTTTAAAAAATCTTGCAGCACACTGGTTGAAAAAATCGCTGTCCTACTAGTAAGATAATCAGTCTAGTAATGCATACATACTTACTGATTCTGGGCTCCAGGCTGATCTAAGCAATGTGGGAAGTTGCTAAGTAGGATGAGCTCTGCTCTATTTAGGATATTATAAACTAGGTACAAGATATGTATCTAACACAGGAAGTAATTTATAAACAACCTATTTACTTCTCAGAGTATCTAGTTTAATGTTCTTCAATTAAATCCTCAATAAATATTTATGTAGTTAACTAAAAGAAATATAGAATCAGGGACAAAATTATATGGTATGGACTATAATCATGGTGTGACCTTGGGCAGGTCACACTTTCTGAGCTTCAGTTTATTCTTCTGTAAATGTGGACAATAATAATTCTGAGCTCACAGGGTTGTAAGGAACGGCAAATGAGATACTGCCTGTGTGAGCTGGTATGTGACTGTTCAGACTGATAATAGTTGTGAATGCAGGAACGGAGGCAACCGGGAGGAGTGGTTCAGACATGGGCTTTGCAATTAACAGAACTGGGTGCACATTTAGTATCTGTGTGCTCTTGAGCACACTTCTAAAACCTACTTTATGAGATTGTAATGTGGAATATTTTAAATGAGACAATATACATAAAAAAAAACGGAACACAGGAGGATCTTTTAGGTGAAGGAGGTAACAGGTGCAAAACATAAAAGTACATATTTTTCCCAGGATGAAAGTATGTGTGGGGAGGTATCAGAAAATCAAGACTAGGAACACATCAGGAGAGGACTAAAAACAGGAATGGAAATCAGTCCCTCTGGGAATCTGCTGAAGGACTTTAATCAACAGCCATTTTGTCCAATGCTAGTTTCACACAGAAAGCAACCTGCTACCATGGAAAAAAGCCCTGTTACTGTAATCTGGAGACCTGGGTTTGGTTGTAGTTCTGCCACTAGTTAGTTAGCTGAGTGCCTCGGGCCAGTCATTTAATCCCCCTGAGCTTTTTCACCATGTAAGTTTCTCAAAGTTTATTTTGAGAAACAGCTCCAAATCGATATATCTAATTTTCTCTTAAGACACCACAGTCAGACTGCTGCTAAAGTTCAGAAGACAAAGAATGTTTGGTCATCTGGGACTTGAAGTGATTTTCTAATACCCACAGCCTTGGAGTTTTTGAAACATCTTTGATGGTTTGTAGCAAATATATGAGCATATACAGATACCCAATTCCAATCCAGAGTGCTGCTTGGCAAAAGATCCAGCTTATTCACGTGTCTCTCTGCAATGTGACAGACATTCTCATGAAATCCCCAAAATGTAGTTCTTGAACATTTATTGATGCATAGCATACAGAAAAAAGTGCTGAAATCCTAAGTGTCCAGCTCTCCTAGTTTTTAACAAACAGATCTCATCGGACTAATTAGTTTCCAAATTAAGAAACAGAATATACAGGACCACAGAACCCCACTTGCTCTCTCTTCCAGTCATTACCTTCCCCAAGGATTACCATTGTTTATAATATCATAGAATATGTTTAAAATAAAATAAACCAACAAACAAAACCCTCAACAACTCATTAAAAATAAAGGTTTCTGGGTCTTTATTTAGAGATCTTTAAATGTCATTCAGAAATATTACCCTTTGTTCGTGCCTGCATAAATTATTTTCCACACTTTTGGAAAATAACTTTTCAATATGTCTCAGGATTCATCAACACATTTATTCCATTCTGTTCCTGGCAATTTATCCAAGGAAAATCTGCTTAAAATATGATGATTTTGTATTTATGAATAGTTTTAGAGTTATCTGTAATTATTAAACTACAAAGTAACTCAGACATTTAACAATAGATGAATCATGAATTAGTTTCTATACTAACCATGAAACATTAAGCAGCTGTTAAAATGGGAAGACTCCCTAACAACAGGGAAAATATTTATCTTGAAATGTCCAGTAAAAGTTAAAAGTGCCAAATTGCACTCTGCTAGAACCATATCTTTGTAAAACTCAAATGTATATGGACAAGAGCTGGAAAATATTTATGGAAGGATGTTGGTTGCTTTCCATATCTGTTATGTTGTAAAATTGTTACTGTAATAAAAATCTGATGGGCAAAATAAGAACATGTAAGCTTTTTTATTTAAAACTAGAGGCCTGGTGCACGAAATTCATGCACGGGGGGGGGGTGTCCCTCAGCCCAGCCTGCACCCTCTCCAATCTGGGACTCCTCGAGGGATGTCCAACTGCCCGTTTAGGCCCAGGATGGGGCCTAAATAGGCAGCCGGACATCTCTCTCACAATCCAGGACTGCTGGCTCCCAACTGCTCACCTGCCTAATTGCCCCTAACTGCTTCTGCCTGCCAGCCTGATCACCCCTAACCACTCCCTGCCAGCCTGATCAATGCCTAACTGCTCTCCTGCAGGCCTGGTCGCCCCTAACTGCCCTCCTTTTCAGGCCTGGTCCCTCTCAACTTCCCTCCCCTGCTGGCCTGATCACCCACAACTGACCTCCCCTGCCGGCACCTTGTGGTGGCCATCTTGTGTCCAGATGGGGGCAGCCGTCTTGTGTGTTGGAGTGATGCTCAATTTGCATATTACATCTTTATTATATAGGATGAACATCTTATGACAGAAAAGTCAGGACTTTTAGAGGACAAAGAAATAAAACATTACAAACTATTTTTAAAAAATTACTTATAAGTCAACTGACAGCTATGAGAATGAAAAAATTGTTCAAGTACAGCAACCTCCAATACTGCCAATGATTCAAGGATATGAGCATCTGCATACATTGATGGTGGGTGTAAAATTGCCCCAACCTTTGGACAACAAACAGGCATTAACTGCTGAAATAAAAATGCATGTGCCCTTTGACCTCAAAATCTTGCATAAGGTAGATGTAGGAATCTATCCTATGTAAATAAAGCACCAGGACTCAAAGATACATGTACAAATATAAAAAATTGCTCATAGCCTTGTTTTTAGTAGAAAAACAAATAACGCAAACACCAACAAACCTGGGCACAACCTGAATGTCCATTAGCTGTGCAGTGATTGGGCAAATTGTGGTATGTCCACAAATGAAACATTTTGCAGCTATGAGAAGGAATTTCTTGGATCTATCTCTAAGATTGCTAAATGAGAAAAACAAAGAAAGACTAATATGAGTAATACAAACTTGTTTTTTAAAAACTTTATAAAGTATCCTACACAGTTGTGGGGCATAGAGAAATATATGAAGTTATTATTTGGTTACCTGGGGGAAGTAAAGGGATGAATATTAACTTCTTAAAATGTACTTTTACATCAGTGAGTTTGAATGGGCACTTTTGTGTGATTTCTGAAAAGGAATTTAATAAAAAAATATTTTAAAAGTCAATGACTTTTCAAAGCACTTGCAGTTGAATATTGATCAATAACTTCTCTGACATAACAAAGTGTAGAATTATTGCTTATGAGGCTATTTCATCTAATATCAATTGGCATAAAATTATCTACCAATGATTCCTTTTCTTCAGTTTCATGGCGAATTCAAACACTTCTAAAATAAAAGTAAAAACAATAATAAATATTGTCTTTATAGAATACTCATTTTGTGTGCTTCTCAGAATGATTTTGTAATTTGTGATGTTTTAGCCTCACCTGAGGATATATTGACTGATATTAGAGAGAGAAGAAGGAAAAGAGATAGAGAATCATCAATGTGAGAGGGAAACACCCATCAGTGGTCTCCTGGGTGCACCTAGGTATGTGCCCTGACTGGGAATTGAACCTGCAACATTTTGGTGTATGGGACAACACTCCATCCAAGCCCTGACCAGGCTAATTTGTAATTTTTTTTTAATAAAGTAGAATGACATAGCATGTTTAACATTTTCACTAAATAAAATATTCTATTGAATATTTTATCCCCCAAGAACATTTTGTGGGATAAAGTGAAAGAGTGAGAATATACTCTTGATTTCTGACATATATAAATATCTGACCTCACATTTAGTTGGCGAAGTGTCACTCCTTCCTTTGTTTATTTTTAACTAGAGGCCCTGTGCACGAAATTCGTGCACTGGGGGCTGTTCCTCAGCCTGGCCTGCACCTTCTCGCAGTCCAGGACTCCTCCTGTCCGCCAGCTGCTCAGCTTCTGGCTGAGCGGCACTCCCCCTGTGGGAGGGCACTGACCACCAGGTGCAGCTCCTGCATTGAGAGTCTGACCCCTGGTGGTCAGTATGAGTCATAGTGACCAGTTGTTCCACTGTTCCATCAATTTGCATATTAGCCTTTTATTATATAGGATGGGTAAGCTCAGAAAGTTGAGCGCCTTCCAGTTATAGCTGCTGGTGTTCCCGAGTTCTCAGCCCTGTTCATGTCCTCCAAATCAGCCTTGTCCCCAGGAATGAACTGCTTCCTGATGACAGGTGGAATAAGAGCTCTTAGTTATCTAGCAAGTAGTGACAGAGCCATAAAGATATCAGAGGAAACGCTTCTTGGATGCATAGAAATTGGGTATCTAATCCCCAGAGCTTATTGTAGGCAATGGTCCCAAGATTCACATGTTCCTCTTGCCAAAATATTGTCTGATCAAGAACCTTATGCAGCCAGCCAAGCTGTTGATTCTCCAGAGAAATCATTACCTATGGGCACAAACTTGGTTAATTTTTTTCTTAAACTATATTTCTTTTTCAGTATTTACTATTCAGGTGAGAAAACTCTGACATGTGATTGCTGCCTCTTTATCTTCCAAACCACAGGCTCAAATTTCTGTTGTGTGAGGTTGAGTTATGAAGTGCCTGAATTACAGAAAGAAGATTGTGCCTTAGATCTCAGGAAACTTTTTACCTAAATCTCCTGTTCCACCAAATACCCCACAAAGACTGTCCTTAACTAATGATTAGGCTTGGTTTCCAAACTTTACTTTGGGGAATTCAACACTACAATATTTTAGGTTGCAAGATGGTGTTATCCTAAAAGGGCCCATTACCTACCTTTTTATATTGTAATAAGAATATAGAGCATTTTTTTCATATGTCTATTGGCCATCTATATGTCCTCTTTGGGGAAGGGTCTATTCAAGCCCTTTGCCCATTTTTAATTGAATTGTTTGTCTTCCTGGTGTTGAGTTGTACGAGTTCTTTATATATTTTGGAGATTAACCAAAATATCAGATGCATAATTGACGAGTATGTTCTCCTTTAATTTTGATGATGGTTTCTTTTGCTGTGCAGAAGCTTTTTATTTTTATATAGTCCCATTCGTTTAGTTTTTCCTTTGTTTCTCTTGTCCTAGGAGATGTATCAGCGAAAATTCTGCTATATGAGATGTCTGAGATTTTACTGCCTATGATTTCTTCTAGGATTTTTATGGTTTCACCACTCACATTTAAGTCTTTTATCCATTTTGAGTTAATGCTTGTGTATGGTATAAGTTGGTGGTCTAGTTTCATTTTTTTCTGCATGTACCTATCCAATTTTCCCAATACCATTTGTTGAAGAGATGGTCTTTACTCAATCTTATGCTCCAGCTTCCTTTGTCAAATATTAATTGAACATAAAGATGTGGGCCAGTTTCTGGGCTCTCTGTTCTCTTTTATTGATCTATATACCTGTTTTTGTGCCAGTATCAGGCTATTTTGATTTCAATGGCTTTGCAGTATAGTTTGATATCCAATATTTTGATACCTCCAACTTTGTTATCCTTTCTCAAGATTTCTATGGTTATTTGGGGTCTCTTTAATTTCCATATACCTTTTTTGGAATACTTTTTCTAGATCTGTGAAATATGCTGTTGGTATTTTAATAGGGATTGCATTGAATCTATAGATTGCTTTGGGTACTAAGTACATTGTCTTTTGAATAATTATGAAGGAGTGAGATTATTCACTCACACAAAAATTCCATTTTTAAATTTTTGAGGATGCCCCATACTGATTTCTATAGCAGTTTCACTATTTTATATTCCTACCAACAGTGTACTAGAGTTCCAATTTCTCTGTATCCCAACATTTATTATCTTAATTTTTTTTCTAATTACCATCTAAAGGTGTGCTCATCTTGAGGACTGTGACCTCTCAATGTGAGCTAGAACTCTCATAAAGCTATTTATCACTATGAAATTTGTTTCTGTGGGTGATCGGGCCTGGGATTTCTTATTCTGCCATCTTACTGATGTTACTTACCAAGATGATTTCAGAACCCATGTAAGTTTTAAGTGACAATTTCTTTTTTTTTTTAAATGAGGCTAATTGGAATAAAAGAGAAATATGTCTGTATTATAATTTCTACTTTATGTAATGATGTAACAATCTATGAAGGAGAGAAAGGCAGATGGCAGATTTTTTTATTATTTTATGAATATAAAATTGCATCCAGAGAGGTTAAGCTAATTGTCCTAGACCTCACCCTGTGAATGAAGGTGACTGGCGGTTCCAGAAGCAATCTCCCCTACTCAATAGCACAGGAAAAAAGGGATGACACTTCTGAACACTAACCTGTTGTTAATTTTTTCTGTCTACCTAAGGTCCGAACCTCCCTGGCTTAGTAACTCCCTTGGTGTGGTGTCTTGAATTAAAGCAAGAGGGTGTGACATTTCACACCTAAACTCCCCTGTTTCTCGTTTATATGTGTGAGGCCATGTTCCTCCGATATAAGCAGCATTGCTATATAAGTTTCAAAATACTTGTTTGAAGTCCTTTGATCTTAATATTTAAAAACATTCCCCAGACTTCCTTGGCTTGATACTCAATGAGGTTGCAAACCCTGAACTTCTTACCATTAACACCTTCAGAAATAATGTCAGACCTGAGTGATCTCATTTAAATCTTAAGTGTTCTCTGATCCCCATTGCCCCAATTACCCTTACTCCAGCTGTGGCATGGAGCTGTGAGTGACCTTGAGCAATCATTTGACTGCTTTCAGCTGATTCTTTTTTCACTTAGTAACCCTATGGAAGACACACAATAAATGTTCAACAGAGGTGTGTTGAATGAATGAATAAGCCTTAGTTTCTTCATCTGCAACGTGAGGTGGTTGAAAGTAGCCTATTATAAACTTTCATCCATCCCAAACATTTGAAGATTCTTTAAGTCTATTTCAGTGTAGCTGCTAGGGTACCGTGCCCTATGCTGCATAAACAGGTTAGACTTGACAGCACCCTGCAATTAGTTCTCTATTTTAATCTGAGGACACTGATGTGCACATAAATTCAATGTCATAAAATGAAGCCAAGTTATATACAGAATGGGCTTCAGGGTAAAAAAAGTGTTCATTTGAAAAATATACAGGCATTTTCAGAAAAATTTTAAAGAATAATAATGAAAAGATAATTTTGTGTGTGTTGAAGTAACCAAAGCTTATTTATAGTCTTCCATCATATATTAAAAGTACCTTCATCATTCTACCCAATTACCTTCAAGGTGGGTTGGCTGGTGTTTTGGACTGTTATTTATAAGTTTTCAAAGAGAAAATATATACCAATGTGTCAGGGAGCTAGTTCTGATTTGAGGTGCTAATACCCAATATGAGACAAGCACACAGCTTTGGAGGTGGAAACTATGGGTTTGAATTCTAGATCTGAATCTGCCACTTACTGAGCTCTCAGCCTTTCTGAGACTCAAATTCCCCATATGTATTGTGTACAATAAATGTACTATTTATTCTATGTTTCCAGACTTTTGGACACTCTATGGTGTATTTATTGTATTTTTCCAACTAATAAACCTATTATTACTTATTAATGCACATTATTTAAAAATAAAACTAACATCCTACTTAAAAATAACTTTATCCTATAACTTCTACTTTGTCAGGAACTCTAAAGATGCACAGGATTTCTCTATGTGTCATTGAGGAGTCTCAAGATTTATTGTGACAAATTATACAATCTGGACACAAAGCCGTGTCCTCAAAGTCTCCAACATCATCCAGACACCTGTTACCAGGTTGGTTTTCCTTCTACTGAGATGACCCATTATGAGGCTCCAGCAGCAACAAAAACAGAGCCCTCAATTTGTCTCATCTCCTAGCTGTTCACATGGGTCAGTCCTGTGTAACTCAACCTTTTCAATTAGACTGTGATAAGGGATTTTTTTGTGTGAAATCTATAATAATAAAAGTGTAATATGCTAATTAGACTGGATATCCTTCCAGACAACCTTCCAGATGAAGCTGCAGCGGGGGCTGAGGCAGAGGGAGCTGCTGCGTCGGCGGGGGGCCGAGCCCCTTGCACAAATTTCGTGCATTGGGTCTCTAGTATTAATAAAAAACGAGCAAAAATAGGAATGGCTGTTTTTAAGGTTTTCCAGGCTGTGAAAGTTTGCACAATTATCTGGGCTATGGTTCTAAGTTGAATCAGTTTATTTTGATATAGTAAAACCATTTCCTTTTGCAGCTGGAGAAACTGAGGCCCAGAACAGTTGTGTGATTGCACAGGAAGAGCACTGCTGACTAAGGGCAGAGCTGGGGCAAGAATCCATTTCTCCTGACCCTAAGTTCAGTGCTCCTCACAGAAATATGGCTATCCTTTATAATTCTGTAGAGAAGATATTCTCTACAGAATATTCACCAGTCTTACAAAGCAATGTAAATATTCACCATAGTCTTATAAAGCAATGTAAATTTTGTGTGTCTAGTAGAAATAATGCTGGGAGTGGTCCCCCTAGGATGGGCCTAGTGCTGATTCTCTGAAGTTGAAAGGAGAGGTTCAGTGCCACAAATAACAAAAACAAGAAGCTGCATGGTGAGCGCCTGGCTGTGACCATGCCCTGGCCTTGGCATGAATTCAAGAAGCCAGCCTGAGTCAGAGCTAGCTCATTAGGGCTGGTAGGCCAGGTCATTGCAGGTGAGATAAGATCTGTCCTAATGAAACCTTTGGGGAGTGCCTCCTGCCATTTCCTGTGCTGTTTATATTTTTGAATTGTGCAATCCCATAAACGACACTAATTCTTAGTTGTGACATAGTCAGGTGGATGCCACACATCCAAAATTCTACCAGAAGTTTAGGACATGTACCTGGGTTGCAGGTTTGAAAATGGCAGATGAAAATGCATATCCTTTCTGTAAAACCTCAAATTAAAATACATTAAGAAATTTCAACAGATAAAATTTCAGGTAAAAAAAATTAGGCCAGAAATTTACTTTGAGAAGGAAGATTGGCTCTCTTTGAAACTTTCTTTTCTTACAAAAATGTATTCTTATGGTTGAATGTTATACAGATATACCCCATTTTCCCCCATTGACCTTTATAACTCTCTTTTATATTATTTTTTTCTTTGGCTATGGCATTCTCAATCATGTAGCCAAAAATTCCATCTCCTGGTTCATATATAATTCTAATATTTATATCTCCTAAGAGCACTTATGTATGGGTGAGTAATGGTCTATTTCTCTACTGTCTGATATGATAGCTGTTACTCACAAGTGGCTATCTAAACTTAAAATTTAAACAATTACAATTAAGTGAAAATAAAAATTTACTTATTTTATCACATGAATCACATTTCAAGTTCTCAATAGCTACATGTGATCAGTGGCTTCCAAATTGACCAGTGGAAATATGAACTATTTCCACAATCACAGCAAGTTCTATTGGAGAGCACTGGTCTATTTGGTAAAGATTAGAGAAGTGGGGCCTGACCGGTATGGCTCAATGATTGAGTGCTGACCTATGAATCAGGAGATCAAGGTTTGATTCCCAGTCAGAGAACATGCCCAGATTGCGGGCTTGATCCCCAGTTGGGGGAGTTCAGAGGGCAGCCGATCAATGATGCTCTCTCATCATTGATGCTTCTAGCTCTCTCTTCCTTTCCCTTCTCTGAAATCAATACAAATATATTAAAAAAAAAGAAGTGGGATATAACTTGCTAGATTATATTCAATATGCTGAAACAATAAAAATGGTGAATGAATTTTTTAAAAAAATTTAAGTGCCTTAGTGAGCTGGTATTTAAAAAAGAAAAAAAAGGCAATCTGGGAACCTGCAGCCTCCAAATGAAGTAAAAGCAAGAACTCCGTGAGTTAGATTAATGCCACAGCTTGAACTTCTTTAGGATTTTTTCAAGAAACTTGGGGAACTTGAACTCCTGATTTGGTTTTATGAGGGAGAGGGCACAGAAGGAAAATCTTAGGCCTCTCCACAGTAGAAATCTGTTCAGACCTCTCCTGATAATTCTGGGATTCTTAAGGGCTATATCCCTGGAAGAAAAAATGAACTATGAAAAAAAATCTCACCCTGAAGAAGGGGGCATTAATGGAACAGGTTTTTAGTGTTTTTTTTTTTTTATCCCTATCTGAGAATATATTTTTATTGGGGGGGGGAGAGAGAGAGAGAGAGAGAGAGAGAGAGAGAGAGAGAGAGAGAGGTATTGAGAGAGAAACATGGATAAGTTGCCTCCCATTCATGCCCCAACCCTGACTGGGAATCAAACCTGCATCTTTCTTGTTGTTGTTAATCTTCATTGTTGAGTATTTTCTCCATTGACTTTTTTTTTTTTTTGAGAGAGTGGAAGGGAGGGGAAGAGGGGAGAAGAGAAAGAGGGAGGGAGAGAGAGAGAGAGAGAGAGAGAGAGAGAGAGAGAGAGAGAGAGAGAGAGAGAAAACATTAATGTGAGAGAGACACATCAATTGGTTGTGTCCCCAAGGCACCCCCACTTGGGCTAGAGATCAAATCTGCAACCCAGGTATATACCCTTGACATGAAATTGAACTTGTGTCCCTTCCTTGCAAAGCTGACACTCTAACCACTGAGTACCAGGGGCCAGGGCTGAACCCAAGCCATTTAGTATACAGATGACACCCCAATAAACTGAGCCACCTGTCCAGAGCTATAACAGGTCTTTTTTTGACTTTGCTACTTAATAGAAAAAAAAATAATCCCTCCTAAAATTATATAATCATAAGCCAGCTCTCACATGGGTTGTAGTCCACACTGCCTTTATCATCTGGAGAATTTAAATTAAATCATTTAAATAACACCTTTTTGATAATGCTCTCAGACACCTGGCAGATGAAAATGCATATCCTTTCTGCAAAACCTCAAATTCAAACACATTAAGAAACTTTCACTGATAAAATTTCACCCATAGTAAAAAAAAAAAATCACAATACAGAAGAAAATGATGTTCAAATTCATTGTAAGAATACATACAAATTAAAACCAAAAGACACCATTGCACACTACCATTTTGATAATATTTTAAATATTTAATAATATCAAATGATCATTAAGATAAAGAAGAACTAGAATATTCATTCACTGCTGACTTTGGTGTTATGGTACAACTTTGGAAATCAGTTTAGCAACAACATGATATTGAACCTATGCACTTTCATAATGCAATAAGTCACTTAAAGAGGCAATTGTGCATTCATGTAACAAAATCTATACTAATAAAATCCTAGGTGGCCCTCGCGTATGACATCATCACAAGATGGCCGCCACAAAGACGGCCACACAACGGAGGCGGGCCCAGTGGTCCCGCAGCTCTGTGCAGCATGGAGGAGGCAGGTCCCGGCAGAGGAGGCGGGTCGTGGCAGGGAAGGGCAGTTGTGGGTGATGGGGCCAGCAGAAGTGGGCAGTTGTGGGGCGATGGGGCCAGCGGGGAGGGCAGTTGTGGGCAATCGGGCCAGCAGGGGAGGACAGTTGGGGGCAATTGGACCTGCAAAAGAGCAGTTAGGCATCAATCAGGCCAGCAGGGGAGCAGTTACCAGGTGATCAGGCTGGCAGGCAGAAGAGATTAGGGGCAATCAGGTAGGCAGGCAGTCAAGTGGTTAGGAGCCAGCAGTCCCAGATTGTGAGAGGGATGTCTGACTACCAGTTTGAGCCTGATTCCAAACCGATAGTCGGACATCCCCTGAGGGGTTCCAGATTGGAGAGGGTGCAGGCTGGGCTGAAGGACACCCACCCCATGCATGAATTTATATAAAGTCTTATATAATAAAACCCTAATATGCAAATCAACCGAATGGCAGAACGACTGGTCACTGTGACACACACTGACCACCAGGGGGCTGATGATCAATGCAGGAGCTGCCCACTGGTGGTCAGTGCACTCCCATAGTGGGAGTGCTGCTCAGCCAGAAGCCGGGCTCACGCCTGGAGAGTGCAGTGGAAGTGGTGGGAACCTCTCCTGTCTCTGCGGCAGCACTAAGGACACCTTGGGAGATGTCCGACTACTGGCTTAGGCCCCAGGGAGCGGGCCTAAGCCAGCAGTTGGACATCCCCTGAGGGGTCTCGGACTGAGAGAAGGTGCAGGCAAGGCTGAGGGACGCCCCCTGCCCCCAGTGCATGAATTTCCTGCATCCGGCCTTTAGTATATATATAAGAATGTTCAGAGAATCATGAATCATAATAGCCAAAAACTAAAGGCATCTTAATTTTTATCAAAATAGAACCAGTAAATTATAATATAGTCTAGCAGTGAAAATAAATAAATGACAACTACATGCCTTAATGTAGGGGAGACTCAAAAACATAATGTTGAATGAAAGAAGCAAGTCTTAGAATATTTATAACACAATTCTATTTATATAAGTTCAAAACCAAGCAAAACAAACTTATATACATGTACAACATATATAATTATATATCCAATATAAATATATCCAATATAAATATTAAAGATACAAACTTTGATGATGAAACTTAAACAAACTGAAAGAATGATTAACACAATTCAAAGTCAGGAATGGGAGACCAATGTGATATGGAAGAGCCACAGAGGGTGCTACTAGAATACTGTATAGAATACAATGTCTTAAATTGGGTAATGAAATCACACTTATATAAATATCTTTCATATCCCTTTGAAAATTTGATCTATTAAATAATACTGAAAGTTCTTAATTTAGTAAAATTACTAGGATTATTAGCTAACAAGAGGCCATGCTAGATCGCAGCCCATTGCCACCAGGTCATTGGCATCTTCCACAAACATGCCTCAGCATGTCTTCTAAGCAGCAGCTTTTCCTCCTTGCCTCCTCCTCAGTCATCAATCATCCTAAATATATTCTCTGCCTTCCAGAAATAAGTGGATGTCTCTTGTCCTTTAACCATAATCTCACTACCTATTCTTTCATTTTAGGATAGTTCAATCACACACCCACACACACACACACCCCACACACACACACACACACACATTCTAGGAAACCTAGAGATAATCAGGGAACTTAAAGCCCTATGTGGCTCAGTTGCTTAGAGCATCATCCCATACACCAAAAAATTTCTGGTTCATTTCCTGGTCAGGGTACAACCAGCTTGTGGATTTGATCTCTGGTCTGGTGCAACCAATTGATGTGTCTCTCTTATATTGATATTTCTTTCTCTTCTCTCTCTCTCTTTCTCTCTTCTTCTCTTTCTAAGATCAATAAAAACAAACAAACAAAAGAGAAAATATATCATTGTGTGAGGCTTAAAAATAAATAGCTAGCCAACCCTATATAATAAAACCCTAAACACCAGGCTCACGGCTGGCAAGCACAGTGGCAGTGGTGGGAGCCTCTCCCACCTCCGCTGCAGGTGGGAAGTAAGGAGCAAGGGATCACAGACTATGAGAGCCCCAGACTGCAAGAGGGATGTCTGGCAGGGAATTGGCCTAAGACAGCAGGAGGACATCCCCCAAGGGATTCCGGACTACGAGAGAGCACAGGCCGGGCTGAGGGACTCCCCTCCCCACCTCCCCCAGTGCATGAAATTTCATGCACCAGGCCTCTAGTTTATATATAAAAAAGAGAGAACTTAAAGACATACCAATTTAAGAATATATTGTATCCATAAAGCAAGAGAGACATAAAGCATACACCATGAAAAAGAAAAAAGTATATAAAAGAAACCTGTTAATTTAAAACCAGAAAAATGAAAAAAAAATTTTTTAAATGTGGAGCAATAAAAAAAGAATGTGAACCATTTTAGAGAAATAATAACAGACACAGTATCTATGCAGGAGGTTCAGCAGCTAGCCAGTAATAGTACCAGAAAAATAAACTAGAGGTAATAGAGAGGTTTAAATGACCTAAGGAGCAATATGAAGATATTCTTTTCAGATCTGAAGGGGAAGAGAATAGAAAAGACTGGCATGGAGATCCTGATTATGAGATATCAGATTAAGAGACACTTAGGTAACATAACATCATTGGAATCTTTGGATAGAAAAAAAAAAATTAAAAAAGGAAAAATGACCCCAGATTTCTAAAGAAAAATAATTTCTCTTTTTTTCTTTTACAGTTCTTCTCTCTTCTCCATCCATCAGTCCATCCATCTATCCATGTTAACTCATCTTTTCTAAAATTTCTGTAATAGTGTATACATTTTATTATACACTGGAGGCCTGGTGCATGAAAATTCATGCACTGGAAGGGGTCCCTCAGCCCAGCTTGCCCCCTCTCACAGTCTAGGAGCCCTCAGGGGCAGGAGGTGACCCAGCAATCAGGGGAAGGTGACACCCCCATCACACCTCTGCTGCTGTCACTGCTGGCAGCACAAGCCTCGGCTGGCCCTGGTTACCTGAGCCTTGGGTGTCCCTGGGCAGCTGGGCAGCCACCATCCGAGGCTTGCCTGCACCTCGGGCTGGCCCTGGGCAGCTGGGGGACTGAGGGGACTGGGGGAGTATGGAGGCAGGCATGGGGCAAGGCTGGGCCTCTGGGCCCAGCCTTGACACATGCCTGTTGCCCCAGAGGAGCTGAGGGGACTGGGTGCCATCATATTGTGGCTGTGGGTGCCACCATCTTTGAGGGAGGGGCAGTCAATTAGCATATTTTCTCCTTATTGTCTGTAAGCGCCACCATCTTTGCAAGAGTGTGAGGGTCAATTAGCATATTCCCTCTATATTAAATAGGATTAAAGGCCCGGTGCATGAAAATTGTGCACTCAGCCCGGTCTGCACCCTCTTGCAGTCCAGGAGCCCTTGGGAGATGTCCTCGGGGAGCAGGCATAAGCCGCCAGTAGGACACCCTTAGAGATGCTATGGAGGAAGGAGAGGTTCTCGCCACTGCTGCTGCACTCACCAGCTGTGAGCTGGCTTCTGACTGAGCAACGCCCCCTGATGGTCAGTGTGCATCAATGACTGGTCGTTCTGCTGTTCTGTCGATTTGCATATTAGCCTTTTATTATATAGGACTAGAGGCCAGGTGCACAAAATTCGTGCATGGTGGGGGTGTGTGTCCCTCAGCCCAGCCTGAACCCTCTCCAATCTGGGACCCATCAAGGGATGTCTGACTGCCCACTGAGGCCTGATCTCACCTAAACAGGCAGTCGAATTTCCCTCTCACAATCTAGGATTGCTGGCTCCCAACCGCTCTCCTGCCTGCCTGCCTGATTGCCCCTAACTGCTTCTGCCTGCCAGCCTGGTCACCCCCTAACCACTCCCCTGCCAGCCTGATTGATGCCTAACTGCTCCCCTGCAGGCCCGATCCCCCCAAACTGCCCTCCCCTGCAGGTTTGGTCCCCCACAACTGCCCTCCCTTGCAGGCCTTGTCCCTCCCAACTGCCCTCCCCTGCAGGCCTGGTCCCCTCCAACTACCCTCTCCTGCAGGCCTGGTCCCTCCCAATTTCCCTCTCCTGCTGGCCATCTTGTGGCAGCCATCTTGTGTCCACATGGGGGCAGCCATTTTGTGTGTTGGAATGATAGTCAATTTGCATATTACCATTTTACGATATAGGATGCCCTAAGCTATTTTTCTGAGGATCAGATCTGATGACTTGTTTTCATATCCTTTACTGGGATATTGTCCCTTGTGATTTGTTTATACAAAAACTAGAGGCCCGATGCATGAAATGTGTGCACAGGTGGGGTCCCTAGGCATGGCTGGCGATCAGGGCCCAACTGTGGGGCAACCAGTGGGGCTATAGGGGGGTCCCTGCTTGCACCCACCTTGGCCAGCCTGGTGCCACCTGCTCGCTGACCCCATGCCCTACCACTGCTGCCAGTCGCCTCCCTCTGTGGGATGACCAGCAGGGTGATTACAGGGCCCCTGCTGGCACCTGCCTTGGAGGTGACCTGCAATGCAATTGGGGGGCAGCACCAGGCCACTCACAAGCCGCCCCTGCCTCTGCTACTGCCCGCTTGCCAGCTGGCCCCACCTCCCACTGCTGCCACCAGTAGGTTGTTCTGCCATTCAGTCAATTTGCATATTAGGTTTTTATTATATACTACAGTACACATTATTCTGAAATTTGTTTTTTCTCACTTAGCATATTTACACCATGCAATATAATATGCATTCAATTAACTCTACTTATAAACAGTCTAATATTTCCTTGTAGAGATTTACCACTATTTATTCAACCACTTGCTTGTTAAGAACCATTCCCTTTAGTTCTAGTCTCTTAGAGTAGTAGAAGCCCAGAGAATTAACAGATATCCAGAGTGGGGAGCAGAGGAGACCAAATTACCAAACTGTATTTCAAGAGTTTGCATTCAGCATATCACTCTCTACTCTGTATCTGATTTCTACACAGAACTATCACCTGCTTGTCATGGAAAATTCATCTCTAGGTAACAGCTTATTTTTTCTTTTTGAGAGAGGTACAGGAGTTTCACATGGTGAAGGCTATATTTTCCTTCTTAAATGGACTTTCAATTTAACTTACTTTTGCTCCCTAAGCAAGTCACCAGAATGACAGTTCTACAGATTTCTATCTTGCTTTTAAACAGGAAATGTATTTCTGACTCCTCAAACAGGTAATGTTAAGTATACACTTCTTAGAGCTTATCTGGGTGAGAGATGAATAGTAATTTAAATTTGCTTCCTAAGCTAAGTACAGAAAGTGATATGCTGCCTTTTTAACATGAGCTCTATCTACCCAACAGAGAAGACACACTTCAGTAAGCACTATATCACTTCTCAGTGTGAGAAATGAATGCAGCAAATCAGTTTTAATTCCAAAGAAAATTTCATGAATCATGAATTTCATTGAAAAAATATTCCTTAGTAAGAGTTTACAATGAATACCTTTAAATGTATAAATATGGTATTTGAGCATAATACTGGCTTTTTGTGCAACAGGATTTTAGTCCTTTTAATTACAGATTTTTAAAAACACTCCACTGTTTTATCTTTTCCAACTGAATTCTCAGAATTTTTGGTCATAATTTAGCATTTGAGATATAGGCTATTATTAAAGCATTAGTTTGATAACATTCATTATCTCTTACAAAATGACTAAATTAATTTAAAAATCTAAGCATATAATTTCATCATACTATAGGTTTTCATTGGTTTTATTACTCCCCCTCTAGGTTTTTTTAAACCACTATTTCTGCCATTTTATTTAGATTGATTCCTCAGGTAATGTATTTAAGTGTTTTAATTTGTTAGGTTTTGTTTGCAGGAAAGTTGAATGGATGGTACATTTTCAGGACCCTAGAATATTTTTTAACTGAGATATAATTAACATCAAATGAAATGCAGAAGCATCATGTACTCAGATTGATGAGTTTTGGATAATTATATGTGTAACCACCAAAAATAATATGCAGAACATTTGCACTATCAAGGAAGTTGCCTCAGGCAGCTTTCTAGTCCATTCTCCCTTTACTTCCTTCCCCCAGCACCTAGTATTTGATTTCTATTGCCATAGATTGTCAGTAGTTCATTCTTTTTTTATTTTTAAATGGCATTCCATTATATGAATATACTGAATTTGTTTATCTAATTTTTTATAGATGGGCATTTGAGTTATTTCCAGTTTTTCTATATTTTGTGTGAGGATGTTGGAAATATTCTTATACAACTCTTTTTGTTGATGTGTGCTTTCATTTATCTTGGGTAGGAATAAAATTGCTGGGTCATAAGGTAAAATTAAACTTTATAAAAAATTGCCAACCTTTGAAAAGTGATTGTTCCACTTTATACTGCAAACAGCAGTGTACAAGGGTTCCACCTTTTCCACATCATTGGCAGTATTTACTCTTATAATGCATCCCAGGACAGCTGTAATAGTTTCCTGGCTGTTCTTTTAGTTTTACTTTTTCTGTTTCTCCTCATTTAATTGATCTTACATAGGGTTTCCAGATTAACTGTCCTAAGACTCAACTCTAGGGAAATAGTACTCAGCTCCAATACTTTCAATGGTATCCCAGGCACTACCTTAACCTGACACTGAAAGCTCTCTGTGACCTGACCTTTACTTGAATTTTAATGTTATCTCCCAATCTCTAATCTATAAATTCCATCCAACTTACATTCCAGCTAAACTAGCTATAGCTGACTCTTCCCCAAACCTAACCTGCTAGATGATTTCTTGCCTCTTTGCTTTCTTCCCTGCTGTTCCCTACCCTCCAATTGCTCCCTGGCATTACTCATCTCTATAGCCTGCCCATTCCCGGGACTCAGCTCCGACTGTAACTTTATAGGACATCCACTCCCCCAAACATGAGACTTCAAAGTCCCTTTAAAATTTGATTTTTGCCTTTGTTTTAGGATGATTCACTTTCACCTTTTATTATAGTTCATTTCCTGTGTGCTTTTAGGCTCCTTCTTAGTTGCAAGCTAGTTTGAAAGTGAGGTTATATTCCATTTCTTTTCTGTTCAGTGGACTCTCAATAACTCTTCACTGAGTGGGTTTTAAGTGGAAATGGTGAGTGCCTGGTGGTGGCCATTCCTTTTTAATTGGATTTTACTTTGGTGTCAGTAATTTAAAACTCGTTATTCAGAGAGATTGTCAGACCCACCCACTTAACAGATACTATTTGTATAAAAAGCAATGTAATTATAAAATTTGGGCTTCAGAATCAGACAGACCTGTGTTTCTGTCCCATTTACCAGCTATAAGATTGTAAATAAGTCATTTATCAAGTGAGGATGATATTATTTCCTTGTCTTAAATTAGATGAAATAAAGTACTGAAAACATATTAGAGTTTTCTTTTTCTCTTGAATACAGCATAATGATCTATGTATCAAACTTTAAATTATTTTTAATAATTATTTTCTATATTAATTTTAAAAGATTTGAAGAGGACAAATGAATGCAATGAACTAAACCTAAGGGTAAAGTGAATTACATGACCACCTTTAAAAAGAGTAGCAATGTGCAGGGATCAGGCCCTGTCCCAGGCTTACCAAGAGGAGACACATTGTCCCTACTATCCATGAAGTTCAGCCAGTGTCACTTCTCAACTTATGAAAAAACATTGAGAGAATTGGGGGATTCACAGGAAGTGTGGGTGTCAGCCTGGTCAAGTAATTATTCATGATGCAGATGCTTTCCCATCTCCAAAGCCAGGTGATGGGATCTTTAAGAGACTCTCAGTGAGACTGATGGTGCCTGGAGAAGGGAAAGGCTGGGTCTCTTTCCAAGATGGAAACATCCCTAGGCAAGCAGGCTAAATAAGGAGAGTAAGAAAAGGCAAGGAGGTAGGATGGAGAGAGCCAGGACCAGCAGTGGAGATGTTTGCACACCCATGACTGGAATGCGGAGTTGTCCACAGCATTACAGAAAAGAACCAGTTTTGTGTCGTCTTGTCAGTTCTCCACTGAACATGGAGGGAAAGATTGCCTACCAGGAAGAAGTTTGTAGGAAAGGGAGGTCAGAGAAGTAGAAAGAGTTTGAAGTGAGCCACTTCACCAGTAAGCCTTTTGAAAGATTTTGTGCACGCAGCTTGGGAGAGAGCCAGCATTTGAATGTCTCTTTCACTTGGAGGGTGTTGGTGGACTGTGGTAACTTGGAAGCAACCACCACAACAGAGAAATGATGACAAACTTGCCCAGTTAAAAAGGCTTTTGACCATTTTCTCTGGTCCCTTTATTTTCACCCAACTGCAGAGGACTTGGAGGCTAGAAGAAAGAGCACCGAGAGGGCCTCCAGAAGACGAACGGATTCTTCCCATTGACCAACCTCCAAGTGCTGGAGTAGAGGGAAAGGAACAAGTAGATCACACTCATCCATTCTCAACATTCTGAAGGTGGAGCCTGTGCTTGGAGAAGGGGAGAGACGAGACTGAAATAGATATTTAGATTAAAAAATTGAAATGAATAGAACCTTGGCAATTGAAAGCGACTAGAAAGTTATGAAATCTGACCAAGAGGTCCCTAAGGGACAGGATGGGGAGGCCCAGCAGAACTCCAAGGAAAGTAATAGTGGGGGGAAGAGAAAACCTTTATTGAGACTTAATAAACTGCCCTAAAGGCATTCAAAATAATACAATTTTCACGAATTATATTTGCAAGTAGTCAATAGAGCTACATAAAGCTTAAAAGATTTTACTATGATAAGTTACCTGGACAACATATATATTTAATGTTGATTTACTAAGAATGAGTTGTATTCTCATATGGATTTTTGGAAGGTCCTTTTTAAATCAGTTTTTAATGTTGTTAAGCGGATTCTGTGAGCTGCCTCCCCAATAGCCTTGATAATGGAACCCCGTTGTTTAAGTGCGGGGCAGTGTCATGCTCCAGGGGATGGGTCCAACCAATCTATACCTGTCATGGCATGCCCACTGCTCTTCCTGGTGACCTTTTCATGGACAGGCTAAATGCTGGGAGGCGTCTGGAATAGGTTATTTCAGCTTTCACAAAAATCCACGTGGAAAGAAAGACAACCCACCTCCCCCTTTGTCTTCTTTGCTTTATGGCAAGCATGTGGTTCTTAGAGCCACCACAGTCATCTTACACGTATGAAGTTCTGCTGACACACTGGGGAGGACAGTTTGCTAGTGAGAAAGTCATTTTCATCCTCTGAGGCATCGTCACGCGGCTGAGCCTGACCTGGAATTGCCTTCATGCACCTCATGGGATGTAGGTACGTGGTGTCCTCTCCGTGTGGGACAGGTCACCTGTTTCCTGTTCTTGTACAGGAAATGCCGGTGCCCCTCCCCCCCGGGCTTAGGGCTGTTGTGGGCAGGAAAGGTGGTTCTTCCGGAGACTGCAAACTGTTGTTAGCAGAGGCTCTTTTGAAGTGACTAGAGCACCAGGCAATCAATTGTTATTTATTTAGTGCCCACAATCCAAAGATTATTCATCTGCTCAGAGCTGCAGAGGCCATGGGTCTCATCCATGAAGAGCCACTGTAATCACTGTACCTGACCCTGAGGGTTGTAAGCATCTCAAACTTCCCACTGATGAGAGAGAAAAAAGAAAAGTTACTCTGTGGTCCAGGAAAGTGCCAAGACGACTGAGCTTGGGCTGACATCTTCTGGTTGGATGTGAAATAGGTGCCTCACTACGAAATGATTCACACAGCCTGGTCAACGGCTGGGAAGAGAGATGGCCCTGAGAATAGAAAATAATAAAGATAAATTCATTGTTTTGATTGTATGATAATATTCTTTCATTGCATTAAATGGCATCTATGAGAAAGATAATATTTAACCTACAATAATTTATTATTGGCTAATGCAAATCTCACAGGTAAAAGTTACCCATAAATATGACGAATTCTGTGTCCAATTAATTTCCAGTACATGAGAGGTCCTCTTTCCTTTACTGTAAACTGATTGCTCTGTGGATACTGTCAGGTGCTGAGACCCGGAGGAGTGCTAGAATGTCCCTCAAGCCCATCCGTGCTCCTCAGCACTTCCTGCTCCAAGCTCAGGGTCAGTTCCTCTCCTCCCTCTCTCTCCTCCTGCAGGTCTCTGACCCCTTTTCATGCTGTAGTTATTCTCTCTGGTCTGTTTTGCCAAAGAATGTAGACAAAGATGATCCCTCCAATCAGGCCTTACAAAGGGGCTATGAATTAAACAGACTCTCCTGACACTTGAGAGTAACATTAGGGAACGACCTTGCACAAAGAGAAACAAAATATACCTCCAACTCTATTTTCCTGGAATTTATCAGCTGCTGTTTCCCTTTAACTTCTCTGCACCAGGAAGAGTTCAAGTTTCAATGTCCTCCTGCCTCTGTCTGAGGAGGCAAAGCCTGAATCCCCATCATAATTGTGCAGTGAAGAGCCCGCCCACAATGGTGCTGGTCACATTTTAAAGAGAACATCGTGAAGCTTTTGAATTGAAATAGTGTTGCCATGTTCAGAGCTCCCCAGAGAATAACGGGCCCCTGTCATCGATACATTTCCTGACAAAAGTGGCTCAGAAAGATGGTTCTTCTCAAAATCAAGAGTGTCTATCCTGGCCCCTAATTTCAACTTTTACCTTCAAAGCTACATAAAAGATGTATTTTAAAATAGGTTTGTTTGTCTGCCACCACATCACGATAGGCTGATGGCAAAGCGTTTAACTCCCTAGGCCTCCAGATGAGGACGGCAATACATGCTGCACTGACTGAGGATAGTGAGGTAATTTACGGGGAAGCGTCTTATAAACCATAAAGAATTACATGAACACCAGTGTATGGCCTGTGTTATTTCAAGTCTTTTTAACACAATATTTTTGGAGCTACTTTCATTATATGTATATTGTTCTGTGTTAATTTAGAGATAATTGGGGGGAAATGCAATTTTATGTTCTGTATATATGGCCTTCGTCAACCTAAAGGCCACAGTGGCCTTGAGCAGATGGGTGCCGTGGGGGATTGGAAGGGTGGGGAGAGACAAGAATTGTTATAGCAGAAATTCAAAAAGAAATGGAAAATTGTTGCTACTGTTTCTGAAAAAGAGTTTTGAGAGCCAGGCTTAATTAAGAGAGAAAGGACCACCTAAAATCCCTTCAGGTCCCATCGAATGGATCAGGAGTGGGATCTGGAGGCTCAGATCATAGATGTTCTTCCATATCCCTTCCATCTGTGACACTACGGAAGGGGCAAGTGGATGCACAGTGGAGAAAAGACCAGATCAGGTGGAGGGTTACTCTCCTAGCATGTAATTTTGAAGAAAGCAAAGCCTGAAGATTATTGCATTAGAAAACAAAGTTTGCTTTAAGGAGAGGGAGGGAAAAGGATACAGGGGCAGGAACATACAATTGCTGCTCTTCTTATTCCTAGTAAGGTGACTGCCTTTTCTCAAGTTCGTACTGATAGGTCTTGGGTAGCCCAAGGGTGCTGGGCTGTGGTCTGCTTCCCTGGGCACACTGGATAGAGCCTGCAGATGGCCACCTTCAACATGATGAGGCAGTGGTGCTCCGGCAGGGGACACGGGCCATCAGCATCCCTTTCAAGACCTCGTTCCCATGCATGACCCTGGGAAAGGAAGCCTTCACAGTGATCAAGGCTGTGCAATGTACTCAGACACAGGAGAGGCCTTAAAAGCGGGTGCCCCCAAGCTGTCCTCAGTTCCTGTGCTACAAGAATGGAACCAGGTGCTCTCTCATGCCCCTTTGGGGAAGAAAGAGAGGTAATTGGAAGTATGGTCATTATAGCAGAGAATAAAGTGCCATCTGGAACTGGATGGACCAGGATCATGACTGTATAATGGGAGGGATTCAGAACAGCATCCAGAACTGAGATGCTAATGGGAGCCCTGTCAGCAGGGGCAGAAACTGGGCACTGCTCAGCCAGCACTACTTGAGGGTTTCAGGGGCCAGCAGCGGACGGCAGGGTAAGTATAGACTTTTGTCCCAGAACCAGTGAAGACTCTAGACATAGATCTGAGACCCTCCTGCCTCCAAATCATGAGAACACCTCTACGCCATCCCCTCTGTACTCAGTTGCCCTCTTGCTGAGGGCAGAGCAGGGCAAAAGGTGTGCCATCTGACAGACTGAACATTTTACATAGGGAACAATTTTATGCACAGTTTAAAATATTGAATCAGACTGAGGTTACTTAGATTGAAATTTATCCATTACCCACACTCCAGGTTTAGTAGCAGGGGGGTGGCAGTGGGTGGTTCTGGGGTGCTGATAATGTTCTAGTTTTTGATCTGGTGCTCACTCCATGGGTGTGCATACTTTGTGAAAACCCATGCAACTGTACACTTAAAATATTTGCACATATGTTATGTATGTTACTATTCAACAAAAAAGTTTGCTTGAAAGTTTGAACGCCTCCAAACGTCCATGCACATTCCTAAGGACACGCACATACAACCCAGCAGGTGGCACTTGTGAGAAGCAAAAGTCACTTCTAGAGAAATAAGGATGCCACCCTTCATACATTTGAGTGCAGTGTGAGCAAAAGTGTGAATTCACTTCGTATGCTTTTGCTAAAGAAAGTGGGTCAAAAATCCGCACACCGGGAAGATGCCCTAAATACAGTGGCAGCAGTGCCAGAAGGGAGAAATCAGTCTGCTTTCCAGAGCAGTAAATTATCTATAATTAACTTCAGGTGACAGAAATCAAAGAGGAGCTTTAGTCATCCTATCTTCATACTATCATCATACTAGTAGACAGATACGTTCGTAGTTGCAACTCATTTCTTATATTTTATTGTTATTTTGATATGGCTTTGGAAATATCACATACGTTTCAATGTCCTTGGAGGTGTTAAGTGAACTTGAACTAAAATCTTCCCCCAATTGGCAACATCCTTGTAATACAGCAAGGTACAGCAGAAAGAGAAAAGAAGAAGAAGAACATACCTCTTAGCAGTCCTAAGGTGAACCACATAATCTCTCGGGTTGCTTCCTCACCAGCGAGATATCCCTTGCATCCGACCACCCACAGCCTTGTGAGAATGCCGGAGGTGTTGCACATCTAAGTTCTCTGCAAACTGCATTCACGGGATACGATCCCTCTTAATGATTACAGATCAGTCTCGAGAAATGGCAGAAGACGCCCATGCTCTGTAATTCCCATGGGAGCTTCAATATTTCCAGCACTTTGGTATCTTGCTAGAAGTTCTAAAGCAAGCAGTGTTGGCAATGTTAAAATTAAATTGGTCACTTATTAATGCTGCATAATAATCTGCTACACAAAGTGATGTGTCAATAAAATAGCTTGTGCCACATGGAAGTCTGTGGGGTATGATACAAACCAGGAGCAGGATAATCCTTTCTTTATATTCAACCCTGCTGAATATAAACTGTGTAGCTCACACTGTTGGTGCCCACCCAACTCCCTCTCTCCCAAGAGTCCTCCTGGTTCATGGGTTGACCTTAACCACTGAGACACATCAGCTGGGCTGAAATGCTCTCTTTGAGGATAGGGGAAGGAGGGCTACAATTTTATGGAGGTGATAATGTCTTTTTGTGAGGAAGAGTTTACCATAAGACATAGGATATATGACTAATAAAATATAGTTTACTTTGTTGCTGTGAGCATATCCTAATTTTTTATGGCCTGAATTTTGTTTCTTTGCCAAACAAGTCTTATACTTTTATTCAGTCAAGTGTGTTTGCATAGCTCCTTTAGAAAAATGCAGGAGTTTCTGGAATAAAATCCACAGAACACCAGGGGGCCCTTGATGCCAAGGGAATCAGCAATCCTACCCTGAGAAGCCCCCATCCCGCATAGTGGGGGTTTTCTATTTGGTGGGATTTTAAGGTCTCTCTGTGCTTAAAGTGTAAATAGAAGTGTATTTGTTGAAAATTACATTTCCCAAACTGCCATGAGCTGAAAAGTTTTATCTTTTTCCATAGTTTAAAGGTCCTTAATCTCCTTGTGTTTATAATTTAAGTATCTCTCTCTATTGAACACCATAATACACATTTAGTAGATGTAAAAAATCAAATCAGTTCTGGAGAAAAGTGAACATTTTAGGTTTACTTTCCCCAGAACTGATTAGATTTTTTACATCTACTAAATGTGTATTATGGTGTTCAAGAGAGATATATTTAAATTTCCTCTGTGCTCCTGGAGTCATTCACAAATAAAAGAGGAGGTGGAGGTGTTTAGAATGCATTCCTCACCATAGTGTTACAGAGCCTAAGCTGGGAAAGAATTGAAAGTTACAGATGATACTTTTCTACACTCTGATGTTTCATTCAGACTTTCCCTTTAGTGTCCAATAAGCCATGAGCATTTGGAAAACAAAGACTTCCATGGTGTATGGCTCCACCCTTTGAACAGACTTGAGCCAGATAATCAGTAATATTTGGCTCTCTAAAAGACATTTTATTGTGTTCTCAACTTCCAACCTCTGTGACCTCCTTACTCGCCCCACTCTTAAAACAGAATTTACTTTGATCTCTCTCTTCTCATCTGAGTTATTGACACAAATAATACATGAATATATATTTATCTCTATGAAAATTTTGAAATCCAATTTTGAAAGTCTGACATTAAGTGCTGCAACAATATAGACCAATAAAAATTTGTATGTACCTCTAATAGGAATGGAAATTGGTATAACACTTTAACAAGAATTTGCTATACCTGGTAAAACAGAAAATTTGCCTATCACATGACCCATCAACTGCTCACTTACGTTTTCTGTATCCATAAAGGGAAGATAATAGTTATCCATTTTATAGGGTTTATGTAAGCATAGAATAATTTAATGTATGTACAATACTTGGAAATTACATTTTTAGCTTTTAATAAGTTGCAGATTTGATTTTTATTGGTGGTATTATCAATGCTATTATCCTACTACTAGAGGCCCAGTGCATGAAATCCGTGCATGGGTTGGGTCCCTAGGCCTGGCTGGCAATCAGGGCAGATCGGGGCCTTCAGGCTGCCAATCGGGGCCTTTCTTCCCTTGGCTGCCGGCTGCCAGCCACCAGCCAGGGCCTTCCTTTCATTCTGCACTGCCCCCTTGTGGTTAGTGCACATCATAGTGAGAGGCTGAACTGCCGGTTGGTCGAACTTCCAAGGGGACAATTTGCATATTAGCCTTTTATTATATAGAATAAAAGGCTAATATGCTAAGTGTCCGGTTGTCTGTTCAACCAATCAAAGTGCAATATGCTAATGATATGCTAAGGCTGCTCAACTGCTTGCTATGATGTCCACTGACCACCAGGGGGCAGATGCTCCAAGCAGTAGGTTAGCTTGCTGCTGGGGTCTGGCCAATGAGGACTGAGTGAGACAGGCCAGATATGCCCTCAAGCCCTCCCGCAGTCCCTCCCTGGCTGGACAAACTCCCTCATCCCTCCCGGTCCCGATCATGCACCGGTGGGGTCCCTCAGCCTGGCCTGCTCCCTCTCGCAATCTGGGACTCCTCAGGGGATGTCAGAGAGCTGGTTTAGGCCAGATTCCGCAGGCCAGGCCGAGGGACCCCACTGGTGCACAAATTCATGTACTGGACCTCTAGTTATTAAATATTACCCTAGAAAAACTTTTGTACATGTCCACAAGGTGATGTAAATGAGTGTTCACAAAAATGTTGCTTGTAATAGCAAGAAATCTTTTGAAAGAACCCAAATAAATAAAAAATGAAATGAATAAAAATATCGTGTTATATGTTTATACAATGGAACATTATACAGCAACTGCATGTATTGTTAACCTAAAAATAAAAAGTCATTTCAAAGTGAGAGGCAAACAAGCATTTATTTGAGATCAATAAGAATGGCTACTTGGGAATCACTAGTCAGGCAGAAGTCCAAATAATCTTCTGATCAGGAGACAAAGGCTATAGGTATTGATGAGAAAGGAAAGGGGAACAATTACATTAGTAGAAGGAAGGTATTTCTCTTGGTACTGATAACATAAGGTAGTGATGTTAATTCTAAACACTGCTCTTATTTTTCAGTCCAGTGGTCATCAGTCCAGTCATCAGAACAACTGCTTTTTTATCTTTACAAATAGTTCTTTTGTAAGGCACAAGGTTGCTCAGGCCCAATCCAAAGGTTATTTTGCACTGTTTTGAACATACCAAGGTTTGAGGCATAAGATGTGCAAGGAAGTTCCTCTGTAATGGAAGCTTCAGTTCCATTTTAAAGTGAGTCTGTTTATATTATTGTCTATAATATCCATACAGATAAAAGTAAAAAATTGTAATACTGAATGAAGTAAAATCCTTTGCAAAAATATACCTTAATTATGATACCAGTTATATGTAGGTTTTAAGTGTGTAGGCAATACTATGTATTTGTAGGAATAAATATATATGTAGGAGAATATTAAGAAACACATGGTAATAATAATACCCAACATTTAGAGAGTTGTTATATCTAATAATGAGAAAGAATTCTGTGATCAGGGATGGGATCACTAGGGGCTTCAGTTGAGTTGAAAATATTTCATTTGTCAAGTTGTGTGGTGTGTGAATGCATGTTTGTTGTGTCATTCTTTATGTCTTCCAGAAAATATTAAATATTGTATAATGAAATAAAAAAGTATCAAGTAGCAAGAGTAAAGAATACATAGCATATTCATGAACCAAGTTTTCATATATTTATTGGAAAAAAGGTATTTGTTAAAGTGGCCCTTTGACTCAAATATATGTTTTAAATAATAAAGTTCTGATTCCATTTGAATCTTCGCAAAGAAATTGAAGACAAGCGAAACCCAAATGCATGCAAAAATTTATGTAGTAAGTACCTACAGATAAGGTTAATACTGGCAAAACAGGTGACTTGGAGTTAATTACACTAACAGTATAAATAATACTGCAGTGAAGCTAGTCATTTAGATTTTTTGTTGTATCCTGTCCAACACTGCACCCTCTTCCTTACCCCATGGCCATTGTGAAGGTTATAGCATAATTCATTGTTCCTATATGTCTGGACTCTTTTTATGCTGTAGTCTGGATGCCCATCACTGAATGCCATTGGCAGTATTTTCTTGAACATTTGAAGTTTCTAGAGGGCTGGAGTTCAACTGAAAGCACTCTTCATGGCCCACTCCTTCATCCAACAGACATTTAATGAGTGCCTACTATGTGCCTAGCACTGTACTACACAGTGACTTAACCCCTGTTAACTGAGTCTTTATTAAGCTACCCCAATAAGAGATGTTGCCTAGACCAGGATAGAAAGACAAAAGAGTAATAATACTCTGAAAGACCTTCATCCTCACCAGCCCTACTTTAATTCCCAAGTGTGCCTTATGTATTTTTAAATGTTTTCCCCCAAATCTGGAGCCTTTTACAGTGATTTATAATATAGATAACACCCCCCATCAATAATTAATATTATTAGTAATAAAGAGTGAGAAACAGTTCTCATTCATATTATCTTCTTTTCTCACTGTGCATTAGCTAAGGGGCTGCTTTAAAAAACAGTCTTAGACACCATGACTTAATTGTTCAAACCCATAAAATCCACAGGGGCTAACATTGAGCTCACTGAAGGAACATTTCCAATGTGTGATGGGTTGTGCCAGTGCTGGGGCCTTGTCACATAACTACAAATGGGGTTTCTGGAGTGGAAAGTTGCTTTCGGAAAATCTCTGCCCCCAGGGTAAATGTTAGCATGTTTGTCTTCCTCCATGAGCTCAAATCCCCCTTAAAAAGAATGGCAGCAGAAAAAGGATAATTCTGGAAAATTTAAATATGGCAATTGTAGTGGATCATCTAGTTCAGGGGTCTGTCTATGAAGGGTCAGATAGTAAATATAATCAGTTTTGAAGGTCATATGGTTTCTGTGGCAACTATTGGACTATTATAGCATGAAAATATTTATAGATAGTACACAAAATGAATGGGCAAGGCTGTATTCCAGTACAAGTCTATTTTCATATCGAAGCACAGGGCCAGATCTGGAAAGCCAGCAGTGGTTAGCCAGGCCTATCCTGGAGTGGTCTAGAGGAAGTAAAGACTAAAAGGGCAAGAAATGTAATAAGATAGAGCATGGGATCATTTGCTACTAGTAAAATTAAAACTTATGCACACATTACAACACACATTTTATATAAACTCATACAAAAAGAAGGCATATTTCTCTTATAATGATTTTCTTTGTGGGAGATTAGTAAAAAAAAAACGGGAGTGAGAATTTGGGATAAATAAAGTAAGAAAATAGTCATGAAGAGATCAATGATTACACTGTACTTTGAACATAAAGTCTGATTAACTCAACCCTCTGCTGCTGAGTTCCCACCAGAAAAAGATACACATAATACAAAAACAGCACAAACTTTCATTTTGATTTGAACCCAAAAAAAGACTGCTCATGTACAAAGACTACTTGAATATAAAAGATTATGACTGATCCTGACTATAATGACATAGTCTCACTCTATAACTCTAACAAATACTGAAGGCAATCTAACTACAGGGCAGTATGCCATACTATAATTTGCACAAGCTATGAAAATGAACTAAATATCACACCTGGAAGCTCCTCATCTTTTGGGAGAAAATAATGCCTAAATAATTGTTATTCAAGGTGTGGTCTATGGACTTGGAATTTAAGGCAGTTGAAACTTGTTTACTGTCCTAATGGAAAACCCAGTAGAGTGTGCTGAAAATGTTAGTGTAGGTAGCTAGTTAGTTAAGGAAGGGAGCAAATGGAATCAGACCTGAAGCCTAATAAAAGAGGAAGCTGAATGGGATATTGAGCCTGATTTACTAAAAAGCTATAGTATTCACAGGCTCCCCAGAGGACCCCTGCATCCTCAGTGGAAGGGACTTAATACCTGAGCAACCAGGAAGAATCTCCCTAGGGAACACCTGGTCAGTTCCCACAGATTAGTGGGGAGAAAGAACCAGGAAAGGGGAAATTCCTTTGCTAGGTGAAGGTGTATTAGATGCCAAGAAGGTGCAGGGCGAGGTCCTTCTACTCTGAGGCATGCACAGTAGGAATCAAGATGAAAAAAAGGGTAGGTGTCTAGCCTGGGAAAAGGATTGGATTGGATAAAGGACAAAAAATTCAGGAAGATCCAGAAAAGAGATTGGAGGATTCAGCACAAGCCCATGAAGAGCCAAGAAAGAGGTGAGTTTGAAAGAAAGCCTGCTCTCTCCCAAACCCAAGGCCTTATCTGGGCATTATCCTTTTTTTTTTTTTACATGTGCATTCTCTCTCCATAGGAGCCATGTGGGCCCGGCAGCCCTGCAACTCCAAGTGAGGCTCCAAGCACTGGGTACAGTCGTGCAGCAGCAGCAGAGGACAGTAGGGAGCTGAGACTGTGCTGCAATACTGAAGCCCAGGATGAGGGCATTTCAGTTCTGGATCCTGACCCTCCTGCTAAACACTTAAGCTCACCAGTATCAGGACTTATTTCACAGTGAGACGAAGCTAAGCCACCTGATGGTGGATGAGACCCCAGGCACGTGGGGGCAGTCCTTTGTTTCTACTCCAGTAAATCTTACCACTATCCCTCATTCTCCCATGTGTGGGTGCCTGAAATGCTTTTCTTGTGACTCCGCAGAAGAGCTCTGTTTCCGCTGGCAACAGAAGGTGTTTTAAAGGAGAAGGGTCAAATGCTTGGGGCAGAGTCAGAGAGGCTGCATGGCCCCATGTCTCTGACCCAGGCCTGCCTAGTGCTTCTGGGCAGCCCATCTACTTGGCTTCTCAGACACAGCTCACCCCTGTGTCCAACCATTGGCTCATGAAAATTTGGGCTATCTAGCTCTACAGTGGTTAGATGGAGATGAGGTGGGTGAAAGAGAAACAAGAGCTAGAAGGTGATAAGAAGTGTTGTTGAGTGTGGCTCCCCGGTTCAGGGACAGCTCCAAGGGACTTACTGGGATAGAATCATGAATGGGGGAGGGGAGTGTGAGGTCACAAGGGCCTCATTGTGAGGGGGTTGATTAAAGGTGGGTTGCCAGGGCCTGAACCAAGCAGAGAGAAGCCAGACATGAAGGGATGGAGCTCGGGCTCCTGCTCTTCCTCCTACCCCCTTTCACCATGACCTTTTTCTCTTGGTATCTCTCAAGGACACCCTCTCCCCACATCCTCTCCCAGGTCTCAGACTCAGACTGGAATACGACTTCACTCACACTCCCCAGCTTCTCTTGACTCCCAGCTGCTGTGGTCTTGCACTCAGAATGGCACCAATCCATTAAGCCAGCATCCTTGGCTAACTAGGTAATATTCCTCTGTGTGTCCTGTCCACCTGGGGTCCCAAAAGCAGCTTCAAAGGCTTAAGTTACTGTGATGAGATGGGCATGTAGGTTTTCTGGATCACTATGCAGATGAGAAATGTGTCCTATCAGAGGAAGAGTTAAAGCTTTATGGCAAGGTTAATTTGAACAGGGGCACAACTAAGCCAGGACTAGAGTGTGGTACCACAAAGACACGGCTGTTAATAAATTTTTGAAGAAATTGCAGATGTTGCCTTGGAGAAAGACCTCAAATACATGGCCTGTGGCTGGGGTAGTTTACCCTAGCAAAACCCCTGGCCCCCAAAAGGGTGAAGAGCCTTCAAGGCAAGAAGGTGTCTTACTGGCCACTCAACTACTAGGAAAACTGATGCCATGAAACCTTGAAAAGTCAGAAACTGACTACATAAGAGGAGCCTCTGTGAAGAAAGAAGAGTTGATGTAGGTAAGGGGCGTTGCTCATAGGAGGAAAAGAGTGGCCACTGGAAGGTGTCTTACAGTGGAAGGGTTCTAGACACGCATGATCACTGCTATTTTATTCCTGACTATTTACTCTTTTATAAAGAGAAGATAGGTTTTTCGAAAAAACAGATCGAGAAGATAAATATATGAAGAGAAATCTAAATAATTTTAACACTACCATATTATAATATTTTTATAAGAAGTCTGCATGGCGCTTCAAAAAAATTCCAGAGGACAAAATGAAATAACAAAGTATCAGACGATACCAAAGTACAGTGACAAATTAGAGGAGAAATCACACAAAACCAAGTGATTCTATAAATTCCACATCAGTACTCGTAATAAGAAGGCCCATGGGGTTTTAATTATAGCCTGGACTGCAGAAGAGGTCTTCATGCAGAGAAAAGGAAAGTGGCCACCTGAGAGAGGTCCTCAGGAAATATACCATTGGATAGCTCAGCTTCCATAGCCAACCCCAGAAACATATATTCACCAAATGTTTTCCCAAAAACAAGCATGCCAGCCAAGAGGGCCCTTTGGCCCTCACCTTAAAATTGAAAAATTTGCCCTAGCGGGTTTGGCTCAATGGATAGAGCGTCGGCCTGCAGACTGAAGGGTCCTGGGTTCGATTCCAGCCAAGGGCATATGCCTGGGTTGCTGGCTCGATCCTCAGTAGGGGGCATGCAGGAGGCAGCCAATCAATGATTCTCTCTCATCATTGATGTTTCTATCTCTCTCTCTCCCTCTCCCTTCCTCTCTGAAATCAATAAAATATATTTAAAAATAAATAAATAAAATTGAAAGATTTTCTACCATCCAAGATGTCCCAACTTGTGAGATTTTCCTCTTCTGGAAAAGGTTGGGGTTTTACCAGAGGAAGGGCCTACAACTGGTCCTAGTAAGTAACCAAAAGTTTTTAGCAAATTAATGATCTCACAGCCCCAAAGCTGCCTAGACATTTTTAGGGCAAGGAGTGATGTTTTTCACACTGGTGTCTCTGACATCAAATTTTTCCTACAAATGGCAGCATGATTTCATCAACCAGAGGATGTCCATCCCTACATAGTTTGTTTAGACCCTGTCCTCACCTGTGGGAACCTGATGGTCTTCCATCTCAGCATCTGGTAAGGCCATATCCCTAAAGTGTCATTCCTGAGTATTTACATTGAGGAAGAGAACAGCGGTCCAGATATCTGGGAACTGGTCTAGTACTATTACCCTGGGTTGATGCCAGGATCTAGCGGGGTATTCATAGCTAGGCAGTGGTGTTCCATAAACAGAATATGAACATTAAGTGCCACTCTGTGATAATGATGGATTAAGTGAAGATGAGCACTCTGTAATCATTCTGAATAAAGACAAAAACATGCGAGTTGCTCAAACCACAAAAATGGTGATTTTTCTCTCCTGGTTGGACTATAAATAACTGCTGGGTTTTTAAAAACCAATCACAGCTTCAGCTTCACTGTTCCATAACCTGCTGGGTAAGATTTATTAAGATCGTTAATCATGAAGTTGTCCCCACTTACTGATAGCATCCAAAGCAGAGCAAAGCCCTGCTGCTTTGAATCCTCTCCAGAAATACTTCACACAACTCCTATAAGTCTTTTCTAATACTTTATTACAGTGATGCCTCACAGTTCTCTATGGTGTGGGTTCTAATAAATTTATAAGACAGGCATTACATTTCATGTGTCTTCCTGAGGGTCTTTGCCTGTAAGGCATTGATAAAAATGAAAGTTCATCAAAGTTCAGCCTTTATTGACTTTAGCTGGAATCCTGAACCCAGTAATAATGTGCATATGAGATCTGTATGCCTACCTGTTGAGGTACTAACTTGCCTATAGTTGAGTGGAAAGTTGATGTACAACAAACTGTAATATCCAATAAAGCTCTTTTGTGTTTTATTTTTTTCTATTTTGAAGGTCCTCTGGTACTTCTTTATCTGATCAGATTTGTATTATTCCTCATTGAATTTGTTTTCTGGCTTAATACCAGCTCACATGATTCCTCTACTTACCTAGTGTCCTGTGTGTTTATAAGAAGAATTTTTTTTTTTTTAAGAAACAGACTTGCATAAGCCTGATAAGAAAAATTAACTGAGCTACAGAGACTTGTGGGGCAACATCAAATGAACCTACGTAAGTATAGTCAGAAAGAAACAGAGAGATAAAAAGGAAAAAAAAGCATTTGAAGAAATCAGGCTGTAAACTTCCAAAATATTGCAAAACATAGTACATAGTATAGTTAGTACATAAACACCCAAGAAGTTCAACAAACTCCAAGTAAAATAAATACAAAAAGTAAACACTTAACACTTTGTAGTCAAACTTTTGAAAGCTCAAACAAGAAAAATCTTGAAAGCAGCAAGAAAAAAACACCCTCATTAAGTACAGGGGAGCAACAATGCCTTAATGGCTGACAGCTCATCAAATACGATGAAGGGCAAAAGGTAATAGAATGACATATTCCAAGTGCTGATAGAAACAAACAAAAAATTTAGGTACCAACAACTTCATCCAGAAAAACTACTCAAGAAATGAAGTCAAAATAAAGACATTCTCAGATAAACAATGATTGAAAATTCATTGCTTCCAGACATGCCTAATAAGAAATACAAAATAAATTTTTTTCAGGCTAGAAGCAAAAGATAGCAGATGGCAGTCAAAAGAAGAAATGAAGACCATCAGAAATAGTTGCTATGTGGATAGACAGACATATAGGTATATTTGTTGTTTCTTAATGTCTTTAAAATAATAATACACTTGACTATTGTGATTATAATACATATCAATGAAATTCAATGACACTAATAGCACAATGAGAATAAATGGAGCTACATTGGATCAATTTTTTTATATTTTAATAGAGCTAAAATAATATTAGTATGAAGTAGACTGTGATATGAGTTATATTTTAAATCCTAGAGCAGCGACTTAAAAATAGTAATAATAAGACCAGGCAGGAATTAAAATGTTAGATGAAAAATATTTGATACCAATGAAAGCAGTCAATAAATGTGAAGAATAAAAATTACAGGGTACATGTAGAAAGCAAATGAAAAATGACAAACATAAATACAATCATAGAAGATTAAATGTAAATTATCTAAATATCCCAATCACTCTCAGACTGGATGTGAAAGCATGATTGGACTATATGATGTTTACAAGAGGCACACCTTAAATTTAAAGATTCAGATATTGAAAATGAAAAACAAAAAGGTATGAAAATAATAACCATAAGAGAGATGGAATAGTTATATTGAATAGAAGGAGAAAAGGGGACATATGTAATACTTAAAGATTTAAAAAATATTATTACAAAGAGGACATCACAATGATAAATTTTAACACATTAGGAAGATATAACAAGTATAAAAGTATATGTATCAAATACATACCCTAGTAACACATGAAGCAAACACTGATAGAATTGAAAGCAGCAATAAAAAATTCAACACCCCATTCTGAATACTTTGTAAAACAACTGGGATATATGAAACACTCCATGACTGCAGAATACAAACCTTTTCAAGTTCATATGTAACATTCTCTGGGATACACCACAGGCTAAGTAAAAAAAAAAAAATAACACTAAATTTAAAACGGTATTTAAATTTAGTTAAGTGGTGTTTCTCTTAGGGACACTTTAGCATGATTACTTAATAAGCCCTTGTTATCCTATAGTTCTGAACTAAGAAGCAATAGCATTTGGTTGAAGGTAAAAGGAATGATTTGGTTGTGGCTTAGTGCTTAAAAATCAGTTTACCATATAAATATGTCAGGATAGTATTTTTGTTTAATAAAGACCAGGGTGAAATTCCCCATTATTTAAACTTAATAAATTTCCTATATTAGATTTACGAATTATGTAAGTTAACCACTATTTACATAACTGGTTTAAAATTTAAAATTATATATATAAACTTAAGTTTATGTATATGCATAATAAAATGAAATGATAACTGAAATGATGATGTATTTTTAAAGGTTTTAATTTTATTAAATTCTTACAATCATAAAGATTTGATGTATTAAGTAAATTATAAGATCCCAATTCTTATATTACTGTAAGATTTTAGACAAATGAGCCAATTAATAAATTTTGAAAGCCTGGAACATTTCTAAGTAAAAAACAGACACAAAACACAAATAAACATGATGGTATTCTGTTTTGAATTGCAATAGATTAACAACAAAATATGTAATTATTTTTGTATGACATCTATCTCACCCAAAGTGTACAAATAGAAATAAATATGTATGGTTTTTATGTGTGTATACATCTACTTCAGTGGTTAAAATTACGTGTTTAGAAAGAGAAAAATATTGAAACAATTCTAGTTTTTTTTGTTACCTAATTTTTTTGCGTGTGTCTGGAAAAATAGTTTATTTTGAATAAAGATGATTTTCATACAAATATTTAATTGTGTAAGATATAATAAATAGAAATATGTTTAAAGAAAAATACATGATTTTTTTTCTTAAGAAATTTCAAACCATTTATTCATAGTGCAAATTTAATATTATATATAAACTAGAGGCCCTGTGCATGCAGTTTGTGCATGGGGGTGGGTGTCCTTCAGCCCAGCCTGTACCATCTCCAATCTGGGACCCCTTGAGGGATCTCCAACTGCCCTCTCACAATCCAGGACTGCTGGCTCCCAACTGCTCACTGGCCTGCCTTCCTGATTGCCCCTAACCACATCTGCCTGCCAGCCTGATCACCCCCTAACCACTCCCCTGCCAGCCTGTTTGCCCCCAACTTCCCCTCCTCTCCCAGCCTGGTCACTCCTAACTGCCGTCCCCTGAAGGCCTGGTCACCCCAAAATGCCCGCCCTTGCAGGCCTGGTCCCCCCCAACTGCTCTCCCCTGCAGACCTGGGTCCCCTGCAACTGCCCTTCCCTGCAGGCCCGGTCACCCCCAACTTCCCTCCTCTGCCAGTCTGGTCACCCCTAACTGCCCTCCCCTGCAGGCTTGATCGCCCCAACTGCCCTCCCTTGCAGGCCTGGTCCCTTCCAACTGCCTTCCCCTGCAGGCCTGATCGCCCACAACTGCCTTCCCTTGCAGACCTGGTCCCTCCCAACTGCCCACCCCTGCTGGCCATCTTGTGGTGGCCACTTGTGTCCACATGGGGGCAGTCATCTTTGACCACATGATGGCAGCCATCTTGTGTATTGGAGTGACAGTCAATTTGCATATTATTCTTTTATTAGATCGGATTAGATAGGATAGAGGCCTGGTGCACAGGTGGGGGGGGCTGCTGGTTTGCCCTGAAGGGTGTACAGGATCAGGGTGGGGGTTTCCTTGGGGCGTGGGGCGGCCTGGGCGAGGGGCCTGTGGTGGTTTGCAGGCCGGCCACGCCCCACAGTGACCCAAGCGGAGGCCCTGGTATCTGGGATTTATTTACCTTCTATAATTGAAACTTTGTAACCTTGAGCAAAGCCAAGCCTCCTGCTTGCTCTGTGGCCACAGCCATTTTTGTTGGGATTTATTTATCTTCTATAATTGAAACTTTGTAGTCTTGAGTGGAAGCCTGGGCCCGCCAGGGTGTGCGGAAAGCTTGGCTTCCTCCATTGCCAGAGAAACCCAAGCCTCCTGCTCTCTCCGTGGCCACAGCCATCTTGGTTGGGTTAATTTGCATACTCGCTCCTGATTGGTTGGTGGGCGTGGCTTGTGGGTGTAGCGGAGGTACGGTCAATTTGCATATTACTCTTTTATTAGCTAGGATTGTTTAATATACTGATAAATTAATTATATTTTAAAGCTCTAGGCACAAGCTTAAATTATTACCTATTTATATATCTTTGAATGTTTTATACATATATATACTAGAGGCCCAGTGCACAAAATTTCATGCACTGCAGGGGTTCGGGGGGTCCCTCAGCCCGGCCTGTACCCTCTCGCATTCCAGGACCCCTCAGGGGATGTGCAACTGCTGGCTTAGGCATACTCCCAGGGATCCAGCCTAAGTCTGCTGTTGGACATCCCTCTTGCAGTCCGGGACCCCTCATTCCTTACCGCCCGTCTGCAGCAGAGGTGGGAGAAGCTCCCGCCATGGCCGCTGCACTTACCAGCCATGAGCCCGGCTTCTGGCTGAGCAACACTCCCCACTGTGGGAGCACACTGACAACCAGGGGCAGCTCCTGCTTTGAGCATCTGCCCTCTGGTGGTCAGTGTGCATCATAGCGACAGGTTGTTCTGCAATTCGGTCAATTTGCACATTAGGGTTTTATTATATAGAACTAGAAGCCCAGTGCACGAAATTCGTGCACGGAGGGGTGTTGTCCCTCAGCCCAGCCTGTACCCTCTCCAATCTGGGACTCCTGGAGGGATGTCTGACTGCCCGTTTAGGCCCGAACAGGATCAGGCCTAAACGGGCAGTCGAACATCCCTGTCACAATCCAGGACTGCTGGCTCCCAACTGCTTGCCTGCCTGCCTTCCTAATTGCCCCTAACCGCTTCTGCCTGCCAGCCTTATCACCCCCTAACCACTCTGCTGCCAGCCTGGTTGATGCTTAACTGCTCCCCTGCCAGCCTGTTTGCCCCCAACTTCCCTCCTCTGCCAGCCTGGTCACCCCTAACTGCCCTCTCCTGCAGGGTTGATCATCTCCAACTGCCCTCCCTTGCAAGCCTGGTCCCTCTCAACTGCCCTCCCTTGCAGGCCTGGTCCCTCACAACTGCCCTCCCTTGCAGGCCGGGTGCCTCCCAACTGCCCTCTCCTGCTGGCCATCTTGTGGTGGCCATCTTGTGTCCACATGTGGGCAGGATCTTTGACCACATGGGTGCAGCTATATTGTGTGTTGCAGTGATGATCAATCTGTATATTACTCTTTTATTAGATAGGATAGAGGCCTGGTGCACGGGTGGGGGCCAGCTGGTTTGCCCTGAAGGGTGTCACAGATAAGGGTGGGGGTTCTCTTGGGGTGTGGGGCGGCCTGAGCGAGGGGCCTGTGGTGGTTTGCAGGCCGGCCACGCCCCCTGGCAACCCAAGGGGAGGCCCTTGTATCTGGAATTTATTTTCCTTCTACAATTGAAACTTTGTTGCCTTAAGCGGGTGGGCCCGGCCAGGGTGTGCAGAAAGCTTTGCTTCCCCTGTTGCCACCGGCAACCCTGGCCTGCTCTCTCAAGCTCCATTCTGCTGCCATTTGTTTGAATTTGTTTACCTTCTATAATTGAAACTTTGTAGCTTGAGCAGAGGCTTAGGCCTGCAACGGCTATGGAAAGCTTGGCTTGCTCTGTTACCTGGGAAACCTTGCTCTCTGTGGCTGTAGCCATTTTGGATTGGGGTTAATTTGCATACTTGCCCTGATTGGCTGGTGGGTGTGGCTTGGCTGGTGTGGCTTATGTAGCGGAGTGATGGTTAATTTGCATATTACCATTTTATTAGAGAGGATGTGAAAGAATAAATGCTATATCCAAATTACTACATAAATAAAATAAAAATTGGAATAAATGACAACTATTTTATGCTTAGATTGTGGAGTTTTCTTTGAAACACTTATTCTATTAAACCACAGTACATTTTTACACTTTAATCAGTTTTTTATAAATTCCTTGTTTTTTCTTAATTTATTTTTAAGTATAATTATTATTTTTATTGTGTTTTTACAATGTTTAATATTATTTCTGGTTTTAGGTGGTTATGATATATAACATGTCTTCTGTAGTTATCAGTCTTTATTTTGTCTTTCCAAAATTCAGAATAATAATTTTGTTCTTTTACCCTACAAGATAAAAGAACATAGGAATAATTAAGTTTGTTAAAATTTGGTGTTTTTTTTTAATTAATTCAAAACTATAATGAGAGTTTCTGTCCTCCAACCTTGATATTTATTTTTTATTTTATTTCTTTAAAAAAAATCTTTATTGTTGAAAGTACTACATGTTCCCCTTTTCCCCCCACATTGACCCCTTCTAGCCTGCCCGTGCCACCGCATCAGGCCTTCACCACACTATTGTCTATGTCCACGGGTTATGCATATATACATTCAAGTTCTTTGCTTGATCTCTTCCCACCCACCCCAGCCTTCCCTCTGAGGTTTGACAGTGTGTTCCATGCTTCTATGTCTCTCGATCTATTTTGCTCATCAGTTTATTTTGTTCATTAGATTCCACATATGAGTGAGATCATGTGATACTTGTCTTTCTCTGACTGGCTTATTTCACTTAGCATAATACTCTCCAGGTCCCTTCATGCTGTCTCAAAGGGTAAGAAATGCTTCTTTTTTACAGATGCATAGTATTCCATGGTGTAAATGTACCACAGCTTTTTTATCCATTCATCAACTGATAGGCACCTGGGCTGTTTCCAGATCTTATCTATTGTAAAATGTGCTGCTATGAACATAGGAGTGGATATATTCTTTTTAATTGGTGTTTTGGATTTCTTAGTTTATATTCCTAAAAGTGGGATCACTGGGTCAAACAGCAGTTCCATTTTTAAAAGTAAACAAAAAATTGCCGAAGCCGGTTTGGCTCAGTGGATAGAGCATCAGCCTGCGGACTGAAAGGTCCCAGGTTCAATTCTGGTCAAGGGCACGTATGTTGGTTGCGGGCACATCCCCAGTAGGGGGCGTGCAGGAGGCAGCTGATCGATGATTCTCTCTCATCGATGTTTCTAACTCTCTATCTCTCTCCCTTCCTCTCTGTAAAAAAAAAAAAAAAGTAAACAAAAAATAAAACCACAAAACCTAATAAACCCAAAAGAGAGTCTATCTTCTAGGTTAATTCTAGAGAAGTACATTGTATTAATAGAAATACATATTTTTAAATATGTTATTATTGATTTTAGAGTGAGAAAAGGAGAGGGAGAGAAACATCAATGATGAGAGAGAATCATCAATCAGTTCTAAGCATTAGTAGACTAAAATCAGACCTCATATTTGCTTTATCAGTATTGCAAAAACAAAGGACCATTTCCATGAGAAAACAGTTGAAGAGGATATATATTTACTGCTCTGAATACAACCCAATTATGGCAAGCCTTGGAGTCAGGTATCCACAGGCAAGCCAAGCCATGCTGTGATTTGACTGCTACATCACCCACCCCTGGATCTTTGCACTGGAGAATGTAACATACAAACCCATCAGAGACTTCTTGGTGATGAATTATTCAGATGCCTACCAGTGGCGCCTGGCTCTGAAGCTTTTGCTCCAGGCACCAAGAGGAAATGAAGCAAAAGCCTACCCTCATGTCCTGGATGCAGTTCAAGTGAGCATTTCACATAACCATCAGTAGTAACTTCTTTGGTTCTAAAATAATTTTCAGTACTCAAGTAGATAAAATATATAAAACCATTAATTTTTAAAACAAAAAAGTCCTTAAAACATATATTAAACTTCATTGCTATATTTGAAATAAGTTGCAATATAAAAGTAACCATGGAAATTTTTAAAAATGCACACTTTTTACTAGAATGTGTCAATGCTTAGTTGATGAAAAAGCACAACTTTAGGATTTCCAGAAATAACAAAATCCCATACTGACAGTCCAAATTCTATGGGCCAATTCTTACAACTTTTTTAATTAATTCAAAACTATAATGACAGTTTCTGTCCTCCAAAAAGTTTCCATAGAAAATTTTTTTAGGAGAAACACATTTCATCTTTTTTTTTTTTTTGGATAGGTACAGAAGTTTTAATGCGACAAAATTCTAGACAAGACAGTTATGGATTTAATCAACCCAATTACCAAAACACAACAGAAAATTGCCAAGAAGCACAGTCGTCAAAGAACCACAAGCAGCAATTGGCCATTACTGTGCTACCAAGAGCATGCCACCAATCTAGAGCCAGCCTTTGGCTGAAGAGGGCCACTGCCCCTGCACCACAGTGCTTGGACAGCAGAAGGGAAGTCTTAGCCACTCACCCTCACAGGCTGCCCATGAGGTGTGACCAGGTGTTGGCTACTGCACATATAGCCATTTTCTCAGGAGGGTGCTTCAGGCGGAGGCAGACTCCAGCTCTTTAAGAACTCACATGTCCGTCTTTATAGTTTGGTCTTTTAAGTTAACATAATCTTGATCCAATGGTAGAAGAACGGTTTTTTTTTATTTCTTTTTTTCTCCCCGAGATGTTAAAGGCAATGGAACATGTTGACTTCCTGTATCTGCTAGAAGCCCCTTCTATTTTGAAGGCCCGGTGAACACATGCCCCATGGGATGCTTCTCAAGGACGTGATACCAAAGGACCACCTGAACAACACCTGTCTGGAAGCCATGGCTCCCAGCTTTCTCCTTCAGATGTCTTCATCCATTGCTGTATTGCTCTAAATTTTACCACCTGCCTTTCTACCGCTGAAAAAAGAGAACCTAATAATTAACATCATTTTGGGAACTGTCTACGACCAGTATGGACCTTCTAAATGGGATAACTCTGGCTTTATATGGTTCATACTTAAAAAGAAAAACTAACAATTATGAATCTGGGTATGCTATCAGAAACTTGAATCTAAGCTTCATTCAGAAATTAAATATTTCCAGATGGCTTAATTAATTGCCCTCACCCAGACCTGTCAGCTGACAAAAATAAATTTTATTCTGATGTAGGTATGATTTTTAGGTTATTTCATGACTTTAAAATAATTTAGGAATAAAAAGGTGTCCTGACCACTACAAGATGGTGAATTGGAGAAATGGAGATGTTTTTCTGTTATCTAAATTTTTAAGAAGGCATAATGAAAGTAGAGTTTTGTAAAAAGGCTTCGTATTATCCACAAGAGCATGAGGGTATTACTGAGGATATATTTTTTTTCATGTCCCACCTGCTGATAACACAACAAGACTGTAAAGATGGGGCATGGTGATGGTTGAGGTTTTTAGTTCTGGAAAGCTATGGCAATAATGAGAGGGGGAAACTATTTCTTGGTTTTGCATTCCTGACTTGAGGAATCCTATCTCATCTTTGTGGGAACACATATTTCACTGGTATTATTACTAAGAACTCTGTAAATGTTGCCGTTTATTCAAACTTTATTTTATCATCCATAAACCTCAGGGAAAATAACTAATGGAATCCTAAAACGCTAATGATCAAAGCTCTCAAAAATCTTTAAATCTCTAAAGACTTATTTCCATTAGCCTTGATGTTAGTAAGATCGATTCCTTCAGACATTATGTCCTCTTTAATAACAGGGTGCCTCAAAATTTTGAGAATGACTTCCAGTTCTGGATTCTACTTTATTAGAAGCTGAGATGAGTATTCACTGCAAGGAACTCATACAATCTGTCCCAAGTAGATCCTGGGAAAGGCTCTGGGGTGTTTATCTAAGGCGTCCCTTTTGATAAACTTTAACCGCGCAGGAGTTGGGACTCTACGCAAGCAGGACCAAGGGCAGGCTTAGGACCAAAAAGACCAGAGGCTTCAATTTAAATTTTAAGCATATGCAAAATAATTCAATTAACTGCCAGAGGAATTACATCACTTGAAACATATGCAGTTGCAACACACAGCGCTTTATTACTCACACAAGTTCCTGATGCTGCTGGTACAGGCTTAATTGGGGATCCCGGTGTTGCTGTCCTCTGGGGTCCGGCATCTGGGCTGGGCTGGTCCAGATGCAGGGGGCCTGTGTTCCTCACCCGAGAGCTCGGTCGCATCTAGCTTCTGTCGTCTGGCAGGAAGAGGAGCGTGGAGCTGTGTCGCTCGCCGGACTGACAAAAGGAGGTGCCTTTGTGGCCGTCTCGACAGGTGAGCATTGTTAGCTGGCCAGGATGTATTTTTAAAGCCTGTTCAGCACCCGCAGCAGTTCACGTGGCTATCAATGAATGACGTCAATGCACACATGTTAATCTCAAACAGGGCGAGGGGCTACATGTGGTGATCTAGGGAGAGTACATCACTCACACAAATGGTTATCTTGACAAGTCATTCTGAGCCAGTAATTGAAGTTCAAATCCTTATCTCTGGAGTACACACGCTTCAGGGCAGTGGGGAATGTGTCCTTAATATCACACTTTAAGTTTCAAGAAAAGTTAACTCAAATATTTTAAAACCTTCCTAACGTTTTTAGACATTCTTTAAGCATTGTAAAACATTTCTATATTTTACTACAACACAATCCCTCTGGCTTTATCACCAACAGGTACAATTTCCAAAACAGCTACCAAAGCAGCCACTGCATGATCTGAGACCCAGAGATTTGTTCCTCTGCAAAAGGCATCCGATAAAAATTACCCTTGACCTCCAATGGGAAAATACTCGATCGAGTATTGTTACTGAGGGACACAGTGAAACACCAAGGTGTTGGTCCTTATGATACAGGAAATTTGGACTGGAAACGTGTGGTGTTCCCCTGGGCAAGATGGTTCCCGGGCTTTTGTCCAGTGGAGTCGAAGAATGAAACGATAGACGAAAGCTAGAAATTTATTGAGAAATAAGCACAGACTGCCACGTGGGGAGGGGAAAAGAGTCCCACTGAGTTCCTTTTTCCTATGGTTTATAAAGGCTGCAGATCTTTGTGCCTTGATATCCCCTCTGATTGGTCACTATCCCCTTCTGATTTGGTCACTATAGCAATTCCATAGCTCAAAGGTCAAACCTCACATAGGACATGGAGGCTCTCCTCCCCTCCTCCCTCATTGTTGCCCTGTTTCCTCTGGGCTTTTGTCTTCTCTCTTTGAATGAGGGGCTTCCTTCCCTTTATTCTGTAAGTGTACACCCTTCTGCAGCTCCCAGTCCCCTTATTCTATGGAAATGTGCCTTCTGCTGTTTCCAGCTCCCTTATTCTATGGAAATGTAACCATTTGCAGCTCGGTAGCCCTGTGCTTTTTCCATGGATCCCTTAATTTTTAAAAAATTTCCTAAACCTGCCTATCTCACCCTCAAAACTCCTACTTTATCCCCAAAACTCCTTTCACTTAGGCTTATATTTCCCAACTTAAAAGACAACTCACTTCCTCCTGTCTACTGGATGTCCACTCCATCAGGAGGCCTGAAATGGAAGGTTTTTAGGAATTCTACAGATGTTCTTGAGTGCAGATGTGGAGAGCTTTCACTCAAGATGTCAGCCAGCTTGACTTTACTTCCTGTGCTTTTGCTAAAAAAGTGAAACAATCAGTGAAACTGGAAAACTTCCAAAATATGATGGCAGTGATACCATCAGGAAAAAAAATCAAGCTGGCTTGATATTTAATTTTAGAGCAGTATCAGCCAACGTTCTCTACGTTAAATTTGAAATTATAGCAGTTTAAGAACAGGTTTCTGCATTGTTGTATCAGCATTTATAGGTGGATTATTTGGGGAAACACATTTTGCATATTTTTATAGTTATTATAGTATATTTTTTGAAACATCACATACTTTATAATATTTTTAGATGTGTTAAGCCAGATTTAACTACAATCTTCCTTGAAACTAGGCGGAAATTTTTCCAACAAGCTAAAATTCAGCAAGGTGTAGTGCAAAACACTTATAATTAGAGCAAGAAGGACCTTAAATGAATTGCATAACTTCTTGACCTGAGCTAAGTAATTCTAACCCTTAATTATTTGATGTTAGGTCAAATTTCACAGATTAAGGGCAAAGTCCTCTACAAGCCTGCCCTCACTTCAGACACCAGTCCAAGCTCAGAGAATCCCAGGCAATTCACACTTTTTTTTTTTTCTTTATTGATTAAGGTATTACAAATGTGTCCTTATCTCCCCATTGTCCCCCACCCCCAACTCATGCTTTCACCCCCATGGTGTCTGTGTCCATTGGTTAGGCTTATATGCATGCGTACAGTCCTTTGGTTGATCTCTCCCCCTTAACCCCACCCTCCCCTACCTTCCCTCTGAGGTTTGAGCATCTGATCGATGCTTCTCAGTCTCTAGATCTGTTTTTGTTCATTGGTTTATGTTGTTCATTATATTCCACAAATGAGTGAGATCATGTGATATTTGTCTTTCTCTGACTGACTTATTTCACTTAGCATAATGCTCTCCAGCTCCACCCATGGCTGTTGCAAACGGTAGGAGTTCCTTCCTTTTTACAGCAGCATAGTATTCCATAGTGTAGATGTCCCAACATTTTTTAATCCATTCATCTGCTGATGGGCACTTAGGCTGATTACAAATCTTAGCTATTGTAAATTGTGCTGCTATGAACATAGGGGTGCATATGTCCTTTCTGATTGGTGTTTCTAGTTTCATGGGATATATTCCTAGAAGTGGGATCACTAGGTCAAATGGAAGTTCCATTTTTAGTTTTTTGAGGAAACTCCATACTGTTCTCCACAGTGGTTGCACCAGTCTGCATTCCCACCAGCAGTGCACCAGGGTTCCTTTTTCTCCACATCCTTGCCAGCATTTGACATTTGTTGATTTGTTGATGATAGCCATTCTGACATGTGTGAGATGGTACCTCATTGTTGTTTTGATTTGCATCCCTAGGATGATTAGTGACTTTGAGTATGTTTTCATATGTCTCTTGGCCTTCCTTATGTCTTCTTTCAAAAAGTATCTATTTAGGTCCATTGCCCATTTTTTTATTAGGTTGTTTGTCTTCCTTTTGTTAAGTTGTATGAGTTTCCTGTAAATGTTGGAGATTAAATCCTTATTGGAGATATTGTTGGCAAATATGTTCTCCCATGCAGTGGGTTTTCTTGTTTTGTTGATGGTTTCTTTTGCTGTGCAGAAGTTTTTTATTTTGATGTAGTCCCATTTGTTTATTTTCTTTTTAGTTTCCATTGCCCTAGGAGCAGTATCAGTGAAGAAATTGCTTTGGCATATGTCTGAGATTTTGTTGCCTGTGGATGTCTCTAATATTTTCATGGTTTCCCTTCTTACGTTTAAGTCCTTTATCCATTTTGAGTTCATTTTTGTGTATGGTGTAAGTGGTGGTCTAGTTTCATTTTTTTTTTTTTGCATGTGTCTAACCAAATTCAGGGGTTCTCCTGTCTCGAAAGATTCTATAATTTGCTACAACACCTCACAGAACTCAGGAAAGGGCTATGCTTGTAATTCATAACAGTTTTATTATAAAAGAAACAAATGAGGAGCAGCCAAATGAAGAGTTGCACAAGGTGATGTCTGAGAAGGTTCCAAATGTAAAACTTCCATGTTCTCAAGACACATCACCCTCCTGGCACATTGATGTATGATCACTAACTAGAGAAGTTCTTGAGATTCAGATTACTAGATTTTTTAAATAGGATTTTCATTATGTAGGCATGATTGATTGAATCATTGGCTTCATGACTGAACCCAGTCCAGCTCCCCTTCCCTCCCATGAACTTGGGATGATATTATCTGACCCTTTAATAACACACTTGGTCTTTCCAGCATGGCCAGCCCCCTTCCTGAAAATATAGGATCCACATGAGTCGCCTCATTAACATAAACACAGGTGTGGCCCAAGGGGTTCCCACCATGGGAAAACAAAAACATTTCTATCATTCAGGAAATCTCAAAGGTTTAGGAGCTTTCTCCCAGAAACCAGGGGCAAAGAGCAGCCAATTCTTTATCATATAACTGGGGCCCTTTGTCCATAAGCGTTGCTGTGAAGATTCTATGAGATGAGGAATTGAAGAACACAGGACACATTTTCATGATTCTAGATCCATCTTGAGAAATGAAAAGACAAAGCATGTTCCCCTTGTTGCCTCTGCCTTTTGATACTCAATAGTCTTTCCTTAAACTTGTTTTCTTTTTTCTGGACCTCTCCCACTCCTTACATATACCTTAAAAAGAAGATAAGCTTTATATGGCTCCTCCTGGCATTGGTCACTTGGTTAACACATTTATGCATAACATACCTGCTATCTTTATTTCTTGCTAAGTTATTTTAAAAGACATTTGTCTTCTGAGGGAAAAGTTCAAGTACTACTAATTAGAATATTAGATACAAGTTGTTGGGTGTTCTTAGAATCATAAGTTGTAGCTGTAAGTTTTGAGTAAACTTAAGAGGCTTCAGACATAAATTCCTTAATGGAGTAATCTGGCTTGATCAAGAATCAGATGAAGAGAAGTATCTTTTAAAATGACAAATGTTTTTGGTTTGTTTGTATGTTTGAAATCATGGCAGATTCTATCTACCTTCAAGGGCTTTATTCAAGAATAAAGACTGAGCCCTAACCAGTTTGGCTCAGCGGATAGAGTGTCAGCCTATAGACTCAAGGGTCCCAGGTTCGATTCTGGTCAAGGGCATGTACCTTGGTTGCAGGCACATCCCCAATTGGGGGTGTGCAGGAGGCAGCTGATAAATGTTTCTCTCTCATCAATGTTTCTAACTCTCTATCCCTCTCCCTTCCTCTCTGTAAAAAAATCAATAAAATATATTTTTTTTAAAAAGAAAAAGACTGGCTTATACTAGATATATTGAAAACTCTTTCAGTAACTAGCAGGTACCATGAGACATGTTTACTTTGCTTCAGCAAAGAGGGAGGCACGAGGCATTTTTCCCATCCCTTAGTCTAAGTGGTTTTGCATGCGACAGTGACACCAAACCTGGGCTTCTCTTTGAAACTGAAATGCCAGGACAAATGATGAATTTCTCTCAGAATTTTTCATTGGATAATCCAGGGTGGTATTTTAAGAACTCGTGTTGTTTTAAAATGGATGGGACTGAAAGACAAAGGAAGGGAGATATTTTGGTTACTGTTGGTGTTGTGTGCTGGAGTTGCAAGATCAGAGGAGGTGGTTGATAACCAGTAAAATTCTTAAATTTCATGGGGAATTAGAATTTTCAGAGTTCTATAATTCTCCTGGAAAACTCCCTTTGAGAATTGTGGAGGTGATAGTACCTTCAAGTTTTTCTGTGGAGAATGAAGTTTTCCATAAAAACATAGGATGTGTAACTAAAATATAATTTACTAGAGGCCCAGTGCATGAAATTCATGCACGGGGGGTGGTGTCCCTCAGCCCAGCCTGCACCCTCTCCAATCTGGGACCCCTCGAGGGATGTCCAACTGCCTGTTTAGGCCCGATCCCAGTGGGAGACATCCTTCTCACAATCCAGGACTCCTGGCTCCCAGCTGCTCACCTGCCTGCCTTCCTGATTGCCCCTAACCACTTCTGCCTGTCAGCCTGATCACCCCCTAACCACTCCCCTGCCAGCCTGATTGATGCCTACCTGCTCCCCTGTCAGCCTGTTTGGCCCTAACTGCCCTTCCCTGAAGGCCTGGTCCCCCACAACTGCTCTCCTCTGCTGGCTTGGTCACCCCTAACTGCTCTCCCCTGCAGCCTTGATCGCCTCCAACTATCCTCCCTTGCAGGCCTGGTCCCTCCCAACTGCCCTCCCCTGCTGGTCTGATCACCCACAACTGCCCTCCCTTGCAAGCCTGGTCCCTCCCAACTGCCCTCCCCTGCTGGCCATCTTGTGGTGGCCATCTTGTGTCCACATGGGGGCAGGGTCTTTGACCACATGGGGGCAGCCATCTTGTGTGTTGGAGTGATGGTCAATCTGCATATTACTCTTTTATTAGATAGGATAGAGGCCTGGTGCACTATCTTGGGGCATGGGGCGGCCTGGGAGAGGGGCCTGTGATGGTTTGCAGGCCGGCCACGCCCCCTGGTGACCCAAGCAGAGGCCCTGGTATCTGGGGTTTATTTATCTTCTACAATTTGTAGCCTGGAGCGGAGCCAAGCCTTCTGCTTGCTCCGTGGCTGCAGCCATTTTTGTTGGGATTTATGTATCTTCTATAATTGAAATTTTGTAGCTTTAAGCAGATGCCTGGGCTGGCTAGGGAAACCCAAGCCTCCCTCCTGCTCTCTGTGGCCATAGCCATCTTGGTTGGGTTTATTTGCATATTCGCTCCTGATTGGCTTGTAGGCGCGGCTTGTGGGCGTGGCTTGTGGGTGTAGCTGAGTGATGTTAGTTAATTTGCATTGTACTCTTTTATTAGATAGGATTTTGTTGTTAGAGTCTTTCTTAACTTTTTATGGCCTGTATTTGTTTTTTAGTAAAACAAGGGTATCCTTTTATCCAGTTAAACATGTTTTCTTAGCTCCCTTTCAAAGGTGCCCACATTTCTGCAACCTGTGCAACAACAGAAGGCCCATCGATGAGGAAGGAATCTGTAATAGCTGTGGTGAGAAGTCCTCTTCCCACACTGTGGAATTTTCAATTGGTACCACTTGAAAGTCCATGTGGGCTTAAAGAGTTAATATTAATGAACGAGTAAGAACTGTCATCTCTCAAGGTCTAGTGACCTGTAAAAATTTTTTTTTTGGTATTATTTGTACTAAGGACTTCTAATCTTCTTGTTTTCATAGTTTTGGTGTGTTGTCTGATTGATCAAGCATACATAATACATGTATTTCCCTCTTAGAGGAGACAAAAGAAAATGAATGAATGCTGTGAAAATTTGATAATTTTAGGTTTAAAAAGAGTGTTATTGATTTGCTTTGTATTATATGAATTATTCATAACAGAAAAGGAGAAAGCAGGGGCTTAGGGACACAACATTTATTGAAGACTCATAACGTTAAAAGTACAGAAGAATTAGGAGTTAGAGATAAAGGAATTTTCCTTCAGGTATCCCCCTTCAGTCTTTGGCAGCCAAATGAGCACTGGGTAGAGAAGAATTGGCATGTGTACGGCTTTATTGCTCAGATGGATGTGTGCAAGACTATCAATTAGGCTTAATGTTTTAGTTAGGTTGCTTTTACTCAGTTTTCATCTCCTAACTTCTTTGAATGCCTTTCCTCAGTCCTAAAATATACTTTCCTTTACTCTGATTTTTTAAAAAATCTCTCTTTGTCTCCCAGTCTCTCTCTTTTTCTCTTTCTCAGTCTTTTTTGTTGTTGTTGTTGTTAATCCTCACCTGAGGATATTTTTTCCATTGCTTCTCAGAGAGAGTGAAAGGGAGGGAGGAAGAGAGAGGGAGAGAAAGAGAGAGAGGGAGAGAGAGAGAGAGAGAGAGAGAGAGAGAGAGAGAGAGACAGAGATCAATGTGAGAGACATATTGATTGGTTACCTCCTGCACATGCCCCACTCAATTTGGGGTGGGGTTTGAACATGAGATCCTTTGGAACATGGGCTGATGCTCTAACCATTTAGAAACACTGGCCAGGGCTCAATCTTTCTTGATCTACATTCTAAGCAGTCAATGAATATACTTCAGATTACCAGTTTTTATATACATATTTGAAGACAAATTTTAAATCTGACAGTACCATGTTATGATGAGAATATGGAACAATGGGAATTGCATATACATCTGAAAGGGATATAAACTTTTACAATTTGATGAATTTTATACGGCAGAAAATTTGCATTCTATAATTCATTAATCACCCTCTAATGTTTTTCTTTTTGGTAAAATGGAGTTAATAATGTACCTACTTCACAGAATTCATAGGATTAAATAAGTTACTAGCCATATAACAAATAGACTAATAAAAGTTAGCTTTTAGTAGTAGTAGTAGTAGTAGTAGTAGTAGTAGTAGTTGTTATAGTAATTGTAATAGTATCTTTACTATCATTGTTAACAATGCCCCTTAGAAAACTTGCCCATATGTCCAAGTGCCAGGATTCTTGTTCTGGCATTAAGAAGGGTTCAGCAATATGGAGAAAGGATCTGTGTGTAACTGAAGTAAGAGTCCAGAGATGAATGATAATGTTGAAAGGCATTGGGGGTCAGAAGAGCTTTAGATAAAGGAGCTAAGTTCTCCTTGTCTCAGGACCCCTTGCTTTTTATTAACACAAACTAGAGGCCCAGTGCATGATTGAATCATGCACGTGTAGGGTCCCCTACATGCTTTTGCTTTTGATCACGGGGAGCTGGGTGCCTGTCTGCTGGTACACCAGGCCTTTCAGAAGCCTCCAGCACGGTGGAGGCTTTTGAAAGGCCTGGTGCCTGAGCGGACAGGCACCCAGCTCCCATGCTTTTGCTTTCGATGCAGTGGGGAGGGGAGGCGGGGAGGATCTGGAGCTGGGTGCCTGTCTGTTGGTGCACCAGGCCTTTCAGAAGCCTCCGGCGTGGCCGAGGCTTCTAAAAGGCCTGCTGCCTGAGTGGATAGGCATCCAGCTCCCCCACTTTTGATGCCATGCTTTTGCTTTTGATCGCAGGGAGCTGGGTGCCTGTCTGCTGGTGCACCAGGCCTTTCAGAAGCCTCAGGCGCGGCGGAGGCTTCTGAAAGGCCTGCTGCCTGAGTGGACAGGCACCCAGCTCCTCCACTTTTGATGGTCCGTGGCCACTGAGGGGGGCTACCCTGCTGTTGAGAGGCGCAGGGGCCGGGACTCCCGCCCCCTGCGCCTCTCAACGGCCGCTGAGGGGGGCTGCCGCGAACACCTGGCTACCCTGCCATTGAGAGGCGCAGCTGGGTGTCCACGCAGGCCCCCTCAGCAACCGCAGATCTGGCCTCGATCTGGCCGTTGAGAGGCGCAGGGGGCCGGACTCCCGCCCCCTGCACCTCTTAACAGCAGCGTAGCCCCCCTCAGTGGCAGCGGATCCGTGCCTCTCAATGGCCGGATAGGCCACCCCGAGTCCCGCCCCCAGCCTCCCGCTGCCCAATCGTGGGCGTAGCGGAGTGATGGTAATTTACATGTTACTCTATTATTAGATAGGATTGTCCTAAAGCAAGGTGGAGATATACACTTCAAAGGTAGAGTTTCATACAGAAGCATTGCAGGATTGGGGAATAGCCTACGGCTGTTCAGGTATTTGGCCAGTAGGAGGCAATAACATGTAGATTAAGATGCCCTGAGCTGTATGGCAGGAAACAATCATCTATTCAAATCTTTTTCAGGTTTGGGGAAATGCCTTTAGCCATTCCAACAGGCAATAACATATGTGACTCAGCCCTTTTGAGTCCCCCAGTTCCATCAACCTTTTGATGAAACTCTTGCAATTATGACATGCTGGAACTGGCTTCTGGCACCCAAGGAGACCTATAATAGCAAAATTTTTGGAAACAACTTATAAAAAAAATAATGGATAAATAAAATGTATATTCATATAATGGCATACTATATAGTCAGTACATGTAGCAACAGGGATAATTCTCAAAAATATATCATTGATTTAAAAAAAAAAACTTTCATAAAAACAAAGTCTGATACCAGTTACACTTAGGCTAAAATATGCAAGCAATATTATTTCTACTTCAAAACTAAGAATTAAAAATATTTTAAAATTTTAAAGAAGATATGGAAATAATAGTTTCCACATTTATGACTGCTGATCCCTCTGAAGGGTCTGTAATCAGAGATGGGGATGCCAATAGGATGGTTGTTTTATTTCTTACACTGAATGTTCACTATAGCATTTCTTATGTCTTTCACTGTATTTAAAATATTGCTCCAAAAAAATTAGCAAAAAGTAACAGGAAAGACTGGTTATCGTATTAGTGAATCAAGTGTTTATGTATTTTCTGTGAATAATAGTTATTTCCTAACTTAGTAAGAACATGTAAAGTGAATGTCAGAAATGTTCATACAAAGAAGTTTGAACAGAGCTTGAGTTTCTGTTAAGATTGGAAGGAAACCACATGCTGCAGAAATTCATGCATCCAACATCCACCAGTGAACAAACATGGCTTTACAGAAGACTGGGCAGTTGACCTAAGAACCAGGAAGTGATTAACTTTTCAAATAAAAGTGATCTAAATTGCCTTGTCTTGAGTACAAATGTTACTCTAATAGAAGTAACCTGAATAATCTGTATCCTGAATTTTACAGACCTTTTACTTCTTCTATGACCCTACGGTAGGTTTTGTTCATTTATGTGTAAATTATTTTTACACTGTTGTATGGATGCCCTTTATCATACCCATGTAGTACTTTCATGTTTACATTCTAGAGGGTGGTATTCTGTCTGAAGCACATATCAGAGTCCATTTGTTTATTCAACAAGTATTTTTGATAGTTTATGTGCCCAACATTGTTAGACACTGACTCAGCTCTTTTAAATTGGGTGTTTGATGAAGGCATTTAAATCTCTTAACATTAATTACCCAAATGAGAGATGCTATCTAGGTGGCCCAGAAAGATGGAGATGCTCTGGGGGACTGCTTGCCGATGCTTGATGTACTCCATCCTCACCAGATCCTTACTGAACCCAAAACTGGTGTCTGACATGTTTCTAAAAGATCTCCCAAAGCCTTCTACATTATGCTAGGGTTACCCATAACTATTATTGAAAATATAAAACTTTTTATTTTTAGTAAGAAAAAGTGAGAAACATATCAGAGATCAACTTATTTTTGCACTTAGCATCAGATAGACAGCTGATTTAAAAGCAATTTTAGCTCAAGCTGGATTGACTCAGTGGCTAGAGCATCAGCCTGTGGACTGAAAGGTCCCAGGTACAATTCCAGTCAAGTGTAAATACTGGTTACAGGCTTGATCCCCAGCCCTTGTTGGGATGCCTGTGGGAGGCAACCAATGGATGTGTCTCTCTCACATTGATATTTCTCTCTGTCTCTTCCCCTTCCAGTCTCTCTAAAAATCAATGGAAAAATACCCTTCAGTGAGGATTAACAACAACAACAACAACAAAAACAAGCAATTTTAAAGTCTTAAAAGCATGGCTTAATTATTCTAACTCATAGTTCAGAGGAGTAGGGGCCATGCTGCAGAAGTCTTTCCAATGACTAAACAGCTCTGTCAGCACCAAGGTGCTGTCACATGGTTTCTGAGCTGGAAGTTTGCCCTCGGGAGATCTCTGCAGTAACAGGGATTTCTGCAGACAACAGTGCAGGGCGATTTGTTTGTTCCAATCAGCTTACTCACAGCTTCTACCCTTGGCACAGCATCAGTGCCTTTCATTTACCCACAGAGCTTATAATAATGATAATTAATACAGTCTTATTACATTTATTACTACAGATGAGATTAAATCAAGTATTGCCATGTGCCAAGCTCTGTATTAAGCACTCCAAGTTTTTCTAGTTCCGCCAGCCCAAGACAAGCCTTTAGTCCCACCAGGTCAGATCACTGAGTCCTTGCAATGAGGAAGGACACACCCCAGAGGAAGTGTGGTGCATCTTACCAAAGAAATAAAGCCATGCACTTATCCTAGGGTTTTGGGAAAGGGTGGAGTTGAGGTGAAATGTAACTGAAGCATCGTTTTGATGGACTCAAAGCAGAGCATGGCTGTGTGTAAGGGAGCGGCATTATGTCTGGACACAAAGGGAACTCAGGGTCATTTTCCTTTGAAACAGTAAAGTTAAGGTAGATGTGAAATAGCATGGCCAGCAGCCTGTTTTTTAAAGGTCCACACAGGTGTTGTAAGTCCAGGCTACTTTAAAAAAATATATTTTGATTGATTTTAGAGAGAAGAAGGAAGAGGGAGAGAGAAGGAGAGAATCATCCATTGGTTGCCTCCTGTACATGCCAACCAGCCACGTGGGTATATGCCCTGACCAGGAATCCAACCTGCATGGGACGACGAGCAGCCAATGGAGCCACACCAGCCAGGACAGTGCTGGCTATTTTCTGTGTTAACGTGACTTAGAGTCTCCAGGTAAGAGTAGGATGCCTTTGTGGGAAGCCTCTAGGAGCAGAAACGTGCCTGGCTGACAGCCAGGAAAGAAACAGAACTTTAATCCTCTAATTGCAAGGAACCGAGTTCAGCCAGCAGCCTGAAGGAGCTTGGACACACTCTTCCCCAGAGCCTCCAGGAGGAGCACCGAGGTGCCACCACTCAGGGGTTTTTAAAGGCCGTCCCTTTGGAGTGTCCAACCTCCTCAGCTTTGAATGAGGAGTGTCCCCTTTCTGCTTGTGGGTGATTTTCTCTGTACCTGGGTCAGCCTATGGTGTTGCTCTCTCTCAAATGCTGGGAATGTTTGGTTGACATTATGTTGTGTGTGGCCTGTGTATAACCGACGAGTACCAGGCCTGCCTACACTTGCCGATTGCAGGATTCATTTAGTTCCTGTCCCACAGCTGAAGACTCAGGGCTCTCCCTGTTTCCCCTGCACAGGCACACACCAACCAAAGGCCTTTCGTTGGCTTCCTTCTGCTGGTTCTGTGGACAAGCTCTTTGGAGCCTCAGAGAACCACCCTGCAACAGCGCCTTGGGGAGCACAATGTCCCCACCAGAGCTGGGCTCATTAGCAGACTTCTCTGGCCCCTCGAAGCAGGGCAGACATTGCAGTAGCTGGGCAGGCAGGATGGGATCAGAACCAAATGGTGTCCCAAATTGTCTCTAAATTTTGCTCCTGGCAGAAAAGTCCTACACTTGACCCCAAGCAGCAGCCTGCAAATTGATCCTCACAGGTCTCCATGGTGGCTCAAAAATGAACCAAATGCTGCAGTTAAGGCTGGGCCAGGCAGTCAATGACCCCGGCACCCTTTCTACTGCAGAGTGACAGGAGTCCCTCCGCATCCCCAGTCCTGATGCTCTGTTTGGAGGACAGGCTGCCATTTGAACCTTGGATTTTTTTTAATGAGTGAGTTACTTTTCAGGTGGTCTTTAAATGGTCTTTATTCTCATTCTGGACCATGAAGATGGACCTTCCTTATTAAGGTATGGAGAAGGGGCAGGGAGGCTCCATGTAAGCTCCAGAGATTTATACTGGGGCCTTTGAAGGTTCATTCATTCATTTCTTCATTTATTCAAAAATATTTATTGAGGACATACTGTGTGTCAGGAACTGCCCTCCTGGGTCTTAGATGTATTAAGACACATTCAGAAGGAAATACTGCCATTGCCACACCCACACCCTTAGGACCAAAAGTGGGGCTCCATCTGCCTTGCTCTGAGTCAGCATCTATCTACACTCAGTGGCATACCACTGGCACCTCCAGCAGCTTGCACTAAGGATGTCCGACTGATGGCTTAGCAGAGGGCAACTCCAGGCTGAGCAGAGGGCAACTCCCAGGCCCAGGTGTCTGACTGCTCCGGAACATCTTTGTGGCATACACTGCATGTGTTCCCTCCTGTTCCCCAACGTTGGCAAGTTATGGAAGGGTTTGGTGCCTGCTGCCAGGGTTCCAGCTCAGCTCCTCTTCAGTCTTCTGCTGCAGAGTTGTTGTTGCTTTTGAAGTGGGAAAAGGCTGCTCTGCCAGCCCTTAAGCTCAGTGTGGAAATGGCCGAGTTGATGACCCTCAGTCAACCATCAACTAACACTCAAGCACACATAGGATTGGTGTATAAATGCTCCCGCTTCCATCAGAGGGAAATTTCAGAGGCTTGTTCTGTGTCCTCAGAGCCCCCGTTGCCTCCACAGTAACAGCTCAATCATGCACATGTTAGCAGCGTCTCTCCCTGCTCTGCCTCACAATCTCTGCTACCTCACTCCTGCTTCATGGAATACCTAATGAGCTGCACCCAAGCTCATTCTCACAGCTACTCTTTGGGGTGAGTATTATTATTACCCTCATGTGACATGTGAGGAAAATGAGGCACAAAGTGATTCAATAATTTGTCCAGGGTCGCCCAGTTATAAGTCAAAGAACTGAGATTTAATCATAGGCAGGCCATCTCTAGAATCTTCTACCACATGATACTTCTCATTTTAAGGAATTACAAGCTCCCAAACTCAAAAGTCAAAAGGCTCTGGGTCTTTTCCAAGTCAATGAATGAGCGTGTGCTATTGCCAGGAGAGGGGTCTCCAGTGCCAATGAGGAAAAGGTGGCAGATTTGTAATGTCAAAGGTTGATCTATTTGCTTACCCATCTATCTATCTGTCTACTACCTATCACCTCCTATCTCACATTTTAAAAAAGTATATTTTTATTGCTTTCAGAGAGGGAGAGAGATAGAAACATCAATGATGAGAGAGAATAATTGATTGGCTGCCTCCTGCACACCCCCTATTGGGGATCAAACCCACAATCCAGGCATGTGCACTTGACTGGAATCTAACACAGGACCATTAAGTCTGCAGGCTGACACTCTACCCACTGAGCCAAAGTGGCCAGGGCTCACATGTTTTCATTAAAATACTAGAGGCTCAGTGAACAAAATTTGTGCACTCAGGGGTGGGGTGGTCCCTCAGCCCGGCCTGTGCCCTCCCACAGTCCGGGAGCCCTTGGGGGATGTCCGACTGACGGCTTAGGCCTGCTCCTGGGGAGCGGGCCTAAGCCATCAGTCGGACATCCTTAGTGCTGCCGTGAAGGCGGGAGAGGCTTCTGCCACCGCCGCTGAGCTTGCTAGCCATAAGCCTGGCTTCTGCTGAGTGGTGCTCCCCCTGTGGGAGTGCAATGACCACCAGGGGGCAGCTCCTGCATTGAGCATCTGTCCCCTGGTGGTCAGTGTGCATCATAGCGATTAGTCGTTCCGCCGTTCAGTCTATTTGCATATTAGCCTTTTATTATATAGGATATTTTTATTGATTTCAGAGAGGAAGGGAGAAGAAGAGAAAGATGGAAAGATCAATGATGAGACAGAATCATTGACTGGCTGCCTCCTGCACACCCCTCACTGGGGATCAAGCCTGCAACTTGCGCATGTGCCTTGACAGAAAATAGAACCATGATATCTGGTTCATAGGTCAATGCCTAACCACTGAGCAATGCTGGCCAGGCTCACATGCTCTTTTTATAATGTGATAATCACTCCCTCTTTCGAATTTGGGGTCTTGCTACGCGAGTTCTGAGGCTAGGCCAGGAAAGGTAATGGGCTTTCACACCTGGTGTGCTCGCTCTTTCTCTGTCTCTCTCTCTCTCTCCTCTCTCTCTCTCTCTCTCTCTCTCTCTCTGTCTCTCTCGACTTGAGAACCATGAACCACGTGTAAGAAGTCTGGCCACTGAGCACCATGGTTGTGGGATCTTTTTGAGAGACCACATAGTGACAGAGTTGTCCAAGGAGGCCCAGCTGCTCCAGCCTGCATCTGTTTGAGATGACCCCAGTTGACTGCAACTTCATGAGAAACCTGAGACAGACTGCTCAGCTGAGATGCTCCCAAATTCCTGACCCACAGACACCATGAGAGATAATGATTAGTTTTTGTTTTAAGCCACAAAACTTTGGTGTGACTTGTTATATAGACATCAATAACTAATACAGAAAGTTTCACAGTCAATATTCATTATGGTCTTTACGAATCACAACCCATTTTGGTTGAATGTCTAAGATTTTTGTAATAATAATAATACTATCTAACTTTTATTGTGACCTTATATTGTGGTATGTGTCAGACACTGTCCTAAGTACATTGTTGAATTAACTAATTTAATTTTCACAACAATCCCAAAATCTCACACAATGTGAAATATGTTTAAAAGGAAAGACAGAGAGATGGGGTAACTTTCGCTATATCACACAACTAGTAAGTGGTGGATGAGGAGTTAAAAAACCAAACATATGCATTGCTCCATCAAGTCCAAAATCACACAGAATCATTTTTTTTGAACTATGCCAGGACTTTATAATAAATATGTCTACTGATAAGTACCACCAATTGGAAAAGAGAAATTGATTGATACCAGTGTTCCTCATTTTGGTGACACTTTATATAAAATAAAATTACCCAGGAATTTTGACCAGAATCCGTTTTACAAATGGATGTGTGCATATATATATATTTTTTTATGAATAAGACTGGCTCCCTATTTAACACACTGGTGTAAAGAATAAGCTTGTGCAATTCAGAAATAATCATTCAACACACTTAATAACTACAAACATTTGTCACTGGGACCAAAAAACAACTCATTATAAGAGATCAAATTAAAATTTAAATAATTGTGGTATTTATTGACCACTTAGTAGCTGCTTTTATTGTCATTGTATCATTTAATTCTCCCAAGAGTTTTAGGGAAATTCTCTTATTGGTCTCATCTTACAGATGAGGTTAAAGAGCTTGCCCAAGGTGCTGGAGTTAGGCACTGGCTGAGCTGAGATTAATCTGAAACTTGAGAGATGCCAACGTCCTAGACTGAAGTCCTCACCCTCTCCTTCCTAGGGGTAGCAGACAGCTGACCGCACCATCACTTCATGTTTGTAAATTGAGTTTTCTCAATTTAGGTAGATATGGTCTTCCTTTATTCCCGTTGCTGACACGTTTGGTCTTTTTGTATTTAACAAGGAAACATTTCCTTTCACACCTTTGTCTTCTTATCTAGAATTCTCCTCATTGATTTTACTCCAACCAACTCCCCATCTCTCTGGTTCCTTTACACCTTTGTTGAAGAGTCAGCGCCTGGACCACTCCTTATTTTCAGTTCCCTGCGTATACAAATCAACCTCTGTACAATGTCAGAGTAGCCCATTTCCCACCTTCCACACCACTGTCCTGGGAGCTGCCTGAAGATAGAGACCCTGTCTGATTCACTCCTGTTTCTCCAGGGACTAGTTCTGTTTCTAGTACCTAATCAGTGCCAGAATAGAGTTGGAGACTAAATGAATAAAAGTGAGTTTCTATAAAAAAGGCATATGTGGAATCTGACTTTGTACTTCCATTGCATAACTAACTGTGTCTGCTATATAGCAAGTGGCCAAAACGTTTGCTAAATGAAGTGGTTCAGCAGATAAGAGGTTTTAGCCAGAGTCCTAAGAAGTAGCAGCTTTATGGGAAACCTTAAAGCTTAAGTATCCCCCAAATGAACATATTTCTTTTAAAGCATCTTTAAGAAATGAAATGCCCTTGCATTCTGGAAGGAACAGAGATATTTCCATTTTATATCTAATGAGGGATAAGATGTACTTTTGGCTTTTTCCCATTTGAAAGCCAATGTATTCACTTACAACACTGACCTACCAGTTCTTTGGAATTAAAATTAAGCTTAGAGCTATATCTTTATTTTTCCGGCACCTATTTCATGTTGCCAGAAAAGAATGTGGATTTCCATGTGTTCATACGTGCACACCCAGTGAAAAGCCCTGAGACTTAAAACCTACCTCCTTACATGGAAGGCAGGGAAAGAAAGAGGCTGCCACTGCAGCCTGGCAATTATCAGAGTTTGTTATTAAGGTGAACTTATTAACGAGGCATATCATGGGCAGCGGCAAGATGAAATGGATCCCCACACCACTTGGCAGGTGCCAAGAGATTATATATGGTAAAGGTGGGGGTGAGTATAGTCACAGGTACTAGTATGTGAATGCTATGAGGTACGGAAAATTAATTTACACAAGTTACCAGGCCAGGACAACAACTTGTTCCAGGAACTAGCACATAGCAGACGGCAAGGAAGAGGTGCCGATTTATATCAGAATGCACATCAATTATGATCAGACCGTCTCTAAGGGGGGTTTACGGAAAGCAACCTGTCTGGCCTGGGTCCAGCCTGTAGGACAGACAGCGATCACGCCATGGAACAGTCTCTCCTCCACACTATGTCCAACTCTCAGGCTGCTGGAGCCTTGGTGTGAGGAAGAGGTAGCCATGCAGGCCAACTTCATTCCCATGACAACTGGGCTGGTGTCAGATCATCCAAGAATGGTGCTCTTGATAGCCACAAGGCCAGGAGGTGACCACCTTGTCCAATCTTCTCATGTCATCATTGGGAGAAAAGAAGACCCAGGGAGGTGAAGTTCCTTGCCCACAATAATACAGTGAGTGGCAGAGTTAGAACTAGACACCAGTTCTCTAGAATCTAAGCATCTTTCTCATTTTCAACACAATATTGGTGTCCATAAACCATTGATTGAGTTTCTACAGAGTTTTTGGGAATAATGGTGTTGCTTCTCTTCCCTACTTTTTTTTTTTATGGTATCATGAAACAAGTTCTACATATCCTGGGCTCAGCCCATCATGGGTCTACCCAGAACAACAGATGAGGGTCCCCATCACCTCCAAGCAGTGCACACAGGAAGAGCAGGTTCCCTGGGCACTGGCTTCTCTGCTCATTAAAGAATTCTCTTAAATTCAGGATGGCCAAATCTACTAAGTACAGGCGAGGGGAAAAGATTTCATGTCTTTGATCCCAGACCTTGGACTGTGAGACCCACTACAGACCCTGCAGGATTCTCAAACTGATTCCCACCCAGCCTAGAGCAGTTCAAGATGGCTTACATCCCCCCCACCCCGCCCCTTGTTCAGTTGAGAGCTTGTTTGCACCCATTACAACCATCAGCTTCAAACTGACAGCTTGTCTCCCAGATCAAGTGCCTGCCACACACACAATGCAGGAGTTTCCTAAATATTCGATGAAAGAAAGAAGAAGGAGGATGCAGATACTGATGGAGCCCTGTGTGAGTGTGTGTGTGTGTGTGTGTGTGGTGTATGTGTGTGTATGTGTGTGTGTGTGTGTGTGTGTGTGTGTATGTGTGCATGCCTGTGTGTGTGGAGGGGTGCACTCATGTTCAGCTCCTCTGACATCATAGTAAACTCAGCATATAAACGAAGAGGTGTGGCCAGCCTCAAGTCTTTAAGCAGAAGGGAGAGGCACTGAAATTTATTTTAGGCCATCCCTTAACAGACATAATCACTACCTCCTCTTCTGCTTCTCCCAAGCTACTCCATACAGAGCACTGAGCACTGAGTGGGAGCCCAGAGCCAGGAGCCCCAGAGCCAGGATCTACAGCCCCTCCCACATCCTGCACTTTGGTGCTGATCCTGCCCCCAGCCTGAGGCTGCAGCAGAGGCTGCCTGGAGGAAAATTCTGTCACCTCCTGGTGGTGTGATGGGCCTCTTCCTAAAGACCTGTTATTTCCTGAGTGGCTTTCAGCTGCAGGGCAGAACTCTCTGGGAACAAATTATAGGAACCATTTCCCCAAATGCCCTCTCTTGATGGAGTTCCCACCAGTCAGAGAAAGGGAATTCATCTCAATCAATTCCACTGCATCTGGTGTCAAGCTTCGAAGCCCTTCCGAGGCCCCACACCACCGCTCCCAACCACTCTTTTACAATTTTTTTTATATACTTTTATTGATTTTGTAGAGGAAGGGAGAGAGACAGAGAAATAGAAACATCAATGATGAGAAAGAATCACCAATCGGCTGCCTCCCACATGCTCCCCCTGGGGACCGAACCGCAACTCGGGCATGTGCCCTGACCATGAATCAAACTGTGACCTTCTGGTTCATAGGTCGATGCTCAACCACTGAGCCATGCAGGCCAGGCCAAACCACTCTTCAACCTCACCTGGCAGCTTGATTCCTAGGTAGGGAGCTGAATGAAACACGTCTAAGCTGTGTTTGTTTACAGATAGAAAGATATGTTGTCCAATTGCAAACTTTGGCCAATGGCAGTTTCTTCTAAAGATAACCTTCTGGGTGGGGAAACCCAGGACCCTCTCCCCCCAGAACCGCTGGTGCTCTGTTGCCAAACTTCTTTGTAGCCCTGGCTCTGAGCTACTACATGGAGAAACCTTCCGGGGAATGAATGATTTAAACGAAAATATTTTTTTTTCAGTTACATTTCCTGTGGGAAAGAACTTTTAATTTAATTTAATATTTTTTTTTATAACCAGGGCTCTCAGGATACTTCAGGAATGCCAGCTGGACCTCTGACTTTCACGTTTGCTCTGTCATTTGACTAATGGAAAACTAAAAAGGAGACGAGGATTTAAGTCACTTCCTAGCTGCACACAGTGGGCTGAGTGCCAGCCTGTGTGTTAACCAAGAACCTCAGTCTGTCTCCTCAGGTGACTTTAAAAAATGGCTTGGCAGTGCTTGGCCAATGGAGAGGTGGGGAAGAGGAGGCACTTCACCCCAGTGTAAGGACGGTTTCCCCTCAGTCTTCGGAAAGTACTGGCAGAGGGGTCAGAGTGTAAGAGTACCCTGTGTGTGGTCTCTGCAATCTCTGCCCACCTCAGCCAGCGGCCTAGAGATCCCCCAAACCTAGTTCCATTCTCTGCGGGGTGTGGTCACAGGCACTGCAGGCACCCTCCACTTTCCCACTTACTGCAAAAATTTAAGTGCATGTGAAAGTGCTTCAGCTTGACGCACACCCCTCCCGGCCCAGTGGGATGTAGCTCTCAGAAGGATGTAGAATTTGAAAAGCATTGCCCTGTTCCCTGGCAGCTTGCAGGAAAAAATTGTAGCCAAGCCACATGGACATCATGCTGCCCTTAATGGCTCCCTCTGCCCTTGGGGAAAGTGGAAGTTCTTCATGGGGCTTAGGATAAGGTGACCAGACGTCCCGCTTTTGGCGGGACAGTCCCGATTTTTAACAATTTGTCCTGCATCCCGCGGCGTTTTAAAAAAGTCCCGATTTTTGGAAAGAATGCACGACAAGCTAGGGAACAGCAGGAGAACGGGAAGGGAATATATACGGTTTTCGGCGGCCATGTGGCTATTTAGCCATGATATGAGTTTTATATTATTTTTGTTAATTGTATAATGTTAAACTTTAATAATAACAAATAATTGTTGAGAACTGATTATCGAGAACTGCTTATCAAAGTTCGCATTGTTGATCAGTTGTTAGAATTCGACCACCATTGTTTGGACTTAATGAACAATGGCATTTTTTGGGATTGGCAACGACGAAAACATTTTGTAACTGTCTCTCAGACGATACACATCGTACTGCATGCTAGTAAGTTAGTTAAACAAGTGATGTCATTACAAATCAGCTATTCAGATAATTTAGGTAAGTAATTTATTTATTTATTTCATAAATACATAAATTTTCTTGAATTTAGCAGACAGTACTCGTATTATTTAATTTTATAGTGGCGGCAAAAAGTCTAGCGCCAGCCTTGAAAGTGACACTTACGACTTAAGTTACGTCAAATTCAGAGGAAAAATAATACAAGTTAGTATTATTATTTAGAAAGAAATATAGGATTAAAATAATTTTTAAAATATAGTTACTTTATAACAATCAAATTAATTTAATTTATAAACTAACAATAAAATATGTTCATGTAATTATGTACCTACTTACTGTGTTTTTAAGCAATATGTATATAATAATTTATAATATAATTTTAAATTACTTTTTTTAGATTTTTAACATAATGAGTAAGAAAAGAGGATGCAAATTCAATGATGATCTAAGAAGTGAATTTCCTTTTAATAAAAAAACCAAAAAACCAAAAGTGATTACAATATAGACCAAATTTTTAATCAAGAACCCGCCCCCCCCCCCCTCCCCGCTCCCCCCCCCCCCCCCCCCCGCCGGGCTGAAACCGGTTTGGTTCAGTGGATAGAGCGTAGGCCTGCAGACTCAAGGGACCCAGGTTTGATTCAGGTCAAAGGCATGTACCTTGGTTGCGGGCACATCCCCAGTAGGAGGGTGTGCAAGAGGCAGCTGATTGATGTTTCTCTCTCATCGATGTTTCTAACTCTATCCCTCTCTCTTCCTCTCTGTAAAAAATCAATAAAATATATTTTTAAAAAAAGAACCCCCTCCACCCCCTGGTCAATGGTGTCCCGCTTTACCAATGTTAAAATCTGGTCACCTTAGCTTAGGAGGCTCTGAAGACCCCAGTGCAACTCCGCTTCTTAACTCCCATCACACTGCACCTACTTTGTCAATGTCTATCTTGTCTACTTGTTTTTAAGCTCTGGAAGGAAGGGTCCTTGTTTTTCTCATTCACAGCTTTATCCCCAGGGCTTAGCAGAGTTCCTGACACACAGCAGGGGAGCAATCATTGTTTGCTGGAAGAGTGAATGGGAGCAAATGACTTCCATTGATTGGAGTAGTAGACAAATGCCTGAAGCCAGGAGGATTGGGGAAGCTCAGATCACTGGCCTGGGTCAGACCATAGTTTTGTGGAAAGAGACCGAATTTAGAGGCTCATGCTGTGCTAACTGTGTGTCCAAGGCACTTAGGGGAAAGTGGTTTGACATGCCTGAAAGGAACATAGAGGCTAACGTTTCTTTCTGGTTGGTTTATCTGAGTACATATGGCAGAAATGGGCACCACCTCTCTTCAGACCAGGTCTCCATCAGATGTAGGTGGCGAAAAAGGTCTAGTGTCTCTCCTTTTCTTGAAACAGGGTTATGTCTAATTGCCTTTTGGGGTGTTTATGTTGGGGTGGACTCAAGTCAGGTAATATTGCTGCCCAGAGAGTTGCAGAAGCACATTCAGTGAAAGACAGCTCATATATGGACAGCCTCCCACCCTGCCAGGTGCCCATCACCTGCA